>NC_064642.1:27484982-28778732 GCF_023864345.2 Schistocerca serialis cubense
CTTGTCAGTCAGAATCTTACAACGAACCTTTTACTGAATGGGAACTTCTTTCCACACTTTCTTCTTCTCATGAAAGGTCCCCGGCACAGACTCCATTCATAACCAATTGCTTCAACATCTCAGTGCTCCACAATGACATCTTCTCCGGGTGTTTAACCGAATTTGGCTCCAGGGCAACTTCCCTTCTCAATGGAGGGATAGCATTGTGGTTCCCATCTTAAGCCTGGTAAGAACCCCCTGAACCCCCTGTTTGTCGAAAGCTATCGGCCAATCAGTCTGACAAATGTTGTTTGAAAGTTAGTTGAATGGATGGTAGCCTGTCGGCTCAATTGGGTCCTCGAATCTCGGGATCTATTGTCCACTTACCAATGTGGCTTCCGAGAGGGACAGTCTGCGATTGATCATTACTTTGCTTGATCATTTACTTTGCTTGATCATTTACTTTGCTTGATCATTTACTTTGCTTGATCATTTACTACTACTTGCTTGATCATTTACTTTGCTTGATCATTTACTTTGCTTGATCATTTACTTTGCTTGATCATTTACTTTGCTTGATCATATACTTTGCTTGATCATTTACTTTGCTTGATCATTTACTTTGCTTGATCATTTACTTTGCTTGATCATTTACTTTGCTTGATCATTTACTTTGCTTGATCATTTACTTTGCTTGATCATTTACTTTTGCTTGATCATTTACTTTGCTTGATCATTTACTTTGCTTGATCATTTACTTTGCTTGATCATTTACTTTGCTTGATCATTTACTTTGCTTGATCATTTACTTTGCTTGATCATTTACTTTGCTTGATCATTTACTTTGCTTGATCATTTACTTTGCTTGATCATTTACTTTGCTTGATCATTTACTTTGCTTGATCATTTACTTTGCTTGATCATTTACTTTGCTTGATCATTTACTTTGCTTGATCATTTACTTTGCTTGATCATTTACTTTGCTTGATCATTTACTTTGCTTGATCATTTACTTTGCTTGATCATTTACTTTGCTTGATCATTTACTTTGCTTGATCATTTACTTTGCTTGATCATTTACTTTGCTTGATCATTTACTTTGCTTGATCATTTACTTTGCTTGATCATTTACTTTGCTTGATCATTTACTTTGCTTGATCATTTACTTTGCTTGATCATTTACTTTTGCTTGATCATTTACTTTGCTTGATCATTTACTTTGCTTGATCATTTACTTTGCTTGATCATTTACTTTGCTTGATCATTTACTTTGCTTGATCATTTACTTTGCTTGATCATTTACTTTGCTTGATCATTTACTTTTGCTTGATCATTTACTTTGCTTGATCATTTACTTTGCTTGATCATTTACTTTGCTTGATCATTTACTTTGCTTGATCATTTACTTTGCTTGATCATTTACTTTGCTTGATCATTTACTTTGCTTGATCATTTACTTTGCTTGATCATTTACTTTGCTTGATCATTTACTTTGCTTGATCATTTACTTTGCTTGATCATTTACTTTGCTTGATCATTTACTTTGCTTGATCATTTACTTTGCTTGATCATTTACTTTGCTTGATCATTTACTTTGCTTGATCATTTACTTTGCTTGATCATTTACTTTGCTTGATCATTTACTTTGCTTGATCATTTACTTTGCTTGATCATTTACTTTGCTTGATCATTTACTTTGCTTGATCATTTACTTTGCTTGATCATTTACTTTGCTTGATCATTTACTTTGCTTGATCATTTACTTTGCTTGATCATTTACTTTGCTTGATCATTTACTTTGCTTGATCATTTACTTTGCTTGATCATTTACTTTGCTTGATCATTTACTTGCTTGATCATTTACTTTGCTTGATCATTTACTTTGCTTGATCATTTACTTTGCTTGATCATTTACTTTGCTTGATCATTTACTTTGCTTGATCATTTACTTTGCTTGATCATTTACTTTGCTTGATCATTACTTTGCTTGATCATTTACTTTGCTTGATCATTTACTTTGCTTGATCATTTACTTTGCTTGATCATTTACTTTGCTTGATCATTTACTTTGCTTGATCATTTACTTTGCTTGATCATTTACTTTGCTTGATCATTTACTTCGCTTGGAATCCGCAGTTCGGCAGGCTTTTTCCCAGCACCGCCATTTGGTTGCAGTATTTTTCAACCTTCACAAGGCCTATGACACGGCTTGGCGCCATCACATCTTACTTACACTTCATGAGTGGGGTCTTCGGGGCCCACTCCCAATTTTTATCTGCCAGTTCCTGTTCCATCGGTCGTTCAGGGTTCGGGTTGGTACTGTTTTTAGTTCTCCATGGACCCTGGAGAATGGCATCCTACAGGTTCCGTATTGAGTGTACTTCTTTTCCTCATTGCTGTAGATGGACTTGTCGCATCCGTCGGTCCTTTGGTCACCCCTGCTCTGTATGCGGATGATTTCTGCATTTGGGTTGGTTCCTCTTCGATAGCCTCTGCAGAGTGGCAGCTCCAGGGAGCTATACGGCATGCCTCTGCATGGACCCTCTCATACGGGTTTCAATTCTCTCCTTTAAAATCACGAGTGGTCCACTTCTGTCGCCGTACTATGGTCCACCCCGATCCGGAGCTCTATCTCGATGCACAACGGTTGCCTGTGGTCCCACAGTTTTGTTTCCTGGGTCTTCTTTTCGACAACAAGCTCACTTGCCTGCCTCATATCAGACTTCTGGAGGTAGGTTGTTTCTGTAAACTCAGTGTCCTTCCCTTCCTTGCCCACACCTCTTGGGGTGCCAACCAGTCCACGCTCCTCTGCCTTTATTGGGCTTTAGTGCTGTCTCGCTTGGACTATGGTTGTCAAGTTTATGGTTTGGCTGCTCCTTCCACACTGCGCCTCCTGGATCCGGTCCACCATCGTGGTATCCGGTCAACACTGCCTTCCCTACTAGCCCTGTTGATAGTCCCCTGGTTGAAGCTGGATCCCCCCCTCCTTTCTGTTTGGCGGTCCTAGCTTCTGGTTTCTTATGCAATCACTGTCTGTTCCTCTCCCACTCATCCCTCCTATTCTATCCTGTTCCCAGACCAAGGACGTCGCCCGAGGGCGGGTTTACCGGTTGGACTCCGCCTTGCGTCTCTTTGCCGTGATTTTTACCTTCCTTCTTTGTCCTTTCTCCCATGTTCCCTCCCAACCCCCCCCCCCCCCCTTGGTTAGTTCCTCTGCCCCGGATTCGGATGGATCTGTGCTGAGGTCCGAAAGATTCCGTTTCCCGATGGTGTGCCTTTTTTTTTTTTTTCCCCCCCCTGCCGAATTTTATGGGAGTTTTGGGATGCTGTTGTTTTTTACACTGAAGTCTAAATCTGCCAATCGTGTGGGATATGCCTTCACGTCCTCTGTTGGCACGGAAAATCATCTCCTGCCAACTACATGTGGGGTGTTTACTGCAGAATTGACGGCAATTTCCCAGGCCCTTACCTTTATTACACGGTCCCAACTCAACAGTGTTTTGCTATGTATGGACTCAATGAGTGGCCTTCGGGCTATTTACCGGTGTTTTTCCCACCATCCCTTGGTCTCGGCCATCCATGACAGTTTCACTGATTTTCACCAAGCTGTTTTTTTCCGTTGACTTCCTTTGGGTCCCTGGCCATGTGGCTATCCCAGGTAATGAGCTTGGTGATCGTTTGGCCCTTCTCTATAAACCCTCCTGTAGCTGATTTACGGCTTCACATCAAATCCCACTTCGCACAATCCTGGGCCAACAATTGGGAGGCTACCTCCTTGTCTAATAGACTTCGTGCAATGAAGGTGACGCATGTCGCATGGCATTCTTCCTTCCGCCTCTCCCAAAAGGACTCAACCACCCTGTGTTGTCTCCGCGTCAGTCATACCAGGCTGGCCCATGGTTTTCTTTTGCCTAATGAGCCACCCCCAATTTGGGGTGTGGAGCCTTCCAGTCAGTAGCACACATTTTGGTGGAATGCCCCCTTCTTTTGGCTCTGCGTACTAAGTACAGACTTCCCTGCACTTTACCTTTAATATTGGCAGACTATTCCCAGGTAGTTGAACTGGTTCTCAGTTTCTCTGTGAAAGTTTGTTTTTATTCTCAGTTTTAAGGTTTTTCATCTCACTCTGGAGTAGGGGCAGGGCAGTGAGGGTTGGGGTGTCTCCCACTGTAAGCTGTGTTTGGAGATTCCTGTCTCCCCTTCCTGGCCAAGAACCTCTTTTCTTTCCCTTTTACTCTGTTTTTATCACTTTTCACATTTGGTTAGTCTCCTTTTACAATACACACTTTCACAATCTAGTGGTTGAACCACTGCCCTACTTGCTAAGTCATTTAAATTATATTTCAGATCTTTCACAATTACTTTTTTCATCTGCAAAAAAGAAATTTTTATATGAAAGTGGCAGGTCACTGATATACCATATTAGCCATACGTAAGCCATACATTTCCCCCCAAAATCTGGGCATGGTCTTGCCTGCACTGCATCAGAGGTGGGATATTTCCTGCCTGTAGCATAGCCTTAGGGCTGCTCACTTGCTGACTTCCCTCATTTTCTTTTCACCATTGACAAAACAACTTCACTTTTACCTTTTTTAGCCTTTTACTTTTCATCGTTTTGACTTTTCTGAGATGTCAATCTGTCTGAATGGACCACATTTGAAACAAGGGACTGATGACCTTGCTGTTTGGTCCCTTCAACCCCAATCAACCAACTAAATGAAACTTCAACAGTTGAAGCTGGTGACATTGTAACCTAACATACAACAATTGATTTCCAAACTGTAGCAAATTTTGAACTAAGAAGGATCGCTTCAGTTGAGTTTCCTGTGATGCAGATAAACAGCACCCTAAATTTACATGCGCGGATTTTGGGGGGAAATGTATGGCTTACGTATGGCTAATATGGTATATCCATGACCTGCCACTAACATATAAAAATTTCTTTTTTGTAGATGAAAAAAGTTGTTGTGAAAGATCTGAAATATGATTTAAATGACTTAGCTAGTAGGGCAATGGTTTATGTCAGCTTGGGCCTTAAGGGGAATATATTGCCACCTAATTACAACAAAAACTAGTGCATGTAATTCCTGACTCTCATACAAACCAGATGGTAGTATCACAAGGGGAGCAAATGGTCAGTGTAGTTGTACATTTTAAATTCTTAGGAAGGCAGATGTGTATGAAAAAAATTAGTGAAAGTTGTGCATTCATAATTTTCTGCAGAAACTAAGTGCTACTATTATAGAAAAAGCCTTGCTGTCATTTATATAAATGTGAAACTGTGCTTGCTTGCATATTTTCACTCTGTTATGCCTTAAGGTCATGTTTTTGGGTAACTGAACATTTATAAAGACTACTTTGAACCTAGAAAAGGGTTATCACAACTGACTGTAATGTATTTCAAAAACACAATGCAAGCGAATGTTTGTCCCTGTACCATCTAATTACTTCTAGATGAGGGAATTTGTAAAACTGTTGCATGCACATGATGTAGTAAATTGGATGCATTTGGCTAATACTTCCTTAGCCGCTATACCGAAAAACTGCAAAAGAACCTAATAATTTAAATGATAAACCTCAGAATTACAAATTAAACTGAAAGGCTTCCTTGTGAGCAAGTCCTTTTATTCTCTATATAATCTAAACTTTTTCCTTGTGTTTTTTAATTATTTGGTTTTCTTAATTTTTAATTTTTTTATCAGGATTATGTAGGGATTTGTTCCATTGCCAACTAGTTTTGGTGCACATGGTCCCATGCAACAGGATAAAAATTAAAACATCCAAATAAATAAATTTTTTCCGCACTCTTAAAAAGCTGCACCAAATATTTTCAACTGGTATTTCATCATGTTGCCTCAAAAATTATTGAGTAGTGTGAATTCCATGCATGTTTTTACTTCAATCCATATGTACTTGATCATCATATTGTTCCATGTGTCCATCTTCAGCTTAAATGCTATGAGCCTTTCAGACAATGAGGGACAAAACATTGTTAGAAATATTTCAGTGTAAAGCTAATATTTTGTGGGGAAGTGCTAGTTTGGCATAGTGTAACATAGCATTCATTCTTTTTTAAATCACAGAATTGACCACCTGTTTCTAACCAATCAGTATTGATTTTTATGCCTGTTTTTGCAGCTCATCTGGTGGATTATCTTCACTTTCACCTTCAAGCCGAGAAAGTGTCGACCCAATAGCAGAACTCCTGTCCCAGCTGTCTGGAGTGCGCCGTTCAGCAGCTGGGCCTGGTTCCACGCCTTCACAGCTCCAGCAGCTGCAGATGCAGCTGCAGTTGGAGAGGCAGCAGGTGAGGGTATGTGGACATCTCATAATTACACATGACTCTACTGGAAATAATTGATTTTTTAATTTTGTGTGTGTGTGTGGGGGGGGGGGGGGGGGGGGGGGGGGGGGGGGGGGAGAGAGAGAGAGAGAGAGAGAGAGAGAGAGAGAGAGAGAGAGAGAGAGAGAGAGAGCGAGCGCGTCCCCTTTGAACAATTCTACACGAGACTGTGCTTAACCTAACACACAATACTTTGTTAGCGCAACGCAATCTGACTTTCAAAATTCCCTACAAAAGAATGGCCCTGACTAACATTAAACTATACCTTTCACAAATCACTTACCTCACAAAAACCTTCGCTGCTCAAGCTACTGCAATACAGCAAGCGCCACTACTGCCAGCTAATAAAAGATTCAAACTACTAAAGGCACTAACTACTGATAGGGATAGTTAGCAAATGAAAGATATTAATAGAGAACAAACAATGTATTTACCTTAATATCATCACAAGTCATAGCGAGCGAGCGAGCGAGCGTGCGTGCGTGTGTGCGTGCGTGTGTGCGCACACTGCTTTTCTGTTATTTTTTGGGGTGTTAGAAAGTTATATGATTTGGTCTTTGAAGTTTTCATAATACAGTCGATAATGTATACATTTCCATGCAGCTAGCTGGATTAAATTTTTGCCACTGCATATTTGAAGAGTACTGACAGCAGGGCATGGAAGAATTTATTTAATAAGGCAAAAGCAAAGCGTAGGATCTGGGATGCAGCTTGTTGGTAATGGAGATCTGATGTTTTTGTCTTGACAAATGTCATAATAGCAGGTATTGTAAACCTCCACCCCGAGGGGCTTAGCATTCGTTTGCTGGGTACAGTCCTTGGCGACCCCAGGTTCCTGTGCAGGGCAGCAGTGGAATGTTGTGTGTTTTGGAGAACGCCGGACGGGGGCCTTGGCGTCACACGAGGAAGGCACCACACCTCAAAAAAAAAAATCCTCAACCTCAAAATGTGTAATATGCTGATGAGGTGAATAGCTGTTGAGGTAAACAGTCTCTAGCAGGCAACCTCTGGGGCACCTGCCACCCTCCAGTTGTATAAGGATTACTCAGGCATGCAGGGCTCTGCCTCCTGGGTTGACGTTTGATTCCCTGGTGTCCTGTGGTATTCCTGTGGAACGGTCTCTTCAAACTACTACTCCTGGCGGGACGGGTGTACAATCAGGTAGTAGCCACATCCACTCATCAAAGAGAGCTCAGTTGGTTAATCCTCCCGAGAAGAACTCTCAGAATTCTAGTAACAGGGCACTAGTGTGCCATACAAACTTTCGTTGTAATCAAGAGAACAAAGGAAACCTTTGAGAAAGTCTCCCATTTCTGTATCTACAAGGCACTGGAGGGTGTTGCTGGACCCCTAAAAAGTGTCAAACAACTTCGTAATGGAACACTTCTAGTTGATACTAAAATTCAAGCCAAGTATCTAAGTTTCCTGGATATAAGGTCTTAGGTGACTACCTGTTCCTTTGAAAAATTGCTTGCCAGATTTTTGGATTGATGTATGGACTGTGGGAGGAAAATTATTCCTTGATAATTTATATAATTTATGTGCTATCCACTCTGTGGAGGAATGAAAACAGATATTTGATTAATTACCATTTGTTCAAAGAACATATTCAGTGGCTCAGTGTACTTGTTTCAGGCTGCACGACAACAACTGGAGCGGTTACCTCGGAGGCAAACACAAACGGCTTCATCAGCAAATACTGGTGGAGCGGGATCTTCGGGTTCAGGGTCAGCTGGAACCACGGCAACTGGAAATCCTGCTGCGCCATCAGAGTCAAAAGCTCAGAATTCTCATAACAGTTCTCAGTTCCTGCTTTCTAGGTATATTAATTCTGTTTTAAAAGCGTGTTAGCAGTACTTTACTAGACTGAACTATTTAGTTTCTTGTTTTGTTGTGGAGTGTAATGCTGATGTTCATTGTTGTAATGACTTTCTGTTGTTATTTGGTGGAGAGAGAACTTGGAGAAAGGTGTTAAGCAGTGAATTTCTTTTAAGGTATCTAAAGTTGCAGTTAAAACTTATCTGGAAAACTTTATGTGAAAGGACCTAGTCAAGATGAAATTATTATATTTATGAGTTACATTGATTAGTCTATAGTCCAAATTTTAATTTGTGAGATCTGGCTGTATGGAATAAGGAAATATTGTTGTATTTCTGTCATACAATATTGCTGCATGGGAAATCTCCTAGTGGTTTGTCACCCTAAAACCTAAATTAGACAATACCAACACTTGCACAAAGGGCAAGGGGATCCCTCAGCTCACCCTTAGGCAGGCATAACTAGAGAGGCTACATGCCAGGTGCCCTGCTGCATGCATTCTGTGCATGCACAAGCCACATTGGCACCCCTGCATGTGATGTCTGCACGACTCATCTGTCGTACTGCTTGCTTGTCAGTTGTTTGTCCCCCTTACCCCTGCCCACCTGTGCCCTAGGTTTATGTGCCATGTTCATAGCCTGCACTGCTTGGAGACAGATAAATGAGCATTATCCAGAAATGAAATTTTCCATACAGACAAATTGTACACTGCAAACAGCAAGTGTCCATGTGAGAGAGTTGCAGGGAAGTGCCACAAACTGCACATGTTGACATCTACTTAATCACTCTTTAGTGCCACAGTTGCAGCAACTGAAAAATAGTTGCTCCGAGTATTTTGGGCAACAAAAGTAGGAAAGTTTAAAAAAAATTATACAATGATTTGTGATAATTCTGATCCATATATGGCTCATTATGCAGCAGATTTTCTGCGAAAATTAGCTGAGGATTTGCTGTCTGTCATGTAGTACAGAACCTGCTCATGTCCCATGGTCTGTTTCTGATGGAAGAAATCACTCTTTAGTTGGCATTCGTACTGCCGTGAAAATGTGTAATTGGCTGCTACACACAGTTTTCAACACTGGACAGCAGATTTATGTGACACAAGAATATAGAAATTTATTCCCATGGGATGATAACTGAATTAATTTTTTTGGTGAATGTTGAGTAGCAGCTCGTGTTTGCTACAGTGATCCAATAAATATTTTCCAATAAACAATGTTTTCTTTCTATTTACAGTTCTAGGGAATCTAGCTTTCTAGATAACTTCAGTAGTATGATCTATTGGATAGGCTTTTTTATATATGTGACATGTTGCGTGGTGGCAATTGAGACAGGAAGGTAAACCACACCTGGATTGAATCTGCAAGTCAGATTAACAATCGTGGCTGGTGTACTGGCCAACTGTGGATTGTAGTTGGTTTCCCATGCTCTTTTAGGCTTGTCCCCAATTAACATTTCAGAAATCATGGTAAACAAATAGTTAAAATTTGCGGAGCAAAATTTACGTGATTCACAGACAGTTGGTGCACGTGACTTCCCTCCCTCAAGTAACTGGTGACAGCAGTGACAGGAATAGCATCTGGTTGCAAAGTTAAATAAAATAAATTGGCCAAATCTTGGAACACAGCAGCACCATTATAGACAGGATTAATGTGAAGAAAAATGTTATAATAGTGCGACCTTTTTGGTTCAGACCATATGGAAGCTTTATAATTTTCTTTTAGACAAGATTGCACTAGTGCATTTGCCATTTATTTCAAGTTTGCTAATCTGATGTGCGGTGCGCGCGCTCAAGATTGCACTAGTACATTTGCCATTTCTTTCAAGTTTGCTAATCTGATGTGTGACGCGCGTGCCCCCCCCCCCCCCCCCCCCCCCCCACACACACACACACACACACACACGTAATAATGCAATAGTAATGCATATATTCATACATAATTGAAATAGTAATTTGTCACAACACCCTGATCTCAGTTTTCCAGATTTTCTGAAATGGTCTTGTTCAGTAGTAATATAAAAATAATGCAACAGCCAAACATAATATCATAAAAAAATACTTTGTTGAATACTTACTGTAGTAAAAATGTGAGCAGTGATTCTAGGGCAATCAGTATGAAATTACAAAATGTGAAATATTGCTGAGGTAATGAAGATGCATGCATTTGTCTCTCAGTACTACCTGGTTGCGTGATCCTGTCCTGTTATGCTATGTTAATGTGTTTTATCTCCTAGCCCACATCATCTTGCTATTGTTTTCATCTTATATGTCCTTCCTTTTCCAGAATCATTTTATCTTTTCAAAACTGAATTAGAATTTCAGCTACAGCATATTTTGAGTTGACAATAACGGTGACATCAAGAGAAGAGCTAATCAGGCTTCTCGTAGAAGACATTAATTCTTATAGAACTGGAATGCCTTTCAGGAGTGGCCTGGTAGTGAATTTCATTTGCAAACAAGTTCACATTGTTGATTAATTTTACTAATTGGCTTTTCCTCTGCTTGTGCCAGAAATTGATTCTTTTTTACTTGGCCACAGAAAGGATATTGATCATTAGTAGTAGTAGTAGCAGTAGCAGTAGCAGTAGCAGTAGCAGTAGGCTGCTAAGGGACTTGAAGCTCCCATGCCAATCTCACATAATTCATCTAGCTTCTCCTGTCCTGTGCTGCCTCTTCGCAGTTATTTATCCCCAATCGTTTACATATGCAGTCAATTTCATTGTGCCAAGTACTCCTGTGTCTCCCCCTTGGTCTTTTGCCATATGGCTTCTCCATGAATATTCTTAACGCAATTTGGTCTTATTTCATTCTCATCAGATGTCCAGTCCATTGCAGTCTTCTAGCATTTATTATGTTTACTATCGTTGGTTGTTGTGATATCTCGTGGATTTCTATGTTGTCTTCTCTTCCAGCATTGTGATTCATTGTCATAATATGGACCAAAGATTTTTCTGTAAACTTTATTCTCAAACACTTGTAAATGGTGGCGTTCTGTTTTTGTTAGGCTCCATGTTTCTGCCCCATAGATTAGAAGGGGTCTGATGATTGTATTATATAACTTTATTTTAGCTTTCCTAGTCAGCAGGGCTGGTCCTAATAGTTGGTTTGTCTTGCTGTAGTATCAGTGTTTAGCACTTTTTTACATTCTTTATATTAGATTTTCAGTGTAGTTAAAATCACTCTTCCACTGTGATGCCAGACATTGACTGATGGTAATAACTTATTAATTCTGCAGCAGTATCTTGAGAGAAACAATTACCAAACAGTATTGTAAATATGCTTACAATCAAATTGATACCAACTGCAACATTTTCAAATAACTCATTTCTTCAGATTGGCTGCAGCTCCCTCCTCATGGCTAGTCACAAATGGGTAGCACATCATGTAACTTGGCTGAACAGTCCTGCCATGGCTGGATTACAATTTTTGCTAAGCGGGCTGCTTGTCAGCACTATCATAAAGTCAGGACATAACGCCACTATTGGGCATGACAGTGGAAAATTGTACGTTTTGGAGTGAAGTTGCTTAAGTGCCAGATCATGAAGGTGTTATAAGCCTGTGCATATATAAAAACAAAATGACTTACGTGAGGTGCATGCCAGTGCAGTGTATGACTGACTGCTGAGAAGATTCAACTTGGAAACACTTCATGGGATGCATATACTGCTGGTAGGTATCAGCAAAAATGAATAGGTGTTCAGAAGGCATGTTCCCGTGATGCAGTTTCAGCTAATAATTGTTATAGGGTGTATTCTGTTCTAAGTTGGAACAGAATGGTTGTAATGAAAATCTCTCCTCTTCCTCTTCGCCCCCCCCCCCCCTCTCTCTCTCTCTCTCTCTCTCTCTCTCTCTCTCTCTCTCTCTCACACACACACACACACACACACACACACACACAAGCACACACGAAACTATAAAATATACAAAAATATCAGGAAGAACTAAATGGAACACAAAAAGCTTGTAAACTCTCTGTAATAGTAGTCCTCTTATTGAATCATAAAATGGTGGAAAGGGTGCATGCTTCCTAAAAGAGAAGAATCTGGTGGTTTACATAGGTGGTAGATGGTAATAAACTGAGTACATGGATACAGAGTACTAACTGTGGGACACGACTATTTAGACTGTTATGGCTTTCAGAAATCACGAACAAGTATGCAGCTCAGCAAAAGTTTGAAATATACATTGCTAAGGAGTGCAAGATCAGTTTGGGTATAAGTTTCTAAATATTATAAACTTTTTCAGTAAGGCCACAGTTGTTTGGGAGGCAATTGGTTGGAGGTGCAATGTGTTCTGAAAGTTCCTGAACCCACTGGAAAGACTCAACACAAAAGTTGATAGAACATTTTGTGCAAGTAATCTCCACATTTTCCAGTGACCACAGAACAAGGGGTAATTGGAACTTTCATTTTGCCAAAGATACTAATTTGCTATTCTCTGTGCTGCATCGGGAATTGTCCCTCTGTGGGTTTGCTGGTTATTTTACATCTCTACTTGAGATATGAAGTTGGGTAAATCTAGTAAAACAATTACAATCAGGAGAAGGGTGTTCCTCATGGGGGCAGGCTGTGTGCATGTTTTCGTGCGTTTTTTCAAAATCTGGAGATGAATGTTCCACAGTAAGTGGCTTGCTTTGTTGAATGTGTTCTGCTAACACATTAGAGTCTAATGGGCCAGCTATCCAGTTAATACCCAGATCCTGAGGAAATTTGCTACAATTTACAATTTTTTAGTAAATTTACTAATCCACTTATCTCTTTAGGCAGTATATCAGCTTAACCTCCCATCCTTCCTTTTTGTGAATATGTCTACATTTAGCACAAATAAATTATACAAGGATTTGTAGATATTACTCTAAAGATACTGTTTTTCAGCATTTTTATTTTTCTCTGAAGTGGGCAAAATTTTTGTAAGTCGTAGGGAATGGTAGCCTGTTGATTTAAAATCACTTGTCAGCAGGAAATACTAAATGCTTTATTTACAGGTAAAGTGTTCTATTGTGAAATGTGTTTTTTCCCCCTCTCTCATTTTTACAATTTAGAGAACCTCACTCGGGTATGAAATCTTTCAAAACACTCGGTAACACAAAAGCCTATGTTACGTGGCCTACAGTAGTATCTGGTCTCTTTGCTCACTGCCTTTCCTGCAATATTCCCTTGTGCCCAACAGACATTACATCTTCTAGCTGGATTTGTTTTCTTTTGTGTTGGTGGCAGTTTCTCAGGAAAATGACGTGCTGTGGGTCTGTTTGCACTTGCAACTCCAGATGCTGAATGTATGTTTTTATTTAGTTTCACTCCTCATTTTTGTACCAATTGCTTTCCTAATTTACAGATAAAATCTGCTAATGCATACTTTTTTGATATTTTGGTATTGGGAATAAAGTTGGCATTCGCAATTGCCCTCGTAAAAATATTGAAGAAAATCTTTTCCCACCATTTCACCATCTTTCTCTGAAAGGGATGGTAACTCATCAGGTGGTCTCCTCTGTCAACATGTTTTACGCAAGTTGTTGTCTAGTACAACATCCGGCTTTACTACCTCAACATATCCACTCCTGGATTTTACATGGACATGCGAAGCAGTCACCTTATGCTGTGTTGACAACATGTGTACATCAAGTTTGTCTTTCCATCTCAAGCAGAAAAGGTGTCCTTTGCGATGAAATGTCATTTCTCGTTTCTTTGGTTTTTGATTCATTAGGTCTCTAGGCAAACCTATCCTGTTCTTCATCACAATACCAACTCCCAATGTATTTATTTCCCATAGTTCTTCAAGGACTGCAGGACTTGTATAAAACTGTCCATGTATTCCCCGTGACCTTTTCTCAGTTAAAAGGAACACAGCCTCAGCAACAGTAATTTGACAGAATTGTCAACATTCCTTTTCCTCCAGTATAAACTTCAGCATTGCAATGTAACCTGTTCGAGCATCTTTTACGACATACTGTTTTATCCCATATTTCTCTGGTTTGTCTTTCATATAAACACACAATCCAATTCTTCTTCAAAAAGGATGTATTGCTTCATCCACAGACCAATTTGGTGATGGATAAAAGACTTTTCTGCATTTTTCTGTGAAAAAGTCCCAAACAGATCTTACTTTATACAGAGGGTCATGGCCTGGTTCTCGTTGAGGTATCCATAGCACATTGTTGTTCACATACAGCATCTTGAATCTGGCAAAAAATCTCATGACATTAGCTGAGAAGCAAATGATGAAGCAAGCACAGGGTCTTCAGAACCATAATACCTAAGTTTAGGTTTCTTTACAACACACTCATGCAAAGCGATTGCAAAAACTTGATGTACCTCATGTATCCTGACTGCTCTCCATTTCTTCCATAAAGATTTTGGTTTGATTCTGTTCTGACGGCGAAGTTCAGAAACAGTATCAGTAGCATATATATTTGTCTCTGACTTTACTTTTAGATACATGCCCTGATCAAAAAATTGCAACAAACAGTCTAGTTCTGACGATAATGTATCAACAGGAACCTGAATTCCACTCGTTTCTTCAAACAGAGGTAATTCAGGGAGTGCATCAAAATGACACCAATCATTATGAAGGGCAGGCTGTTGAACTGAATGACAAACCTGACTAATAGAAACTTGTGCATTAGCTTCTTCATACCTACTACCATTGTTTCTATCAGCAGCACAGGTTTTGCTCTCCAGCCCACGTGAGTCATCATCGTCTTCTGAAAAATCACTAATGTCATTTGAAAGATCATAAAGTTCTGAGCGATTGTTTGAGTTCTTCAATCTCTAAGTTTGACAAGCGATGCCTGTTAGCCATATTCACTATTTCTGTTTTTACACATGGGAAGGATGCACGCAATAGCACAACATGGCAGCTGACATAGAACAAAACAACCTTCAACAATATTCCGAACGCGCTTGCGCAGTTCTCGTAACACTGGTACCATTCACGAGAGACTGGCATGCACTAGCCATCAACAATGCACTTACAACAAGCCAAACAATTATTCTCGCCGCATACAAATGTAAAACACACATTTAAATCACAAATAAATAAGTCAGAAGTGAAGAATGTATGACATATATCTGCCTGATTTTATGGTTAAAACATAGTGAACGTATCTAGTACGTCGATCGGCTTCAGTGTGTTAGTTAACCTAAGCTCAATATGCAAGATAAGAAAGGTAATGGATAGAAAGCAAAGTAAATTGTAGGGGTTTTCATGTTTATTGTTGTATTCACAATAAACAATAATTTTTAACAATAGTCCCCCCCCCCCCCCCTCCACTTTTATTAACAGCCATATGTTCTATATGATTACTGTAGACATATTCAGTGGTCACTTTCGCTTCTTTTACATTCTAACATGGATTTGTGTGGAAAGTAGAAAACATTTTCTTGAATACTCAGCATCCTAGTTAAATTATTAAAGATAAGAAAATATTGATGTGGCAAGTATTTTGGCCTTTGGCTGATGTCATTGTTAGCAATCAAACAATACTGTGTGCAGTAACAATGTAGTAGCCTGCAAGTGACCGACATATTTTTGAGAACTGACATGTAATGAGTAACGATAAATACTATTATATAACATTTCAGTAAGATACCTTCAGTTTCGAAATGTGGTGCTACAGAAGAATGCTGAAGATTAGATGGGTAGATCACATAACTAATGAGGAGGCATTGAATAGAAGTGGGGAGAAGAGGAGTTTGTGGCACGACTTGACCAGAAGAAGGGATCAGTTGGTAGGACATGTTCTGAGGCATCAAGTGATCACCAATTTAGTACTGGAAGGCAGTGTGGAAGGTGAAAATAGTAGAGGGAGACCAAGAGATGAATACACTAAGCAGATTCAGAAGGATGTAGGCTGCAGTAGGTACTGGGAGATGAAGAAGCTTGCACAGTATAGAGTAGCATGGAGAGCTGCATCAAACCAGTCTCAGGACTGAAGACAACAACAACAACAACCACCACTTTCAATTTGTTACATGAAACATTTAAGTTTCATTATCTCCGTGTGCTGCTGCTTCTTTTTGAGCTGTTTTGTATGAAGCAAAAGAACAGTTATAGTTATTGGACTGTGTGAACAAGGTCAAGCATGCTCCCTCTATACTGCTTCTCTCCTTGTATGGTCTTAGTGAAGAAAACATAAGCATCAGTCAAGGAAAGGGCTTTGGGTCTGTTGTAACTGGCCGACTGCTGCCTACAAGGCAGGACAAGGAGTGATCCGTGATGCTGTAACATTTGACCAGCAGATCACCAATCCCTCAACCCATTACTGCCAGTGGATCAATCATGACAATGTCGCTATTTCTTTATTCTTAGCAAAGAAAACTCACTTAATCCTATAAACGACTCCCCCATTTATCGGCATTCACGAAAAAAAGTGTATAGACAGTGGAGAAATGCCATTCAGAACTACAGTTCAGCTACAGATAAAGGCTGTCTCTAACCAACTCTGAACCCTCTCTGAGAAAATTTAACATCTGTTTTGGATGGGAGTGAGGGACATTAAATGTCTCTTCCCCCCCCCCCCCCCCCCCCCCCCATTGTTACTGTTATTGGTGAGTTACATGCATCAAAGAAACATAACTCTTGCTTTAAATGTACTTTGTTTTATTTGTCTTCTGCTGTCAAATTTAGAAAATGCAGAATCTGGTTTTAACGCATGTTTCAATAACTATAGATATTTTTTTTAAAGCTATGTGATAATATTGGATATTAGAAATACATAGAATATTTCTTGATTACAGATGCTTCAATCCACATCTGACAGATGCGGAGCTCCAAGTTTTGGAACGAGAAAGGGCAAATCGTAGCCTCTTTGTGCAGGAAGTTGTTTTATCATCAATTGTCGAAGAAGCGTCGAAGCTGTCCTTGACGGGAAAAGGTGCCGAAGTGATAGGAGTACGGAAAGAAAGTGAAGAAAAAGCTGCTGCTGAGGAAGAGTGTGTAACTTTGAAAACATCAGCTGGTGCCCCATTAGATAATACAAAAAATTTCTCGGAAGGAGAGGGGAGAAGCACGGACTCCCAAGGGATAACTGCACCTCAGCAGCCCATTGGACAGGGTCATCAGCCTGCACCTGTGGCAGCTGCACAGGTCTATACCTGTATGCCCCACACAGTGCGCCATCGAGAGCACCTACTACAGCAGCAAGTTGTTAAGCAGCATCAGCATCTTCTCCCACAGGCCCAGCAACAACCGCAGCCTGTCCCAGGAACAGTAAGGCGTGCTGCACCAACTGTTGCTAGAGGCCCTGCTCCAGTGCTGACTCGACAGTCGGTGCCGCCACCTCCGCAGCGAGTGCAAGTGGTCCCAACAGTACGGGTTGTGACAGGCACTGGCACAGTCAGGGAAGTTGCCCCATCCCCTCTCCTTTCAGTGGCTGCAGCTCTTCCCGTACCAGGTGCTCGAGGCGGCGCCTCTTCCCCTGCTCCTTCTCGTAGGAAGCCTGTTCGACCGGGAACTGGCAGTAGCACAGGAGCCACAGAAGCTAGTGCAGGCACTAGGAATCGTTCTGCCGAACCCCCGCCACCTCGTTAACAAATGGCTATTGGTCCTGTATCTAGTCCAGCTGCTTAGAATTAAATTCCACTGTTAATTCATTGGATCCTTCATTTATTTGTAATTATATTTTGCCATCTGTGTACAAACTGTGTGAAAGTTGGTGAGTCTGACATAAAGAGACATCCTCTTGTTCTTCGTGGGAGTCAGGATATCTATTTGTTGACTGTGACCGTGGTCACTCGTTAGTCTGTCACAGTTTTTGCTAAATTTTAAAAGCAAATATATATTCAGCAGTCTCAGATCTTTGTATTAAAGATTTGAATTATTGTGACATTCTTACATTTGGGGTAGGGTTCTGTTGTATATTGTTATATATATGTATATGACTATATAAGTAAGTCGTAACTAAACCTTGATATATATGTTAATATACTTGGTAATAAACACCTCGGGCATGTCAGTCTGACCAGCTTTTGCAGACTGTTGTAAAATAGCTTGTGTGTGCACTGTGTGTGTGTACTTGAATCTGCAAGATGTGGATGTGCATGGTAGACTGTTGAGAATGAACTGATCTTGTTTTCCATAAATACAAATGTAAAATATCTTTTTTTTTTTAAGACATAGTCTTTGTTAAGGCAAAGAGAGAAGTCCTATCCATTTTATTTCCTTTTTTTCCCCCCCTACCTTTATTATTTTGTAATCTCTTCTGTGATTTATTGCACAGAGTGCTTTACAGTTCTGGCACACTCATAGACTGTTAATTATTCATGTGAGGGATTAAACTTTGCTCTCTGTTAAATGCAGATGTGTAACTATTAACAGGTCTAACAAATGATTTTCTGTAACAATCTCATGAAATCTATTTAGGTGAGCACCGTGCATCAGATTTTATAGACTTTTTTCGATTAATATGGGCATGTGCTGCTGCAGTAGTAGTCTTTATTGCCACATTTTATTTGTATTTGCTGTAATTAAATCAATTAAGCCCTATAAAAAATGTGCTTAAACTTTATTGTTTGGGAGGACAGATAACAGTTCAGAGTAATTTTGTCTTTTTGTTTTGACATCTCACTGGTTAATAAAGCTGTCATACAATTGGGAGTGTTTGTTTTAGTAATATTATCATCACACTTCTGTGCAACCATCCTGAATAACTTGTAAAGACATTATGCACAACTGCCGTTTGGTTTTGTTCTGTAATTTATTTTGTGCAGTTACTACCTAAAAGTGTTATCTTTGTTACATTAATACTTGGTTAAGAGTATACCCAAGTAATATCAGCATAATGATGGTGGAACAACTCGGATTTGTAATGCCTCATATATCATTATAAATACAATATTTATTATCTATTAGGTTTAATGTTGTAAACAGATGCCAGACTTCTTTAGAATAATGTGGAATATATGTTATATGCTTCTTTTTTTATTAAAATGTGTCAAAACTTGATGAAAAGTTTTCACTTCATAAGATGAGTAGCATTATTAGAACTATTGGATCAGGTAGTATGTAAAATTTCTTTTGGTATATTGGAAGATATCACTGTGATAAAATATAAATGCAGCACACAGCTGGTTTTCTTATCTAAAGTACTGCACTATTAATTTGTCACAGCAAATTGCTTATTAAGCATGAATATCGGAGAGCATTTTTACCAAAATCATGCATGTAATTGTCTGTACCAGACAGTCTCCATTATATACTGTTTGATGCAGCTCATATAGCAGTTGCGTAAAGAAAATTTGTGCCCAGATCAATATTTCTGGAGCTACTGATGTTGAACTTAACCAGTGAAATACATAATAACCCTCTGCACTATTCCAAAATATGATTGTAACTCTGTTCAGTTTCCTTTCAGCCCCCTTTCATTATTGAGATTTGCTTTACAATAGTTATACAATAAATATGTATAGAAGATATAGTGAGGCTAGAAATAAAAATTTAAGGATTCTGATACAGCTTAGCTCCAGGATATTTGAATTACCTAATAAAGGTTATGCATAAATTGCATAATACTAATGACCTTAAAGTAAAAATGAAAATAAATACTTTTTGGTAAGAAACCTAGCATTCCTTAATCTGTAGCATGTAACTTGGTCATTTTTCTGTTTTTTGGTTGGATTTGTGTATGTTTAAAGAGAATCAATTGATGTAATTTGAGGTTCATACATATATGTCAGCTGCTGAACTGACTATGATGCACACTTGCTCATTTTATTGAATTTTCACTGCTTTGTCTGTGAGTGTATCCAAGGGGATTTGTGCTTTTGAATGAAAAGACAGTTTCTCTCTCTCTCTCTCTCTCTCTCTCTCTCTCTCTCTCTCTGTTAAGTGCTAAAGGTAAAACTGTCATGGTGTGCAAAAATGAGCTACGCAATGCAGATTCCTATTGATTTTCATGCAGTTATGGATGAAGTGTGTCCCGATGACATAGCAAGATGGCTGACTGCTAGATTTGTTTCTTATTGCATATTCAGTTGCATAGACTGACGCAGAGAATGATTCTGTAATGTAGTACTCCAATATCAGTGGATGATCTTAAGCGAGTGAAACATGATCTGTGCCCAATTCAAAAATGTAGTTCACTCACATTAAGAACTTGCACTTTTGTGTATAACTGAATTATCCGCACACCAGTACAAACTGGACTGTATCAGTAGCAGCCCAGTTTTCCGTAATATCTTTCAACAATTCAGCTTTCTATTGGAAAGTTATCCCACATTCAGAATACTCAAAGCTTGTCTGAATTGAATATTCTACTTTAAGTAACTAATCTCATAGCACCAAGTCTTCTCTTTTTAATGCCCAAAACAGGTATGTTCATTTCTGAAGCTTGATATTCTGTTAATCTGTGTTGCTGTGTGTCAAATTGTGCATCATAATTAGATGCAAACATCTGTTACCTGTGTTTGCCATAATTTGCCACGACATTGATAAGAGGCAAAATGTTAATAAAATTAATGGTAAATCACCTACACAGCAAAAATATAAGGTAAACTGGAACTCGAAAAAATGACAATAGAATCTAGAGCTGTTCTAATAGATTTCTATATCACTATGGTTCATAAATATGTTCCAGACTATTCAGTTCATGTGCTACTCAAGAATGCACTACATAAATATAGCGAAAAAGATATTAGTATACATTTTTGCCTGCTGTGTTTCTCAGAGGAAGCAGAAATTCTTGCATAATAATATTAGTTTTTGCTATCACGTTTCACATTGTTGTTGTTGTGGTCTTCAGTCCTGAGACTGGTTTGATGCAGCTCTCCATGCTACTCTATCCTGTGCAAGCTTCTTCATCTCCCAGTACCTACTGCAACCTACATCCTTCTGAATCTGCTTAGTGTATTCATCTCTTGGTCTCCCTCTACGATTTTTACCCTCCACGCTGCCCTCCAATGCTAAATTTGTGATCCCTTGATGCCTCAAAACATGTCCTACCAACCGATCCCTTCTTCTAGTCAAGTTGTGCCACAAACTTCTCTTCTCCCCAATCCTATTCAATACCTCCTCATTAGTTACGTGATCTACCCACCTTATCTTCAGCATTCTTCTGTAGCACCACATTTCGAAAGCTTCTATTCTCTTCTTGTCCAAACTGGTTATCGTCCATGTTTCACTTCCATACATGGCTACACTCCATACAAATACTTTCAGAAACGACTTCCTGACACTTAAATCTATACTCGATGTTAACAAATTTCTCTTCTTCAGAAACGATTTCCTTGCCATTGCCAGTCTACATTTTATATCCTCTCTACTTCGACCATCTTCAGTTATTTTACTCCCTAAATAGCAAAACTCCTTTACTACTTTAAGTGTCTCATTTCCTAATCTAATCCCCTCAGCATCACCCGATTTAATTTGACTACATTCCATTATCCTCGTTTTGCTTTTGTTGATGTTCATCTTATATCCTCCTTTCAGGACACTGTCCATTCCGTTCAACTGCTCTTCCAAGTCCTTTGCTGTCTCTGACAGAATTACAATGTCATCGGCGAACCTCAAAGTTTTTACTTCTTCTCCATGAATTTTAATACCTACTCCGAATTTTTCTTTTGTTTCCTTTACTGCTTGCTCAATATACAGATTGAATAACATCGGGGAGAGGCTACAACCCTGTCTCACTCCTTTCCCAACCACTGCTTCCCTTTCATGCCCCTTGACTCTTATAACTGCCATCTGGTTTCTGTACAAATTGTAAATAGCCTTTCGCTCCCTGTATTTTACCCCTGCCACCTTCAGAATTTGAAAGAGAGTATTCCAGTTAACGTTGTCAAAAGCTTTCTCTAAGTCTACAAATGCTAGAAACGTAGGTTTGCCTTTTCTTAATCTTTCTTCTAAGATAAGTCTTAAGGTTAGTATTGCCTCACGTGTTCCAACATTTCTACGGAATCCAAACTGATCTTCCCCGAGGTCCGCTTCTACCAGTTTTTCCATTCGTCTATAAAGAATTCGCGTTAGTATTTTGCAGCTGTGACTTATTAAACTGATAGTTCGGTAATTTTCACATCTGTCAACACCTGCTTTCTTTGGTATTGGAATTATTATATTCTTCTTGAAGTCTGAGGGTATTTCGCCTGTCTCATACATCCTGCTCACCAGATGGTAGAGTTTTGTCATGACTGGCTCTCCCGAGGCCATTAGTAGTTCTAATGGAATGTTGTCTACTCCCGGGGCCTTGTTTCGACTCAGGTCTTTCAGTGCTCTGTCAAACTCTTCACGCAGTATCTTATCTCCCATTTCATCTTCATCTACATCCTCTTCCATTTCCATAACATTGTCCTCAAGTACATCGCCCTTGTATAAACCCTCTATATACTCCTTCCACCTTTCTGCCTTCCCTTCTTTGCTTAGAACTGGGTTGCCATCTGAGCTCTTGATATTCATACAAGTGGTTCTCTTCTCTCCAAAGGTCTCTTTAATTTTTCACATTGTTGCTCTCAAATTCATAAGCATGAAACCAAAGAAGGATGGGAGTAAAGTACCAGACAAAAGAACGAAAGAGAGAAAATGAAATGTCCTAATGTACTAGCTGACTACTTAGCATTGCCCTGTTACTATCTATCTCAATATTATACAGATGTGGTGTCATCATAACTGTCACCAAGCAGCCCTGAAAACCTGAAAATTGTGATTTGACATTAATGTCAGTTACTTTTGAGTATTTGAATGTGACACTACGTTTTCACCCAAAATCCTGCTCACAGGGATGACCTATGCAATGCAGATTTCTATTGATTTCCATGCAGTTATGGATGAAGTGATCATGAATTGGTCTAACAATATTGAAAACAATTGAGACAGCACTAGCATTGGTCACTTTTCATTATTTTTGTGTGTCACTTCTTTCCCAGCCCCAACCCCATTCCCAGTTCTGCAGGTGTCTGACCTCTGCAGTATTTCTTCCTAGATATGAAGCCATGGGTCCGCTAAATTTGTTGAAATTTCTCCAGGTTTTCCACATTTATACTTTACATATCGCCTTTTCCACCATCACCTACAGTCCAAGGGATTGAACATCAGCAAGACGCTCACCGAAACCTAAGCAACCCAAACAACTGTGTGTTCAACACTAATATATTTCATTTTTACATGCTACAACTTCACCCTGCTCCTAAGGGCATATGGGAGTGTCTTACCACAACAGCTTCCCCCACTCCTCCCCTCCTTCCAGATAGTCATATGTGTACTAAATTTGACTGAAAATGCCGGTATTCCAGAGTAATGCTTACATCACTTTCCAGTACCCAAATCGGAGTGCTAGAGATGTCTTACCCCCCTCCCCACACCCCACATACAGAACTATTTGTGGACTACAAGCTGACTACTAGCCAGATGGCTGATGCTGATGTCAGTGACAGGAAAGGATTTTGCCATTTATAGACACTCACACAGTGTGTCAGTTTGGACTGTGCAACAAATTTACATTGAAAATCTGTAGATTACTTGTGTTCAACATTTACACATTTATTTAGACATAATATGATGAGAAAAATAGCCATCATAAGAAATTTATATAGTTCCAACATTTTATTGGGATAACAGATATGGAGTGTTCTTATTACAAGAGTGGCACATTCAGCGGTGCATGAAACTGCACTAGTGCAGTGCAGTTTTATCTGTTTGAATGTGAGATACATGTAATAACAACACACTATATCTGTTGTGTTGCTGTGTGTTGTGCAGACGTCGTGCAAGTATTTCGGGATAATTTTGCTTTGATAAGCATACAGGTCTGGTTTGAAAATGAACGGTTGCATTTGAAATATTATGTTGCTGGTCACCAGTATAAAGTACACACAGCTGTGACAGAAATTTCTATAATGGATTAAAAGAAACACCTAGCTTTAGCTTCAGAAATACTGTAAAGCCCCCTTATTGCACTCTTCAGTGGCCTGAACCCAAAAGTGTAAATTACAGGGAAGAATAGGAGGCACAAGTGAAAATGAATAAATTACACTTACTGTAATTACCTTTATATTGTTCAAAATATTAAATTAAAAAAATTTGAGTTTTGTCTAATTAAAAAATCTGAAGTAATTAAAGTTACCAGTCTTCATAAACAGATAACAATAGACACAAAATCTGCAGCTTGTTACAGACGAGGTTGCACTGTACAGGGACATCCTGGGTGAGGAGGGGGGGTGGATATTGTCATGTTATGGAACATACTGAGGAGGAATGTTTGTCTGGCATCAGACTGTACCAACCTAAGCCTGTGCGCCTAGTACATACTAGCATATTTCACACGGAAGTAACAATAATTTGTGAAAGTGCATTATAGAGACGGCCTTCTTCAAAAGCGGTGTTTATTTGTGAAAGTTACTATGAAATTATATTAAAGCTGTTGTAATACAATGCAATGAACATGAGGGAGGTTGCTACTAGTCGTCATCAGATCGTGATTATCATTAAGACAGTGATTTCCAGACACTGTGAATCCATTACACAGGCAACCATGAGCCATCATGCCACAATGAAAATCTTGCCTACCACACTAATGCTACATTACATGATAAATAACGTTACATGTATACATTTTCTGTTTTGCTCCAAGACTGATTTTGAGGAGGAACATGATGAATTTTCTGCAGAAATCTGTATGAAAATCAATTTTGAAGCTTGCAGTAATTTCAAAGAAAAAGTATGGGAAATGATGTTTCACTGAATCATCAATGATGAGGAAGTATTGT
Organism: Schistocerca serialis cubense; assembly: GCF_023864345.2. Classification (NCBI taxonomy): domain Eukaryota; kingdom Metazoa; phylum Arthropoda; class Insecta; order Orthoptera; family Acrididae; genus Schistocerca; species Schistocerca serialis. The sequence goes on from NC_064642.1 coordinate 27,509,815, forward strand.
ATTGAGAGAATAGGACTTGAGTTGTAGCTGACAAAAATTTATGTAAAAAGTGGGTAAACATAAAATATGGAAAGGTAAAAATGACGTTTTACTGTACACGTCCTGTTTCATACCGCCAATATATGTATTTACTTGAGTAGCAACATACCCCAGAAATGTTTAATATATGGGAATATTGTTAATAATTGTAACAATCACTCACTCAGTGCCAAACATTTGCACTAATAAAATTCAGTGAACACTATCTAATAAAATTGGTAAATTAAACCAAGAAATGAAGATATTTCCATTTTTTCTTACAGTTTCTTATAGACATTATCCAATATGCACATACAATCCCTTAATTTATAATAAATAAACAAAATAACAGGAAGCACCTCTTGAGTACTATAACCACTTTTACCACTGTCAACACTCTGACCTGACATTTTTTAAGAATTTTTGATCAAACTATAAACTGTGAATTTTCACTTGCCTTGTTGCTTACAAGTAGCATCCAGAGCATATTCAGCAATAGTACAGCGGTTCGTTTTCTCCTTTTTTTGTCAAAAATAATTTATTGTTAGTAACTGTGTAATTTTTCTACATACTACAGACATATTCACACCAAGTAACATACAAAAGATGTCTGTTATTTGGCACAATATACAAAAAATTTAGGTTTTTTTTCCTTCCACAGGAATTGGCATTTCTTTCATAGGCTAGAGGTACAGCAGCAGCTGATGGTTGTTTTTGTCTTCTACTTCTTCTTCTTGTATATATGATGTGGTCATTGTTTTAGCATGTTGCCGAAACTTTCTGCATATTTAACTTAAGTCAAGATTTTCAGTGTTCGTTTTCAATATGTTATAAATAGTCTTCACATGTTGCTGCCCAGTAATGTATTATTCCAAATATCACCTGCATGTCTGTAAATAAATTTGTGGACCAATGTATCCACATGCTAAATGCTTAGTCTAAGGTGGGTTTTGTGGAGTTCAGCAGTGGTCAGGAATTTGTCATTGATTGTGATGTACCTTTTAGATTTCATGACCAATATGATGTGAACAGTGTGTACATTTCTCTGCATGATCAATTTTGATTGATGAAATTTTTCTTCAGTTTCATTATAGTGAGCTGTTTTATTTTTAGATGTCTATGTTGGTAATTTGGTTTGTCCACTTTGCCATTTATGTAGCTAAACTCATGGTAATACCGGTATTGCCTGCTGTGCTGATAGATAATGTTAATTTCAGCTATGATTATCAGTGGCAAGATACTTTCTGGCTTATGTTTGAGTACTACATTTATGATTAAACTTGGATTTTGGTTTCTTACTTTTTTCTTTGTGTGATTGATTAAAGGTGTTCTGTCCTTATTTCTCAAGCTAACGAGACTGAGGCCTCCTTATGCAAATGATAGTGTGTGTGTGTGTGTGTGTGTGTGTGTGTGTGTGTGTGTGTAACTTTTTATTTTAAACACATTGCCTATTGATAAATAAACGTAAATGTCGTGTGACTAGCAGCAAAAGGCTTGTTGTGTGGTGTTGGCCAGTGGGTTTGGGGTATGCAACATCTGTGCCATGTACTACAGTTTAGTTGCTGTTGATATACCACAGTTAGGTGCTATTGATATGTCTACTGTCTTCAGTTTTTGGAGCAAGTCTAGTTCCCTGTGCCAATGAATTTTCAAAATGGCCCTTATTTTATTTAGCATTTGTTTCTAATAATAGATTATCATCCAAGCTGGAAATGCATTTAGGTAGAGGCCAAGTGATTCAAGTGATGTGCCTGCTTTGCACTGGTCCATGCTGTCAGTAATGTTGATGGCTGGTCTGATGTTAAAGATATGTTTTGATCAAGTTTGGCACCTGTTGCTGTTGTGAAGTCTTGGAGAATATGTGCCAACATTGTGAGGTCTTCAGGTAATGAGACAGTTACACAGATGTTATCTGTGTATATTGCGCAATACATTTTGATGCTATGGAGTATTATACCTTGTACCTGTGATGCTGTGTTAACCCATAATGGTTCAAAGATCCCCATTGACAGCAGACATCCGTGCCTCACTGATTGACCAGCAGAAACATGGGTTCTCAAGTGTCCACTGAGTAAGATATTGGAGCATTCGTGATAAGCTTTCTTCTGAAGTTCATCAAACAATCTCCGTAACCCATTTTCTCGATTGTCTGTAGTAGGGACTAGTGGCTGATGTAATTGGAAGATTTTTCAAAGTCAGTGAGTAGTATCAGGTATGGTGCAACACCGATACATCCCAAGACTTTCGCCCAAAACAGATTCCATCTTTAGTTTGACCACTCTAATTGTTGTTTTGAAGTCAGCATTGAGGAGTGCGATAGGCCTCATTTACCCCATCCAACATTTTTGTTTTTGGGTATTATAATTAAATTCGCTCTTTCAGTTCATTGGGTAATCAGTCAAATGTAATTTGCCAATTCCAATAGTGATGCTCTGATTATGCACCAAAAATCTTGGTAAAATGGTAAGCCTGTCTGAACCCAGTGATTTTCCTTTTGTGCTTTGAAAGCTGCTAGTTTGATTTCCTTGTCTGTAAAAGGTTCTTCAAGGAAGATTTTCCTTGACAGCAACGTACTGATGAAATCACTCACCAGGTTTGAGGGAAACTGTTCCACAGTTTTCAGGGAAGAAGTCAATGTGCGCATGAAGGAAGTATATTTGTATTTTAGGGGTATAAAACAGCCAAGCTTTTCATAACATAGCACAGTTCATCAGTAGACTCCTTGTTTTTTGTACTCTCTTAATTTTTAAGAAACTGAAACAAATTTCTAAAGTTTTCCCAGGCAGCCTTCTCACTTGTCATGCAATATTTCAGCAGTTTGCTTGTCTCTGGAAAACTCTCGAATCTATGGGTTACTGAAAATATCCTCTTTGATGTTTGCTTCACTCAATCGGTACACCTCCAAGTGCTTATTGACTTTCTTTCTGTGGTTCACTTTGTTTGCACAATTTTCCATGAATTATATAAACATCACTTTTGAACAAAACATAAGGACAAATTTCAATCACTGACACCTACAGTACTAACTGGAGTAGCGTACTGAACTGCTATGATCTGAGTGCTGAATCATGTTTTTATTATATTGTCTCATTATTTCACATGTAACAGTTATACATTAGTTGGCAATACATTTCTTCTACTTTCTTTTATGGATTAAAACCTTTGTAAAAGTAAAACCAGATCCAAGTTCCAGTTTTCTTGTGATATCAATTATTGGCACAATGGAATTCATAAGAATTAGCCAGCGCCATGCAGTTTATATTTTCATGGTTGCTTGGTGCAGTTTTCTCTTGTTATGAAGCCACAAGTGTACCAAGTCTGGTTGAAACAGCTTCAGGTATTTTACACTCACTCACTCACACACACACACACACACACACACACACACACACACACACACACACACTACTTCCTCTCTACACCCCAGTGGGGTCAAAATGTGTACCCGAATAATCGAACTCCATGCTGCTCAGCCCCATGTGATGTAACGTTGGATGCTCCCCAGCACGCTCTCCGCAATGTGATTGAGGCATTGTCACTCGAGCTTGTCCCATTGTTCAACAGCAGTCCCTGCTTGGTGGTTAAAGATTGTTCAAATGAGTTCCTGCGATTACACACTGCAAGTTTCAACTGATCCCAAGTATGCTCCATCTGGGCTGTGCTTGCAGAAACTTCAGGACATTCCATTTAGTTGATCCATGTCTGCTGGAGGAAGGTATTCACAAGGTGCGCTAAGTATTCTTGTGCCAAATTGTTGATTATGGGGCCAGACAGTAGGTCAGAGGAACATGTCCTGGTACACCTGTACACTTAAATGATACTGAGCACCAGACCAATTCTACACTTACCAGTGAAGAGAACATGATGCCATTGATTCAGGTTCTGTTCTAGATGTCGTTCATGCACCACAATGCTAGAAGGTTTATATTGTTGTTTGTAATAAGTGCCTAAAGACCAAATTGACAGTGTGGAGACAGTTGCTTATCGTATAGCTTAACACGGCCCTCCCAGCTGCCTCCTCACCTCGGGGCATTTGCAAGCTGTAATTTGTGGGTAGTAATTGTCAAGTGGTGGTGGTGGTGGTGGTGCCTACAAGCAACCAATTTCACACAGGTCTTCAGTGTTTTGTGTCTCACTATAATGTTTAAATGTTCTGACATTGGCACGGTGTATGCCGATTCATTGGACAATTTCCTGTGCACTTAATCCTTCTTGCCACAAAAACAACAGTACGTGCCATTTCAGAGCTCAAAATAATGTTTCGATGCTTGTTGCCAGACTGATCTGTGCTACATGGGCCACATTGTCCTGTTCAAGCAGTGTAATGGCAATTGTAAGACTTGGGTTGAAAGGGAGTCTATGCGCACAAGAATTTGATGAAGGAGATACTCATACCTTTGATTATGTTACTGGTAAAAGCAGTGGCAACAACATTGGTTCAGTACATGGATATGGAAATTGAGAAAAATATTAATTTAAATATACACCTCAAGAGTGGAAGTCATATTACATGTTTTAAAAATAATAAAAAAAAGTTACTTCAAAGAAGTGAACCTAGTCATTGTTCAAATCTGCTAGATGTTGACTGAATGCAACTCGGAAAAAAAGCTTAGCAGTGTGACCATGGCATTGCACAACTGACAGTGGAAACAAGCCTCTGAAATAAATTCGCCTGTCTCTTTGTACTTCTTTATGAACAGCAATGCTCGTTCACTATATTTTGATACTAGAGATTTTTCCAAGCCGTGCACATATTTTGGCTGATGAAAAAATGCCCTTGACCTTATATTTGTTTGTTGTAAAAAATACAGATAGTACACGTGAAAGTATTTTATTATACTGTTAGAGTATCATTAACAGTAGAAAATTACAGTTATTATGAAATTTCTCTTCTAGTGGCTGCTGTGGCAGAAAATGTTTTGTTATTTTAGAGCAGCCGTGATTTTGAGAAAAACAGGACTATGATTACATATATTCTCTTGTGACGTGTTTTGAAGCAAATACCTTAAAATAACAAATACCCAAACATTCACAAAACTGTAACATATCCAGTGTCACCAGCACTGAAACGTTCGATTTACTCACCCTCGACAACCTATATCTCATCTGCTTCATTAACTCAATCCTCCGATGCTAGATTTAGGTAAAAGATATGGGCAAATGGAGGGGGGGTTATGCAAGGAGGGAATTTCTTGAGATCCTTTGGTCTTCTATCTGTGATTTTCTGCCCCTTTCAGAATATAACACCATAAACTCACACTTTTCCAGTCTTCAGTGTCATTTACCGAGTATTTTGATTAAATTACCACTGAACAGGTTTTTCTATAAAAACAATGACTATGCAGCCATTTTGCTTGCTGCCCATCAGCAGACTGCTTTCTGTGAATGGCCAATCCCAGTCAGCAACTGACAATGGAGATGAGTGTATGGCACTGTTGGCCAGGAGACCGCATCCGGGGAAGTTCGGCCGCTAAGTGCGAGTCAACATTGAGCGACTTGCGTGCTGAAGGTGAGTATGAAATAATGATGAGGTCGACACAACACCCAGTCCCCAAGTGGAGAAAATCTCCAATGCAGCCGGGAATCGAACCCAGGCCTGCTTGCACGGGAGGCGAGCACATTACCACCCAGCTAAGCAGGCGGACAACTGACACAGTCATTTGTTCTTTGCTTACTAAGTTGGTCCCTTTCAGTGTTCAGGCAAATAAATATCATGTTTGACGCACACTTTTCAATTCACATCATAGGGTAATTTATAGTGTGCAACTCCTTGCCTCTTTGTTAACAAGATAACATGCTACCATAGGATTTCGAAATTACTGTTTTGTCCATAACATGTATCTAAATATGTTCCATTATCCTTCATGCTGTTATTCAGTTTCTCAGTTTAGTACTGAATTCCGGTTTCATCTGTTCTTCCTGAGGAAAGGTTATAGCTTCTTCACTCCAAAGGTCATGAATTCCAAGCTTGTACACATGTAATTGTCTGAAATAGCAGGCCAAATGTACTAAAATGTCCGGGCAAGTTAATGTCTTTTTCCAAATATAAATTGAGAAGTATTTCTGAAGAAGCTTATTTTATGCACATCTGAGGCTCTCTCTCATTGCTTTGTCATTCCAAAGTTGCAAGTTGTGATAAATTTTCCAGTATTACCCTTTGTCCTACATTTACAATCTGGTTGCAATTTTAAATCTCTCATTGACAGGTTCCTTAGAAAAAGGGGAATGCAGGTTAAAATCTTCATTAAAATATTGTCTGTAGGACAATGATGGGCTGTAATTCTGTTCCTTTGTAAAACCCTAAATACAGATAACACATACCTAATTTTTATGTTTAATTTGAAACAAAGGCATTTTCTTTCCTCCTCAGAAGTATGCTGGTATCTACAGTAATGACTTTCTGTATGTGGGGATCAAAGTGTACGTTCTTTTTCAGTAGACGTGTCAATTTCCTTTTAAAAATGTGATGGCCCCCTTCCACCAAATTTTGCTACTACACCAGTCGAAGTACTGAGAACTGTACTACCAAGCACTACTGATTTATAGCACTTTGCAAAAAGAAATACTTGCAACCATCTTTTGAATGCATTTTGGAGGTATGTGCAGTTGCATTTAGCTTTTTTCCTGAATTGTTTTAGTAGATCTGTTTGATACCCTATGCAAGGTGTCCTGCAATTGATCATTCTTAAATTCAAGATTTTTTTCCAGGTTTTTCGAGGCAAATATTATTCCATGTTGCTTTTTTATTAAAGTGAGACTAAAACATCATTTCTGCAAAACTTTATATTCATAATTCAATTCAATTCAATTTATTAGCGTCCTTGTGGTACATCATCAAAATGACATAGGACTTGTCAATAAACATTACAATTTAAAATACATGTACATGAAAATTTATAATTGAATTTACTTGTCACTTAGACATTACAATTTTAATAGAACTATAAGAACATTAACATAAAAATATACAAGTAGGATAACAACACACAAAAAAAAGAGCTAGTGATTCTCACAACAAAGATTATTTCCATTCTTACATTAACACTGTTTCACACTTTCATAGAAACAGCAAGTATTTAAATGTGAGCAAGTACATATATTTATTATGTCAGGGAAATATTAATTGCGCTTTTATTGTCACTGATTCATAAACTCTTCAATACTGTAAAAACTATTGCTCAATAATATGTTTTTTAATTCTCTTTTAAATATGTGCAGTTTTGGTATTATTTTTAGTTCTTTGAGGAGAGCACTGTAGAGGATTTTGGGTTGGTATAGTACACTTTTGTGATACATAGCTGTTTTACGAATTTCTCTGTGGAAATCATTCCTATTCCTTGTTTCGTAGTTGTGAAATTCTCTATTTAATGTAGATAATTCCTCGTGTTCTTTTAAGAAACATATGCTTTCATATATGTATAAGGATGCTAGTGTCATGATTTTTAATTCTTTGAAAGCATGTCTACAAGAGTCTCTATATCCTATACCTTTTATTATTCCGACTGCCTTCTTTTGTAGTCTAAATGAATGTTTTGTTAGACTGTTGTTCCCCCAAAACTGTACACCTTATCTTCATAAACTGTGCATGAATGAGAAATAAACATATAACACTGTTTTAATATTACATGACCTTTTAAGCATTCTAAGTATATAACATGTTTGACTTAATTTTTTGTTCAATGATATTACATGCTTCTCCCGTCTTAAGTGTTCATCAAACCGTACTCCCAAGAATTTAGTGTATGATGCTTGTTCAATCTCACACTTACCCAGTTCTACTGTAAGGTTAGTTTTTATTTTATTTGTAATATGTCTGAAGTTGATCCACGTTGTTTTTTTGGCATTCACAATGAGTGTTTTTATGTTATTTGTAATATGATCCACGTTGTTTTTTTGGCATTCACAATGAGTCTGTTTTCATTAAACCATCTGTCTGCTTCGTCTGTTGCTAATGTGACTTTATCCTGTAAGTCAGTATCACTATTTGCTTTAACAAACAAACTTGTATCGTCAGCAAACAGTACTGCCTCTGCTTCAGATAGTTCACTTGGTAGGTCATTGATAAATATTAAAAACAGTAATGATCCTAATACAGATCCCTGGTGTACTCTGTACAAAACTCTCTCAAATCTTGATGAATATGTCCTATCTGCATGGCTTATCTCCACCTTCTGATACCTGTCCGATAGATATAATTCAAACCATTTGTGGGCAACTCCACGTATCCCATAGGCATATAACTTCCTGAGCAGTAACTTATGGTCAGTGACATCAAAGGCCTTTGATAAGTCTAAAAACAATCCACAGTTTAATTCCTTTCTATTTATGGAATTTAGAACAAGTTGCAAAAAATTGAAGATAGCTGTTTCAGTTGATTTATTTTTACGGAAACCATTTTGCACATTAACCAATATTCTATTCTTAATAAGAAATTTGTATAGTCTATGACACATTATCCTTTCTATTATTTTTGAGAAACCTGGCAACATTGATAAAGGCCTGAAGTTAGTAACATCATATTTATCACCGTTCTTGCGAAGTGGCTTTATAGTTGACATTTTAAGTTTTGATGGAAACACCCCTGTCTTAAAAGATTCATTTATAATTTCATTGAAATGTTTCTTACACTTTGCTTAATGACTTTGTCAGGAATCTCATCACACCCACATGACATTTTATTTTTTAACTTGTTTATAGCATTTAGCACCTCTGATTCAGTTACTGGATAAAGGAACATTGTCATGTCATTCATGGAGATTTTTACCTTGCTATTGGAACTGCACTTAGTTTTAATTAAATTTATGGCTATATTTGTGAAATGTTTGTTAAATATGTTGGCAATCTGAAGTGGGTCCTTAACAGTTTTACCCCCACTATTAATGACAAAGCTGTTATCTTTTCTTTTGTGTCTACCTATATTTTTATTTATTTCCTCCCAAGTTGACTTCATTTTGTTGTTACTTTCCTCAATATATGAATCATTATCAAGCTTCTTAGCTGCAATTATTACTTTCTTGTACAGGCTTCTATAACATTTCACATGTGCTTTCAGTGCTACATTCTTCCTGGCTGATTTATTTAACTTTCTGAGAGTGTCTGATGACTTTCTAATCCCCTCTGTAACCCATGTTATGGCTTTTATGTTTAGTTTTGACTCCTTTTATAGGAAAAGCAACATCGAAGCAGTGTTTCTAGCTTTCAAGGAATGAGTCAAACTTTGTGTTGACATCACCACTTGATTCACTACCCCAGTTGTTATTTTCTAGAATGTAATTAAAAATTCTTATGCTGTCATCATTTATAAATCTCCTTTCTCTGTAATTGTTATTGATAACAGGGTCCTTGTAAGATGTGATATTTAAACTCAATTTGATATCCTTGTGATCCGAGAAACCAGTGTCAATTACTTCAGTGTTATATTCACACTTGTCCTTGTTTATAAATACTTGATCTATTATAGTTTCAGACGTATTTCCGCATCTGGTAACTTCATTTACAGTTGCCATCATATTATGGCACAAAAACAGATTGCACAGTTGCTGTTGTTTACTACAATCATTCTTAAAGTTAACATTAAAATCACCAAGAACAATTACATTATGTTTAAGTTTATTCAGTAGTTCCTCAGGGTTTTCCATAAAAATAACTATTTGAATATGCATAATTAATTTCAGGTTACTTCTTTAGTAGTATAAATCGCAGATACAAATTAAAATATTGATTTACAGGCAATAAAAAATTACAAATTCTGTTTGGGTCGACAGAAGCGTCCGATCCAACGCGTCGGCTTTGACCCGTGACCTAAGGGTGTTGTCGTGTGTGACGTCATGACGGCGCGGAGTTTGGTTTGAGTGTGGCTGTCTCCAGTTCCGTTTTATCTTATTTTATTTACTTTTCTGATCTGTTCGTTCTATCTCGTGAGATTTTTTTTTCAATTTAAAAACACTTATTACTTATTTTAATTATCTGTTTCCTCGAATTTCTGTTTTAGTTTATTATATTTATCTTTCTGATCTGTTCGTTCTATCCCGTGAGATTTTTTTTAAAAAAGACAAAAAACACTAATCAGCTACTGAAGCATCTTTATCTTCTATGGGTCGCAGGGGTTACGACCCCTGGGGAGGTGGGTGGGTATTCATGCATGGCTGTCTTCACTTACACGTTGTAGCTACGCAAGGCGTCTAAATTTGTTTATATTTAGTTTGCCAGCCACCCAAAACACCCCATTTCCCGCGCTTGTCCCGTTAATGTCATTAGGCTTCTTGTGGAAAGTGTGCGTGTGTTTGTTTTTGTTTCAGCCATATTTGTGACATCATGGGTCAAATCAGACGGGTGGGATCGTACGCTTCCGTATTGCCTTCTGTTTTTACAAATATATATATATATATACATTGTAACTTGCCGATAAAGGGAACAAACCGCAGAAATATATCGGTAATAAAAACGACTAAATCATTTCTTTAAATTTTCGATCTCTGCCGACATTTTCTATCTCTGCCGAAATGTTTGAGGCTTCACAATAACATACGTACGTGCTCATTTTGTTTCTAATTCCTTGATTTCAACTTGCTTTCGTTTGTTCAACAATTGTTCCTTCTTTTCTCGTTCACCTTCCTTGGCCATATGTTTCACATCGTCTTCGTACAAAGAATGTGCAGTGCGAAAACAGTATGTAAGACTTTTGTCGATGTTGAAATTGTTAACTTCATTTGCGTCCTGGACTGCATCATATATGTATTTGAGTAATAAGGCTTTTTTCCGTTTGATTTTCAACTATAATTTCGCAGTTTACAGAAAAGCCTCGGTCACACGAATCATTTCCACGTGAGATTATTAAAATAATTTGCACAAAATCTCGGAATTTTGAGCATGTCTTTACGATAACATTAAACCAGAATTCATCGAGATTGTTTTCTCTTCTCTTGTAACATTTCATCTTATCTTCAATTCTTTTTTCTCTTTAGATCTCCACAAATTCAAATTTGACGCGGTCTGCCTTTGACCCCTTTCTTCCCTTTGATACCAAAATTTCAAGACAATCTGCCCATCTTTTTTGAGCTACTTCCTGCTTTAATGGGATTTCTGGATTCAAGAAGGAAATCGCATGTGTTAAGTTGTATTTGAGCAGTGATCTTCCTCGCAACTCCTTTAGTATACCAGTAATGCATGTTCGCATATTTTCCGTTGCAACAACGTTTCCTCTTCAGGTACATTTCTAATATTTGTCAGCGCACTTCTTGTAGTAAAATCCAGATTGAACTGTCTTGACGTAATAAGAGCCTTTATTTCCTTTAATTCGATTTTCATTAAACATGAATTTTTGTTTATTGAGACGTCTAGTTTCACAACTCGCTGCATCAAAACGTCCATAAGATACTGGAGTCATCGGGACATCACTCTAAAAATCGACTGAAAATGATTACAAAAATGCTGTTGAACAGAAGAATGTAGGATTTTGAGCTAGCAATTTGTGCTTGGCAGGTTCAGAAACAACTCTAAAATTTAACAGCTGAGGAATAGTTCTCAGTTACTTTATGTCAGTAACGTAAAAGTACGAATATCTTCAAGAGTTTCCACAGCTTTTTTGTGCTGCATTGGCGATTTCGACCCGCTTTGTTCCACAAAATGACTTAGAAAGAGATGAAGATCCGGTTACCTCAGTGTATTGTGACCATCGTGCAGGTGAATTATGAAATAAACAATAAAGCGCTCTCAAAAATGACACAATTTCCCAATTAGTTTTGGATATACGTGTTGTGAAAGCTCCACAAAATACGTGCAAACTCCAGGTACCAATTTGTAGCAGTTGTAGATAATCGAAGGATCCTTTTAGTTCCTTGTTAAAGTTATACAAAAGGTTTAAATTTGCATTTGGTCCATCCATTGATAACTTCCTTTTCCTTTTTTTGGTTTTCCAAACCCAACGATCTTTTCACACCTTCAAGCAAATCATTTGCCGTTGTACGTTTCAGAAAAACATAATCAAAATAACATATTATTAATGATTTATTGTGGTCCCAAAAGCGTACATATACATACATCTGGATTTTTTGAGTAACAGTATTATTACTTTCATCAAATACCAGTACGATCGAATTGTTTGTGCTCTCTGTAGATTAGTTCAGATGTTCTTTGCACAACAGTTTTTAGCATGGATAGGGACTGCGACAGCTGTGTTCGAATGCAGGCTGAGTTAGCATCCCTTCGCTCCCAGCTTCAGGCAGTGTTGGCTTCGGTCACGCAGCTTGAGGCTGTTGCCAATGGGCATCACTGTGGGGGTCCGGATGGGGATTTGTCGGGGACAGCCAGCTCGTCCCACGCATCCCCCGATCGGACTACGGCTGTGGCTGCCTGGGATACTGCCCACATTGAGGCTGACCCCACACACGTGGTAGAGTGGGAGGTCGTCTCGAGGTGTGGCAGGGGGCGAAAGACATTCTGGAGGGCTGAACAGAAGGCCTCTCCAGTTTGTCTGCTGAACCGATTTCAGGCTCCATCTCCGGCTGATACTGATCTTCAGCCGGACATGGCTGCTTGTCCTGTTCCAGAGGTTGCCTCTCAATCTGCAAGATCCGGGCAGTCGCAGAGGGTGGACTTACTGGTAGTTGGGAGCTCCAACGTCAGGCACGTAAAGGGGCCCCTTAGGGATATGGCAGCAAGAGAGGGGAAGAAAACCAATGTGCACTCCGTGTGCATACCAGGGGGAGCCATTCCAGATGTGGGAAGGGTCCTTCCGGATGCCATGAAGGGTACAGGGTGCACCCATCTACATGTGGTCTCTCATGTCAGCACCAATGATGTGTGTCGCTATGGTTCGGAGGAAATCCTCTCTGGCTTCTGGCGGCTATCTGACTTGGTGAAGACTGCCAGTCTCGCTAGCGGGATGAAAGCAGAGCTCACCATCTGCAGCATTGTCGACAGGACTGACTGCAGACCTTCAGTACAGAGCCGAGTGGAGGGTCTGAATCAGAGGCCGAGATGGTTCTGCGACCGTGTGGGCTGCAGATTCCTCAACTTGCGCCATAGGGTGGTGGGGTTTCGGGTTTTGCTGGATAGGTCAGGAGTCCACTACACACAGCAGGCGGCTACACGGGTAGCAGGGGTTGTGTGGTGTGGACTGGGCGGTTTTTTAGGTTAGATGGCCTTGGGTAAGTACAGAAAGGGCAACAGCCTCAAAGGGTGTGGGGCAAAGTCAGGACATGCGGGGACCAAGCAGCAATCTGTATTGTAATTGTAAACTGTCGAAGCTGCATTGGTAAAGTACCGGAACTTCAAGCTGAAATCGTTATAGGTACGGAAAGCTGGCTGAAGCCAGAGATAAATTCTGCCGAAATTTTTACAAAGACACAGATGGTGTTTAGAAAGGATAGATTGCATGCAACCGGTGGTGGCGTGTTTGTCGCTGTTAGTAGTAGTTTATCCTGTAGTGAAGTAGAAGTGGATAGTTCCTGTGATTATTATGGGTGGAGGTTACACTCAACAACTGAGCTAGGTTAATAATTGGCTCCTTTTACTGACCTCCCGACTCAGCAGCATTAGTGGCAGAACAACTGAGAGAAAATCTGGAACACATTTCATATAAATTTCCTCAGCATGTTATAGTCTTGGGTGGAGATTTCAATTTACCAGATATAGACTGGGACACTCAGATGTTTAGGACGGGTGGTAGGGACAGAGCATCGAGTGACATTACACTGAGTGCACTATCCGAAAATTACCTCGAGCAATTAAACAGAGAACCGACTCGTGGAGATAACATATTGGACCTACTGATAACAAACAGACCCGAACTTTTCGACTTGTAACTGCAGAACAGGGAATCAGTGATCATAAGGCCGTTGCAGCATCCCTGAATATCGAAGTAATTAGGAATATAAAAAAAGGGAGGAAGGTTTATCTGTTTAGAAAGAGTAATAGAAGGCAGATTTCAGACTACCTAAGAGATCAAAACGAAAATTTCTGTTCCGACACTGACAATGTTGAGTGTTTATGGAAAAAGTTCAAGGCAATCGTAAAATGCGTTTTAGACACGTACGTGCCGAGTAAAACTGTGAGGGACGGGAAAAATCCACCGTGGTACAACAACAAAGTTAGGAAACTACTGCGAAAGCAAAGAGAGCTTCACTGCAAGTTGGAACGCAGCCAAAACGTCTCAGACAAACAGAAGCTAAATGATGTCAAAGTTAGCGTAAGGAGGGCTATGCGTGAAGCGTTCAGTGAATTCGAAAGTAAAATTCTATGTACCGACTTGACAGAAAATCCTAGGAAGTTCTGGTCTTACGTTAAATCAGTAAGTGGCTCGAAACATCATATACAGAAACTCCAGGATTATGATGGCATTGAAACATAGGATGACAGGCGTAAAGCTGAAATACTAAAGGCCTTTTTCCAAAACTGTTTCACAAAAGAAGACCGCACTGCAGTTCCTTCTCTAAATCCTCGCACAAACGAAAAAATGGCTGACATCGAAATAAGTGTCCAAGAAATAGAAAAGCAACTGAAGTCACTCAACAGAGGAAAGTCCACTGGACCTGACAGGATACCAATTCGATTCTACACAGAGTACACGTAAGAACTTGCCCCCTTCTGACAGCCGTGTACCGCAAGTCTCTAGAGGAACGGAAGGTTCCAAATGATTAGAAAAGAGCACAGGTAGTCTCAGTCTTCAAGAAGGGTCGTAGAGCAGATGCGCAAAACTATAGACCTATATCTCTGACGCCGATCTGTTGTAGAATTTCAGAACATGTTTTTTGCTCGCGTATCATGTCGTTTCCGGAAACCCAGAATCTACTCTGTAGCAATCAACATGGATTCCGGAAACAGCGATCATGTGAGACCCAACTTGCTTTATTTGTTCATGAGGCCCAGAAAATATTAGATACAGGCTCCCAGGTAGATGCCATTTTCCTTGACTTCCGGAAGGCGTTCGATACAGTTCCGCACTGTCGCCTGATAAACAAAGTAAGAGCCTACGGAATATCAGACCAGCTGTGTGGCTGGATTGAAGAGTTTTTAGCAAACAGAACACAGCATGTTATTATCAATGGAGAGACGTCTACAGACGTTAAAGTAACCTCTGGCGTGCCACAGGGGAGTGTTATGGGACCATTGCTTTTCACAATATATATAAATGACCTAGTAGATAGTGTCGGATGTTCCATATGGCTTTTCGCGGATGATGCTGTAGTATACAAAGAAGCTGCACCATTAGAAAATTGCAGCGAAATGCAGGAAGATCTGCAGTGGAGTGGCAACTGACCCTTAACATAGACAAATGTAATGTATTGCGAATACATAGAAAGAAGGATCCTTTATTGTATGATTATATGATAGCGGAACAAACACTGGTAGCAGTTACTTCTGTAAAATATCTGGGAGTATGCGTACAGAACGATTTGAAGTGGAATGGTCATATAAAATTAATTGTTGGTAAGGCGGGTACCAGGTTGAGATTCATTGGGAGAGTCTTTACAAAATGTAGTCCATCAACAAAGGAGGTGGCTTACAAAACACTCGTTCGACCTATACTTGAATATTGCTCATCAGTGTGGGAACCGTAGCAGGTCGGGTTGACAGAGGAGATAGAGAAGATCCAAAGAAGAGCGGAGCGTTTCGTCATAGGGTTATTTGGTAAGCGTGATAGTGTTACGGAGATATTTAGCAAACTCAAGTGGCAGACTCTGTAAGAGAGGCGCTCTGCATCGCGGTGTAGCTTGCTGTGCAGGTTTCGAGAGGGTGCGTTTCTGGATGAGGTATCGAATATATTGCTTCTCCCTACTTATACCTCCCGAGGAGATCACGAATGTAAAATTAGAGAGATTCGAGCGCGGAGACTTTCCGGCAGTCGTTTTTCCTGCGAACCATACGCGGCTGGAACAGGAAAGGGAGGTAATGACAGTGCACTCCGCCACACACCGTTGGGTGGCTTGCGGAGTATAAATGTAGATGTAAATGTACGATCATTTCACATTTATCAGTGAGGTCAGCAAGTTTACGCCTCATGTTGTTGTTGTCGTCTTCAGTCCTGAGACTGGTTTGATGCAGCTCTCCATGCTACTCTATCCTGTGCAAGCTTCTTCATCTCCCAGTACTTACTGCAACCTACATCCTTCTGAATCTGCTTAGTGTATTCATCTCTTGGTCTCCCTCTACAATTTTTACCCTCCACGCTGCCCTCCAGTGCTAAATTTGTGATCCCTTGATGCCTCAGAACATGTCCTACCAACTTTAGAATTTGAAAGAGAGTATTCCAGTGAACATTGTCAAAAGCTTTCTCTAAGTCTGCAAATGCTAGAAATGTAGGTTTGCCTTTCCTTAATCTATTTTCTAAGATAAGTCGTAGGGTCAGTATTGCCTCACGTGTTCCAACATTTCTGCGGAATCCAAACTGATCTACGCCTCACATATTGTGCCAATCCGTGTACAATGCTGTAACAAAGTTTTGATTTTTGCAATTGCATTTTCTTTGCAACTTGAATGTCAGGAAATAATGAAGGACATAATGCTAGACAGTCTGCTGAGCTCCGAAATGACGAATGACTCCTGATGGTGCGCAACTACCACAAAATTTCATTTAGTATAACGTCATTTGATAGTAAATATGACTGCACTGTAGACTGATTCCCTGGGTCATTCTGTGGCTTTGAACATATCGGTTTGTTTTATACTGGCTCAATCAATATTAGCTAGTAAAAAATACACATTTATATATAAATTAAAATTGCTTACAATATTTCTCAAAATTGGGATGAAATTCCCACCTCCCTTCTAAAGAAAAAACACTGTGCAACAGGATCCGTTCCCACTTTCTTCCCTAGTCTGGATCTAACCTTTTTCGTCGTTAATTTTAAGAACGCAGCATTTTTTCACATCTACTACTGTGAAGAATCTTGCGTGCATAACGCGGAAAATGTGATTCTCAAGCCTCAACCCATATGATATTCGAAACCGCTTTCGGCTCGTACAGCCAACCTTATATTTACTGGACAGCCAACGGTCAAACCCGGCTGCCTAACAGCATCTAGAGGTAACAAAAATTTTATTTCCTGTATCTCATACGGCCTTGCCGCAGTGGATACACCGGTTCTCGTCAGATCATCGAAGTTAAGCACTGTCGGGCGTGGTCGGCACTTGGATGGGTGACCATCCAGGCCGCCATGCGCTGTTGCCATTTTTCGGGGTATACTCAGCCTCGTGATGCCAATTGAGGAGCTACTCGACCGAATAGAATACCATCTTACCGACCGGGAGAGCGGTGTGCTGACCCCACGCCCCTCCTATCCGCATCCTAAACCGAGGATGACACGGCGATCGGATGGTCCCGGTAGGCCACTCGTAGCCTGAAGACGGAGTATCTCATAGAATTATTGACCGAATTTAGAAATTTAAAATGCTGTCGAATATCTAAATAAGTAATCTTACGTTTAAGGTGTAACGCAATAGGTGAAGTATTATGGCTAAAAACTGTCACACACGTTGACATCGGAACTCACAGCGCGCTAGAAGTAATATTACGTTTAAGGTTTAACGCATTAGGTGAAGTATTATGTTTAAGAACTGTCACACACGTTGACATTGCGACTCGGAGCGAGAAAATTACTCAATGTTCATCCAGTAGTTTGAGAATAAGAACACATAGCGAGTTCCAACGAACTTTACAATTTGTTTAAAAACTTTTCTCGCTGATAGCTCCATAAAATAATGAGGGGGAAGCAATTTATAGCTTAGCGAATGTTTGCCGTTTTCGCTTCAAGCATGACGTTTTACTTTGTTGCGCCTTTGGAACCTTGGGCAGGGGAGGGGGGGGGGGGGGGGATGTTACTGGTTCATCCCTTAACTTAACCTCTAAAGAATATTGTTCCTCTCCAGAAGAACGAGTAAATAACGAAAGATGAGTTGCTTATGTTTTATAATATAATATTCCTCTTTAAACAATGTATTTTCACAGGTTTTATATTTAATACTAAATTAATTTGTGATATTTCATTTACGAACTTAGACATAACGATACTAAAAATAGATGATTTCAAAAATGTTGTGTAAAAGTTATTCGAAAAATACCTTGGAATGATGTACGATTGACTGTGTCGAAATTTTGTTGTTGAAGGTTCGGAACGTTGCATGAATGCACCTAGTTAAAGCGATTTTTTACAATTTTACAGTGAAACTCGAGTGCTTTATTTTAAACAAATTGCTGGCGCGAACCTGTTCAAAGTCGCTCTCTAATGTCGTCCCGTTCGTTCTCTTATTCCAATTATTGCTGGTTATACAGTGTTACCAACTGTGATTGCCAAGTGTGCGTTCTGTTTTTTGATAGTCTGCGGAGATTTTCTTTATTTGTGTCTTAAGGGATTTTCTACCTTTATTCAACTACTAAGACATAAAAGTACTACAGAATACACGAACGCTTTTGAAGGAATGTGTTTATTTTATTTTGTAGCCTCTGTACCTCGTGCTGCTTGGAACTACCGCCCAGCAACGCGATCCAACAGTGTGTGGGATTGTAGTAAGTAGCCATTATGCAGTGATCAGTCACTTGTTTCAACTAGATCCGTGCGGATGCATGAGCGGAAAAGCGACGAACAGAGAAGCTGCTTTTGGCCCATCTATATCTACGATGCCATCAAAACACGGTGAAGCGAGAGTAATTATTATAAACGTCTCGCAGTGTTGCGAACGGAAGAAAACGCCAACAGGAGAGTACGTTAAAAAAAAAGAGTGAATAATTACTTAACACCAATAATTGTATAAATGCTCCAAAATGAGTCACAATTACAAATCTTTAAATGTCATTCGTCTCCTCCTGTTTGAATAACTGTGTTACAACAGCCTTGATTTACTTTCATTATTCTGAAGGTTATTGCCGCTCCGCTGGACGAAATTGCCAAGCAAACGTTCACAAGCTACAGATTTATTGACACAAGAATCCGGATTATCCCGCGGTAAAACCGACGGCCAGCTTTAACTTCTTCGTTCATAAAATTTCGTCGCCGTCGTTCAGTTCCGTTGATCTGTTCAATACATATCGGTAAAAGTCGCTGCTCTTCGTGACTATGACATCTTGTTTTCGACAGCGTACATTTTCAGTAATCTAAAAGTGGACATATTAAGTGATACAACAGATTTAACGTAATTTCAGATACTGTACTAAGCTGAGTATAAACATCTCTATAAAATGATTTTACAAAACTTATTACTTCCGGGTATTTCTGCCATAGCAGTAGATCTGTTCTTAATGCCAGACTTAGAAGCAATGAATTCTACCCCCTCTCCCCACCTCTCACAGGGTAGCACTAATCAGTTTCCTCGGATCTGTGTCTCATGCGACAGCTCGATGAATATAAAACAGTTTCGAATCGTGTAAACACTGGATCACTAACGGGTATTATGTGTATAACATGTAGATTCCCCTTCGAATATTCGAATACTATATGAAATATCACAGACGGTTTATACTGATAGTATAGCAATATGGGTACGGTACCAAAAAATTAAAAAAATCAAGGTTTTTAAATAAAATTTAAAGTTTTTTTCGATTCTGAAAATTCCTGACGTTTTCCTGGTTTTCAAGGTTCACTGGACACCCTGCCTATGGCACGCTATTTCCTTCCTCTGAACAGAAAGTGCCAGGAAACTATTTTGTGCATTCATATTTTTCAAAGTGCAAAATGATACGAGTTGTGTTAAAAAAGAAATTGAACTTTTGCTGTATCAGATTTATTGCCTATTGTACAACATTTTAAGCACTGTCTCCTTCAAAATAGTCCTCTCTACTGGCAATACATCGTCCCCGTCCTTTCTTCCAGTTTTGGAACGCCTCCTGGAACACATTTTTTGGGACGGCGTGCAGGTTTCTCGTCGCAATGTCCTGTATTCCTCTATGGTTTGGAAACGACGCCCTTTCAACGTGTTTTTCAGTTTGGGAAACAGGAAAAAGTCTGCTGGGTGAATGGGGCACAACGGGAATGCGTTGTTTTGCTAGATAGCTGGAGACAGGGAGTGATGCGTGGGCTGGCGCACTGTCATGATGAAACATCCAACTCTGGTTTTCCCACAACTAAGGCCTCTCCCTGCGCACAGCAACCCTCATGCGCTCTAGGATTCCCTGGTAGACTTCCTTGTTTGCAATCTGTCCACGTACTACAAATTCATGATGGATAATGCCTTTGTTGTCAGAAAACACAACCAACATTATCTTGAAATTTAACCGACTCACTCGTGCTTTTCTCGGACGACGTGACTCTTTGCCCATCCACTGGGACGACTGCATCTTCGTGTCACTGACGTACACCCACGTCTCATCGCCTGTTATGATGTTCTTAAGAAAGTTTTCATTGTCACTAACAGCGGCAAGCAGTTCCCGCACATTTCAACACGGGTCTGTTTCTGATCTTCAGTTAACAAACGCGGTACGAATTTTGCTCTCCCACGACGCATCTAATGTTTTCCGCTCAAAATTTGATGGCATGATCCAACGCTGATGCCCCCTCCCCATTTTCTTCCCGAACAGTTAAACGACGATTTCCGTGAATCACAGCATAAACGCTATCCACAAGGCCATCATCTGTTGATATGGAAGGACGTCCAGACTTGGAATCGTCACAGTCCGATATTCTGCCCTGTTGAAAACGTTTAAACCACTCGTAGTACGCACTCCTTGTGTGCTTGGCTAAGCATCTGAAATGTTTCTGTGAAAATTTTGCCAAGTTTGCGGCAGAATTTCACACATACATTGTTCTTCAGGCTGCTTCATTGCGCTAATCCGACGAGTAGGCTGTACATGCGCTTACTTCAGCGGCTGTGGTTCTCCTGTTAGCGATGCGAGTCAAATGGCAGTTCGTTGTTTAAACCTGCCGCTAGGGGCGCTCAGTAGCCGCAGTGCGCTCTCTCTGCTGGTTGGCGCGCTGTGTCAAAAGTTCGGTTTCTTTTTGAACACACCTCGTATGTGAATCCTTTACATCTTAGCAGCCACATTACAAGTACAGTTATTCCTGTACTTATGACTGGAAGATTAATAAGATTTTTTTGCAACATTGCAATTGCTTTTAGCTGTAAATGCATTTCCCCATTACGAGGCATTTACGTGGATTTCTTTTCCATTTTCTGCTCCTGTCAGTTTCAGCTGGTTTATTTTCTCATTAACCCGTAATGAAAGAAAAAGGATGTAACAGTACTACTATTTCTACACTCCTGGAAATTGAAATAAGAACACCGTGAATTCATTGTCCCAGGAAGGGGAAACTTTATTGACACATTCCTGGGGTCAGATACATCACATGATCACACTGACAGAACCACAGGCACATAGACACAGGCAACAGAGCATGTACAATGTCGGCACTAGTACAGTGTATATCCACCTTTCGCAGCAATGCAGGCTGCTGTTCTCCCATGGAGACGATCGTAGAGATGCTGGATGTAGTCCTGTGGAACGGCTTGCCATGCCATTTCCACCTGGCGCCTCAGTTGGACCAGCGTTCGTGCTGGACGTGCAGACCGCATGAGACGACGCTTCATCCAGTCCCAATCATGCTCAATGGGGGACAGATCCGGAGATCTTGCTGGCCAGGGTAGTTGACTTACACCTTCTACAGCACGTTGGGTGGCACGGGATACATGCGGACGTGCATTGTCCTGTTGGAACAGCAAGTTCCCTTGCCGGTCTAGGAATGGTAGAACGATGGGTTCGATGACGGTTTGGATGTACCGTGCACTATTCAGTGTCCCCTCGACGATCACCAGTGGTGTACGGCCAGTGTAGGAGATTGCTCCCCACACCATGATGCCGGGTGTTGGCCCTGTGTGCCTCGGTCGTATGCAGTCCTGATTGTGGCGCTCACCTGCACGGCGCCAAACACGCATACGACCATCATTGGCACCAAGGCAGAAGCGACTCTCATCGCTGAAGACGACACGTCTCCATTCGTCTCTCCATTCACGCCTGTCGCGACACCACTGGAGGCGGGCTGCACGATGTTGGGGCGTGAGCGGAAGACGGCCTAACGGTGTGCGGGACCGTAGCCCAGCTTCATGGAGACGGTTGCGAATGGCCCTCGCCGATACCCCAGGAGCAACAGTGTCCCTAATTTGCTGGGAAGTGGCGGTGCGGTCCCCTACGGCACTGCGTAGGATCCTACGGTCTTGGCGTGCATCCGTGCGTCGCTGCGGTCCGGTCCCAGGTCGACGGGCACGTGCACCTTCCGCCGACCACTGGCGACAACATCGATGTACTGTGGAGACCTCACGCCCCACGTGTTGAGCAATTCGGCGGTATGTCCACCCGGCCTCCCGCATGCCCACTATACGCCCTCGCTCAAAGTCCGTCAACTGCACATACGGTTCACGTCCACGCTGTCCCGGCATGCTACCAGTGTTAAAGACTGCGATGGAGCTCCGTATGCCACGGCAAACTGGCTGACACTGACGGCGGCGGTGCACAAATGCTGCGCAGCTAGCGCCATTCGATGGCCAACACCGCGGTTCCTGGTGTGTCCGCTGTGCCGTGCGTGTGATCATTGCTTGTACAGCCCTCTCGCAGTGTCCGGAGCAAGTATGGTGGGTCTGACACACCGGTGTCAATGTGTTCTTTTTTCCATTTCCAGGAGTGGAACATATATTTTAAATTAAATAATCGTATTTATTTACTAAAATATCAGATTATTCTAGTAAAATTATGTTTCTACTGGAAACTTTTTGCGGTAGTTTTCATTTCTTCTGTTGTATACCATATGTATTTGAGATTCTGATTCCGAAACTCAGATTTGACAACAAAATTTCGTGTCACAACATTGAAAAAATTTAAAAATCTTTTCGTTAATAACCTCTCCATTTGAAATGAAAGAACAAAGTATTTCATATAAATTCCACTATTATGTTTTTTGCTCCTGCGAACCATTAGGCTCTATGGCTAGTTGAAAATCGCCGTATTTCAACTTTTTCCGCAAAGACCTCAGTGAATTCCTGCCAGTTACCTGCACGAGCACTATTTAGATAGGTATGTAAAGGACATCTCATTTATTGAAACTTTATTATGAAAGACTGTCAGTGAATTCCTCCCAGTTATCTGCATGTGCATTATTTAGATATGTATCTAAAGGTACACCTCATTTAATCAAAAATTTCACTATGTTCAAGTTATTCAATTAAGTCTGAAATAGTACAAATTCAGCTAGAAAAAGGTTGAAATTCCAAAGGTAAATCTTGAAAAAGTATTACATAATATTATACTACACATGATTGGGCATTACATTGCTATAAGAGTAAAAATTATATACATTGTTGTCATTTAAAGGATCCTGGCAGTAGTAGAACAAGGGCGGCGCCACCTCACTCTCCATTGTTGCCAAATTTATTCATGATGGAAGATCCAAGATGGCGGCATAGATATGGCAATGTCGCAATGATGTCATGATGGGAAGTTCAAATTTTGGCGCGAAAATAGGTCAATTGGGCTACTTCCACTAATCTAATCTCCTCCCCCTCCCCTCCCCCCCAGAAAATGTCGGGAAGTTCAAATTCCAGCAGGACAATGCAACAAACCACCACAACCTCCAGTAACCTAGAAAATGGCAGATATATCACAAAACTTCTAACATGGCATCAAGACAGAATGTGTTAGAAATACTGGAGAAATATCTAGTGGCAGCATGAGGGAGGTGCAAATACCGGTTTCATACCATGCTCCTTAGCTGAATCACTTTCAAAATTCTGCGATGTGTAACCACACTGCTGGTCTGATAATATACACACCCATGATCACCGTCTATATTCAGTGTCATGGTATTTGTCTGGAAAAACCACATCATTTGGAGGTAATGCCATACCTCGATTTACAAAGCCAGTATAGTTTTAACATGGATACTTGTGTACACCTGTAGAACCAAGACCGCTTGTGACAGTAACACACAATAGTTGTAGCGATCGTGTTTTTTTAACATCTGGTGGTTTGTAAGACGATTACACCTTTGTCTAAGACACAATGACAGCACTCGCAAGAAAAACGTATGAGACATGTGCACCCATCGCTGATTTTCTCACAGTATTATTTTGTATCACCAGCAATCAGTGGGTGGGTGATAGGTTCGCCTTGAGCAACAGGCTTATAGAAGTGTGTGTGTGTGTGTGTGTGTGTGTGTGTGTGTGTGTGTGTGTGTGTGTGTTCTGACATGTGCAAAGGACATTACTATGTCCAATCGTAAGGAAGATACGGATTTGACGTGGAATACTGTGATAGCGAGGGGGAAATTCTGTCAAGTCATAAGAATGGTACAGACATTTCTATTTCCTGATCCACAGCCGTCAGCAGGGTGTATTTCCGATACTTCACTCGTTGTCGAATGTCATCCAGTTGAGAGTATGGTCATAATATTTAATTGTAAGTAAACTGATAAAAATGAAAAAAAATGAAATGAGCGTATGGCATTGTTTGCCGGGAGGCTCCATCCGGGTAAGTTCGGCCGCCAAGTGCAAGTCTTATTTCAGTTGACACCACATTGGATGAGATGCGCATCAGTGATGAGGATGAAATGATGATGAGGACAACACAACACCCAGTCCCTGAGCAGAGAAAATTCTCCAACAGCCGGCACTCGAACCCAGGCCCACTTGCATGGGATGCGAGTGATAAAATATGTATATGTGGCCGGCTTCCTAGGATGATGATTCTGCCTATGCATGTTTGGCGTGCAGCACCATTGACCTGTGGTGGGAATTATTCGTGTTTCCAGCTAATGGCAGGAGCTGTCCGAATGAAGAGATCTGTTGGGGTGCAGGAATGTAGCTGACTTAACCATGGCGTCCTCTGGACGGCTGAATAGCGAACTAATACTTAGTATGTGTTGGACAACTTTCGTGATTGCGTGGAAATTTTAGAAGATTCAATATGGATGTGTGTTTGTGTTGGACCATTATTCCCTCCCTTGGTTGACTGCTTCTGCACATTTCGCACGTTTATTTAGTTGAGGAACCATCGATTGTGGTGTGTGCATCTAGCAGGTGAAAGACAGGTGGAAGACAAGTTTCATGGTTCTCTAGACATGAGAAACACCTTAGATGTCTTTGTAAATTGCAGGGATGATTTGGGATCTGTTACATCACCGACATTGGTATTCATGATTGGAAATATCAGTTTCCTCTATTTTTTTTTTCGAATTTTGATGCAACGGCCCTCACAGATCTGGTAAGTTCTTAGTTACTCAGTGATTTACAGCACGCTCCACCTCACTAAGTTGTCAGGTTGCTAGACAAATAATTTCCAGACTATATTTTCGGAATTATGTTGCACAAGTGGTATTGCTATGCAAGCGATATTGCTATGTGCTTGATATCGAGAAGTATTGCGAAAATGGTATGATATTCTGGCAATCCACGTATGTTCTTGTAATCCAAGAGTCTGGAGATGAGTGTAGAAAAGCAAGGAAGCAAGCAGGTCGGAACCGGAAACAGTAACGCGTTTGTGCCGAGGGGAGCCAACCCCAAATTTGTAGAACAGTTCTGAGAGTGACTTCGGTCCACTGAGGGGGCTTTGGTCATGCATCTGGGGTGGATGACTGCCCAATCTCAATGGAAATACCTAGTGCAGTGAGGGGTATACCTACAGTGCATATGCTTATGCTGTCTGTCTTCGCGGTATATGTACAAGTGTCTGGCAGTCGATAGCTATACTAATGATGTAAAAGAGGCGATTTTATATGGTGCAAGATACGAATTGTATGTTTAATACATCGACATGGTACATGGTGATGGAGATCGGTTTCACACTCTAATATTCAAGTTCCCACCCACAGCAGCAGAGCACTTAATTGAGTATGAGTCTTTCCATGTTTGACGATATGTAGGCTACTTTGTGGGTTTTTAATTGTCAATGCAATATGATGATCTGCACAAAATAGTTTTTTGCCACTGAAAGTCTCATCTGCAGAAAGAACAATAAAAGGTGGACAGTGGTCCCACACCGGAAGCATCAGTAATTCAGTGGGGATATTTAATAAAAGCTAATCATAATGCTCCATTCATTCACAAGATATCCTTTGTGTCGGGACACAGGAGCCTCTACATAGCGGTGAGAACATTTGTGTTTCAGAGATGTTTGTTGAAAGTAGGACTTAACGATTTCCGGGAAGGGTGGCACGTAATGGATGGGGTGCAACTTTAGGACCATCAGGAGGAATGCATTTGGTGTTATTATGCGCTATTTTCGGAAACATTTTCTGTTATTGCAAGAATTTCCATGCAGACAAGCTGAGACATCACAAAAGCTCCTACAAAAGCGACCGTTAACTATTTCTGGGACTGCGTACAGTTTCGGAGAGGTCGACTTGGCTCTTATTTTCCATAGCCATGTGACATCAGTGTAACATTGAGACCCTTTTAGATGCACTTGCGATGGTGTGTACTAACACGACCATTTCGCAGCGACGTGTGAGCCATGCTTGACTGGTAAATGCGTGTCCGCCTGCTAGGAACAATGCAACCTGTGCTATTCTGGGAAGCAATGGAACGGATTTCTGCAGCGTCTGTGAGGGTGAGTCAGTCAGCAATTAGGTCTTCGCTGGACCACAGATAGAGAGAGGGATCGCGCCAGCAACAGTGAACACGTGCACGCAGTCCAGAGGGTGACTTGGCACTTATTTACATAGACATGTGACGTCAGTGTAACATTTGAAGAACTCTATCTGTATAACCGAAAATAGAGGCGACCTCCACCTGCCGTCGGCAGCGGCGCGATAGCAATGGCTCTCGCTCCTGCGTTGGCTTGCGTCTGGCGGGCCCTGCAAAGTGCATGTGCGTGTTGGAAAAGTTTGCTGATTCATTGCGGTTTTTACGTGCACCGCGTGTTTGTGCGCTACATTATTTTCGGGTGTTTAAGCATTGTGAGCATGTCTGAATAGCGTTACACATGCATTATTGTTTGACAATTTACGAGTTGTTTTTGTGTCTGTTGCATTATCTCGTGAACAGGTGTGCACGCTGTGCAATGCCTGATTTAGACAGTTGATGTTTAGCATGTGTGTTTTGAGAGCCTTTTACGTGCATTATTTTGATTGACTCAGTGATTGATTTTTTATTGGTCCAGTTTTATCATATAGCACAAATTGTACAATTGATATTGGACAGGTCAAAGATAAGTTACAATAATACATAGTATTAGCAAAATAGTAGGCAAATTAAAATTAGGTACCCATTACAATTAATTTTGTTACTTATTCAGAAATTCTCTGACAGAATAGAAACAGTGCTTTATTAGATATGCCTTTAGTTTAGCTTTAAATATTGGATGAGTAGTATTTTTTATTTCCTTGGTATCTTATTGTGTAGTATTACTCCAATGTTAATTATGCTCCTCTGATAGGTGGTTGTTCTGGGATATTTTTGATGTGTATTTGATTCCCCTCTGGTACTGCAGTTGTGTATATTTTTGTTCTGTAGCAGTTTGCCTGTTTTCGGGAGGTAGTCCCTAGTGAAC
This sequence comes from Schistocerca serialis cubense, assembly GCF_023864345.2. Lineage (NCBI taxonomy): Eukaryota > Metazoa > Arthropoda > Insecta > Orthoptera > Acrididae > Schistocerca > Schistocerca serialis. Next base: position 27,537,296 of record NC_064642.1, read on the forward strand.
AAGATAGTTTCATAAACGAATAAACTTGGAACATTAAGAACACCAAGCTCAGTATAATGGGATTTACAGGACTCCATCTTTTTAAGGCCACAAATTATTCTTAAAGCTCTTTTTTTGCATTCTAAAAACCTTTACACTGTGAGTTGAGTATCCCCAGAAAATGATCCCATATCGGATTAGTGAGTGGAACTGTGCATTGTACACCTGCAGTACTGTTGTTTTGCTTGTTGTAGCCTTTAAAATTCTTAGGCCATAGCACACAGATGATAGTTTTCTACACAAGTCTTGCTGAACCCATAGACCCAAGAGTTTTGTGACACTTACATTTTCTAGGGGATCATTTTTTAATTGGTCTTGAATAGACATTTGATTAATTAGAGGAATAAAATGAAAATCGACACACACAGTTTTTTCAGTATTTATAATGAGTTTGTTTTTTGTGAACCATTCAGAAAGTCTTTTCATAGAACTTTCTGCTGTGGACTGCAAAGTTTCTGGACTGGATCCAGTGAGCAATATGCTGGTGTCATCGGCAAACAGGATAGTTTTTGTGGGCTCGTATATTCAACTAAGTCGTCCACATAAATCAAGAAGAGTAGGGGACCTAAGATTGTGCCCTGTGGTACACCATATTTTATTGGTAATTCCATAGAAAGAAAGGAGTTGGTTCTTGTTTTATTCATTTTGTTGATTTCATACTGAAGTGATACTTTCTGCCTGCGATTTTTTAGGTATGAACACAACCAGCTATGTGCTACACTTCTTACTCCTCGTCTTTCTAATTTTTCGAGCAGAATGTTATGGTCCAGGACGTCTAAGGCTTTTGATAGATCTAGAAAAATACCTGCAGCTAATTTATGTTGATCAAGGGATTTTAAAATGCAGTCTAAGAATTCGAAAATTGCTGTCTGCGTAGATTTAGACTTTCTAAAACCATGTTGTTGTACTGTAAGAGGCGCATACTTATTTATGAAACTGTCACAGAAGAGTTTTTCTAGAATTTTTGAGAAGGAACTTAACTGTGACACAGGTCGGCAGTTCGATATTTTTCAAAAGAACCTTTTTTTAGTAGTGGTGAAACTTTTACTATTTTAAAAATATCTGGAAATACACCAGTTTTTAAAGAGAGGTTGAAAATTTTTGCCAAGGGGTTTGCTATGTGGTGAGCACATGCTTTTACTATGAAATCAGGTACTTCATCAAGACCACTTGAATTTTATTGCTTAATGATTTAATTTTACTTATAATTTCATTGGGGTTTGTATCACACTCATACATAGAAGCAGTCGAGATCCCTGATTTTTTGGTGAAACTTGGGACTGGTCTTTGACAGTGTACTTGAATGACGTCTTCAGCTAGTGAAGTGAAGTTAAAAATGTGTGTGAAATCTTATGTGACTTAACTGCTAAGGGTATCAGTCCCTAAGCTTACACACTACTTAAACTAAATTATCATAAGGACGAATACACACACATCCATGCATGAGGGAGGACTCGAACCTCCACTGGGATCAGCCTCACAGTCCACGACTGCAGTGCCTTAGACTGCTCGGCTAATGCTGCACTACGAGGTGAAGTATTCATTGAATTTTTCCACAACTTAATTTAGGTCTATGACTTTTGAGCCTTCTAGTGTTAATGATACATTCTTTCTCTTTAGCACTGAACTACAAGTTTCTTTCTCTATAACTCTCCACGTGGATCTCATTTCGTTAGATGAGTTTCTTATCAAATTGCCATTCCGCATAATTTTTGTCTCTATGACTACTCTACCATAGATTCTTTCGTAGACTTTTGAATAATCTGCGAATTCTTTGGGCTACTCTATATTTCTTACAACAGTACTGCAGAAATCTGTTTCTCTCATTGGAAATTTTTATGCCTTTCGTTACCCATTGCTTATTATTGTTAAATGGGCTCTGAGCACTATGGGACTCAACTGCTGTGGTCATAAGTCCCCTAGAACTTAGAACTACTTAAACCTAACTAACCTAAGGACATCACACACATCCATGCCCGAGGCAGGATTCGAACCGGCGACCGTAGCGGTTCCAGACTGTAGCGCCTTTAACCGCTCGGCCACTCCGGCCGGCTATTATTGTTAAGTTTTACTGTTTTTACTACTTTTGGAAATGCTAGATTAAAATAGTGAAGAAAGATGCTCTGAAAACTCATGTACATGCTATCAACATTGTTCTGAGTGGCGATGCTTTCCCAGTTTTCCTTCGCCAGTAAGAGATTAAAAATTCTATTGTTATCTTCAGAAAAGGTTCTATTTTGAACTACTTTTCCGGAACTGCTACTACTTGTTGGCATTTCTATACACATTATCTGTGCCTCATGATTTAGAGAACCGGCATTTGAAACCGACTGCCGAACTATTTTACTCCCGCCAACGTACATCGTGCGCATGGACCACGAAGATAAGCTACCAGAAATTAGGAAACATGCGGAGGGGTACAGACGCTCTTTTTCCCTCGCTCTATTTTCGAATGGAGCAGGAGGGGAAATGGCAAGTAGTGGTACAGGGTACCCTTCACCACGCATCTTACGGCGGCTTGCGGAGTGTCTATGTAGGTGTAGATGTAGATTTATAGGTAAACCAGATTCGCTAGTACATGAAGCATGGAATACTAATCTAGTTGAAAATCAAAGAATAACACAACACATAGCATTGTACATGTCACGGAATGTTTACGCACACTGCCACTGTGCTCGTCGTCGTGGTGCGGTGCTCTACATGACTCTTCACACCCACTGTCAACGGTATCTGAGGTTAAATCGGACATGACGTCCAGCACGCGTCGTCACTGTTTTCTGGAAACCAGGTATTTTATTATTGAATTTGGTGGTATCAGTTTTCGTGAGGGAACCTCACTCGGCGCCACTTTCCTTGTTACAGCGCCCATTGGTTGTTGTGTTTTGTCGGCATCCTGTTGGACATGTGTAATTTCAGGTACTGCCTCATTATCTTTGACATTTGCGGGGCCAGCCGTCTTCGGTGCATCTTGTATACCGTAGAAGGCAGGTTTGTGTCTTTCAATGGGTGTTGTGGTAGGCACACAAGGCAGTCAGCTGTGACCGAGCGATTCTAGGCGCTTCAGTCCAGAACCGCGCTGCTGCTACGGTCGCAGGTTCGAATCCCGCCTCGGGCATGGATTTGTGTGATGTCCTTAGGTTAGTTAGGTTTAAGTAGTTCTAAGTCTAGGGGACTGACGACCGCAGATGTTGACTCCCACAGTGCTTAGAGCCATTAGGCACACATCTGATGTCTTTCTTCAGAGCATTGTTCCTTCTACCAAGCACTTTGTATGGCCCTTTGTACAGTGGCTGCAGTAGCTTGCGCACTGTGACATTTTGTACAAATACGTGGTTGCAGCTGGAGACGTCTTTAAATATGAACAGGTGTCGTCCACCTCGCTCTCTAGGAGCCACTGGCTGGAGTTGTCAGATGACAAACTCTGACGCATCAGCTGTGTCATCCATCACGTTATGCATCATCTCCCCTGGTAGTATTTGCCTGTACACTAATTCAGCTGCTGTAGCTTTCAGGTCGCTCTTAAATGATGTACAGAGACCAAGGAGATCAATGGGTAGTGGGTAAGGTCTTCATCCAATTTTATGTAGCGTGACACCAAAGGGCTGAATTCAGTTAGTGATGCGGGCATTACACTATTCCATTCGCTGCCAGATGCGGTTAGTGCCCAACAAAATGACCAATGCTTTGAACAGGTACACCTCAAACTGGCGTCCGTGATCTACTGTAGTGTGTACCGGTACACTAGACCGGGCGATCTGTCTACGGAAAAACGTTTGTGCTACCGTCTCGGCTGTAATGTCTTTCATAGGGGAAAGCTTCAGGCCATCTCGAAAATCAGTCCACGACCATGAGGCAGTAGCTGTAGCCTTCTGATACTGGAAGGGGGCCCACAGTATCTGTATGAAGATGGTCAAAGCGTTGACTTGTAGGCAGAAATGTGCCTAATGGTACCTTGACATGCCGAGTGATCTTATTTTTTCTAGCACTCACAAGGGGAGGCCGCCAATTGTGAAATTCAGATTCGATTCATACTGCGCATAATAAAAGCTCATGGCCAGAGGAGTAATGTGGCAAAGCACCAAGATGCACTTCTCAGCCGTTGTCGAGAAAATCGACAGTTAAAAGAAACCGTTGCGGTGAAATACTCTACGATTAATAATTTTCCAAAGCGTCCTGGCGCAGCGGTAAGCGCTCGGGTTCGTAATCTGAAGGTCGCCGGATCGAATCACGCGCCATGCAACTTTTTTTTATTATTAGTTTTTTGTAATTCATATATATATATATATATATATATATATATATATATATATATATATATATGAATTGCTTATGCATGTTGGTGAAGGCGGATCGCTCTCCAATTGTACCGCCTCCATTTTTCCGTTTGTTTAACAGGGTGTACCAAAGCTCTCCCGTCCGCATTGATTTTCGACGACGTTATAAGTTGCGCTAGGGACCGCATCTACCTTCTTTCGAAGTTAGCAGGCAACTACGCTGTTATGCGGCGGCTCGTTTCGGCCCATTCAGCATCTGTCCTTCAAGTGTAACGAGCGAGTAACGGAGTGTATATTTCATACCTGCCACAGCAAATTTGTGTTCGTGGGGTTTCTATTCTAATTCGAACGTTTGATTTACGCTATACGTATTCGTTTCGGAATATCGTTTCTACGTCTTCCGTTAACTATACGTGGTTAACATTATGAAGACAATTAATAACTTTTGTGAAATACAACTTTGTTTGCGGAAAACATAATGACGTTCGAAGTCGCCAGTTTTTCCACGACAAACAACTTTCAACAACTTATTATATGCATAATTGTTGCAACTGATTGCCGGGAATTATATATATATATATATATATATATATATATATATATATATATATATATATGAATTAGAAGGCCAAAGTTTGCATGGCGCGAGACTCGAAGCGGCGACCTTCGGATTACGAACCCGAGCGCTTACCGCTGCACCACAACGCTGTAGAAAATTATTAATCGTAGAGAGTATTTCATCGCAACGGTTTCTTTTAACTGTCGATTTTCTCGCCAACGGCTGAGAAGTGCATCTTGGTGCTTTGCCACATTACACCTCTGGCCATGAGCTTTTATTATGCGCAGTATGAATCGAATCTGAATTTCACAATTGGCGGCCTCCCCTTGTCAGTGCAGTTTCTGACAAATGCCTTACAGTCTGCATCCATTCCTGGCCAGAAAAAAACTCTGTCTGTCTAATTTCGCTGTGCTCCGGACCCGGGGATGAGCCAGACTGTGCACTGACGCAGTTGCTTGTGATCAAAATTGGTGAGTTATGAACGGTCGTACTTTTGTGCCAGACACGTCACTGTACAGCACCCCATTCGTTTCTGGTTCAGTCATGAGTTGTAACTTCAGTCCCGCTGGGTTACCCAATAACGTGCTCAGGTCATCATCATGCAGCTGGGATTCAGCCAGGACCCAGTAATCAGTTGCAGTGGTTACAGCTTCAGTGCATGAGAGAGCGTCTGCTGGCACATTTGACTGTCCTAGCACGTAGAGTACGTGGATGGTAAACTGGCTAATATAGTCCAAATGTCGATGTCATCTCGGTGATGCTTTCTCTGGTTTCATATCGGATGCGTATGTCAGTGGTTTATGGTCCGTGTACATGGTAAAGCGTTGGCCTTCTAACGAGAGCCGGAACTTCCTAATCGCAGCATATGCGGCGCACAGTTCTCGGTCGTAAGTTGCCCAGCGTTGCTGTGACGATGACAGCTTGCAACTGAAGAATGGTAGTACCTGCCAACTATGTTCCACTTGTTACTGATGTATCTACCATGCACGCTGGACTCGCATTCGGCAAGACGACGGTTCAAACCGGCGTCCGGCCATCCAGATTTAGGTTTTCCTTGATTTCCCTAAATCGTTTCAGCCAAATGCCGGGATGATTCCTCTGAAAGAGCACGGCCGACTTCGTTCCCGATCCTTCCCTAATCCGATGGGACAGATGACCTCGCTGTTTGGTCCCCTCCTCCAAATCCAACCAACCATCTGCCATGAGCGCAAGTGGAGCGTGTGAATACTGGATGATCTAATCCTGTCGCCTCTGTTATTGCTTGGAATGCAGTATCCGTTTCGTCTGTTCATTGCACATTATTATTTGACTTGGGTATACCTTTCAGAATTTCATTCAATTCGGCTGTTATTAGTGCACGATTACGTATAAGTCGATGATAGACATGACTAATGCCAAGAAAACGATGTAGCTCCCTAATTGTAACAGTATAGGAATACTTGACTATGGCTTCCACTTTATCTTTAGGAGGTCGGATGCAATAGGCGCCGATTGTACAGGGTTATTACAAATGACTGAAGCGATTTCACAGCTCTACAATAACTTTATTATTTGAGATATTTTCACAATGCTTTGCACACACATACAAAAACTCAAAAGGTTTTTTTAGCCATTCACAAATGTTCGATATGCGCCCCTTTAGTGATTCGGCAGACATCAAGCCGATAATCAAGTTCCTCCCACACTCGGCGCAGCATGTCCCCATCAATGAGTTCGAAAGCATCGTTGATGCGAGCTCGCAGTTCTGGCACGTTTCTTGGTAGAGGAGGTTTAAACACTGAATCTTTCACATAACCCCACAGAAAAAAATCGCATGGGGTTAAGTCGGGAGAGCGTGGAGGCCATGACATGAATTGCTGATCATGATCTCCACCACGACCGATCCATCGGTTTAAACACTGAATCTTTCACATAACCCCACAGAAAGAAATCACATGGGGTTAAGTCGGGAGAGCGTGGAGGCCATGTCATGAATTGCTGATCATGATCTCCACCACGACCGATCCATCGGTTTTCCAATCTCCTGTTTAAGAAATGCTGAACATCATGATGGAAGTGCGGTGGAGCACCATCCTGTTGAAAGACGAAGTCGGCGCTGTCGGTCTCCAGTTGTAGCATGAGCCAATTTTCCAGCATGTCCAGATACACGTGTCCTGCGCCGTTTTTTTTTTTTCGCAGAAGAAAAAGGGGCCGTAAACTTTAAACTGTGAGATTGCACAAAACACATTAACTTTTGGTGAATTGCGAATTTGCTGCACGAATGCGTAAGGATTCTCTACCGCCCAGATTCGCACATTGTGTCTGTTCACTTCACCATTAAGAAAAAATGTTGCTTCATCACTGAAAACAAGTTTCGCACTGAACACATCCTCTTCTATGAGCTGTTGCAACCGCGCCGAAAATTCAAAGCGTTTGACTTTGGCATCGGGTGTTAGGACTTGTAGCAATTGTAAACGGTAAGGCTTCTGCTTTAGCCTTTTCCGTAAGATTTTCCAAACCGTCGGCTGTGGTACGTTTAGCTCCCTGCTTGCTTTATTCGTCGACTTCCGCGGGCTACGCGTGAAACTTGCCCGCACGCGTTCAACCGTTTCTTCGCTCACTGCAGGCCGATCCGTTGATTTCCCCTTACAGAGGCATCCAGAAGCTTTAAACTGCGCATACCATCGCCGAATGGAGTTAGCAGTTGGTGGGCCTTTGCTGAACTTCGTCCTGAAGTGTCGTTGTACTGTTATGACTGACTGATGTGAGTGCATTTCAAGCATGACATACGCTTTCTCGGCTCCTGTCGCCATTTTGTCTCACTGCGCTCTCGAGCGCTCTGGCGGCAGAAACCTGAAGTGCGGCTTCAGCCGAACAAAACTTTATGAGTTTTTCTACGTATCTGTAGTGTGTCGTGACCGTATGTCAATGAATGGAGCTACAGTGAATTTATGAAATCGCTTCAATCATTTGTAATAGCCCTGTATATACCAGAAACTGAACCTCTGTTGCCCCAAAGGTACACTTTGCATGGTTAATAATCAGACCTCGCATACGTAAACGATCAAATATCTTATTTATGTTTTAGATGTTTCGCTTCTGACGTAGACATCACTAAAATGTCGTCTATGTAGGCATAACAGAAATCCAGATCTCTTGCCACTTGGTCCGTAAAGCGCTGAAATGTCTGCGCCACGTTATACAGTCCGAAATGCATCCTTACGAACTCAAAGAGACCGAAGGGCGCTGTTAACAGCCATCTTGTGTGTGTCTTCTGGCGCAATGTGAATCTGATAGTATGTTCGCACTAAGTCAGTAGTAGAGAATATTGTCTTACCGTGTGTGTTGAAGGCGATATGTGTGTGTGGCACCGGATACCGGTCAGGAGTGGTCCTTGCGTTGAGTTGGCGGCAATCGCCACAAGGGCGCCATCCATTATTGTTCTTTGGCACCAAGTATAACAGGGCTGCCCAACTGCTACTAGAAGTTCGAAAGATGCCTTGTGTCAGCATGCTACAGAATTCCTGCTTCACGATTTCAATTTTTCCGGCGTTAGACGCCGAGAACGTGCGTAGACTGGTGGGCCTGGTGTGGTAAGGATACTGTGTTCTGTTGTATGCAATTGGCTTGTGATCTCGGGGAACTTTCGTAACAGGTTTACGTATGGAGTATCCCCTGAAATCGTGCAGACTGTCTTCTGAGTGACACAGCATACCTTTCCTCGGCTATCTAGATTAGTGGAGGAATCCATCAGCCGCTGGTGTCGTAGATCGGAGACATGGCCGTAAAAAGATAAGAAATCAGCTCCCAGAGTAGGCTGCGACACATATGGAACTGTAACTGCCATTTGAATCTGCGACGTAAACCGAGAGCCATTACTATACTGCGTTCGTCGTAAGAATGAACCTAATGTAAACATTACACTATGTATTCTTCCGCGTTTGCGGGAGCCCCTTTGGATTTCGTTTCACTTGGAGCGGAAGCCAAGCCGTCTCGAGTACAGTCAAGTACGATAATAAGGATACGTTTTATGCTGCGCGTTACGTCGACTCAGCTTTACCGTCGCTTTTAACTTGGACAGCAGTGGCCAGGCAAGAGATCCAACTAACTTGCAGTGATGTGAACTGTGGCAGGAAAGACGTAAAAAGAGACAGGCAGAGAACAATATGGTTTTGAATGTAATTTAATTTTTAAGCAAAGGGAATATTGGTAAAACTCAGAAGATGCGCTTCTTAGGCGACCGCACGGAAAACGTAACATGCTCTGGATCTTAGCTAACATTGTGCTGTAATTACACTGAAGCGGCAAAGAAACTGGTAAAGGCATGCATGTTCAAATACAGAGATATGTAAAAAGGCATATTACAGCGCTGCGGTCGGCAACGCCTATATAAAACAAATATCTGGCGCAGTTGTTGGATCGGTTACTGCTGCTACAATGGCAGGTTATCAAGTGAGTTTGAACATGGTTTTATAGTCGGCTCACGAGCGACGGGACACGGCATCTGCGAGGTAGCGATGAAGTGAAGATTTTCCAGTGTGACGATTTCACGAGTGTACCGTGAATGTCAGGAATCCGGTAAAACATCAAATCTCCGACATCGCTGCGGCCGGGGAAAAAAAAAAATCCCTCAAGCACGGGACCAACGACGACTGAAGAGAATCGTTCAACGTGACAGAAGTGTAGCCCTTCGGCAAATTGCTGCAGATTTCAATGCTGAGCCATCAACAAGTATCAGCGTGCGAACCATTCAACGAAACATCATCGACGGCCGCTGTGGCCGAGCGGTCCTAGGCGCTTCAGTTTGGAACGGCGCTGCTGCTACGGTCGCAGGTTCGAATCCTGCCTCGGGCATGGATGTGTGTGATGTCCTTAGGTTAGTTAGGTTTAAGTAGTTCTAAGTCTAGGCGACTGATGAATGGCTCTGAGCACTATGGGACTTAACTTCTGAGGTCATCAGTCCCCTAGAACTTAGAAATACTTAAACCTAACTAACCTAAGGACATCACACAGATCCATGCCCGGGGCAGGATTCGAACCTGCGACCGTAGCGGTCGCGCGGTTCCAGACTGTAGCGCCTAGAACCGCTCGGCCACCACGGCCGGCGGGGACTGATGACCTCTGATGTTAAGTCCGATAGTGCTTAGAGCCATTTGAAACATCATCGGTATGGGGCCACTCGTGTACGCTTGATGACTGCATGACACAAAGCTTTACGCCTCGCCTGGGCCCATCAACACCGACAGTGGACTGTTGATGACTGGAAACATGTTGTGTGGTGGGACGAGTCTCATTTCAAATTGTATCGAGCGGTTGTATGTGTACAGGTATGGAGATAACCTCATGAATCTATGGATCTGGCATGTCAGCAGGGGAATGTTCAAGCTGGTGGAGGCTCTGTAATGGTGTGAGGCGTGTGAAGTTGAAGTTATACGGGACCCCTGATACGTTTAGATACGACTCTGACAGGTGACACGAACGTAAGCATCCTGTCTCATCACCTGCACCCTTTTATGTCCATTGGCATTCCGACGGACTTGGGCAATTCCAGCAGCACAATGCGACACGCCACACGTCCAGAATTGCTACAGCGTGGTTCCTGGAACACTCGTCTGAGTTCAAACACTTCCGCTGGCCACCAAACTCCCTAGACATGAACATTGTTGAGCATATCTAGGACGCCTTGCAACGTGCTGTTCAGAAGACATCTCACCCCCTCGTACTCTTACGGATTTGTGGACAGCCCTGCAGGATTCATCGAGTCAATTCCCTCCAGCACTACTTCAGACATTAGTCGAGTCCATGCCACGTCGTGTTGTGGCACTGCTGCGTGCTCGCAGGAGCCCTGCACGATATTAGGAAAGTGTACCACTTTCTTTGGCTCTTTCGTGTATCAGAAAAGGTAAACAGCCTTTTTACTTGGATTCGATATTAAAGCATCTCTCAACAACGTGCTGTCATTCCATTATTCCACAAGTATTAATAAACATCAGAGTAATAAGCAGCTGCTAAAAGAAAAGGGAGACGGTTCACTTCGATGATCTCGGGTCGTGCCTAACTTGAATGGCGGGCGATGTGTTTCGGCTGCAAGATAACGGCTGGTACGGCATTCTAGGAGGACAGACATATTGTCTGCCGTGGTTGGTGTCAGTTAAGACTTTATTAGCTATTTATGGTTATGTGAACGTGTAATTGAGAACAATTTGATAGTAATTACTTAGATACACAGTTCAGTGTTTTGTGTTTCTGAAAAGTGTGAAGACATGAGTTTATTTGTGATTCATAATGTGGAATATAACTGAAGTTTCTCGTATTCCACTAGTAAAAAGTGAGTGGCATCCCGTATAAGCAGACTAATTGAAGATTTAATTCTTTCCAAAATATCAGTTCCTCGCTAAGAGTTTCTTACAGCCTCAAGGTAACGGACTCACAACCTATGTGTTGTTTTCTGCGCAGGGGACAACTGCAGAAGACTGCAGGCTGATGAACATTAATTATGAAACGTCCCCTTAGAAAAATTGTACATGACTGTGCTTAAACTGACATACAATTTTTTAGCGCAATGCAATCTGACTTTCAAAAATCCCTACAAAAGAATGGCCCTGACTAACATTAACCTATACGTTTCACAAATTACTTACCTCACAAAAATCTTGGTTACTCGAACTACTGCAATACAGCGAGCGCTACTACTGCCAGCTAAATAAAAGATTCAAACTACGGAAGGCACTAACTACTGATAGGCATAGTTAGCAAATGAAAGATTTTAATAGAGAACAAACAATGTATTTACCTTAATAGTCATCAAAAGTCATAATATATATAGCAGTTCATGATATTCAGTCTTACAAATTTCAAAACTCCGCCATTTCTCTCCCCACATCTACCACTGCTGGCGGCTCACCTCCAACTGCACAACGCTACGCGCTGTTCGCATCCAGCTGCCCAACACTACAATGGCAGACAACAACGCAAACTAGCCACAGACTGCACACAGCACAGCCAGTGATTTTCATACAGAACGCTACGTAACGTTGCCAATAAGAAAACATAAACAGCCTACGCACAATTAGAACTTATACATTCCAGTCAGGGCTGTGGAAGCATATAGGCACCTCTCATGTACTTCAGTCTTAGTGCAAATGAGATCAGTGACACGTCATCCGTGGTAACACAGAGGAGGTATGAAGTAGAGAAATTTTCGAGGGAAGGGGTTTATCTCTCACATGCATACATCCCCTCTCTGTCTCCCTTCTGATTTTCAGCTTGCCGTAAGTTCAGCTAACTACGACTGCAGGGATGAAAGATTCACTCCGGGCACCCTATCTTCTTGTGAAACTAATGTCGACACACTCGCAGACGGATACATTTCCACTAATCTGTCTGCTGCCTGTGCTAGCGCGTTCAAATCACCGTCGCAAACCGTCGAAATTTTGTGTGTATACGCAGGTAGGTGTGACAGCCAGATGTTCCGCAGTACGTCATTACTGACTGTACAGGGTGATTCAAAAAGAATACCACAACTTTAGGAATTTAAAACTCTGCAACGACAAAAGGCAGAGCTAAGCACTATCTGTCGGCGAATTAAGGGAGCTATAAAGTTTCATTTAGTTGTACATTTGTTCGCTTGAGGCGCTGTTGACTAGGCGTCAGCGTCAGTTGATGCTAAGATGGCGACCGCTCAACAGAAAGCTTTTTGTGTTATTGAGTACGGCAGAAGTGAATCGACGACAGTTGTTCAGCGTGCATTTCGAACGAAGTATGGTGTTAAACCTCCTGATAGGTGGTGTATAAAACGTTGGTATAAACAGTTTACAGAGAATGGGTGTTTGTGCAAGGGGAAAAGTTCTGGACGGCCGAGAACGAGTGATGAAAATGTAGCACGCATCCAGCAAGCATTTGTTCGCAGCCCAGGAAAATCGACTCGCAGAGCTAGCAGAGAGTTGCAAATTCCACAATCAACTGTATGGAGAGTCCTACGAAAAAGGTTAGTTATGAAACCTTATCGTCTGAAATTGGTTCAAGCACTGTCTGCAGCTGATAAGATTAAAAGAATCGATTTCTGTGATTTTATCCTTGCTCAAATGGAAACAGATGAATCTTTCGTTTCAAAGATTGTGTTTAGTGATGAAGCAACTTTCCACACTAACGGGAAAGTCAACCGTCACAATGTCTGTATATGGGGCACTGAGAATCCGCGGGAAACAACTCAGTATGAACGTGACTCGCCTAAGGTGAACGTTTTCTGTGCCATTTCAGCCAATAAAGTTTTTGGTCCCTTTTTCTTCGAAGGTGCTACAGCAACTGGACTACAGTATCTGGAGATGTTAGAGAATTGGCTGTTCCCTCAGCTCGAACAAGAAGCACAACAATTCATATTTCAGCAGGATGGAGCGCCACCACATTGGCACTTATCTGTCCTTAACTACCTGAACGTCAACTACCCGAGGCGATGGATCGGCCGCCAGGCAGCCCGTGACAGAGCACTTCATCACTGGCCTCCAAGAAGCCCTGATCTTACCCCCTGCGATTTTTTCTTATGGGGGTATGTTAAGGATATGGTGTTTCGGCCACCTCTCCCAGCCACCATTGATGATTTGAAACGAGAAATAACAGCAGCTATCCAAACTGTTACGCCTGATATGCTACAGAGAGTGTGGAACGAGTTGGAGTATCGGGTTGATATGGCTCGAGTGTCTGGAGGGGGCCATATTGAACATCTCTGAACTTGTTTTTGAGTGAAAAAAAACCTTTTTAAATACTCTTTGTAATGATGTATAACAGAAGGTTATATTATGTTTCTTTCATTACATACACATTTTTAAAGTTGTGGTATTCTTTTTGAATCACCCTGTATTACTCGCCAGCTTCCGCATACGACGTAGAACCTGCGATGCGGTATGATAGCCAAGTTCTCCCGTTCGTAGGAGCCTTTCCAATCGCTTTGCCCCTGATTGGGATAGGCGTGTCACTAAAGCGTTTTTGATAGACGCGAAGCGTTCGGTGTTCAGCGGCGCAGAGAGTATGGCATGCACTTCCTCAGACAGATCTTCATTTAGCGCTACGTCGACATAGCTGTATTCGGTTTCATCTGACGATATCTGTGCTAACACGAACTGGCTTTCCAGTTGCGCGAACCATAATATAGGGTTATGCTGCCAGAACGGTGGGGGTTTGACCGCGATTCTGCTCATCCCGCTGATTGCAGCTGGTTCTACATGTCTGTCATTTTGAGCGTGAAGATAAACGCGGCTGGCACGGAAGAAACGGGCCCTTGTGATGCGATGGGATACGACTCAACGGAGCAGGCACTGTTGTACTGACGTTGTATCACGTCTGCGTCACCGAAATATGTGGTTAACTTTACACAGTTAAAGATTTATTTTCACATATTACATTAATATTCGCATATGTAGGTACATCAGATGCCCTGGTACAAGAAGCGTGGAATACCAAACTAGTTGAAAATCAAAGAATAACACAACACACAGAATTTTATGTGCTCTACATACATAATACCTTCATAAGTGAAACGAAAAAAGCCATTTTTTCAGAACCTTGACGACACAGAATACATCATTGCTTCGAAAATTTAAAAAAAAAACTGAAAATGTGCATGAATGGAATCAGTCATCAGTTACTTGAGAGAGAGAACTTTTGAGCAAAGGACTGGAGCTGAGACAGCCATTAACAGACAAGAGCGAAATGAATATGAAATTCAAGAATTCAGTATATACAGGATTATTACAAATGACTGAAGCGATTTCACAGCTCTACAATAACTTAGTTAATTGAGATATTTTCACAATGCTTTGCACACACATACAAAAACTCAAAAAGTTTTTTTAGCCATTCACAAATGTTCGATATGCGCCCCTTTAGTGATTCGGCAGACATCACGCCGATAATCAAGTTCCTCGGCGCAGCATGTCCCCATCAATGAGTTCGAAAGCATCGTTGATGCGAGCTCGCAGTTCTGGCACGTTTCTTGGTAGAGGAGGTTTAAACACTGAATCTTTCACATAACCCCACAGAAAGAAATCGCATGGGGTTAAGTCGGGAGAGCGTGGAGGCCATGACATGAATTGCTGATCATGATCTCCACCACGACCGATCCATCGGTTTAAACACTGAATCTTTCACATAACCCCACAGAAAGAAATCACATGGGGTTAAGTCGGGAGAGCGTTGAGGCCATGATATGAATTGCTGATCATGATCTCCACCACGACCGATCCATCGGTTTTCCAATCTCCTGTTTAAGAAATGCCGAACGTCATGATGGAAGTGCGGTGGAGCACCATCCTGTTGAAAGATGAAGTCGGCGCTGTCGGTCTCCAGTTGTGGCATGAGCCAATTTTCCAGCATGTCCAGATACACGTGTCCTGTAACGTTTTTTTCGCAGAAGAAAAAGGGACTGTAAACTTTAAACCGTGAGATTGCACAAAACACGTTAACTTTTGGTGAATTGCGAATTTGCTGCACGAATTCGTGAGGATTCTCTACCACCCAGACTCGCACATTGTGTCTGTTCACTTCACCATTAAGAAAAAATGTTGCTTCATCACTGAAAACAAATTTCGCACTGAATGCATCCTCTTCCGTGAGCTGTTGCAACCGCGCCGAAAATTTAAAGCGTTTGACTTTGTCATCGGGCGTCAGGGCTTGTAGCGATTGTAAACGGTAAGGCTTCTGCTTTAACCTTTTCCGTAAGATTTTCCAAACCGTCGGCTGTGGTACGTTTAGCTCCCTGCTTGCTTTATTCGTCGACTTCCGCGGGCTACGCGTGAAACTTGCCCGCACGCGTTGAACCGTTTCTTCGCTCACTGCAGGCCGACCCGTTGATTTCCCCTTACAGAGGCATCCAGAAGCTTTAAACTGCGCATACCATCTCCGAATGGAGTTAGCAGTTGGTGGATCTTTGTTGAACTTCTTCCTGAAGTGTCGTCGCACTGTTATGAGTGACTGGTGTGAGTGCATTTCAAGCACGACATACGCTTTCTCGGCTCCTGTCGCCATTTTGTCTCACTGCGCTCTCGAATGCTCTGGCGGCAGAAACCTGAATTGCGGCTTCAGCCGAACAAAACTTTATGAGTTTTTCTACGTATCTGTAGTGTGTCGTGACCATATGTCAATGAATGGAGCTACAGTGAATTTATGAAATCGCTTCAATCATCTGTAATAGCCCTGTAAGTGTTAATATACGATATCGGTACTTACAACATAAATTTTACACACAGATGTATTTGAAAATAAAAGTTCTATGCCGGCATTAATACTTTTACACGTATTTCGGTCATACGGAAAAGTTCGGGACAAAGGTACCCATGAAACTCGTGATGAATGGCTTTCCGGTTAAAACATTATTTTCTGTCTCAACAGCATGAAATGCGACCACTTTTTAGAAGTGCATGTGCTTTGATTGGAAACTTATAGGAAAAAGACCTCTCGTATCTACCTTGTATCCATAAGATACACAAGAGGATTATACTGATAGTTGCTGAGTTACCTGCAAATTTTCTTTTCAAAGAACCATCTCGTAGAGCATCGTTCTGTCCTCCAATAGGACCCATCATATGAGGTGAGTTCCGAAAGCAATTTTGAAAAAAGTTTATCTTTCATGATGAATTGAATTAAAACTACAAGGAGAGACAGCAGTTCGTTCTGTTTGTTTTTTCTTTACCAGTATGTAAGTCACAGCGTGATCCTGTGGCACTTCAGAGGTCAAAGCACTGTATTTCGATTTCAGAGTTCTGTCAAAACTTTATGTATGTATACCGGGTCATTGATACTGCCGCACACTTCTACTTGGCCTCCGACCGCAGGATGCTGGGAGCAGAAGCTCACGATCAGTTTGTAGCGCATTGGCTGCTGAGTGCTGAGACAAGCACCGCCTCCTTCTCCCAGAGCAGCCAGCTTATAGTCTATGAAACAAATGAACATGTAATGGACTAATGCATCACAGAAGTAACACAAGAATAGACGTTAAGTCGCTAGAAGGACCAGGTACAGCCTCTTCAACCAGTTCAGTAAATAACATTAACAATCACAGTAGCGGGACAAAGGTCTGGTCCACTTTTGATATCAAATTAATAATGCAAATTAATCAATTGATCAATTAATTACCACACCCCATAAGACACCAGGGAACTCCAGGCCACCTCCCCTCCCAAGATATAATCCAAGATAGTCACTCACGAAAAAATGGCGGGAAATTCAAATTTATTGGCAGGAATATCAAGTTTTGTATGATCACCTTGAGGTATGGAGACCAACTGACCTAGTTCACAACACCACCACCAGATGACGCTATTGGCCTTCCCCTCCAAAACCCACCATCTGCTCCACTCCTCTCACCTCCTCCCACCCAGCTTCTCTCCTCTCCTATCCTCTTCCACCCCTTCCTTTCCCACCTGTCCCCTCATGTCCACTCTCCTCTCCTCCCCTCCGCTCCCCTCCTTTCCCCAATCCCCCATCTGGAAATTGGCAGGAAATGGACTCAGTCAGTACTGGGATGCCAGGCAGGATGGATGTTAAGTCTTCATTATTTTGTACACAGTGCAGTGTATTGTTTATTTAAACAATAAAGCACTATGCAGTTTTATCAATAACTGCTAGATATGGCGTTGGTATTTTCGCTCTTGGTCAAGCACCGGAAAATTGCTCCAGTGGCTGGGACATATACAGTAGTTCCATCTCAGACTTAGACTCCTCAGTTTAAAAAAATCCAACCAAAATAGGAGTGCTGTTTTCTCAATACTCCTAGAATTTCTCACGTGAAATGTAGATACCTCCTGTTTGTACGAATTATACAGGACTAGAATTTTAAACTCATTTTTGGCTCATGATTGAGTGCTGAGAACATATTCCACCTCTGCCACAGGGTGGCTCCTCACTTTCGAAATCTTTCTCAAAGTAACCAAATGCTTCGCCACATTCGAAGTCTCTCAAGGTAACAACACAGACAAATTGTAAATATCAGGTTTATATTACAAATCACTTTACAAATTAGATAATATAACAGATTTTATATATTTTAGACAAGAAGAGAATAGAAGCTTTCGAAATTAAGATTAGATGGGTAGATCACTTAACTAATGAGGAGCTACTAAACAGAACTGGGGAGAAGAGTGATTTGTGGCACAGCTTGACTAGAAGAAGTGATCAATTAGTAGGACATGTTCTGAGGCATCAAGGGATCACAGATTTAGTACTGGAGGGCAGCGTGGAGAGTAAAAATCGTAGAGAGAGAGAGACCAAGGGACGAATACTCTAAGCAGATTCAGGAGGATGTAGGTTCTAATAGTTAACTGGAGATGAAGAAGCTTGTACAGATAGAGTAGCAAGGAGAGCTGCACCAAACCAGTCTCTGGACTGAAGGTCACAACCGCAAAAACAGCTGATTTTGTTATGATGATCATATCACCCTGTTTAGGTTTTGTTAAAACGGCTGATTGATGACCCATCTCTCGAATCATATCCGTGATACTTTCACTCTCGCATCCACCCGCCAGCAGCACATCATTGATATCAAACTGATAGGCTAATTAATTAATTTGATCATGAGAGCCCCTTTGCATGGTGAGCAATTTTTTCCCTACAGTCAGATTGCATTCACCAGATGTTTTCGTGATGTCTGTGGAGGCTCCCCACAGGCTAGGCAAACACTTCCTCTGATTCCAAAATGTGTGGTAACCGTCCTCAAATAGCTAAAGACATCTGTCTCTATTTGCGTGCTGTGTCTCAGTTGTCTAGTCATGCCAGGTAGCTGTTAATGATTCCACACTCCCAAAAGTAGTTCTATCCTTCCCAAATGGACTGGGTACTTAAATGCCGCTGGGGTGAATACCGCGATGTTGAACAATATGCTTCCCCTCATTCCACCTGTAAACCGAAACGTTCTGAGACGTGTTTTCGATATGTCCCAGAATCGCTGACACAGTGAGCAATGACAAAATACCAGTACACAGACTGCTACATCCCAAACGTGTACGAGTCTGCAGATCTAGAGTTTCGTCAGAAAACAGTCCTATAGAAGCGTTCCTATTGCCTCCCACCAAATTAGTGGACGGATGATTCCAGAACTTATATGGGAATTCCTGGAGGGAAGGCAATGTTCTTTTCGAGGAACACTAATGAGAACTGGCATTTGAAGCTGACCACAGAAGGATTCTATTGCTGCCAACGTACATTTTGCATAATAACCACAAAGATAAGGTATGGGAAATTAGCGCTCTTAGGGATACATGTAGGTAGTCTTTTTCCCTTGCTCTATTTGCGAGTGGAATAGGAAACGGAATTACTAGAAGTGTTACAGGATACCCTTCGCCACACACTGTACAATGGCTTGTGAATTAAGCACGTAGATGTAAATGTAGTCTACCTATTAAGATATCAGTCCATCCATTTATACACAAAACTCACGGAAGAATGTAGTCTCTTATTTAGCAAGAAACAAAAGGCAGAACTTCTGCTGCTGGTTGTCTCGCCTTTGTATTAGCCCCTAATTTTCGAATTGCAGTCACTTCGTGAGATGTATATGACAAGTTGTAATATGTTTGGCCACAATATTTAGAAGAAACGGTGTAGAGCTCACCTCTTAAATCCCCCAATCGTCACAATATCGCTTACCTGCCGTATTCTCACGAATCTTCCAGTCTTCGATATGCAGCATTTGAATCCACCTGATTTCGACGAGTGAGAAATGCCTCCCAGCCTAGTTACAGACCCCACTAATTCTCTCGAAACCCATCACGTTCTGACAGCACTGTTCCATTAGTTAGAAGGCTGAATGGTAGAGAGATACCACAAAGAGAAGAGCATGCTAATGTACAGGAGGAAATTCACAGCCATGCAGAGCAAAAATGGACTGCACAAAGAAGTTCAGAAGCTTAACACCTCCAGTTAGTCGATATCGAAGCAATGACTATAAATATACCTCCTGTAAAGACCTAATTTCCTTTATCGTATTCCTATGATTAGAAATACGACAGAGTAACGGTGTCCGAGTCTTCACTGACAGCACAGTGTCTCTCTCCTTGCTATTTTTGTAACACACAACTGAATAAAACTACAAACTATAAAAACTCCAATAACATCCCCTGTTAGAGCACTCAATTAGATTTTACTGCATTTCTCTCTTTCAGTATATTGAGAAACAAATACCAACTGTGTGTTGGCATCAACCATATGTGGTGATCCCATGAAATATATGTGTATTGGTCCAATGTGTAAAATGTTGTTGCCTGTACTGGAGGATGACCATATCGACTATCAAACGTGGAAAATCCTGTGACCAGTACACTTGCTTTTCAGATCTATAGTGTTATGATTTTTGGTAGCAATGCTGTATGCGATTAGGAATGGTGTCTCTCCATTCAACCACACACTTATGTCGGATCCTATGGAGATGTCTTTTGAAGATTACAGCCACTGTGAAACATATTCTTGGCACTCTCATACCTCGAAATGAGTCAGCTTTTTTGAACCTATCTGCTAGGGGCCCAATACAACAAAACTCCACCGTGGTCATAGACAGTTTCTCCACGTCTTGAACTGTTCCTGGCGGAAATGAGCCGAAGTCACCGAGCGTTTTTTCCACCTTCTGCGTCCCGTGCAGAAACAGGGTGTGCTGAGCTAATGTGAGAGGACCATGTTTTGACTACTCGGTGGAAATGGGAACATCTTGTCATAGCTCCAGCAACCATGTCCAAACAAAGCTTACTGCTGCAACAAGAGGAAAGACAGTACAAGCAGTTATGGTGGTATTTGTTACTGGGAAAATTAGGAAGACTCCACATCATACAGGAACCAGAAGAAGGATGAGACTTGTGCTACTGCAGTGTAGTGTGGTCTCTAAGCTACATATAGGTACTACAGTCTGAAGAAGATCCACTTTCTCAGGCTGCATTCATGTCTGTCATCCATACATTCCCTCTATCCTAATTATTTTGCACCACCCAACAGAGAAAAACAATGAACTATAAAAACTCTACTAACGTCACATGGTAGATAACTTGATAAAATATTACTGTGCCCCTCTCTTCCAATACATCGAAAAAAATACAGACTGCATGCTGACATCGACCATATGTGGCGATACTATTAAATATTCAGGTGTTGCTCCACTGGAGCAGGTGGCCATTGATTGAAGCCACTGGCACAGAGCAGCGTAAAGCGTCATGACCCATACTGTAGGAGGACCATATGCAACAGACTGCCAATCTCATGGGAGGGTCCTGTGTTGTTCTTTCATAAGCAGTTTGATACATTGTTTTTTCTGCTGTAACACATCCAACCAATGTATGACTACACCTTTGTACACTGCCATACATTTTGTTTTTCCACCATGACTTTGAGGCCTGTGTCACGTGCTAAACTGACATTAACACATTTTCGATCCATTGGCTCTCACGGAACTGGATGTCACGGTGTAAACCATGCTTCTGCTCCCACAACACACAGGATGGTTGAAATAAAAAACAGAGGCGGTGTTTCTTATTCACAAAAATGTGGAAGACATCGCAACATATAGAAACTGGAAGAGTTTGTGGAATTGTGGAGCATTTCCAAACAGCTGTCTGAAGGTGATGATCTCTACATTTAATCTCATCTCCCACGGTGACAGCGTAGCAGAAGTCTTCTGTTCCATTCCAGTTCCTTATATTGCAGCCATGTATGCAATCACTATTTCAGAGCTGGCTATCCCCAGAAGCTGTTACTCCCACCGAGACTCTCTCCATATCAAACAAGTTGTATCACTCAATGATTATGCAGTAATCACCAGTGTACTAGTGGACAGATGGTATGGAAAAGACATTGTAAGTATGAAACAATGCTCTGTAATAAGCACCATAGTTCATAGTGTGATCAGTTTTAGCACTTTTACCAGTTTTTCTTTATTTTAAATGCTGACCAATGACACAACAGCATCCTTCCCAATTTCTGTATCATCAGTGAACTATCGCTCCACTACTTTGCATTGTAATATTAGTAATTTTCGCCTCACAAACATTAATATACGCTCAATAGTAAACGCCTGATGGCCTAAAGTTATCGAACAATTGTAAAGTAAAAGAAATGAATCACCGCATAGCAGCGACAGAATCTATTATTCTTTATCTTTGCCGTTCTTGCGCGGTGCCAGTAAATCTCTATGTACATGTATCGATTAATGGTATAAAAAAGAATTCTGTTGTTTCAAGACAAATGAGGCTTTTGGCGCCTCACCTTTTACTGTTTGTATTCCATGAGAGGCGGACGCGGACTTGCTGCGTTCCACAACTGTATTTTATATTTGATGTGAAAATATTGAGTGAATATGCTAATTGTTATTTTTTCCAATCAGAAAAGATGTAGTTTCTTGTAACTGATATCGAACAGACAGCATCAAGAGGACATTTTGGCTGTTATGTATAAAGTATTTAACCACAATGGTCATCTATTGTAATTTAATATGAAAAGGTACGTAGCATTAAAAAAAACGTGTGTTAAAGACAAGTGTGCTTATTTTCGTAAATTAAACTTGATGAGTCCATCTCCTTATTTACTTAACTGTTAATTATTTTGTGTTACTTCATCATCAGAAATTACGATCACGCTGATGGGCCGAACGCAGCATGAGGCAGAAGGAACATTATCGTTTTCCTATTATTTCTGAACCAACTTTTTTTTAATTGTGTAGTGTTGCATTTCTTTTAAAGTCTATAAATCTTCTGGTCCCTTAGTGTTGATCCGGGTATGACTACATAGCGACTATAAAAATGCACAGAAATGATAATGTTTCTTCCGAGCGATCTCAAATATATATATATATATATCAATATGCTGCTCTTATTCAGGTATTTAATGGTCAACGTATGTTATTATAATAGCGTAATAAATCCCTGATTCTGTTGCCAAGTGGCCCACCAAAATATTCACTTTTTCGACATTAAAAAACAAAGTAACAGTTCTTTTTATTTTCGTCCCCCAAGAACAACGCTACACTTGGCGCCCGAACAGGGACTTGATCAAAAATCATTTCATGTATGTGTTTATTAATTTTTCAGTGCTTGTTCTAGCAATTGTTTCATTTTTTCATGTGGATGCAATTCAACCGAGAAAGAGAAGTGGGAAAACCTTTTAATTAATTCAGAAGTACGATTGATGAAATTACCAAAAAACGCGAGTATCCAGCTGTATCATTATCAAGACAGCCATAGTAAGTCAATTTTTTTTACGCAGTAGCCAAGCTTTCGTAGTGACGTTGCATCTTTCGAGTTGATCAGAACGTAAACCTGTCTCTCCTTGCCTTGAAACAGCTTTATTTCAATTTGTACATAGTCCATTCTTACGTAGTTAAATTCAGTGAAAGTGTACCATTGTTGACAGTGCATAAAAAAATTACGATATGGCGGATAACTACGCTCAAGACTGGTAAAACGTGTGATGTTTCATTTGTTTGTAATTAGTAGGAACCATCTTGTCTTCTTGGCGTACATGAACGTCAGTTGTTACCCAGAGTTAGAATTTCATCTTAGGTCCCAGTAAGCCATAGCACTACGTCACAGACAAACGACTGACGGCAGTGACAAACAATATCTGTAGCATTTTGACGTTTGTCAAATAATTCCTGAACATGGCTGACGGTAAACAGCGGACACAGACAAAAGCAGATGACAGCGGTGATGCGAATGGACCTTACTATCCATTACGATCACGCGCGATATGTACACGAGCGGGGGCAGAAGCAGCCTCGACCGAAGTTTTAGAAGCTGGTCCTAGTGTGCAAACTATTCCCGCTTTTGAAAAAAATGACTTGGCTGCAATGATCGAAGCAATAATGGAACGCAAGTTCGAAAGCCAAAAACAGGAAAGATTAGATGAAAAGGGCCGCGAAGAAAAAGAGAGGGCCGAAAGACGGCATAATAAAAATCAGATCCTTACAAATCTGTGCAACTCAGTAAAAGAAGACATAAATTCAGTAAAAACAGAAATAAATTCGGTAAAAACAGACATAAATTCAGTAAAAACAGACATAAATTCAGTAAAAACAGATCTGCAAACGGAGATAAATGACCTAAATACAGGGTTAAATTCGGTAAAGGCCGAACTAAAGGCAGACATAACAGCTGATTTAAATACCCTGTTGGGTAATGTCCAAAGCCAAATCAGTAGTCAGATCACGATCATGAGGCTAGAAATTGACACACAAGTAGAGTCAAAAATAGAGGATATTTCAAAACGGTTAGATGAAAAAATCGAAGCAGCCAAGGGAGAGATAAATTCAAAAGTGATAGAATATCAAAAACAAGCTGCGACCTTAAAAGAAGATTATACTGCAATCTCTGATGAGGTCAAAGGAGTTAAAACCGCAGTAGACACGATCGAGAATGTTGTTGATGATCTTTCCAAACAGATTGAGACTCTTAATGTAGAGGATCAAATAAAGAATACTGTTAAGGCACATGCTGAAGCATTGTCCGACCACTACCAAGAGTGGATTAAAAACAAAAACGGATTCATAGAAAACAAGGTCAAGAACGAACTCAGGGAAACGGTCAAAAACGTGGCCTTTGAAATATTGGCAGCCCCTGGAAAAACAGGAGACACGGTGATGTCAGAATTAGGCGAGATAAGACGAACGTTAGCTCAAGATTTACCTGAATGGCGTCAACAGATAGTTGATGAAGTTCGTACACTAAAACGTCAAGTTGAAAATTCCCCACCTCCCGTGTCAGGAAACTGGAATAATTCACCACGAAGTAATGAACAACAGCAAGTACATTACCGTTCACCATTTGATAACGCTCAAACTCATAGTTCTATAGAAGCACAAGTTAACCAGACTACCAGTCCACCCACTTTTGTCAGTTTGATGCAGGAGGAAAGCGTGATCAAACATCGTATTTTTCCGACCTTTCACCCACAGAAAAGAGAAATTCATCCTATAGTGTTCCTCCGAAATTTTTCAGGAATTTTCCCGAATAGCTGGAGTGACCGCCAGCGAATTCAATTCGTTAGTGGATTTATCGTAGGCGATGCTGCCTTATGGGGAACCGAAATGGTCGACTCTTGTAAAAGTTACAAAGAGTTTGAACAGATGTTTTTAGCTAAATTCTGGAGTTCTGGTGTGCAGCAGCGCCTGAGAAAAGAGGTTTACAACGCCGAAGTGTTTAACAGTAAGCGCGGTAGTTTGAGAAGATATTTTGAAAAGTATTTAGCGAAAATCAAGTTCTGGGATTCGCCGATCACCGCCAAAGACGTTACTATGATTCTAAAAACTAAGCTACCGATTGCGATCAGAGAAAAGTTAGTAAACGTGTCTGAGGACGATACGGACACTTTCCTATCTGTGTTAGACTCGTTGGATCTGATTTACGAGGACGCTAGAGTTGATGTTGGCAGCGCCCACTTCAGTGCCGGCGGTCAGCACAATACAGAATACGCAGGCAACAATGGTGGCCGAGCGAAAGCGCGTCACAGCGACAACCAGTACCAACCCCACAACGGTTTCAAAAATAAACACACTACGTACTCCAACAGCAAATACAAAAATAAGTACAATAACGGCCAGAGATACAATCCAATATATAATTCGTCACCACCTCAGTACGAAAATGCACATTATAACACACAGCCCCAGCAATATGGAAACACGCAACCGATCAACGGTAATCATCAAAACGATCAGTCTTACGATTCAAATCGTCAGTGGAAAAGAAATAAATGGCATAATCAAGGTGGAGACCAATGCACACCTTCCAGTAACGGTTACAATCAACACAAGCCAGAGCAAAATACCTTTCAGCCACAAAATATACACTTCACGCAACAAGCGAACGGACCTTCGGGAAGTCTGAAGCCTAAACGCCCGCATAATACGCAAATTTATTATGCGCAAGCGAATACGCCAGGACAACAAGATCCATTTCCAACCGAGTTCGTACCACAAAACCAACACCAGTTCCAGACGGAAGAAACATTAAGAAATATAAATCAGCAGGAAAGTAAGCGTCGAGCGGAAAATTAAAAGCAGCACCTTTGAGCCTCCTAGAGGATGCTGCAAGTTTGAATGGGGGCACCCTGTCCCTTAGTCCACACGAAATTAAAGCAATTAGGTATGACAAAGAGACAAACTTACGGGATGATCTAGTAGCAGACACTGAGACGAAAGACAATGATGACGTATGGGACGAATAAGTTCAAGCTTCCATAAGAGTATCAATTGCCAACATACCAGTAACAGCCATTGTAGATACAGGAGCTAATATAAATGTCTTATCTTTATGTTTATTTAAGCAAATATCCTCTGTATGCAAAGTTTTATCACTTCCAATTCAAGGTTGCACCGTATAGGGAGCAATTGGTCCACTAACACAACGTGTAAATCTTCAGACTCAGCTTCAAATCCAGATAGAGTCTATTTCAGTAACGTGCATTTTTCTTATTGTTAAAAACCTATCAGTGCCATGTATCCTGAGTATGGAATTCTTGAGGCAGACGAAAGCTAAAATTGACATCGAGTGTGGAATCTGTACTCTAGTAGCGAGCCAGCAACAAGTAACTGTAAATTTGTTAAGAAGTAAGGTGAAGACAAACTTTGGGGTGCTTCAAATAACAGTCCGGCCATAGACTAAAAGACAACAGTACAGTCAGACAGAAGACATGACAGATCTTGAAAGTGTTAATGACGATGAGTATAAAGACCTAATTCCCGGTCAGAATGAATTATACGGTAAAGCTAGTGAGTCGATTGAATTATCCAAACAACAGAAGAATGAGCTTTACAATTTGTTAACAGATTACGTTCAAGTATTTTCTAAGAAACCTGGACTAATAAAAGGCTTTGAATATCGAATGGATGTCCTGCCCCATTCAACCTACTGTAGAACAAGCTATTCCATTCCATATGCGAGACGCGAAGCTGTCAAGTGCGAGATCAGGAAAATGTTACGCTGGAATGTGATAGAAGTATCTCATTCACCTTATTCGAGTCCTTTATTGTCTGTGCTAAAATCAGATGGTAGCGTAAGGCTAGTCCTAGATGCAAGATTAATCAATAAAATTATAGTACCCATAAGAACGAGACCAGAGGCTCTTGAAGAGCATCTGCAGAAGTTTCATGGAGTTAAGTATTTGAGTACCCTTGATTTGAAAAGCAGTTACTGGCAAGTAAAACTTGCGCAGGAGTCAAGGAAGTACACTGCGTTTATATTTGCAGGTAGATCTTACCATTTCAAAGTTGTACCGTTTGGACTAAATGTGAGTTCCGGAATTTTTATTTCTGCCCTTGACTATGTACTAGGTCCTGAACTTTTAGATGAGGTAACAGTCTATGTGGATGACGTTCTTGTAGCATCGAAAAATTGGGAAGATAATGTGGCCCTTCTGCAAAAGATATTTCAACGATTCAGAGAGTATGGTGTTACAGCAAATCTTAAGAAATCCAAGTTTGGAAAAAGTGAAATTAAATTTTTAGGACACATCATTACCCCTGAAGGAATTAAACCCGACCCGGAAAAATTGTCTGCTATAAAAAACTTTCCAACCCCTGTTACAAAAAGGCAACTGAGAGGATTTATCGGTCTTACGTCATTTTTCAGACGTTTTGTTCCCAATCAGGTATTGAACAATCCCGCTCTTCACAACCTTTTAAAAAAGAATTCACATTGGAATTAGACGCCGGAATGCCAAGACGGATTTAAGAAAATTAAAGACAGTCTGGTTAACAGTAACATTCTCCATCATCCTCAGATGGATAAGGAATTTTGTATTACTGCAGACGCTTCCTTTGTGGGTATCGGCGCTTGTCTTTTCCAGATTCAATTAGTAAATGGACACGAGCAAATCCAAGTGATTAGCTTTGCGAGTCGAGTGTTATCAGAGTGTGAGAAGTCTTATTCGGTTACGGAGTTGGAGGCACTTGCCGTAATATGGGCTTTTAGGCGATTTAACTATTATATCTATGGAAGAAAAATTAAAGTCTATTCGGACCATCAAGCTTTATCATTCCTCCTTACATGCAAGTTGCAACACCCTCGTCTTACTCGATGGTGCTTATTCCTGCAGGAATATGACTTTGACATTGTATACATAAAAGGTAAAGATAATGTTATAGCAGACGCACTTTCTCGCTCACCTGAGGGCTTACTAGAAACCAGCGAACTGGTGGAACAAATGTCTAATTATAAAGTTTTGTTAATGAAAGATCCAATTCACAGAAAGTATTTTCTTCAGTTATGTAGGCAGATTCAGATTCTTCAAAATACAGATCCAAAATGGGAAAAGGTTAGACAAATTCTTCACGAAAATCCAGCCCACAAGTTGTCCAAGTTTTATAAAGTTCATAACCAAGTGCTATTTCATAAGACGTCTGAGTCATCTGAGAGGTGGTGTGTTTGCATCCCTCGAAATTTCATTGAACATCTTCTGTGGTACACTCACATTTCATGGGGTCACTACGGACCAGAAAAATGTAAAAGGAAAATCTCGACTTACTGTTATGTTCCGAATCTACACCAGAGAATTCATAAATTATTGAGAAACTGTGTCATCTGTCAAAAGGCAAAATCCTTAAACATTTCCACTTCAATTCCACTAAATCCAATAGTTGCTGAAAGGCCAAACCAGCTTCCTATTGATTTAGCAGGTCCACTACCCACCGGTAGGGGAGGCGCTAAATACTTAGTAGCAATCCTGGACAATTTTTCTAAGCACATAAGACTGTACGCAGTAAAATCTTCTTGTGCAAATCCAATAATTCGTCGCATTGAAAATGATTATTTCCCACGATTCGGGGTTCCAGAATCAATCTTGTCTGATAATGCTTCAAATTTCACATCACGCCCGTGGCGTGCATTTCTTGCTCGCCATAGAATCAAACAAATTTTGATATACCTGTTTCGACCGCAATAGAATCCGACAGAAAGAATCTTCAAAGAATTTAACAGATTTATAAGGACGTACATTCCGAATAAGCAATCTAAGTGGGTAGACTTCGTAACACCATTCGAACAGATTGTAAACCACCTTCCTCATCTGTCGACCGGATTCACGCCACATGAGTTAATGTCGAGATCAAAAGAGAGGAATGAATGGATAGACCCCCTTCCAAAGCTACAAGGCAACGAATTGGACCTAGACGCAAAAATCAGGCAAGCTCTCATATCATTGACAACGTATGCTAACCTCCGAAAAAAGGCATTTGATAAGAAGGTAAACAGAGTTATAGATTTCAAAGAAGGAGAAAAGGTATTAGTCAGGACTCACTTTAAACCATCCCTGTTGTTAAAGAAGAATCGTAAGTGGCAACACATTTATGAAGGTCCCTTTGTGATAATGAGGAAACCACACATTGGTAGCTATTTGTTATCTGACCCTGCCACGAATAAAATCAAAGGATTGTTCCACCATCAAGATTTAAGAAAATTTTATAACGCCAGGAATTAAGTTAATTTAAGCTGTAAGAAAATTCTAAGGTATTGGAGATCAGGATTAACCAATGAGTAACAAGAACGGAACTGAACTGACTACGGACGTTAACCGGTGCTGAAAGGAAACCTTATGTATTAAAACAACGCGTCTGGAAAATAAAATACAGAATAAGTTGTAGACAAGTATTTACATGAATAATCTTTATGCAAACAGGAGGACATGTCCTAGAGGCGATTTTCAATTTTAGTTATAAGTTAGTATGTAAGGAAAATGATGTACTCGAGAGGTATTAATTAGCCCCGAGGTACTAAAATGAGGAAAGAGGAAGGAGCGAATAATGCACTTCTCTCGCTAAATAGTAATTTGAGAATGAGCAGGAAGGAGCGAATAATGCACTTCTCTCACTAAATAGTAATATGAAAATGATGATTATATGTGCTTAGTATTAGTAAGTGAAATTTAATCGAGGACAAATTAATGACCTGTTTTAAAAGGAAATACTTAAACGTCCAGACAAAAGAGGAAAGTTGTGAGAAAGATTCGATTCCATGAGGTTATTCCCTATTTTCAAAGGTGACGTAAATAAGGCACCACCTGTTAGCGTAAAACAGTCGGTAGATTTAACTTGTAAATTCCAGCACAGTGCTGTGCCAGCGATAAAATAACATCTCTTTGAAGTGAACAGATACCTAGGATTAAGCATGAACAGATTGATAACGCAGTGCAATTGTTCTAAAAAGGCCTGACGTTAACCTTAAGCAAAAGCGTGATGGAATAAAAAGGAAGTTTATTATATAACGCAAAGTAAGATGAGTCCAGACTATAAACAAGCTGAGTAAAAGAACATATGAGTAACATGGTTTATTATGCCAACTTCACGGCACTATTGAGCATTAGCGATACTGCAAATTCACAAGCTAGCAGCACATAGAATAAGGATCTCGCCCAAGCTTCACAGGTAGCGACAGCAGTAAACAACAACACTCTAGTGAGAGGCTTATATATACAAATGATAATTAATACCCAAATGCGTAATGCATAAACTTGACTTAGTCTAAGAAATGAGCAAAGAGTAGTAAGCAAGCTGCAGCAAGATACATATTAGATATACATGCTTGAAGTGATAGATTTTATTTTAAGTGTGCACTGCAATATTTATTGTTTTCTCTGTGATTATGTGATTATTGAATCCCTTTCCTAAGTGCAAATCCTTTAAGATCCTTGATCCTATCCACTCCTCAGGATCAACTTGTAAAGATGCACGTGTGCTTAGGGAGAGAGGCACTACATATAAAAATGAGTAGGTTCGCGACGCGCATATTGCTTTTGTAATGCGCAAGGTAAATTAAATTTTCGACCTGGTTGAGGAGTAATTTAAATTCTGTCGACGATCAGCGAGTAGACCAGCTTTTCCCACCTTTCTTTTTTCGACTGTTTGTATTTCTACACGAAACTCAGAGGCGGAATTGCTATTTTCAAATCTGTCCTCGAACTTTCTTTAAAGACAAGCACATACGAGAAAAACTTTTGACATAAATGAAGCTCCCCTCACAAGTCACTAAATAAGACGAGCACTAAAAAAAAAAAAAAAAAAAAAGTATTGGTCTTACAAAATGAATAAGCAAGCGTGATAAAGATTACTATGAATGAAATTAATTTGCAAAGGAGATTTGAATGGATTTGGTCAAAGAAAAAGGACTTATAATAGCCTACCTGTGACCGTAGGCTTAAATAAAAAAAAAAGACTAATTAAGAAACAATTGTTTTGATTCAAAGTGGTCAATTAGATTATTTATCGATTTAAATGAACTCTTGTAAATATTAGTATGTAAATCAACTTGTAAACACCGTGTGATGTTATGACGCGAGAATTTCTTTTAATACACCGTTCACGCAGACGCTCACCACAGTGCAAGTGAAGTTTTAAAGTTCGACGGTTTTCAGTGGCAGTATTCTACTGCACCATATGTGTGAAAAATTCGTTGATGTGTGCAGTGTGTAATAATCAGTGTCATTCCACACATGCAGTTGCAGCGGTAGCTACCACTTACCTGTGAATCCGTAACTGGATAGTGGACAGGAAGTGATGTGAGGCAGTTTTGGTGGCAGAAGCTCCCTCCAGCAATCTAAAAAGCACAAAGCCACGATCCGCCGAACAAAAGCGACGCACGGCACCTCAAGCGCGAAATCAACGCTCTGCAAGAAAGCTCCGGTCACGTGCGCGCGCACAGACTGAATTTCAAGATTGCTCGCAACAGTGGAGGCGGACAGCCACCACGTGACGAAATAATATAAACGTTCAACCGCCAACACAGTTGCTGTGCGCTACATTCTGTAGCAAAAACATTCTCACCCAGTACTGAAAACATTTTGTATGTATCATAAACCTTCCGAGAGACTCTAAGATAGAGAAGTTAACGTAATTATTATAATGACTGATTGTACACAGAGACAAGTCACAAGGTCACCTCTGAACACTGTTGAAATGTAAACTTTGACAAGAGGTCACGATACGAATGAAAATATGCACACGAAAATACGTCAAAGGATCCGATCCTTCCTATATCCCATCCCACATGTATATAAAATTAGTTTTGTAAGCTATTCTAATATAAGATATTTTATCTGTTTCGTATGTGAAATAATTCGGAGAGCCACACTCGAGCCCTGAAAGTGAAAGATATGGACTTCCTTGTCGAAGCCATCACCAGTGGCCGCTCTACAATCCAAGTCTATCATAAATAGTGTATGTGCGACGAAAATAAATGTATAATTAAGTGCGACGACGGACAAGGCAATCAATCGACAAGACGATGACAATATAATGAATACTGTCAAAACAGAAAGTTGTGTACCAGTTGCGATAGTCAAATTACTTTTGCAACGATGAAAAATGAAGTGTGACTCTATTTCCTTATAAATTTTGTAAATATGTGTACTAATAGCCTTAATTTTAAGAATCATCAAGATAGACTGAATCCATACAAACACTGATAGAAACACAGAACAAATTCACAATGATCCACCGTCAGTAATTACAAATTGAAACGTTAATTCTTTTATTATGGAATGAATATGAAATGAGACTTTTAATAACCTGTATGTTACATCCGAAAATTACAAATATTCCAATGGGCATGAGGATGAAAGTAATACCTTCGGTATTCCTTCCCTCCTCATGGGAGGCAGTGTAATATTAGTAATTTTCGCCTCACAAACATTAATATACGCTCAATAGTAAACGCCTGATGGCCTAAATTTATCGAACAATTGTAAAGTAAAAGAAATGAATCATCGCATAGCAGCGACAGAATCTATTATTCTTTATCTTTGCCGTTCTTGCGCGGTGCCAGTAAATCTCTATGTACATGTATCGATTAATGGTATAAAAAAGAATTCTGTTGTTTCAAGACAAATGAGGCTTTTGGCGCCTCACCTTTTACTGTTTGTATTCCATGAGAGGCGGACGCGGACTTGCTGCGTTCCACAACTGTATTTTATATTTGATGTGAAAATATTGAGTGAATATGCTAATTGTTATTTTTTCCAATCAGAAAAGATGTAGTTTCTTGTAACTGATATCGAACAGACAGCATCAAGAGGACATTTTGACTGTTATCTATAAAGTATTTAACCACAATGGTCATCTAATGTAATTTAATATGAAAAGGTACGTAGCATTAAAAAAAACGTGTGTTAAAGATAAGTGTGCTTATTTTCGTAAATTAACCTTGATGAGTCCATCTCCTTATTTACTTAACTGTTAATTATTTTGAGTTACTTCATCATCAGAAATTACGATCACGCTGATGGGCCGAACGCAGCATGAGGCAGAAGGAACATTATCGTTTTCCTATTATTTCTGAACCAACTTTTTTTTAATTGTGTAGTGTTGCATTTCTTTTAAAGTCTATAAATCTTCTGGTCCCTTAGTGTTGATCCGGGTATGACTACATCGTGACTATAAAAATGCACAGAAATGATAATGTTTCTTCCGAGCGATCTCAAATATATATATATCAATATGCTGCTCTTATTCAGGTATTTAATGGTCAACGTATGTTATTATAATAGCGTAATAAATCCCTGATTCTGTTGCCAAGTGGCCCACCAAAATATTCACTTTTTCGACATTAAAAAACAAAGTAACAGTTCTTTTTATTTTCGTCCCCCAAGAACAACGCTACAGCATGTACCACATACTAGATTGCAAATGTCGATAGATGACTGTGTAGTACGTCCATTCATCGTCAGTTTTCGAACATATACACCAAAGTATACCAGACACCGTCCTATACCGATGCAGGTAGGTTATTTATAGATTTCTAGCACTTAGACCATAGTGTGTAATTTAGGATTACTAGTACCCATCTTTTCCTATGTGGGTGGGAGTCATAGAGCATTCTCATATTCTCAGAATAAAGTCGGAAATTGAAAGATCTCCTCACACAGCCTTTGACCAACCCTTCCTACAACACTGTCACCGATTTCATTTGCAGCTGACAAGAAGTAGGAGGGTACAATACCCGCTACATTCCATGTCTTGTGAAGGAACAGAGTGAGCCAAGTCTGTAACTGCTGTTCAACGAAGACTGTTCTACACCAGTCTTACTGACAGCATCCATCCAAGTGCGTAAGATCTCTTCAGATGCGAGTATGTTGAGAAGGTTAGCAGCCATTATCAGTGTATAGTAGATATGAGAGTGTTGTGATGATATAACAGACCATTAAGAAGAAACATGTGGTTTATGTATGATGGAGATCCAGACATGGAATTTGAAATATTTTACATGAATCAACTGCGCTTTCAATTCTAAAGTATTCTTCTAGTGTCTGGGGTTAGTACCAAGAAGATATTGCAAGAGAGAAACGAGTGTAGTTGATAAACACATGAACTCCTAAGGCTACATGGTTTTGCACTTAAACACACTAGAATGTTAAAACCATGTGTTTTCTGAAATATTAGTCATGCAGAGGGCAATGCTCTTAATACTCGAATGCAGGACATATATGTCCAACATCTGACATGTATTCACCCTACAAGTTTTCTATCCCACTCACTATGGTGACAAACTTTAAGATGATAAAACTACTTCCTTCTGCACCAAATAAAAGCGTAGAGTCCTTGTGATATATGCACAATATAGCTTTTCGGAAGTGAATAGCATCCACAGGAGGGTCCTATGCCAGAGTGAACCAACTACAAATTTTGACATTTTAGGTTAGCTATTGATAATGGTGCAGAAAATTATAAAGATTCATATGGCAAAACGAACCAGGACTCTTGAGGGACACTGAGCGATTTTTTTTTATGTTGGCACTTCCGGAGTGTCCCAGATCTACATTTATCTCTGGTGCCAGAGTGAACTAAATCCAGTAGCAAGATGGCAGACGAAGTTGCATATAGGAGTTCAGAAGAGACAAATGACAGTAATGTTGACATTGAGTGTGGTTCCAACGATGAATATGTGCCATCCTCACGTCAATCAAGTAGTGAAGGTATGTTTTATAATGAAAACTGCATTACTTTGGCTAAGAATGGAGTACAACATTACTTCGTTGCATGCGATTGTTGAAGGCTACTGTCATATTCAAAAGTGAACTAACTACATGATGATGTGCTGTGCTACCATCTAGGGAGTAAGCTGTGAACTACGTAGTGAATACTCACAACTACCGATAGGGACATGTTCCTGATCGATTATTACAGTCGCTGAACATCGAGAATGCCGTCAGTGTTAGGAACGTAGTTGATACACTTTGGCAAATGAAATATACGAAAACGCATCGTTTTGACTGCACATCTGTCGTCAACTTTTATTTAACTATTTTACTTGCTAAATTGTATTCGTAATGATGTAAGTGGAGAACATGTACGCCATAGTTTTACATTAAGAAACATTTTTATTTTTTGCAGAATCCAAAGAACCAATTAGGGTGAAGCGCAAGAAAAGCAATCCAGGTAACTGGAAAAAGAATGTTCGGAAGACTCGCAAAAACAGCGGAAACGCATTTACATCATCGACAGGACAATCAGTAATGGGAAAAACGTTAAAGGACTACCGCTGTAAATGTCGTCGCAAATGTTATAAAAAAGTCTCACTGCAGGATCGACAGTTATTTTTTGATATCTATTACAGTGATGGACGGTATGAAACACAAACATCTTTGATTGGACGGTCTGTAAAGTCCTTCATTGTGAAGGACAGAAGATCAAATGCTGAAGATCCCCTAAGAACATTTACTCGAATTACTTTATTCCTACCACATCAGGTGATGTGAAGGTTCGCAAAAATATGTTCCTAAACACACTCTGTGTTAACAGTGCAAAGATTCACAGAACTCTTCTGAAAGTGAAGTCTGCTCAACTACAAGACAGAAGAGGAAAACATGAGCCGCATAATAAATTTCCTGAAGAAAGAATTCGTCGCATCAGAGATCATATTAATTCATTTCCATGCTATAGGAGCCACTGTTGTCGGAAGGATAGTCCCGATAGGAAGTATCTCTCCTGTCACCTCAATATGAGCTTGATGTACAGGCTGTATAAAGAGCAACTGATAGCAGAAAATGCAGAGTCTGACATTGTGGCACAATCGTTGTATGAAAAAGTTTTCAAAACTAAGTTCAACCTCTCATTTAAATTGCCACACAAAGACACATGCAAGAGATGTGATA
Organism: Schistocerca serialis cubense; assembly: GCF_023864345.2. Taxonomy (NCBI): domain Eukaryota; kingdom Metazoa; phylum Arthropoda; class Insecta; order Orthoptera; family Acrididae; genus Schistocerca; species Schistocerca serialis. The sequence goes on from NC_064642.1 coordinate 27,573,242, forward strand.
TCTTTCAAATTAAAACCAACTCTCTAAAAGCACTAGAGAACACTTCTGACAATGTGAAAGCTCTTGAAGATGTAAACATGGAAAGAGAGCTACATCATCGACAGGTTGACCTTGCAAGGGCAACACTACGAAAAGACAAAGAGAAAGCAATAAATGGTGAATTCACAATCCTTGCGTTTGATCTGCAAAAGACAATTTCGCTCCCAAAAGTTCCCACTGGTGTTGTGTATTACAAACGTCAACTTTCTTGCTTCAATTTGGGTATCCGTGATATGGGTACATCCAAAGGAACTATGCACCCTTGGCATGAGGGAATAGCAGGTCGAGGACCAGATGAGATAGGATCGTGTCCTATGAAACGATGGCCAAAATAGAAATTTCAAACTGGTAACAATACTAATGCGTATCGTTCAAGATCCTGCTCAGCATCCCAAAGAAACCATTCAGAAATGTTTAATCCCAGGCCACAGTTATCTGCCCAATGACACTGATTTCAGTCATATCGAGAACAAGATGAGATGCAACCAAAACATTTACCATATGCATGAAATCTAGAACATAATGAAAACATGCAGAGTCAAGAAACAAAAGTTCGGTTTGGTGGAAATGAAACGTGATGATTTCTTCAGCTCTGACAGCTTAACATCAGTTTTAAGAAACAGGAAAAAAGTTGATGGAATAACTGTTGCTTGGATGAAAATAAGATGCATCAGAATAAGCAAAGAGAAGCCCAACGTAATGCAGTTCAAGTACACACACAATGATGATGTGGATTACTATGAAGTTAGTCTCTCTAAACGAGCTAGAGGGCGGACACCCAATCTTCACCACGTAGCACTGAATCTCAAGTATCCCAGAAGAAGACCACTTACGAGTGCAAAGAAGAAAGATCTTGAGTCAATGCTGTGCTTCATTCCCCCTATCTACCATGATTTTTACAAGAACTTGCGAAGTGCTGCAGAGAGAGCTGGAAATTCCAGTGAAGATGGGTTATCAGAAGACGAATGAGATACCCGAAAATTCTGTATAAAATGTACCAGACACAGTTTTCTTATAGTATATGACGTTTTCTGTTGAAGAATGAAACAAGACTGCTATAAACATAACAAATGTGGGTGGAGATTTTAATTTACCAGATATAGACTGGGAGACTCAAACGTTTATAACGGGTGGCAGGGAAAAAGAATCCAGTGAAATTTTTTTAAGTGCATTATCTGAAAACTACCTTGAGCAGTTGAACAGAGAACCGACTCGTGGCGATAACATATTAGACCTTCTGGTGACAAACAGACCCGAACTATTTGAAACAGTTAACGCAGAACAGGGAATCAGCGATCATAAAGCGGTTACTGCATCGATGATTTCAGCCGTAAATAGAAATATTAAAAAGGTTGGAAGATTTTTCTGTTTAGCAAAAGTGACAAAAATCAGATTTCAGAGTACTTGACGGCTCAACACAAAAGTTTTGTCTCAAGTACAGATAGTGTTGAGGATCAGTGGACAAAGTTCAAAACCATTGTACAATATGCATTAGATGAGTATGTGCCAAGCAAGATCGTAAGAGATGGAAAAGAGCCACCGTGGTACAACAACCGAGTTAGAAAACTGCTACGAAAGCAAAGGGAACTTCACAGCACACACAACCATAACCAAAGCCTTGCAGACAAACAAAAATTACACGAAGCGAAATGTAGTGTGAGGAGGGCTATGCGAGAGGCGTTCAATGAATTCGAAAGTAAAGTTCTATGTACTGACTTGGCAGAAAATCCTAAGAAATTTTGGTCTTATGTCAGAACGGTAGGTGGATCAAAACAAAATGTCCAGACACTCTGTGACCAAAATGGTACTGAAACAGAGGATAACAGACTAAAGGCCGAAATATTGAATGTCTTTTTCCAAAGCTGTTTCACAGAGGAAGACTGCACTGTAGTTCCTTCTCTAGATTGTCGCATAGATGACAAAATGGTAGATATCGAAATAGAGGGATAGAAAACAATTAAATCGCTCAAAAGAGGAAAGGCCGCTGGACCTGATGGGATACCAGTTCGATTTTACATCGAGTACGAAGGAACTTTCCCCCCTTCTTGCAGTGGTGTACAGTAGGTCTCTAGAAGAGCCTAGCGTTCCAAAAGATTGGAAAAGGGCACAGGTCATCCCTGTTTTCAAGAAGGGACGTCGAACAGATGTACAGAACTATAGACCTATATCTCGAATGTCGATCAGTTGCAGAATTTTGGAACACGTATTATGTTCGAGTATAATGACTTTTCTGGAGACTAGAAATCTACTCTGTAGGAATCAGTATGGGTTTCGAAAAAGACGATCGTGTGAAACCCAGCTCGCGCTATTCGTCCACGAGACTCAGAGGGCCATAGACACGGGTTCCCAGGTAGATGCCGTGTTTCTTGACTTCCGCAAGGCGTTTGATACAGTTCCCCACAGTCGTTTAATGAACAAAGTAAGAGCATATGGACTCTCAGACCAATTGTGTGATTGGATTGAAGAGTTCCTAGATAGCAGAACGCAGCATGTCATTGTCAATGGAGAAAAGTCTTTCGAAGTAAGAGTGATTTCAAAAAATGTTCAAATGTGTGTGAAATCCTATGGGACTTAACTGCTAACGTTATCAGTCCCTAAGCTTACACTACTTAACCTAAATTATCCTAGGGACAAACACACACACCCATGCCCAAGGGAGGACTCGAACCTCCGCCGGGACCAGCCGCACAGTAGTGATTTCAGGTGTGCCGCAGGAGAGTGTTGTAGGATCGTTGCTATTCACAATATATATATAAATGACCCTGTGGATAACATCGGATGTTCACTGAGGGTTTTTGCGGATGATGCTGCAGTATATCGAGAGATTGTAACAATGGAAAATTGTACTGAAATGCAGGAGGATCTGCAACGAATTGACGCATGGTGCAGGGAATGACAATTGAATCTCAATGTAGACAAGTGTAATGTGCTGCGAATACATAGAAAGAAAGATCCTTTATCATTTAGCTACAATATAGCAGGTCATCAACTGGAAGCAGTTAATTCCATAAATTATCTGGGAGTAGGCATTAGGAGTGATTTAAAATGGAATGACCATATAAAATTAATCGTCGGCAATGCAGATGCCAAACTGAGATTCATGTTAAGAATCCTAAGGAAAAGGAATCCGAAAACAAAGGAAGTAGGCTAGAGTACACTTGTTAGCCCACTGCTTGAATACTGCTCACCGGTGTGGGATCCGTACCAGAAAGGGTTGATAGAAGAGATAGAGAAGATCGAACGGAGAGCAGCGTGTTTCGTTACAGGATCATTTAGTAATTGCGAAAGCTTTACGAAGATGATAGATAAACTCCAGTGGAAGAGTCTGCAAGAGAGACGCTCAGTAACTCGGTATGGGCTTTTGTCGAAGTTTCGAGAACATACCTTCACCAAGAAGAAGCAGTATATTGCTCCCTCCTACGTATATCTCGTGAAGAGACCATGAGGATAAAATCAGAGAGATTAGAGCCCACACAGAGGCACACCGATAGTGTTTCTTTCCACGAACAATGCGAGACTGGAATAGAAGGGAGAACCGATAGAGGTACTCAAAGTATCCTCCGCCACACATCGTCAGGTGGCTTGCGGAGTTTGGATGTAGAAGAATAACAGTCTTTACAGACGACCAGAATTTCTTTAGGTTCTGTGAAAGATCACTTGACAATGTTCTGCTACGGTAGTCACTGAAGGCATCACGCATTGCTCTCTTGACAGACAAATGTGTTTCTATCAGCATCTTCCTATCTACAGCTCTAAACTTTGTCTTATGCCTATTATGCATTGACCTCTGCACCTTCAGAAATGTTTTTACAGTGACTGTATACATGGAGGCTCCCTCCCATTTTCTACTGTTCTACTGGGTACATATCTATCCAGTGCGCGGCCAACTATTCTTTTAAACTTGAGGCAGAGTCCTCCACATGCTCCCGACCAGCGCAGTAAGTTTCAAGTTCCTCACTGAGATATACCTTTCTGCTTGTTTTTGTTGTCTTTTGTACTTTGGTGATCATTGTTACCATAACCGTATTGTGGTAGTTGATACCAGTTTCGATGTGGATATCCTCAAAGAGGTCAGTTCTATTGATTGTCATTAGATCGAATATATTTCAATCGTGAGTGGGGTTCCTAACTATATGTTCTAAGTAGTTTTCAGAAAAGACATTAAGTAAAGTTTCACACGATAACTTATGCTACAAAACTGTGATTTGCCCATTTAATTGTTGGATGATTAAAGCCTTACAGTATGACTAGGGAACTTACGCACAAATGAACTGAGGTTTTCTCTGAAGTTTTCTGTTTCATCAGGAGATGAATCTGTTGGGCGATAGAAGGATCCAATTATCATTTTATGCCCACCCATGGTACTGAGTCTTGCCCAATCTTACATGCAGCATCTTTTGTTTTTTTGGTGGAGTTGAGTTTCTTGTGTACTGTGACAAATACACCACATCCATTTCCCATTTTTCTATCCTTTCGATGTACACTTAAAATTTCACCAAAAATCTCACTTCTACTAATATCAGGTTTCAATCAACTTTCTGTACCTAGTATTATCTGAGCTCCACTGCTTTTCATGAGTGCTCTGGCAGTTTGTTGCGAATGCATTGGCAGTTTACCATTAGGATTTTCATACTCTCACCTGCGGGAGGCGTTTATTTCGACCTTAGACTGATACTTCTCAGTTTCCTACAGCCATCGTTATCTGGATTGGTTGGAGAGCCGCCTAATCTAAAAAACATTATTTATGGGGATCCTACAGTTCCCAACCCCTGTGGCGCAAGTCCAGGAAGTCGCAGCATAGCCTGTCAAAGAACCTTTGAAGTCTCTGGTTTAGTCCTTTACCTCAACTCAAAACCAAAGGTGACGATCAGTTCTGGGGACAATGCTGCAATTTGTGAGTTTCGTTGAAACTCCATGTGCAAGGATGGCCTTCTCTATCTTCTCTACCAGTTGCTGGAATGATCCAAGCATGACTTAGGATCACAGACGACAGGGTGCATTTGTTCCAACGTGCGCCACAATCTGCAGTTGGTTGCACCCTGTTCCCTCAACGGTTGCTGGAATAGCCTCTTCAACATGGCGAATGAGGCACCCAGACATACACACCGACTGCCCCTGGTGTACTTTCCTGCCCCTTGGTGCCATTTCCCTAAGGGGTACCATCATATGCCGTACGTCTGAACTTCCAATGATTAATAGACCCCTACGCTTTTGCGTTTGCCTCTTCCTGACACCGGACAAAATAGGTTTCCCCAAAACTGATCAAGTAAGTCCCACTGGCTCAGTTTCAGTTTCAGTGAGACAGCACCTCAAACTTATTGGTCAGGGGGATCGAACACACTGAGTCCTCCCTGGTCCCCATCCACCCTGCGCAGGACGCCTGCATCTACGACTAGTATCCTACTCACAGTCAAATAGACAGGGAATGACAGATCCTGTACTTTATGCAAAGGAGAAGGATCCACAGAAAATAGTACTTGAGGTGTCTCTGGTATGGGCTTCACAGGTACACGACTCTCGGGAGCTCTTCCAAAGCACCGATTTGCAGCGGCTGTCAACCAGGGCTACTTCCAGCTCCATATGAACGTCAACCAACTCATCCCATATTTGAGAACAGCGTTCACAGTGGGGCTGCATTTTGGCTGGTGCAATGTATTACGAGCAAAAGGCAGTGGACAAATAACTTAAAGTAAAGCTGCTGATTATCTTCTAATCTGTTGAGCTAAAAGCCCTACAAGAACTGAAGCACATACGCAAAAAGAGATTTATTTTAAGGCAACACAAAAACCTGTGATAAAAATTACTAATTTCCTAAAAGATTTTGATGTTAATTATAGTTGTTAGCAAACTCAAAAAAGGGGAAATACTAGATCTAACGCAATATGTTAGAATATCTGCTATAATAGCTACATCACGAACGCCGATTTGTTACGAACTGCTCATAGATTATGCAAAGCACAGTGATAGGTTCCATAAATGCTCAAAAATGCACGTTTATTTGCGTTGATATACAATGAAATTCGAAGATGATGTGTATTTTGGCTGAAATGTGAATCAAAAACGCTGATTTTCTACGAATTAAGTTACGTGTCCGAAACAATCGTACCGCTAACTTACAAAAATGTAGTTTTGTAAGCGTCCAGAAAGTCTGAAACTACAGGGTGATTCAAAAAGAATACCACAACTTTAGGAATTTAAAACTCTGCAACGACAAAAGGCAGAGCTAAGCACTATCTGTCGGCGAATTAAGGGAGCTATAAAGTTTCATTTAGTTGTACATTTGTTCGCTTGAGGCGCTGTTGACTAGGCGTCAGCGCCAGTTGATGCTATGATGGCGACCGCTCAACAGAAAGCTTTTTGTGTTATTGAGTACGGCAGAAGTGAATCGACGACAGTTGTTCAGCGTGCATTTCGAACGAAGTATGGTGTTAAACCTCCTGATAGGTGGTGTATTAAACGTTGGTATAAACAGTTTACAGAGAATGGGTGTTTGTGCAAAGGGAAAAGTTCTGGACGGCCGAGAACGAGTGATGAAAATGTAGCACGCATCCAGCAAGCATTTGTTCGCAGCCCAGGAAAATCGACTCGCAGAGCTAGCAGAGAACTGCAAATTCCACAGTCAACTGTATGGAGAGTCCTACGAAAAAGGTTAGTTATGAAACCTGAACGTCAACTACCCGAGGCGATGGATCGGCCGCCAGGCAGCCCGTGACAGAGCACTTCATCACTGGCCTCCAAGAAGCCCTGATCTTACCCCCTGCGATTTTTTCTTATGGGGGTATGTTAAGGATATGGTGTTTCGGCCACCTCTCCCAGCCACCATTGATGATTTGAAACGAGAAATAACAGCAGCTATCCAAACTGTTAGGCCTGATATGCTACAGAGAGTGTGGAACGAGTTGGAGTATCGGGTTGATATTACTCGTGTGTCTGGAGGGGGCCATATTGAACATCTCTGAACTTGTTTTTGAGTGAAAAAAAAACCTTTTTAAATACTCTTTGTAATGATGTATAACAGAAGGTTATATTATGTTTCTTTCATTAAATACACATTTTTAAAGTTGTGGTATTCTTTTTGAATCACCCTGTATTTCTCACGTAATTGCTCAATGAAATTAGAAAAAGATTGTTTTGAACGAGGATATCCCTGCTGTCCTCAAAAATTTTAAAAGAGCACGAGTTAGTTGAAGCCTGCAATGACGATGACAGTACTAGCTTATAGCGACACTCACGAATGTTCGAAATTTCACAATGTATCACAATAAAAACGGGTATTGATACAACCAATGAAACATTACGTAGAAAAAGGGACGCAAACAGTGAACTATGCGAATACAGAACTTTAAATCGGCGCACGATCTAGTACAAGCGGTCTCACACAAGAGAAAATTCTTAAGTCGGCTTTTATATACAAATAAACGTGCGTATTGCACGGATTTTTCACTTAACTGATTCTGAGTACACTTCTACACTGGGATGCCGAAGAAGACCACTGCAACCCAAGTTTATCTCGATCAAAATCGCAACCAATCGGCTTCCGACACTTAACTATTCTCTATTTATAGTTGCTTTGTTGCAATGTGTGTTTAATATTTGTCAGTAAGCTAAATGATTAAATTAAAAGAATTTGACAAGAATTTCGAAGCTTCGTAGTGTTATATCAGCACGACCCAGGGCGAAGAGTGTGTAAACCACGCGACTACATAAATCCGACAATTCATCAGAGAGCTTTTATGGCAATACAGCCTGCATAGAAACACTTACCCGCGAGAAACGTATATAAGTGCCACTTTTACTTTATTTCATCTATGTATTCCGCATATAGCTCTGATAAGTAACCCTACAGTAAAAATAATTTTCAACTCTTGAATTACGGAAACTAATCTGCGACCTTCATTCCTCAACTACAAAAGACTTCCGGGCGAATGCACTCGACGTCAGCGCATCTGCCTTCTCGTAAACAGCGACATTCCTACCCTTACATACTTCACCGTAGAAACAGCGTTGCCAATTCCGTGACCCGTATAGGTTAACGAACATCTTAGCGTCACATGTGACCTCTGTTGTCCGACAGAAAAAGCTATTTAAGCGGATGCCTGTTCCGCCATAAGACTAGTCAATAGGTTGATATTTATTCTGTGATCTGGGGTTCTACATTCATTTCTCTCTTCCCAATACATTCATGGTACTGACCTCAGACAATAGAACAATACTAAAGAGTTTATAGGGCAGGTAATTTACGTAAAATGCTCCAATCTCTGTCCGATTGGAGCTCCATCATGCAAGAACCAAACGTTTCTTCTTAATCATCTGTTGCATCATCACAACACTCTTATATCTGCTATACGCCGATAAGGGGTGCTAACTTCCTCCACATGTGCGCATCTTGAGAGAACTTATGAACTTAGATGGGTGCTGTGAGTAAGACTGGAGTGGAACAGTCTTTGCTGAACAGCAGTTAAGGGTTCGGCTCACTCTGTTCCTTCATGAGATGTGGAATGTAACGGGTATAGTACCCTCCTACTTCTTGTCAGCTGCAAATTAAATCAGTGACAATGTTGTAGGAAGGGTTGGTCAAAGACTGTGCTAGGAGACCTTTTAATCTTCAACTTTACCCTAAAAATGCGAGACTGCTCTGTGACTTCCATCCACATAGGGAAAGACTGGCAGTCATAATAGATAATTATGCACTATGATCGAAGTGCTAGAACTGCATCTGTACAGCTGTCTGGTATACTTTGGTGTATATGATCGAGAATTAACCGTGAATGGACGTACAGCAGTCACCTATCTACATTCACAATCTAGTATATGGCATCGTGGTTTAACGATGATACAGAAATTAGGAAGCATGCTGCCATGTCATTGGTTGGTGTTGTAATCACAGAGAAAAGTGATAAAATGCCTAAAATTGATCGCACTATCAGCTGTGGTGCATATTACAGTACATTGTCCCATATCGACGGTGTCTTCTCCCTCCCATCCATCCACTGCTACGCTGTTGATTGCAGCATGATGACTGACATACCACTTGTTTGAGATGGAGAGTCTTGGTGGCAGCAACAGTTTCTGGGGCTGCCCAGCACTGAAATAGTGATCGCATACACGGCTGTAATATAAGGAATTGGACTGGTACACCAACACATCCGCTATCCTGTCACTTTGTAAGATAAGATTAAATGTAGAGGTCATTCCCTTCGAATAGCTGTTTGGAAATGCTCCACAATGCCGCAAACTCTTCCAATTTCCATATGTTGCGATGTCTTCCACACATTTGTCAATAACAAACACCGCCTCTGTGTTTTATTTCAATCATCCTGTGTGTTGTGGGAGCACAAATATAGTTTCCATCATGCGATATCCAGCTTTCTGTGAGAGTCAGTGGAACGAAACCTGTTAATGTCGGTTTAGCACCTGACACAGCCTTTGAAGTTATGGTGGAAAAACAAAATATATGGCAGTGTAGGAAGGTGCAGTCGTACACTACTTGGCTGAGTTATAGAAGAAAAAACAATACAACGAACTCCTTATCAAAGACCAACACAGGGACCTTTTCTTGCGATTAATATTTTTGTGGGATATGGTCCTCCTACAGTATGGGTGACGAAACTCTACACTGGTCTGTGCGAATGACTTCGATCACTGGCCATATGCTCCAGTGGAGTAATATATGTATATTTAATAGGATCGCCACATATGCTCGATGTCAGCAAGCAGACGGTACATGCCTTTGATATATCGGAAGGGACACGGTAAAACCTTATTGAGTTCTCTACGAGGTGTCATTAGCTGAGACTTTTATAGTTCATAGATTTATTCAGTTGTGTGTTACAAAAATAACGAGGAGACAGACACTATGCTGTCAAAAAAGACTCGTACACCATTACACTGTCATACATCTAGCATGGTTATCATAGGAATACAACAATTGAGATTAGATCAGGTACAGGAGGGATATTTATAATTAGTCATTCAGTATCCATGAACTGTAGGTGTTACGTTTCTCAATTTCTTAGTGCAGTTATGAATTTTCCTCCTGTATGTTAAGTGTGCTAATTTTCTCGTTATGACCTGTAAGCCTTCTAATGTAACAATGCTGCCTTTTGTTTCTTGATAAATAAGAGACTACATTCTTCCGTGAGTTTTGTGTGTTTATAAATGGAGAGAGAGTTAATGGGGGCATGTAACTTGGCTTGATGAACATCTCTTACTCGTCGAAAATCAGGTGGATTCAAATGCTGCACATCGAAGACTGGAAGATTCGTGAGAATACTGCAGGTAAGCGATACTGTGATGATTGTGGGACTTGAGAGGTCAGCTTGTAACCTCCCCCTCACTTATCGTCCTTAATGACAGTGAAAAATTAAACCGCATGTACCTAATGGAAATTTGGGAAAAGCAATTGTCACCGAAGTTAATCTGTCGGTAGAGAGGGAGGAAAGGGTTACATCTAAATGAATGGAAAAATGCAAATGAAACTGGTGGAAATTAATTTGAAAAGGGGTAAAGTTAATAAAGAAACTAAATGTGCAGCCATTACGTTAACAATTAACTAGCGGTAATTAGATATTTGAGATTTGGGGGAAATTACGGTCGCCAGTCCTATGGACAATTACTATAGTAACTGAAAAAGAAAGGTTATTACACATATAATTAGCACTAGAAGCGTGGCAACTGAAGGTTGACACGTGTAGTGTGAAAACTGAAAGTTTGTCAGAAGTAATAAATTTCGCTACACTCTGACTTAATTTAGCAAAAGAATTAATAAAACCGGAAAATCGAAAGTTAATTTAGTGACTGAAGTTAATAGTAAGCTTTCTTTCTGAAGCACATCGAAATTCAGTAAAATACGGTTAGTCTTGGACTACCTCAACAATCTTTTCAAAAGCTACTTGAATCTACGCAATTTAGAAATAAGAGATTTAACTTTGAACTTGAATTAAATCATTCTGAACAATTAACAACAGTAAAATTTAGTACGTACCAAGCTGAGCTGCAGTCACAGATAAGCTAAAATACGGTAACAAAACTCGCACTCTTAATTTGTGCTTATGTAATCTAAATATTGTAGCCAGCTATGAATACCTTAACTGAACTTTGAAATTAAAGCAGTGAAATCGAATGATGCTGGCGTTTGAATTTCAACGACACTCGGGTTGATTCCGGAAAAGGAAGGGACCCTGCTTGGTAATTCAATTGGGACAATGAGCAACAAAGGTTCATGCTTCGTTGCTGTAATTAAGTTATGAAAATGGAACAGTTTGAAAAGCTGAGGTCTGCCATACAGTTCTATAACTTTACGTGCTTCCAGTCTTCCTTGTTGGTTGATTGAAGGTTTGAAGCCGTCGATCGAGGAGGTGGCGACGGTCACTCATTGTCGGCCGTCGCTGTTGCAGAAGCTGGATGTTGGCGCGCCTTCTTCTCGACACGGTCACCAGGCGAAACGGGCTCTTGATGTGCGCCAGCTAATGCTTCCCGTCCGCGACACCGTCTCAGAAACCATCATAGCAAGTCGAGCGCAATTACATGCTGCCCAACCCCGAAAGCGCGGCAACTCGCGGGAGCGTCACACAGCACACCTGCTCCACTGCACCAACCCAGATAGACTCTCTCTCTCCGCGCTCCATGCGGCAGAGTTAACACTACCAAAGATCCTAAACACTTTGGTTCTCCACACGACCTATCGATGTATTCGTTCGATAGCATAGTACTGCCTATCAAATTCTTAAATCTTACACTCTATATTTACATACTGTACAAATTACCCATTCTGTGGTATTAATCAATCCTAGGTTGGTACAATTTCAAGTCTACAATGTTCCGTATACCTAATAGTTTTCCAGAGCTTGGATACTCTGAGCAATAAGCATTTGTGTGAGGTATACCAATGACTTTATATGGTCCATTACACACAAACTTAAATTTAGAGATTTCATTGTCTATCTCGCTCGATTTCTCATGAGCTTTTACAAGTACTAAGTCTCCGATTGCAAACTTAGCAAAACGCGCTTTAGCGTCATGACGACGTATGCGAGCATCGGCTTTTAGCTTTATTATTTCCCGCAAACGATCTTCTTTCGCACCAATACTAATGTCAATCCTTGGAGGGAATTTGATTATCTCTTCCACAAGTTCCGGTTTGTCTGAAAACGCACTCTTATTCCTCATTATTACTTCATACAGGCCTCGTCTTTGTTCGTGTGTTACGTTTGACACACCGTCTTCAATACTTTCCAATACACTTTCTACATTATTGTCAATGCCGAGATTCCTCACATTACAGTAGTTCAAATTCATACCTACGTCAATGGCATCCGGCCAGTTAACAATGTGTATAGGCTGGTATTGCCTATGCACACCATCTCCTGCCTCGTCAAAACTAACTACTATTGTTTTATCTTGTGACATACATGTCAAAGTTTTGCTTTCGCAATTAATCACTGCACGGTACTTAAACAGCCAATCTAACCCGATAATTACTTCAGTAGTTAAGTCTGGCACGACGACAAACTCTTGTTCAAATCGTGCCCCACATATCTCGAAGTTGACAAAAATCTGTTTTGTGACCGGTTTACTGGCCTTCCCAGTAGCACCGATAATTTTCACTCCTGTTACTGGCATAACTACGATACCAGGTCTGTCTTTCAGTAACTCAAATATTTTCCCAGATACAGCACTCAATTCTGCACCGGTGTCAATCAACACGTTTAGTTGTAGGTCGTGCATATTAACAGACACTACTATCTGTCTACACTTGTCCTCGACTGTTTCTTTATTTTCCCACAGTAAATCCTCGTCTATATCCAGGTCATTCCAGAAAAAACCATCCGGCTTTGATCCTAAATCCTGCTTATCTGGCGGCTTTTTCAGCCTCTGTTCACATACAGTTTTAATTTCAACACGTTTGTCCTGAGGCTTTGTCTGCAGCTTCGCCTCCAATACCGAAACCTTTTCCTGTAACTCGTCAACTAGCGAGTGTTGCTTTGCTATCAATTCACTAATTGTCACCTTCGTTGATTCCTCTTTAGCCAGATTGATCTCATCTGCCAATCTACCTGGAGAAATGTGCCCAGTAGTATCTGCAATTACTTCCTCTAGATCTGCGCAACCCACACTGTTATCGTCTGACCGTATAACGTCAGCTCTAACCTCATACACACTGTAATCTACGTGGTTTTCTACCAATCGTGTCCGGCTATCACTAAAATTTTCGTAATCTTTCTCCTTAATACTCTCGCAATGTTTAAACTGGAGGTTTGCGTCGGATGGGTCGGCTACTTCTACCACTATAACTTTCGGTAAAGTCTCCCTGTTAGAGCCAGAACTTTCCGTTACTACTTCAACATCCAACTCCTGCAGGACTAACACGACGAATCTTGCTCGTGCTCCCCATTGACATAAACTATTTCTGGTAAAGTCTGCCGGTTAGGGCCAGAACTTTCTATCACTTCACAAACACTATCTTCCTGCGGGACGAGACGCAGCAAATCCTGCCCGCGCTCCCCATAAACACTTCTCCCGTACAGGCCCCTATAATCTCTTAGTTCGTCGTATAAGCGACCGAACTGCCTTAACCAGACCTCATCCCTCTCTGCATCCCCTCGCTCGATGACGGACGTGTTATCCGACATCTGATCTTCTCTCAACAATTGCGAATCAATCTTAAACTCAATCTCCATTTCCGCTGTGCGTGTTACAGCTGCCATTTTATAATCGTTTTCCGGAACACTACTTAAATTGTTCTCACTGACAGTGAATGTATTTTCTACTGCCGTGTCTACAGCTGATCTACTACTTGTGGGCGCACTCCTTTCTCCTAACACTGGCACACTCTCCCGCCGTTGATTATTCCATACGGAATTTTCATAACGACGACACCTCGGTATTCTACTGTTATCGGGCCGCCAAAATTTCTCCACGCCCGGTCGGCCCCTCACCGGCGCGGCTAATGGTTTCCCTGTCTCGTCCCAGCAGATACGCTCCCCGGATACTGCTGAGGCGGCTGGTCACACCCTCTGGCGTTATTACTATTCTGCGAAGCCCGTATCACGCTAGTATGATACTGGTTTCCGTCATTCCTGTTATTATTTGCATTGTACCGATTGTCATTACGGCCCGAACCACTATTGTTATTGCAGCCAAGATTGCGGTATGCATTATTCCCATAGTTATCATTGTTGTGGTTGCTGTGGTACCCGTTGTTGTTACCTCGGCCTCTACCACTGTCGCGATTATTGCGCCAATTGTCCTCGTCCTCAGCTCTTTCCAGGAAATCATTGATTGTCCTGTAATTGCTTCCTACGTAGCGTTTTGTATCATCTGGAAGCTTCTTGTAGAGTTCCCAGACTATTTCGGATTCCGTGCGGCGATCACGCAAATATTCCACCTTGCAGATCCAGCCCTCACAAAACTTCATCGAGCCGCGCGAATTCGCATCGAAAGGCCTCGATACGACAAATTCGCGCCAGACACTTTGCTGTTTTTGCTCTGACCAGTATTCAGCCAGAAACAAATTTTTAAACTCGTCACAAGTCAGGTTCGTAATGTTGAGGTTTAAGCCCCAACGCTTGGCATCACCAACCAACACATCAATAACCGCATTAATTTTTCTCTCATTAGTCCATGATCTGGGTAAAACTCTTTCACAATTTTTAATGAAATCCGTCGGTTGTATACCGCCTTTTTTCAAGGGGTCGAACCGCTCCTCTTTCGTCAACAATTCCGAGCTATGTGCACGGATTGGCACATAGCTCTGTTTTTCGTCAAGTTTCTTTTCTAATTCCGAAACTCTCGTAATTACTTGGCAAGTGGTTGTCGCAAGCGTTTCCACTTCCCTCATTTTCTCTTCGCAGGTATTAGCCTGCTTCCTCACTTTGGTATCTACTTCGGATACTAAAGCCTTTAAAGTTTCCACCTTCTGTAGATCCTCTTTTTTCACTAATTGAATTTGTTCCGTCATCTTATTCTCTATGATCGAAGCAACTGCTTCTACTACATTTTTCTCGATTCTGCTAATTTCGGAATAAAAACGCGTATTTATGCTCGCAATTTCCGCCTGAACGCCTATCATTTCCTGTTTAAGATTACCGATTTCGGAATTAATTACAACAATATCTTCTTTGATTTTATCAACTTTTGTGTTAGCAACTCCAACATTGTTGTTAACAACATTAATAGCTTTGTTCTGATTGTCTAGCTTTCGTTCAGTTTTTTCAGACTGAGCTTCTTGCTTGGCAGCCTGAGCTTTAATTTCTGCCAATTGACTCTTGATTTCATTAATCAAAACATTCAATAAATCAGTTAAATTCCTGGAAACTACCGGTTTTACTTCCGTATCTGGTTCCTCTATATATGTTCCCCCGTATTCGTCTTCAAGGGGTACAGATTTGATTTTCGCTTCCGAATCCGAAACATTTTCTAAAGTTTGGAATTCCATTTCTGCTCTTTGTTGCGTTTCGGCGGTCGCGTCTTTCATGCTAGCCGCCTGCCCCTGAACAATGGGTTCCGCGGTGCGTGTTTCCCACTGTTCGATCGATTGTTCTGTATCCAAGTCTACCAAATTTTGGTAATTGTTGCCTTCACTCATTTTAATAATTTTCAATATAAATGCCAAATCTCAAATACACTCCTGGAAATGGAAAAAAGAACACATTGACACCGGTGTGTCAGACCCACCATACTTGCTCCGGACACTGCGAGAGGGCTGTACAAGCAATGATCACACGCACGGCACAGCGGACACACCAGGAACCGCGGTGTTGGCCGTCGAATGGCGCTAGCTGCGCAGCATTTGTGCACCGCCGCCGTCAGTGTCAGCCAGTTTGCCGTGGCATACGGAGCTCCATCGCAGTCTTTAACACTGGTAGCATGCCGCGACAGCGTGGACGTGAACCGTAAGTGCAGTTGACGGACTTTGAGCGAGGGCGTATAATGGGCATGCGGGAGGCCGGGTGGACGTACCGCCGAATTGCTCAACACGTGGGGCGTGAGGTCTCCACAGTACATCGATGTTGTCGCCAGTGGTCGGCGGAAGGTGCACGTGCCCGTCGACCTGGGACCGGACCGCAGCGACGCACGGATGCACGCCAAGACCGTAGGATCCTACGCAGTGCCGTAGGGGACCGCACCGCCACTTCCCAGCAAATTAGGGACACTGTTGCTCCTGGGGTATCGGCGAGGACCATTCGCAACCGTCTCCATGAAGCTGGGCTACGGTCCCGCACACCGTTAGGCCGTCGTCCGCTCACGCCCCAACATCGTGCAGCCCGCCTCCAGTGGTGTCGCGACAGGCGTGAATGGAGGGACGAATGGAGACGTGTTGTCTTAGCGATGAGAGTCGCTTCTGCCTTGGTGCCAATGATGGTCGTTTGCGTGTTTGGCGCCGTGCAGGTGAGCGCCACAATCAGGACTGCATACGACCGAGGCACACAGGGCCAACACCCGGCATCATGGCGTGGGGAGCGATCTCCTACACTGGCCGTACACCACTGGTGATCGTCGAGGGGACACTGAATAGTGCACGGTACATCCAAACCGTCATCGAACCCATCATTCTACCATTCCTAGACCGGCAAGGGAACTTGCTGTTCCAACAGGACAATGCACGTCCGCATGTATCCCGTGCTACCCAACGTGCTCTAGAAGGTGTAAGTCAACTACCCTGGCCAGCAAGATCTCCGGATCTGTCCCCCATTGAGCATGTTTGGGACTGGATGAAGCGTCGTCTCACGCGGTCTGCACGTCCAGCACGAACGCTGGTCCAACTGAGGCGCCAGGTGGAAATGGCATGGCAAGCCGTTCCACAGGACTACATCCAGCATCTCTACGATCGTCTCCATGGGAGAATAGCAGCCTGCATTGCTGCGAAAGGTGGATATACAGTGTACTAGTGCCGACATTGTGCATGCTCTGTTGCCTGTGTCTATGTGCCTGTGGTTCTGTCAGTGTGATCATGTGATGTATCTGACCCCAGGAATGTGTCAATAAAGTTTCCCCTTCCTGGGACAATGAATTCACGGTGTTCTTATTTCAATTTCCAGGAGTGTATAATTAGGATTACTCCCACTACTTATTCTCGCTGACGTAACGGCCTGTTCGTAACCAGTACTTTGTTACGAGATTTGCACAATGCAAATTCGTGTCCAGAACAACCTCAAATTTGAAGGTTGTCCTGTCACCAGGTCGCCACGTGTAACCTCCCCCGCACTTATCGACCTTAATGACAGTGAAAAATTAAACCGCGTGTACCTAATGGAAATTTGGGTTCAAAATGGCTCTGAGCACTATGGGACTCAACTGCTGTGGTCATAAGTTCCCTAGAACTTAGAACTACTTAAACCTAACTAACCTACGGACATCACACACATCCTGCCCGAGGCAGGATTCGAACCTGCGACCGTAGCGGTCGTGCGGTTCCAGACTGTAGCGCCTTTAACCGCTCGGCCACTCCGGCCGGCGAAAAGCAATCGTCATCGAAGTTAATCTGTCGGTAGAGAGGGAGGAAAGGGTTACATCTAATTGAATGGAAAAATGCAAATGAAACTGGTGGAAATTAATTTAGAAAAGGGGTAAAGCTAATAAAGAAAGTAAATGTGCGGCCGTTACGTTAACAATTAACTAGCGGTAATTAGATATTTGAGATTTGGGGGAAATTACGGTCGCCAGTCCTATGGACAATTACTATAGTAACTGAAAAAGAAAGGTTATTACACATATAATTAGCACTAGAAGCGTGGCAACTGAAGGTTGACACGTGTAGTGTGAAAACTGAAAGTTTGTCAGAAGTAATAAATTTCGCTACACTCTGACTTAATTTAGCAAAAGAATTAATAAAACCGGAAAATCGAAAGTTAATTTAGTGACTGAAGTTAATAGTAAGCTTTCTTTCTGAAGCACATCGAAATTCAGTAAAATGCGGTTAGTCTTGGACTACCTCAACAATCTTTTCAAAAGCTACTTGAATCTACGCAATTTAGAAATAAGAGATTTAACTTTGAACTTGAATTAAATCATTCTGAACAATTAACAATAGTAAAATTTAGTACGTACCAAGCTTAGCTGCACTCACAGATAAGCTAAAATACGGTAACAAAACTCGCACTCTTAATTTGTGCTTATGTAATCTAAATATTGTAGCCAGCTATGAATACCTTAACTGAACTTTGAAATTAAAGCAGTGGAATCGAATGATGCTGGCGTTTGAATTTCAACGACACTCGGGTTGATTCCGGAAAAGGAAGGGACCCTGCTTGGTAATTCAATTGGGACAATGAGCAACAAAGGTTCATGCTTCGTTGCTGTAATTAAGTTATGAAAATGGAACAGTTTGAAAAGCTGAGGTCTGCCATACAGTTCTATAACTTTACGTGCTTCCAGTCTTCCTTGTTGGTTGATTGAAGGTTTGAAGCCGTCGATCGAGGAGGTGGCGACGGTCACTCATTGTCGGCCGTCGCTGTTGCAGAAGCTGGATGTTGGCGCGCCTTCTTCTCGACACGGTCACCAGGCGAAACGGGCTCTTGATGTGCGCCAGCTAATGCTTCCCGTCCGCGACACCGTCTCAGAAACCATCATAGCAAGTCGAGCGCAATTACATGCTGCCCAACCCCGAAAGCGCGGCAACTCGCGGGAGCTTCACACAACACACCTGCTCCACTGCACCACCCCAGCCAGACTCTCTCTCTCCGCGCTCCATGCGGCAGAGTTAACACAACCAAAGATCCTAAACACTTTGGTTCTCCACACGACCTATCGATGTATTCGTTCGATAGCATAGTTTTCCCTAGGCCAGACCCAGCGTATAAATACAAATAATATTCACAAAACAAACCAATTATACATCGACATAAATGCATATATATACAAATAGTAAAACAATTAGATACAGAAATGTTATATCTTCAGGTAACAAAATAAGGAAAAATCTATAGTACGATAGATGTAAATAGGAGGATATGCATTTCCGGCGTTACAAGCTCTACACCGTTTCTTCTAAGTAATGTGGGAAAACATATTACAACCCCTTACATATGATCTCACAAAATGACTGCAATGAGCCAGCCGTTGTGGCCGTGCGGTTCTAGGCGCTTCAGTCTGGAACCGCGCGACCGCTACCTTCGCAGGTTCGAATCCAGCCTCGAGCATGGATGTGTGTGATGTCCTTAAGTTAGTTAGGTTTAAGTAGTTCTAAGTTCTAGGGGACTGATGACCTCCGATGTTAAGTCCCATAGTGCCAAGAGCCATTTGAACCATTTTGACTGCAATGCGAAAATTAGGGGCTAATACAAAGGCGAGACTATCAGCAACAGAAGTTCTGCCTTTTGTTTCTTAATAAATAAGAGACTACATTCTTCCATGAGTTTTGTGCGTCTATAAATGGATGTACTGATATCTTCAAAGGTAGACTACGTTTACAGGTGCTTTCTTACTTCACAAGCCATCTCACAGTGCGTGGCGGAGGGTACCCTGTAGCAATGTTAAACATTCCCTTTCCTATTCCACTCGCAAATAGAGCAACGGAAAAAGACTACCTATATGTATCCCTAAGAGCGCTAATTTCCCGTATCTTATGTTTGTGGTTCTTATGGAATACGTACGTTGGCAGCAGTAGAATGCTCCTGCGGTCAGTTTCAAATGCCAATTCTCAATAGCGTTCCTTGAAAAGACCATCGTCTTCCCTCCAGGGTTTCCCATTCGCGTTCTCAAATTATAAGCCTTTTATTTGGCGGCAGACAACAGGAATGCTTCTATAGGACTGTATTCTGAGGAAAATCTAGGTCTGCAGACTCCTACGCGTTTGAGAAGTAGCAGTCAGTGTACTGGTATATTGTCAACCTTTCTGGAATATTTCGAAAACACGTCTCATAACGTTTCGGTTTACAAGAGGTATGAGGGGAAGCATATTGTTCAACATCCCGGTATTTACCCCAGCGACATTTAAGTGCCCAGTTCTTCTGGGAAGGGTAGGACAACTTTTGTGGGTTTGGTATCACTAACAGCTGCGCAGCACGGCGGGCGGTACAGCCCTGATGCGGGGGTGGGCGTTTGAGCCCTGGTGGCAGCTGTTCACATGCAATCTGGGAAAAATTTTTGGAAATTTGTGGTAAGTTTCTATGGGACCAAACTGCTGAGGTCATCGATCCCTAAGCTTACACACTACTGAATCTAACTTAAACTAACTTACGCTAAGAACAACACACACACCCATGCCTGAGGGAAGACTCCAACCTCGGACGAGGGCAGCCGAGCGAACCGTGGCAAGGTGCCCAAGACCGCGTGGCTACCCTGTGCGGCTGCAATCTGTGAGTGGAGATGAGAGTGAAATATCCTACTGCCCCTCTAGACTTACAGACCTCAGCAGGATTCATTTGTGTGCAGTACACCAGAATTCCAAGTGACTTACTTCCACCAGCTTGACTAGACAACCAAGAGACAATGGAAATAGCACTGGATCCCTTCAGCTATTTGAGGATGGTTACCACCCATTTTGGTATCAGAGGAAGTGGTTACCTAGTCTGCGTGAAAGCTCCAGAGACCTCACAGAAGCGTCTATAACGGTTACCTGGAGAGAGTAATCCGATTCCAGGAAAAAAATTACCCACCATGCAAAGGGGCTCTCATGATCAAATTAATCATTTAGTCTATCAATAACGACGTGCCACAGGGCAGGTGGATGCAAGGGTGAGAGTACCACGGATATGATTCAAGAGTTGAAGTGTTAATCAGGTATTTTTTCGTTGTGGTGGGATCTTTTAACGGGACCTACACAGGACCAGATGATCATCATTATAAGATCAGCTATATTATCGAATTTATAAGGTGACACATAGTATATACATGATATTTACAACTTCACTGGTTTTTCACTTTGAGAGACGTCGTATGTGACGACATTCGTTTACTTTTAGAGAGAGTTCGAAAGTGAGGAGGAGTTAGTCAGGTGTTTTTTCGTTTTGGTGAGATCTTTTAACGGAACCTACACAGGACCAGGTGATCATCATAATAAAATCTGCTGTATTTTCTAAATTGTAAAGTGATATGTAGTACGAACCTGCTATTTACAACTTCTCTGTGTTGTTATCTTGAGAGACTTCATATGTGGCGAAGCATTTGGTTACATTAAGAGAGAGTTCGAAAGTGAGGATGCATGCTGTGACAGAAGTAGAGCATGCTCTTAGCACTCCGTCATGAGCCAGAAATGAGTTTAAAATTCTAGTCCTATAATGCAGGACATGACATACAGGAAAAGATATTCTTCTACTCGATGAGAGAATACTTAGAGGAAATATAGCCTATGCCGTACTATTCGTTGTAAAGGATTTTCACAACGAGTAACAATAGTTTTAGAGACATGAAAACATGTGTATGGTCCAATTTCTTCTATCTTCAAAGTAATTCATGGAAATGGAAGGAATCTACATTTCACATTAGAAATTCTAGGTGTATTGACAAAACAGCATCCATATCTTGGATTTCTTTGAGCTGATGGGTCTATGCCAGTGATGGAACAACTGTATACATCCCAGCTGTTGTTGACCGCGCAGTGGTCAGCGGCAGGAGTATCTGGACTGTGAGAGGAGGTTGCAGCTTAGCTGCGCCTCCAGCGGCCAGCGGTTTTCAGTTGGCCGCCTCTTCAGGTACGCAATACATCCAGTAGATGGTGATGGACTAGACTGGAGGTGACTGGTCGGTTTTCTTTTTCGTCTTGAGACACTGTGTTCAGGTAGGAAAACGGGCACTACATTAATAAAAAAAGAATACTGTACAAGATATTTCCCATGTTTCTGTTGGCTAGGATGTGACCTGGGTCTCATAAATAGGTATAAGTGTTTTTCACTCCCAAATGATGTTGCTACAGGAGTCCTGTATATAGGGCAGGTGCAGTGCGACAGCGGGTTCTAGCTCTAATGTTATTATTCCCAGTCGTTATGTTCCTCCCAGCAGCAGCTACTGACTTTTAAATCAGCAGGAGGTTGCCCCCCTGTACTTCATTTGATACCTTGCTGTCCTATCATTACTTCCCATATAGGTCTATTGGATAGACTAATAGCAAAAATACCCATTCCACATCTAGCAGATAGTAACGAAACTGGAGGGAGCTACTGTCTAGTGCTTAATCAATGGCAACTCAGATTGTTTAACTAAACTATATACCACACTGTGTACAAAATAATATATACTTAGGCCCATTCTGTCTGGCAGCCCAGCACAAACTGAGTCCATTTTCCGCCAATTTTCAGACAGAGAAGGGGAGGGGAGAGGTGGGGGCCAACAGCATCCTCTGGTGAGGGTGGTGGCGTTCACTGGGTCAGCTGGTCTCCAGACCTCAAGGTCAACACACGAAAACACACGAAATCTGATATTCCTGCCTATAAATTTGAATTTTCCGCCATTTGTTCCTGGGACGCCACCTTGGATTAGGTCACACAATGGGAGGGGGTTGGGAGTTCCCTGAAGGGGACACATGTGCCAGCTGGAGAAAACTCGTGATATCGTCAGTGGGTGATGGGGTAACTAATAGATCGATTAATCAATTTGCATAATTAATTTGATACCAATTTGATATCAAAAGTGGGGCAGAACTGTCTTTGCATCACTACTAAACACTACACATAACACATATCAACACTATATTCACAACAGTTACTTATTGTTATGCATACAACACTTTTACGTACCTAACATTGGCAATGAGCATAACATTCACAGAGGAGCCATGTATCAGTGTGTTGCCAGTAGTAATACCCCACGTATAGCTTTACAAAAACTAGGTTAGTTCAGTCTTCCACAGCTGGAACTGCTCTTCATTAATGACCATACCCCTGTCCTGCAATGGAGTGAGAGCTTGTCTGAGGTGCTGGTTGTGTTGTTGGGATGTGCCCGAAAAAATGAGGAAGTTTTCTAAGTAGGTATAGCATACGTCAAACTTAAAATATATCCTGGCTATGATGCGCTGGCACGTTTGTGTCGCATTCTTCAGACCATATGGCACGAGGAGGTATTCAAACGGGTCAAATGGTGAGATTGTTGCAATTATTCAAATGGTTCAAATGGCTCTGAGCACTATGGGACTTAACTACTGAGGCCATCAGTCCCCTAGAACTTAGAACTACTTAAACCTAACTAACCTAAGGACATCACACACATCCATGCCCGAGGCAGGATTCGAACCTGCGACCGTAGCGGTCACGCGGTTCCAAACTGACGCGCTTAGAACTGCACGGCCACACCGGCCGGCTTGCAATTATTGCAATGTCGCCTGCGTGCATAGGAATTTGGAAGTATGCCTCTTTACAGTTGATCACACTGAAGATAGTGGTGCCTGGCAATGAGTGTGCGAAGTCCTGGATATTCGGTATAGGGTAGCTACCACAAGCTGATCAGGAGTTGAGAGCTCTGTAGACCCAACAGTCTTACAGTTGGCTTTCTTTCGCATGAGCTCTATCAGTGATGCACAGTCTTACAGTCGGCCTTCTTCCTTATGGGTTCTATCAGTGACGCTTACGAGCTGTCTGAAGGATGGACTATTCCTGTTGTCAAAAGTTCTTCGACCGTTGCTTTTTTGGCGTGCAGGCTACCTGCAGATAGATGATGCACTTAGTGTCGAATTGGAGGGCTGGTGGTCGTTAGGATGTGGTGCACTGTACCTTTTCAGATCGCACACGGTTACACCTTGGACTGTGGAAAATTCGCTTTGGAAACCATGTTGCATGTTCATATCGCGTCAGGTTCACCAATATGTAAGGTCTCCCTATCAGGTGTAACAAAAGTTCCAGTGACAGAGACGAAACGGTTGTGAGTGAAAAATACTTAATTATGACCGAACGATATGAAAGCATGACTGCCCAGTCACGTATCTCACAGCACACTGAAGTCTTTGTTTATTTCACAGATACTCTTGTTTAGCGCTCCTACTCTCTCTGTCCAGTGGTGTACACCTCCGAGCTGCACTATCCATGTTAATATCCCCAGAAACTGAAAACTGATTACATTTTCGATATTTGTATGCAGGAAATAAAGCTATTTCAAACTGTCCCTGATAAAATTGTTTATCTGAATAAAATTCGCTGCCGGCCGAAGTGGCCGCGCGGTTCTGGCGCTGCAGTCTGGAACCGCGAGACCGCTACGGTCGCAGGTTCGAATCCTGCCTCGGGCATGGATGTGTGTGATGTCCTTAGGTTACTTAGGTTTAACTAGTTCTAAGTTCTAGGGGACTAATGACCTCAGCAGTTCAGTCCCATAGTGTCAGAGCCATTTTAAAATTCGCTATGGAACAACATCTACTAGGTAACTTTGCACTTTTTCATTTTGATGCAGAATGCACATTCATGTTCGAATTTATGAAAAATGCGAAATTTTCCGCTCCCTAGTTGAACAGTTCATTCCTAATAAAATAAGAGTATATTTAAACAGATTTGATGTGACTACGTCCTTCAGACAGATTCTTCACAGTGGCACGCAAATGGAGATGTTATCAAGGCTCTACACCTAGTTATTAAACTCAGAGTTGTAAATTATGCAGCTGAGACGGGCGTCGAGCTCATGGAACACTGCAATAAATAATCAACAAAAAATAGAAGCTACATAAACTTCATGCTATGTCTGAGTATTCCCATAACGTTCCACAGCAAAAGAAAGGACTATTTCAAAGAATAAGTATGCTTTTAAAAAATGTGCCATTGTCAATTTGCCTCACTTGCTCAGCAAATAGTAGGTTTATGTGCTGTATTATTAATGTTAATGAAGTTACACGGTATTAATAAATAAGCTGGTATTAAAAAAGATTTCGTTAATAAGCTACCTCCGAACAATAATTTTTGGGATAAAAAATAAATATGCTTCTATGCTATCCTACAATTTTCAAATGGAGAGGCATCCCTTACCCTTTGCTTACTGAACTAAAATCACGCACAATTCATTTTTTATCAAAGAAAGCAAACTAGGAGGGATCACAAAGGAACACCCAAAGAAACTTGAATAACAACAGCCTCCTGAAGTGCAGTCTTTCATTTTTGGAAGAACTGTGACAATCGCAAGTTTTATATAAACTTTCTTACACAACAATTAAAAAATGACTAAAAGTTATATTATAAGCTAATGAGAATTCCATAGCAATTGTGTCTCCGTGTTTTTGGTGACTTCAGTGAACAGTTTCTTTGGACTGTTTGCTCATACTTCAATCCATGTCAGTTTTCGTGGCCTGGAGCCAGTATTTTCCAGTCAAGTAGCTCCTCATTTGGTCTCGTGATACTGTCTGCGCCCTGTTCCAGTCCTCCCAGCAAGGAAAAATCCCTGTCAGCAACAGGAATCGAACCCAGGTTCTCCACAGGGTAGTCAGTCGTGCTGACAACTCAGCTATGGAGGCAGATAATTCTAATTTATAGTCTGCACAAAAAGTTTGTCCTATTACAATATGAGGAAACGTTCATGTCATTCTTGTGTCCATCAGTGACTCATCATTAAGAAAGGGTTTACTGGGCACTGTTTTATACGACGTCGTGTGTGCAGCCAATTACTCTTTTCACCTCGCCAATTTACGACAGAACATGAAAACCTTCAATGTGGTACAGCTTTTCAATTTGGAAGTACACACAAAGTTGTGGCACCATTTCGAGACGACGAAGTTGACGCCTTTAGACGAGAACGAAGCAAAAAACTCTGAATATGGACGATATCGGTCAAAATCGGCTATAGTCTATATTAATTTGCAGCTATGACCGGAATAAATAATCAGGCAGTGCACACAATTCTGCTAGATGAAGAATTTAGATTAATTGCCAGGAAGAACGATACGTCCAACAGGGCATCTAATACCAAATTTATCAGCTATTAAACAAACGCTGGTGGCCTACACCTTTTCTGTATCAACAATAAGAGAGTTATCCCATTATTCCCAAACCTCTAGTCCATTCTATGAAGTATCGGAATGGTCCAAGAGAGTTTCGCCGTTTTTATTATGATGATCATTTCTTCTTCCTATGTAGGTTAGCGACAGTAAAATATTTTCACAGTCAGAGAAGAGACTGATGATTGAGATTTCGTGAACAGATCTTTCCGAGAAGCAAAACGCATTTGTTTTAACGAGTTCCTCCGTAACTCGCTTCTCATATTCGTGACACTCCCTGCCTTATTTCGCGATAGTACAAAATGAACTGCCCTTCTTTGGACTTCTCCGATGTTCTCGTCAGTCCTATCTGTTGAGGATCCCATACCGCACAGCTTTACTCTGGCAGAGGACGGACAAGCGTAGTTCCAGCAGTCTCGTTAGTAACAGCGTTGCGTTTCCTAAGTATCCTGCCAATAAAACGTGGTCTTAGTTTTCCATTCACCACATAATCTATGTGATCGTTACAATGTAAGTTGTTCGTAATTGTAATTCCTAGTTACTTTGTTGAATTGACAGCCTTTAAGGTTTTGTGATTTATCGTGTAATCGCAATGTAACGGATTTCTTTTGGTACTCATGTGGATGTCTCACACTCTTCCTTATTCATAGACAATTGCCACTTTTCGCGCCATACAGGTGTCGTGTCTAAATCATTTTGCAATTGGTTATGATCTTCTGATGACTTTACCAGACGATAACTGACAGCATCGCCTGCAAACAATCTAAGAGGGCGGCTAAGATTATCTCCTAAATAGATTAGTAACAGCTCGTTGGCGTAGGTCAGATATCGCTTCTGTTTTACTTGATTACTGCGTACTGTGAGCGTCCTGACAGGAAATCACGAATCCAGTAGCTCAGCTGAAGGGATATTCCATAAGCATGCAACTTGGCTTGAAATCTCTTGCGAGGATTCCAAAAATCTTTACCACAATGTACTTCTCTGAGGAGAGAGAACACAAGAGCAGCTAGATAACCTCCTCTTACAGCGCTCACAAAACATATCCAGTTCTCGTGGTCTGTGTTGCTATTATAAAGACAAGCAACTATAAACACAACGCACTGGCAGTAAACTATGTTGTCCAAGAAATCCTGTCTCGCTACAGTGTGTACCTATCGAGTCTTAGCTGGTACTGGGCCGAGATTAATGGAGAACAGCACCGTTCAGAGGCTTGGCATTATGCAATCAGTGGATTTTCCAGTTCCACTTCGGCTAGTTTGCCAGTTTGTGACGGGGTTACTGTGACGAGGCAACAGCTCGAGCAGCTAACGGCTGGATCCCGTTGTGGGATGCTGACGGTGGTTATTGTTAAGTGCTGCCGTGGCTACATGGAAATCATATTGTGTTCACTGCGGATTTTTACATACTTGGTTAAAGAAAGTTTGTTGCTATTATCGCAGATAATTAATAGGGCCTCGTACTGAGATACCAAAAGGACTTCTAGAAGACAGAATTTCCCGTCCATATTCATTCCTCCGGGGTAAATTGATATCGGAGTTCGTAGCCGAATAGTGAGTACAGTCCTTCTTCAGCTTATTGATCAAATAATTAAAAGGAGATATATTTGTCTTACAGTCACAGTGCAGAGATGAATCATCCTGTTAATGTGCATCGCCGAAACTGCCACACAAAATATACACTGCGTCCCCAGTGACAAATTAATTGTTTTACTGCTATATAAATAATCCAATATTGGCGAAATTCAGGGAGCAATATAAGTAAACATCATTTTAATTTAAATAGTAACGAAGAGGTAGTAGTAGGTGTTATTGTACAAAACCACTCATTAATTAATTCCACATTCTTGGTAGCTCTTGTACGATGTTGAGAGCAATATGGGTTGCTGCAAATACTGCAGACTATAAGAACGTTTCTCTGTCCTTTGAATACAGGTGTCTGGAAATCTTCTTGCGCTTTGTTGTTGAAGAACTTGAGAAATTATTCGTTTCTTACGGTATTTCGTTGCGCACCTGGAGCTGCTATATTTTTTTTTTTTAAGTTATGTGTTCTCTATGACCCAGTGACAGTGAGATATTTTTCAGTAATTGCCGTCTTCGATTCTTCGAGTTAAAGTTCGTCAAAACTAACTGTGTTAAAACCCGTGATCTACGCACTATGACGAACCATAGCTATCTTGTTCTCCATGTTGTCTGACTGGATAAATTCTAGTGTCCGATTCCACTCGTCGCGCGTCGGCTTTGAGCAATGACGTCATGCCTGAGGCTAAACGCAATGACCTATATAAACAGCATATAGTCAAACAGGTATATAATCAACACAGAGACACGCAACACTGACCACCATGTTTTACGGCAACACACACAACGTATTAGCTACGTGTATACAACACAACGACCTATACATACAGGGTTATTACAAATGATTGAAGTGATTTCACAGCTCTGCAATAACTTTATTATTTGAGATATTTTCACAATGCTTTGCACACACATACAAAAACTCAAAAAGCTTTTTTTGGCATTCACAAATGTCCGATATGTGCCCCTTTAGTGATTCGGCAGACATCAAGCCGATAATCAAGTTCCTCCCACACTCGGCGCAGCATGTCCCCATCAATGAGTTCGAAAGCATCGTTGATGCGAGCTCGCAGTTCTGGCACGTTTCTTGGTA
The DNA here is from genome assembly GCF_023864345.2 of Schistocerca serialis cubense. NCBI lineage: Eukaryota > Metazoa > Arthropoda > Insecta > Orthoptera > Acrididae > Schistocerca > Schistocerca serialis. The sequence goes on from NC_064642.1 coordinate 27,601,791, forward strand.
GAGGAGGTTTAAACACTGAATCTTTCACATAACCCCACAGAAAGAAATCGCATGGGGTTAAGTCGGGAGAGCGTGGAGGCCATGACATGAATTGCCAATCATGATTTCCACCACGACCGATCCATCGGTTTTCCAATCTCCTGTTTAAGAAATGCCGAACATCATGATGGAAGTGCGGTGGAGCACCATCCTGTTGAAAGATGAAGTCGGCGCTGTCGGTCTCCAGTTGTGGCGTGAGCCAATGTTCCAGCATGTCCAGATACACGTGCCCCGTAACGTTTTTTTCGCAGAAGAAAAAGGGGCCGTAAACTTTAAACCGTGAGATTGCACAAAACACGTTAACTTTTGGTGAATTTCGAATTTGCTGCACGAATGCACGAGGATTCTCTACCGCCCAGATTCGCACATTGTGTCTGTTCACTTCACCATTAAGAAAAAATGTTGCTTCATCACTGAAAACAAGTTTCGCACTGAAAGCATCCTCTTCCATGAGCTGTTGCAACCGCGCCGAAAATTCAAAGCGTTTGACTTTGTCATTGGGTATCAGGGCTTGTAGCAATTGTAAACTGTAAGGCTTCTGCTTTAGCCTTTTCCGTAAGATTTTCCAAACCGTCAGCTGTGATACGTTTAGCTCCCTGCTTGCTTTACTCGTCGACTTCCGCGGGCTACGCGTGAAACTTGCCCGCACGCGTTGAACCGTTTCTTCGCTCACTGCAGGCCGACCCGTTGATTTCCCCTTACAGAGGCATCCAGCAGCTTTAAACTGCGCATACCATCGCCGAATGGAGTTAGCAGTTGGTGGATCTTTGTTGAACTTCGTCCTGAAGTGTCGTTGTACTGTTATGAGTGACTGATGTGAGTGCATTTCAAGCACTACATACGCTTTCTCGGCTCCTGTCGCCATTTTGTCTCACTGCGCTCTCGAGCGCTCTGGCGGCAGAAACTTGAAGTGCGGCTTCCGCCGAACAAAACTTTATGAGTGTTTCTACGTATCTGTAGTGTGTTGTGACCATATGTCAATGAATGGAGCTACAGTGAATTTATGAAATCGCTTCAATCATTTGTAATAGCCCTGTACTTCATACTGAACTATATGGGAAAAAAATTAGTTACAAACTACGGCGTGCGCACCCTTTATTGAACTTGTAAACGTCACTACAGATATTCGGATTTAGGTTATGACATGTTCGAAATGCCTGCCATCATTGGCGATGATGGCGCAGACGAATAGATAAATTCCGCATGACTCGCTGGAGTGTCGGAATATCGATGTTGTCCACGACCTCCTGAATGGCTGTTTTCAGCTCAGCAATGGTTTTGGAGTTAATGCTGCACACCTCGACTTTAATATAGCCCCACAAAAGGGAGTCATATGCGTTCAGATCCGGAGAATATGGATGCCAATCAAGGCCCATGCCAGTGGCCTCTGGGTGCCCCAGACCCAGAATGCGGTCCCCAAAGTGCTCCTCCAGGACACCAAACACACTCCTGGTTCGATGGGGTCGAGCTCCATCTTGCATGAACCACATCTTGTTGAAGTCAGTGTCACATAGGATAATGGGGATGAAATAATCTTCCAAAACCTTCATGTAGCGTTCGGTAGTCACGATGCCATCAAGAAATATAGCATCGATTATTCCGTGACTGGACATTGTACACAACAGTCAACTGTTGAGGGTGAAGATACTTCTCGGTCGCGAAACGCAGATTCTCAGTTCCCCAAATGCGCCAGTTTTGCTTATTGACCAACCGATCCAAATGAAAATGGGCTTCGTTGCTAAACCAAACTATGCATGTGCATACTAATTTCCGTCATGCCCCTTCGCCAATCATGCAGTTTGAACGCTCTAACGCAAACCGTTCAGAAGTTATGACGATTTTTTTCATATAGTTCAATAATTGTTACCCTGTATTGAAACTACTTCATTAATTATTTTAGCAGACATTTTTATCAATGATTTAAAATGTAAATTTTTTGCCAAGTAACCACAACTAAAAGATAAAACGATTTATTACAAACGGTATGTCGATGACATTTTATTACAGATAGATGGTGACGCCAGTGAGGTCAACACATTCGCCCAAGTAATAGGTAGCATGCACCCCAAAATAACTTTTACCACTGAAATAGAAGAAAATGGCGCCATTAACTACTTTGATCTCACTATTAATAAAGTTAATAACAAACATAAGTTTTCGATTTTTGGGAAACCAACTTGTACAGACAGTATAATCAATGCCAGTTCATGCCATCCTCCCCGATACAAAAAAGCTTTCTTCACTTCCATGGGTCACCGGCTCCTTCGTCTACCCTTGGACGAAAACGAAATACGTAGAGAACTTAGCATTTTAAAGCAGATCGCGGTAGCTAACGGCTTTTCTATAAATGGCGTCACGCGCCCCTACAGTAGGCTAAAGAAACGTTTAACAAACAGCAGGCACACACACACCCACACACAGAAGAGAACCGGCAAAGATAGAATGGAAACCATTCCTATGAAATTTAATGGCAAAATGTCCGTGCAAATAGAGAAATGTTTTAAAAAGTCTGATGATGTGGCTTTCAGGTTGACTGCAGTAACTGTGACATGTGTCATATCGGTCAAACAGGGCGCTCTTTTTAATTAAGGTTTAAAGAACACTCACAGTCACGAAAGAAAGCGGCTTTGGGACAGCATTTATCTGATACTGATCATTCCATAGGGAGCATTGAGAGTTGCATACGTATTCTTCACAGAGGGAAAATACACCACACTCTTTAATTTGTTAGAGCTTGAAACTTATAAAGCACACCTCTGTTATATATAGTGTGTTCGTAAGTTCACCGATTATTGAGTGCATCACATATTTACTTCGTTTTCATACGTTTTACGCATGACTCTAGTATGTTCTTGTTCCTTCTTTATTCGTTTCATAGACTGCATTAATCAGATAATGTGGATCATCCACTGTTACGGAATTTTATCATTCTTTTCTTGCAACGGAGTACCGCAGGGTAGGAGGGGCCCTCTGCCGGTCACATTCCTTCAACTTCTTCCCGCCTGTGCAGCATTCTGGTTCAAAAAATGGCTCTGAGCACTATGGGACTCAACTGCTGAGGTCATTAGTCCCCTAGAACTTAGAACTAGTTAAACCTAACTAACCTAAGGACATCACAAACATCTATGCCCGAGGCAGGATTCGAACCTGCGACCGTAGCGGTCTTGCGGTTCCAGACTGCAGCGCCTTTAACCGCACGGCCACTTCGGCCGGCGCAGCATTCTGGCTTTAGCGCTAACAGAGGGCGCTGATTATGCGCAGCACTATGTTTTCTTTCATTTGTGGCTCCTTTAGTGATTTGTTTTATGTTGTTTAAAATTACCCGGTGCACTATCAACGGTGTTTAATATTTATGTCATTATTTAGAATATTGGCACTAGAGAAAATGTCAACCACTGTTTTTTAACTCTTCCTCTTTTTAACAGTATTACTTGTGTCGTGTTTTTTTTTATTACTTTTTATTACTGTAATACATTTTGTATGTTATAGTCTTATTACAGACTTCAACTATTGTATCCCAATTATTGAAAACTAGTGTATGACGACATTAGCGACATCTTGTGGCTACTGTACGGCAGCTTGTTTTAAACAGTAGTACTACTGACAACATGACTCGTGCATGTGATGTGATTTATATGTATTTGACGATGCTGGTGCTGATTCCGCACGTACCATTTGACGACGCCACTATGGCTGCAGTACATTAGGACTTTGTTTTGAAACAGGTATGCCTCTTCGTATTTAAAGCGCGCAAACGTAAATTTTATCAGTACTACTTTTCATTATGGTCTATGTATTGTGCTTAAGCTGTATGTAGTTTGCGAGTGTATTTATGTTTTCCCCGTTTTTGCTGCAGATCTGATGATGGTCATTAAAGACCGAAATCGGTAATCTGTTAAACAAAAAGTTTGTGACTATAGATGTAAATTAAAGGAAGCTTATTACATATACGGGTCACTGTCTTTTTTCGCGACTATGTCGCAGCTTGTGAATTTTTTTTTTTTTTTATTAAACACTGACCTACAGAATTTTCCCTGACAAAGACTACTCAAACTTTAGCACAATGTACTTCTCTGAAGAGAGAGAATGCAAGAACAGCTAGATCACCTCCTCATACAGCGCTCACAAAACATCTACAATATACAAGCCCAACGCAATCTGACTGCTGTACACTGACAACGTGACCTCAAATAATTAACACAAAAGAATGGTCCTGAATTGCAAGAAATCCTAACAATAATACAAATCCAAAAAATTTGAAATTAAAGAAATATGAAGCCACCTCCAACTCTGTTAACTGCCTAAACTCATTTCAGTCACGAATTCCGACAGTGCAAACCTCATTCTTTTTCATAACTCACTTACCTCATAGAAAATATTCATAGCACGAACTACAGCCAGTAGCAACAACGGCCAGCTAAATAAAGAGATTCTAGCTACTATAGGCTCCAACTACTAGAAGGCATATGGCTAGGAAAAAGAAAGATTTTGTTGAAGAGCAAACAATGAATTTACAAAATTTTACCTTAATCATGTGACATCCAGTTCCAAAAATTATATAGTTGTCAATAATTCCACTGCCCAAACATTATCAACCATACATCCATCAGCCGGTGAGAATTATTTTATTAGCATTGAGGCAAGTAAACCATTTTGTTTCAATTATTACATAGTGCAGACATTGACAATGTACAACACATTATGAAATTATTTTTCTGGTGATTAAAAAGAAATTAACACCTGAATCAACAAATTTGCAGATGTTGGCCATTTTACTCAGATGATAAAAGTACATAAATCTATCTATTTATTTTGTGGTTTGACATCTGTGTATGGCTTATCTGCTGAGTTTGTTAAATTTAGTGTTACCATTGATCTTCGAACTTGCACCTGTTCAATGTCAGCATCAAATTCCTTAAGAAGTACTTCTGTTTTATCATGCTGTGTCTGCCAGCCACTGTGTCCGAGCGGTTCTAGGCGCTTCAGTTTGGAACCGCATGACCACTATGGTCGCAGGTTCGAATCCTGCCTAGGGCATGGATGTGTGTGATGTCCTTACGTTAGTTAGTTCTAGGGGACTGATGACCTCAGATGTTAAGTCCCATTGTGCTCAGACCCATTTGAACCATACGTCCATCCTTAAACATTTCCTTGCGTATTTCTTATAAACACATCTTTTTATCTCACTTCACTATGCATGTCCTACCAACACAGTGTCTCCACTAAGAATATCATGCCCACACACTTCCCTATCCACTCCCTAACTGCTAGTCCATCCTACCTCAGAGTCTCTTGCCGAGGGTGCAGAGAACTGTCAGTGATATTAACACAGTTCATAGCGCTGCCAACATACAAACAGTCTACTTACATAGTCCCCCTCAGATAATTTCACAGTGTGACCAAGACTAAGTTGTTAAAAATTTTGTATTACAATGTCAAATAGAGCAGATGCACACAAAGGTTAAGTAATATGCTGCTGATCAATAAAGTAAAAATTCTCCTTACAGTCCCTAAAGACAATCCTAATAATTCATCAGAACAGAAGTCTATGCCAGTTTTACGCACAAAGGCTGAGCAGTATATGAAAATGCACAAGTAAGTAGTGTACAACCATCCAGTCTTGAAGAAGTAGTGTTGTCCTCCCCACAGAAACACAGTGCTGACTCTTGACGTGAAGTTTTGAAATGGTATCGTAAGATTGATAATGGGTCACAACAGAGCAGACTCACAGTAGTAACATTCGAAGTCTTGAAGAATATTGGTAGAATTGGTGGATCACAACAGAGCAGACCCACTATAGTTCTAGTAGAGATTATGATAGTAGTGGGCCACCAAAGGTGCAGACCCACTGTAGTCCTTGTAGAGATCGCTAGCACCCATCTGTTGCGACTGTCCTGATGCACATTCACAACTGAAGAGTCTTGAGGATAATATGGCAAATCAATGAGCCACCACTGTGTAGTCACTATTGATGCATATTACAAGTGCCTGAACCACCACTTTTGCACTCACTATTTTTTTGCAATATCCTTACAACCAGCAGTGCTGTTAACCAGTCCCTTGCTGAATTATCAACACACATGCAAGCACTAACACAGTCATATAATCTCTGGGATATATATATATATATATATATATATATATATATATATATATATATATAGTAGACTAATAGGCAAATGCGTGCAGTAAAAAGAATTTTACAGCATAAGAATACAATTACAAATGTAAAGAAAACATCATTATAATAAAGAACATCATAACAAAAATAACATATTTAGTAATACAGGCTGTAGAAAAAGAATAGAAATAAGCATATACATGAGTATTACCGGAATTATGAGATAAGTAAATAAATGCAAAATGAGAATATCAGTAGAAACATTAACTTGACACATGAATATTGAAAGAAAATGTAACAGAATAAATAATGTCTGAACATCTTCCTAGTGAATGCACCCTAGTATTAGAAGGAAAAAAATTCAACCAACTTTATCTTATCAGGTAAACCCAAAGAGATAAGAAGAACACAGAGACACAAGGGTACACATAAACATATCAGAATAACACAAAAGAAAAGGACAAGATCTGTTTTCAAGTGTAAGTGTGTCAAAGTGTAAGTGTACATTTGATACTGCAGTACTTGTGGTGTGCATTTTTTACCTCTTGTTTCATTTTTCTCTTTTCAGTAATATACTTCATGCTCATACCTCCTCTACTTTCAACCAAAACTACTTCATTTCCAACCAAAATTTCATTTAATTGTCGCAGACTTCTCTTACTTCATCATTTGTTTTCACAAAAAAACAATTTAAGCATGCTATCTGTATTCATACAGTGCTTATACTTCCATATTTTTCTTACCTCATCATTTGTTTCCAAGAAAATCCTATCTAAACCTGTTGTCACTATACCATTCTTGTATCTGTATTTCATTTTTCAAAATAATTGTTCCTCATTATACAATACTCTTTGGCCAGACCTTTTCCTGACAGCTTCTCAATCCATTTCTTCCCAACTCATCACAACTAATTTTCTTATATAGCATCCCTCCTCTTAAGCTAACTTAAATATACTGAATTCAGATACATAAACTAGAGAATGAGGCAATGCAGGAGCACAGAAAAATTAACACAAACAACAATGACAAAAATTCAAATTGGCAAAGCAAGCAGCAGTATATCTAAATTAGCAAAGCAAATGCAACATTACAACTAATTTAAGGCAATATGCACCAAACAAGAAAAATAAATCTTTGGTAAAACTGGCTTAGGACAGTAATACAAAGTAAAATTCAGTAGGACACTGCCTGACAAATAGCAGCAGCAAATGCAATAACTTATACTTAAACATGAAAACACACAAACAGAAAAAATATGACAGTAAAGACAGCAATGCAGATCAGGGAATTATATGTGTAAGCTTACGATATCACGTGTACATCTGTGATCATCAAAACTACGCAAAGCGCCAATACAAGATCTATTCTATCTCCTATGTGAAATGGAATGATTCTATGTCATATCTTAACACTAAAGTGGTGCACCATAACAACTTATTCTACCAAAAAAAAAAAAATTACGAAGTTCCTGAAAAAAAATTATATATGCCGTTCCTGTTACTAGTTCCTTCTCCTTCTTATTGTTCTTTCCTTTCCAAGTGCTCTTTTTTTAAGAATGTGGATCATAAAACTATTATTTAATGGATCTGTTGACAGAAAGTGTTCACATTAGCATATGTACTAAATTTTATTTTATAAAACCAATGCTGCAGGGCATCTATAAACCAGAGATCAAATAAAATAAGCAAGTATGCACAAAGCAAATCATAAAAACATCATTAAGTAGCCATGAGGCATTTCATAAGTCAGTAGAAATTCTCTCAACTCGCGTAGAGAGACACTTGTCATAATCAGGCGTGTAAACATAAGAATATTTCTCATCAGTTCATAAGCATTTCAGTATGTAGCACAAAATTCAAACTCCAAAGTGTAATAATATGTTTTCAAGTAGTAGAATACGTCGTGTTTGTGGTGTGTTCTGCAAGGAAATGTCAAAAGTGAGGTCAATGGCCTCTCTTTTCTACAGCTCTGCGAGCGCTTGCGCGAGTGTGGCGAGCTTCAAAGCAGCTAAAGCGACACCAGTGAAGTTGAAAGGCAACACAACAATTGGTGTCTTTCAAGGCAGATAGCGCACATCCCAGCACAGCAGAACATTACATCAAGGTCACATAAAATATTTACCAAAACATTTACGTCAGCAGCTTCAACTACAATGGCAGTTTCACACAAATAAAAAAAATTCACAGGTGGAAGAATTAAAGGAGAAGTTTGTAGAAACGAAATTTCATCAACAACAGTGTCCAAAAATTTCCGTCGGCATTCTGGTGCTCACATTCACTTATATACTCACTTTTCAAACTTTTAAAGTACAGTTCTTGGTTTCCAGCATTCTTTTCCACAAGCAGTGTCCCTAACCCCTACTCATTATTCATTGCCTCACTACACATATACATATTAGTATGAAGATAGTAACTGTTCTCGAAAGAACGGATACCATTGATGACCGTGCAGCTTCTCTAGAATAAATGATAATTAATTGAAACCCTCAGCTGCCGACAGGTGTTGTTGATATACCTCGATGGGGACAGCTGAAAATGTGTGCCGTGACCGGGACTCGACCCGGGCTCTCCTGCTTATATAGTTAAAGGCTACCCAGCCATCGACCTTCGTCCGTACGAATGCGCACAGGTTGCCCGAACTCTTACGGGACACGCCAAAGTGTGCGCGAGTAATGAGCGGATGGGCAAATATCTATTAGGCACATTACATATGTAGAATTGTGGACAGTTGGGAATGTGGGTCTCGCGGGAAGCGTGCAACGGATAAGTCCCTGCAGTCGCGCTATTCATCTGTGTCCTCGGTGGCTCAGATAGTGTGTCTGCCATGTAAGCAGGAGATCCCGGGTTCGAATCCCGCTCGGGGCACACATTTTCAGCTGTCCCCATCGAAATATATCAGCAACACCTGTCGGCAGCTGAGGGTTTCAATTAATTATCATTTATAAACATATTCGTCGAAACTTCTTCAATATTTCATCATAATAGACATTTAACATAATCATATTCCTCATATAGCATCACCTTATTGATCATAATAATATCTCAACATCATAATACACATCATCGTTGTAATAATATCATCATAAAACAATCAAATCTCAAAATCGTAATAGCTTCCTTCAATAAACTCCAAACGTATTTTGAAAAAATGCTCTGTGCTTGTTTCACTAGTGTCATCTACCTCAAAAGTACTTCAAAATCATGATCCCATAAAATATACATCACTCACAGCTCTCGCAGTATCACAATGGTTCCGAAAATATATGTGAACAGTTCACAAAAATGCAGACAAAGTACGATTTCTTAAATGTAAAGTAATCAAACTGTGTAAATATGTAGACGTCAGTGAAGTAGTAAACATGTTCATTTTTCTGTGTTAAATGACCAGGTAGCTGTGTAATTCTGTGTTAGAGAAATATGGTGCCGATGTGCAAAACTGTATAAGCAAATACCATATTAGCTGGGGCTCCTTGCACTTGCCACACGCACAGTACACAAAGTAGGCGTATACCCTTGAGAAATAATGTAATTATACCTCAGATCTTACAGATTAAAACTTTGTAATGAAATGTATCACCAAAAACCTTCTCTGTATCATTGTAGTTCAAAAATATTTCTGATAATGATTCAATTACAAAAAGTAACATTCAAATGCGTGTTATGTAGCGCTAAACTGTACTCCTTGCTGTAAGAAAATTTCTGTCATCGCGTAACGGTAAAAATGTACCAAGTTCGTAGTTATCGTCGTTCATAAGCAAAGTTCTCCAGAAATCAAGCCTTGTCATACACAAAAGTAAAGTGCTATCCATATAAATGTAGTTATTATGTTCATTGCCGTTACGTCGCCTGTAACGTATTGTTGTGTTACGAAAATAGCTGTCTCACTGTTGCCATACCACAAAAGGCATTACCAAAACGTGTTTTACTTCCCAGAAGAACGTAGAAAAACTGTGCAAACGCAAAACAGATGCAGCGTAAAAGCAATAATAAAAATTGTCTCACTCATAAGTGGCAAAGTAATACGTACAGGCCTAATCGTATAGCTGTCAAACAAACCAAATACTGTGTCATTTGTGACCTCTCAGAAAGCACTTTAAATAAAAAATGCCTTTTCAAGTAAAGCAAAATGTTGCAGTAAAACCTCATTAGCAGTATATGTTCCAAGAACGTGTGCTTTATAGTCGTGACGTATTCGTGCAACTTACAAGCGAAAATGTACTTAACAATAAGACTGCGTCCTCTGTTCCCTTTAAAAGTGTGCTCGTAAAATTACTGTCTTAACATGTTCCATAGGTTCTTGACTGGATAGTTAACTTCAGAGCATCGCTGCATGTTAACAATTTCTAAACTCGAAGTTCGCCTCCGTAGCGTAGCGGTAGAGTTTCCGTCTATCACGCAGGGGGCCCGGGTTCGATTTTCGGCAGAGGACTGGGTGTTGTGTGTCCTTCATCATCAATTTCATCATCATTGACTCGCAAGTCGCCGACGTGGCGTCAACTAAAATGGACTTGCAATACATGGGGCCTCCCGACCAACAATGTCATACACTGATTTCATTTTTCAGTAACTTGAAGTGAAAAATTTTATGGCAAAGACCGAGTCAGAAAGCAAATTATTTCTCAATAAACGGCTTTACGTGAGAAATGTGGTGTAATCCTTTACTTTTCGTAGTACGCAGAGTTTCAGCTTTAACGCAATTATCATGCGGAGTACGTCGGATCCTGTAAGGTCCATTGTAAATCAGAAAATTTGTGACTCAAATGTTTCTTCTTATGTGACAATGAGCAAGCTTTAATAAGAACTTCTTTTACCAACGTGTAGTTTCTTTGCATTTGTCTTACCGTGTAGTTTTCTCCTTTTGTCTGCAGCAGAATTTATATTTTTAATAGCCAAATCAATTATGTCTTTACGACGAAGTTTATGTGTACTCGGAAAAAGTACAAGCTCTCTGATTCTGTTCGGTGGTTCTTCATTCTTCAGTACAGGAGAAGGTGGTAAAGCAGTGCGGTCATGAGGCATTTCATTCGGTACATTCTGACATAAGTATCTGCCCCAATACTGATGCTTCCTGCAATAGTCTGCAAAGCTATTAATTTCTTTCATAATGCGTTCAGGCGGGTTACAATGTGGAAAGTACAATGGAATAAAAAAAGGTTTGATTTTACGATTCCGAAGCATGCGTGACCAAATAGCAGATCTGAATTGTGGTCAGTTATCTGAAATGACCTTGTCAACGTGTCCATCTTCACGTAAGAAATTTTTAACAAAAGGCGTTGGATACAGAACATCCAGTGGCTTTGTGCAACGGTGTGAAAGAAACAAATTTTGAAGTAAGTTCCAACAGCGACGAAAACGTACGAAAATCCACTCAGTGTTTTAACAAGGGATCCCAGAAGATCAATTGCAGCTAATTCTTTTAATCTAGTAGGAATAACAGGAAACAATGGAGCACGATGTGAGATGGTAGACGGTTTAGCTTTTGACAAAATTTGCTAACAGACAGAATTCTCCTAATTCTCTTTTCCATGTTGTTAAAACAACAAGTCGTCCGTAGTATATGATAACATTTTCGTGGACCAAAATGTGCGTAGCTGAAATGAATGTACCAGATGAGCTTATTAACAAAATCGTCAGGAATACAAAATACCCGTAGCTTGTCATCAACAGTGCAACGTTCGAAGAGTACGTTATTTCTAACCAGGTAATAATGCCGAATCTGCATCTGTGTCTTTTCATGCCATTTACTTTTGATGTCTTTCCCAATCGGATCCTTCTCTTGTTCATGAGCAATGTCCTTCAAAGATGCAGTGACGAAGTTTTCAAAGGTTACTTTTTGAATGTGAGGAATACTGAACTTTTTCTCAATATTAGCTTCTGTGTTGCTTTTCTCAAGCCCAGCAGATGCACGTCAAAGTGCGTCCGCAACAATGTTTTCCATGTCAGGAATGTAGACTACTGTGAAGTGGAATTCTTGCACAAACAATGCCCAACGTTTCAACCTGTCATTATTTAATTTTGAAGATATAAGAAATTGCAATGCTCGATGATCGCTATAAACTTTTACTTGTTTGCCAGAAAGAAAGAAACGAAATTTGTCAAATGCCCAAACGATAGCTAAAGCTTCCAATTCAGTGACGGAATAATTTTTCTCAGATTTTCTCTTACTGAAATAAATAGGCACCAAGACCAACTTTAGAAGTGTCTGTGCTGAAATCGTGTGACAGATCTGGGTGAGCTAAGATTGGTGCGTTAAGTAGCGCTTCTTTCAAAGAATCAACTTCTAAGTGTGCCTGTTCGTTCCAGTTCCAAATAGTGTTTCTGCCAGTGAGAGAACAAAGTTTTGCCATTGCTAGAATCTGCATATTCAAGAAACGACAGTAGAAATTCACGAGACCTAGAAAACTGTGCACTTGTCCTTTTGTGGATGGAGCAAGAATATCTCTGATTGCTTCCAACTTTTCAGTATCCAGATGAATGCCCCCAGAAGAAATAATGCGACCCAAAAACTTCATCTTTCTCCTACCAAATTCAGATTTTTTAAAAGTTAACTGTAATTCCAGATTCAGCAAAAATACGTAATAAACTGTTGAGGATACGATTATGTTGTTCCAAAGAGACTTTTGCTATTAAAATATCGTCCACGTACGAGGTGATGAGTCGTTTTAAAAACTCAGGTAATATGGAAATTAGCCCATGAATGAATGCTGCCAAAGAAACGTTCAAACCAAAAGGAAGTTTTCGAAATTGATAACAAACGCCGAAACAAAGAAAAGCCGTATATTTTCTACATTCTGGATGAAGTTCAATTTGCCAAAAGCTCAAACTGAGATCAATAGAAGACAACACTTTTACGCCACTGAAATTTTGAAGAAGGTCTTCCAACGTTTGCGGCCTATCTGTTTCAGGAATGATTATGGTGTTTAGTTGTCTGGAATCTAATACAAGCCTGATCGATTCGTTTTTCTTCTCAACAGCATGTAATGGATTATTGTATGAGCTAACCACTGGTTCAATAATGCCCTTATCAAGCATAGATTGTATTTCCGTTCTAACACGGTCCCTATAATGTGCTGGAATTATGTATGGTCTGACGCAAAATTTTGTATGGTCATGAACACGAAATTTGTACTGAAATCCTTTAATTGTTCCTGTTTTGTGAGAAAAAACTGTGGAATGTGATTGTAAGATGGCAAAAAGATCCTGTCTATCAGTGCCATTACAGTTCTCAATTGTTCGAATTTTTTCCTGAATTAAAACATAAGTATCTAATATGTCATCAATATCATCCCTGTCAGTACTTGCAAAGTGATCATTAGTGTCAAATTCCGTCGCATGTTCCAAACTGTGATCCGACAAAAGGTAAAGCCGATTGATTTCCTCGTCATGGTTTGAAAGCCATTCTTCAAATTTCAAAGCTATTGACTTACCTTCTTTCTCTAAACTTATTGCAGCATCGTGAAAGTTCAAAATTACTTTACACTCATTCAAAAAATCTACACCAAATATAATTTCCGTCGACAACTATCGAACAGTAAGAAAATTCATAATAAATCTGTGACTTTGACAAAACAATCACAGTTAGTTCGTTGGTGTACTCTATACATTTTCCAAAACTTGCACCTTGAAATTTAATTTTACATAAAGGAATTTTGGGCAACCATTCGATTTGTTGCATTTACTGAAAGCTGTTTCACTAATTACCCAAATAGGACTGCAGGCGTCGAGTACTGGCGTAAATTTTATGTCATTTGTTGTGATGTGAATTGTTCTGTTTCATATCACGTTCCTGGAATAAAATGTCCCTTATGTCTTCCATTTTCAAATAATTGATAGTCATGGTAGCTGCGTCGTCAGCCTCGTAAATACGTTTTGTAGCTGCCTGTGGTGCGAGTCATTGACTATTATCTGTCTGTTGTTGTGCGTCGTTACTGGGATTTGGAGGTCTAATTTATACAATTTCAACTTGTCGAGAGGGCCTGTTCTATTTGAATCACGCCAGTTCTGATTAAATTCAAGCCTGTTGTCATGACTATGGCGTCTGTCGCCTTGTCGGAAATTTCTGTAGTTTCTTTCTTGTCGATTAGGCGATGGAGAATTTCTCCCGGAATCGTAATTACGAGGTGGACTGTTGCGTCTGAAATAATTTTGTCTCCCTTGATAAATATTATTATGGTACCCATATGGTCTATTTCTGCAGTTGTCTCTGTCACAGACATTACCATGTAAATGTGATCCGTTCCTGTAATTATTGTTATTCTGCCAATGGTTGTCATACGGGTGGTGTCTATTTTGGTCACGATTTGCGTTATAACGGTAGACTTGTGTACGGTTACTGTCTTTGTCGTCACGAAAATGTGATGGATGTGACCTATAATTGTTGTTGTTTTCCTGTTTTCGCATCATGCGATTGTCCGTGTCGATTGCCAGTTCTTGCAAAAGTCCCTGAAAAGCTTCAGTATCATCTTTACAACGTCCAGCCAAAATAATATGTCTTAAGTGTTCAGGCAATTTAATTAAGCAAATTCGAATAAGTTGCGAGGGGCTGTACGGATTTGACAAATACTGATTCTTGTGAAACTGTTCGAAATACTTCATCGTTATAATATTGTGTTTTACTCGATCTTGTGTAGCCTGAAACCAATATGCAGAAAGGAAGGCATGATAAAAACTCCTTCACTGTGACAGTTGCGAATAACCGATCGCATTCTTGCAGCTCGTTCATTTTCTAAACAGCCACACATAAATTCTAATCAGTGCTCTAATGACCAGTTAGGAGGAAAACAACGAGAAAATTGATCAAGCCAAGCTTGTGGATGTGTGCCATTACTAGAATTCTTGAATGTTTTAAATTTACGCGTTGTGATGAAGAGCTTATAATCAAAGTCATCGTGTCGGCGAGACGCAAATCGGCTCCTGTTACGTCGTGTCCGCGGTTCCATCTCATGACTCCTTTCAAGATCTCTGAAATACCATGTATTATTACCGTGTCTTCCGTATTTCTAAATCCCTCTTCCCGTGTCGGAGCGCGAGTATTCTCCGGAATATGTAATTCTTGTATTACCCGTGCCAACTGATCTTGTACTTCCCGTATTTCTCGTTTGTGTTGCATAATAATTTGTTTCTGATTCTGTTTACATTTCCTAATTTCCTCGCACTCCACTGTGTTAGTATAGGCTACTGGTCTAGTATCGTTCAAACCATCGTGTACCTTCGTAGATAAATTTGTTAACTGATTCGAAAGTTCGGCTACTTTTTCCGATAACGTGCTGATCTCCTCCGTGTGTATTTCTGAGCCAAGTTTTAGAGTGGCCATTTGTCTTGATCGTATCTACCGTGTCCGATTTTTTAGAAGTTGCGTAACCGTATCGGTAGATGCAACAGTCACTTTAAGCCGGTAAGGTGTCGTGATTTTCGTGTACAATGGTCTGCAGTTCTTTTATTGCTGCTCGTGAAACTGTTTGTACTGACACTTTGAGTACCATGGAAATGATCTTAATTTCTAGGAAAGAGTGATAATATGTGACAAATCTTGGTTTCTCACTTATGACCGAGAAACTAAGCCCCAATCCACGCACTGAAATGGCGCAACTTCACCGAGAGCGAAAAATCTCGAATGAGCAAATAAAAATTCAAAAGGATGGTTATTGCCTTTGCCGATATTCATCGAATGTGTATCTTTACTGGATTCCTGAAGCTCATATTACACTCATGCTCATAAATTAAGGATAATTGC
Organism: Schistocerca serialis cubense; assembly: GCF_023864345.2. Classification (NCBI taxonomy): domain Eukaryota; kingdom Metazoa; phylum Arthropoda; class Insecta; order Orthoptera; family Acrididae; genus Schistocerca; species Schistocerca serialis. The sequence goes on from NC_064642.1 coordinate 27,617,683, forward strand.
AGAATGTGGTGCCACACAACGTGGCAGTACACAAAACTGTCGCTAATAGCATAGGCACATAGGGAACACACGCGACATTGATCTGGAAGTCCGCGGTATTGGTGATGAGTTGAGAAAACCGTCCCGAAACGCATGTGCTACAAAACGCCACCGTTTCCTGCGCATGTACCCCGATTTCAATATGGTATATGATCATCATGCACACGTACACAGGCCGCACAACTGGCTGGATCAGGTGGTCGAGCAGCTGCTGGGGTATAGCCTTCCATTCTTGCACCAGTGCCTGTCGGAGCTCCTGAAGTGTCGTAGGGGTTTGAAGAAGTGCAGCGATACGTCGACCGAGAGCATCCCAGGACGTGCTCGATGGGCTTTAGGTTTGGAGAACAGGCAGGCCACTCCAGTCGCCTGATATCTTCTATTTCAAGGTACTCCTCCACGATGGCAGCTCGGTGGGGCCGTGCGTTATCATCCATCAGGAGGGAGGTGGGATCCACTGCACCCCTGAAAAGGCGGACATACTGGTGCAAAATGACGTCGCGATACACCCGACCTGTTACAATTCCTCTGTCAAAGACATGCAGGGGTGTGCGTCCACCAATCGTAATCCCACCCCACACCATCGAACCACTACCTCCATACAGGTCCCTTTCAAGGACATTAAGGGGTTGGTATCTGGTTCCTGGTTCACGTCAGATGAAAACCCAGCGAGAATCGCTGTTCATTCTATACCTGGGACCACTGTTCCAATGACCATGTAATGTGTTCTTGACACCAGGCTTTACGGGCTCTCCTGTGACCAGGTGTGAGTAGAATGCACCCTGCAGGTCTCCGGGCGAATAAATCATGTCTGTTCAGTCGTCTGTAGACTGTGAGTCTACTGTTCCAGTGGCTGCGGTAAGGTCCCGAGCAAGGCTACCTGCAGTATTTCGTGGCTGTCTGCAGGCACTGATGGTGAGATATCGGTCTTCTTATGGTGTTGTATACTGTGGACGCCCCGTACTATAGCGTCTGGACACGTTTCCTGTCTGCTGGAATCGTTGCCACAATCTTGAGATCACACTTCGTGGCACACGAATGGCCCGTGCTACGACCTGGTGTGTTTCACCAGCCTCCAGTCGCCCTAGTAGTCTACCCTCATAACATCAATATGTGTTCTTTCAGCCATTTTCAACAAACAGTCACCATTAGCACGGCTGAAAACGTCTGCACACTTACTCGCTACACCGTACTCTGACATGCACCAACACACCTGTGCGTATGTGGACTGCTGCCAGCGCCACCGTGCGACGACCGCAGGTCAGATGCACCGTATGGTCATACCCCGCGGTGATTTAAGCCCGCAAACCGCCCACCAGAGCGTTGTTTCTCCATGTATCAGCATTATCCTTAATTTATGAGCATGAGTGTATTAATCAATATTACAACCTTGTGGGTCTTGCTCAGCTCTGAGAGAAAATCAGAAAAACTGACCCGAATTTTGAAAGGAAAAGTCATATTTCTGCATCAAGACAACGAACGAGGTGGCTCACGCTGCATTGTCTGTTTAGAGGTTTCTAGCGAAGTACAACATATCACTGTTAGACCACCCATCTTTTTCGCCTGACCTAGCACCATGTGACTTTTACTTATGCCCCAAGGTCAAATCCGCATTAAAAGCAACAGAATTTCAGTCCGTCGAAGCATTGAAAGAAAATGCGGCACGTATCATAAAGGAGCTCACAGAGGAAGACTTGAAGCGATGTTTTCATCCATGGAAAGTTCGCATGGAGCGTTGGAGGGATAGAGGAGGAGCGTATATAGAAGGTGACAATAGTTAAATAATTATGTACGTTTTTGAAGTAAAATGCTTCGCAGCAACAGTCCTGTTATTTTATACCCAAAACTCGTATGTTGGAAGGATAACAAGAATTAAGTTATATAAGGCAATTCTAGTTAACAATTCCATCGTTATTTTTGACTTTTCACATTTGATGTCGCAGTGAATCGTTATAGAATTTCATTTTTTGGTTTCACTTTCTGCAGTGCTGTTGTAGCAGTAGGTGTGTATTGTCCATTCTTTGAGAATTTCGCTGCGTACTTGAAATTGTCTGTTCCGAGTTCGATTGTTATGTGTTATTTTCATTAGGTGTGGACTGCTAATTCATCAACGGTTTAACAGTGTGGTATCACTTTCTGAACTAATGCAGAAATACAAGATGTAAGAAACCTATCCAGGTCAATTCTAGTTGTCGATTCGAAGATTTTTTTATTTATCGCGTTATTGTAGTAGTGCAGGGAGCGATACTATACAGTTAAATCCTTGATGAATTACCAAACCACACCTAATGAAAATCACATGATAAAAATAATATGCAATCCACAGTTAGTGAGATATCACATATGGAAATTCTAAAAGTCTGCACAGTACAAGATTACGGCAAAAACGCGAAAAATAACGAACCTTGGTTCATTATTTTCAGCACTTTTACACTAGGTGTCTGCAGTGGTTTCATATAGAATGTATTTTTGCTGCTGCTCTGTCCACTAATACGAAAAACATCAAATCTTGGAGTTGATAACTAGAATTAAGCTATATAGATCACTTCTAGTTACTAATTCAAAACTTCATTATTTTCGAGTAAATTGGTTATTTGTTGCAGAAGTACAGAGGGAAAAAGCTGTGGAAATGTTGAAACAAACCTCTGCGGACATATGTTGGAAAAACAAACAATTTGCATACCTTGGAATCAACAAATAAAATTCGACAATGCAGTCAAGTCTACCAATCCATTAAAAAGATCATTATTGTCCAAAGTAGTACAGCCATTATCTTCAAAAATGATAATATTTAAAAACATTACTGCACGTATCAAGTACGAAATGCAACAATGAAAATCTTGGAATCGGTAACTAGAATTCACATGACTCCACTACCAGCTGCAACAACCTGGAAAATGACAATCCCTAGATATCTGTACTTCATAAATAAAATAAAATCAACATGCTAATTAGATATCATTGAAAAACACCATAGCACAAGTAGTGCAAAAAAATGGAAATGGAAAAAAGGAATTCTCATAAAAAAAACTTACTGCTTATGAACTTCCAGAGTAGTGAATGATCAGGCGTACAAGACAAATAAAGAAAGACGGAAAATACTATGAGAATGTCCACGATTCAGACTATAACACGATATGCAAAAACCAAAATGATTGATGAACAAATTAAAAAAAACACTAAATACCATGCACGAAACACTTTCCGCACAAATCAATTCTACCTCCCCCCACTCAAATCGTTACATAGAAACAAAAGATGAACACAAACCAAACACAGAAACCCTCACACACAAGACACCACAACCAACACCCCTGTTACTCACATACCAAAAAAATTATGATATGACAAAAAACCTCCTCCCAAAGACACCAAAAAGTACAAACCGACATACAACAGCAACTGAATTTAAAAAAAACCTTGAAACAAAATACAAAAAGAACACAACGAAAAACCATGAATCCCACCCACACCTAATTAACAAACCACGGCTTCTACATTTCAGTGACCATTCTCATAAAGACTTGAAATGTACAGTAACCTTTAGGATTACTTTTCCTCCAATAGTATTCACCCAAATGGCCTCGAAAAGCTCAAAACCTCCTCTTTCCCCTCCAAACAACATATTTTAAAGCTCCCCAATAGCGCAGTCTGAACGTCCTAACGCAAACCGTTCAGACGTTATGACGATTTTATTTCGTGCAGTTCGGTAAGTGTCACCCAGTTTGTAGGTGTTGATGTAGAGGTCACCGAGATCTCCTGATGCTACAGTTTCTCTACGGACAACACGATACTCCCAGCCTCCTTTTATACCTGTGGGTCCGCCTCTTGTGAGAGCTGGTGGTGAATTCCGCTTTTCATAGTGGTGTCCGGGTACCTTTGATCGGACAGTGTGTGTCTATCAAGACTCATACGACGTTCCAGTATAGGGAGTCTCCTTCCTATTTACAGATTACTACGTTAGCGCCCGCTGCTTCACTCGCGTGAACTGTTTGGCCTCTAGAACTTTTGTTTTTATTAAATCGAAGTGTTATATTGTTCACAAACTGCAACACCATCTAAGCTTTCCACGCTAACTAAGACCATACAAGCAAGGTCTTTTCCGAATGCACATCTGACCAAAAGCGATTCTGGTAGCTGGAGGCCAAAGTTTTTGTTAATCACACCTTTTGCGTTCTTGTGCAAATATTTCTATAACAACTTTCATTCACCAAAAAATATCTCTTTATGGCTAACCGAGAAGTGTAACACCAATTTTCATAAATTTAGCTTTAAATTTCTTTAGTGTGACGAACTATTTTCTTAAAAATTTTCGTCCTCTATTGCACTCGCTTAGCGCCTGAATTTCGAGAAACACTGAAACATGTATTCTTTTTTTTTTAATTTCTTGCCGAGGCGTCAAATACCAGTTTTCACAGATGTAGCCTTAAAAATCTTTTAGCAGTTCTTCAGTAATTATTTATTTTTAAAGACTTTCACGCACTATTTTACCCCCTTAATGACTGAACTTCCAAAAATGCTAAAACACGTCCTTTTATTTCCTGACAAACCAAATACCAGTTTTCGTATTCTAGCTTCAGAACTCGCTTAATAGCTACATGCTTTCAAAAAGCTTTTCATCCCCTATTTCACCCACTTGGGACTGGAATTTCGGACAATCACTTCTTAAACGATACCTACAGTATAAGATCCACAGCTCATCCAAACGGAGTTGACTATCCAAAAACAATGAAACATGTATTTTTTCTTCTCTAACCGAGAAGTCAAACCCCACTTTTCAAAGAATTAGCTATAAAAATCCTTTCGCAATGAAATATTTTCGTAAAACAGTTCACTTTTATTTCATCCACTTAGGAGTTGAATTTCCAAAAACAGTGACATGTGTATGCTTTACTTCCAATAGACAAGTCAAATACAAATTTTCATAGATCCACAGTTGCACCACCATAGCGGCTGATTTTCCAAAAACAGTGAAACATGTATTTTTTCTAGCTGAAAAGCCAAATTTAATTGTTCGTAGATTTAGCTTAAAAATGCTTCATAATAAAATATTTTCGTAAAATATCTCACCCCGTATTTCATCCCCTTAGGGGTTCACTTTCCAAAAACACTGAAACACGTATTTCTTTATAATGTAACCGAAAAGTCAAAAGCAATGAAGAGCCAAAGAAACAGGTACACCTGCCTAATTAGGTGTAGGGATCTCGCGAGTACACAGAAGTGTCGCAACACGACGCGGCATGGACTCGACTAATGTCCGAAGTAGTGCTGGAGGGAACTGACTCGATGAATCCTGCAGCGCTGTCCATAAATCCGTAATAGTACGAGGGGGTGGAGATCTCTTGTGAACAGCACGTTGCAAGGCATCCCAGATATGGTTAATCATGTTCATATCTGGGGAGTTTGGTGGCCAGCGGAAGTGTTTGAACCGAGAAGAGTGGTCCTGGAGACACTCTGTGGCAATTCTGGATGTGTGGGGTGTCGCATTGTCCTGCTGGAATTGACCAAGTCCGTCGGAATGCACAATGGACGTGAATGGATGCAGGTGACCGGTCAGGATCCTTACGTACGTGTCACCTGTCAGAGTAGTATCTAGTCGTAGCAGGTGTCCCATATCACTCCAACTGCACGCGCCCCACACCATTACAGAACCTCTACCAGCTTGAACAGTCCTCTGCTGACATGCAGGTTCCATAGATTCATACGGTTTTCTCCATACCCCTACTCGTCCATCTGCTCGATACAATTTGAAACGAGACTCATCCGATCAGGCAACATGTTTCCAGTCATCAACAGTCCAATGTCGGGGCCGGCCGCTGTGGACGAGCGGATCTAGGCGCTTCAGTAGGGAACCGCGCTACTGCTACGTGTAATGGTACTTTTACTACCGCGCCTCCGCCAATACAAAGATATAATTCACGATCGCACACGCAGAAGAGCGCTGCGCCAGAGACAGATTTTTATGATTTTGTTCTTTTTTTTTACTTTTGCGTAGGTGTTTGTTTTTTAACAACTAATTGATCACTCTCTCTCTCTTGTCTTCATACGAAAGACGTGTATTTTTCGGCGCTGTGTTGAATGTGCTTTTGGGTGGAAATTAAAATTATATTACAAAGCGAGGTTGTTTCAATAGAGATTCGAGATGGTTATCACCAAATTTATAAATTGATCATGACAGTGACAACTTGAAGAAGTTTTCAACAGACGGAGAAAAGTGAAAGACGGGTCGTCCTACAAGAGAAATTAGGAGGACAGCCATGAAGACTATATTGTAATTAGTACTGCGTTTCTAACAAGATTATAAGGTAAATTTCAATTAGTTTCTGATGCTATTTCCGTACAGTCGCTTTTTGTAGTGTTGCCGACCCGGTCTGCCATGCACGATCAAATTACAGCACTATCTCAATCAATAATACGAAGTCCGCCTTATCCGTAACTGAAACCACCAAAATTCAAAACCCAATCAGATTTTCTATTTTATATTTTTCGCGGCAGAGCCCCGAAGAATAGGAAACACAACAACTGGCGACCGTGACAGGACTTGCAATCTCCAGATTTGATACAAGTGCAATTATTATAAATTTTGGACATTTTATCTAATTTTAACCACTTAATAGCATCAGAAAATGAATTTGGACTAAGTCTCATTCATTTCAATTGTAATGTTACGTGCATGAAACTTACAACAATATTGTTTTTCCTCTTATTAATTCGTGTTAATTTTCATTTTCATGCTGAGGAAATGAATCTGGTAAAAAAAAAGGAAAAGGATAACGTTCCATAAAATAATTTGCACGGACGCGAAAGAAAAATTTTGGATTGGAAACTGTATATCTGACGCTATATTTGCAACATAAGACTGAAGAACAAAAAGAAATTGGTGAGTACAGAAATTTACATTTTTTCCACTTTCAAGCAGTCATCTGTACTTGCTTTATTCCGATCCATTTATTTCGAAATTATTTTTCCAAATTGTAGTTAAAATTGATTTACTATTACTGCAAATGATAAGTGAAGAGCATATTCACAGTCATTTATTTGTGAGAGGGGAAATTTCAGTACCAGATTAATAATTCAATTTCAAATTAAAAATCATACAGAAATATCCATTTCCGTAAGAGAAATTTCAGATTTCAGCATATCATATTTAAAAAAAATTTTTTGCCATTGGAAAATTTTATTTGCAATTAATTACGAAAACCGCAAGATGGACGCTAGACGCGTAGAAACTGTTTCCGTGGACGAGCTTAGTGAAAGTGACACATTGCAAAACATGTCCGACTGTCAAATGAATATTGAACTTAATTGTGAGGATGTTCAAGACATAACTTTACCGGATCGATTAAGACAACAACCCATAAATTTAAACAGATATACAGGCAAATGGAGAGTGAGTACTACGCGACAAAACGCGACATTGACAATCAGACACGAAACATCAACCAGACACGAAAAAATGACGAAACTAAGACACAGGACTCTGACATGCTCAACCAGATTCTTAAGTTACTTGGTGACCAAAACAGAAAATTTGACACTTTAGACAAAAGATTTGACGCTTTAGACGAGAAAAACGAAAATTTAAAACGTGACATTGGGAAATTTGACACTAAATTCGATGAACTGACACGGGACATAAAACAATCGAGACAAATTGCCTACTTGACAGAAACCACCAATAGTCTTGGAAGGAAATTTACTGACTTATCAGACAAGGTTACGAGACAAGAAAAGGTATTTGTGGAATTCACTGACGAGACAAAAACTGACTTACAACGATGTAATGAGAAATTGTTAACAGTAGTTTTTAAACAACAGAAAACCAGTACCCAAGTTGGCGAATTACGACAGTCACACAATTCCGTAAAAACAAACCAAGAACACTTAGACCTGACGATTACAGACCTTTCAGACAGATTAAATGATGTAACATTGGAGCAGAAATCCTTACAGGAAAAGTTAGAAAAACTTGAAGACAGAGCAGATGTAGCATCTTTAAAGAATGACACAACTCTAGCAGAAAAACTTGTACATGAATGCAAATTATGTGATGATTATTTAGATGAGAAGTTTGAGACAATGACACAGATCATTTTAGATAAGACAAAGGAACAAGTAAAGGGAGAAACAGGTAATATTCAGAAAGAGTTACGTAAACTTAAAGAAAATGTAATACCAAGTTTGTCAGTGATACCAAAACCCATAACAGGCAACCAAAACACAAATGAGAATCCGAATAATGCTAGACCCAGCACACAGCCGAAAATAGGATTACCAATGCTACCACAAGATCAAAATTACTATCAGACATCACCACATACTATGCCCAGTTTGACACAAAATGCAGGACCCATAATACCATCGGGAGTAGCTGATGAAACATTAGTACGACATTGATACTTTCAGACATTTTCATGTGATGAGAAAGACAAAGTGCATCCGATTGTTTTCATCCGCTCTTTTGATAGTATTTTCCCGAGACATTGGTTAGAAGCCGATAAAATTCGATATGTGGGGAGTAGCAATGAAAAGACGATGTTTAACATTTGAACAGTTTGAACAAGCATTTCTTGAGGAATTCTGGTCGATCACAGAACAGCAAAGCTTAAAACGAGAAGTATACAGTCCAGAAATTTACAACCCGAAGAAAGAGACTTTACGTCAATACTTTGAACACTACCTAGACAAAACATTATATTGGACAAAACCAGCATATTTACCAGACGTAATTAGAACACTTAAAAGCCACTTACCATTTCCTTACCGTGATAAATTAATAGGAGTGTCCGAGGACAACATAAAGAATTTTTTCAGTTATGTTGATGAGATAGATGTTGTTTACAGAGATGAGATCAGGAATTTCAATCAATTGTATCCGACCCATCCAAGCAATTCGCGTACGCACAACAACAGAAATGACAGAGGCTATTGGAATCCGCCTCCGACACCACAACAAAACACTCAAAGAAATAATTCGCACTACACTGGGACAAATCCATTCAATATTAGGAGAAACAACTCGCAGCATTGGCAAGGAAACAGTAATTATTACTATAATGGTTATCAGAACAATAATTACAATCAGAACAAAAAACAGTTATACTCAAAATAACAACAACAGAAGAAGGAACCGAAATCATAGAGATCAAAAAAGAGAGGATAACAGGTACCATCCAGGATATTGTCAGAGAAACAACATACAACAACATCCAAACATGTATTGCAGGAATAACAGTAATGACGATACCAGTTACAGTCATGGGCGAAATAATGTATGGGGAAATCACAATGGACCACCGCCACGACATATGCAATACAGCAACACTCAGTTCGTACCTAACGGAACTCCCAACGCGACGCGAGGTAATGTCAACAACCAAACAGCTGATACTTGGGTGACGCGCGACAGAAGTGTAAATATTATTCAGTTGGGCAATGACCCCAACCCGCAGCAACAGCCGAATTTGCTGGAAAACGAACGACGACCGAGCTAAGCGCTCGAGTTACGGTCGATAGGGAGCAGAGCGCAACGGAACCGATGATTTGTTTTCTCCGATATGATGACAGTAAGAAAATAGAAAAAGAATTATATCAGGATGTAGATTTTAATAGTACCAGTAAAACAAAGAAGATTATTCAGGCTATAACACGAGTTATGATTGGTAGTTATGAAGTGGAAGTAGTGTTAGATACAGGAGCAGCAGCAAGTGTCATTTCAATGTCCTTATATAATGAACTCAAACAAATAATGAACATACAAATGTTGCCAGTACAGAATTGTCACATTATAAGTGCCACCGGTAACAAATCAAAGAAGGTGCAATTTCAAGCTCTAATTAACTTCACATTTTCAAATATACCACTCAATTACAGTTTTCTGGTAGTAGACAAATTAGTTATGCATTGCATATTAGGAATTGACTTTTTGAATGAATATCAAGCCATCATAGATTTAGGAAAAGGGAAACATCATTTAACCGTAAACCAACAGCAACTGACAATAGAGCTTACACAGGGTAAAAACTTAAACAGTAAACAAGGTAAGTTTGAATAGTTACATTTTGTGTATCCACCAGCAACAAACATATGTGATTTAACTTTTAATGAAGCTGTATCTCAGGGAATTAAACCTAAAGATTTATATGAGAAATGCACAGAATCTGAATATCTGACGAAGGAACAACAACTTGAATTACTTGAAGTTTTGCAGCAATTTGCTGAGGTATTTGTGGAGAAACCTGGAATTATTAGAGGCTATACTTATGAGATGGACGTTAAACCACACAAAACATACTGTAGAACATATTATAATATTCCTTGGTCAAAGAAACCCGCAGTTTTGAAAGAGATTGAAAGAATGCAAGCTTGGGGTATCATTGAATGGTCACATTCACCATACTGCAGTCCGATCCTAGCTGTTAATAAAGAGGATGGTAGTGTAAGGTTACTGCTGGACGCACGAGAAATTAACGAAGTTATAATCCCCATTAGCACACGACCTATAAATTTGGAAGAACAACTTTTAAAATTTCATAATGTACAGTATTTAACCAATATCGACCTCCGCTCATCGTTTTAGCAGGTGAACCTCCATAAAAGCAGCCGTAAATACACTGCATTTCTATGTGAGGGACGTAGCTATCAATTTTGTGTTCTACCCTTTGGTTTACGAGTGAGTGTTGGAGTATTTATTGAAACCTTAGATGCTGTTCTTGGACCACAATTGTTATCGCAAATGTTTATGTTGATGACATTGTCATTGCCACCACTACTTGGGAAGAACATGTTAATCTTTTGAAGCAACTTCTGACTAAATTTTCTGACGCAGGTGTCACTATCAATTTATCAAAAACACAATTAGGGAGGAGAGAAATCAAATCAACTGAAGGCATTTATCCAGATTCAAGAAAAATTGATGCAATTAAGAATTTCCATCCCCACAGAATTGTAAACAACTCAAAGCCTTTCATGGCCCATCTTCATTCTTCAGGAAATTTGTACCCTACCACCTTCTTAACAGTCCACATCTTCTATCTTTACTCAAAATAAATAATATTTGGAAATGGACAGAGTTCTGTCAGACAGATCGAGATGCGATTAAGAATGCTTTAGTAAATGCACCGTTGTTATGCCATCCTGACATGACGTCAGACTTTTGCCTAGTAACAGATGCAAGTTCCTATGGGCTCGGAGCATTTTTATTCCAAATTCATGTAGAAAATGAACAAACAGTCATCAAACCTATCAGCTTTGCTAGCCACACGCTCACTGAATCCGAAAAGTCATATTCAGTGACCTAGCGTGAAACACTTGCCATAGTATGGGCATTTCGCAAGTTTCGCTACTTTCTATGGGGAAAACGTACTAAGCTTTATACTGATCATCAAGCCCTTTCTCTCCTGCTATCATACAAGTTATTACATTCACGTCTTGATCGCTGGTGTGCATCACTACAAGAATATGATTTTGATATTATATACATAAAAGGAGAATCCAACATTACAGCCGATGCTCTATCTCGTTTGCCACAAGGCTTACAAGAATTTTCAGATGTGACAGAACAAACAACAGATTTCAAAATTTTACTCATCTATGACGGTACATTTGCACCTTACTACAAAAACATGTGCAGGAAGTTAGCCATATTGCAGGACAATGATCCCAGGTGGATCCAGATAAAGAATAAATTACGTGCAGGAACAGACCCACATCTTGAAAAATATTACACATTACACAAAGAAGTATTATTTCACCGACGAAACCCTGAATCACAGCATTGGTGTGTTTGCTTACCTGAAGCTCATGTTGATGATTTTATTTTATTTACACACAGAACTTGGGGACACTATGGTGTAATCAAATGTACAGATAAGATTATACAATACTGCTATTTTCCAAATTTAAGGCGAAGAGTATTGAGTAATATTAGGAAATGCATCATATGTCAGAAAGCCAAATATTCTAATCGCACAAGCATGAATGAATTGCACCCAATCATACCTAAGAGGCCATTACAGCTAATTTCTTTAGATATTGCAGGACCCTATCCACAAGCACCTGGAGGAATGAAATACATCCTTGCTGTGTTAGATGTTTTCACAAAGTATTTAAAATTATATGTTTTATGTTCAGTTTCTACCACTGCTATTACCAGACGTCTATTAACAGATTATTTTGTAAGAATAGGAAAACCTGAAGTTAGGATCACGGATAATGCAGCATATTTTACCGGTTTAAAATGGAAGACTTTTATTGAAGAACAGAATGTTAAACATATTTTAATTTCAAGATTTCACGTGGCAGGAAACCCGGTAGAAAGAACATTTCGAGAATTTGGGCAGTTTATGAGAACACACACAGACCAGAGAAGCGCAGAAAATGGGTAGAATACCTAGCACCATTTGAACAAATAGTGAACAATTTAACTCACATTTCTACTGGATACACACCAACCGAATTAATTATGGATAAAACAGAAGGAAATGAATGGGCAGACCCTCTACCTAAATTTACAGCAACAAGAAATCATGATAGTTTAGAAGAAAAGGGAAGACAAGCTTACACAGCATTATGTGACAAAGCTAAGGAAAGAAAGCTGAAATATGACAGAGGTGTCAGGAAAGCGCAAACATTTCAAGTTGATGAGTTAGTTTTACTAAGAACACATCCTAAACCCACAAAACTGAAACATTTAAACAGGAAATGGCAGGTCTTATACTCTGGACCATACCGAATTGCAAATATTCCACACCCTGGCTGTTATTCATTAGAATATCCATTAACACATAAACCCAGAGGTCTACATCCACACAGACATTTGAAAAAGTACATACAGTAAAATGTTAGCTAATGAGAAGAAGATAATTAATATGAAATACAGTTCTGATGAGCCTACACTGAAGTTATACAGATACTTACAATCTAATGAATGCCGGTAAGTCTAGAAAGCAATGTGAACCATCCAATAGCTAATTAGATATTTGGTTATAAGAGGAGTTGCTATTGAGGCATATACACCTTAGAGGAGGCAGAGAACTGGACAGAATTATTTTCTTTAGGAGGCATGTGATAATAGTAATGTTGATATGAGTGATGTGAGTGACTGAATGAGATGAGTGAATGTAATTTTAGTTTAATAAGAGGATAAATAGTAATATGGAGAAAGGTAAATGGAATATAAGATGAGAAAAGGGTATTATTATTATTATTGTTGTTGAAGTAAAAAAGTAAATGATGATGAATAAGAGGAAAATATTTATATATAATATGCTGAGGAATAAGTATGTTATTTCGTGAACAATGAATAATGGATAGGTGAGAATTTTATGAGTAATTGAGAATAAGTTGAGAGGAGAGAAACTAGATTTGAACGCTATATCACATGTACTCATGGAATACAGACTGAAAGTAGTGGAAAGAATATTATTTATTGAAAGATTGGTATGCCTGAGATAATAACTTATGTGCTGTCTTACATATTCTTATAACTAAAGGTGAAAGTATAGATTTATGTGGAAAGAATTATTTACAGCAGCCACTGTTGGAAATATACCAAAAGATTTAAATCTATAACACTTTAACACTAATCTAATGGGAACTTGTAACGAAATTTTTGGAGTTATGTAGGCTTGACACTTCAGATTGGAAGAATTATTTAAGAGAACATATTTAGCAGTCATCTAATGGCATAATTAAAGCTCATCTACTGTACTGAACTAATGCACCATTAAATAGAAAGGAGAATAAGGAGAAAACAAAACGTCAGTCCTCTGTTGCGGCTCATACTCTCATCCCTTCCTTAGAAAAATTAATACATGTTAATGAAATATTTGACATTATATAATTTGTGATTATCTGACAGTATGGAGAGACATACACACATATTTATTTATTAATAGAATTTTACAGGTACCACAAGGTAAATACAGAATGGATATACAGCATGGAACGCAGCAGCAATTATCTAAGAAGATTTATTTATTTATTAAGTAAAACATTTATTTATATTGCTTGATACTCATGAAAGGAAGGAGATGAACTACCCAAACTTTATAGGAACATGATTGACTTGAGCTAGATATATATATACACTTACCACACTGATGTACATACTTGTAGGATCCTAAGATATTTAGAGGGGCACCGCTCTTAGAAACGGTAATAGAGGGGTACCACTCTTAGAAACAGCAATAGTGGGGACACCACACTCAGAAACGGTATTAGGTATAGGAATTTTACATTATATTACGTTAACATGTATTTTGTTTATCATATTTTATTTTGTGTAGTCCTCTGTAGGAGATGACTTTACTAGTATTTATGAAGTAGTTAGCAACCATCCCATGAACCTATCCTCCTACAGAGGGCTGTCTTGAAGCTTGAAATATGTGTAAATTTTATTCCAGGAGGCAAAATGAATTTTAAGTTGAATATTCTAGCGAGTTGCCACAATTATCTTAAAATGTGTAACGAAATGGAAAGGAACAAGAAAAGGAAAGAAAGGAAAAAGAATGAGCTAACAAATAAAATAAATAATATGTATATTTCAATCTGAATGTAATGTAATTCACATGTCAGCACAATGATATCGAATGTAACGTAAAAATTTACTATATTTTTCATTTAATTCTGTATATGTACTATATGACAACACTGTAACTATCTCATGTAATGATTAATTATAAATATTTGTATATTTATGTACTTTTTACATCAAGAAATGTATTTTAAGGAGATGTTAATGAACTGCAAAGGACTTGTGCATGTAGCACATGATTCATATAAATGGAACTGAAAATGCCAAGAAGAAACCAACGTGTTGGAACACTGGTCAAGAAATAATTACGTAGTGTCAATAAGCCTTGAAGTGTATGGTGTTGTGGAAGCCGGCAGGTCTTCAGGTTGGTGTAAAAGACAAGCTCATCACCTGTCGTAGGCAGTGAGGTGTTTCCTGTGCCCTCATTGACCATTTATACCCCGGTGGACGCCACCAAAATTCGACTGCTGGAGATCACAATTTCATGTTGACACATTGAACAAACTTTGGATTTTCTTCAAGTCACACGCAAGAGATTCAGGCAGTACACACACACTCAGAAGCCGATACTACGTTTAAAGACATTGGAGCAATATAATAGAAACATTTATTGTTCGAATTAATTCCATTGTAAACACGAATCATGTGAACTGAATTCAAACGCTGTGCTAAGCAACGATAATACGCCGCAATTCAAAGACATTAATGTTACGACTCCTAAATAAGATACACACCAAAAATACTGCATACAAAGACTGATATGCAAAGACATTGTGCTCAGAAATATTGTTTGTAATATGTAAAGTTCTTATTTTCTCATATATATGTATGTATGTAAATTTTCTATACTGCCACGCTCGCTTGCGGAGTGTGTCAGTAGAGGAGGCATTGTAATGGTACTTTGACTACCGCGCCTCCGCCAATACAAAGATATAATTCACAATCGCACACGCAGAGGAGCGCTGCGCCAGCGACAGATTTTTATGATTTTGTTCTTTTTTTTTACTTTTGCGTAGGTGTTTGTTTTTTAACAACTAATTGATCACTCTCTCTCTCTTGTCTTCATACGAAAGACGTGTATTTTTCGGCGCTGTGTTGAATGTGCTTTTGGGTGGAAATTAAAATTATATTACAAAGCGAGGTTGTTTCAATAGAGATTCGAGATGGTTATCACCAAATTTATAAATTGATCATGACAGTGACAACTTGAAGAAGTTTTCAACAGACGGAGAAAAGTGAAAGACGGGTCGTCCTACAAGAGAAATTAGGAGTAGCAGCCATGAAGACTATATTGTAATTAGTACTGCGTTTCTAACAAGATTATAAGGTAAATTTCAATTAGTTTCTGATGCTATTTCCGTACAGTCGCTTTTTGTAGTGTTGCCGACCCGGTCTGCCATGCACGGTCAAATTACAGCACTATCTCAATCAATAATACGAAGTCCGCCTTATCCGTAACTGAAACCACCAAAATTCAAAACCCAATCAGATTTTCTATTTTATATTTTTCGCGGCAGAACCCCGAAGAATAGGAAACACTACATACGCTCGCAGGTTCGAATTCTGCCTCGGGCAGCGATGTGTGTGATGTCCTTAGGCTAGTTAGGTTTAATTAGTTCTAAGTTCTAGGGGACTGATGACCTCAGAAGTTAAGTCGCATAGTGCTCAGAGCCATTTGAACCATTTGAACCATAGTGCTTTGAGCCATTTGAACCATTCCAATGTCAGTGTTGACGGACCCAGGGGAGGCGTAAAGCTTTGTGTCGTGCAGTCATCAACGGTATAGGAGTCTGCCTTCTGCTCTAAAATGATGATGTTTCGTTGAACGGTTCGCACGCTGAAACTTGTTGATGGCCCAGCGCTGAAACCTGCAGCAGTTTGCGGAAGAGTTGCACTTCTGTCACGTTGAACGATTATCTTCAGTCGTCGTTGGTCCCGTTCTTGCGACATCTTTTTCCGGCCGCAGCGATGTCGGAGATTTGATGTTTCGCCGGATTCCTGACATTCACGGTAGACTCGTGAAATGGCGTACGAAAAAATCTCGACTTCGTCGCTACGTTGGAGATGCTGTGTCCCATCGCTCGTGCGCCGACTATAACACCTCGTTCAAACTTACTTAAATCTTGATAACCTGCCAGCGTAGCAGCCGTAACCGATCTAACAACTGTGCCAGACACTTGTCTTATAGGCCTATACGCGTTGCCGACCGGAGCGCTGTAATTTGCCTGTTTATATAACTCTGTATTTGAGTACACATGCCTATACGAGTTTCTTTGGCTCTTCGATGTACCAACGTTCATGGATGCAGCTTTAAAAACACTTTAGTAGTTCTGATAGTAATTATATATATTCAAAAAAATCTTTGATCCACTGTTTCACCCCCATAGGGCTAAATTTCCAAAAATGCTGGAACACATGTTTATTTCTGACCGAGAAACCAAGTACTAGTTTTGCGTAGGTATAGTTTCAAAATTGCCTTGATAGCGACATTTTTTTAAAAAAAGCCTTCATACCCCATTTCACCCTCTTAGGGTTGGAATTTCGAAAGATCTCTTTTTAAACGATGCCTACAGTGTATGATCCTCACCTTCTCCAATTTTCAAGTTTCTATCCTTAGACACGTGAGGCAATACTGACCTTACGACTTATCTTAGAAGAAAGATTAAGAAAAGGCAAACCTACATTTCTAGCATTTGTAGACTTAGAGAAAGCTTTTGACAATGTTTACTGGAATACTCTCTTTCAAATTCTAAAGGTGGCAGGGGTAAAATACAGGGAGCGAAAGGCTATTTACAATTTGTACAGAAACCAGATGGCAGTTATAAGAGTTGAGGGACATGAAAGGGAAGCAGTGGTTGGGAAGGGAGTAAGACAGGGTTGTAGCCTCTCCCCGATGTTATTCAATCTGTATATTGAGCAAGCAGTGAAGGAAACAAAAGAAAAATTCGGAGTAGGTATTAAAATCCATGGAGAAGAAATAAAAACTTTGAGGTTCACCGATGACATCGTAATTCCGTCAGAGAAGCAAAGGACTTGGAAGAGCAGTTGAATGGAATGGACAGTGTCTTGAAAGGAGGATATAAGATGAACATCAACAAAAGCAAAACAAGGATAATGGGATGTAGTCTAATTAAGTCGGGTGATGCTGAGGGAATTAGATTAGGAAATGAGGCACTTAAAGTAGTAAAGGAGTTTTGCTATTTGGGGAGCAAAATAACTGATGATGGTCGAAGTAGAGAGGATATAAAATGTAGGCTGGCAATGGCAAGGAAAGCGTTTCTGAAGAAGAGAAATTTGTTAACATCCAGTATTGATTTAAGTGTCAGGAAGTCATTTCTGAAAGTATTTGTATGGAGTGTAGCCATGTATGGAAGTGAAACATGGACGATAAATAGTTTGGACAAGAAGAGAATAGAAGCTTTCGAAATGTGGTGCTACAGAAGAATGCTGAAGATTAGATGGGTAGATCACATAACTAATGAGGAAGTATTGAATAGGATTGGGGAGAAGAGAAGTTTGTGGCACAACTTGACCAGAAGAAGGGATCGGTTGGTAGGACATGTTCTGAGGCATCAAGGGATCACCAATTTAGTATTGGAGGGCAGCGTGGAGGGTAAAAATCGTAGAGGGAGACCAAGAGATGAATACACTAAGCAGATTCAGAAGGATGTAGGTTGCAGTAGGTACTGGGAGATGAAAAAGCTTGCACAGGATAGAGTAGCATGGAGAGCTGCATCAAACCAGTCTCAGGACTGAAGACCACAACAACAACATCCTTAGCGGTTTGGGCTGGGGGATGGTGAGTCAGAGCGCGTTACCTTTCGTATATAGAGATGTGAATTACGCCAGAAGTTTTCTTTTTGTGATATCAACAACAACATGTTGTGCACGGTTTGGCTCGTCCCGGTTGGCTGAGTCGAGGCTACGTGACGCCTGTGAGTTCTGTTGGGCGGTTTACGCGTGCGGAAACGATGTCTCTGCGACACTGAAGGGCACCGTAGACAGTGTTCATCTAGGAAAGCCGGATCATTGTGTAACTTGCGATATGCTGTGACTCACACGCCTAGCACCGATTATCATCCCATGTTCAAAGGCGGTTGACTGACGCCATGATGCCACGCTGGCATGACACCTGCCTGTAAACAAACTTCCAGGACCTGTAGAGGACGTCCAGAAACATACAGTTTCCACGCCACAGCCGTTTACTAGGTAGGTATGGAGTAGGGTAGTCACGGTGGAGTGTTGTTACGTGGGACCGACTGATGTCATTTGATGTCTGTCCCAGCTCTCTGATCTGGTTCGAGGGTCATTCACGGGTCCGTTAGTGTTAGAGCAAAATGGTTGAGAACAAGTTTGCAGAATACCCCGACATGATTCTTCCGAATGGCGAAGCTCACGGTAATGGAGGGGCGGCTCGTCGCCTTTGTCAAGATCGTTCTCCACGACGTTCGAATCCACTGCAAACCCTTTTCGCCACAATTATGCAACAGCTTCGAGAAAGGGTAACTTCACCGTCAGCAGGAGCGACTGTGATGCTCCAAGGAGACGCCGCACATCCGAATTGGAAGACGCCGTGCTGCATCGTCTTGAAGCGAACCCGCCAACAAGCTCACTCAACAATTTCTTTGGCTATTAATGAGTGGAACTGTAAAACAAGTGAGGTAGTGCGTGATGCCTAATCAATCACTTGTAAAAATGCTCGCGTTACCATGTTTTCAAATATGGGTTCCAATTCAAAATGTTACCTACTCACTCCCCTCCACAAGTCCTACGAGTTTGTCTAGTACACTCACCGCGTACTCCTCAGCTAGTTACAACATTTGGACGTCATACACGAGACGTTTTCAAATGGGACAAACATTTCCCTGATTTTTGCCCGTTCACTTTAGTTTCTGACGTATTTGACCAAAGTCATGTGAATAATTTTGTTTGGTTCAGTACATTCTCCACCATTACCGTTATTAAAGTTTCTGTTAGTCTGAGGAGTCACTTGAACTTAAAAACTTGGATACGTGAGTTATACAAGCGACGCATGCCGACAGTGTAGTGCTTTTCCGTGTTGGTTTTACAAGTGCTTGACAATGACAAGCAGTCAGAATTAGCTAATCGCACGATTAAATAAAAAGAACGTTACAGCCCACTGCGGACCACGTTTACGTTTGTTATTCAGTTGAACTTGTTTGATCAACGCTTTACGGGATGAGTTTTCCCTGCACTCCTCAGTCACCATCCTTTATTTCCGAGCTCCAATATGACAATGGGGCAGCACCTATCTCTAAGTCAGGGTTCCAAATGCCTGACCTGCGCCCAAGTGTAACTTGTCTGCAAGTTTCGCTATAGCATACACTCCACTGCAAAGTTATAGATTCATCTTTACATTTGTTATTATTGCTGGTAATTCGTTTCTCCTTTCCCTCAACTGCCGTATTTTGTTGAGTACCCATAAATTTATGGAACTAATTCTGCTCAGAACGACTGACAAGAGGTTGTAAGTCTTAGAGCAGGATGGTTCTAGGTAACGTCAATTAAGTTAAAACGGCATTATCAATGATTAAAAAATAATGTTATAGTGCACAGTCAGTGACTGCATAGTAAAAAAATCAGTGCATCTAATTTAATCATGATAAAAAAGACGGGAACGCACTAACTTATACACCGAACAGCCAAAACATTACGACCAACGCCCACCGCGACACTGGGTATTGCCTGGTGGCATTGCAGGCAGCTGACGCAGTACGGAAAATACGAGGTCAAGAAATGGAAACCACAGTAAAAAGCCGAAATGTTTTATTTTCAACAGTTAGGTACACCTTCCATCTACTTCACTACATAGTCGCCGCTCCAGCTTCGAGTTTTGTCGTAGTGTTGTATCAACTTTTCAATATCCTCGTCTTACAAAGCAGCGGCCTGTGCTTTCGGCCAGTTATCTGCACTGGTCTGCAGCTCGTTGTCGGTGGAAAAATTTCGTCTTCATAGGCAGCGGTTCTTGTGAGCAGAGATGAGACTCAGGGGGAGCCAATTACGGACTGTATTGTGGGTGACCAAACACTTCTCGTCGGAAACGCTGCAGGAGCGTCTTCATTGCCCCTGCAGAGTGCGGCCGAGAACTGGCATGAAGAAGGAACTGCTCGACAGTTGTGTTACGTGGGCTGCATGACACAGGCGAAATCTCTAACTAGGCCCTCAAACTTGGCGGGAGACGCTATTCCCTGCGCATCTTTACGTGCTCACTGTTCACTCAAAACTGAAAACAGCGACGCGACACGACCGACGGGCATACTAGAGACACTGCCCAACACATCTGTGCAAAGCTCTACCGGATTTTCCCAGTGGTTTCCATTTGGCGACCGATCGGAACTTGCTTTCTGCACAACCCTCGTATGTTAGCGGAACAGAGAGGGATGGGGGCTCATGTTAGCGAAGATACGGGTTGCAAATGGGGAAATCCAATGAGATAATTGACTTTGACAAAGAGCAGATTGTTATTATGCAGAGCCCGTGTACGAGTATCTCGAAATCGGCAAAGCTGATCGAATGTTCACGTGTTACAATCGTGAGCATACAGAATGTGATAGGACAGAAAAACTACCACTAGGCCCTAAGTGGTTAGACGTGTGGTGTCACCGTAAGGCACCACACTTGCTAGGTTCTAGGCTTCAAATCGGCCGCAGTCCGTCAGTACACATCGGGCCCACGAGTCGCCACTGTCGAAGCTAGCAGACCGAGCGCCGCCACTCGGCTGGTCTTACGAGACAAGCTGGCGCACTGGCCAGTTCTACAGCCGACTTGAATAGGAAAGGTTCACTCGTTATAGCTTCAGAGATCTCCTGTGCAGAGACGCTAGTTAGCAAAGCATTCAGCGAAGCCACTAGCTACGACCTAGCCAGGCCTTACATACAGTTTATGCATTGACAATTGATCTATATGTGTGAAGCAATCAGAACTGTAAAGAAGTATTCGCAGTTCAGCCTATAACTGCACTTGTAAATATGATTGTACAAAGTCAAGATCGACGTTCACCGCTGATGCTGAATTAAAGCTAAGTATTTAATTGTATTCCTGTCTACTAACTTTCTAATCATCTAAGATGTTCCAGATACATACCGTCAAGTATAGTTAATTGATCCTCATGTCAGCCTACTTGATCAAAGCATGCAATTAATGGCCACACCTCGTGATCAGACTAAGAGTCAAATTGCGTGACTCAGCCGGGTCAACCTTTTTCCATGACGCCCATAATTCCGCCTCATACACAACAAGACGTCCACGACTCTTCACAGAAAGTGGGGTTTGAAGGCTTGTTTGGTCTGTAAAGTAGGGTGGGTGGCGATCTGTGGTATTTCTGCCGAAAGAGCACAGTCCTGGGGCAGTCACAAGTGTTTCGGAGCACACTGGTAATGGAACATTGTTGAATATTGAATACCGCAGCAGGAGACCCCTATGTGTTCCCATGTTGACCCAACGACGTCGACAATTAAGACTGCGGTGGGCACGAGACCATCGTGATTCGACCGTGGATCATTGGAGACACGTCGGCCCTTCGCGTGAATCATGTTTCTTGCTACGGCTGGTCGATGATCTTCTCCACAAACGCCGCCGTCGAGGCGAACGGCGGCTCCAAAAATGCACCGCGGCACGGGAGCCGGCTGGTGGAAGCAGTGTTGTGCTGTTGTTGTTGTTGTTGCGGTCTTCAGTCCTGAGACTGGTTTGATGCAGCTCTCCATGCTACCCTATCCTGTGCAAGTTTCTTCATCTCCCAGTATCTACTGCAACCTACATCCTTCTGAATCTGCTTAGTGTATTCATCTCTTGGTCTCCATCTACGATTTTTACCCTCCACGGTGCCCTCCAATGCTAAATTTGTGATCCCTTGATGCCTCAGAACATGTCCTACCAACCGGTCCATTCTTCTCGTCAATTTGTGCCACAAACTTCTCTTCTCCCCAATTCTATTCAATACCTCCTCATTAGTTATGTGATCTACCCATCTAATCTGCAGCATTTTTCTGTAGCGCCACATTTCGAAAGCTTCTGTTCTCTTCCTGTCCAAGCTATTTATCGTCCATGTTTCACTTCCATACATGGCTACGCTCCATACAAATACTTTCAGAAACGACTTCCTGACACTTAAATCAATACTGGATGTTAACAAATTTCTCTTCTTCAGAAACGCTTTCCTTGCCATTGCCAGTCTACATTTGATATCTTCTTTACTTCGACCATCATCAGTTATTTTCCTCCCCACATAGCAAAACTCCTTTACTACGTTAAGTGTCTCATTTCCTAATCTAATTCCCTCAGCATCACCCGACTTGTGCTACGGGAGACATTCTCCTGCGCTTGCATGGGGCCTGTGGTAGTAGCCGAAGATACACTGACAGCTGCAAACCAGCTGCATCCCTTTATGCTTGATGTCTTCCGTAACGGCGATGTTATCTTTCGGCGGTATAATTGTCCGTGTCTCAAAGCTAGAAACCTGATAGATAGTGAACTCAAGTTGATGTCTCGGCGACCAAATTCGCCTGATATAAACTGATCTGGACCGCTACTGCGTAAAAAAATCAGTGGCTCCTTATTTACGGGAACTACAAGCCTTGCGCCTAGGCATCTGATGCCACATACCTCCACAACCCTTCCCACAAACTGTCGGATGCATGATACGCAGGATCGGTGATATATTACTTGTCAAGCAGGTGGTCATAACGTTTTGGTTCTTGAGTGTGAATTCTGGCGTGCTCATATTTCGTACCAGCATCTAGTCAATACGGTAGCCGGCCGCTATCTCCGCCGCCTGGGGAAACGTATCTGTTGTGATAACAGGCGAAGCGTAATACAGAGCCGCGCCTTGTGTCCTCGCTTACTCGTGTGCAGTCGCGTCAGTTCGGTTTCCTGTAAACAAAATCACTGGACTAGCAGAACTGTGTCCCGTGTTTGAATGTCACAGATAGTCCAGTGGACGGCGATGTCTTCCGGCACAGCCGGCTCAATAGTTAAAGGCGCTGTATACAAGGAGGGAAGAGACGAGATTCATACAGCCACCCGGAAATCCAGGCTTCATTTCAGTGATTGAGACCTGCCTGCCTTTTCAGTTCGCTAAGAGGTCAAGAGATCACCAGGTGGGGTCACTTTTCTCGTCCGTCTACATCACACCTGCCGCTGTCGATTTGCTGAACGACCTAGACTGCTGCTTTCTATTATCATTATTGGTGTGACTCTTCAAGCTTTCCCTGGATTGTGTCATCAAGGAAGCAATGCATATCCGTACACCGCTAATCTCATCAACAGGGATGCGGGTTTCAACTGAGCACAGCCTGGAGCCCTGCATTGGCTGTTATTAAATCACGACGCGAAAAATCAAGGTTCTTCGATAACAGACCCGTCATAACATTGGTCTAGTACGGTCTTTGGTGAGTAACGTTTCGCCGCACTGTTAGTTATACGCAGCGTACAGCGCGCGCGCAGCAAAGACACTCTGCGATTTTCGGCTGATGGCGTTTGAGTACGGCACCATCTACAGGGTTTTTCAAAAATGACCGGTATATTTGAAACGGTAATAAAAACTAAACGAGCAGCGATAGAAATACACCGTTTGTTGCAATATGCTTGGGACAACAGTACATTTTCAGGCAGACAAACTTTCGAAATTACAGTAGTTACAATTGTCAACAACAGATGGCGCTGCGGTCTGGGAAACTCTATAGTACGATATTTTCCACATATCCACCATGCGTAGCAATAATATGGCGTAGTCTCTGAATGAAATTACCCGAAACCTTTGACAACGTGTCTGGCGGAATGGCTTCACATGCAGATGAGATGTACTGCTTCAGCTGTTCAATTGTTTCTGGATTCTGGCGGTACACCTGGTCTTTCAAGTGTCCCCACAGAAAGAAGTCACAGGGGTTCATGTCTGGCGAATAGGGAGGCCAATCCACGCCGCCTCCTGTATGTTTCGGATAGCCCAAAGCAATCACACGATCATCGAAATATTCATTCAGGAAATTAAAGACGTCGGCCGTGCGATGTGGCCTGGCACCATCTTGCATAAACCACGAGGTGTTCGCAGTGTCGTCTAAGGCAGTTTGTACCGCCACAAATTCACGAAGAATGTCCAGATAGCGTGATGCAGTAATCGTTTCGGATCTGAAAAATGGGCCAATGATTCCTTTGGAAGAAATGGCGGCCCAGACCAGTACTTTTTGAGGATGCAGGGACGATGGGACTGCAACATGGGGCTTTTCGGTTCCCCATATGCGCCAGTTCTGTTTATTGACGAAGCCGTCCAGGTAAAAATAAGCTTCGTCAGTAAACCAAATGCTGCCCACATGCATATCGCCGTCATCAATCCTGTGCACTATATCGTTAGCGAATGTCTCTCGTGCAGCAATGGTAGCGGCGCTGAGGGGTTGCCGCGTTTGAATTTTGTATGGATAGAGGTGTAAACTCTGGCGCATGAGACGATACGTGGACGTTGGCGTCATTTGGACCGCAGCTGCAACATGGCGAACGGAAACCCGAGGCCGCTGTTGGATCACCTGCTGCACTAGCTGCGGGTTGCCCTCTGTGGTTGCCGTACGCGGTCGCCCTACCTTTCCAGCACGTTCATCCGTCACGTTCCCAGTCCGTTGAAATTTTTCAAACAGATCCTTTATTGTATCGCTTTTTGGTCCTTTGGTTACATTAAACCTCCGTTGAAAACTTCGTCTTGTTGCAACAACACTGTTCTAGGCGGTGGAATTCCAACACCAGAAAAATCCTGTTCTAAGGAATAAACCATGTTGTCCACAGCACACTTGCACGTTGTGAACAGCACACGCTTACAGCAGAAAGATGACGTACAGAATGGCGCACCCACAGACTGCGTTGTCTTCTATATCTTTCACATCACTTGCAGCGCCATCTGTTGATGAAAATTGTAACCACTGTAATTTCGAAAGTTTGTCCGCCTGAAAATGTACTGTTGTCCCAAGCATATTGCAACAAACGGTGTATTTCTATCGCTGCTCGTTTAGTTTTTATTGCCGTTTCAAATATACCGGTCATTTTTGAAACACCCTGTATCTGCAAATCATTGCGATTTACGCGCCTGCGCATTCTTCACAGACGTGTTCTAGAAACGGGTCGTCGACGTGCGGATACCGTAAGTCGTACCTAGCCACCAGCAAGGTTGAACCACCTGAAGATGTCGGACAGTTGCTGCGAGGAAATATTGTGCAATTTGCACAACGTGATCCGGCGGCAGATCCGTGAAGACTATTCACATCATTATTCGTGTTTGGACCCTGAGAGACCACACAATGCGCACCATAGGATATTTTCGGACGTTTGTTTTAGCTGTCCCTCGTGCCCGTAGCACTTCTGTTTTCTCTTTGTCTCTCCGATCTTTGCCTCCCATCAGACCTGCGCCTAAAGTCGCAAAGTTTCTACCTAAAACTTTTTGTTTTGTATACCAGGTAATGTCATTCTCGCTTCCTTCACGCCTCTTTTTACTATACATACATGGTGATTCGGTGATGATGTCACAAACTTTCAGGGATGATGGAGAACGGTAAACGTATCAATTTGAGGAAAGGGGCTCTAGTTTGGAACCGACCGGGCCGAAAGTTGTATGCGAAAATCGTTCTGATACCTCTGACAGTGGAGTACATTTACCGGTACTGTTGATGCTACGACTGTAGGGTCCTATGATCTACGAGGACTTCTTCGTCTTCGATACTGTGAAACAAATCTCGTCTACCGAAAGCTACTTCGTTTACATATTTTTGGAGTAGGTAGTATGGATCAACAAAAGGAAAAAAGTCCAGTTATCATGGACTCTAAAACGCCTACCTCAAGAGCTGTGGATACTTGCTCATTAAAAGAGATGTATTTTACAATATCTAAGATGAACAAGTGCTCATAGTTCATAAGGTATGCATGTTAGAGCCCATGTTTACTAATTTGGTCCACACTACAACCTTTGAAAGTTTCCCACCCTACAATCTTAGCGACAACAGTACCGGGACACGATTCCTCTGTCAGAGGTACCGGAATGGATTTCCCTTATATTTTTCGAGTAACTCCTTTCTGGACCAGGGTGCCTTTCATCAAATTGATACATTTACTTCATTTACCCTTCTCCATTAACCCTGAAATTTGTATCATCATCGCGGAATCACTCATTTTGACTGGAGAGTCAGAAACGGCCTGAAAAGCTTGTAAGAGTGTTGCAGGAGAGGTTGTGCTGAGAAATAACTGTTAAGAAAAAAGTCCATACGTTGCACCGTTTTCGAGTTAATTAGCACTGAAGTTAGCCATGAGGCCGTTGCGAGCGCAAATTCAAACGGCCTGCCAATCATAATTAGCTGTTCAGGTAGCGTAGATGAAAGCTCTCGAGACTCTCAGCCTTTTGCTCGGGCTCGATCCTTGTTACCGTCTACTGTCCAGTTTTTGTATCGCTCTCTTGTTCGGTTTTAGGAAATCAAACAAAGAACACGTTTGGCGACACCGTCTCTGGCGGGCCGTTGAATTTGCGCACGCAACGACCTGGTTGTCTAACTTCAACATTGATTAACTCGGAAACGGTGCAACGTATCGAATTTTTTTCGTGACAGCTATTCCTCAGAATAATCTAATCCGCAATAAAAGTACAAGCTTTTCAGACTGTTTCTGACCACCCTGTACACAGGGTGTTTGTTTTAACTTGGACTAACTAAATAGCTCGAAAAATACGCACGTGCGTATGACAGCTTATATTTTCAAAGGGCACATCTATCTGTGCTGGAACTGGCTATCTCCTAACTGCCCTACACCTCATACGTGGGGGTCAACTTTTTGTTTTCAAAAGGGAGCCGATTCCATTTTTTATTGCTGATTCGCTTTCTACGCCAAAAAATACGCAACTTTACCCAAATCATTTTTTCCGTTCGTGGTAGATGGCGCTGTAATCGACAAAATTCAATTTTTCCAATTAATAACCGACTCCTTTGATTCTACATTACATTTTCGATAAAAATGTAAACTTTCTTGTTCTGAACAGTTGATATTACTGTTATAAATTTATGTCTGTAGATTTTGATTACGCAGTAACACTTTTACTTTAAGACATTTAAATGTCGGACAAATAACCTACTTTTGACGTAACGTAGTTTCTATTTCACTCGGGATTGATTTTGGTGAGTCCCTAAACCATTTGGATCCTTGATTTCTGTGAGTCCCCTCGAATCGCACCATTGGGCTGACTCATTTCGGTGTGTTCTTCCGTCCGACTGATGTAACTTTCGCGCCGATCGTAACATTGTTTCGGATAAACGTTTTGTCTTTTTTTCGTAGAACCAGAATCTGCGATAAAGAAGGGTTGAAGGTAAAAGTTGATCCCCTGTACGGGGGGGAGAGAGCTTTTTAGGACGGGAAGATGTCCCCTTTGAAAATACTAGATTTTCACGTGGAACATTTTTTCATACGATGCGTATTTTTGGAGGTGTATAGTTGTTCTAAGTTAAAACACACACACACACACACACACACACACACGCACACACACACACACACGCACACTTACATATGGGCGAAAGTAACTTTCACATAATGCCTCACTTTTATTCAGAGACAATAGTTACATCGGAATCACCGCGATTCACGATGGTCCCCTGGACATTACGAACAATGGGTCATGGTTTGTAATAGAGTGGGTGATGAGCTTCTATAAAGCGGTCGGCACACGGACCGTGCTGTCGAACGTCAACGATGAGCGTGCCGAGTTCAATGTGCTGCTGAACGCTCAGAAACGATGCGACTTTTGCATACGGTACGTGGGCCCCAACGTGGTATACGCCATCGCAAAGCACTCCAGCGGCAGTTGCGGGATGTTTCTAGCTCGTAAATCACACTGTTTACTAAACGGGCACGCGTAAAATTCCCACGTTAGCTCTATTAAAACGCACATTTCCTCCATTGTCCATATGCTAGTCACATTGTTCTATACGTAATGTACACAAATGAAAACTTCAATGTCCAAGATAAAAAGGAAAGTACCGGTGTCCAATCAACAAAGAAATAGGCTTATAAAAGTTCCATTACAAACAGTGCAATGCAAATTTACACTAGTTCTCCGCATTAGATAAACATTATTTCATCATTCCCACGTTTTCGTAAAACTCCAAGTTGATTCTTACTTGATCACTGTTTCTACCAGCTGCAGAATCTTTACAACATGTCAATTACGAAACTTAAATAAAAAGGAGCAAACTAGCTTTATACAAGTAGCGCAAGCTGTCCTGCAGATTAAGCCAATCGAACAAACTCACTCCTCAAACAAAGGTGAACTTATATTTACATAACATCAGATATTATAGCATATACTTATATTAAACTAATAATGAAGCATCAGGACCTATTAAATACGCTAATGTTAGGGAAGAAATATTTAGATAAGACGAGCCGCGAACCCCTGCCATATCACACACCATCTTGCGGACCAGTAACGCTACGCCGACGTCACGTCACTTGTAGTCTGTATTATCGCAACTCACTACACAACCCAGGTATCAAGTCACTGGCAGCCAATCCTAGCGTATTCTCACTTGCTAAAAGTTTTAATTGTAGCTATGTTACTAATTGAAATTTAATTATAACAAATTGTGCCAAGAACAATGCGTTTTTGGTGGATCCTTAGTGTGTCGTTGCCTTAAAAAGGCATACTGTCATAATACGCAAGTTACAATAATTCTTTTGCCACGAATATGATGTTTCTCATCATTTTATTGCAACGAATCGCACAGTTAACAACGAGTTTTCGAGTTATTCTCAGTTTGCTGGTGCTCAGAAACGGCATGTATACGTATAGGCTTGAACTGAATGGCCAATATGGCGCCTCACAACTCTGTGCTCAGGGGAGACGGCGTGCATGTGACGTAGGTGGCTTTGTGCCATCTCATTGGCCAACGCTCAGACGCACGCTCAGAATATGTGACATGTTAGATAATGCTCTGCATGTTCAGAAAGACTCCCGAACGTGCTATTCCACGCTACGACGTCAGAAACTCGACACGCCCAACGTTCAACGTTCCGACGCACCGTCCTTGTGCCGACGGCTTCACGTGCTCCCTTGCTGCCCACAAGGTGTTCATCCCTCCACCAGCGGCGGTAGCCGACTATTGGATCAATGGTGCATGTGGACGTCCTGCAGTAGGCTCTGCCAATGGCATCCCGCACGCGCTCGATGGGATTTAAGATGCGGAAATGGGCAGGTCAGGCCTTTCGCCGAATTTTCCTCTCGTTCCTAGAGCCCCACCACCTGCGCTATTCGCTGCGGTTGCGCATCCTCATCCGTAAAAATTTGGTCTGGGGAGAGAGCACCAGTAAAGAGAAGACCATGGAGAAGGATTACAGTCACACAGTAACGATGACCGGTAGGTGCACCGTGTTCAAAGATTTGCAGGTCGGTATGCCTATCCGACAATATGCCTCCTCACGTAATAGCACCTGTACCACCAAAACTATAACGCTGGACAATGTCGGACATATCCTCATATGGTGAGAGGTAGTAAGACGTAATGCACCCAGAAATATTGTCGAACATGATTGATCTGATGGTCCAGGTGTTATGGTGTGGGGAGGCAAAGTGTTGCATCGGCATACTTAGTGCGATGTGCTCTCAGTGCTGGTAAGGTACGTCTCTATGAACGATTGTGCCAATGTACTGTCCTGAAACCACTTCACAATAAATTAGACCAAGCCCACAAACTCTGTTTAATTATAACTCACAAATACCTTGATGAGAATGAGTGAGGACAAGCTACTCTCTCACCCATTTTTCGAAAAGGTTTTGTTACAACGTTAAGCAACTTGAGCGAGACTCTAGAAAGTTAACGGGCAGAGCAGGCGTTGATGGAGCCTGGTAGGGCGCTAAAAGCATGAGGTATTTTTATGATTCTTAGTTTGTAGAAACGGCGTGTTCGAAGTTGAAAGCAAGTGGGAGCGAGCCCACCCCTCAGTAAATCTTGCCGGACAGTCCCATAGCTGCGCAGGCAGACAGAGCACTCCCTAGTGGAGACAGGTCTCCAGCAGGACAATGCCGCTATACTTACATTGGCGCCAGCCGAAGGCTAGGCTGGGGGCGACGACTTCAGGGATGCGTCTACACAGTGGAGTCATAAACTGGGGCCGGCTGGAGTGGGCGAGCGGTTCTAGGCGCTACAGTCTGGAACCACGCGACCGCTACGGTCGCTGGTTCGAATCCTGCCTCGAGCATGGATGTGTGTGATGTCCTTAGGTTAGTTAGGTTTAAGTAGTTCTAAGTAGTTCTCAAAAATGAGATCGAAAGGAAGTGCAAAATGGCTAAGCAGGGATGGCTAGAGGACAAATGTAAGGATGTAGAGGCTTATCTCACTAGGGGTAAGATAGATACTGCCTACAGGAAAATTAAAGAGACCTTTGGAGATAAGAGAACGACTTGTATGAATATCAAGAGCTCAGATGGAAACCCAGTTCTAAGCAAAGAAGGGAAAGCAGATAGGTGGAAGGAGTATATAGAGGGTTTATACAAGGGCGATGTACTTGAGGACAATATTATGGAAATGGAAGAGGATGTAGATGAAGACGAAATGGGAGATACGATACTGCGTGAAGAGTTTGACAGAGCCTGAAAGACCTGAGTCGAAACAAGGCCCCCGGAGTAGACAACATTCCATTGGAACTACTGACGGCCTTAGGAGAGCCAGTCCTGACAAAACTCTACCATCTGGTGAGCAAGATGTATGAAACAGGCGAAATACCCTCAGACTTCAAGAAGAATATAATAATTCCAATCCCAAAGAAAGCAGGTGTTGACAGATGTGAAAATTACCGAACTATCAGTTTAATAAGTCACAGCTGCAAAATACTAACACGAATTCTTTACAGACGAATGGAAAAACTAGCAGAAGCCAACCTCGGGGAAGATCAGTTTGGATTCCGTAGAAACACTGGAACACTTGAGGCAATACTGACCCTACGACTTATATTAGAAGAAAGATTAAGGAAAGGCAAACCTACGTTTCTAGCATTTGTAGACTTAGAGAAAGCTTTTGACAATGTTGACTGGAATACTCTCTTTCAAATTCTAAAGGTGGCAGGGGTAAAATACAGGGAGCGAAAGGCTATTTACAATTTGTACAGAAACCACATGGCAGTTATAAGAGTCAAGGGGTATGAAAGGGAAGCAGTGGTTGGGAAGGGAGTAAGACAGGGTTGTAGCCTCTCCCCGATGTTGTTCAATCCGTATATTGAGCAAGCAGTAAAGGAAACAAAAGAAAAACTCGGGGTAGGTATTAAAATTCATGGAGAAGAAGTAAAAACTTTGAGGTTCGCCGATGATATTGTAATTCTGTCAGAGACAGCAAAGGGCTTGGAAGAGCAGTTGAATGGAATGGACAGTGTCTTGAAAGGAGGATATGAGATGAACATCAACAAAAGCAAAACGAAGATAATGGAATGTAGTCGAATTAAGTCGGTTGATGCTGGAGGAATTAGATTAGGAAATGAGACACTTAAAGTAGTAAAGGAGTTTTGCTATTTGGGGAGCAAAATAACTGATGATGGTCGAAGTAGGGAGAATATAAAATGTAGACTGGCAATGGCAAGGAAAGCTTTTCTGAAGAAGAAAAATTTGCTAACATCGAGTATAGATTTAAGTGTCAGGAAGTCATTTCTGAAAGCATTTGTATGGAGTGTAGCCATGTATGGAAGTGAAACATGGACGATAAATAGTTTGGACAAGAAGAGAATAGAAGCTTTCGAAATCTACATCTACATCTACATTGATACTCCGCAAGCCACCCAACGGTGTGTGGCGGAGGGCACTTTACGTGCCACTGTCATTACCTCCCTTTCCTGTTCCAGTCGCGTATGGTTCGCGGGAAGAACGACTGTCTGAAAGCCTCCGTGCGCGCTCTAATCTCTCTAATTTTACATTCGTGATCTCCTCGGGAAGTATAAGTAGGGGGAAGCAATATATTCGATACCTCATCCAGAAACGCACCCTCTCGAAACCTGGCGAGCAAGCTACACCGCGATGCAGAGCGCCTCTCTTGCAGAGTCTGCCACTTGAGTTTATTAAACATCTCCGTAACGCTATCACGGTTACCAAATAACCCAGTGACGAAACGCGCCGCTCTTCTTTGGATCTTCTCTATCTCCTCCGTCAACCCGACCTGGTACGGATCCCACACTGATGAGCAATACTCAAGTATAGGTCGAACGAGTGTTTTGTAAGCCACCTCCTTTGTTGATGGACTACATTTTCTAAGCACTCTCCCAATGAATCTCAACCTGGTACCCGCCTTACCAACAATTAGTTTTATATGATCATTCCACTTCAAATCGTTCCGTACGCATACTCCCAGATATTTTACAGAAGTAACTGCTACCAGTGTTTGTTCCGCTATCATATAATCATACAATAAAGGATCCTTCTTTCTATGTATTCGCAATACATTACATTTGTGCTACAGAAGAATGCTGAAGATTAGATGGGTAGATCACATAACTAATGAGGAAGTATTGAATAGGAGAAGAGAAGTTTGTGGCACAACTTGACCAGAAGACGGGATCGGTTGCTAGGACATGTTCTGAGGCATCAAGGGATCACCAATTTAGCATTGGAGGGCAGCGTGGAGGGTAAAAATCGTAGAGGGAGACCAAGAGATGAATACACTAAGCAGATTCAGAAGGATGTAGATTGCAGTAGGTACTGGGAGATGATGAAGCTTGCACAGGATAGAGTAGCATGGAGAGCTGCATCAAACCAGTCTCAGGACTGAAGACCACAACAACAACAACAAGTTCTAGGGGACTGATGACCTCAGAGGTTAAGTCCCATAGTGCTCAGAGACATTTTTCATAAACCGGGCATTGTGTGCAGTGCCACGCGTGATAAAAATTCACAAGTTTTCATGTTCACTGATGCTGCAAATAGGCCTGTGACCCACTTTCATCGGCCACCTCGGCCATATACGAAACTCTGGCGTCTGAGAAACGCTTAGGGATAGAATCTTCATGACACCTAGTAGCTAGGACTAACATGCTCCAAGGCACAGGCGATTTAGGAAAAGATCTTTGAGACTGTATCTGTTCGCTTGTTGCCCTAGGAAGCGACACGACTTTGGAGTGAAGGCGGTGTCGTTCATGCACTTTGCGTGAAAACGGAATTTTTTTATCTGTAGAGGTGCGAGGCACTTGGGTTCTGGACTTCGGTTTGGAAGCAACTTCTGGTCGAAGCTCTGGCATGTGTGGTTGGTACTTGGGACCTGTCCTGAGACTGACTTCACTTGCGAGTAGTTAGACTGGGGAGCCTGTGGTGAAGTTCTTACTGTACCGACAGTGTGACAAATGTCTCAGAGTACTCGTTTGCCGAGGGCACACTCATTCGTTTTTGGTTTAGCAGTCTTGATGTTTGGTATCCTTGTTCACTCTG
This sequence comes from Schistocerca serialis cubense, assembly GCF_023864345.2. Lineage (NCBI taxonomy): Eukaryota > Metazoa > Arthropoda > Insecta > Orthoptera > Acrididae > Schistocerca > Schistocerca serialis. The sequence goes on from NC_064642.1 coordinate 27,651,687, forward strand.
TTATATAAGGGAGCCAAATTGGTCCTTGGTATGACCAGCGAAGGGGTGTGTCCCACACTAAAATCTACCGTGATTTCAGGGCTCTGGTAGAGATTAAATTGCGATCCGTCTGCCTGATCGCTAGACCGTGAGATTTTGCATTTCTTTGATGGCCGCGATCGCTTCACAGATGCCGCCTTCCGCCTCGCCCCCACCTCACACATCTCTCCATCTGCAAGTTACATCGCTGCATAAAGCACATAGGGCAACGTACTGCTGCTCCGGCCTTGTCAGGGCGTACAATCCCCATCGCCACTTGCTCTCAGCTGCACCAACATAAACGTCTCTAGATTTGAACAGTCAAAGTCTGCTCAGCGTTAGATTAATTCAGATTCCGTTATCCACTTTTTTTTAAGGCCGGAGTACTCGACTCACTTTTGCCACCAGGATCCTTATCCATTGTGGTCTTAAACCACCTGTAAGTTGCTTACGATATTCTATCACAATACGTTTTGCAGAAATTATGTCAGTCTTTGGTTTTGGAAAATAAATGTTGTCAGTAAAGTAGATTTTGCATACATTCTCAACCATTTTTATATAGCCCCTAAACAGGTTAACTTTCATTGTGGCGTCCCATGCCAGGTTACCTTTCATTGTGTACAACCCTGTCAGGATAACTTTCAAGAACTTTGAACACAAGTACACAAAACTCCACTGATACAGTCTCTAACTGGAAGACCGAACTGTGCCGGTTACAATAAGTCCTTCACTACCATGGGGGAGTCGAGGATGGCGTCCCAATTAATCCACTACCACTGAAGGATTGATGGTCGTGACTCCGTGTAGTCACTCTGGGATGTGTCCCCGTGGCGTGACTGGCTCTGCAGCCCTCACTTGTGGGTTACAATAGTGCGCAGATGACTACAGTGGAGTCACGTGATCGGCTGCCACTACCAGAGACAGGGAGCCCCGTTGCTGGTTGGCTTGTCTCGGCAGTGTTGTCACAGCAGTCACAGACTGGCGCCTGTGGGTGGTGTGGCAAAGTAGTTGCTCCACCAAAGGCGATCTCTGTTAGCAGCCATCAGACTGGCGCTGCTTGCTGCGTCGCCTGCGTGGGGCCAGCAATGTGGAACATGACGATGTGGGAAAGGATGTATCTTGCAGGGAAAGACGGAGTATCCACCAGCACTGAACTCTAATCTCTGAACGTGCAACGTTGTTGTGACTTTGTACTCGTTCCCCATGAGCGTCTTTGCAGAGGTGTTTTCGGTCTAGACTTCATTTTTGTGAATGACAATCCACCAGTGCAGGTGAAGGAGGTCTTGGTACTAGAGGATATTCGGCGAATGAACTGGCTTTCAGTGGCGTAGCGTGGTTGTAAAGGTTGGGGAGACTCTATATTTATTATAGGTAGACAAAATAGTACAATAAACAATAATTTAAACAAACGAAACAAAATGCATCAAATAAAACAACAACAACAACAACTACTACTACCACCACTACCGCCGCCACTAATAATAATAATAATAACTAACTTGTTCAAGAAACGATGACAAATTTGTAGAGCTCCAGCAGCAAGAGAAGAAGCACTTATATTTCCCTATATTTTCTTGTATACAAGTGCAATGCACCTGTCTTTTCTTTCCACGAATGAGTCTATAACTCAGTCTACAAAGATCTGATCACTGGATAGCTCTCCAATAGTGTGTTTTCTAATGCTAACGTACTCAAACACGACAGCCGGTTGTTGGACACTGAATTCCTTAAATAATTCTTCACTCGTTTAAGAGTACTCATGCTTCGTTCACTTCCTGCTTCAGCTGCAGGTAGGGTCAAAACCAAACGCAGGAACTTCATTGTTTCTTCATAAACAGAGTCTACATCATTATTGACAATGTACTTTAAGAGGATTCTTGGAGATGAGTGTTTTTTCACATCAGCGTATATGTTAACAGTGCATTTTCAAGTTGTTCTTGTTTGAAAAAAGGGTACTGTTCTAATAACTGAAGCAGTTTCAACTTTGGAAATTCTTTTTGATAGTTTGGGAAACACTCAAAAGTTCACAAACTGAATTTTGGGAAACTCTTGAAATCTTCTTTCCATCTGAACAATTTGCAAATCCAGTATCTCGTAAGTTAGTGCCCTGAGGGATGTCTTTTGACTGTCACAGAATGAGAAGTTGCCATTGTCCACAGCTCGTGGTCGTGCGGTAGTGTTCTCGCTTCCCGCACCCGGGTTACTGGGTTTGATTCGCGGTGGGTTATTGTGCAGCATTAGATGTAGTAAACCATTGCACGAAGTTTTGAAGAGGTTGCAGAGGTAAAAGTCCATAGTGTATACTTTCCTTATGGTCGATTTTAGTTGCCACTAGAAATTTCAAAAAATTACATTCAAACGAATAAAATTCATGAAGTAAGACACTTCGATATTGTTTTTAAATAAAGAAAATATTAAAAACCGATCAAGGTTTGAACTCAGAACCTTTCGCTTAGCAGCCAAACACTTTAACCATTACCCTAACGCAACTCATCATTTAATGACTTCACGGAGGACTTTAAAATATCACACAAAATACCGACAAACACTGTTGGTATGACTGAGTTACTCACGTTTCGTCGAAGTGCAATAGGAAATAAACAATTACCGCTGTTCTTTATTGTGAAAAAGGGGTTAGTGAGAATGATACAAACACTTTTCCTTGCTATCGCCTGAATTGGAGGCTTATTGCTTGTTTGGTTTAATTAATTAATAGAATATGAAGTAATTGGTATAAAGAATGCTCTTTCCAAACTTTCTTTAAAAGAAACATTGCTTTTGTTCAGTTACTTTATTTATGACTGAACGTTTCTAAAACTGAAGACACTCGTCCGTGCTCTGCACTGCAGTCGAGCTCTGGCAACGTCGTTCTCTGTTCATTGGCTGACTGTGTTTTGTGACGTCAGATGCGCAGAACGAACCTAAACTCGGTCGCCGTCGTAAATGACGCGCACTTTAGCAGGTGCAGCGCACCGGTCTTCGTGGAAGAGGGGAAGTGGAGGGGGCGCAGGCGCACACAGCCAGGAGACTGAGAGCAGTCGAGTCTCAAGCAGGCAGACACACCAATACTCGGGGTGCGGCGCGGGCTGCAAGACTGATGTCTTCGCACATTTAGAGCTCTTAGCAGAAAGTTATTTATATTTTTGTTATGAATTACTATTGAATCTTTTTTAAGCACGAATACAGGGGAGACTAAGTCTCAAAGTCTCCCCTCACGCTACGCCACTGCTGGCTTGCACAGTGCCCTAGCTTAAGTCCCACCCAGCATGTGTGGGTTGCGTTGGGAACACGTTCTGCAGCATGCCCACACGCACAAACGACCATCCAGCAATTGTCAGAGGAGCATCACAAATCAAGATGACTTCAGTGTAATTATTGCCTTTAAGGAAAAGTGTGATTTCTGTTTGCGTGATCATCTGTTTCTTTTATTTTCCTTCTGTACCCTATTGTAGCAATTCTGCCTATGTATGATTCAAGTTTTTTTCGAGCTACGTTAATTTGCAGTGCACATCGCGGGAAAGTTACTTTTTCCCTTAAGTTTTGCACACTAGTGTATATACATCCATTTTCGTTCCTAGATTTCATCCTTCATTAACCCTCTGGGTTGGACAACTAAGTGAAGGGTAGTCGAGGATGCGCATGTGGAGGAGTGCTGCCGATATTGGGTCGGAATGATCTGAGGCAACCAGGAGAAACCACTGTGAGAGCGATCAGATACAGATGCGAACACAGTGCCTCGAGCATTGCTCCTGCTTGTCCAACAAACGTGAGGCAGGTGCTGCTTCTCCTGTGATTTTCCGGGTGTAAGACGGCGACAAGTATACGTAGATGCAGCTTATTCTACTGAAGTATACCTGTTTAACGTCTTTTGGCGACTGTAAAGGAAAAATGCCCAGATTTATGACTTCTGCTCCACTGTCGAGATATCAGCTGTTTCACTGTGTTGGAAATATACAGACAAGAACAACAGTGTTCCACACAAGAACAAGAACAAGTAAATGAAGAGAATTTGGCGTCTCCAACAGTTGGAGAAGTAAGATCTGCCATGAAATGACTAAAGAACAACAAGGCACCTGGAACAGCCAAAATTTCAACAAAACTACACTCTCCAGTCACATTAATTTGGTCACCGACTATGTTCGGCGTCAATGTGCAACAACCACTCACATATGGCAGATGGCAGCACTAGCAGTGGAGGGTGTATAAAGCGTGTTGGAGGACGCATAACGCAGTGCAGTTGTGGTGGTAATGCAGAAATGGAACGATTTATCTGTCGTCTAAAACCGGGCATAGTCGTCAGCTTTAGGGCAAAGGATGGGAGCATTACCGAAACGACTAAGCTTGTAAACTGTTCGTGTGCTGCTGTGGCTTAAGTAGAGTTTCCGCAGGGTGAGGTGAGCGATACGCAGTGACCAATTTTCGTCCAAAGCGCTGGGCGAGATCATTCTTTTGTTCGGAAGGGAAAGCCGACAATATATGCCACCTTTCGGCCAGTCGGCGACGACAGAATCGAGGCTCACGGCCTGCAATCTTTTTCAAACGATTTTACAGAAACAATTCGGTAAAACAAATTTCATTTTTTCTTTACTTGTAGCTTTATATGTCAAGTTCATGATGATGTGCCCATCATTTCGTTAACCGTAATAGTTATTATGATATTTACGTGAAAGTAAGACACTGCGCGAAATTCTAAAAAGTTTTCAATGAAAAATGGGGGTGCTATGATTTTGCGTTTGGTGGGTATTAAATAATACGCTGCTGCCTGTTAAATTTAGCTACCATATTGAATTTTTCTTTAGACTTGAGGGATCTGTCTATCTGTCACCGATCTCGAGAAAATTGATTTAACATAGCACACTGATTTGCGATCGGACCGCGCCAGTGATAAAGCCAGAGTGCATTATCCACAACACTCCTCGCATTTCATAAACAGTTTGAGACATCGGAATGAGATTTTGGCAAATGATAGCGCGAAGAGGAGAGTATTTGGCCATATTATTACTATACAAAACTTCATTATGTACCTATTATTCCACTAACTACAGACTTTTTCGATGAAAGAATGTAATTTTTAAGGACCATCGATAGCTGGTGAAGTAAGAAATGCAATTGGTTTTGGATCAACGTAAGTGAATACATTACACGTTTATTTTGCACCGAGAATGTGCTTTTTCATAAGATACTGTCCTTACTTTTCCTCAGTTCCTCACTTAATAAACTTAATAAATCACTGTTTCAGAATTCACCTGGATTTGCGTCTGCACAGGCTTGTGAGGCGAGACTGTGTAAATTCCGCTGCGTTTTGGCGAAAGAAGCGAATTTTAACATGGCAACAAGAGAAATCTATAAGTTTTACTGGAAATTCACCACTCATGACGCTGCTCTGGAAGTTACAAATTATCAACAAGCCAGGCGAAAGTACCGGGTGATCAAAAAGTAAGTATAAATTTGAAAACTGAATAAATCACGGAATAATGTAGATAAAGAGGTACAAATTGACACACATGCTTGGAATGACATGGGGTTGTATTAGAACCAAAAAAATACAAAAGCTCAAAAAATGTTCGACAGATGGCGCTTCATCTGATCAGAATAGCAATAATTAGCATAACAAAATAAGACAAAGCAAAGATGACGTTCTTTACAGGAAATGCTCAATATATCCATCATCATTGCTCAACCATAGCTGTAGTCGAGAAATAATGTTGTGAACAACACTGAAAGCAAGTCCGGAGTTATGTTGAGGCATCGGCGTCGGATATTGTCTTTCAGCATCCCTAGAGATGTCGGTCGATCACGACACACTTGCGACTTCAGGTAACCGCAAAGCCAATAATCGCACGGACTGAGGTCTGGGGACCTGGGAGGCCAAGCATGACGAAAGTGGCGGCTGAGTACACGATCATCACGCGCGCAAGAGATCTTTCACGCGTCTAGCAATATGGGGTGATTTTTTTTGTTCTAATAAAACCCCATGTCATTCCAAGCATGTGTGTCAATTTTTACCTCTCTATCTACATTATTCCGTGGTTTATTAAGTTTTCAAATTTATGTTGACTTTTTGATCACCCAGTAAATCGCTGAATTTTCGGTGAAAGTCTTTTTAGACACTAGCCAAAGCAGAGGTGACCGATCTTTTTGAATCGTCACCATGCAAGTGTGGATGTGCAAGGGCTCCATTTGATATTTACAAACAATTTGAATGTAGGCTTCCACTTGAAATATGGCTTCCCGGCTAAGACACAAGTTGAAAATATGGTCACTATTTTTTATTTACTTAAATTTGCCATATTTCGTGACAGTACCTTTTCCGTTAGACGTTTGCAAGGCGATATTAGTCTTGGCTTCAGTTGTCTAAGTATGATTCCACAATGCATCTATGTCAGCTGCAGAAATGACGTGGTTCAACGTGTTTCTCTCATTTTGGTGTTTCAAATACAGTTTCTTCAAATGTAGTTTCTTCTTTTTAGTTAATACAAAAATAATAGTAACATAATTCAAAATTATTTATGACTGCGACCTTCACATTGTTCTTCCGTCAACACACACCAAGAGTTAGCTGCCGACTGACTATAGTCAAAGACGACTCCAACGTCAAAGATATTTTACACACTTCACAAGTTTCCACTGTTGAGCAGCTGACCGCCCAGATGAGTCAAGGAGCTACCAACAGTGCCTTCTCAACGACCGTTCAGCGAACGCTGCTGCATGTGGGCTTCCACAACAGGTGCCTATTCCGTGCACCCATGCTGACTTCTATTCATCGGCGACAAAAGCTGGAATTTGCATGCCAGTACTGCAACTGGACGTCTATTGAGTTTTATGCTCCATTGGACAGATGACCATTGGTGTGTAAGTGGGGAAACATCTGACTGCAACCAGGAAACAGTGTTATGGTCTGGGTGATGTTTTTGTGTCATTCCCTTGGTGATCTCGTCATTCGTGAAGGCTTAATGGATCTATCCTTGAGATCCAGTCCACCTCTATATACAGTTTGTTTTTCCTCGACGCGATGGTATCCTCTCAGTGTACGTGCATGGTTCGAAGAGCACCAGGATGAGTTTACTATCTCCCCCCCCCCCCCCCCCCCCCCCGGCCGCCAAACTCCCCAGATTAAAACCCAATCGAGGATCAAAATGGTTCAAATAGCTCTGAGCACTATGGGACTTATCATCTGAGGTCATCAGTCCCCTAGAATTAGTACTTAAACTAACTAACCTAAGGACATCACACAAATCCATGCCCGAGGATTCGAACCTACGACCGTAGCGGTCGCTCGGTTCCTGGCTGAAGCGCCTAGAACCGCTCGTCCACAGCGGCCGGCTCTGTGGGATCCTCAAGCGAGAAATCTAGTGCAGTTGGCTACGGCACTGTAGTCAGCGTGGCTGCACATCCCTCTCAGTGCCTTCCAGAAGCTCACTGACTCTCCTCCTGCATTTCCCGCAGTGGTCCGCACTGCAACAGGTGGTTAGTCGGGCTTTTGACAGGTGGCGACACTAATGTGGCGGAACAGTGTACTAAAATAGGTGGGGTGGTGGAGGGCACAGAAACTGGAATAGTACCACTTAAAATATTGATATTAACCTGGGAAGAACAGGAAATGCCATAACAGCTGAAGAAAGGAATTATATGCACGCTCAATAAGAAAGCAGGTCAAATGGTTCAAATGGCTCTGAGCACTATGGGACTTAACATCTGTGGTCATCAGTCCCCTAGAACTTAGAACTACTTAAACCTAACTGACCTAAGAACATCACACACATCCATGCCCGAGGCATGATTCGAACCTGCGACCGTAGCGGTCACGCGGTTCCAGACTGAAACGCCTAGAACCGCACGGCCACACCGGGCGGCAAAGCAGGTCAAACTGAGTGTGCAAATTATCGACGACAAACGCTCCTAAACTCAGGCTTTAAGGGGAGGTTTTACTATCTTTTGGTTCAAAAAATCGTTTTTTTTAATTGCATTTTTGGTTCCATAAAAGTGTTTAGAATTCACCCCTGAAACGGTTTTTCCGAATACGGAACGGAAATGTTTGTTATTCGCGGTTGAACAAAATACATACACCTGCCTGAAATCGGCCTTTTTCACGCACCAGTTTTTTTTCTTTCGGAGGACGAGTTATTGTACCGATGCTAGGGAGGAAACACACAAAATTCAAATGAAAGTTTGAAAGCATGTGTTTGGAAGTTAGCCTCCAAGCATTTGCATTCTGGTGCGAAGACTGTTGAGATTGCGGCTTTCCTGGCAGTGAGCAGCTTCGACGAAGGGTATTCTGCAATTCTGAAGACCATGACAACGATGGATGTCACCCTGGGACTCTATTCGACGCAGTTCGCCAAGCATTCGGATTCAAGCGGGCCGCGCGGGATTAGCCGAGCGGTCTCAGGCGCTGCAGTCATGGACTGTGCGGCTGGTCCCGGCGGAGGTTCGAGTCCTCCCTCTGGCATGGGTGTGTGTGTTTGTCCTCAGGATAATTTAGGTTAAGTAGTGTGTCAGCTTCGGGACTGATGACCTTAGCAGGTAAGTCCCATAAGATTTCACACACATTTGAACATTTTTGATTCAAGCGGGCGAAAACCGCTTGTCACCGGCCGTACGAGCGGCTCTGGAGCAGCGCAGGATGGCCCAGATCGAGCAGAACGGTCTGTATGAGGAAGAGGAAGGACTAGTTTATGGACCCGCAATAGCAGATTGAACGTACGTTGCATAATATCACATTTATATGTAGTCAAAACTTCAAACGCGTTTTTCACGAAATGACGTTTTTTTATTTATTTTTTAAAATCGTGCGGTATGGTAACTTCAAATCTACTGAACCGATTGGCATGATTCTTTGTTTCCGACGAAGCTAACTAAATTATCTAGGGGTTGTACCACTTTTATTCCGATCCAGCAACTATAAATATTTTTACTTGGCAGACGAAGTCGAAAGATCGATGAAAAAACCCTATTTTTTTCAAAGTAGTACCACTCAGTCTACAGGCCACAAGTGGCCCAAGGGGACCATCCGATCGCCGTGTCATCTCGAGAGGAGGATGCGGATAGGAGGGGCGTGGGGTCAGCACACCGTTCTCCGTGCCGTTATGATGGTATTCTTGACCGAAGCCGCTACTATTCGGTCGAGTAGCTCCTCAATTGGCATCACGAGGCTGAATGCACCCTGAAAAATGGCAACAGCACATGGCGTCCTGGATGGTCACCCATCCAATTGCCGCCCACGCCCGACAGCGCTTAACTTCGGTGACCTCACGGGAACCGGTGTATCCACTGCTGCAAGGCCGATGCTCTATTTTTTCAAATGGCCGCCATTTTGTTTCCTATGATCCAAATAACTTAAGCGAGGTACAACTCCTAAAGGATCTTATATACTTCGCTAACGTCAACTCAGTTTTGATTTCAGACGAGCCGGCTGACCTGTGACATACCGCACGTGGAGGTCTACATCGAAATTTTGTTTCGTTCCGACGGCACTTCTGCCTTTCCTCTTCGACATTTCCGAACGAAAAAAATTTCAGTTTGTAGAGGAAAAAATCAATAAACATTTTGACCAAATTTGACATTGATATCTATAACACATCCCGAGAAAAAAATTCTCAAAGAACATGCTTTTTTCGGGCCAAAGATAGTAAACCTCCCCTTAACGTTTTTCCTGCCCTCCTGTTTGACCTCTTCCTCGCAGTCCAGAGACAAACAGCTCCATTCGAATGTGCGGTAGATCTATTAGCACCATGAAGCAAATCTTACAAGGGCTCTGCGCCTACTCGACGTCACCGATTTCCACCAAATGTATGACACATGCAGGGCTTGGTCAGAAAATGAAGTAACGAAAGTGGGAGCTCCAGATGACCAAGCGTTTAGAAAAAATGGGACTTTTGGTGTGGGTGGGGTGATGCATGAGCAGTTTACGTTAACGTACGGGGGCGTGATGAACAGTAATTTCTCCGAATATTTTGTATTAAAATAATTAAAGTTTTTTTAAGTAAAACTAACGTTATTAACACTATACTCTTTTATTCTTTATGTCATCATACGAGGGGGGTCTAAAAGCTTCTAGCTTAACAAATAAAAACTAACAGAACTTTCATAATAACAATTTATTTTTCAATATAATACCTGTGTACGCTACTATACTTGTGGGCACGCTCAGATAACTTCTGCAAACGATTCAAACAAAAAGTCTTCGAGTTCGAGTCCCACCAAGCGTTCACAGCATCAATCACAGCATCATTATTGTCAAATCGTCGTCCTTTCTGATTTCTTTTAGGTTTGGAAAAAGAAAAAAAGTCTGACGGAGCTCGATCTGGAAAGTATGGCGGATGACGTAACGATTCGAACCCGCAGTCACGCAGAGTTTCCGGTGTTGCGAGGGCTTTGTGCGCCCGTGCGTTGTCCTGATGCAGAAGAACTCGGCGCGCCAATACTCCGCTCCCCTTTTCCTTTATCTCTTCTCTCAAACGGCGCAGGAGGGTGCAACAGGATGATGCATTGATAGTTACGCCCCTTTACAAGTCTCTTCTTAAGTTGCCAATCCTAACATTGATTTGCAGCAGCTCTCCATTCAGTGCGATTGTCGGCCAGCCTCTTCAATTCCGTGAAACTTCCGCATCCTAGGTCCTGCATTATCTGGCTTATGTACTTTCTTCTAGGTCTGCCTCTTGCCCTTTTGCCGTCCACAAGGCCTTCCGTTATAGTGTGGAGAAGACTTTCATGTCTCAGAATGTGTCCCATCCATATATCTCTCCTCTTCTTGACCGTCTTCCAAAGAACTGGAACTTCCTCCGCTCTCTGCAGGACTTCTTCATTTGTCATCCTGGCCGTCCACGGAATTTTTAACATCCTTCGCAGACACCACATTTCGAATCCTTCAATCCTTCTTCTTTCGCCCTCTCCAAGTGTCCAGGTTTCGCTGCCGTAGAGAAGCACACTCCCAACAAAGGTCTTTATTAACCGCTTCCTTAACGACAGACTTATCATATTTGATGTGAGGAGTCCTTTCCTTTTATAGAATGCAATCTTTGCCTGATTTATTCTACTTATTACATCTTTCCTACTACGACCATCTGATGTTATTCTGCTTCCCAAGTAGACAAAGTCTTGTATTTCTTTCAGCTTCTCTCCATTCAGCCTTATATTCGTAATTGCTTGATTATTTTGTTTGCTTGCAACTAAGATTTTTGTTTTTGACTTATTAATTTTCATGTTGTACCGTGTAGCAAGAGTGTTTTCCATTTCCTCCAACACTACTTGTAATTCTTCCTCATTTTCCGCTAGGACAGCAATGTCATCCGCAAAACGCAGCATATCAACTATTTTTCCCTGGATCCGGATTCCATTAGCTTGTCCTAACTTTTCTCTGACCTCGTCCATTGCTTTCTGTATGTACATATTAAAGAGGACAGGGGAGAGTGCACATCCCTGCCTCACACCCTGTTAAATTTTTGCTTGTTGTTGATGTTCCCCACATCTCACTATTGCCACCTCTTCTTTGTATATGTTCCATATCGTTCTCCTGTCCTTGTACTTAGCTCCAGTTTCCCTCAATATCTGGAATAGTTTTTTCCATTCAACCTTATCAAAGGCTTTTTCGAGGTCAATAAATGCTATGTAGGTGTCCTTTCCTTTTTCCATTCTTTTTTCTATTATGAGCCTTAGGGCCATAATGGCTTCTCGCGTACCTCTCCCTCTTCTAAAGTAATCCACCATAATTACTCCTTCTGCAACCCAAGAGACCGATGCCATCACCTTACCGGCTGATTTTTGCATCCGGAATTTTTTGGGGATGTTTCCATCGTTGTGACTTGTCTTGTCTCCGAATCAAAGTTGTGCGCCAACGTTTCGTCCATTGTCACATACCTTGCAAGAAAGCCGTCTTCATCCGTTTCAAATTGGCGGACGATTTCTTCACAACATTGCACACGCTCCCGCCTCTGATACGCGTTCAAGCCTTTCGGGACCCACCGAGATGAAACTTTCCGCATTCGCAAAGCGTCCACAACGACGTCGTGAGCACGCCCGTGGGAGATTCCAAATGCGGTTTCAATGTGCTGCGCCGTCCGCTGTGGTCGAGCGGTTCTAGGCGCTTCAGTCTAGAGTCGCGTGACCGCTACGGTCGCAGGTTCGAATCCTGCCTCGGGCATGGATGTGTGTGATGTCCTTAGGTTAGTTAGGTTTAAGTAGTTTTAAGTTCTAGGGGACTGATGACCTCAGATGTTAAGTCCCATAGTGCTCAGAGCCATTTGAACCGTTTTTTTCAATGTGCTGCAATGTTGTTCGACGATCCTGCAGTCACCGTGTCATCAGTGGCACGGTGACAGACCTTCCGCTCCTTGGCGCATCTTCCACACTCGTCCTTCCACATTTGAAGTCGGAACACCCACTTATCCACTGTTGCATAAGACGGAGTACTATCCTTAAGTGTATTCCGCATGTCCTCCGCAATTTCCTCGGGCGTCATTCCCTTCAAATGAAGATATTCGATAAAGGCACGGTTCTTGATTCTCTCGACATTTGCCATTTTCTTACACTACGATACACAACGCATCCTAGCGGCAAAACTAACGAAGCTGGAGCCGCGAAATTGGACTTGCATACCCTCAAAGGGTCAGGATAAGAGTGGGTGGTGTTTCTTGTGCGAGACATTACTGTAACCATCTCGGGCTAGAAACTTTTCGACTGCCCCTCGTATTTCCAGCCATCTGCCGCTGCCTGGCTCCAAATTGCAGCGTTTAGCACGGCAGTTTGTAACGTAAACTCTGTCGGTGCGTGAGAAACAGAGTGCTGCAATCTAGTTTCGAATTGGAATAGCTCTCCGCACACTGTCCTTCACCATGATAATGGCAGACCACACACGAGCGCTTCGAAATCCGCAACAATCCGATGCCTTGGGTTTACTGTCATCGGTCATCCTCCGTACAGCGCTCACTTGGCCCCATTCGATTTTCATCCGTTCGTAAAAGTTAAAGAACACCTTCGAGGTCTTCACTTTCATAGTGATGAAGTGGTGCAGAGGCTGGTGGCGTTGTGACTCAGTCAACAAAATCCTGTTGTTGTTGAGGTCTTCAGTTCGAAGACTGCTTTGATGCAGCTCTCCGTGCTACTGTATCCTATGCAAGACTCCATCTCCCAGTACCTACTGCAACCTACGTCCTTCTTATTCTGTTTACTGTATTTATCTCTTGATCTCCCTCTACGACCCCCTCTCCCCCACTTACCTTCAGTACTAATCTGGCTATCCCTTGATGTCTCAGAATATGTCCTATCAACCTACGAGGGTAACCCCAAAAGTAAGGTCTCCTATTTTTTATAAGTACATAGACCTGTTTATTTCTACAATGGTTTATGTTGTGTCTAGACAAGACAGCCTAGACACAATGAGAGGAAGCCGAAAGGCACGCGCTAAGCCAAAGCAGGGTGCGTGAGGTCTGAAACAGGATACGTAATGAATGCTATAAAGAAAAGTACGTAGCTTCTGGAATACTTAACTTTAATCCATCCTTTTGGTACATCTGGAGATTGTGGCGATACAAGTGAGACTCTTTAGATACATGCAATGTTACTAATGGCGCCTTGCTAGGTCGTAGCCATTGACTTAGCTGAAGGCTATTCTAACTATTGGCTCGGCTAATGAGCAATGCTTCATCCATGTAGTCGCTAGCAAAGTCGTCCGTACAACTGGGGCGAGAGCTATTCCGTATCTCGAGACCTGCCTTGTGGTGGCGCTCGGTCTGCGATCACACAGTGGCGACACGCGGGTCCGACATGTACTAATGGACCGCGGCCGATTTAAAGCTACCACCTAGCAAGTGTGGTGTCTGGCGGTGACACCACATTCCTCCCCCGCAAATCGGCGAACGGTCGTGTTATAAGGCTTCCGCCCGCCGTGGGGAGGACCCCATGTTGACGTATGCGATGGGGTGGGGAGCCTGACAACAGGCGAGGCTGTGCCACCCGCACCCGGCCATTCGGTCCGAGGGGATCTAGGAAACGCCTGAAAACCTAGTCCAGGGCGCACGTCAACATGCGGTGGATGCGCCCGTAAAGAGACAGGAGGGGCCGAAGGGTCGACCTCCATCGCGTCGGGGTACCCGACGCGCGAAGACGCCATGTGGTCCGGAGCGGGCAAGAGTTCCATGGCGGAGGACAGCTGGTCACGGGAAGCGATCGGCGGCGCGTGACCCAGGGAGGCGCCTGGCGGTTGCAGCGAAGCGTCCACTGCGGGCGGCGCCGGCTGGAGGACAGGCGGCGGCGGTGGAGGCGGCGGCGGCGGCTGCGCGTCGCCATGGGGCAAAATGGAAGGCATCGTCGGTAACACCTGGGGATGAGGCGAGCCAGCAGATGGGTTCCCAGGGCGCTGACCGGACGGCACCGTCGCTGAAAGCAGACGGGGAGCGGCAGAACCCGTGCGACGACAGAGGCGCAGCTGATTGAGATGCCGACGCACCTCACCAGAGGCCCCCAAAACCAAATACGTCGCGCGGCCGAGGCAGCGAAGAATGCGCCCTGCAAGCCAACGCCGTGAACCTCGATAGTTACGATAGAATACAACGTCGCCTGGAGCAAAAGCAGAAGTCTGCCGCTACACAGGAACCTGATGCAGCGGATGCAGCAAAGACATCAAGGTTCGATGAGGACGACCGTGGAGCAACTCAGCCGGCGAGCGACCATCTCGGGGCTGAGAGCGATACGATGACAAAAAGAGCAACAACGCGTCCTCCCGAGAATGCGACTCTTTCAACTTCAACACTTGTGACTTGAAAGTCCGGACCAATCGTTCAGCGGCACCGTTTGACTGAGGCGAAAACGGCGCGGATGTCAGATGTTGAATACCATTGGCCTGGCAGAATGACTGAAATTCTGCGGACATGAATTGTGGGCCATTGTCGGAAACAATAGTCTGCGGAAGACCTTCAATGCAAAAGATAGCAGACAACGCTTGGATGGTGGCAGTTGACATCGTGGAAGACATCCGGACAACAAAAGGAAAATTACTGAAGGCATCTACCAGAACCAACCATCGAGCATTCCAGAATGGACCAGCAAAATCGATGTGCAAACGTTGCCAAGGGGAAGTGGCTTTTGGCCATGCAAAGACTTTCCGCGGCGGTGCGGATTGTTGTTCAGCACACGCCATGCAAGAAGAACACATATTCGTAATTGCAGCATCGATTCCGAACCAAGTACAGTGCTGACGAGCAAGTTGTTTCGTTCGCACTATACCCCAATGTCCTTGGTGAAGAAGCCGTAAAACAGAGGACTGTAACGAACGTGGGACCACGACTCTGGACTGATCATTATCAGAACGCAACAACAAAACACCACGTCGAACAAAAAGTCTCTCCATGTGAGCAAAAAATCGGCGAACCAACGGATCCTCGATCCGAGACTTTGACAAAGGCCATTGCGTAGCAACAAAACGCAAAACGGTAGCAAGGACAGGGTCAGCAGCTGTGGCTGTAGCTACACGACGAAAATCAATCGGAAACGAGTCGACCACTTCATCGGTTTCCGAATCAATGAACATGCAAGCAAGTTCGGAAGAATCGAATGCTCTATCCTCAGCAACAGGCAAACGGGACAACGCATCGGCGTTTCCGTGCTTAGCAGTGGACCGATACAAGATATCGTAGCGGTACTACGAGAGGAAAATAGACCTGCGAATGAATTTCTGCGCTGTACACGGAGGTACAGGCTTGTTCGGATGAAAAAGCGACGTCAAAGGTTTGTGGTCTGTGATGATGGTAAAGTGACGACCATACAAGAAATCATGGAACTTAGTAACACCAAACACGAGAGCCAAAGCTTCTTTCTCGATCTGTGAATAATTTCTTTGCGCAGACGAGAGCAATTTGGATGCAAAGGCAATAGGGCGATCATGCGATCCATCTTTGTGCGCAAGCACAGCACCGATCCCGAAATCCGATGCATCTACCATCAACAAAAGGGGTTTCTGGGGATCGAATGGCGTAAGGCAAGTATTAGAAAGCAACGCCGATTTCAACTGGCGAAAGGCGCGTTCGCATTCCGTCGTCCAGACGAACGGAACACCTGTACGGCGTAAGCAATGAAGCGGAGCTGAAAGGGAAGAGGCATTGCGCACATTCACTCACACCTTGTGGTTCTAAATCGTTTAAAGTTCTTGCGACCGCATCACGCAATGCGTGGGGAACATTGTGCGCTCGGAAAAATTTCGGTTGCGCGTTTACTTTCAGTTCCAAATGTGCTTCATAGTTCTGAGCGCAACCTAAGCCCGGTGAAAAAATGTCTGCAAATTCTTCACACAGACGAGGAACAATGTCTGAAGGCACAGCCTGATTCACTGATAGGACCTGACTTACAATAGACAAGTTAAACAATTGAAATAAATCTAAACCAAACAAGTTCACTGCAGTAGAAGAACGAAGAATGTAAAATGACACAAGTTTTGTTTGTCCCTTGTATGTTGCAAGAAGAGTGCACTGTCCTAACACAGGGATATTCTGACCTGAATAACTATGTAACTTAACATTCGCGGCACGCAACGGAGGTTTGCCCAGTTGTTTGTACGTGTCATGATTGAGCAATGAAACTGCAGCTCCGGTATCGAGCTGGAATGGTATGACCTTGCCATTAAAGTCCAAATCTACAAAAAGTTTATTGTCCTGTCGACGACAAGAGCGACTGTCTCGTGCAATTTGAACTGATACAGGTACAGCATCACTTGCTAATTGACGTGATTTCCGGCGACGTCGACGCACACTTTTTGTGGGACGAACACAGTCACTGTTAGAGAAAGTGGCACTGGACGAAGTGGAATTAACTACATGAATGTCCATCGGCGAAGGTTCACGAGCCTGAGTATTCTTGGTTCGATTCCGGCGCGAAGCAAAGGGCCTGGAATGGTTGTGATTGTCTGATCTGAGCTTTTTCTGGCAAACACTTTGAACATGTCCTTTTTTATTACAGAAAAAGCAAATAGCTTGGCGTGACGGGCAATTTTCACGCGAATGTCTAGTAGCACACCGCGGGCATGATTTCACTGCATTTGTATGCTGGCGCGGCACACCTGGTTTAGAGCGTGGCGGCAGTTGCGTAGACGTGTGCGAGGCCAGTCGATCGTTCTGTGCAGCGCGCCCGGCGGGCCGGTTAACTTGACACACGGCTGGCGAAGTTGCAAATGATTCCTGAGCAAAGTCAAGCGTGTCTCGTCTATCCAATATGTCTATCACTTGTTGAAGGGAGGGATTAACGAGTTTCAAAATCTGTTCCCGTATGCGAACATCAGAAACGTTCTGTGCTATTGCATCACGTACCATAGTATCTGAATAAGGGAGTTCACATTCACACTCCAAAGCACAACCCCTTGTAAGGCCTTGCAGTGTTGCAACCCACTCCCTATTAGTTTGACTGGCCGTACGTTTTGTACTAAAGAAAGTATACCTTTTTGCACCTACATTAACTGTTTCCTTGAAATAGGCATCTAAAGCAGACAAAATTTCTTCGTAGGACAGAGTTGCTACGTTGCGTCGGGGAAATAATTTCACTATCACACGGTACATTTGCACCCCTACACACGACAATAAATGAGGCTGCCGCTCGTTACCTTGAATTCTGTAGGCGGCGAGATGAAATCCAAACTGGCGTGACCACTCCGTCCATGTTTCCGTAGCTGGTTCAAACGGCCTAAAAGGCGGTGCAACTGCGAGTTGCGGCTGCGGTAGCGGTGGAGCGGCGGCTGCCGCATCGTTTTGCAGTGCACGTTGACCCTGGGCGAGCTGTCCAAGGGCATCCAATAACGCCTGCGTCTGCTGATTCTGCAAGCGATAAAATTCGGACAGTACATCTGGCGAAGCCATGACACAAGTAAATGTAAGCAATTAGAAAGAACAAGACCCTTTCCGTTGACTCGTCGCCAAAAATTGTTGTGTCTAGACAAGACAGCCTAGACACAATGAGAGGAAGCCGAAAGGCACGCGCTAAGCCAAAGCAGGGTGCGTGAGGTCTGAAACAGGATACGTAATGAATGCTATAAAGAAAAGTACGTAGCTTCTGGAATACTTAACTTTAATCCATCCTTTTGGTACATCTAGAGATTGTGGCGATACAAGTGAGACTCTTTAGATACATGCAATATTACTAATGGCGCCTTGCTAGGTCGTAGCCATTGACTTAGCTGAAGGCTATTCTAACTATTGGCTCGGCTAATGAGCAATGCTTCATCCATGTAGTCGCTAGCAAAGTCGTCCGTACAACTGGGGCGAGTGCTATTCCGTATCTCGAGACCTGCCTTGTGGTGGCACTCGGTCTGCGATCACACAGTGGCGACACGCGGGTCCGACATGTACTAATGGACCGCGGCCGATTTAAAGCTACCACCTAGCAAGTGTGGTGTCTGGCGGTGACACCACAGTTTACATCAGTTTACAGCTTGAACATTTAGCTATTTTTTGACATAATCACCATATCTGTCGATGCATTTTTGTAGACGCTGTGGCAGTTTTCGTATGCCCATGTCATACCAGCTCGCCGCCATGCTGTTCAGAAAGTTATGAACCTCTTCTTTCACCTCGTCGTCGCAGCTGAATCGCTGGGTCCACAATTAACGAAGACAAGTACTGTGAGACGCTGAAAAAACTCAAACGGGCAATTCAGAACAGGAGAAGAGGAATGCTGAGCAAGGGCGTACACAACGCTCGCCCATACATCACTCGGCAAACCGTTGCTTTCCTGCAACAGTTTCAGTGGACTATAATCACCCACCCACCCTATACTCCTGACTTGGCGCCCAGTGACTATCACCTGTTCCCTAGGTTAAAACAACATTTGGCCAGAAAGCGATTCAGCTCCGACGACGAGGTGAAAGAAGAGGTTCATAACTTTCTGAACAGCATGGCGGCGAGCTGGTATGACATGGGCATACAAAAACTGCCACAGCGTCTACAAAAATGCATCGACAGAAACGATGATTATGTCGAAATATAGCTAAATGTTCAAGCAGTAAACTGATGTAAACCATTGTAGAAATAAACAGGTCTATGTACTTAAAAAAAATAGGAGAACTTACTTTTGGGATTACCCTCGTATCTACATCTACATCAGCATAGATACCCTGCAATCCGTCGTACGGTGCATGGCCGAGGGTACCCTGTACCACTACTAGTCATTGGCCCTCCTGTTCCACTTGCTTATAGAGCGAGGTAGAAACGATTGTTTATGTGCCTCCGTATAAGCCTCATTTCTCACATCTTATCTTCGCGATACTTACACACAGTGTATTTTCTCGGCAATACAGTCATTCGGCAGTCAGTTTTAAACGCCAGTTTTCTAAATTTTCTCTACAGTGTTCCGAAAGTAACGCCACCATCCCTCTAGGGATTCCCATTTGAATTGCCGAAGCATTTCTGTAACACATACGTGTGGTTCGAACCTACCGGTAACAAATATAGCATTCGATGTCCTCCTTCAATCCGACCTGGTACTGCTCCAAAACACTCGAGCAGTGCTGAAGCATAGGTCGTACCAGCGTCCTATACAGGGTGAGTCACCTAACATTACCGCTGGATATATTTCGTAAACCACATCAAATACTGACGAATCGATTCCACAGACCGAACGTGAGGAGAGGGGCTAGTGTAATTGGTTAATACAAACCATAAAAAAAATGCACGGAAGTATGTTTTTTAACACAAACCTACGTTTTTTTTAAATGGAACCCCGTTACTTTTGTTAGCACATCTGAACATATAAACAAATACGTAATCAGTGCCGTTTGTTGCATTGTAAAATGTTAATTACATCCGGAGATATTGAACTAAAGTTGACGCTTGAGTACCACTCCTCCGCTGTTCGATCGTGAGTATCGGAGAGCACCGAATTACGTAGGGATCCAAAGGGAACGGTGATGGACCTTAGGTACAGAAGAGACTGGAACAGCTCATTACGTCCACATGCTAACACCTTTTTATTGGTCTTTTTCACTGACGCACATGTACATTACCACGAGGGGTGAGGTACACGTACACACGTGGTTTCCGTTTTCAATTACGGAGTGGAATAGAGTGTGTCCCGACATGTCAGGCCAATAGATGTTCAATGTGGTGGCCATCATTTGCTGCACACAATTGCAATCTCTGGCGTAATGAATGTCGTACACGCCGCAGTACATCTGGTGTAATGTCGCTGTAGGCTGCCACAATACGTTGTTTCATATCCTCTGGGGTTGTAGGCCCATCACGGTACACATTCTCCTTTAACGTACCCCACAGAAAGAAGTCCAGAGGTGTAAGATCAGGAGAACGGGCTGGCCAATTTATGCATCCTCCACGTCCTATGAAACGCCCGTCGAACATCCTGTCAAGGGTCACCCTAGTGTTAATTGCGGAATGTGCAGGTGCACCATCATGCTGATACCACATACGTCGACGCGTTTCCAGTGGGACATTTTCGAGCAACGTTGGCAGATCATTCTGTAGAAACGCGATGTATGTTGCAGCTGTTTGGGCCCCTGCAATGAAGTGAGGACCAATGAGGTGGTCGCCAATGATTACGCACCATACATTTACAGTACACGGTCGCTGTCGCTTTACCTGTCTGAGTCAGCGAGGATTGTCCACGGACCAGTAATGCATGTTCCGTAGATTCACTGCCCCGTGGTTTGTGAAACCCGTTTCATCGGTAAACAGGTAGAACTGCCACGCATTCTCTATTAATGCCCATTGACAGAATTGCAGTCGATGATTAAAGTCGTCACCATGTAATTGCTGGTGTAGCGACACATGAAACGGGTGAAAGCGGTGACGATGCAGTATGCGCATGACACTACTTTGACTCAGTCCACCGGCTCTCGCAATATCCCGTGTACTAATGTGTGGGTTCATGGCAACAGTAGCTAACACACCAACTGCACCCGCTTCTCCTGTGACGGGCATGTTACGGACCCGTTTGCGTGCTACGACCATACCTGTTGCATACAGTTGGCGGTAGATGTTTTGCAATGTGCGGCACGTTGGATGCTCTCTGTCCGGGTACCGTTCTGCATACACCCTGCAGGCTTCAGCTGCATTTCGTCGACACTCGCCGTAGATGAGTATCATCTCCGCCTTTTCAGAGTTCGAATACACCATGGTCACAGTTCCCACAACACTACACTATCACAGACGTCTGGTAACACGGTGTACTACAGTTGGTCTGCGTGCGGAGACGAATGCAGAATAACAATAGCAGCAAGCGCAACATGCGGACACTGCGACAGCTAGACCAAACCACAACAGTGCACTACAGCCACAGTCGTAAACACGGTCGTCATCGTAAACATGTCCCTGCAGATGCTGCTCGCCGACCGTGGCCCGTGTTTGTTGCAACACGCAACTGAACGTCGGAGGTTTCAAGCGTCAACTTTAGGTTACAATATCTCCGGATGTAATTTTACAATGCAACAAACGGCACTGATTACGTATTTGTTTATATGTTCAGATGTGCTAACAAAACTAACGG
Organism: Schistocerca serialis cubense; assembly: GCF_023864345.2. NCBI lineage: Eukaryota > Metazoa > Arthropoda > Insecta > Orthoptera > Acrididae > Schistocerca > Schistocerca serialis. The sequence continues at coordinate 27,673,176 of NC_064642.1, forward strand.
GGTTCCATTTTAAAAAAACGTAGGTTTGTGTTAAAAAACATACTTCCGTGCATTTTTGTATGGTTTGTATTAAACAATTACACTAGCCCCTCTCCTCACGTTCGGTCTGTGGAATCGATTCGTCAGTATTTGATGTGGTTTAGGAAATATATCCAGCGGTAACGTTAGGTGACTCACCCTGTATACGAACTCCTTTACAGATGAACCACACTTTCCTAAAATTCTCCCTAAGCTGACCATTTGCCTTCCCTACCACAGTTCTCACATGCTCGTTACAACGTTACGTTCAGATATTGAAATGACGTGACTGTGTCAAGCAGTAGAATACCAATGCTATATCCGAATATTATAGATTTGTTTTTCCTACTTATCCGCATTAACTCACACTTTGCCACATTTAGAGCTAACTGGAAATTTTGTCTAAGCCGTCTTGTATCTTCCTACAGTTATTCAGCTTCGACACTTTACCGTAGACTACATCATCATCAGCAAACAACCGGAGATTGCTGCCCACCCTGTCCGCCAAATCATTTATGTATATACAGAACAACAGCGCTCCTACCACACTTCCCTGGGACACTCCTGACGATACCCTTGTCTCTGATGAACATTCGCCGTCGAGGACAACGTACTGGGTTCTATTATTTAAGAAGTCTTCGAGCTACTCACATATTTGTGAAATTATTCAATATGCTCATATCTTCGTTGACAGCCTGCACTGGGGCACCGTGTCAAATGCTTTAAGGAAATTTACAAATATGAATTCTGCCTGTTTTTCTTCATACATGGTTCTCAGTATACCACGTCAGAAAAGGGCAAGCTGTGTTTCGCAAAAGCGATGCGTTCTAAAACCCTCATTCGTGGACATGAGCTTCTTAGTCTCAAGAAAGTTTATCATATTGAAACTGAGAATAAAAACCGAAATGGAATTCCATCCGGACCTGACGACTTATTTGCTTTCTGATATTTCGGTTCTTTCTCTACGCCAGGGATGCTTATTGCTACATCGTCCATTTGGGAGTCTGCCAGATGGTCAAATGACGGTATGTTTGTACGATTCTCCTGCGTGAAAGATTTCGTGAACGTGAAATTTAAAAATGTCACAAATGGCTCTGAGCACAATGGGATTTAACTTCTGAGATCATCAGTCCCCTAGAACTTAGAACTACTTAAGGCTAACTAACCTAAGGACATCACACACATCGATCCCCGAGACAGGATTCGAACCTGCGACCGTCCTGGTGGCGCGGTTCCAGACTGAAGCGCCTAGAACCGCACGGCCACCCCGGCCGGCACGCTGGCTGTGCCAGCAGCCAGTGTGCTACGAGCTGATCGCAAGCTTTCACTCCCAGCATCCTCTGCAGAAAACATGCCTTAAAGTGTGCAATCTGTGCTCCGGCCGTCGAAATTTAAAACTTTGGCTTTCGTTTTGCTATCTTCAGTTACCTGTCACACCAGACTGATCAACAAGGGTCTGAATGAAACCTTAGACCGTCTTAGCGGTTTTACATAGGACCAGAATTTATCGGGTTCTCTGCCAGATCTTTCGCTAAGGTGTGACGGTAGTTGTTGTTGTTTCACCAATTCTCTTAAGTACCTCCTCATTAGTTACGTCGTCCACCCATCTAATGTTCAACATTCTTCTTTAGCACCGCATTTCGAAAGCATCTATTCTCTTTTTGTCTAAACTGTTTATCGCCCATGTTTCACATCCATACATGGTTACACTGCATACAAGTACCCTCAGAAAAGATTTCCTAATATTTAAGTCTATATTAGATGATAACGCATTTCACTTCTTCAGAAATGGTTTTCTTCCCTTTTCCAGTCTGTGTTTTCTATCCCCTCTATTTCGTCCATCATCAGTTATTTTGCTCCCCAAATACCAAAACTCATCTACTATTTTGAGTGTCTCGTTTCCTATGCTAATTCCCTTAGTATCACCTGATTTTAATTCGACTATATTCTACTATTCTTGTCTTGCTTTTGTTGATGCTCACGCACTGTGCGAATTACATTGTCCTCGTCAAACCTCTATGTTTTTATTTCTTCTCCATGAACTTTAATACCCCCTCCCAAATTTTCTTTTGTTAGTTTCACTACTTGCTCAATTTACAGATTGAATAACATCGAGGATCGACTGCAACCCCATCTCACTCCCTTCTGAACCACTGCTTCCCTTTCATGCCCCTCGACTGTTATACACTCCTGGAAATTGAAATAAGAACACCGTGAATTCATTGTCCCAGGAAGGGGAAACTTTATTGACACATTCCTGGGGTCAGATACATCACATGATCACACTGACAGAACCACAGGCACATAGACACAGGCAACAGAGCATGCACAATGTCGGCACTAGTACAGTGTATATCCACCTTTCGCAGCAATGCAGGCTGCTATTCTCCCATGGAGACGATCGTAGAGATGCTGGATGTAGTCCTGTGGAACGGCTTGCGAAGCCATTTCCACCTGTCGCCTCAGTTGGACCAGCGGTCGTGCTGGACGTGCAGACCGCGTGAGACGACGCTTCATCCAGTCCCAAACATGCTCAATGGGGGACAGATCCGGAGATCTTGCTGGCCAGGGTAATTGACTTACACCTTCTAGAGCACGTTGGGTGGCACGGGATACATGCGGACGTGCATTGTCCTGTTGGAACAGCAAGTTCCCTTGCCGGTCTAGGAATGGTAGAACGATGGGTTCGATGACGGTTTGGATGTATCGTGCACTATTCAGTGTCCCCTCGACGATCACCAGTGGTGTACGGCCAGTGTAGGAGATCGCTCCACACACCATGATGGCGGGTGTTGGCCCTGTGTGCCTTGGTCGTATGCAGTCCTGATTGTGGCGCTCACCTGCACGGCGCCAAACACGCATACGACCATCATTGGCACCAAGGCAGAAGCGACTCTCATCGCTGAAGACGACACGTCTCCATTCGTCCCTCCATTCACGCCTGTCGCGACACCACTGGAGGCAGGCTGCACGATGTTGGGGCGTGAGCGGAAGACGGCCTAACGGTGTGCGGGACCGTAGCCCAGCTTCATGGAGACGGTTGCGAATGGTCCTCGCCGATACCCCAGGAGCAACAGTGTCCCTAATTTGCTGGGAAGTGGCGGTGCGGTCCCCTATGGCACTGCATAGGATCCTACGGTCTTGGCGTGCATCCGTGCGTCGCTGCGGTCCGGTCCCAGGTCGACGGGCACGTGCACCTTCCGCCGACCACTGGCGACAACATCGATGTACTGTGGAGACCTCACGCCCCACGTGTTGAGCAATTCGGCGGTACGTCCACCCGGCCTCCCGCATGCCCACTATACGCCCTCGCTCAAAGTCCGTCAACTGCACATACGGTTCACGTCCACGCTGTCGCGGCATGCTACCAGTGTTAAAGACTACGATGGAGCTCCGTATGCCACGGCAAACTGGCTGACACTGACGGCGGCGGTGCACAAATGCTGCGCAGCTAGCGCCATTCGACGGCCAACACCGCGGTTCCTGGTGTGTCCGCTGTACCGTGCGTGTGCTCATTGCTTGTACAGCCCTCTCGCAGTGTCCGGAGCAAGTATGGTGGGTCTGACACACCGGTGTCAATGTGTTCTTTTTTCCATTTCCAGGAGTGTATTTGCCGCCTGGTTTCTGTACAAGTTGTAAATATCCTTTCGCTTCCTGTATTTTACCCCTGCTACCTTCAGAATTTCAAAGAGAGTATTCCGGTCAACATTGCCAAAAGCTTTCCCTAAGTCTACAAATACTATAAACTGAGTTTTGCATTTCCTTAATTTTTCCTATGAGATAGGTCGTAGCGTCAGGGGCGATTCGCGTGGTCTTACGTTTCTCCGAAATCGTAACTGATTTTTCCCGAGGTCGGATTCTACCAGTTATTCCAATTCTCCTGTAAACAATTCGTGTTAGTATTTTGGGCCACGATTTATTAAACTGATAGTTCGATAAAATTTTACACCTCTCAGAAACTGCTTTCTTTGCAATTGAGCTTCCTCTCCGCTTGAAGTCTGAGTGTATTTCGCCATTGTCATACATCTTGCACACCAGATGGAAGAATATTGTCATGGCTGGCTTTCCCAGAGCTATCAGTAGTTCTGGCGGAATATCGTGTATTCCTGGGCGTTGTTTCGACTTAGGTCTTTCATGACTCTGTCAAACTCCTCTCGCTGTATCGTATCTCCCATCTTATCTTCGTCTGCCTCCTTGTCCATTTTTACAACGACGGTGCCAATAAACTGATCTCTCGCTGGGAGAAATTTGTTCGTCAGCCGGGTAACTATATTGAGAAGTAAATACGTAGACATGAAGAATGAGGATGTAGGTTAATAAAGTTTGTTTCATTTAGAAAGCTTTACGAGTTTCCACGTACAAAATTCGGAGGTATCTCCTTTGCTCACGTCCTCGTAGTTTCCAGGTAGCAGTCGGGGCAGTGAAAAGAGTACAGAACTGTAATGGAAGGTCGTGGGATCGAGTCCCTATATAGAAACTTTTTTTCAATTTTTGCGTTGCTCACACTGCAAAAAAAAAAAAAAAAAATGCTCAGTATATTGTATTTATAAATATTATCATTAAAAGTATGGAAAGGCAAAGATAGATTTAGAATTATAAATAAATTTCGAGGAATGTATTGTAAGACGCACATGGGAACTCTGTATATAAAATTCTATACTTTTATTATTTTACAGCTGATGATTTACATGCACTGAGGTAATATTCATCATCAAAACAGGGGAAGCAGGGAGGTAGTAATTGTGTTGACATCTACACAAGCTATAAACGCCGCATTTTTACAAATACGTGGTTGTTTTAAAGTTTCTGTACAAAAACGAACTAGTGTTACTGTCATTAAAGCTTTTCGCTTATCGCACAGAAACCACGCGTAATGCATCATTTCGCCAAACATTGGCGAGGACTATTTGTGGTATACAATGGAATATATTTTGATGCAGTTTTTTCGGGATGTCATTTCTTTTTTTCTCTCGACGACGTAAGAGCAATTTTGAAGCATTTTGATCAAATTCTTTATATGACGATAACAACAGATGTCGCAGCGTTGCATTAGCTGTGTGCATTTTGGGGCAATCACTTTAATACTGCTCGATGGCAGTCCTTCTTTATCTCTAAAAACCTACCGTACAATTGTAGATTTGTGGATTTGTTTGTCCTCACGAGTCAATTAACTCAAAAAATGTCTTCTCTTGCACACAGAGTTTCATCAAATCAAATACAATATGTTGAGCATTGTCTCCGTTTATTTGTAGTGTGACGTAAAAACTGAAAATAGAAAAGAAGATTCCAGACTTGTACTCGATCCCACGACTCTCGGATTGCCGTTCCGTATAGTTTCCGCTGCGTCAACCGACGCCTGATTACTACGCTAATATAAACGGTTAATGCTCCGCCAGATCTGCCCCACAAATGCTATGTTTTTTTCTAAACTCTTTGCCGTCTAGAGCTCAGAGTTCTGTTACTTTCATCTCTGGACAAGCCTTGGATATGCCATAAATTTCGACGAAATCGGTTTTGACGGTTAGACGCGGACGCCTTGTTAGAACAACAGCTGAATTTGGAACTGGCACACTTCCACTATTCATTGGCTAAACAGTGGCGTCCATTCAAGACGCAAGGGAAGCACTCTGCTTATGCAGCCTAAACTGGAAACAACAGTGAGACTAACGGATCCATTGAAGTTTAAAAGCATTCCTTACAGGGGTTGAGAAATGCGGCTTTACACAACACTGGTACGTTAGTGCTGGTGATTTTTCATGATTCTCAGCAAAGTTTGTACCGTCGCACATTCTGAACGGTCTGTACGAGGGGCGTCTGGAGCTCGGAGAGACTTGGCTGCCTGCTGCCCCCAGTCACTACACTTGGGCGACAAAAGTCGTGCCATAATTCCCAATATCGTGTCGGACCTTGTTTTGGCCTGTGTAGGGTAGCATCTCGACGTGGCATGGACTCAACATTTTGCCTGCATAGCCGTCCATAATCGCGAAGTGCAGGATATTCTGCACGAACCGACCTTCTCGATTACCACCCACAAATGTTCGACGGGATTCATGTCGGGCAGTATGGATGGCCAGATAATTCGCTTCAATTGTCCTGAATGTTCTTCAAACCAATCATGAAAAATTGTGGCCCGGCGACATGTTTGGATCATTAAGTCCATGAATGGATGCTAATTGTCTTCAACTAATCGACCTTAGCAATTTACAGTCAATGATCGGTTTAATTGGACCAGAGGACGCAGTCCATTCCACGCGAGCACAGCCCACACCATGGAGCCACCACCAGCTTGCACATTGCGTTGTTAACAATTTAGAGCCGGCCGCTGTGACCGAGCGGTTCTTGGCGCTTGATTCCGGAGCCGCGCTGCTGCTACGGTCGCAGGTTCGAATCCTGCATCGGGCATGGATGTGTGTGGTGTCCTTACTGCCAGCAAGAAACCAAATGTATGGTTCCGATACGTGGATGACACGTTTGTGTTGTGGAGACATGGTAGGGAGGAACTAAGCCGGTTCCACGAACATCTGAACAGCATAAACTCAAGAATTCAGTTTACAATGGAGGAGGAGGTAGACGGCAAACTACATTTCCTCGATGTGCTTGTGTTTAGAAACGAAAATGGTAGTTTGGGCCACTCAGTGTACCGCAAACCCACGCACACGGACCGTTATTTGCACCGGGATTCGAACCACCACCCACAACAGAAGCGGGGTGTTGTCAAGACGTTAGCGGACAGAGCTAGAAATATTTGTGAACCTGAGTTGCTCGACGCTGAGATGGAACATCTCCACAATGCTCTAACGAAGAACGGATATTCGTCCGCCGAAATAAAACGTGCGTTGAGGCAGCCACGCAGAAATCATACTGACGTACAGGCTACTGCAAAATCTAAGGTTTTCCTGCCGTTTGTTAAAAATGTAACGGAAAGAATAGGGAGGATCTTGACGAAGCGGAATATTACCGTAATTTACAAGCCCACCAGGAAGATACAGGAATACCTTAGGCCTGCCAAGGACGCTCGCAAACCATTGGAAAAATCTGGAGTGTATAGGATCCCACGCAGCTGTGGTGATGTTTTGTGGGTACCACCAAAAGAACTGTTTCTAAACGTTTGGAAGAGCACAAGGGAAATTGTAGAAGAGGAGAAACGGAACGATCAGCTGTTGCGGAGCATGCTTTCCAGCCAGGGAACCACAATATTCGTTTCGAGGAGACGCAAGTACTAGCGGCCACGAGCGGATACTACGAAAGGCTCTACAGGGAGGCAATCGAAATCGCTAAACACCCAAATAATTTCAACCGAAAGGAGGAGGGCGTCAAATTAAACGGTATATGGATGCCGGTGTTAAAGAAGATGTGTACCACTCGTCTACTACTGGGTGATGGCAACGGCGATCGACGGCGACGGACAGCGGCCAATTGCACTGACGTTTTCAAAACACGTGACGTCACGCCGCGGCGCGGGGGCGCGCGGACACGGAATTTAGCGGCAGTCAGTAGCGAGCCAGTGGGTGTGTTGGACCTTCCATCGAGCTACGGACCCCCTTGAAGATGTCTCCCGCAGTCGGAGACGAAACGTTGGGAATCACCACGGAATTCATCGACCGACCACGGCATAACAGCCCGGATAATTATAATGGACATGGTGTCCTTAGGTTAGTTAGGTTTAAGTAGTTCTAAGCTCTGGGGGACTGATGACCTCAGATGTTAAGTCCCATAGTGCTTAGAGCCATTTGAACCATTTGAACAATTTGGACCCACGCCTTCGTGGAGTCTCCGTCACGCTCGGACCCTACCATCGGCTCTTACAAACTGAAATCGGGACTCATCCGACCAGGCCACGGTTTTCCAGTACTCTAGGATCCAACCGACACGGTCAGCAGCCCGGAAGAGGCGCTGTGGGCGTCGTCGTGTCAGTTGTCTGCTGCCATAGCCCATTAATGCCAAATTTCACTGCGTTGTCCTAACGGATACGTTCATCGTAGGTGACACACTGATTTCTGCGGTTTTTTCACGCAGTGTTGCATGTCTATCAGCACTGACATCTCTACGGAAACACCACTGCTCTCGGCCGTTAAGTAAAAGCCGTCGGCCACTACGTTGTCCGTGTTGAGAGTTGACGTCTGAAATTTGGTGTTCTCGGCACACTCTTGACATTGTGGGTCTCGGAATATCGAATTCCCTAGCGATTTCTGAAATGGAATGTCCCATGCGTCTAACTCCAACTACCATTCCGCGTTCTCAGTCTGTCAATTCCCGTTCTGCGGCCATAATCACGTCGGGAACCTTTCCACACGAACCACCTTGGTGCAAATGACAGCTCCGCCACTTGGTTGGTTGGTTGGTTGTTTTCGGGGAAGGAGACCAGACAGCGAGGTCATCGGTCTCATCGGATTAGGGAAGGACGGAGAAGGAAGTCGGCCGTGCCCTTTGAAAGGAACCATCCCGGCATTTGCCTGGAGCGATTTAGGGAAATCACGGAAAACCTAAATCAGGATGGCCGGACGCGGGATTGAACCATCGTCCTCCCGAATGCGAGTCCAGTGTAGCTCCGCCAGTGCCCTGCCCTTTTGTACCTTGTGTGTTAGACACTACCGACATTTGTATGCCTACATATCGCTATCCCATGACTTTCGTCATCTCAGTCTAAGACCCGCAATGTGGAGACTGCAGGCCTTGCTGTCTGCTTGGAAGGACAAAAGTCATATTTCCAGATTGCAATAAAGATCACGTACTAATTTCACAGTTTAGGGCATCCTTTCTGCGGAGGATGCTGGGACTGAAAGCTTGCGATCAGCTCGTAGCGCACTGGCTGCTTGCGTAGCCAGCCGAATGGTAACTAATGTTTGGGGCTTTCCACACAAACTTGCAAAGAAAAAAGGTTCGTTCCATAAAAACAATGGAGAACTGCCGAAAGTCAGTAACATCTTGCCACGATATTTCGGCACAAAGTCTTTTGGCCATCTTCAGGTGAGTACAGCTGTAGAAGTACTGGCGAATACGCGCTGAGCTCTGCTATTTATAGCCAGGAATTTTTACATCATATCAATTCCATACATGAAAATATTAAGTTCACTATGGAAACTGAAAAAGATGGTTGTTTGCCATTTTTAGATGTTCTGGTACGGCGCAAGAATGATGGCACACTTGGTCATTCGGTGTATAGGAAACCGACCCATACACATTTGTATCTGCAAGCTACCAGTTGCCACCATCCGGCACAAACAATGGGTGTCCTTAAAACTTTAATCCACCGAGCCCATACTATTTCTGACGTCGACAGTCTTCAAGCGGAACTGAAACACCCGCAAAAAGTATTCCTGATGAATGGCTTTTCAGCTAAGCAAGTGAACAGAGCTATGCAGTCCTACAAACGACGCAACAAGGAAGAAGAAGAGATCTTCAGTTCAACGGCTTATCTACCTTTTATTAGGAACGTCTCGTCACAGATAGGTGGAATATTGAGGAAGCATCAAGTGAGAGTCATCTTTCGTCCTCCTCCAAAAATATCATCACTGGTGGGATCCGTTAAGGATGACCTGGGCCTACGTAAATCAGGTGTCTACAAGATTCCGTGTGATTGCGGCAAGTCATATATAGGGCAGACAACAAGATCGGTGCAGGAACGTATTGTGGAACACCAGCGGCATACTCGCCTTCTCCAACCCACCAAGTCCGCAATCGTTGAACATCGCATTTCTACTGACCACTCTATGAATTACAATGACACAAAAATTGTAGCTCAAACATCAAATTTCTGGAGTTCAATTATAAATGAATCCATAGAAATAAAATTGTCAGACAACGAGACTCTTATCAATCGAGATAGCGGTTACCAGTTAAATTCCGCTTGGAATCCCGTTGTAGAGAAACTTCGTAATCAATGTAGTTATCGGTATAAAGATGAAGATCGATCTGATATCGAAATGCCAAGTTTTCACCGCGCAGGGCGCCAGGCGCAGTTGTGAACGCGCACGCTAAACAGTACATGCGCAGCGCATGCGCAATGCAGCCCCCTTTGGCTTTAAATAGCAGAGCTCAGCGCGTATTCGCCAGTAATTCTACAGCTGTACTCACCTGAAGATGGCCAAAAGACTTTGTGCCGAAATATCGTGGCAAGGTGTTACTGACTTACGGCAGTTCTCCCGTGTTTTTATGGAACAATCAGTATGCCGGGGAAAATTTCAAACATCACAAAGAAGGTTCGGTCACCTATTGCATTATCAATTCTAAGACAATCCGATGGCGCGATGACGTCAGACTGGGAAACACCAGTGCAGTACCTAGTCAGAACTCTGCAGCTGGACGGTAAGCGGATCGAAAACACAGACTACCATCAGCAACTTGGCTCTGAATGATTGAAGAAGCATGTGAATAGCTGTGTTGTGATTCCGTTTGCTCAAGAGAAAGTGAGGCCGGAAATAATCAAGTTAAAGAAGAAGAAAGCACCAGGGTCTGATAGAATTATGGGGAAAGTTGTATCAGTTAGTGGACCAAATTGTACCATCCTTAACAGTGTTACTAAACGAATGTCTTTTACATGGAAGGGAACTCAGAATCTGCAAAATCTTTATACCAAAAAGGGGGAAGAGAAAAGAATCGAAATCTTACACGCCGATTTCTTTGGTAAATGTTCCAGCCAAAGCACTGGAAAAGCTTCGGTGTCGCCGCCGCCTGAGCAACCACAGGCGTGTAGTAAGCATGAGACGCTTGCACGCGCGGTTTCAGCAAAGGGAAACTCACCGAGGATGCGATAAATCACGCAATGAATATTGTGAACACCTCAGACGGCAAGTATGATATAGGCATAATGATTGATATAGCTGACGCGTTTGATGATTTCTGTTGGCCTGCCTTGTTCAAAATACTGAAACAGACCGGCTGTCCCAGGTGTCTCTACAATAGCCTACGATATTATTGCATAGACAGGCAGATGCAATTAGAATGTCCCGGAAAGAAAATTGTAAAAAAGCATCACCGAAGGCTTCCCAGAGGGCCCTGTTTGTAGTCCAGAGTTCTGGGATGTTGGCACAGAGCCATTAGTGAACCAGCTTCAGAGCATAACAAACACTAGAGCTCACTAACTGCAGTGTCTGTCAACACAAGGGCTAAAGCAGAGCAACATGGGAGGGCACTTCTTGAAAGACAATGTAACTGCTGCATAGAAAACAAATTACCGATAGCAGCACACAAAGCACAGTCACTCGTTGACCACGATGGCACCGAAACAGAGGACGACCGAAGAAAGGCAGAAATACTGAATTCAGTGTTCCGAAACTGTTTCACTGCGGAAAATCGTAACACGGTCCCTGACTTCAGCCGTCGCACGGACGCCAAAATGGAAAATATTGAAATAAACGATATCGGAATTGAAAAACAACTGCTATCACTTAGTAGCGGAAAAGCATCCGGACCAGACGAGATACCCTTAAGATTCTACAGTGATTATGCTAAAGAACTTGCCCCCTTTCTATCAGCAATTTATCGTAGATCGCTGGAAGAACGTAAAGTACCTAGCGACTGGAAGAAAGCGCAGGTCGTTCCCATTTTCAAGAAGGGTCATAAATCAGATGCGAATAATTATAGGCCTATTTAGCTTACGTCAATCTGTTGCAGAATAATGGAACATGTTTTGTGTTCTCGTATTATGACGTTCTTAGATAATACAAATCTCCTTCATCATAACCAACATGGATTCCGCAAACAGAGATCATGTGAAACTCAGCTCGCCCTATTTGCCCAAGAAATTCACAGTGCCGTAGACACTGGCGAGCAGATTGATGCCGTATTACTGGACTTCAGGAAGGCATTTGATACGGTTCCGCACTTACGTTTAGTGAAAAAAATACGAGCTTACGGAATATCGGACCAGGTTTGTGATTGGATTCAGGATTTCCTAGAAGAAAGAACACAACATGTCATTCTTAACGGTTCAAAATCTGCAGATGTAGAGGTAATTTCGGGAGTACCGCAGGGAAGCGTGATAGGACCTTTATTGTTTACAATATACATAAATGACTTAGTTGACAACATCGGTAGCTCCGTGAGGCTATTTGCAGATGACACGGTTGTCTACAAGAAAGTAGCAACATCAGAAGACTCGTACGTACTCCAGGAGGACCTGCAGAGGATTAAAGCATGGTGCGACAGCTGGCAGCTTTCCCTAAACGTAGATAAATGTAATATAATGCGCATACATAGGGGCAGAAATCCATTCCAGTACGATTATGCCATAGGTGGTAAATCATTGGAAGCGGTAACGACCGTAAAATACTTAGGAGTTACTATCCGGAGCGATCTGAAGTGGAATGATCACATAAAACAAATAGTGGGAAAAGCAGGCGCCAGGTTGAGATTCATAGGAAGAATTCTAAGAAAATGTGACTCATCGACGAAAGAAGTAGCTTACAAAACGCTTGTTCGTCCGATTCTTGAGTATTGCTCATCAGTATGGGACCCTTACCAGGTTGGATTAATAGAAGAGATAGACATGATCCAGCGAAAAGCAGCGCGATTCGTCATGGGGACATTTAGTCAGCGCGAGAGCGTTACGGAGATGCTGAACAAGCTCCAGTGGCGGACACTTCAAGAAAGGCGTTACGCAATACGGAGAGGTTTATTATCGAAATTACGAGAGAGCACATTCCGGGAAGAGACGGGCAACATATTACTACCGCCCACATATATCTCGCGTAATGATCACAACGAAAAGATCCGAGAAATTAGAGCAAATACGGAGACTTACAAGCAATCGTTCTTCCCACGCACAATTCGTGAATGGAACAGGGAAGGGGGGATCAGATAGTGGTACAATAAGTACCCTCCGCCACACACCGTAAGGTGGCTCGCGGAGTATAGATGTAGATGTAGATGTATGTTACTAAAAGGAACGTTGTCAAGATCGAGAAACGTTAAAATCAGAAGAAATGTCCGACACGTGAAAACAAAGAAGCATATAGGTCCCTTGGTGAAAACATTGACGAAAAGCGAAACTTTCATGTACATGTGGAAATTGTGTGCCAGAGGGGCATTAAAATTCTGAGCAAAATAGCAACAACTGGTCAAAGACGTTTTAAGCTGTCAGTGCAATAAGAACCTACCGTAACTCACTCCTAATCACAATTGGAGGCTGCGTGTCTAGTATATGGGATCACAGAGACATAAAGGTAAGGATAGGACATGCTTGTATAGAACAACACCGACTGAGGCGCTGCTGCTGATGCTAGGTTTTCTACCTTTTGCCCTTGCCGTAAACAATATTGACTGAAAAGGGTGAATATTATAAGGTAAAGGAGATACTGGGCACAAAAGCCACAATGGTTAAGGAAATAAATGCATGCCTTGATACCCAAGGGACAGGCCAGAAACAGGGAGGAGAACTTAACAGTTCCTTCGTAACGTAAAAGAAAGAATCAGATTGTCGTACTGTCTTCCGTTCAAGGGAGCTGTACACTACCTGGCGGGGCATAGCCCACATCCCAGCTGCTTACTAAAAATGAGACAACACACCACAGACGTTTGTAATGTGGAGCAATCGGCACCTCGGACCACATCATCTGGGAGTGTTTCATTAGACAAGGTGTTACACACGAGGAAAGAAATGTCTTTCGTAGTAAAACAGTCTATAACATAATAACGTATTAGGAATTGTGGCATAGGCTGAAATCGCTGACAGCTGAAATACGAGGCGTGTTTTTTAAATAAGTACCGTTTTGAAATTAAAAAAGACGTGCTAAGGTATCTCACTAATTTTATTTTTACATGAAAGCCCGTACCTCAATCTACGCACTGACGTCATTACAGTCTGATTCTTCCTTGTTTACGTCGTGTACTGAGTGTTTAAGACGCTTCCGATAGTCGGGAGTCCCGCCGACTGTGAAGTACGGGCTGTTGAAGATTTCTTAGTGTTAAAGGCCTAAAAGCGATCGATATTCATCGTGAGATCTGTGCAGTTTACGGGGAAAACATTATGAGAGATGGAATGGTAAGAAAGTGGGTGAGAGCATTTAAAGATGGCCGCACAAATGTGCAAAGATGAACAACGGAGTGGGCGTCCTTCGGTCGTTAATGAAAGTTTGGTGCAGGAAGTGGACAATAAGGCGAGAGAAAACAGACGCTTTACGATTTCGTCCTTGCGGGATGACTTTCCTAATGTTTCTCGTATTGTTTTGTATGGCACTGTGACCGACCTCTTGAGTAACCGAAAATTGTGCGCACGTTGGGTACCGAAAATGTTGACGGATGTGCACAAAACCACACGCTTAGACAGTGCATTGACTTTCCGTGAGTGGTACCACAACGACGGTGATGGTTTCTTAAGCCAAATTGTTACGGGCGATGAAACATGGGTGGCCTACGTCACACCAGAATCAAAGCAACAGTCCACGGAAGTTGAGCAAGGGCATCGTTTTGCTGCAAGACAATGCCCGTCCGCATGTGGCGAATGAGACCAAAGATCTCATCACATCTTTTCGATGCGAAACTCTAGATTATCCTCCGTACAGGCCCGATGTTGCGCCCAGTGACTACCATCTGTTCCTGTTGAAGAAACACCTGGCCGGTCAGCGTCTTCAAGACAGTGGTGATGCAGTGGTTAACAAGTCAGGCGGCAGACTTCTATGAGGAGGAAATTCAGAAACTGGTACAACGTTATGACAAGTGCCTCAATATTGACGGAAATTATGTTGAAAAGTAGATTAAGATACAGGCTTTCATGTAAAAATAAAATTAGTGAGATATCTAAGCACGTCTTTTTTAATTTCAAAACGGTACTTACTTAAAAAAAAACACGCCTCCTATAAGCTTATTAACTGTAAGGCTACATGGCGGAAAGACAACCAAGAAGAGGCCGTAAACCATGACAGCGAGACTCCCATGGCAGGACATGCAGCTAACACAACAGACCGGAAGCAGACAGGGGATGAGCCTCGGGGCGGACCAGGAGGGGCTTCCCGAGACCCTGACAGCCATCTGCCGCGTCTGTACATCCTGCAGGGCACAGCGACACAGCCCCTGTGAATCCTGAGGAGTGCGTCGCTGTGCCGTGGGCTAACTATGCAGACAGACGAAGAACCTAGCCTGGTTCTGACACCGAGTACAGTAGGGCAATTAACTGTAGTGTAGTGCTGTGTAGCGCAGTGTTGTATAGTGTGTAGTCCAGAATTACAAAGTACAAAATTTGTAATGCAGAAACTGTAACACATAACAATAGACCAGTAGCCTACAGGATTCCAGATGAACATATGTGTATAGCCGGTTGGCCTAACTGTAGCCCATAAATTCTTTTTGTATTTTTGTTCCCCAAGGAAGTGTTATAGGCCCTCTATCGTTCCTGATCTATATTAACGACATAGGAGACAATCTCAGTAGCCGTCTTAGATTGTTTGCATATTATGCTGTCACTTATCGTCTTGTAAAGTCACCAGACGACCAAAACGACTTCCAAAATGATTTTGATAAGATATCTGTGTGGTGCGAAAAGTGGCAATTGACCCTGAATAAGGAAAAGTGTAAAGTTATTCACATGAGTACTAAAAGAAATCAGCTAAATTTCGATTGCGCGATAAGTCACACGAATCTGAAGGCTGTAAATTCAACTAAATACTTAGCGTTTACAATTCGAAATAACATAAATTGGAACGACCACATAGATAATATTGTGGTCAGAGCAAACCAAAGACTGCGGTTCATTGGCAGAACACTTAGAAGCTGCAACAGGTCTACTAAAGAGACTGCTTACACTACGCTTGTCCGCCCTATTCTGGAGTATTGCTGTGCGGTGTGGGATCCGCATCAGGTGGGACTGACGGATGACATCGAAAAAGTACAATGTATTATCGCGAAATAGGGGAGATAGTGTCACAGACATGATACGTGAATTGGAATGGCAATCATTAAAACAAAGGCGTTTTTCGTTGCGACGCGATCTTTTCATGAAATTTCAATCACCAGTTGTCTCCTCCGATTGCGAAAACATTCTGTTGGCACCCACCTATAGACGGAGAAAAGATCATCACGATAAAATAAGAGAAATCAGGGCTCGCACAGAAAAATTTTAAGTGCTCGTTTTTCCCGCGTGCCGTTCGAGAGTGGAACGGTAGAGAGACAGCTTGAAGGTGGTCATTTAACCCTCTGCCAGGCACCTGAATGTGAATAGCAGCGTAATCACGTACATGTAGATGCACATAGATGTAGATGTAGATATTTTATGTAGATTTTTCCCCTTAAACAACATAATGCTTAGTCATACTAACACACTTGAAATTATATTGAAATAAAGGATGCTACATTCATGCGAACTCAGTGCAAGATTTGGTCTGTTCTGGTATCTAGATAACAGATTAAAAGAAAATAGCAAATAAATAAATAACTAAATAAAATACATAAATAAACAAGGGCAATCAGCATATGGCATATAAAAGAGACGAATTCCTGTTGCTATGTCGCACAGTATTGTTACGTATCTAAGTTTGGCAACGAGAGTAAACATTTTGTAACGGCCCGAAGATAGCTGACTTTTAGCCATCAGGAAATATTTATGGTTAAAGTGTGTGATTAGCGGGCACCAGTTAACACACCAACCCTTTTAAGGACTCGAACTCTCATCTATAAAACAGCTTCACACGTTGATTACTTCACAAAAGAGTTAATTTGTTAAATATTTGCCGCTCGGCATGTAGACGATAAAAAGTTTATATAAGGTTTAAAATTATGTTTAAAGTTGTCGGGAGCCGCTAAATACCCTCATTATCAGCCATTTGATTAGCATTCACTGAGCTCAAAAAAAAAAAAAAAAAAAGGTTCAAATGGCTCTGAGCACTATGGGACTTAACATCTGAGGTCATCAGTCCCCGTAGAACTACTTAAACCTAACTAACCTAAGGACAACACACACATCCATGCCCGAGGCAGGATTCGAACCTGCGACCGTAGCGGTAGCGCTGTTACAGACTGAAGCGCCTAGAACCGCTCGGTCACATCGGCCGGCTTTCACAAAGGTCACAGGAAAGCGAGATGCACAATAGAGATGGCGGTAGTATCGCGTACACAAGGAATAAAAGGGCAGTGCATTGGCTGAGCTGTCGATTGTACGCAGGTGATCCATGTTGAATGGTTTCCGACGAGGTTATGCTCGCACGACGGTGATTGACAGACTTTGAACGCGAAATGGTGGTTGGAGCCAGACGCATGGGACATTTCATTCCGGAAATCGTTACGGAATTCGATATTCCGCGATCCACAGTGTCAACAGTGTGCGGAGAGTACCAGATTTCAGGCATTACCTCGCACCACGGACAACGCAATGGCCGACGGCCTTCACTTAACGACCGAGATCAGCGGCGTTTGCGTAGAGTTGTCAGTGCTAACAGACAAGCAACATTGCGTAAAATAACAACAGAAATCAGTGTGGGAGGTACGACGAACGTATCATATAGGACAGTGAGGGGAAATTTGGCGTTAACGGGCTACGGCAGCAGAAGACTGACACGAGTGACTTTGCTAACAGCACGACATAGCCGAAGACGACTGGGAAACCGTGGCCTGGTCAGATAAGTCCCGATTTCAGTTGGTAAGAGCTGATGGTACAGTTCGAGTGTGACGCCGACCCCACGAAGCCACGGACCCAATTTGTCAACAAGGAACTGTGCAAGCTGCTCGTGGTTCCATAGTGGTGTGGGCTGTGTTTACGTGCAATTGATTTGGTCCTGTGGTCCCACTGAACCGATCATTGACTGGCAGTTGTTATGTTCGGCTACTTGCAGACCATTCGCAGTCATTCATGGACTTCATCTTCCCAAACAACAATGGAATTTCTGTGGATGACAATGCGGCATGTCACCCGTGAACAATTGTTCGCAATAGTTTTGAAGAACACACTGGACAATTCGAGCCAATCACTTGACACCCACAGAATGATTCTCATTGAACATTTATGGGACACAATGGCAGGTCAGTTCGCGCTGAGAATCCTCCACCGGCAACACTTTCGTAACTATGAACGACTAGATAGCCAGCATGGCTCAGCGTTTTTGCAGGGGACTTCCAACGGCTTGTTGAGCCCATGTGAGGTAGAGTTGCTGCGCTGCGCTGGGCAAGAGGAGGTTCGACACGATATTAAGAGGTATCCCATGGCTTCTGTCATCTCAGTGTAAAAGAAACGAGTTCGCGTTGCTGTGGCGCACAGTATTGTTATGCAGCTAAGTTTAGCAACAAATGTAAACATTCCATATTGTCCGGCAGTCATTCGACTTTCATCAGTCAGCAAACTGTGTGATTACTAGGCACCAGTTAACACCACAACCCCAATTCCTTGAGGACTCAAACCGTTATCTATAAAACAGATTTTAATCATGTGATTTCTTTACAAATAAGTTAATGTGTTAAATATTTGTCGTTAAGCAAATAGATGTGAAAAAATGCACGTAAGATTTTATTGGGGTCGGTAAGTGCCCTCATTAGAAGACGTTTCGTTTTAACTGAGAGCTTGTTGTTCACGTATCTCAATGACTACATCATTTCTACTGAAATGTGTGTTATAAAACGACATAATTTTGCCGGTGTGTGTGGATACACTCTGCTCAATTTGTTTCGAATGGATTTAGTAGTAAAAAAGTAATAAGTTAGAACGTCATGGCTGCACGCACATTCATTAGTATATGTTCACATTCTCTGCAAAATGTGTTGTGAATAGAATTAATAGTAAAAAAGTTATAAATTAAAACGTCATGGCTGATACTGAAACTTTACTGGGTGATCGGAGAAGATGTGTGGCAGAATACCTGAAGGAAAATTTGGAAAATATTTCGAGTAGATTTCCCGAGCATGTCTTAGTTTTAGGTGGAGATTTTAATTTACCAGATATAGACTGGGAGACTCAAACGTTTATAACGGGTAGCAGGGACAAAGAATCCAATGAAATTTTTTTAAATGCAATATCTGAAAACTACCTTGAGCAGTTAAACAGAGAACCGACTTGTGGCGATAACATATTAGACCTTCTGGTGACAAACAGACCCGAACTATTTGAAACGGCTAACGCAGAACAGGGAATCAGCGATCATAAAGCGGTTACAGCATCGATGATTTCAGCCGTAAATAGAAATATTAAAAAAGGTAGGAAGATTTTTCTGTTTAGCAAAAGTGACAAAATGTAGATTTCATTGTACTTGACGGCTCAACACAAAAGTTTTGTGTCAAGTACAGATAGTGTTGAGAATCAGTGGACAAAGTTCAAAACCATCGTACAATATGCATTAGATGAGTATGTGCCAAGCAAGATCGTAAGAGATGGAAAAGAGCCACCGTGGTACAACAACCGACTTAGAAAACTGCTACGGAAGCAAACGGAACTTCACAGCAAACAAAAACATTGCCAAAGCCCTGCAGAAAAACAAAAATTACACGAAGCGAAATGTTGTGTGAGGAGGGCTATGCAAGAGGTGTTCAACGAATTCGAAAGTACAGTTCTATGTACTGACGTGGCAGAAAATCCAAAGAAATTTTGGTCTTATGTCAAAGCGGTAGGTGGATCAAAACAAAATGCCCAGACACTCTGTGACCAAAATAGTACTGAAACAGAGGATGACAGACTAAAGGCCGAAATACTAAATGTCTTTTTCCAAAGCTGTTCCACAGAGGAAGACTGCACTGTAGTTCCTTCTCTAGATTGTCGCACAGATGACAAAATGGTAGATATCGAAATAGACGACAGAGGGATAGAGAAATAATTAAAATCGCTAAAAAGAGGAAAGGCCTCTGGACCTGATGGGATACCAGTTCGATTTTACACAGAGTACGTGAAGGAACTTGCCCCCTTCTTGCAGCGGTGTAGCGTACGTAGGTCTCTAGAAGAGCGTAGTGATTCAAAAGATTGGAAAAGGGCAAAGGTCATCCCCGTTTTCAAGACGGAACGTCGAACAGATGTGCAGAACTATAGACCTATATCTCTAACGTCGATCAGTTTTAGAATTTTGGAACACGTATTATGTTCGAGTATAATGACTTTTCTGGAGACTAGAAATCTACTCTGTAGGAATAAGCATGGGTTTCGAAAAAGACGATCGTGTGAAACCCAGCTCGCGCTATTCGTCCACGAGACACAGAGGGCCATAGACACGGGGTTCCCAAGTAGATGCCGTGTTTCTTGACTTCCGCAAGGCGTTCGATACAGTTCCCCACAGTCGTTTAATGAACAAAGTAAGAGCATATGGACTATCAGACCAATTGTGTGATTGGATTGAAGAGTTCCAAGATAACAGAACGCAGCATGTCATTCTCAATGGAGAGAAGTCTTCCGAAGTAAGAGTGATTTCAGGTGTGCCGCAGGGGAGTGTTGTAGGACCGTTGCTATTCACAATATACACTCCTGGAAATGGAAAAAAGAACACATTGACACCGGTGTGTCAGACCCACCATACTTGCTCCGGACACTGCGAGAGGGCTGTACAAGCAATGATCACACGCACGGCACAGCGGACACACCAGGAACAGCGGTGTTGGCCGTCGAATGGCGCTAGCTGCGCAGCATTTGTGCACCGCCGCCGTCAGTGTCAGCCAGTTGGCCGTGGCATACGGAGCTCCATCGCAGTCTTTAACACTGGTAGCATGCCGCGACAGCGTGGACGTGAACCGTATGTGCAGTTGACGGACTTTGAGCGAGGGCGTATAGTGGGCATGCGGGAGGCCGGGTGGACGTACCGCCGAATTGCTCAACACGTGGGGCGTGAGGTCTCCACAGTACATCGATGTTGTCGCCAGTGGTCGGCGGAAGGTGCACGTGCCCGTCGACCTGGGACCGGACCGCAGCGACGCACGGATGCACGCCGAGACCGTAGGATCCTACGCAGTGCCGTGGGGGACCGCACCGCCACTTCCCAGCAAATTAGGGACACTGTTGCTCCTGGGGTATCGGCGAGGACCATTCGCAACCGTCTCCATGAAGCTGGGCTACGGTCCCGCACACCGTTAGGCCGTCTTCCGCTCACGCCCCAACATCGTGCAGCCTGCCTCCAGTGGTGTCGCGACAGGTGTGAATGGAGGGACGAATGGAGACGTGTCGTCTTCAGCGATGAGAGTCGCTTCTGCCTTGGTGCCAATGATGGTCGTATGCGTGTTTGGCGCCGTGCAGGTGAGCGCCACAATCAGGACTGCATACGACCGAGGCACACAGGGCCAACACCTGGCATCATGGTGCGGGGAGCGATCTCCTACACTGGCCGTACACCACTGGTGATCGTCGAGGGGACACTGAATAGTGCACGATACATCCAAACCGTCATCGAACCCATCGTTCTACCATTCCTAGACCGGCAAGGGAATTTGCTGTTCCAACAGGACAATGCACGTCCGCATGTATCCCGTGCCACCCAACGTGCTCTAGAAGGTGTAAGTCAACTACCCTGGCCAGCAAGATCTCCGGATCTGTCCCCCATTGAGCATGTTTGGGACTGGATGAAGCGTCGTCTCACGCGGTCTGCACGTCCAGCACGAACGCTGGTCCAACTGAGGCGCCAGGTGGAAATGGCATGGCAAGCCGTTCCACAGGACTACATCCAGCATCTCTACGATCGTCTCCCTGGGAGAATAGCAGCCTGCATTGCTGCGAAAGGTGGATATACACTGTACTAGTGCCGACATTGTGCATGCTCTGTTGCCTATGTCTATGTGCCTGTGATTCTGTCAGTGTGATCATGTGATGTATCTGACCCCAGGAATGTGTCAATAAAGTTTCCCCTTCCTGGGACAATGAATTAACGGTGTTCTTATTTCAATTTCCAGGAGTGTATATAAATGACCTTCTGGATGACATCGGAAGTTCACTGAGGCTTTTTGCGGATGATACTGTAGTATATCGAGAGGTTGTAACAATGGAAAAATTGTACTGAAATGCAGGAGGATCTGCAACGAATTGACGCATGGTGCAGGGAATGGCAATTGAATCTCAATGTAGACAAGTGTAATGTGCTGCGAATGAATAGAAATAAAGATCCTTTATCATTTAGCTGCAATATAACAGGTCAGAAACTGGAAACAGTTAATTCCATGAATTATCTCGGAGTAGGCATTAGGAGTGATTTAATGTGAAATGACTATATAAAATTAATCGTCGGTAACGCAGATGCCAGACTGAGATTCATTGGAAGAATCCTAAGGAAATGCAGTCCGAAAACAAAGGAAGTAGGTTACAGTACACTTGTTCGCCCACTGCTTGAATACTGCTCACCGGAGTGGGATCCGTACCAGATAGGGTTGATAGACGAGATAGAGAAGATCCAACGGAGAGCAGCGCTCTTCGTTACAGGATCATTTAGTAAACGCAAAAGCGTTACGGAGATGACAGATGAACTCCAGTGGAAGACTCTGCAGGAGAGAAGCTTAGTAGCTCGGTACGTGCTTTTGTTGAAGCTTCGAGAACATACCTTCACCGAGGAGTCAAGCAGTATATTCCTCCCTCCTACGTATATCTCGCGAAGAGACCATGAGGATAAAATCAGAGAGATTAGAGCCCACACAGAAGCACACCGACAATCCTTCTTTACACAGAAGCATACCGACAATCCTTCTTTCCACGAACAATAAGAGACTGGAATAAAAGGGAGAAGCGATAGAGGTACTCAAGGTACCCTCCGCCACACACCGTCAGGTGGCTTGCGGACTATGGATGTAGATGTAGTAAGCGATAAACTATCTTTCCTTTCATCATTTTGTGGGTGTGTCAGCGAGCGAAAGTGTAAAATATGTGTGTAAAGTTTGTTGCAAGTCTCGAGGTGTTCTCCTTCGGAAATACTCGATGAATGTTGTCTGTGCAATTTGTGTGTCTTGAAATACATGCCTCATGACATACACACAGTTGCTAACGGTAATACTTGACGTATCGTGTTAAACCTTTATCACAGGATTATAGCTCTTAACATGTAGTATATGACAACATTAAAAGTTTTGAATTGCGTCAATAACAATATGAATTACTGTAAGTCAAACTTTTCTTGGCCCTGGAAACTCCTAGATGGGCAACCCACTAGTGCGGAGCGTCCATTCTCTTCCGTGATCACGTGCTTGGAACATTCAATTCGCAGGCCGCTATCCGTGGATAACTTTGGCTTCGACTCTGTGGACTTTTTACGGACTCCGTTTCCGGCCGGCTGCACACTGTTTGTCTTGCGCCGAATGCACATCTGCATCCACGTCTATATCTACGTCGCACTCCGCAAGCCACCCACGGCGTGTGGAGAAGGGTTCTCCAAAAACGTCAAAACATGTTCCATTGGCGTCAACGATGTAGGCCTGTATTTATGTGTATTTGTCCTGCGGCCCTTCTTGAAAACGGGAATGACCTGCGCTTTTTTCCAGTAGCTAGATACCCTTCCTTGCTTCTGCGATCCACGATAAACTTCTGACAGCGAGCACGTTCTTTCAAATAATCTTTGTAGAACCTTATAGATATCTCATATGATTCGGATGCCTTTCCCTTACCAAGCGATTATAGTTGCTTTTCTATTCTGCCATCGGTTATCTCTACATCTGCCATGCGACGTTCATTCGATGATTGAAACGATCTTTCGAAAGACTGAATTCAGTATTTCGACCTTCCGTCTGTTATCTTCCGTTTCGCTGCCAGTATGGTCACTAAGTGAATGAACAGAGGATTTCGAACTGCTTACTGATTTTTTATTAGACCAAAACTTCTTAGGGTTTTTACTCAGATCGGTTGACAAAATTTTACTTTCAAAGTCACTGAATGCTTCTTTCATTGCTCTCCTTATGCTCATTTTCGCTTCGTTCACTTTCAGTTGTCAGCTAGGATTTGAGTTGTCTTGAATCTGTGATGCTCTATTTGTTTACGTAGCAGTTTTCTGACATGGCTACTAAACCACTGTGGGTCTTCCCCATCCCTTAACTATGTGCCCATTTTCGCTCGATAAATTGTGGGATAATTGTAGACTTCAACAATAGCGACGAGAAATTCGAAACTTGGAGTGCATCGGTAAATCAGGCAACATGGGCCCGGAATTTATGAAGCAGTTGAGAGATAGCTAGTTGGAATTATTCCATCTGTTATGACTTCAACTCATCATAATAACTATTTTTTTCTTGCTGATCTTTATCCTGTCTGTATACACTTTCTTACGTAATTTACGTGTAGTACGTACATAAATATTTAAAAATGTCATTTAGGCTGAATTTCACTTACAAGGAGTGGTCTCCAGTGGAAGGACCGAGTTTTTGAAACCATCTATACAGTTATACAGGTTAAGGTCCCAGGTATAACACCCTGCAGTCATTCTATTTTGTGCGCCCTCATTTACGAGTAATGACGAAAAAAATTTCCGGAATTTTGGGTGAGACTCAATAGCATTAAAAAAGTCGAAAAACGTCATCTGTTTGGGTGGAGTAACGACTAGATTAATAGCTTCATATTCAAGAGGTAGTGGGTACGAAATTTGTCAGGTATAATAGATTTTTTTATTTTTAAATCTTTATCGAGATGACTTTGATCATTTTATTCAGTTAGTTGATTTAAATGTAATTTTCTATTTCCATTCTTTTGTCACATCATTTTCATCGTAATATCAACTTCTTCATTTACTCAAATTTCTGTTCCTAGCATTCTTTTTCCACCTGAAATCTTTGTTAATATGTTTTTAATTAACTTTACGTTTAATCTCGATTTGATTTCTTTTGTTTTATGACCGTGTTTTTTTCGACCACATTATTGCGTTCATTATATCCATTTCTCATTTTATATGAATTTCGTTATACTTATAAACCCTTCTTTCATTTAAATCTTCATCTGCGTTATTTTGTCAATAGTGTAATGGGTATTTAGGTTATGTTTTAATTGTTTTTATCACGATTACCAAGCACAGAAATTGCACATATGGTAACGAAAAATACATTTTTCACTCCACTGCACAGTCAATATGAATAGATTAGCTGGTCTTTTGTTTTTTAACTGATAGCTCGGGATTTTCAAATAATTGAATATTACAATAGATAAATATAACTAAATACATGAAAATTCTGATTGGAAAGAGAATGGTATAAAGAAAAAATGAAACAAATGATAAAAGGTCATGTGGTGATCAAAATAATGTGACAGAATAATAGAAATGAAAAATTGCATTTAAACCAATTAACTGAACAAAAATAACGATCAAAGTCATTTCGATAAAGATTTAAAAGCAAAAAATTTACTGCACCTGACGAGATTCAAACCCATAGCTGCATGCAGGTGTAGCTACAGCCCCATCCGTTATTCCACGCAAACAGACTACGCAACACGCCTTTTTTTAAGGTTATCGAGAGTTACGCAAAATTCCGAATTTTTTTTGGTCAGTTACTAGCAAACGAGGGCCCACCAGGTTCAGTGGCTGCGAGGTGTGATGCCTTGGATCACCTTTATTTGGTTTCAAAAAGTCCATCCACCGCTGGGGACTTCTCCTAGTTAGTTCTATCGTTCCGGGTGTTATCTTTACTGTAATGATTCTTCTAACGTATGTAGTTCGCATGAAAGTGTTGCTAATGAAAAGATATGAATAATTTAATATTTTACGGCAGTAAGACTTAGAAGGTATCGTCCGAGGTAACAGGAATTTATGAGCTTTGCGACACTACTCATTATAAAGGCTGGAATTCCGACTTTTCAGTCACGTAGTTGACATTTTGGAAAACTAATTAACTTGCAAGATAATTACCGGTAAAGAAGAAGCGGTTACATTTCCCATTGCAGGTTTGCGTCTATGCTAACTGAATCACGACCTTTTCCGTTATACTTTTGTTGACCTAATTTTGATGCTCACGGTGACGTTCTTCATTAATTAAGTTATTAAATAAGATTTTTGCATAGTTTACCATAATTTTCTATGCGACACTTCTACTCCTAAACAGGGTATTCTCAATGCCGGTGCATAAAACTGTTTGATAAACTTTTCTAGATTTCTAGAGCACTACATATTTCACTAACCAAACTTTTATCAATACTTATAGTCCATCCTGAGTAGTAAAGTGCAGCCTAGAAGTTTTTCAAATGATTAGTTCCTGAAATAGAAGTTTGTTCATACGCCAGTCTTTAAATATTTGGACATCATCCAAAACAGTCAGTCCCGGTCGAGCGAGCAAACGATCAACACCTGTGCCCAGTATGCTCCCGCTAATCATCCACGCAACTGCCATGTGCTGCCCGTCCGCGAAAACAGTCGTACCGGTACCCTCAAAAACTCACTAATGTTAGTACTTAAGAATTTACAAGTGATTTCTTTGACTTAAGTTTGTGAATAGTTTGGCTGAATTGTGTTGAGATTGGTAGGAGATTGTGACCATCATTGTCACTGGGACGAGCGATTGTTGTACGTGGTCACTTTCTTTAAGGACTGAACTGAGTGTATAACTTTCTTTGGGGGCTTACTGTAAGACAGTAGGTTTTCTGTGAACAATGACGCAAATATGAACAGTGCTCTGTGCCACACTTAACATTTTGATTTGGGAACTATTTAGGGCTACTATTGGTTTTTATAAACTGTGTATAAGAAAATGTGCTTCAGTAATGCTGTAATTTATCTGAAGGATTCCACCGCAGGATTTTTGGTTATGAGTGAGATTCAACCTGGTTTGTGCGGTATTTATCTGACGAAGTTAAGAAACTAATCATCGTCTGGACAATAGGACATCACGGATAACAATTGTGTGAAAAAACTGAAATCGAAATTGCAGTGTTGTGTGCATTGTTACGCAAACACCATCTAGTATTCAAAAAATTGTCCAAATGGCTCTGAGCACTATGGGACTTAACATCGGAGGTCATCAGTCCCCTAGAATTTAGAACTACTTAAACCTAACTAACCTAAGGACATCACACATATCCATGCCCGAGGCAGGATTCGAACCTGCGACCGTAGTAGTCGCGCAGTTCCCGATTGAAGCGCCTAGAACCGCTCGGTCAACACGGCCGGCTCTAGTATTCACAAAGATTTTCAGTTTACAACCACGGATGGAATGCCACCGAGAAGACAGACGATGAACAGACTACGTAAATCAGGTCGGTAACGTTGCATTGTAACTTCTACAACACCAGGCACAACGACAGTTAGATTGGCAGTTATCTGACCTACAGAAAAAGCGCTTGTGGCTTCTACAACAGCAGGAACAACGACAGTTTGATTGGCAGCTATCTGACCTACAGCAAAAGCGCTTGTGGCTTCTACAACAGCAGGAACAACGACATTTTGATTGGCAACTATCTGGCCTACAGCAACAGCGCTTGTGGCTTCTAAAACAGCAGGAACAACGACATTTTGATTGGCAACTATCTGGCCCACAGCAACAGCGCTTGTGGCTTCTAAAACAGCAGGAACAACGACAGTTTGATTGGCAGCTATAACTGCAGGAACAACGACAGTTTGATTGGCAGCGATCTGACCAACAGCAACAGCGCTTGTGGCTTCTACAACAGCAGGAACAACGACAGTTTGATTGGCAGCTATCTGACCAACAGCAACAGCGCTTGTGGCTTCTACAACAGCAGGAACAACGACAGTTTGATTGGCAGCTATCTGACCAACAGCAACAGCGCTTGTAGCTTCTACAACAGCAGGAACAACGACAGTTTGATTGGCAGCTATCTGACCAACAGCAACAGCGATTGTGGCTTCTACAACTGCAGGAACAACGACAGTTTGATTGGCAGCTATCTGACCAACAGCAACAGCGCTTGTGGCTTCTACAACAGCAGGAACAACGACAGTTTGATTGGCAGCTATCTGACCAACAGCAACAGCGCTTGTGGCTTCTACAACAGCAGGAACAACGACAGTTTGATTGGCAGCTATCTGACCAACAGCAACAGCGCTTGTGGCTTCTACAACAGCAGGAACAACGACAGTTGATTGGCAGCTATCAGACCAACAGCAACAGCGCTTGTGGCTTCTACAACAGCACGAACAACGACAGTTTGATTGGCAGCTATCTGACCAACAGCAACAGCGCTTGTGGCTTCTACAACAGCAGGAACAAGGACAGTTTGATTGGCAGCTATCTGACCAACAGCAACAGCGCTTGTGGCTTCTACAAAAGCAGGAACAACGACAGTTTGATTGGCAGCTATCTGACCAACAGCAACAGCGCTTGTGGCTTCTACAACAGCAGGAACAACGACAGTTTGATTGGCAGCTATCTGAACAACAGCAACAGCGCTTGTGGCTTCTACAACAGCAGGAACAACGACAGTTTCATTGGCAGCTACCTGACCAACAGCAACAGCGCTTGTGGCTTCTACAACTGCAGGAACAACGACAGTTTCATTGGCAGCTATCCGACCAACAGCAACAGCGCTTGTGGCTTCTACAACAGCAGGAACAACGACAGTTTGATTGGCAGCTATCTGACCAACAGCAACAGCGCTTTTGGCTTCTACAACTGCGGGAACAACGACAGTTTGATTGGCAGCTATCTGACCAACAGCAACAGCGCTTGTGGCTTCTACAACAGCAGGAACAACGACAGTTTGATTGGCAGCTATCTGACCAACAGCAACAGCGCTTGTGGCTTCTACAACAGCAGGAACAACGACAGTTTGATTGGCAGCTATCCGACCAACAGCAACAGCGCTTGTGGCTTCTACAACAGCAGGAACAGTGACAGTTTGATTGGCAGCTATCTGACCAACAGCAACAGCGCTTGTGGCTTCTACAACAGCAGGAACAACGACAGTTTGATTGGCAGCTATCTGACCAACAGCAACAGCGCTTGTGGCTTCTACAACAGCAGGAACAACGACAGTTTGATTGGCAGCTATCTGACCAACAGCAACAGCGCTTGTGGGCAGCCATCTGACCAACAGCAACAGGGCTTGTGGCTCCTACAACAGCAGGAACAACGACAGTTTGATTGGCAGCTATCTGACCAACAGCAACAGCGCTTGTGGCTTCTACAACAGGAGGAACAACGACAGTTTGATGGGCAGCTATCTGACCAACAGCAACAGCGCTTGTGGCTTCTACAACAGCAGGAACAACGACAGTTTGATTGGCAGCTATCTGACCAACAGCAACAGCGCTTGTGGCTTCTACAACAGCAGGAACAACGACAGTTTGATTGGCAGCTATCTGACCAACAGCAACAGCGCTTGTGGCTTCTACAACAGCAGAAACAACGACAGTTTGATTGGCAGCTTTCTGACCAACAGCAACAGCGCTTGTGGGCAGCTATCTGACCAACAGCAACAGCGCTTGTGGCTTCTACAACAGCAGGAACAACGACAGTTTGATTGGCAGCCAGCTGACCAACAGCAACAGCGCTTGTGGGCAGCTATGTGACAAACAGCAACAGCGCTTGTGGCTTCTACAACAGCAGGAACAACGACAGTTTGATTGGCAGCTATCTGACCAAAAGCAACAGCGCTTGTGGCTTCTACAACAGCAGGAACAACGACAGTTTGATTGGCAGCTATCTGACCAACAGCAACACCGCTTGTGGCTTCTACGACAGCAGGAACAACGACAGTTTGATTGGCAGCTATCTGACCAACAGCAACAGCGCTTGTGGGCAACTATCTGACCAACAGCAACAGCGCTTGTGGCTTCTACAACAGCAGGAACAACGACAGTTTGATTGGCAGCTATCTGACCAACAGCAACAGCGCTTGTGGCCTCTACAACAGCAGGAACAACGACAGTTTGATTGGCAGCTATCTGACCAACAGCAACAGCGCTTGTGGCTTCTACAACAGCAGGAACAACGACAGTTTGATTGGCAGCTATCTGACCAACAGCAACAGCGCTTGTGGCTTCTACAACAGCAGGAACAACGACAGTTTGATTGGCAGCTATCTGACCAACAGCAACAGCGCTTGTGGGCAGCTATCTGACCAACAGTTACAGCGCTTGTGGCTTCTACAAAAGCAGGAACAACGACAGTTTGATTGACAGCTATCTGACCAACAGCAACAGCGCTTGTGGCTTCTACAACAGCAGGAAGAACGACAGTTTGATTGGCAGCTATCTGACCAACAGCAACTGCGCTTGTGGCTTCTACAACAGCAGGAACAACGACAGTTTGATTATCAGCTATCTGACCAACAGCAACAGCGCTTGTGGCTTCTACAACAGCACGAACAATGACAGTTTGATTGGCAGCTATCTGACCAACAGCAACAGCGCTTGTGGCTTCTACAACAGCAGGAGCAACGACAGTTTGATTGGCAGCTATCCGACCAACAGCAACAGTGCTTGTGGCTTCTACAACAGCAGGAACAATGACAGTTTGATTGGCAGCTATCTGACCAACAGCAACAGCGCTTGTGGCTTCTACAACAGCAGGAACAATGACAGTTTGATTGGCAGCTATCTGACCAACAGCAACAGCGCTTGTGGCTTCTACAACAGCAGGAACAACGACAGTTTGATTGGCAGCTATCTGACAACAGCAACAGCGCCTGTGGCTTCTACAACAGCAGGAACAACGACAGTTTGATTGGCAGCTATCTGACCAACAGCAACAGCGCTTGTGGCTTCTACAACAGCAGGAACATCGACAGTTTGATTGGCAGCTATCTGACCAACAGCAACAGCGCTTGTGGCTTCTACAACAGGAGGAACAAGGACAGTTTGATTGGCAGCTATCTGACCAACAGCAACAGCGCTTGTGGCTTCTACAACAGCAGGAACAACGACAGTTTGATTGGCAGCTACCTGACCAACAGCAACAGCGCTTGTGGCTTCTACAACTGCAGGAACAACGACAGTTTGATTGGCAGCTATCCGACCAACAGCAACAGTGCTTGTGGCTTCTACAACAGCAGGAACAACGACAGTTTGATTGGCAGCTATCCGACCAACAGCAACAGCGCTTGTGGCTTCTACAACAGCAGGAACAATGACAGTTTGATTGGCAGCTATCTGACCAACAGCAACAGCGCTTGTGGCTTCTACAACAGCAGGAACAACGACAGTTTGATTGGCAGCTATCTGACCAACAGCAACAGCGCTTGTGGCTTCTACAACAGCAGGAACAACGACAGTTTGATTGGCAGCTATCTGACCAACAGCAACAGCGCTTGTGGGCAGCTATCTGACCAACAGCAACAGGGCTTGTGGCTTCTACAACAGCAGGAACAACGACAGTTTGATTGGCAGCTATCTGACCAACAGCAACAGCGCTTGTGGCTTCTACAACAGCAGGAACAACGACAGTTTGATTGGCAGCTATCTGACCAACAGCAACAGCGCTTGTGGCTTCTACAACAGCAGGAACAACGACAGTTTGATTGGCAGCTATCAGACCAAAAGCAACAGCGCTTGTGGCTTCTACAACAGCAGGAACAACGACAGTTTGATTGGCAGCTTTCTGACCAACAGCAACAGCGCTTGTGGGCAGCTATCTGACGAACAGCAACAGCGCTTGTGGCTTCTACAACAGCAGGAACAACGACAGTTTGATTGGCAGCTATCTAACCAACAGCAACAGCGCTTGTGGCTTCTACAACAGCAGGAACAACGACAGTTTGATTGGCAGCTATCTGACCAACAGCAACAGCGCTTGTAGCTTCTACGACAGCAGGAACAATGACATTTTGATTGGCAGCTATCTGACCAACAGCAACAGCGCTTGTGGCTTCTACAACAGCAGGAACAACGACAGTTTGATTGGCAGCTATTTGACCAACAGCAACAGCGCTTGTGGGCAGCTATCTGACCAACAGTTACAGCGCTTGTGGCTTCTACAACAGCAGGAACAACGACAGTTTGATTGGCAGCTATCTGACCAACAGCAACAGCGCTTGTGGCTTCTACAACAGCAGGAACAACGACAGTTTGATTGGCAGGTATCTGACCAACAGCAACAGCGCTTGTGGCTTCTACAGCAGCAGGAACAACGACAGTTTGATTGGCAGCTATCTGACTAACAGCAACAGCGCTTGTGGCTTCTACAACAGCAGGAACGACGACAGTTTGATTGGCAGCTATCTGACCAACAGCAACAGCGCTTGTGGGCAGCTATCTGACCAACAGCAACAGCGCTTGTGGCTTCTACAACAGCAGGAACAACGACAGTTTGATTGGCAGCTATCTGACCAACAGCAACAGCGCTTGTGGCTTCTACAACAGCACGAACAACGACAGTTTGATTGGCAACTATCTGGCCTACAGCAACAGCGCTTGTGGCTTCTAAAACAGCAGGAACAACGACATTTTGATTGGCAACTATCTGGCCCACAGCAACAGCGCTTGTGGCTTCTAAAACAGCAGGAACAACGACAGTTTGATTGGCAGCTATAACTGCAGGAACAACGACAGTTTGATTGGCAGCGATCTGACCAACAGCAACAGCGCTTGTGGCTTCTACAACAGCAGGAACAACGACAGTTTGATTGGCAGCTATCTGACCAACAGCAACAGCGCTTGTGGCTTCTACAACAGCAGGAACAACGACAGTTTGATTGGCAGCTATCTGACCAACAGCAACAGCGCTTGTAGCTTCTACAACAGCAGGAACAACGACAGTTTGATTGGCAGCTATCTGACCAACAGCAACAGCGATTGTGGCTTCTACAACTGCAGGAACAACGACAGTTTGATTGGCAGCTATCTGACCAACAGCAACAGCGCTTGTGGCTTCTACAACAGCAGGAACAACGACAGTTTGATTGGCAGCTATCTGACCAACAGCAACAGCGCTTGTGGCTTCTACAACAGCAGGAACAACGACAGTTTGATTGGCAGCTATCTGACAAACAGCAACAGCGCTTGTGGCTTCTACAACAGCAGGAACAACGACAGTTGATTGGCAGCTATCAGACCAACAGCAACAGCGCTTGTGGCTTCTACAACAGCACGAACAACGACAGTTTGATTGGCAGCTATCTGACCAACAGCAACAGCGCTTGTGGCTTCTACAACAGCAGGAACAAGGACAGTTTGATTGGCAGCTATCTGACCAACAGCAACAGCGCTTGTGGCTTCTACAACAGCAGGAACAACGACAGTTTGATTGGCAGCTATCTGACCAACAGCAACAGCGCTTGTGGCTTCTACAACAGCAGGAACAACGACAGTTTGATTGGCAGCTATCTGAACAACAGCAACAGCGCTTGTGGCTTCTACAACAGCAGGAACAACGACAGTTTCATTGGCAGCTACCTGACCAACAGCAACAGCGCTTGTGGCTTCTACAACTGCAGGAACAACGACAGTTTCATTGGCAGCTATCCGACCAACAGCAACAGCGCTTGTGGCTTCTACAACAGCAGGAACAACGACAGTTTGATTGGCAGCTATCTGACCAACAGCAACAGCGCTTTTGGCTTCTACAACTGCGGGAACAACGACAGTTTGATTGGCAGCTATCTGACCAACAGCAACAGCGCTTGTGGCTTCTACAACAGCAGGAACAACGACAGTTTGATTGGCAGCTATCTGACCAACAGCAACAGCGCTTGTGGCTTCTACAACAGCAGGAACAACGACAGTTTGATTGGCAGCTATCCGACCAACAGCAACAGCGCTTGTGGCTTCTACAACAGCAGGAACAGTGACAGTTTGATTGGCAGCTATCTGACCAACAGCAACAGCGCTTGTGGCTTCTACAACAGCAGGAACAACGACAGTTTGATTGGCAGCTATCTGACCAACAGCAACAGCGCTTGTGGCTTCTACAACAGCAGGAACAACGACAGTTTGATTGGCAGCTATCTGACCAACAGCAACAGCGCTTGTGGGCAGCCATCTGACCAACAGCAACAGGGCTTGTGGCTCCTACAACAGCAGGAACAACGACAGTTTGATTGGCAGCTATCTGACCAACAGCAACAGCGCTTGTGGCTTCTACAACAGCAGGAACAACGACAGTTTGATGGGCAGCTATCTGACCAACAGCAACAGCGCTTGTGGCTTCTACAACAGCAGGAACAACGACAGTTTGATTGGCAGCTATCTGACCAACAGCAACAGCGCTTGTGGCTTCTACAACAGCAGGAACAACGACAGTTTGATTGGCAGCTATCTGACCAACAGCAACAGCGCTTGTGGCTTCTACAACAGCAGAAACAACGACAGTTTGATTGGCAGCTTTCTGACCAACAGCAACAGCGCTTGTGGGCAGCTATCTGACCAACAGCAACAGCGCTTGTGGCTTCTACAACAGCAGGAACAACGACAGTTTGATTGGCAGCCAGCTGACCAACAGCAACAGCGCTTGTGGGCAGCTATGTGACAAACAGCAACAGCGCTTGTGGCTTCTACAACAGCAGGAACAACGACAGTTTGATTGGCAGCTATCTGACCAAAAGCAACAGCGCTTGTGGCTTCTACAACAGCAGGAACAACGACAGTTTGATTGGCAGCTATCTGACCAACAGCAACACCGCTTGTGGCTTCTACGACAGCAGGAACAACGACAGTTTGATTGGCAGCTATCTGACCAACAGCAACAGCGCTTGTGGGCAGCTATCTGACCAACAGCAACAGCGCTTGTGGCTTCTACAACAGCAGGAACAACGACAGTTTGATTGGCAGCTATCTGACCAACAGCAACAGCGCTTGTGGCCTCTACAACAGCAGGAACAACGACAGTTTGATTGGCAGCTATCTGACCAACAGCAACAGCGCTTGTGGCTTCTACAACAGCAGGAACAACGACAGTTTGATTGGCAGCTATCTGACCAACAGCAACAGCGCTTGTGGCTTCTACAACAGCAGGAACAACGACAGTTTGATTGGCAGCTATCTGACCAACAGCAACAGCGCTTGTGGGCAGCTATCTGACCAACAGTTACAGCGCTTGTGGCTTCTACAAAAGCAGGAACAACGACAGTTTGATTGACAGCTATCTGACCAACAGCAACAGCGCTTGTGGCTTCTACAACAGCAGGAAGAACGACAGTTTGATTGGCAGCTATCTGACCAACAGCAACTGCGCTTGTGGCTTCTACAACAGCAGGAACAACGACAGTTTGATTATCAGCTATCTGACCAACAGCAACAGCGCTTGTGGCTTCTACAACAGCACGAACAATGACAGTTTGATTGGCAGCTATCTGACCAACAGCAACAGCGCTTGTGGCTTCTACAACAGCAGGAGCAACGACAGTTTGATTGGCAGCTATCCGACCAACAGCAACAGTGCTTGTGGCTTCTACAACAGCAGGAACAATGACAGTTTGATTGGCAGCTATCTGACCAACAGCAACAGCGCTTGTGGCTTCTACAACAGCAGGAACAATGACAGTTTGATTGGCAGCTATCTGACCAACAGCAACAGCGCTTGTGGCTTCTACAACAGCAGGAACAACGACAGTTTGATTGGCAGCTATCTGACAACAGCAACAGCGCCTGTGGCTTCTACAACAGCAGGAACAACGACAGTTTGATTGGCAGCTATCTGACCAACAGCAACAGCGCTTGTGGCTTCTACAACAGCAGGAACATCGACAGTTTGATTGGCAGCTATCTGACCAACAGCAACAGCGCTTGTGGCTTCTACAACAGGAGGAACAAGGACAGTTTGATTGGCAGCTATCTGACCAACAGCAACAGCGCTTGTGGCTTCTACAACAGCAGGAACAACGACAGTTTGATTGGCAGCTACCTGACCAACAGCAACAGCGCTTGTGGCTTCTACAACTGCAGGAACAACGACAGTTTGATTGGCAGCTATCCGACCAACAGCAACAGTGCTTGTGGCTTCTACAACAGCAGGAACAACGACAGTTTGATTGGCAGCTATCCGACCAACAGCAACAGCGCTTGTGGCTTCTACAACAGCAGGAACAATGACAGTTTGATTGGCAGCTATCTGACCAACAGCAACAGCGCTTGTGGCTTCTACAACAGCAGGAACAACGACAGTTTGATTGGCAGCTATCTGACCAACAGCAACAGCGCTTGTGGCTTCTACAACAGCAGGAACAACGACAGTTTGATTGGCAGCTATCTGACCAACAGCAACAGCGCTTGTGGGCAGCTATCTGACCAACAGCAACAGGGCTTGTGGCTTCTACAACAGCAGGAACAAGGACAGTTTGATTGGCAGCTATCTGACCAACAGCAACAGCGCTTGTGGCTTCTACAACAGCAGGAACAACGACAGTTTGATTGGCAGCTATCTGACCAACAGCAACAGCGCTTGTGGCTTCTACAACAGCAGGAACAACGACAGTTTGATTGGCAGCTATCAGACCAAAAGCAACAGCGCTTGTGGCTTCTACAACAGCAGGAACAACGACAGTTTGATTGGCAGCTTTCTGACCAACAGCAACAGCGCTTGTGGGCAGCTATCTGACGAACAGCAATAGCGCTTGTGGCTTCTACAACAGCAGGAACAACGACAGTTTGATTGGCAGCTATCTAACCAACAGCAACAGCGCTTGTGGCTTCTACAACAGCAGGAACAACGACAGTTTGATTGGCAGCTATCTGACCAACAGCAACAGCGCTTGTGGCTTCTACGACAGCAGGAACAATGACATTTTGATTGGCAGCTATCTGACCAACAGCAACAGCGCTTGTGGCTTCTACAACAGCAGGAACAACGACAGTTTGATTGGCAGCTATTTGACCAACAGCAACAGCGCTTGTGGGCAGCTATCTGACCAACAGTTATAGCGCTTGTGGCTTCTACAACAGCAGGAACAACGACAGTTTGATTGGCAGCTATCTGACCAACAGCAACAGCGCTTGTGGCTTCTACAACAGCAGGAACAACGACAGTTTGATTGGCAGGTATCTGACCAACAGCAACAGCGCTTGTGGCTTCTACAGCAGCAGGAACAACGACAGTTTGATTGGCAGCTATCTGACTAACAGCAACAGCGCTTGTGGCTTCTACAACAGCAGGAACGACGACAGTTTGATTGGCAGCTATCTGACCAACAGCAACAGCGCTTGTGGGCAGCTATCTGACCAACAGCAACAGCGCTTGTGGCTTCTACAACAGCAGGAACAACGACAGTTTGATTGGCAGCTATCTGACCAACAGCAACAGCGCTTGTGGCTTCTACAACAGCACGAACAACGACAGTTTGATTGGCAGCTATCTGACCAACCGCAACAGCGCTTGTGGCTTCTACAACAGCAGGCACAACGACAGTTTGATTGGCAGCTATCTGACCAACAGCAACAGCGCTTGTGGCTTCTACAACAGCAGGAACAACGACAGTTTGATTGGCTGCTATCTGACCAACAGCAACAGCGCTTGTGGCTTCTACAACAGCAGGAACAACGACAGTTTGATTGGCAGCTATCTGACCAACAGCAACAGCGCTTGTGGCTTCTACAACTGCAGGAACAACGACAGTTTCATTGGCAGCTATCTGACCAACAGCAACAGCGCTTGTGGCTTCTACAACAGCAGGTACAACAACAGTTTGATTGGCAGGTATCTGACCAACAGCAACAGCGCTTGTGGGCAGCTATCTGACCAACAGCAACAGCGCTTGTGGCTTCTACAACAGCAGGAACAATGACAGTTTGATTGGCAGCTCTCTGACCAACAGCAACAGCGCTTGTGGCTTCTACAACAGCAGGAACAACGACAGTTTGATTGACAGCTATCTGACCAACAGCAACAGCGCTTGTGGCTTCTACAACAGCTGGAACAACGACAGTTTGATTGGAAGCTATCTGACCAACAGCAACAGCGCTTGTGGCTTCTACAACAGCAGGAACAAGGACAGTTTGATTCGCAGCTATCTGACCAACAGCAACAGCGCTTGTGGCTTCTACAACAGCAGAAACAACGACAGTTTGATTGGCAGCTATCTGACCAACAGCAACAGCGCTTGTGGCTTCTACAACAGCAGGAACAACGACAGTTTGATTGGCAGCTATCTGACCAACAGCAACAGCGTTTGTGGCTTCTACAACTGCAGGAACAACGACAGTTTCATTGGCAACTATCCGACCAACAGCAACAGCGCTTGTGGCTTCTACAACAGGAGGAACAACGACAGTTTGATTGGCAGCTATCTGACCAACAGCAACAGCGCTTGTGGCTTCTACAACAGCAGGAACAACGATAGTTTCATTGGCAGCTATCTGACCAGTAGCAACAGCGCTTGTGGCTTCTACAACAGCAGGAACAATGACAGTTTGATTGGCAGCTATCTGACCAACAGCAACAGCGCTTGTGGCTTCTACAACAGCAGGAACAACGACAGTTTGATTGGCAGCTATCTGACCAAGAGCAACAGCGCTTGTGGGCAGCTATCTGACCAACAGCAACAGCGCTTGTGGCTTATACAACAGCAGGAACAACGACAGTTTGATTGGCAGCTATCCAACCAACAGCAACAGCGCTTGTGGCGTCCACAACAGCAGGAACAACGACAGTTTGATCGGCAGCTATCTGACCAAGAGCAACAGCGCTTGTGGCTTCTACAACTGCAGGAACAACGACAGTTTGATTGGCAAATATCTGACCTACAGCAACAGCGCTTGTGGCTTCTACAACAGCAGGAACAACGACAGTTTGATTGGCAGCTATCTGACCAACAGCAACAGCGCTTGCGGCTTCTACAACAGCAGGAACAAGGACAGTTTGATTGGCAGCTATCTGACCAACAGCAACAGCGCTTGTGGCTTCTACAGCAGCAGGAACAACGACAGTTTGATAGGCAGCTATCTGACCAACAGCAACAGCGCTTGTGGCTTCTACAACAGCAGGAACAACGACAGTTTGATTGGCAGCTATCTGACCAACAGCAACAGCGCTTGTGGCTTCTACAACAGCAGGAACAACGACAGTTTAATTGGCAGCTATCTGACCAACAGCAACAGCGCTTGTGGCTTCTACAACAGCAGGAACAACGACAGTTTGATTGGCAGCTATCTGACCAACAGCAACAGCGCTTGTGGCTTCTACAACTGCAGGAACAACGACAGTTTCATTGGCAGCTATCCGACCAACAGCAACAGCGCTTGTGGCTTCTACAACAGCAGGAACATCGACAGTTTGATTTGCAGATATCTGACCAACAGCAACAGCGCTTTTGGCTTCTACAACTGCAGGAATAACGACAGTTTGATTGGCAGCTATCTGACCAACAGCAACAGCGCTTGTGGCTTCTACAACAGCAGGAACAACGACAGTTTGATTGGCAGCTATCTGACCAACAGCAACAGCGCTTGTGGCTTCTACAACAGCAGGAACAACGACAGTTTGATTGGCAGCTATCCGACCAACAGCAATAGCGCTTGTGGCTTCTACAACTGCAGGAACTATGACAGTTTGATTGGCAGCTATCTGACCAACAGCAACAGCGCTTGTGGCTTCTACAACAGCAGGAACAACGACAGTTTGATTGGCAGCTATCTGACCAACAGCAACAGCGCTTGTGGCTTCTACAACAGCAGGAACAACGACAGTTGATTGGCAGCTATCTGACGAACAGCAACGGCGCTTGTGGGCAGCTATCTGACCAACAGCAACAGCGCTTGTGGCTTCTACAACAGCAGGAACAACGACAGTTTGATTGGCAGCTATCCGACCAACAGCAACAGCGCTTGTTACTTCTACAACAGCAGGAACAACGACCGTTTGGTTGGCAGCTATCTGACCAACAGCAACAGCGCTTGTGGCTTGTACAACTGCAGGAACAACGACAGTTTGATTGGCAGCTATCTGACCAACAGCAACAGCGCTTGTGGCTTCTACAACAGCAGGAATAACGACAGTTTGATTGGCAGCTATCTGACCAACAGCAACAGCGCTTGTGGCTTCTACAACAGCAGGAACAACGACAGTTTGATTGGCAGCTATCTGACCAACAGCAACAGCGCTTGTGGCTTCTACAACAGCAGGAACAACGACAGTTTGATTGGCAGCTATCTGACCAACAGCAACAGCGCTTGTGGCTTCTACAACAGCAGGAACAACGACAGTTTGATTGGCAGCTATCTGACCAACAGCAACAGCGCTTATGGCTTCTACAACAGCAGGAACAACGACAGTTTGATTGGCAGCTATCTGACCAACAGCAACAGCGCTTGTGGCTTCTACAACAGCAGGAACAACGACAGTTTGATTGGCAGCTATCTGACCAACAGCAACAGCGCTTGTGGCTTCTACAACAGCAGGAACAACGACAGTTTGATTGGCAGCTATCTGACCAACAGCAACAGCGCTTGTGGCTTCTACAACTGCAGGAACAACGACAGTTTCATTGGCAGCTATCCGACCAACAGCAACAGCGCTTGTGGCTTCTACAACAGCAGGAACATCGACAGTTTGATTGGCAGATATCTGACCAACAGCAACATCGCTTTTGGCTTCTACAACTGCAGGAATAACGACAGTTTGATTGGCAGCTATCTGACCAACAGCAACAGCGCTTGTGGCTTCTACAACAGCAGGAACAACGACAGTTTGATTGGCAGCTATCTGACCAACAGCAACAGCGCTTGTGGCTTCTACAACAGCAGGAACAACGACAGTTTGATTGGCAGCTATCTGACCAACAGCAACAGCGCTTGTGGCTTCTACAACAGCAGGAACAACGACAGTTTGATTGGCAGCTATCTGACCAACAGCAACAGCGCTTGTGGCTTCTACAACTGCAGGAACAACGACAGTTTCATTGGCAGCTATCCGACCAACAGCAACAGCGCTTGTGGCTTCTACAACAGCAGGAACAACGACAGTTTGATTGGCAGCTATCTGACCAACAGCAACAGCGCTTGTGGCTTCTACAACAGCAGGAACAACGACAGTTTGATTGGCAGCTATCTGACCAACAGCAACAGCGCTTGTGGCTTCTACAACTGCAGGAACAACGACAGTTTCATTGGCAGCTATCCGACCAACAGCAACAGCGCTTGTGGCTTCTACAACAGCAGGAACATCGACAGTTTGATTTGCAGATATCTGACCAACAGCAACAGCGCTTTTGGCTTCTACAACTGCAGGAATAACGACAGTTTGATTGGCAGCTATCTGACCAACAGCAACAGCGCTTGTGGCTTCTACAACAGCAGGAACAACGACAGTTTGATTGGCAGCTATCTGACCAACAGCAACAGCGCTTGTGGCTTCTACAACAGCAGGAACAACGACAGTTTGATTGGCAGCTATCCGACCAACAGCAATATCGCTTGTGGCTTCTACAACAGCAGGAACAATGACAGTTTGATTGGCAGCTATCTGACCAACAGCAACAGCGCTTGTGGCTTCTACAACAGCAGGAACAACGACAGTTTGATTGACAGCTATCTGACCAACAGCAACAGCGCTTGTGGCTTCTACAACAGCAGGAACAACG
This sequence comes from Schistocerca serialis cubense, assembly GCF_023864345.2. NCBI lineage: Eukaryota > Metazoa > Arthropoda > Insecta > Orthoptera > Acrididae > Schistocerca > Schistocerca serialis. Next base: position 27,714,436 of record NC_064642.1, read on the forward strand.
ACAGTTGATTGGCAGCTATCTGACGAACAGCAACGGCGCTTGTGGGCAGCTATCTGACCAACAGCAACAGCGCTTGTGGCTTCTACAACAGCAGGAACAACGACAGTTTGATTGGCAGCTATCCGACCAACAGCAACAGCGCTTGTTACTTCTACAACAGCAGGAACAACGACCGTTTGATTGGCAGCTATCTGACCAACAGCAACAGCGCTTGTGGCTTGTACAACTGCAGGAACAACGACAGTTTGATTGGCAGCTATCTGACCAACAGCAACAGCGCTTGTGGCTTCTACAACAGCAGGAATAACGACAGTTTGATTGGCAGCTATCTGACCAACAGCAACAGCGCTTGTGGCTTCTACAACAGCAGGAACAACGACAGTTTGATTGGCAGCTATCTGACCAACAGCAACAGCGCTTGTGGCTTCTACAACAGCAGGAACAACGACAGTTTGATTGGCAGCTATCTGACCAACAGCAACAGCGCTTGTGGCTTCTACAACAGCAGGAACAACGACAGTTTGATTGGCAGCTATCTGACCAACAGCAACAGCGCTTATGGCTTCTACAACAGCAGGAACAACGACAGTTTGATTGGCAGCTATCTGACCAACAGCAACAGCGCTTGTGGCTTCTACAACAGCAGGAACAACGACAGTTTGATTGGCAGCTATCTGACCAACAGCAACAGCGCTTGTGGCTTCTACAACAGCAGGAACAACGACAGTTTGATTGGCAGCTATCTGACCAACAGCAACAGCGCTTGTGGCTTCTACAACTGCAGGAACAACGACAGTTTCATTGGCAGCTATCCGACCAACAGCAACAGCGCTTGTGGCTTCTACAACAGCAGGAACATCGACAGTTTGATTGGCAGATATCTGACCAACAGCAACAGCGCTTTTGGCTTCTACAACTGCAGGAATAACGACAGTTTGATTGGCAGCTATCTGACCAACAGCAACAGCGCTTGTGGCTTCTACAACAGCAGGAACAACGACAGTTTGATTGGCAGCTATCTGACCAACAGCAACAGCGCGTGTGGCTTCAACAACAGCAGGAACAACGACAGTTCGATTGGCAGCTATCTGACCAACAGCAACAGCGCTTGTGGCTTCTACAACAGCAGGAACAACGACAGTTTGATTGGCAGCTATCTGACCAACAGCAACAGCGCTTGTGGCTTCTACAACAGCAGGAACAACGACAGTTTGATTGGCAGCTATCTGACCAACAGCAACAGCGCTTGTGGCTTCTACAACAGCAGGAACAACGACAGTTGATTGGCAGCTATCTGACGAACAGCAACGGCGCTTGTGGGCAGCTATCTGACCAACAGCAACAGCGCTTGTGGCTTCTACAACAGCAGGAACAACGACAGTTTGATTCGCAGCTATCCGACCAACAGCAACAGCGCTTGTTACTTCTACAACAGCAGGAACAACGACCGTTTGATTGGCAGCTATCTGACCAATAGCAACAGCGCTTGTGGCTTGTACAACTGCAGGAACAACGACAGTTTGATTGGCAGCTATCTGACCAACAGCAACAGCGCTTGTGGCTTCTACAACAGCAGGAATAACGACAGTTTGATTTTCAGCTATCTGACCAACAGCAACAGCGCTTGTGGCTTCTACAACAGCAGGAACAACGACAGTTTGATTGTCAGCTATCTGACCAACAGCAACAGCGCTTGTGGCTTCTACAACAGCAGGAACAACGACAGTTTGATTGGCAGCTATCTGACCAACAGCAACAGCGCTTGTGGCTTCTACAACAGCAGGAACAACGACAGTTTGATTGGCAGCTATCTGACCAACAGCAACAGCGCTTATGGCTTCTACAACAGCAGGAACAACGACAGTTTGATTGGCAGCTATCTGACCAACAGCAACAGCGCTTGTGGCTTCTACAACAGCAGGAACAACGACAGTTTGATTGGCAGCTATCTGACTAACAGCAACAGCGCTTGTGGCTTCTACAACAGCAGGAACAACGACAGTTTGATTGGCAGCTATCTGACCAACAGCAACAGCGCTTGTGGCTTCTACAACTGCAGGAACAACGACAGTTTCATTGGCAGCTATCCGACCAACAGCAACAGCGCTTGTGGCTTCTACAACAGCAGGAACATCGACAGTTTGATTGGCAGATATCTGACCAACAGCAACAGCGCTTGTGGCTTCTACAACAGCAGGAACAACGACAGTTTGATTGGCAGCTATCTGACAAACAGCAACAGCGCTTGTGGCTTCTACAACAGCAGGAACAACGACAGTTTGATTGGCAGCTATCTGACCAACAGCAACAGCGCTTGTGGCTTCTACAACAGCAGGAACAACGACAGTTTGATTGGCAGCTATCTGACCAACAGCAACAGCGCTTGTGGCTTCTACAACTGCAGGAACAACGACAGTTTCATTGGCAGCTATCCGACCAACAGCAACAGCGCTTGTGGCTTCTACAACAGCAGGAACAACGACAGTTTGATTGGCAGCTATCTGACCAACAGCAACAGCGCTTGTGGCTTCTACAACAGCAGGAACAACGACAGTTTGATTGGCAGCTATCTGACCAACAGCAACAGCGCTTGTGGCTTCTACAACTGCAGGAACAACGACAGTTTCATTGGCAGCTATCCGACCAACAGCAACAGCGCTTGTGGCTTCTACAACAGCAGGAACATCGACAGTTTGATTTGCAGATATCTGACCAACAGCAACAGCGCTTTTGGCTTCTACAACTGCAGGAATAACGACAGTTTGATTGGCAGCTATCTGACCAACAGCAACAGCGCTTGTGGCTTCTACAACAGCAGGAACAACGACAGTTTGATTGGCAGCTATCTGACCAACAGCAACAGCGCTTGTGGCTTCTACAACAGCAGGAACAACGACAGTTTGATTGGCAGCTATCCGACCAACAGCAATAGCGCTTGTGGCTTCTACAACAGCAGGAACAATGACAGTTTGATTGGCAGCTATCTGACCAACAGCAACAGCGCTTGTGGCTTCTACAACAGCAGGAACGACGACAGTTTGATTGGCAGCTATCTGACCAACAGCAACAGCGCTTGTGGCTTCTACAACAGCAGGAACAACGACAGTTGATTGGCAGCTATCTGACGAACAGCAACGGCGCTTGTGGGCAGCTATCTGACCAACAGCAACAGCGCTTGTGGCTTCTACAACAGCAGGAACAACGACAGTTTGATTGGCAGCTATCCGACCAACAGCAACAGCGCTTGTTACTTCTACAACAGCAGGAACAACGACCGTTTGATTGGCAGCTATCTGACCAACAGCAACAGCGCTTGTGGCTTGTACAACTGCAGGAACAACGACAGTTTGATTGGCAGCTATCTGAGCAACAGCAACAGCGCTTGTGGGCGGCTAACTGACCAACAGCAACAGCGCCTGTGGCTTCTACAACAGCAGGAACAACGACAGTTTGATTGGCAGCTATCTGACCAACAGCAACAGCGCTTGTGGCTTCTACAACTGCAGGAACAACGACAGTTTGATTGGCAGCTATCTGACCAACAGCAACAGCGTTTGTGGCTTCTACAACAGCAGGAACAACGACAGTTTGATTGGCAGCTATCTGACCAACAGCAACAGCGCTTGTGGCTTCTACAACAGCAGGAACAACGACAGTTTGATTGGCAGCTATCTGACCAACAGCAACAGCGCTTATGGCTTCTACAACAGCAGTAACAACGACAGTTTGATTGGCAGCTATCTGACCAACAGCAACAGCGCTTGTGGCTTCTACAACAGCAGGAACAACGACAGTTTGATTGGCAGCTATCTGACCAACAGCAACAGCGCTTGTGGCTTCTACAACAGCAGGAACAACGACAGTTTGATTGGCAGCTATCTGACCAACAGCAACAGCGCTTGTGGCTTCTACAACTGCAGGAACAACGACAGTTTCATTGGCAGCTATCCGACCAACAGCAACAGCGCTTGTGGCTTCTACAACAGCAGGAACATCGACAGTTTGATTTGCAGATATCTGACCAACAGCAACAGCGCTTTTGGCTTCTACAACTGCAGGAATAACGACAGTTTGATTGGCAGCTATCTGACCAACAGCAACAGCGCTTGTGGCTTCTACAACAGCAGGAACAACGACAGTTTGATTGGCAGCTATCTGACCAACAGCAACAGCGCGTGTGGCTTCTACAACAGCAGGAACAACGACAGTTTGATTGGCAGCTATCTGACCAACAGCAACAGCGCTTGTGGCTTCTACAACAGCAGGAACAACGACAGTTTGATTGGCAGCTATCTGACCAACAGCAACAGCGCTTGTGGCTTCTACAACAGCAGGAACAACGACAGTTTGATTGGCAGCTATCTGACCAACAGCAACAGCGCTTGTGGCTTCTACAACAGCAGGAACAACGACAGTTGATTGGCAGCTATCTGACGAACAGCAACGGCGCTTGTGGGCAGCTATCTGACCAACAGCAACAGCGCTTGTGGCTTCTACAACAGCAGGAACAACGACAGTTTGATTGGCAGCTATCCGACCAACAGCAACAGCGCTTGCTACTTCTACAACAGCAGGAACAACGACCGTTTGATTGGCAGCTATCTTACCAACAGCAACAGCGCTTGTGGCTTGTACAACTGCAGGAACAACGACAGTTTGATTGGCAGCTATCTGACCAACAGCAACAGCGCTTGTGGCTTCTACAACAGCAGGAATAACGACAGTTTGATTGGCAGCTATCTGACCAACAGCAACAGCGCTTGTGGCTTCTACAACAGCAGGAACAACGACAGTTTGATTGGCAGCTATCTGACCAACAGCAACAGCGCTTGTGGCTTCTACAACAGCAGGAACAACGACAGTTTGATTGGCAGCTATCTGACCAACAGCAACAGCGCTTGTGGCTTCTACAACAGCAGGAACAACGACAGTTTGATTGGCAGCTATCTGACCAACAGCAACAGCGCTTATGGCTTCTACAACAGCAGGAACAACGACAGTTTGATTGGCAGCTATCTGACCAACAGCAACAGCGCTTGTGGCTTCTACAACAGCAGGAACAACGACAGTTTGATTGGCAGCTATCTGACCAACAGCAACAGCGCTTGTGGCTTCTACAACAGCAGGAACAACGACAGTTTGATTGGCAGCTATCTGACCAACAGCAACAGCGCTTGTGGCTTCTACAACTGCAGGAACAACGACAGTTTCATTGGCAGCTATCCGACCAACAGCAACAGCGCTTGTGGCTTCTACAACAGCAGGAACATCGACAGTTTGATTGGCAGATATCTGACCAACAGCAACAGCGCTTTTGGCTTCTACAACTGCAGGAATAACGACAGTTTGATTGGCAGCTATCTGACCAACAGCAACAACGCTTGTGGCTTCTACAACAGCAGGAACAACGACAGTTTGATTGGCAGCTATCTGACCAACAGCAACAGCGCTTGTGGCTTCTACAACAGCAGGAACAACGACAGTTTGATTGGCAGCTATCCGACCAACAGCAATAGCGCTTGTGGCTTCTACAACAGCAGGAACAATGACAGTTTGATTGGCAGCTATCTGACCAACAGCAACAGCGCTTGTGGCTTCTACAACAGCAGGAACAACGACAGTTTGATTGGCAGCTATCTGACCAACAGCAACAGCGCTTCTGGCTTCTACAACAGCAGGAACAACGACAGTTGATTGGCAGCTATCTGACGAACAGCAACGGCGCTTGTGGGCAGCTATCTGACCAACAGCAACAGCGCTTGTGGCTTCTACAACAGCAGGAACAACGACAGTTTGATTGGCAGCTATCCGACCAACAGCAACAGCGCTTGTTACTTCTACAACAGCAGGAACAACGACCGTTTGATTGGCAGCTATCTGACCAACAGCAACAGCGCTTGTGGCTTGTACAACTGCAGGAACAACGACAGTTTGATTGGCAGTTATCTGACCAACAGCAACAGCGCTTGTGGCTTCTACAACAGCAGGAATAACGACAGTTTGATTGGCAGCTATCTGACCAACAGCAACAGCGCTTGTGGCTTCTACAACAGCAGGAACAACGACAGTTTGATTGGCAGCTATCTGACCAACAGCAACAGCGCTTGTGGCTTCTACAACAGCAGGAACAACGACAGTTTGATTGGCAGCTATCTGACCAACAGCAACAGCGCTTGTGGCTTCTACAACAGCAGGAACAGCGACAGTTTGATTGGCAGCTATCTGACCAACAGCAACAGCGCTTGTGGGCAGCTATCTGACCAACAGCAACAGCGCTTGTGGCTTCTACAACAGCAGGAACAATGACAGTTTGATTGGCAGCTCTCTGACCAACAGCAACAGCGCTTGTGGCTTCTACAACAGCAGGAACAACGACAGTTTGATTGACAGCTATCTGACCAACAGCAACAGCGCTTGTGGCTTCTACAACAGCAGGAACAACGACAGTTAGATTGGCAGCTATCTGACCAACAGCAACAGCGCTTGTGGCTTCTACAACAGCAGGAACAAAGACAGTTTGATTCGCAGCTATCTGACCAACAGCAACAGCGCTTGTGGCTTCTACAACAGCAGAAACAACGACAGTTTGATTGGCAGCTATCTGACCAACAGCAACAGCGCTTGTGGCTTCTACAACAGCAGGAACAACGACAGTTTGATTGGCAGCTATCTGGCCAACAGCAACAGCGTTTGTGGCTTCTACAACTGCAGGAACAACGACAGGTTCATTGGCAACTATCCGACCAACAGCAACAGCGCTTGTGGCTTCTACATTAGCAGGAACAACGACAGTTTGATTGGCAGCTATCTGACCAACAGCAACAGCGCTTGTGGCTTCTACAACAGCAGGAACAACGACAGTTTCATTGGCAGCTATCTGACCAGCAGCAACAGCGCTTGTGGCTTCTACAGCAGCAGGAACAATGACAGTTTGATTGGCAGCTATCTGACCAACAGCAACAGCGCCTGTGGCTTCTACAACTGCAGGAACAACGACAGTTTGATTGGCAGCTATCTGACCAACAGCAACAGCGCTTGCGGCTTCTACAACAGCAGGAACAAGGACAGTTTGATTGGAAGCTATCTGACCAACAGCAACAGCGCTTGTGGCTTCTACAACAGCAGGAACAACGACAGTTTGATTGGCAGCTATCTGACCAACAGCAACAGCGTTTGTGGCTTCTACAACTGCAGGAACAACGACAGTTTCATTGGCAACTATCCGACCAACAGCAACAGCGCTTGGTGCTTCTACAACAGCAGGAACAACGACAGTTTGATTGGCAGCTATCTGACCAACAGCAACAGCGCTTGTGGCTTCTACAACAGCAGGAACAACGACAGTTTCATTGGCAGCTATCTGACCAGCAGCAACAGCGCTTGTGGCTTCTACAACAGCAGGAACAATGACAGTTTGATTGACAGCTATCTGACCAACAGCAACAGCGCCTGTGGCTTCTACAACTGCAGGAACAACGACAGTTTGATTGGCAGCTATCTGACCAACAGCAACAGCGCTTGTGGCTTCTACAACAGCAGGAACAAGGACAGTTTGATTCGCAGCTATCTGACCAACAGCAACAGCGCTTGTGGCTTCTACAACAGCAGGAACAACGATAGTTTGATTGGCAGCTATCCGACCAACAGCCACAGCGCTTGTGGCTTCTACGACAGCAGGAACAACGACAGTTTGATTGGCAGCTATCTGACCAACAGCAACAACGCTTTTGGCTTCTACAACTGCAGGAACAACGACAGTTTGATTGGCAGCTATCTGACCAACAGCAACAGCGCTTGTGGCTTCTACAACAGCAGGAACAACGACAGTTTGATTGGCAGCTATCCGACTAACAGCAACAGCGCTTGTGGCTTCTACAACAGCAGGAACAATGACAGTTTCATTGGCAGCTATCTGACCAACAGCAACAGCGCTTCTGGCTTCTACAACAGCAGGAACAATGACAGTTTGATTGGCAGCTATCTGACCAACAGCAACAGCGCTTGTGGCTTCTACAACAGCAGGAACAACGACAGTTTGATTGGCAGCTATCTGACGAAGAGCAACAGCGCTTGTGGGCAGCTATCTGACCAACAGCAACAGCGCTTGTGGCTTATACAACAGCAGGAACAACGACAGTTTGATTGGCAGCTATCCAACCAACAGCAACAGCGCTTGTGGCGTCTACAACAGCAGGAACAACGACAGTTTGATTGGCAGCTATCTGACCAACAGCAACAGCGCTTGTGGCTTCTACAACTGCAGGAACAACGACAGTTTGATTGGCAGCTATCTGACCAACAGCAACAGCGCTTGTGGCTTCTACAACAGCAGGAACAACGACAGTTTGATTGGCAGCTATCTGACCAACAGCAACAGCGCTTGAGGCTTCTACAACAGCAGGAACAAGGACAGTTTGATTGGCAGCTATCTGACCAACAACAACAGCGCTTGTGGCTTCTACAGCAGCAGGAACAACGACAGTTTGATAGGCAGCTATCTGACCAACAGCAACAGCGCTTGTGGCTTCTACAACAGCAGGAACAACGACAGTTTCATTGGCAGCTATCTGACCAACAGCAACAGCGCTTGTGGCTTCTACAACAGCAGGAACAACGACAGTTTGATTGGCAGCTATCTGACCAACAGCAACAGCGCTTGTGGCTTCTACAACTGCAGGAACAACGACAGTTTGATTGGCAGCTATCTGACCAACAGCAACAGCGCTTGTGGCTTCTACAACTGCAGGAACAACGACAGTTTCATTGGCAGCTATCCGACCAACAGCAACAGCGCTTGTGGCTTCTACAACAGCAGGAACATCGACAGTTTGATTGGCAGCTATCTGACCAACAGCAACAGCGCTTTTGGCTTCTACAACTGCAGGAATAACGACAGTTTGATTGGCAGCTATCTGACCAACAGCAACAGCACTTGTGGCTTCTACAACAGCAGGAACAACGACAGTTTGATTGGCAGCTATCTGACCAACAGCAACAGCGCTTGTGGCTTCTACAACAGCAGGAACAACGACAGTTTGATTGGCAGCTATCCGACCAACAGCAATAGCGCTTGTGGCTTCTACAACAGCAGGAACAATGACAGTTTGATTGGCAGCTATCTGACCAACAGCAACAGCGCTTGTGGCTTCTACAACAGCAGGAACAACGACAGTTTGATTGGCAGCTATCTGACCAACAGCAACAGCGCTTGTGGCTTCTACAACAGCAGGAACAACGACAGTTGATTGGCAGCTATCTGACCAACAGCAACGGCGCTTGTGGGCAGCTATCTGACCAACAGCAACAGCGCTTGTGCCTTCTACAACAGCAGGAACAACGACAGTTTGATTGGCAGCTATCCGACCAACAGCAACAGCGCTTGTTACTTCTACAACAGCAGGAACAACGACAGTTTGATTGGCAGCTATCTGACCAACAGCAACAGCGCTTGTGGCTTGTACAACTGCAGGAACAACGACAGTTTGATTGGCAGCTATCTGACCAACAGCAACAGCGCTTGTGGCTTCTACAACAGCAGGAACAACGACAGTTTGATTGGCAGCTATCTGACCAACAGCAACAGCGCTTGTGGCTTCTACAACAGCAGGAACAACGACAGTTTGATTGGCAGCTATCTGACCAACAGCAACAGCGCTTGTGGCTTCTACAACAGCAGGAACAACGACAGTTTGATTGGCAGCTATCTGACCAACAGCAACAGCGCTTGTGGCTTCTACAACAGCAGGAACAACGACAGTTTGATTGGCAGCTATCTGACCAACAGCAACAGCGCTTGTGGCTTCTACAACAGCAGGAACAACGACAGTTTGATTGGCAGCTATCTGACCAACAGCAACAGCGCTTGTGGCTTCTACAACAGCACGAACAACGACAGTTTGATTGGCAGCTATCTGACCAACAGCAACAGCGCTTGTGGCTTCTACAACAGCAGGAACAACGACAGTTTGATTGGCAGCTATCTGACCAACAGCAACAGCGCTTGTGGCTTCTACAACAGCAGGAACAACGACAGTTTGATTGGCAGCTATCTGACCAACAGCAACAGCGCTTGTGGCTTCTACAACAGCAGGAACAACGACAGTTTGATAGGCAGCTATCTGACCAACAGCAACAGCGCTTGTGGCTTCTACAACAGCAGGAACAACGACAGTTTGATTGGCAGCTATCTGACCAACAGCAACAGCGCTTGTGGCTTCTACAACAGCAGGAACAACGACAGTTTGAATGGCAGCTATCTAACCAACAGCAACAGCGCTTGTGGCATCTACAACTGCAGGAACAACGACAGTTTCATTGGCAGCTATCCGACCAACAGCAACAGCGCTTGTGGCTTCTACAACAGCAGGAACAACGACAGTTTGATTGGCAGCTATCCGACCAACAGCAACAGCGCTTGTGGCTTCTACAGCAGCAGGAACAACGACAGTTTGATTGGCAGCTATCTGACCAACAGCAACAGCGCTTTTGGCTTCTACAACTGCAGGAACAACGACAGTTTGATTGGCAGCTATCTGACCAACAGCAACAGCGCTTATGGCTTCTACTACAGCAGGAACAACGACAGTTTGATTGGCAGCTATCTGACCAACAGCAACAGCGCTTGTGGCTTCTACAACAGCAGGAACAACGACAGTTTGATTGGCAGCTATCTGACCAACAGCAACAGCGCTTGTGGGCGGCTAACTGACCAACAGCAACAGCGCCTGTGGCTTCTACAACAGCAGGAACAACGACAGTTTGATTGGCAGCTATCTGACCAACAGCAACAGCGCTTGTGGCTTCTACAACTGCAGGAACAACGACAGTTTGATTGGCAGCTATCTGACCAACAGCAACAGCGTTTGTGGCTTCTACAACAGCAGGAACAATGACAGTTTGATTGGCAGCTATCTGACCAACAGCAACAGCGCTTGTGGCTTCTACAACAGCAGGAACAACGACCTTTTGATTGGCAGCTATCTGACCAACAGCAACAGCGCTTGTGGCTTCTACAACAGCAGGAACAACGACAGTTTGATTGGCAGCTATCTGACCAACAGCAACAGCGCTTGTGGCTTCTACAACAGCAGGAACAACGACAGTTTGATTGGCAGCTATCTGACCAACAGCAACAGCTCTTGTGGCTTCTACAACTGCAGGAACAACGACAGTTTGATTGGCAACTATCTGACCAACAGCAACAGCGCTTGTGGCTTCTACAACAGCAGGAACAACGACAGTTTGATTGGCAGCTATCTGACCAACAGCAACAGCGCTTGTGTCTTCTACAACAGCAGGAACAACGACAGTTTGATTGGCAGCTATCTGACCAACAGCAACAGCGCTTGTGGCTTCTACAACAGCAGGAACAACGACAGTTTGATTGGCAGCTATCTGACCAACAGCAACAGCGCTTGTGGCTTCTACAACAGCAGGAACAACGACAGTTTGATTGGCAGCTATCTGACCAACAGCAACAGCGCTTGTGGCTTCTACAACAGCAGGAACAACGACAGTTTGATTGGCAGCTATCTGACCAACAGCAACAGCGCATGTGGCTTCTACAACAGCAGGAACAACGACAGTTTGATTGGCAGCTATCTGACCAACAGCAACAGCGCTTGTGGCTTGTACAACTGCAGGAACAACGACAGTTTGATTGGCAGCTATCTGACCAACAGCAACAGCGCTTGTGGCTTCTACAACAGCAGGAACAACGACAGTTTGATTGGCAGCTATCTGACCAACAGCAACAGCGCTTGTGGCTTCTACAACAGCAGGAACAACGACATTTTCATTAGCAGCTATCTGACCAACAGCAACAGCGCTTGTGGCTTCTACAACAGCAGGAACAACGACAGTTTGATTGGCAGCTATCTGACCAACAGCAACAGCGCTTGTGGCTTCTACAACAGCAGGAACAACGACAGTTTGATAGGCAGCTATCTGACCAACAGCAACAGCGCTTGTGGCTTCTACAACAGCAGGAACAACGACAGTTTGATTGGCAGCTATCTGACCAACAGCAACAGCGCTTGTGGCTTCTACAACAGCAAGAATAACGGTAGTTTCATCGGCAGCTATCTGCACTTGGCCCTGTCACAGCAGCAAACAACTGCGCGCTGTCCACCAGAAGCGAGACGCCTTCAAGAGACTCGCTGCTTCGAACGTCTTTCGACGGTGTTGACAACCAGTAAACGTATTTACGGCCCCTAAGGCATCACTTCACAGCTTACAAGATAAGCGATTCAGATCGGAAACAGTTTTTTAAGAAAATTCTCGTTAATTGTTTAGTCTCAGTTGCACATTATTAATTAGATTACATGCATCGATAACTCAGGATGATGTTCAATTTTAAACCAAATCAGAACTAAATATGTACCATCTAATATTTTACAATAAGTAGGACCAAATAGTTGCACATAAATGTAGAATTTACGTAAGTAGTTGCGCCAGAAACCGCTCTTGTCTGCTTAGAACCACATATCAGATTACTGTGTTTTGTAAGTACTTAAACATTGTACATTTAGGTACAATTCCTTTTTCTGCTTTTTGTAAAATATTAGATGGTACATATGAAGAGCTTTCTTCAATAGTGGTACAAGTCCATTACCTCCACTTTTCTGATTATGGTGCTTCTGACATTAATGATGGAAACAAACAGAAAGAAAGGTTCATCTCTAGCAAGAAGCCATATGCTTAAATATTTCTGGTATCTCAACTGCAGATTTTTCGGCGCTCATTTAACAATAGGACTCTGTATCTTAAAATGAGCAAAAATGTACCACTATTGAAATAAGCCCTTCATATTTAGCTTTGCTATGTTTTCGATCTTTAGATGATCCAGAGTGATCGAAACTTATAACCTAATTGAAAACGTGCAAATGAGACGGAACCTTAAATCAGAACTATGTTAAATATCGATAGAGTCCCTGACTTTCACGAGACTAACATGTTGACAATAGAGATCTGTGAGCTGTACCCCACGAAAAATCCTGATAGATTGTCTTTTTCTCAACTCTGTAACCTGCCGTCGGATCATTATACGTATCAACACCGAAAGACGTAGGCTAGATTGGAAATTTACCGGCGTTTTAAATGGCAGTCAGAATCCTATAAGGACTGGGTCACAGCTGTCGTTGTGCTTTTGCTTGCACAGAAGAATCATGTCGCAAATCGTATGCCGACTGCATCATTCGGGACTTGCTTCTCAAATACTATCCACAGAAGGAAGTGCGCGGCCAGGCTTTAAGGATTTGGATCCTTTAGACGAGAAACTCAGAACTGCTGAGGTTTTCGAAACGACGCGGGAAACCGAAAGCCAGTGGGAGGCTCAGCCCGTAATGTCAACCGTCTTCGCTGGTGCGTCGGTAAACACTTCCCGTGAGCACACCAGGAAAACCAAGGCGCGTCGGGACCGCTTCGGCGAACGCGCTGCTTCTCGGCGACAGCTCAACAGGCTAGGGGCACACGGACAGAGCAGCGAAACTTGAAGTGCGTCTCTGATAGTTTAGTCTCTCAGAAGTTCCTGAGAGCTTCGCCTGAACGGAATTTCAATCAGCGTTGTTTACCCTCTTACCCCCTCTGTTTCGAACAATACCCTCACTCCCACATCGGTCAGCTATCCGATTTTCGTCTGGCGTTAAAGGCCGCATTCACAGTGTGTGTCGTCGCCCACCACACGGCAGGATACGCACAATCAGGCGTTTCAGCTACAATCTTGCACTACTATTTCCTCCTTTGACGGATACAGCCAATGCAACGGGTGATCAAAAAGTCAGTATAAATTTGAAAACTGAATAAGTCACGGAATAATGTAGATAGAGAGGTACAAATTAACACACACGCTGGGAATGGCATGGGGTTTTATTAGAATCAAAAAATACAAACGTTCAAAAAATTTCCGACAGATGGCGCTTCATCTGATCAGAATAACAATAACTAGCATAAGAAAGTAAGACAAATAAGCAAAGATGATGTTCTTTACAGGAAATTCTCAATGTGTCCACCACCATTCCTCAACAATAGCTGTAGTCGAGGAATAATGTTCTGAACAGCACAGTAAAACATGTCCGGAGTTATGCTGAGGCATTGGCGTCGGATGTTGTCTTTGAGCATCCTTACAGATGTCGGTCAATCACGATACACTTGCGACTTCAGGTAACCCCAAAGCCAATAATCGCACGGACAGAGATCTGGAGACCGGGGAGGCCAAGCATGACGAAAGTGGCGGCTGAGCACATGATCATCACCAAACGACGCGCGCAAGAGATCTTTCACACATCTAGCAACATGGTTTTTTTTTAAGTTTTCAAATTTATACTGACTTTTTGATCGTTAATTCATCCGGAAACGGGTGAACATGTGAAACTGTTATTAACGCTAGAAGTGAATCGTGCCTCAGCTATGTATGTGCCCGTACCGTAGATGCAACCACAACGGAGGGGTATCTGTTAAGACGCCAGACAAACGTGTGGTTCCTGAAGAGGAGCAGCAGCCTTTTTAGTAGTTGCAGGGGCAACAGTTCGGATGATTGTAACATCAACCAAAACGGCCTTGCTGTGCTGATACTGCGATCGGATAAAAATAAAGGGGAAACTACAGCTACAATTTTTCCCGAGGACATGCAGCTCTACTGTTGAACGATGATGGCGTCCTCGTGGGTAAAATATTCTGGAGGTAAAATAGTTCCCCACCTGCAGCTCCGGGTGGAGACTACTCAGGAGGATGTGGTTATCAGGAGAAACAAAAACTGGCGTTCCACGGATTGGAGCGTGGAATTTTCGATCCCTTAATCGGGCAGACAAGTTAGAAAATTTAAAAAGGGACATGGATAGGTCGAAGTTAGATGTAGTGGGAATTAGTGAAGTTCGGGGGCAGCAAGAACAGGACTCCTTGTCAGGTGAACACACGGTCATAAAGACAAAATCGAACAGAGGTAATGTAACAGAGGTTTTAGCAATGAATAGGAAAATAGGAATACGGGTGGAGCTACTATGAACAGCGTAGTGAACGAATTGTCGTAGCGAAGATAGACAAGAAGCTCACTCCTACCACAGACGTACAAGTTTATATACCAACTATCTCCGCAGAGGCTGTAGAGGTTGAAGAAATGTATGATCAGAAAGAAAAATATCCAGACAGTTAAAGGACACGAAAATTTAATTGTGAAGCGAAACTGCAGTTTGACAGTAGCAAAAAGGAAGAGAAGGAAAAATAGTAGTGAATATGGACTCGGGGAAAGGTAGAATTTTGCACAGAGCATAATTTAATCATGAAAGAAACCTGTTTACGTGGAGACACCAGAAGCTTTCACATTGATTTCATAATGGTAATTTCTCTGCCTCGTGATGACTGGGTGTTGTGTGA
Source organism: Schistocerca serialis cubense (assembly GCF_023864345.2). Lineage (NCBI taxonomy): Eukaryota > Metazoa > Arthropoda > Insecta > Orthoptera > Acrididae > Schistocerca > Schistocerca serialis. The sequence continues at coordinate 27,729,805 of NC_064642.1, forward strand.
TGTCCTTAGGTTAGTTAGGTTTACATAGTTCTAAGTTCTAGGGGACTGATGACCATAGATGTTAAGTCCCGTAGTGCTCAGAGCCATTTGAACCATAATGGTAAGAAAGAGATTTAAGGACCAGATTTTTAATTATAATACAGTTCCAGAGGCAGATGTGGACAGGTTAAAAGCCCCAACTCATCTGCACATCTTTCATTTTTGCTGTCCATTTTTTGCGTCCCAAATTCTAATGCTCTCATATTTTCAGTCACTTTTGCTGTCCATGCTCTGGACACCTTTGAGCCAAATTTCAAACTTCTGCATCGTAATGGAAGACAGTTACGGGGTTTCGAAAATCTAACGCTCAAAATTGTGTTAAGGTGTGCATTACATCAAAACATGTAACATATTTTCTTGCTGTTGTTATAAAAATCGGCAACTGTTGTACGCCAAAAGCGAGAATGAGGCAGCTTATATTTGTGGGGGAAAGAGGGAGAGGAAACACAGTAGCAAACGCTGCCCCTCCTCCCCCAAAAACCGAATCTTGGATTCGAGTCCAGGAGACACGACTTGCAACCTACGTCAGATATCATGTTCTTGTGTTATAAAGAGAAACTCGATGGAAAATTCCATATGGAAACAAGGAGCAACTGATGAGATTGTTCCACAATAACTTCTTTTGTGATCATAAAACTCTTCTTACAAATTTGGCATCTGATGACAAGACACCTTCCGTCAGGTGGAACGAGCATGAGGAATATAAAATTTAGTGCCACGATTAACTTTGTCCGTACTTGTATTCGGAAAGATGTAATACTAAAAACCTGTACTTCCAAATAGATTCATATTTTCCACGTAGTTAATGAATCGTTTCTGGCGAAAGTCGATACAGTTACTTCAGAAATACCGCCGTCAATTTAGTTCCCTGTTGTTGTTGTTGTTGTTGTTGTTGTCTTCAGTCCTGAGACTGGTATGATGCAGCTCTCCATGTTACTCTATCCTGTGCAAGCTTCTTCATCTCCCAGTACCTACTGCAACCTACATCCTTCTGAATCTGCTTAGTGTATTCATCTCTTGGTCTCCCTCTACGATTTTTACCCTCCACGCTGCCCTCCAATACTAAATTCGTGATCCCTTGATGCCTCAGAACATGTCCTACCACCGATTCATTCTTCTAGTCAAGTTGTGCCACAAACTCCTCTTCTCCCCAATTCTATTCAATACCTCCTCATTAGTTATGTGATCTACCCATCTAATCTTCAGCATTCTTCTGTAGCACCACATTTCGAAAGCTTCTATTCTCTTCTTGTCCAAGCTATTTATCGTCCATGTTTCACTTCCATACATGGCTCACTCCATACAAATACTTTCAGAAACGACTTCCTGGCACTTAAATCTGTACTCGAAGTTAACAAATTTCTCTTCTTCAGAAACGCTTTTCTTGCCATTGCCAGTCTACATTTTACATCCTCTCTACTTCGACCATCATCAGTTATTTTGCTCCCCAAGTAGCAAAACTCCTTTACTACTTTAAGTGTCTCATTCCCTAATCTAATTCCCTCAGCATCACCCGACTTAATTCGACTACATTCCATTATCCTTGTTTTGCTTTTGTTGATGTTCATCCTATATCCTCCTTTCAAGACACTGTCCATTCCGTTCAACTGCTCTTCCAGGTCCTTTGCTGTCTCTGACAGAATTACAATGTCATCGGCGAACCTCAAAAGTTTTTATTTCTTCTCCATGGATTTTAATACCTACTCCGAATTTTTCTTTTGCTTCCTTTACTGCTTGCTCAATATACAGATTGAATAACATCGGGGAGAGGCTACAACCTTGTCTCACACCTATCATTGATCAAAAGAAATAATGCCGAGCCTGTAATAGACGTCGACCACGCCTCACGAGATACGCTGCTTCCCTTACACAAGACCTCACTAAAAACAGGCGTTCTTTAGACACGACAGAATTTGCCCTTGCACAAGGAGCGGCAGAGGCCCACTTTCCCTATGGGAGGTGGAGTGCTTTTGGAGAAGTGGTGCCAGCCACGCCGCGGACAAACCTGTTACGCGAGTTCGATCCGTGGGCCCGCAGCTGCGCAACGGGACGCCCTGCACTCATATTTGTGGCGTGTTGCTCGCGCCCAAAAATATCGTCGAGTGTCACGCAGCCTTACCTTCTCTCGATTCGAACAGGAGTGCCCAGCGATTTCCAATCTGGACTCTTACTGGAGAGGTGACACGTTTCGGTTTATATTTTAAAGGAAGACAACTACGTTTTAATCACGTCAGGTCGTTAGAGGCGGAGTACAGCTAGGACTAGAGGAGGATACTCAAGGGAGTCGCGTTGTCCTTTTCAAAGCATTTGGTTTAAGCAACGCGGACAGAGTACGTAAAATTTAAATCAGGACCGTTGGCCGGGGATATGAACTCCTCTCCTCCCAAATGTGAGTCCGTTGCCTTCACTGCTGCTTCACACCGGGCAGTGATTTTCATTGCACCCGTTCCAGGTCGATATAGATTTATCACGGTTTCCCCATAGCACTTGAAGCTGCCCGCAAGGTGACAATTTTACTATTAACCTACATTTTGTAACTCTTCAGGATTTCCAGGCGAGATCTAGACATGTGGAATAATCGGGTCTACTGCCGGATGTTTGTCTCGCTCTGGCACAATATCTCCGCCACGTAACTCGTTGTCTTCTTCAGGTGCTACCTGAGACTGGACAAGATCCTCCAGTACGGCAGTCTCAGGTAGCATCTGAAGAAGACAACGAGTTACGTGGCGGAGATATTGTGCCAGAGCAACACAAACATCCGGCAGCAGACCCGATTATTCGACAACCTACATTTTGCTACCTACTTTCAGTTAACATTGTCACGTGATTTTACAGCATGTTATTACATTGAGTGGGTATCAAATAAACACAGCTAATGACAGTAGCGAGAATAACAATACTCTGTGTGTATAAGACGTCCGCCTCTTTAGCTGAATGGTCAGCGTGGGTGACCGCCATGTGGAGGACCCGGGTTCGATTCCCGGTACTACCAGGGATTTTCCTTGATAGGAGGACTGGAGTGGGGTGCACTCAGCCTCGTGATGCCCGTTGAGGAGCTACTCAACCGCGTCGTAGCGGCTCCAGGTCTGCTTAAACCGACAATGGCCTGAAGCGCTGTGTGTTGAATCTTACCACTCCATTCCGCATCCAAATGACGCCACTGGCAGAGGATAACACGGTGGTTCATCGGTTACGATTGGCCCGTCTGTAGCCAGAACGTCGATGGCCTATACACTTCTGGGGGAAAAAAATTCAACACCTTCAAGGACGAGACTTTATCATCGTACGAGTGATGACAACAAATTCAGACCAAACGAAAGACGAATGTCACAGTAAAAGATCCAAACAATACCAATAGTACACACTGTACCCTCTCTGGCGCCAACGCAGCCCTGTTTTTCTCGCATGCAAAACATAGTAAAGGCGTCGTGTGGAATTCAGCGACAGATTGTCCCAAGCACTTTGCACCTTTTCTTGCAATTCGCCAATGATTCTTGCACGCTCTGGAGAACAAGTGCCTTCCCGCTTCATCGTATCCCAAACGTGTCCAGTTGGTGAGGATCTGATGATTTTGCTGGCCAAGGGTAGTTGTACACCACGAAAAGCACGTTGCGATGCAACAGCTTTGTGGGGATGTGAATTATCCTGCTGAAAAAGCACATCACCTTAGTGTCGAAGGAGTGGCTGTAGCACGTGTGTAACAGGTTGTGCAATACAGTGGGCACTTGTTAAGTAACAAAAGCCTAATGCCCCCTTCCAAAAAAATGGTTCAAATGGCTCTGAGCACTATGGGACTTAACATCTAAGGTCATCAGTCCCCTAGAACTTAGAACTACTTAAACCTAACTAACATAAGGAGATCACACACATCCATGCCCGAGGCAGAATTTGAACCTGCGACCGTAGCAGCAGCGCGGTTCCTGACTGAAGTGCCTAGAACCGCTCGGCCACATCGGCCGGCTCCCCCCTCCCCCCCCCCCCCCACACACACACCAAGAAGCTTGGGGTGTGGCCTGTCTGTCGTGAGTGAATGCACTCTGAAATATGCAGCTCACCAGCAATACGGCGTACACGTGTACATCGATCAGTCGCATACAGACAGAACCCGCTTTAGTCGCTGAAGAGTTCAGAGCACCATTCCATTCTCCAGGCCACCCATCACATCACCAGAGTAGCCGACAGTGTCTTGGTCGCTGGTAGTCTGGCCAGACCCCCACGTGATCTTATCCATACTGCAAGCAGATGGTTCCCAATGGGCCCTGATGACACAACCTGTGCAAAATGTTACCACATTTCTTCCCTGGATGAAGTTCGGTCGGCCACAGCTGCTCTCACAGTGTGTCGATCTTGATGTGCGCCTGTTTTGCACATACCTCGAGAACCTGTTCTACCGATTTGCAAGTGCTCCACGGGCCACTGTTGAATGTAGCGACGTACCACCGATACATTGACCCCCAACACGCGCAGCAACCCAACCATGCATTCATCCAGCTTCTCGCAGGCCGACAGTGCGACCTGTTAGAGTGGCTGAAGCTGTTCAAGATGAGTGTGTGGTCGTCAACGCGCCATGGATGTATCCCAGAATGAATGTCGGACACGCTGTTCATCTCTAAACTCAGCGCTGTTACCGCCTGCACAATGAAAACAGAAGGCGCACAGAGAGGCCTCTAGCGCGGCATCCAATCGCCGATGATGGTGAGAAATGAATCACCAACACAACAACTCCTCAGTATGCACATGTTGTGTCCTGCTGCCTTTGTACACAGACGTTGCGTTTTATATATTGTAAGGTGGCAGAATAAATGAAGGTCAGATTCGCACCTGACATGAGAGCTTTATACATCGCAACGAGAAGGTGAATGTGGCACCTAACTTAATTCGGCGGTAACGAGCAAATTTGCCTAGCAGTATGTAATGCAAAAAAGGATGACATTCAATCGACGATAATTAACACACCGTTCCCATAATGCATGTTTGAGCGGAAGGTGAAACCAGCAGCGAGAGGCGTTTTAGTTTGGAATTCAGAGGGACAAGGGCAGAGGCAAGGCCGCGATACAGGGGGTACCACAGAAACCACTTAAAGGGGTGTCCCAGGAGGAAAGTCAATGACCGACCAGATGACTCAGATGGGGAGAGCGAGTATAAGGGCCCATCTGAGGGAGGACAGGAAAGAAAACTTTTAGAAAACCGCGTTTCGGAATTCCAAATGGATACGAAACCAGACCAGTGACGCATTTTCGATCATGTGTCTAGCAAGTGGTACACACATGAGAGAGTGAACGTACGTATTTAGACGTCTGGAATGGGCACAAAACGTCCGATTGGCGGAAACGCGCTAGGAAGGAGAAAAGACCCACAGTTTCGACGCAATTTAATGGTAGGGACCATGTAACTGGTAGGGAGAGTTTCCACAAAATAAGAGGAACGCTCCTATTGGTCGAAAAAAAGCAGTGATGTGAAGAACGAAAGAACCCGGTGGGGAGACAGTTCGACTATAAGAAAGACAAGATGGAAATTTTCGAGGTCTCTTCTCTGAACTGACGTCAAGTGCAGAACAGAGCGCATACGCTCTGTATGACACAGAGGAGTAATTTGTGTGAGCACTGCGTTCACAGCGGCTGATATCCAGCTAGAAATTATCTGTAGCATCGTTTAGCTCCAACTGTGGAGAAACGAACCAGCCAATTAGTTAATTGTTCTTGCGAGAACTGAGAGGGCATTATAATATGCATGCAGCTCCTACCATGCGCGTGTATATCGCCACATTCTAAGACTAGGGATGAGTACATGTTCTCTTGCATAACGAGAAACATAGGGAAAGTTTCTGCTGGAAAATTCAGCAAAGGTGTAATTAGTTTTATAGGAATTTCAGCGGAAGAGAGCGCCCTAGCAGACCGCAGCTCATCGGAGCTTAAGTTAATTCCACGTGCAGAGGCGTAAACTTGTTGTTTCACCAGCTTGCATCCACTGTAAACTCGAGCGACCTTGGGTAATCTTTTGATAAATTTGTCACATAACTAACCATCCACCATAGACTTGATTGTAATCCTAAAAATAGTACCGTACTTTGAACTGGAATTGGACGATTTTCTTAGTACTGACCAACATCATAACGTAAGTGTAGGAACAATTTTGTAAAGAAACTTCTAGTTAAACTTTAATATTCTCATGTTTAGCATAATTTAACCTTCTGAGTGTTAATATTTGATATTGTTGTGTTTAGAATTAATTCAGCTTTTCATGTTGACGAGATGCATTATCCTGACAACTGTTTTTTGCTCTCGCATTGAAAACTGAGTAAAAGCGTGTATTTCTGTGCTAATATTGCGACATTAAACATTCATTCCAACTTACACAGTTGTCTTCAATCCTAGAATAAGTAAACCAAAAATATTGCACCTTACAATATCTCTACAAGATACTAAAGAAAGGCAACTAATAACAGGAAGATAATGAAGGAAGAGTTAGTAAACACAGCCTTCCAAAATGCCTTCAAAAAAGAATACGAAGTAAATATTTCAGAATTCGAATCAAGAACAGCTGAACCGTAGAGGTAAATATCCTTGGAGCAGTGATGCAACTTAAATCACTTAATAAAAGAAAGTCTTCTGGTCCAGACCGTCTACCAATTAGGTTCCTTTCAGGAGTATGCTGATGCAATAGCTCCGTACTTAATAATGTATACAACAGTTCGCTCGCCGAAAGATCCGTACCCAAAGACTGGAAAATTGCACAGGTCACACCAGTATTCAAAAAAGGTAGTAGGAGTAATCCACTAAATTACAGGTCCATATCATTAACGTCGATATGCAGCAGGACTTTGGAAAATATATTGTGTTCGAACATTACGAATTACATCGAAGAAAACGGTCTATTGACACACAGTCAACGTGGATTTAGAAAACATAATTCTTGTGAAACACAACTAGCTCCTTACTCGCATGAAGTGTTGAGTGCTATTGACAAGGGACTTCAATTGGATTATTTCTTGATTTCCGGAAGGCTTTTGACACTGTACCACACAAGCAACTTGTAATGAAATTGCGTGCTTATGGAGTATCGTCTGTCATGTGACTGGATTCGTGATTTCCTGTCAGAGAGTTCGCAGTTCGTAGCAACTGATGGAAAGTCATCGCGTAAGAAATAAGCGATTCCTGGCGTTCCCCAAGGTAGTGTTACAGGCCCTTTGCTGTTCCTTGTCTATGTAAACGATTCGGGAGACAATCTGAGCAGCCGTCTTAGGCTGTTTGCAGATGACGCTGTCGTTTACCCACTACTAAAGTCATCGGAAGGTCACAAACAAATTGCACAACGATCTAGAAAAGACATATGTATGGTGCGTAAACTGGCAATTGACCCCAAATAACGAAAAGTGTGTGGTCATCCACATGAGTGCTAAAAGGAAACCGTTAAATTACGGTTACACGATAAATCACTCAAATCTAAAGGCCGTAAATTCAATTAAATACCTAGGAATTTCAATTACGAACAACTTTAAATGGATGGAAGACATAGAAAAATTTTTAGGATAAGGCTAACCAAAGACTGCGTTTTGTTAGCAGGACAATTAGAAAATGTAACAGATCTACTAAGGAGACTGCCTACATTAGGCTTGTCCGTCCTCTATTAGAATACTACTGCGCGGTGTGGGACCCTTACCAGATAGGACTGACGGAGTACATCTAAAAAGTTCAAAGAAAGGCAGCACGTTTTGTATTATCATGAAATATGGTAGAGAGTGTCACAGAAATGATACAGGATTTAATGGCGTTTTTCGTTGCGGCGGAATCTTCTCACGAAATCCATTCACCAACTTTCTCCTCCGGATGCGAAAATATTTTGTTGACACCGACCAAGGAAGAAACGATCATCATGATAAAATATGGGAAATCAGAGATCGTACAGAAAGATGTAGGTGTTCGTTCTTTCCGCGTGCTATACGTCATCGGAATAATAGAGAACTGTAAAGGTGGTTCGATGAACCCTCTTCCAGACACTTAAAAGTGATTTGCAGAGTATCCATGTAGATGTAGATGTAGATCGTGGCTTGTTATTAGGGACTCCCGGTAATATCGAAATTATGATGGCTGGATCAGACTATACGTCCAGGATCTCATTAGAAAACAGTATTTCACAAATTTCGTTATTTTTATCGTGCTACAATAGGAATAGCTGCTGTTAAATTGCACTTTGATATTTCTGTCGATATAGAAGCTCTTTTCCAAACAACTTTGGCTTTGCAAATGTGCTCTTAGTCCCTATTCCCCTTCAGTTTCTGGGCAAGCCTGTTGAAACCGATACTACTGAGGAGAGGGTAGGCGCATGGCGATGTCAAAATAAGGAGTCCACAGCCTGCTGAATAGTGCCCTACTCGTGAGGAGTCTGGAGTAAGTTTTTAGACAAAAAATAGTCTATTAGCATGACATGAGTCGATCGAAAATATTACCATCTATGAAGTTACGGGATGAAAGGAGAAAAACTGGACTATGTATGTGTCACACACGTGCTGACTATGTACAGCATTCAGATCGCAAAGACAGCTGCCTTCAGTAACTACATGAGATCAGTTCCTTTCGACTTCCTTTTTCAACTGACACTGCGCCTCTCATTAGTTGGCTGTTCACAGCACCAAGCAATTCAAAATACCTCTCTGAAAAGACGACAAAACGCACAGCTATGTATGAAGTGACAGCTAGCTCACATCTGAGCATCCTAAAGTCCATCTTATGATAGATGGAGAAGATAACTCACACAACTTTTTTTCTGAACCTCATGTTCCCTTGCGTCTGTTTCATCCTCATAGATCCGATACCATGCGATACTGCTATGCTGCGATATAAACAAACAGATAACCTCCTCTCTATCTTGATAAGACATGCACATGATCACAGAGAATCTGCTGTGTGCTTTTCCGCTGAAGACTATAATACAACAGGGAGAAATTCTAGAACAAATCGCGTTTTTCCATACTAGTGTTTTGTGGTTAATGGAGTAGTTTATACTCATTTCGTGAAAAAGACGGAAAAAATGAGAAAAAAAGATTCGGATTGAAATAGAAATTGGTGTTTTAGGGTTTCGGCAGTCGCCGATGATTAATTTGAAATTTTCTCAAATTTCGAAATGGCACATTAAATTGTGGAATTTTTCATGAAAAAATTTATTCATTCGAAAAAATATATTCATAAAGATGTGGAAGGTTGTTAAATCCGAAAATATACTATATTCGCCTTAAAATAATTATGATGGACGAAAAATGGCGGAATTTTCTGGTAAAATTTCATTCGTTCGAGAAAAATAGGTTACAAAGGTTTTGTTAAATTGCAAAATAATGTTTTACTCTCTGTTTTTATAATATATTTGAAAAAGTAATATGTTGAAATAGATTGTACGATAAATGGTCAATTATTTACGGTCGCTAAAGTAAGTACACTCATCTCTTGCTTTCAAGCTAACAGAGTCCTCCGATGAATATTGGATTTGCATAAGATGCACAAGAAGATAACCGTAATTGGATAGGCTTGGATGTCAGGTAATTAGAGTTACTTGATAGTTTCAGTCTCCAATCCGATATTAACGGATCTTATGACAAAAGCGACCAGTTCAGAACATCTGACATTGTATTTTCTCTAGAAGAATTTCGCAAGTACCTTTCTAGGTGACATAAAAGTTTTCTGAGTATCGTACTGCTTAATGTAAACTTTACTGGAGAAGCCAAGGGTTCGGCCACGGTCCCAGTGACCTTCTTCTGTGTCCACTGGCGTGCTTTAACTGTGTGAAATGCTATCAAGGGTACACGTGTGGGCCTTCGGCTCCGAAAGCCCATCTCGATGAAGTTTCGTTGAATGATTCGCACGCTGACTCTTGTTGATGCCCCAGCACTGAAATCTGGAGCAATTCGAGGAAGGATTGCACTTCTGCCACGTTGAATGATTCTCTTCACTCGTCGTTGGTCCCGTTCTTGTAGCGTCTTTTTCCGGTCGCAGCGATGTGGGAGATTTAATGTTTTACCGGATTCCTGATATTGAGTCGTGAAATGGTCGTACGGGAAAATGCCCATTTCACCGCTACCTCGGAGATGCTGTGTCCCATCGCTAGTGCGCCGACTATAGCACCACGTTCAAACTCACTCAGATCTTTATAACCTGCCATTGTGGCAGCAATAACCGATCTAACAACTGCGCCGGACTCTTGTCTTATATAGACGTTGGCGATCACAGCACCGTATTCTGCCTGTGTACATATCTCTGCATTTGAATGCGCATGCCATACCAGTTTCTTTGGCGCTCCAGAGTAGTTCTCTCGTTGTCGAATGTGCACACTGCCAATCAGGCAACTATCAAAGGAAGGTCAAGAAACGCGAAATAAAGACATTAAAAAATACCTAGAAAAATATTATTACTGGCAGGCTTCCAGGGCCAGAGTTGGTTGGCATAAAATTTTTATGAGTGTTGTATCACAACGTGATGTAACAAAAACATACCAGAAAAAACCAACTTTTCGGCCACGGTTGCAGTGGACTTCTTCTGGGTCCACTGGTGTGCTTTAGCTGCGTGGAGTCGCTTAATTTTATCATTGCTGTCCACTGAGCATGACGCTATAATTTTAAAAAGTCGCTGTGATAAATGGTCACTTTAGGCGGAAGGGGCGGGAACTTGATTACACTAGGTTGCTACAGTGGAGGGATGGGGATCTGCTGTTGTCTGTTGCTTCTTGCATTGTTAGCTGTGAGTGGTGGTCACCGGCGAATGAGGCGTGGGCTCCTGTTTTCTTGCTGCTAGGGGCAGCTGCTCGCTGGTAGCGCACGCGTCAAAGCTTTGCTGCAGCGTGCAGATAGGCCGCACCAAACAACACGTACGCGAGAGCTACCGGCTGGCAGTGTGGATACACTAGTGGACTGGTAGAGGGAAATGTTGCGCAAGATGTCGCTCAACAACTACGTGAAATGTCCCGGGGAAAATGTCGCGGAACATTTTGCAGCCTACACTAGTCTGTGTTTATGGAAACGTCGCTCGAGGAGGTTGTTGCTGGTAGTGCTGCGTACATGTTTGGGGTAGATTAGCGAAACGTAAGCGTAAGAGAAGGTGCTGGATTCCACCGAATATCTAATGGATCATATGTGAATTTTACATGAATATCAACAACTGAATTTGAAATTTTGTTGCAAATGATCGGACCTTCCATAGCTAAACAGAATACAATATTACGGAAAACAGTTGGCCCTCATAGCCGACTTCCAGTTGCATTAAGATGCCTGGCGACTGGCGATTCTTATGCTTTCTTCTCGTAAATTTTCGAGTGTCAAAATAACTAATCGCTAAATTGTAAAGAACTGATAAATAAACTTACTATTTATGTCGTTGTTGTGGTCTTCAGTCCTGAGACTGGTTTGATGCAGCTCTCCATGCTACTCTATCCTGTGCAAGCTTCTTCATCTCCCAGTACCTACTGCAACCTACATCCTTCTGAATCTGCTTAGTGTATTCATCTCTTGGTCTCCCCCTACGATTTTTACCCTCCACGCTGCCCTCCAATGCTAAATTTGTGATCCCTTGATGCCTCAAAACATGTCTTACCAACCAATCCCTCCTTCTAGTCAAGTTGTGCCACAAACTTCTCTTCTCCCCAATCCTATTCAATACCTCCTCATTAGTTACGTGATCTACCCACCTTATCTTCAGCATTCTTCTGTAGCACCACATTTCGAAAGCTTCTATTCTCTTCTTGTCCAAACTGGTTATCGTCCATGTTTCACTTCCATACATGGCTACACTCCATACAAATACTTTCAGAAACGACTTCCTGACACTTAAATCTATACTCGATGTTAACAAATTTCTCTTCTTGAGAAACGCTTTCCTTGCCATTGCCAGTCTACATTTTATATCCTCTCTACTTCGACCATCATCGGTTATTTTACTCCCTAAATAGCAAAACTCCTTTACTACTTTAAGTGTCTCATTTCCTAATCTAATTCCCTCAGCATCACCCGACTTAATTAGACTACATTCCATTATACTCGTTTTGCTTTTGTTGATGTTCATCTTATATCCTCCTTTCAAGACACTGTCCATTCCGTTCAACTGCTCTTCCAAGTCCTTTGCTGTCTCTGACAGAATTACAATGTCATCGGCGAACCTCAAAGTTTTTACTTCTTCTCCATGAATTTTAATACCTACTCCGAATTTTTCTTCTGTTTCCTTTACTGCTTGCTCAATATACAGATTGAATAATATCGGGGAAAGGCTACAACCCTGTCTCACTCCTTTCACAACCACTGCTTCCCTTTCATGCCCCTCGACTCTTATAACTGCCATCTGGTTTCTGTACAAATTGTAAATAGCCTTTCACTCCTTGTATTTTACCCCTGCCACCTTCAGAATTTGAAAGAGAGTATTCCAGTTAACATTGTCAAAAGCTTTCTCTAAGTCTACAAATGCTAGAAACGTAGGTTTGGCTTTTCTTAATCTTTCTTCTAAGATAAGTCGTAAGATTAGTATTGCCTCACGTGTTCCAACATTTCTTCGGAATCCAAACTGATCTTCCCCGAGGTCCGCTTCTACCAGTTTTTCCATTCGTCTGTAAAGAATTCGCGTTAGTATTTTGCAGCTGTGACTTATTAAACTGATAGTTCGGTAATTTTCACATCTATCAGCCTGCTTTCTTTGGGATTCGAATTATTATATTCTTCTTGAAGTCTGTGGGTATTTCGCCTGTCTCATACATCTTGCTCACCAGATGGTAGAGTTTTGTCATGACTGGCTCTCCCAAGGCCATCAGTAGTTCTAATGGAATGTTGTCTACTCCCGGGGTCTTGTTTCGACTCAGGTCTTTCAGTGCTCTGTCAAACTCTTCACGCAGTATCTTATCTCCCATTTCATCTTCATCTACATCCTCTTCCATTTCCATAATATTGTCCTCTAGTACATCGCCCTTATATAAACCCTCTATATACTCCTTCCACCTTTCTGCCTTCCCTTCTTTGCTTAGAACTGGGTTGCCATCTGAGATCTTGATATTCATACAAGTGGTTCTCTTCTCTCCAAAGGTCTCTTTAATTTTCCTGTAGGCAGTATCTATCTTACCCCTAGTGAGACAAGCCTCTACATCCTTACATTTGTCCTCTAGCCATCCCTGCTTAGTCATTTTGCACTTCCTGTCGATGTCATTTTTGAGACGTTTGTATTCCTTTTTGCCTGCTTCATTTACTGCATATTTATATTTTCTCCTTTCAGCAATTAAATTCAATATTTCTTCTGTTACCCAAGGATTTCTATTAGCCCTCGTCTTTTTACCTACTTGATCGTCTGCTGCCTTCACTACTTCATCCCTCAGAACTACTCATTCTTCTTCTACTGTATTTCTTTCCCCCACTGCTGTCAATTGTTCCCTTATGTTCTCCCTGAAACTCTGTACACCCTCTGGTTCTTTCAGTTTATCCAGGTCCCATCTCCTTAAATTCCCACCTTTTTGCAGTTTCTTCAGTTTCAATCTGCAGTTCATAACCAATAGATTGTGGTCAGAATTCACATCTGCCCCTGGAAATGTCTTAAAATTTAAAACCTGGTTCCTAAATCTCTGTCTTACCATTATGTAATCTATCTGATACCTTTTAGTATCTCCAGGATTCTTCCAGGTATACAACCTTCTTTTATGATTCTTGAACCAAGTGTTAGTTACGATTAAGTTATGCTCTGTGCAAAATTCTACAAGGCGGCTTCCTCTTTCATTTCTTCCCCCCAATCCATATTCACCTACTATGTTTCCTTCTCTCCCTTTTCCTACTGACGAATTCCAGTCACCGATGACTATTAAATTTTCGTCTCCCTTCACTACCTGAATAATTTCTTTTATCTCGTCATACATTTCATCAATTTCTTCATCATCTGCAGAGCTAGTTGGCATATAAACTTGTACTACTGTAGTAGGCATGGGCTTTGTGTCTATCTTGGCCACAATAATGCGTTTACTATGCTGTTTGTAGTAGCTAACCCGCACTCCTGTTTTTTTTATTCATTATTAAACCTACTCCTGCATTACCGCTATTTGATTTTGTGTTTATAACCGTGTAATCACCTGACCAAAAGTCTTTTTCCTCCTGCCACCGAACTTCACTAATTCCCACTATATCTAACTTTAACCTATCCATTTCCCTTTTTAAATTTTCTAACCTTCCTGCCCGATTAAGGGATCTGACATTCCACGCTCCGATCCGTAGAACGCCAGTTTTCTTTCTCCTGATAACGACGTCCTCTTGAGTAGTCCCCGCCCGGAGATCCGAATGAGGGACTATTTTACCTCCGGAATATTTTACCCAAGAGGACGCCATCATCATTTAACCATACAGTAAAGCTGCATGTAAAGCTGCATGTCCTCGGGAGAAATTACGGCTGTAGTTTCCCCTTGCTTTCAGCCGTTCGCAATACCAGCACAGCAAGGCCGTTTTGGTTAATGTTACAAGGCCAGATCAGTCAATCATCCAGACTGTTGCCCCTGCAACTACTGAAAAGGCTGCTGCCCCTCTTTAGGAACCACATGTTTGTCTAGCCTCTCAACAGATACCCCTCCGTTGTGGTTGCACCTACGGTACGGCCATCTGTATCGCTGAGGCACGCAAGCCTCCCTACCAACGGCAAGGTCCATGGTTCATTTATGTATAGACTAGTAAATAAAATACATACACTGAAGCGCCCAGGTTAACTGGTATAGGCACACGTATTCGAATACAGAGATATGTAAACAGGCAGAATACGGCGCTGCTGGCGGCAACGCTTGTATAAAACAAGTGACTGGCTCAGTTAGATCGGTTACTGCTGCTAGAATGGCAGGTTATCAAGATTTAAGTGAGTTTGAGCGTAGTGTTATAGTCGGCGCACGAGCGATGGGACACAGCACGACGACTGAAGAGAATCGTTCAGCGTGACAGAAGTGAAACCCTTCCGCAAATTGCTGCAGATTTCAACGCTGGGCCATCAACAAGTGTCAGCGTGTGGCCATTCAAAGAAACATCGTTGATACGGGCTTCCGCAGCTGAAGGCATACTCGTGTACCCTTGATGACTGCACGACACAAAGCTTTACGCCTCGTCTGGGCCCATCAACACCGACATTGGACTGTTGATGACTGGAAACATGTTGCCTGGTCGGACGAGTCGCGAATTGTATCGAGCGGATGGGTATGGACAGTTATTGAGATAACCTCATGAATCCAGGAGTCTGCGTGTCAGCAGGGAACTGTTCAAGCTAGTGGAGGCTCTGTAATGGTGTGAGGCGTATGCAGTTGGGGTGATATGGGACCTCTGATACGTGTAGACACGACTCTTACAGGTGACACGTACGTAAGCATCCTGTCTGATGACCTGCATCCATTCATGTCGACTGTGTTTTCTGAGGGACTTGGGCAATTCCAGCAGGACAATGCGACACCCCATATGTCCAGAATTGCTACAGAGTGGCTCCAGGAACACTCTTCTGAGTTTAAACACTTCCACTGGCCACCAAACTTCCCACGCATGAACATTATTGAGCATATCTGTGATGCCTTCAACGTACTGTTCAGGAGAGATCTCCACCCCTCGTACTCTTATGGATTTATGGACAGGCCTGCTGGATTCGTGGTGTCACTTCCCTCCAGCACTACTTCAGACATTAGTCGAGTCCATGTCACGTCGTGTTGCGGCACTTCTGTGTGCTCGTGGGGGCTCTACACGATATCAGGGAGGTGGACCAGTTTCTTTACCTCTTCAGTGTATATTTAACTTTTCATCAAATTTCTATTTATTTAGTAGAAAGTGGAAAACTTAGATGAGTACCATATGGATGTTTGTGTACGTTAGAATTCGTGTTTGTAAACGCACTCACCTCTTTTTTCTTAAGTAAAAGATATATGTAGTGATCACCATAAATTAATCACCGTTCGACGAATCCACGTCTGCGATCATATGTTGTATAATACGCTCATCTGAATGCTCTGAACTGATATTACTGGATGCTAAACTATAGTCCTGGTTGATATGGTGCTGCGCAATCGACTGACTTTGCGCACTGAAGACAGGACTGTATTTTCCCAAATGTGCATCGATCAAAATGTTATTAGTGTAATATTTTGCCGTAACTACACTATGTCCGTCCTTTTTTTCACATAACCCTTTCCCTACAGTTTGTCCATGAACATAAAATTCATCCTGGGCCATCATTCTGCTTTTAGCAAGATGTGTAACTTCATAATCCTTCTCCAATCCATCTTAATTATGGAGGGTCTGTTTGCGAATTTGTCGAGACAATGACGATTTTCATAGCGACGTTGTGGGCCGTGGGACTTGTTGAATAGCAGACCACAATTCTTCCTGCACAGAAGAGCGAGATTCCTGAATACTGGTCTGTGATGCCAATTGAACAGTAGGGTGAGATTCCTGAACAGTAGACTAGGGTTCTTACTCAATGGCATCTTCATTTGGACGTCTAGGAATCTTATTTTGGTTTTGTGGTCTCTGAAAAAGTATAATTTAATAGATCTATATTATTATAAATCAACATCTATCTATTTAAAGATCTGCCAAAGAAAATCTTCTGACAGTGGAGCGTTTCAAGAGACTGCATTTTATAAATCTTTGGCTGACAATCAATTTGACCGGCCAGATCCAGAGGCAATACAACAAAATGGGGCAAATATGCCTTTCGTAACAGTAGGAGACAGCGCTTTGGCACTGTCAGCAAACACGATGGAGCAATGTCCCGATAATCACGACGTGTGGAGTGTATAGTGCGTTTTCCACTATCGACTATCTAGAGCTACAAGAATTGCTGAAAATGTGTTCGGAATCTTATGGGTTGTATTTCATGTATTTCGAGTTCCCACAGCCATCCACCATTCTAATGCTGAAATTGCAGTAATGGCGTGTGCGTATGTATATAATTTTTAAGGCGAAATAGTCAATCGAGAACACTGTCCACGCCACATGGAAACTTCGCTTCTGAAAATATGGATCACGATATTGTGGAAGGATCCTGTCGCAGACAAATTGGACCTGATAATATGTTGAATTTAAATAATATATTAAGACACTACCCTCCGTCTTCCACCGAGATAAAAAACAATTTCGCTTAATATTTCATGTGCGAAAAAAGAAGTGATCCGTGTCAGAATAATTTTCAGAGAAATAAATATGGTATATATAACATGATTAGTTATAGGAATAGGCAGAGTCGTTCCACATGTGTGATTAGTGCAAGTAAACTAATAAATAGAAACACTTAACTTTTTTGTTAAAGCGGGGAGAAAGGCAAAACAAACAATAACTTATTCGATATTTCAGTCACAGAATGAAAGAGGAACAAATGCGTCTTTTCATAGGATAGTTTTATCTACATTACGTGTAATACTTCTTTGGAGGGTAGGTGAAGAACCTTCTACCTATACTGATCCTGGACATGATCCAATCTATAATTAAACACTGTTGTAGGATTGTTTACGTATAATTCTGACAATAAATAATTTAAACGTTACCCACGTGTGTCTGTTGTCGCTGCTTTCAGCAAAACTTCATTGCGTCGTACGCAAAATAAGCACTGCACTTCATATCCTCTCGTCCGCTACCAGTAGCTTTTGAAAATATTATTTTCCTTTTCTCGCTGATAAATTGTGATCAGAGTGTATGCACTTTGGCTTCTTTTTTTTCTCGGTAATTTAAGGGCTTTGGCAATATCCTCCCACATGTCATTTTTCTTTTTTTTTCGATAATCGCGTTTTAAGTATCACACGGCCAACCATGAGTCTGGTAAAGCTGAATACGTAAAAACACGGTTTCGTTTCCCCACTCTGCAGGCATGCTGACAAGCGAAATTCCCCATCGCAGCCCACTCAGATTTAGTGGCAAGAGGACCCAGTGGACAGCACGTCAAAAACCGAACGTAGATCAAGCATGAAAACAGGAATGTGGTCTACTGGAATGTGAAAAAAAGGCACAATAGAAACAGCTAACGGTCCAAGGTTAGGAATGGCAATATCGGCCGATATTGAACAGCTGCGGCGTTGTGGTTGTGTGGTCACAGTGTTGGACTGTAAGCCAGATGATCCGTGTTCGTAACTGCCTCGCACCACTAAATTTTTTTTTTTCACAACATTATGAACTCTCCGTCGGGTCACTGAACTTTCTGTAGTTTCAGCAGTTGTCATACTATAGATTGGTTGTAGAATGTGAGTCATGTGGCAAGAATACGTTACCGTCGCACGTAAATGTGATGAATAGTGAGAGCAGGTGAGCTACCACATAGACGTATCACAGAATGAAACAACAAATAAACGGTTGTGCACTATGTTACAACAAAGGAATTCAAGAGTCAAAACTTCCAAAACGGAACGCAACTTCGAAAAAGTTAAAAACAGGTGTTTTGATGGAGCAGAACTGTGTGGTTGTGAAACTGTTGTGTTCTTTTGTTGCAGCTTATGTGACAAACTATTATGTTTTCATCAGTTGCTTGGCAGTGATCACACTGAGACCTAAATCGGGCCGAGCGGTTCTAGGCGCTTCAGTCTGGAACCGCGCGACCGCTGCAGTCGCAGGTTCGAATCCTGCCTCGGGCATGGATGTGTGTGATGTCCTTGGGTTAGTTAGGTTTATGTAGTTCTAAGTTCTAGGGGGGTGATGACCTCAGAAGTTAACTCCCATAGTGCTCAGAGTCTAAAGCGAGTAAGGAGGCATAACTCATCCGCTTACCAGGAGTACAAATTAGATGCGTCAGTAAGAAATTCCTCTCATATGAGACACGTATTGTCACCAAAGCCGAGTATGACACACCAGGCGTGTTTCCTGGTGAAGGATTAGGTTGATTTGTCGCCTTGTCATCAAATGTTTGCGGTTCCCATTCGAAAGCAACTCCCTTTTGACTGCTAATAGAATAACTGTGCAGAATCAACTGTCATTATAGGTCCCTACTTTCCCCTTGATGACACAAAGCTTTACGCCTCGCCTGGCTCGTCAACATCGACATTGGACTGTGTAACGTCACCGGTTTTTCTAGTTGGTAGTTGATAGATTAGTATTGGTCGGCCCTGGCTAAAAGTCGGCGAAGTCGGTAGAGCGATGATACTGTTATTAGGTAAAGGCGACGTTACAAAAAACAGTGCTGAACTGAACTCTCGACGTGTGCGTGATACTTACTTCACCAATTGTGACCAATATTACGCTACTCGTCGTAATTAACTCGTTTATATTCGATGGTTTAACAGTTGCTTTAAAAATATTAATGATAAATTCAATTTAGTTCCACCGACACCAATCTCCCCATAGTTTGGTTGTAATTTCAAATCTCTAATAAGTCGTAACATTGCGATTGCTTCCTAACATCAAAGAGTTTCTATATTTGCGCCGAGCGCTTCAGTCAAATATTATCGCAGCACGCAAAAGATCACAGTTATGTCTCTAAACAATTTTGTAATTTGGAATCACAAATGCGTAAATTGGCACGAAAGGGTGGTTTATTTCACAATAACAATCACTTCCTAACAAGGCCGTGAGGAAGAAGCTTTCCCATGTGGTGGTGGCGATGGGGGGGGGGGGGGGGGGGGAGGGAATTTATAAATTACCTGCTTTAAAACTATTGCCAAGTTCCAGAGTCCATTTGCAATTACAAATGAAGTTAATTGTCTATCACTGTTCAATGCCTAACTAGAGTTGATTTCGAGTTATCTAATTAAAAAGTTCACTTCAGTCTAATATAAGGTAGTCCTCTGTGTGAATTCTGAACGATGTTATAGTTGAAGTCAATGTTTCGTTTCACTACGTCATAGTAGACCGCAATTATCAATCCTCGAAAAACAATCTAACCGCGCTTACATATACGAGTATTCAACAATTCTGACCAGTCTCGCCTAACTCTCGTAACGTAGTGACAATGGATCAAATTTTCCTTAGCCATTACTCACGATTCTCAAAGAGTACTCACACGAAGTATTCTTTGAGATCGTTGGTTCTACTTTGCTAACTTTAATTATAATGATTTTGTGATTTACTATGATTTTGAGTTTGAGTTTGCTGAGATTCTATCTTTCTTTTGTAAGTTGATGATTTACTAAGTATAAGGTTCTTGTTTGAGTTACTGGTTATTATCCAAATAATAGTGTTAAATGGAACTTTGGTTACTTGTCCACTTTTCATGGAATTTGGAACTTGTTTTGGGGAAATTTTTGGGGTATTGGTTGCTGTTTTTTTTGCTTTCTTCATTTTTCGCCCGAGGAAGTGGCATTACAACTTTTGGTGGCTGGGAACCTGTTGCCTGGTCACAAGAATCTCGTTTAAGATTGTATCAAGCGGATGAGCGTGCACGGGCATGGAGACAACCTCATAAATCAATGGATTGTTCAAGCCAGTGGAGGCTCTCTAATAGTGTCGGGTGTTTGCAGTTGGAGTGATATGGGAGCCCTGATACTTCTAGATACGTCTCTGATAGGTGACATGTACGTAAGCATCCTTAATGATTACCTGCATCCATTCATGTCCATTGTGCATTCTGACGGACTTGGGCAATTCCAGCAGGACAGTGAGACACCAAACACGTCCAGAATGGCTACAGAATGGCTCCAGGAACACTCTTCTGAGTGTAAACACTTCCGCTGGCCAGCAAACTCCCCAGACATGAACGTTATTGAGCATATCTGGGACGCCTTCCAACGTGCTGTTCAGAAGAGATTCCCCCACCCCCCTCCCTCGACCTCTTACTGATTTATGGACAGCCCTGCAGGATGGTGTCAATTCCCTCCAGCACTACTTTATAGACACTAGTCGAGTTCTTCTGCCTCTGGCTCTTCAGTGTATGAATTAGTGCGTCATGCATACAATATCAAAGCACAATTTCGTCGTGTCCACACAGCACTGTTTAAAACCATTTACGTTTTTCACTGAGTCCTCATGACAGAACTTGCATTATAATGTGAGCACAATGACCTAAAGTTTCAACAAATCGGCCACCAGTATTACCGTCAGTGCTTCTCCCAAATCCTCTCACTTTTGGCGAACTAGCAATGACACCATGTCCCAGTATGAAGTTCTTCTTTGTAGCCTGTTTCCTTGTTTCTAAAATTACTTTACCTGCCATTTTCTCATACTGAGTCTACATCCTATGTGTAAAAGGTACTCTGTAAAGTGTATCTATGCATATAAAGTAACTAAACTGAACACAAAGTTTTCTCATCTACTGTGATTGGCATGATCTCATCAAGTTTGGAGGGCCGTCGTACAAATAGCAACGCACATTAGAGTTATAACTTGTAAAGTTGACTTAAAATTTTTGTGAATACACTGAATCTTGACTGGAGTGCAAAATTTACGAGAAGACGGTTTTCGATCCTGCCAAATAAATTTTGACAGAAATATTAACTTTCTGTTAATAGTAGTGGCAATAAGTGGGATTCTTAGCCACATATGTAATAGCTCTCTGAAGCAGGGCATTTTCCCAGATACACTGAAGTATGCCATTGTTAAACCACTGTATAAAAAAGGGGATACGTCTGATGTCAATAAATACCGCCCAATCACTCTTCTGACTGTCTTATCCAAAATTCTTGAAAAAGTAATGAATTGTAGCTTCACACCTTTGTAAAAATAAAGTTTTAACAAAATGTCAGTTTGGTTTCCAAAAGGGTTTTTCAACGGAAAATGCTATATATACTTTCACTAATGAAATATTAAATGCCCTGAGTAACCGGAAGTCACCTGTTGGGATTTTTTGTGATCTATCAAAGGCTTTTGATTGTGTATATCATGGAATACTTCTAGATAAGCTCAAGTACTGTGTTATGAATGGGACAGTGCTCAAATGGTTTAAATCGTACCTAACTGGAAGAGTGCAGAAAGTTGAAATAAGCAGTACACATAATATGCAAAAAACTGGTGATTTATCATACTGGGGAACAATCACGAATGGGGTGCCACAAGGTTCGGTCTTGGGTCCTCTGCTGTTCTTAATATATATTAATGACTTGCCATTCTATATTCACGAAGTTACAAAGCCGGTACCTTTTGTCGATGATTCAAGTATAGCTATCACACCCAATCGACAAGAATTAACTGGTGAAATTGTAAACGAAGTTTTTCAGAAAATCATTAAGTGGTTCTCTGCAAATGGGCTCTCATTAAACTTTGACGAAACACAGTGTATACAGTTCCACACAGTAAATGGAATGACACCATTAATAAATATAGACTTCGATCAGAAATCGGTAGCAAAGATAGAATATTCAAAATGTTATGCACTGATGAGGCGTTGAACTGGAAAAAACACGCTGAGGATCTGCTGAAACGTTTGAGTTCAGCTACTTATACTATTAGGGTCATTGCAAATTTTAGAGATATACATCTGAGTAAATTAGCTTACCACGCCTATTTTCATTCTCTGCTTTCGTATGGCATCATATTCTGGGGTAACTCATCATTGAGTAAAAGAGTGTTCATTGCACAAAAGCGTGTAATCAGAATAATTGCTGGAGCTCATCCAAGATCATCCTGGAGACACTTATTTAAAGAGCTAGGGATCTTCACTGTAGCCTCACAGTATATATATTCAGTTATAAAATTTGTTATTAACAATCCGAACGAATTCAGAAGTAATAGCAGTGTACATGGCTACAACACTAGGAGAAAGGATGATCTTCACTACTCAAGGTTAAATCTAATTTTGGCTCAGAAGGGGGTAAATTATGCTGCCACGAAAGTCTTTGGTCACTTACCTAATAGCATCAAATGGTTCAAATGGCTCTGAGCACTATGGGACTCAACTGCTGAGGTCATTAGTCCCCTAGAACTTAGAACTAGTTAAACCTAACTAACCTAAGGACATGACGAACATCCATGCCCGAGGCAGGATTCGAACCTGCTACCGTAGCGGTCTTGCGGTTCCAGACTGCAGCGCTTTTAACCGCACGGCCATTTCGGCCGGCAATAGCATCAAAAGTCTGACAGATAGCCATATAGCATTCAAAAGGAAATTAAAAGAATTTCTTAGTGGCAACTCCTTCTACTCATTAGATGAATTTTTGGATATAGTAAGTGGGTAATTTCCCCAACCCCCACAAAAAAATTAAAAATATTAAGTGTCATGTAATATTTTGTGTAATGTAGTATCTCATATAGACACCTTTTATTAACCTGACACGTTCCACATTATTACGAAGTGTCATATTCATGATCTATGCCAAGTACTAATCTAATCTACAAGCAGTGTTAAAAGAATACTCGTGTCTGACGTAGTCTCGACGTTAAATTTTTGTGGCCATTGATTTTAACCAGAAGAATGATCAAATCCGTAATACACAATCAACTGTAAACACTTGACATTTTCTTCAGATAATGTTGGAATTACACTGCTTTGCAGTGAAATAATCCTACTTGATATGTGGTAGAATAAAGTTTGCAACGGAACTTGTGTCATAGTCTCAATGGCACATATATCTGGCGGATAACAGCGACTTCAGCAGCCACAACTATACACTGTCACGGATAAACACAAGTACGGTATTCTATTTCTCTTTTTTCTATCTTATTTTACCTTCCAGCGCTGGAAATTTGTTAACCAGGCTAAGAAGAACGATCAGCAGCCTTTAAAGACTATTTAGTTTTAGATGGAGGTGTAGGTGCCTTGTTTTGATAACTCTAGCAGTTTCGGCGGCTGTACATGCATTTGCAGTCATACAAGTTGCAAGAGAAACTCAGTCACGCTGCTTGTTTTTAGTAAATATTCCGACCTCCGCCTCTTTGTTTTATCAGACGATTCTTTGTAATCTATCGAAAGTCAATAGGTTATGCATCTGTAGAAAGATCAGCGTCTGTACTCGCTGCAGTTGATATTATTGCACAATATCTCTGAACTTAATCAAAAATGGTATAGTCTTTTCATTCAGATCGTCATAAATAACCAGTGATATATCTTTACAGTGTAGCACTAATTACTCTGTCCCCTCTCCTGCACATATTAAGATTGATACAATTCGCGCCGTTCGACAAACCATATTTGATAAAGTCGTCTCACGCCAGTGGTGATGTATATCGATCCTACACACCACTACGCGCCACTTGTAACGTAGTCTCCACAATTCTACTTTTTTCGTAAATTGTAGTCTTTTATTACGAGTGGCTGGTAGCGCCTGCAAACTGCCTAAACTTGCTACAAACTTAAATGGCTTTCGTGGCGTCTAACTACACACTGGCAAAGAATAATAAGATGGACATTCTGAGCACTGTTTGTGCTTAAACTGAGCTTTCTTACAACTCTTAACCACGTGTAAACCCAATTTCGTCAGTTCTTAGCGGGCGAATTTTGAAAATAATTCTGTTTCTTAAACTTGAAACTGTTACGAGTTCATCTTTTAATAAATGTACTGCCTTTTAGTGCCAGATTGGAACTCACGAGATCTTTAACGACTTCTTTTTTCAACAATCACTTTATAATAATTTTCCGGGTAAAATTTGCTGTAGTCTAAAACTACGAATGTGAATTTAACCAAGCAGTTGAAAGTGTTGCACGTAGATATACTTTTCAGTCATTTCCAGTCCGACCTGTAACAGAAGTTCAACATATTTTCTCATTCAATTTTTAAACGATGGCATTCACTTTTTATGTATTGCGGTGTTTCTCTGAAATTTCAAAAGTTACTCTTGAAAATTAAGATTTTTCTAAATGTAAAAACGTTTTCCAAGGTACAGCATGGCCTTGTACTGACGAACAAACATTCATCTGAAACCTGGCAATGTTACAGTCGACAAAATCTTGTCAACGCGGAGTGTAATATTCTATGTTACACTATCACGCTATTACCAAGTAATAATCAATAAGTGGAAGCAAATCAAGCAAAAGTATTATAAAAAGTCAGTTACATGTTAAATACATTTTGAAATAGAAATTACTGGAAAGCAAAACTAGTTTCCATTCTCCAGACAGGTAAAATTGTTAAGATATTAAAGAAACTCACTTCATTTGCAAGTATTACATGTTGCGTGGTAAAAGACCTTCTTCTGTTTTAATGTACATAATGGTGCATGATTGACAGAGTACGGGTTAACTGTCAGCATATTATATAAATAGCTTTACAAAATAAAACTCTCTACTTGAGGAATTAACAATGTATTCCAAATGCTTTGATATACTATACATCACTTAAATGTGTAGAGCGCGAAAAATTTACAAGTGCTTCACAAAATACAACCTCATGTCTAGCAACAACAAAAACTGTAGAAAATGGTGGACACTGCTTATGGTGGCTCTTAGTGCCCGTTCCCTCTTGTGATTCTAAAATCAGTCACTAGACTGAAATACTTACTAAAAAGCAACGTGTCTTTCTAGATACTAATTTCCCCTGCGACCACTCAAAGGTGCGCGTCTCCACAAACGCAGCATTAGACGCAGTTGCATTTCCACTTAACAAATAAGAATTTTAAGATTAGATTCAAGCAAAGTAAATATAACGTACTTGAAACAAGAAGGTAAAATTTTTGAGAGTTAACTGTTACTGTATTAATCCGAAATCACAATCACTACAGTTTCCGTTGACGAAGGTCTGGCTTGGTACTACATCAATAATTACGAAATACGTTGGCGGAAGCTTGCCTTGTGAGAAGAAGAACAGTAGAGAATATGTTGTAAAATTACTTTCATAGTATCTTCGGGTGTCATTTAGATAGAGCAAACACATTATTGCGCCAGACGAAAGAACAGTTGACGGCACAGCGGTGGCTTCTTTGATTTACTTCTGAAGGAGGCCGAATTGATACTATAAAACATACGAAACAATAGATCACTTTCTTATAGTTTGAACAACATGAAGTATTTAACTTCGAAACAATCCATTGCCACAGGAATGTCACGTGTGTTTCGTACTGCCACTGAACATTAATTCAGCACTTGATACAGTAAAATACAATAGTCTCTTCTCTCAAAGTACATTTCACTCTAAAGTATTATGCACAGTTCTGTCTAATACAACTCTCGTACTGCTGGCTGTAGTGAGACGATGCTGTCGTCTTCGGCGATGATTGCAGACTGGGCTGAGCGGCACTCCGCAGTACAGTAGTACTGTACGGAAATTCTTGGTAGCTTGTCTACGCCGGCGTCTGTCATTCGTCATTGTGGTTCCGTCGCGAGTTATCAACCTTGACTTGGAATCTCGTTCTTTGGACGACACCACACCTGCCATATTGTCTACCTTTTGGAACCAGTCTTGAACTAAGATGGTAGGATTATTGCAGTACAATAATTTTGTCCGGAAATATCTTGCATCGATTACTACAGTTTGCGCGAGACGACTTATTGCTGCAAGCAGTGCTATATATGCGTGTAGTAGACGTACAAACTTCCCACTTCTCTTATACGAGGTGACTTACTTGAGATTCGCAGCCGATCTCTTTTGCTGGCTAGTTGGCTGCCGGAAAACTCTCTAGACTTCTTCTCCGTAGAATGATGCTAGGTACAGGAATATTTAAGCCTCGCTCTCTACTTGTGAAATAAGTAGATACGCGAACTGTACGTTTCGTCAACCAACGGTGTATTTGAACCCTATAGAGAACAAAATTCTCACTTTCCACATACATATATAACTTCCAGTAAGTCACTCGCCCCGTCCAACGTCAGAAACAAATTTAATTACCTTTATAAAACTGTTGGCTTAATAACCATAACTCCACTTCACATCAATCGTAAAATAGGTCTTGCCTCTAGCAAAGCTAGATTAAGAGTCCACAAGATTACTATTTCAACTGTTCTTCTTACACATACCAATTGTCAGTGTGTAAGACGTATGTGTTGCCGGCGATGGGCGAGGCATAGCAGAATCTCTGACCAGAGAGTAGTATGTAGTTAGTTGTTGCTTGTCGCGAGTCTGCGTCAGTCGGCAGTTGTAGTCAGTCGGCATTAGCCTTCCGTCTGTGCTAGTCTTGAGTAGTATGCAGTAGTCTTGAGTCCCTGCTAGTCGGCGCGTGCCTGCGCGTGTCGGCAGTGTGCTCTGGTCGGGACTTTGGACGATGAGTATTATTGTAGAAGGTAAAGAAGCAGCCTTGCACATATCTAGTAATGTATATCAATTGTCATTAATTTCTTTTTAAAAAAATTCCCCCAATAATAATTTTTATAATATAAACTAATTTTTTAAAGAAAAGCATTTATTTCAATTTAAAGAATATTTCCAATGCATGATCATTCCTTCCAAGAATTAAAAAAAATATATACGCCAGCATTGCACGAAGCTGTGCCGAAAAATTTCTACATAAGAGCAGATATATTTGCAGTTTTTATTGAGGTAAGAATTTTCCTTTTCTATTCAGAATACAGGGCCGAGGCGCAGCGCTGCTGTCGTCATAAAATTTACCACCTTACTGAATTTTTTTTTATTATTTCCGGGTTTAGGAATTGAATTTTGTGGTTACATGAAATGTGAATGCATTTTTTTGCACAGAGATTATAAATGGGAGCCAATTTTGTTCAGAGGTTACATTAAAATTAATTTTGTTCAGAGGTTACAATACTTTAAAAATTCATTTAATTATTATTTTTGTGCGGAGGTTACACTTGGTTTCTGGTTCATAGTTCTTGGTTTCTTATTTAAATGTTTCTGTGGGGGTTTACACTTGGTTCATATTTTAATTTAAATATTTCTGTGGGGAGGTTACAAGTGACACAATAGACACAGAGCTGCATATAGATTCCATGGTTCTTCCATACACACTCACTAACACATATATGGATTGTCCGACAGGTACTTGTCGGTGCCGTTCGACCGCTGCGTCTACTTTCTTCTCGCGATTTACTTTAAACCTGCACATACAAACATGAGACGCGCAGTGGATAGGATTCTACCATCCCAAACCCATATCTAGAATATCGCGTGTTCGAGACGGTAGAATGCAGAGTGGTTCTAGAATTTACACAGAAATTCTCGAATCACTACAACTGAAAGTGGTACACTTCGACTGATATAGCTTTGTGATTGCCAGACTGCAGTGGCCGTTGGCAGCTTTGCTAGGGTGTCGCCAGCCATGCTTGACGGGGCTCTGGGTGATCCTCCTACGGAGCAGGCAACACTGCGAGTGTGTGGCGCTCGAGAAAGATCTATCTGTGGTTAGTGGCTGGCACCTACCACTCGGCTCGCGGATACGTCAGTCACAAAGCTAATTAAATCGAAGTACAGGGTGTATCAAAAAGAATCATCCGATTTTAAAAAAATCATAACTATTATGTTATGTGAGATATGTGCGTGAACAACGTACTGTTAGAAAGACCAAACTCTCTAATTTTACATGGTTCCCGCTAGGTAGCAGCAGTTTGCGCCCACTTCAGTTCTAGTAATAATGGTGTCGGGACAACAAAAAACGTTTTTTGTTCTACGTTTCGCGCAGAGCGGGTCAGTAATAACTAGACCACAGATTTTTAGGTCATAAAAAAGTGTGTTTTAGGCACCTAAGATAGGCTCCTTCAGTAGTTCATTTAGGCTATATAAAACCTAAAATAGGCTCTAATAAAAATGATGCAGAGAAAATAAAAATAAATTAAAATACACAGTGTTGACAGTATGAACATCTTATTAGTCATTAAAACAAGGAGAATGAATATTTACAAGTTACAGAGCACAGCAATCTACAGCATTAATGTTGAACATAACTCCAAATATTTTTGAGTTCCTGCAAGATAAAGATCTCCGTAAAAAAGATGTGGCAATGGTTTAATTAATACATTCGTAGTTTTACATATTCTGACCATAGTTGGCTTCACAATAAATAAGCAAAGTCTTTTCTAGGTTTTCTAGTGAAAAACTGTGGCGCTTGTCAGTCAGAATCAATTTATACGCTGAAAAAGAACGTTCTACATCAACAGATGTGACAGGGGCGTACTTCATTTTCTGCACATCTTGGACAGGAATGCTGCAGTCAGGAGTGCTGGATTTTCCACTAAGTATGTCGGCAGCTGCACACAACTCCTTCAGGCCAGTGTTCTTCTGCAAAACCGTTTGCATTTTTGCCCGTACTTTTTCCCCTACTTCACCTGGCGCTTCATTAATTTTCATTTTGACTTCTTCAAGCAAAGAAATATTGTCGTAGACAGGTCACCCTGAGCCTTCTACTTGTGAAATTATTCTTGCCATAAATGTGTAGTGGGCCCTAATGTAAGATAAGTCTCGTTTTAAAGAAGAATTTTTGAGTAACCCCATTGCTACAGTTACGGATGCAGCATCCTCCGGTATATTTTCAACCACCTTCTGGACAGCTGAGAGATGCGTACTATAGTATTCTGGTGCTATCAGCCACGCGCCCCAGCTGGTGACAACAGGCTCTGGCGGCAATGGGACATCTGGAAGCTGTTCTTTGAATGCCTGTATTCTTGATGGTGCCTTAACAAAAGTTTTCTTCACCATAGATATTACTTTATTTACTTTAGGAAATTGTAGTCTTACTTGCTCTGTTATGCGGTTGATCCCATGCACTACACAAGTTACGTGCAGCATCAATGGGTAGAAAACTTTTAATAGTTGAAATGATGCTATCACATATGCAGCAGCATCAGTGACGGCCAGAAGCACCTTATTCTCATCCACTCCGTTTGGGTATAGCACCTTAAGCCCATTGTTCACAAACTGTGCTGTTGTTTGTTGGTTAGTTTTTGCAAGCTGTTTTGAGTAAATCAAATGAGCCCTGGATGGAGCATCTGGATCTAGCTTGCCAGTAATCAGGTTTGCAATGTAACGGCCAAGACTGTCAGTAGTTTCATCCGCAGAAATCCATATACAAGATTCTCCAACATCTTCTCCGATTCTGTGCAATGCAGTATTGTAAGCTGAATCCACATAATTCTTACGCAAAGTTGACTCTGCAGAAAGAGACTGATGGCAGTACTTCTCAAGAAAACCTCTGAAAATAGGGTTTTCTTGTTTCTGAAAGGGGATGTTTGCTGCCACAAGTGCATGACACAAATCACTGCAGAACTTGTTTTGTTTCAGAGGATTCACCAGATTTATTGGTTAAAATAATTTGCTTCAATTTTGACTTTCGTTCAACAATAGCTTTATGTGCGATTCCATCAGCATGCTGAGTTAAGTGAGATTTCTTAACACTCGAAACCTAATACGAGAGAAAAGGGAAATGCAGTTTAGAACTGCATATAAAGAGTATTTCGTTTTACTAAAGGATAGCGATAAAAAAGAATCCTAAGTGACAGGAAAATAAGAAGTCTAAGAAAAACATCAACTAGCCTCCTTGTTGCATGCTTGGCAGAAAATAATTTTCCCATCTGCTGTATAATGCGGAAAATCTTTCAGCCACTGCCTTATATGAGTAGACTTTGAGCTACCTGTTTTCGGCATGGCGTAGTAGTTTGATAGGACTGCCTGTAGACCGCAGCGAGAAAATGTGCGAAGGGCAGTAATTTAGCTATACAGGACGTCTACGATTAACATTGTGATTTTTTAATCCGTGCTCAGCTTAAGGCCTATGAAACCGTTTCTTTGCGAAAATACACAGCTGGCCAGAATCCTACGAACGAAATATTTTGAAATATAACCTTTAGTACTCTCACGTTCGATTCTAATGTGTAACTCAAATCTTTGACCGGTTCCCACTCGCTCACCGAAGTTAAGCACTGTCATGCTCGCCGCGTACTTGGATGGATGACCATTCAAGCGTGCCCAGTGCTGTTAGTAGTAAGGCAAGGAAAGGAATTGTAAACAGTCTCTAACGACATTCGCCTTCACCGAGACGTAAAGCCCTAAGTTTACTTTCTTTTTCTTATCTTTGAAAACAAGAACTCTATGTCAGATTAACGAAATAGGTACTTTTTAGGATATTGATGCCGAAATAGGCAAAATTAGGTGTCAACGTCGAAATACGCAATTTTAGGTCCTACAGATTAGTATTCAGATTAGTTGTCATGAAACGCATAAGTACCAACTTATATGCAAATTGGAGCTTAGGAAAAAAAAAAAAGGTTTTAACCTAAAGATCCGTGATCTATTTTTTACATATGAATAATGAAACACCTATAAAGAGTATTTGGTATTAACAGGGATAGCGATATAAAAAAATAAAAGAAGACCGAAGTGTTAGACAAATACGAAGCATGAGCGCATATCAACTAGCCACCTTGCTGAACGCTGGGCAGAAAATATTTTTTTTCCATCTGTCGTATAGTGTGGAAAAACTTGGAGCCACTGTCTTATATGACGAAATAGGCACTTTTTAGGATATTAAAGCCGAACTAGGCAAAAATAGGCACTAACGTCGAAATAGGCTTTTTTAGGTCCTATAGAATTAACGTTATTAAGTGTTGGGGAGGCTTGCGTGCCTCAGCGATACAGATGGCCGTACCGTAGGTGCAACCACAACGGAGGGGTATCTGTTGAGAGGCCAGACAAACATGTGGTTCCTGAAGAGGGGCAGCAGCCTTTTCAGTAGTTGCAGGGGCAACAGTCTGGATGATTGACTGATCTGGCCTTGTAACATTAACCAAAACGGCCTTGCTGTGCTGGTACTGCGAACGGCTGAAAGCAAGGGGAAACTACAGCCGTAATTTTTCCCGAGGACATGCAGCTTTACTGTATGATTAAATGATGATGGCGTCTTGGGTAAAATATTCCGGAGGTAAAATAGTCCCCCATTCGGATCTCCGGGCGGGGACTACTCAAGAGAACGTCATTATCAGGAGAAAGAAAACTGGCATTCTACGGATCGGAGCGTGGAATGTCAGATCCATTAATCGGGCAGGTATGTTAGAAAATTTAAAAAGGGAAATGGATAGGTTAAAGTTAGATATAGTGGGAATTAGTGAAGTTCGGTGGCAGGAGGAACAAGACTTTTGATCAGGTGATTACAGGGTTATAAATGCAAAATCAAATAGGGGTAATGCAGGGGTAGGTTTAATAATGAACAAAAAAATAGGAGTGCGGGTTAGCTACTACAAACAGCATAGTGAACGCATTATTGTGGCCAAGATAGACACAAAGCCCATGCCTACTACAGTAGTACAAGTTTATATGCCAACTAGCTCTGCAGATGATGAAGAAATAGATGAAATGTATGACGAGATAGAAGAAATTATTCAGGTAGTGAAGGGAGACGAAAATTTAATAGTCATGGGTGACTGGAATTCGTCAGCAGGAAAAGGGAGAGAAGGAAACATAGTAGGTGAATATGGATTGGGGGGAAGGAATGAGAGAGGAAGCCGCCTTGTAGAATTTTGCACAGAGCATAACTTAATCGTAACTAACACTTGGTTCAAGAATCATAAAAGAAGGTTGTATACCTGGAAGAATCCTGGAGATACTAAAAGGTATCAGATAGATTATATAATGGTAAGACAGAGATTTAGGAA
Source organism: Schistocerca serialis cubense (assembly GCF_023864345.2). NCBI lineage: Eukaryota > Metazoa > Arthropoda > Insecta > Orthoptera > Acrididae > Schistocerca > Schistocerca serialis. The sequence goes on from NC_064642.1 coordinate 27,762,177, forward strand.
CCAGGTTTTAAATTGTAAGACATTTTCTGGGGCAGATGTGGATTCTGACCACAATCTATTGGTTATGAACTGCAGATTGAAACTGAAGAAACTGCAAAAAGGTGGGAATTTAAGGAGATGGGACCTGGATAAACTGAAAGATCCAGAGGTTGTAAAGAGTTTCAGGGAGAGCATAAGGGAACAATTGACAGGAATGGGGGAAAGCAATACAGTAGAAGAAGAATGGGTAGCTCTGAGGGATGAAGTAGTGAAGGCAGCAGACGATCAAGTAGGTAAAAAGACGAGGGCTAATAGAAATCCTTGGGTAACAGAAGAAATATTGAATTTAATTGATGAAAGGAGAAAATATAAAAATGCAGTAAATGAAGCAGGCAAAAAGGAATACAAACGTCTCAAAAATGATATCGACAGGAAGTAAAAAATGGCTAAGCAGGGATGGCTAGAGGACAAATGTAAGGATGTAGAGGCTTGTCTCACTAGGGGTAAGACAGATACTGCCTACAGGAAAATTAAAGAGACCTTTGGAGAGAAGAAAACCACTTGTATGAATATCAAGAGCTCAGATGACAACCCAGTTCTAAGCAAAGAAGGGAAGGCAGAAAGGTGGAAGGAGTATATAGAGGGTTTATACAAGGGCGATGTACTTGAGGACAATATTATGGAAATGGAAGAGCATGTAGATGAAGACGAAATGGGAGATAAGATACTGCGTGAAGAGTTTGACAGAGCACTGAAAGACCTGAGTCGAAACAAGGCCCCGGGAGTAGACAACATTCCATTAGAACTACTGATGGCCTCGGGAGAGCCAGTCATGACAAAACTCTACCATCTGGTGAGCAAGATGTATGAGACAGGCGAAATACCCTCAGACTTCAAGAAGAATATAATAATTCCAATCCCAAAGAAAGCAGGTGTTGGCAGATGTGAAAATTACCGAGCTATCAGTTTAATAAGTCACAGTTGCAAAATACTAACGCGAATTCTTTACAGACGAATGGAAAAACTGGTAGAAGCCGACCTCGGGGAAGATCAGTTTGGATTCCGTAGAAATGTTGGAACACGTGAGGCAATACTGACCTTACGACTTATCTTAGAAGAAAGATTAAGAAAAGGCAAACCTACGTTTCTAGCATTTGTAGACTTAGAGAAAGCTTTTGACAATGTTGACTGGAATACTCTCTTTCAAATTCTGATGGTGGCAGGGGTAAAATACAGGGAGCGAAAGGCTATTTACAATTTGTACAGAAACCAGATGGCAGTTATAAGAGTCGAGGGGCATGAAAGGGAAGCAGTGGTTGGGAAAGGATTGAGACAGGGTTGTAGCCTTTCCCCGATGTTTTTCAATCTGTATATTGAGCAAGCAGTAAAGGAAACAAAAGAAAAATTCGGAGTAGGTATTAAAATTCATGGAGAAGAAGTGAAAACTTTGAGGTTCGCCGATGACATTGTAATTCTGTCAGAGACAGCAAAGGACTTGGAAGAGCAGTTGAACGGAATGGACAGTGTCTTGAAAGGAGGATATAAGATGAACATCAACAAAAGCAAAACGAGTATAATGGAATGTAGTCTAATTAAGTCGGGTGATGCTGAGGAAATTAGATTAGGAAATGAGACACTTAAAGTAGTAAAGGAGTTTTGCTATTTAGGGAGTAAAATAATCGATGCTGGTCGAAGTAGAGAGGATATAAAATGTAGACTGGCAATGGCAGGGAAAGCGTTTCTCAAGAAGAGAAATTTGTTAACATCGAGTATAGATTTAAGTGTCAGGAAGTCGTTTCTGAAAGTATTTGTATGGAGTGAGACATGTATGGAAGTGAAACATGGACGATAACTAGTTTGGACAAGAAGAGAATAGAAGCTTTCGAAATGTGGTGCTACAGAAGAATGCTGAAGATAAGGTGGGTAGATCACGTAACTAATGAGGAGGTATTGAATAGGATTAGGGAGAAGAGAAGTTTGTGGCACAACTTGAGTAGAAGAAGGGATCGGTTGGTAGGACATGTTTTGAGGCATCGAGGGATCACAAATTTAGCATTGGAGGGCACCGTGGAGGGTAAAAATCGTAGAGGGAGACCAAGAGATGAATACACTAAGCAGATTCAGAAGGATGTAGGTTGCAGTAGGTACTGGGAGATGAAGAAGCTTGCACAGGATAGAGTAGCATGGAGAGCTGCATCAAACCAGTCTCAGGACTGAAGACGACAACAACAACAAGTGTAAATAGTCATGAAACGCATAAGTACAAATTTTTATGCAAATAGGAACTCAGGAACAAAATAGGTTTTTACCTAAAATCCGCGGTCTAGTAATAACTGTTCAGCGTGACTTTCGTACTAGGTATGGTGTGCATCCTCCTACAGCACAGAGCATTAGACGATGGCATGAACAATACCGAGAAACAGGTTGTTTGTGTAAAGGAAAATCGCCGGGCCGTCCCCGAGTGTCTGACACACAAGTCGAACGCATCCGCCATAGTTTCACAAGGAGTTCGGAGAAATCCACTCACTGCGCAGCTCGACAGCTTAACATGCCCCCGATGTCCGTATGGCGTGTGTTACGTCGACGTTTACGCATGACTCCATACAGAATTGAGCTGTTGCAAGCTCTTCGTGGAGGCGGCAAACAACAACGTGTTGATCTCTACAATTTCGTTCTTGGCAAGATGAATGATGGCAATTTTCTTCCTCGCATAGCGTTTAGTGACGAGGCTAAATTCCATTTAAATGGAAAGGTGAACCGTCATAATGTGAGAATATAGGGTAGGGAACAATCACATGAAGTTGTAGAACATGGGAGGGACTCTCCAAAATTTAACGTGTTTTGTGTAGTTTCACGCGAAACGGTGTATGGTCCATTTTTCTTTGCCGTGAACAATGTTACAGGAAGCACATATCTCGATATGCTTGAGGACTTTCTTTGCCCACAGTTGGAGACTGATTCGAACGACTTCATTTACCAATAGGATGGGGCACCACCACAGTGGCATCTGGGAGTGCAGGAATTTTTAAATCAAAGGATTGCTGTATGATGGATCTGTCGCACTGGACCAAATGATTGAACCTTACGTTATTGGCCTCCAAGGTCACCGGACCTGACTGTATGTGATTATTTCTTGTCAGAGTTTATAAAAGACTCTGTTTATGTGCCTCCGTTACCAGCAGCAATGAATGAACTGAGACATCGCATAACAGCGGCCGTGGAAGCTGTAGTTCAAGACATGATCGCTGCAGTGCGGGAACAATTTGAACATCGCATTGTCACATGACGTTTATCTCAAGGGGGGCAAATTGAACACCTATGAAAAGGTATGAAAAAAAAACCTTTTTGAGTTTCCCGTTGATAAAAAAAAAACAAAATTCATTGTATATGTTTATCACTTTCAGAATTACAGAAGTGCCAAATTGGATGATTCTTTTTGATGCACCCTGTATAATTGTCGCCTTCCTCCATAAACTGCACCAATGTTACTGCACCATCACATGACCTCTCTCAACCAGTACTAGCTGACCGGCTACTTCTCCCACCTCAGTCTTACTGCCGTACTCCTTGTTCCAAAGAAGAGGCGTTCCAGAAACGACAGAGACAAGGCCATCTGTCAACCCTATACCGCCACTTTCCTCTGTGTCAGTACACTGTCCGTTCCGCTCAGAGAAAAGGCATCTCAGAAACGGAAACGACAGGGGAAAAAGTTTGTCAGTTAACTGGCCTGATGGCTTAACTGTTTCGTTAGCAGATTATTGTTCTCTTCAACATAATACATTACTTTTCCTCAAGAGGAGACCAGACTACGCATATACAGGGTGTTACAAAAAGGTATGGCCAAACTTTCAGGAAACATTCCTCACACACAAAGAAAGAAAATATGTTATGTGGACACGTGTCCGGAAACGCTTACTTTCCATGTTAGAGCTCATTTTATTACTTCTCTTCAAATCACATTAATCATGGAATGGAAACACATAGCAACAGAACGTACCAGCGTGACTTCAAACACTTTGTCACAGGAAATGTTCAAAACGTCCTCCGTTAGCGAGGATACATGCATCCACCCTCCGTCGCATGGAGCCCTGATGCGCTGATGCAGCCCTGGAGAATGGCGTATTGTATCACAGCCGTCCACAATACGAGCACGAAGAGCCTCTACATTTGGTACCGGGGTTGCGTAGACAAGAGCTTTCAAATGCCCCCATAAATGAAAGTCAAGAGGGTTGAGGTCAGGAGAGCGTGGAGGCCATGGAATTGGTCCGCCTCTATCAATCCATCGGTCACCGAATCTGTTGTTGAGAAGCGTACGAACACTTCGACTGAAATGTGCAGGAGCTCCATCGTGCATGAACCACATGTTGTGTCGCACTTGTAAAGGCACATGTTCTAGCAGCACAGGTAGAGTATCCCGTATGAAATCGTGATAACTTGCTCCATTGAGCGTAGGTGGAAGAACATGGGGCCCAATCAAGACACCACCAACAATGCCTGCCCAAACGTTCACAGAAAATCTGTGTTGATGACGTGATTGCACAATTGCGTGCGGATTCAACATTACCTTCCTTCAGTTGGGCCAACTGGCGGTGAATCGAGGAAGTACAGTATATACTGACGAAACTAAAATGAGCTCTAACATGGAAATTAAACGTTTCCGGACACATGTCCACATAACATCTTTTCTTTATTTGTGTGTGAGGAATGTTTCCTGAAAGTTTAGCCGTACCTTTTTGTAACACCCTGTATGTCTGCCGTCTGTCGTGAATAAGAAAGTGCATAAAAATGATGAATGTTCGACTGATAATCACAATACACTTCTGCAGTCATTTTATAATATCCCTCTCCCTACATTCACATTGCAATAATCATTAACAATTTATTGCAGACATTGTCAACACACTACAGAAATGTAAATGTAACATTGTTTCATTAGAAGGCCTTAGTTTCTGAAAATGTAGGAAGATTAAAGGAAGTCCCATGGTCATCTACCCCCGTATGGTTTATCACACGTAACTAACAAAATCTGCTTTGTTTTTAGATGTACAAATTTCCTTAAAGTCCTTTAGTTCGTTGGATATAATTTTACCGCATAGCATTTGTATTTACAGTTAGTGCCTGCTTCTCCAATCACCCTGTCCTTTTTCTATGTTGTTCTATCTCTTTATCTTAGTGCAGACTGCGAGGCAGGTGCGTGCTCACTTTGTCGTGCCACCTTTCCTATTCATCCCCCACCCGACTTTTCTGGACGCCAACACCAGTTATGGTGGTAAAGCTTCCCTGAAGGGATTCGAATATGCCAACTGTCGACCACTGTGGTACGAGCAGGCAGCTATAACTTCACATTTATCAGCAAAATCATTTCGACCACTTGGAACAGACCTCGGTAACGAGCATAATGTTTTTTTAGTTTTTCCTTTTGGGGTGTAAGGGCTTGCCAGCTTCACAAATTGCCCTACGCGGTGTTTAGACAACTTGGCGTTCTACTGTCAAATTCACTCTTGCCACAAGAGCAAATGGCTCTGAGCACTATGGGACTTAACATCGGAGGTCATCAGTCCCCTAGAACTTAGAACTACTTAAACCAAACTAACCTAAGGACATCACACACATCCATGCCCGAGACAGGATTCGAATCTGCGACCGTAGCAGTGGCGCGGTTCCAGACTGAAGCGCCTGGAACCGCTCGCCCACCGCGGCCGGCAGCATTTGTGTCAGTTTTTGTGCATAGCGCCCTACCGTTTATGAGGTTTTCGCAAAATTTCTCACCGTTGTACCGTTTTCGCTCATTCCGAGGTCCACTTGCTCAAATAGTGATGGCATCTTCTGTTTGTACACTACCTTGTGTGGCAAAAGGTCCGTACTGTCGAACCCTTTTGAACTGTATGCTGCCAATTTTAAAGTGTCACTGCAGTCTTGTCACCAAGATGACTGTTGACACTGTGGTGCAACTGCTTCCCTATCGCCCTGTGTACCTTTTCCATTCTGTCGTTTGCTTGCCGGTGAAGCGTTCTTGTTCTTAATTCACGAATTCCTAACAATCGACAAAGTTGCTTTATCAGTTCTCACACATTAGTACTTTGGTCCGTAATCAAAGTCTCTGGTATATCTAACATTCATAACCAGTTACTAATCATGGCTTGCCTCACTGTATCAGGTTACTGATTTGCACTAGTCATCATTTATACGAAGCGCAAAAAGTGGTCTGTTATCACCAACTCGTAGCAACTCGCTGCCGCTGTCTGGCCAAAACGATATTGCATGTCCAATCCTGTCACCCCAAACGCTTTGCTGGCCTCCGATAATCTACGCAGCGCAGTATGCTGATAATTCGGTTAGCTGCGCGCATGCTCCATGTATCTTTATGTACTGTTATGTGCCCTCCTTACGTGTCCAGCGACAATATTCTACGTCTACATATGTATCCATACTCCGCAAAGCACTGAGAAGTGCGTGGCAAAGGGTACTGCCCACTGTACCTCTTACTAGGGCTCCTTCTCATTCTGTTCATGTATGGAGCACGGCAAGAACGACTGTTTAAATATCTCTGTGCGTGTTGTAATTAGTCTGATCTTGTCTTCTCTACTCCTATGGGAGCGATGCGTAGGGGATTGTAGTATATTCGTAGGGTCATCGTTCAAAGCCGGTTCCTGAAACTCTGTAAGTAGGTTTTCTCAGGGTTTCAAGAATCTGTCAGCTCAGTTCTTTAAGCATCTCTGTGACATTCTCTCGCAGAATGCTGTGACCATTCATGCTGCCGTTCCTATAGACATTCAGTATCCCCCGTCAGCCTTATGTTGCACGGGTTTCATACGCACGAGCAATATTCTAGGATTGGGCACACGAGTGTTTTGTGAGCTATCTCTTTCACAAATTGACTGCACTTCCCCAGTATTCTACCAATAAACTGAAGTCTACTGCCTGCTCTACCCACGAATGAGCCTACGTTACCGTTCAATTTCATGTCCATGCAAAGTGTTACACGCAGGCATTTGCATGAGTTTAACGATGTCAATTTTGACTCTCTCGTGTTATTGTCATTATTACCTTTCTAGATTCGTGACATGCACAATTTCACATTTGTGAACATTTCAAGCAATTTGCAAAACTTTACACCTCTTTGAAATCTTATCAAGATCTGATTGAATGTTTGTGTAGTTTCTTTCAGATTGTACTTCATTAGAGATAACCACGTCGTCTGAGAAAAGTGCGAGGTTACTATTAATATTTTCCTCAAGGCCTCTAATATAGATCCTGAACAGCAAGGATCCGAACATACATCCCTGGAATGCACCTCGCGTTACTTCTACATCTGACGATGACTCTCCGTCGAAGATAATATGCTGAGTCTTCATTCTAACCACCAATTTCACTTGATACCCATACCATCGTACCTTTGACAATAAGCTTAGATGTATTGCTGAGTCAAATGCTTTTCGGAAATCAAGAAATACTGCCTACTCCTAACTGCCTTGGTCCAAAGCTTTCAGTATCTCACGTGAGAAAAGTACAAGTTAGGTGTCACAAGGTCGAGCTTTCGAAATACGGGCTAATTGCTATGGAGAGGGTCATTCTGTTCGAGATACCTCGATATGTTTGAGCTCAGAATCGTTCTAAGATTCTACAAGAAATAGATGTCGAGGATACTGGATGGTAGTTCTGCTACCCTTCTTGTACACAGAGGAACACGTATTATGTTCGAGTACAATGACTTTTCTGGAGACTATAAATCTACTCTGTAGGAATCAGCATGGGTTTCGAAAAAGACGATCGTGTGAAACACACCTCGCGCTATTCGTCCACGAGACTCAGAGGGCCATAGACACGGGTTCCCAGGTAGATGCCGCGTTTCTTGACTACCGCAAGGCGTTCGATACAGTTCCCCACACTCGTTTAATGAACAAAGTAAGAGCATGTGGGCTATCAGACCAATTGTGTGACTGGATTGAAGAGTTCCTAGGTAACAGAACGCAGCATGTCATTCTCAATGGAGAGAAGTTTCCGAAGTAAGAGTGATTTCAGGTGTGCCGCAGGGGAGTGTCGTAGGACCGTTGCTATTCACAATATATATTAATAATCCTGTGAATAACATCGGAAGTTCACTGAGGCTTTTTTCGGATGAGAGGTTGTAACAATGGAAAATTGTACTGAAATGCAGAAGGAGCTGCAACGAATTGACGCATGGTGCAGGGAATGGCAACTGAAGCTCAATGTAGACAAGTGTAATGTGCTGCGAATACATAGGAAGAAAGATTCTTTATCACTTAGCTACAATATAGCAGGTCAGCAACTGGAAGCAGTTAATTCCACAAATTATCTGAGAGTGGGCATTAGGAGTGATTTAAAAAAAATGGAAGCAGTTAATTCCACAAATTATCTGGGAGTGGGCATTAGGAGTGATTTAAAATGGAATGACCATATAAAATTAATTGTCGGTAAAGCAGATGCCAGACAGAGATTCATTGGAAGAATCCTAAGGAAATGCAGTCCGAAAACAAAGGAAGTAGGTTACAGTACACTTGTTCGCCCACTGGTTGAATACTGCTCATCGGCGTGGGATCCGTACCAGATAGGGTTGATAGAAGAGATAGAGAAGATGCAACGGAGAGCAGCGCGCTTCGTTACAGGATCATTTAGTAATCGCGAAAGCGTTACGGAGATGATAGATAAACTCCAGTGGCAGACTTTGCAGGAGAGACGCTCAGTAGCTCGGTACGGGCTTTTGTTAAAGTTTCGAGAACATACCTTCACCGAGGAGTCAATCAGTATATTGCTGCCTCCAACGTGTATCTCGCGAAGAGACCATGAGGATAAAATCAGAGAGATTAGAGCCCACACAGAGGCATACCGACAATCTTTCTTTCCAGACTGGAACAGAAGGCAAAACCGATAGAGGAATCCAAGGTACCCTCCGCCACACACCGTCAGGTGGCTTGCGGAGTATGGATGTAGACGTAGATGTAGATGACAGGTGCTTTCTTATAGCTGCAGGGTACGGTTTTTACTTAAAAGTCTCTACAATAGATTATAGTTGACGACAGGGCTAACTCAGCTGCTAACTGGGCATAGAATCTGATAGGGATTCCGTCGGGCCCTTGGGCTTTTTTTGACTTTTAACGACTTCAACTGTTTCTCAACGCTACTGCCTCTAATATATATTTCGCTCATGTTTCAGCGATAAACTGGGGCAAGATTCTTGCGCCTTTCTTTGTGAGGTAACATTTGAAAATAGAGTTAAGTATTTCAGCTTTTGCTTTGCTACCCTCAGCTTCAGCTCATGAGGGACTGGACACTAACACACACACACAAATATATATATATATATATATATATATATATATATATATATATATATATATATATATATATATACTAGCGTACTCAACAGACGTTGTCCTGCATGATATTCCAAGCGATTAGGATATTAAACAAAGTATGAAATGAAAGACAAATAATATAATAATTTCATTATTCTTTATTTTGATGTAACGTCAATTTTTCTAAAAATAATTCGTTATGATCAATAATGTTTGTTTAATTTTATCTTAATGTAAGTTGATGAACAATATTTTTAGTCGATTCCTGAGGAGCATAAATGAATAAACTTGACGGTTTACCAACGCGAGAACACGCCACATGTAATTGGCCAGGTGAAAAGACCGGATTTTCTAGATCCAGCCCACAAATCGACATTGTTTGACCTTGTGATTTATCAATAATCATGGCAAATGCCAGGCGAATTGGAAATTGCAGACGTCTGAATGGAATGGGTGAGTCTGAAGGGGACATTGGGATTTGTAGCAGGAGAACAACTTCACCTTCAAATTTGCCGTTCAGAATTGTAGCTTCGAGAACATTGCCCTTAATTTTTTATGACTAATCTTGTACCGTTGCATAGTTTAGGTGCATTTAAATTCCGAAGCAAAGTGATAGGTGAGCCAATTTTTAATCGCATCAACAGGATAGTTGACTGCTTCGTCAGGATCGTTAACAGTGTCGATCGATTTGAACAATATCTCACTGCCGGGCAATGACTGTTGTATTTTGAAGTTAATAGCGTCAACATCGATATTTTTTCGGCTAAAATAGCTCGTTCACGAAGCCACGCATGATTAATATAATTAACTTGTAAATCTGGAAATTTGCTTTCAATCAAGGCATCTTTCGTATTTACCATGTTGCAGAAATTGTCTGGCAATTTGATGCATTGTGTGTCTCCATGCAATGGTATTGTTCCATTTCCAATGTTGAGCAATTGCTCGGAGAATGATAGTGCCAATGGATCGTTTTGCAGTTGAACACGAATATTTGTGTTAAGTCGTAATGTACTGACAACTCCCCATAGATAAGATTGTTTTATACATGCGTTAATTTCATCCGCATATGTTGCGTGTGGAATGACCGGCAATGTCTGTCTAAAATCACCGAACAGCACCAGTAAGGCACCACCGAAAAGCCTGGTGTTATTATTTAGATCTTTCATCATTCTATCGAGAGCTTCAAGTGAATGCTTGTGGGCCATAGTGCATTCATCCCAGATAATAATTTTGCATTTTTGCAAAACTTTAGCCATACCGGAATGCTTTCTTATGTTGCACACTGCATCTGGATTTGTGTGAATGTTCAACGGCAACTTGAGTGCTGAATGTGCAGTCCTTGCGCCATCAAGTAAAGTGGCTGCAATTCCTGATGAAGCAGTTGCTAACGCAATATGATTTTGTGATCGAATGCGCGCAAGTATTAGTGAGATGAGAAACGTTTTTCCAGTGCTACCTGCTGCGACAAAAAAAAAAAAAATTATATATATATATATATATATATATATATATATATATATATATATATATATTATCCACCTTGTTCTGCTGCAATTGACAAATTAATTCGATCGTATACATTCTTTTGTTCATCAGTGAGTACTTAGTTGCTCATTATTTTCAACGAAAGTAATTAAAGAGACCGTATTGAACTGCTGTTCGCGCTGAATCTCGCTGTTAATGATGTCTGTTGCTGGGCGGTTAGGTGAGGGCAAGCCAAAATGAATGAGTGGCATATTCGAAATCAGAATGCAAATATCTTCAATCTTTATTAGCGTCTCGTTATATATTTCCGGCGAAAAATCGATATTGGGATCTTGATCAGCGATCCGAATGCGATGCAGAATGGATTCACTCATGGAATCTTTATATTTGTCCCACAGCACAGAGGCTTGAGATGGAAAACCTGTTGTCAATAATATGGCGAATAATTGGCGAATTTGATGAGGAGAGGAACTCAACGCTGAATCTGCAAGTGTAATATCCCAATGGTTGTCATCTTCCAGCAAATGTAATTCGCGACACGCATCATGATGTGTGTCGTACAAAATGCCATTGACTGTTCGCAAGTATTGGAAGGACGTCGGTCCAGGAACATTAACCAACAAACAATAAATGCAAGAAGAAACATTCGCGTTGCTTTGGATGGACTGTGTATAATCGGCCTAATGTATTTCCCATAAATATGCCGTTGTATCCTTCAAGCGGAACACCTCGCTTTCGTGGTTTCCACTTTTTTGACTGTTTTTTCCATGTAAAATATCGTGGCACATCAGTATACATTAATGACTTTAGGAATTGACCGGGAATACCTGGTCGGTTGCGTAGTTCGAAAAACTCAGTTAATGTGGTTTTTGGGGCAATTGATGCACGTTGTAGAGCAGTCTCTTCCGTGAAATAAACACGCTGTCCATTTTTCAAGGTGCACGGCCAAATGTATAACAGCAGGGTCTCTTTCGTGTGTCGGAAAACCCCAAATACGCCAAACTGCTTCATTGCTGCTGATGTATGGGCCCATTTGATACCGTGTTATTTCATCGTTTTCGTTAACATTGTGAACAGAAAATACAGCCATATCACTGCCCTTATGGACATATTTGCATATACATTTTATGGACTTCACCAAACTGCAGAGCTCAATGTTTATGTGTGCTTTGTAGATTTTACACAGCAATGGTGAATACGGAATCTCCCAGTGATTGTCGAAGTCAAATGTTGTACCGTTTGAAATGCGTAATTGATGTGATTGACCACCATGGTCAGTGTCTCTACGACGATACAATGGATAACCATCGATATTAAATTTTTTGGAAAACGTTTCGTACATTTTCCGTTGTCCACGCACGGCGCCGTCATGTTTACAGCACCGCATGGCCCATGGATAATGTTAGCGGTAACAATCTCATACAATTCTTGATCGATATTCCGATTCGGAATTTCTGCTGAGATAATTTTATCAATTTCTTCAGACCAACCAAATCAAAATATGCGCGTGTGGCAAACCTCGTTTTTGCCGTTCAGCAGAATACAGCCAGCAATGTGTTTTGCCAAATACAGAGGAATGTGTAATCAAGTTCATTAACGATTTTAACTTTTGTCTGAAGACACGTGCAGTGATATCGAGTCGATCTATTGCAGTTTGACCTGGCAATAACGCAATTTTAATTTCATCACATTTTGGATTATACGTAAATGTAATGAACAAATTTGGTCGTCCGTACGTGCGCACAAAAGTCATGGCGTCTTGAATATATTCTTGCATATGAAGTGGGCTACCAATATATGATGATGGAAGAATATATGAAGTACCGATGTCGTTGATATTAGTTATTCCATCTACGTTACCAACAATAGCTTCACTCAAATTAATGTATTCCTCAGCTCGAAGTTTCGCTTGATTATACCTGATGTATCTTAATCGCTCGCTTTCAGTTTTCGCATACATATCAACGATACATTGATGAAACAGCTGGCGGCATCGGAGAATATTATTGTCTTCATTGGCACGAATCATCAACCGATATGCGTAGAAGTTCATCACGCTCAGTTTCTTGCTGGTTTCTGCACCTGCAAAGTAAAAATATAATTAAGACAAAAAGAAATTAATCGTGCATAAAAATAAAATATTAGGTAATGACATGTGTAGATTGTACCTGTTGCTGGATTTATTTGTTTGATATTTAAATGATATCCACCTTCTCCTTCCCAAAATATCAATGGATATTGCAAATCGTCGTAAGAGCGATGACGGTCTTCAATCGTATGCACTGTGTTATCTCTGCATTGGATTCGTATATCTCGACGTTCAAATGCGTCGCCAACCATAACAACTGCAACTTCATTAATGGTCGGTGCATTATATTGGCCTGCGTGTTGCCCAGATGGTACTCTGCTTTGATGACGATCGTATAGTTGCAGTTTTGCAGTCTGTTTGAAACGGTATTGAGCAAGTGGACCAACTGATTGTGATTCTGTAAAAACGGTTCTAAAATACCCACAATTTCTCTCTTCTCCATCAGCTCGATATGGTTCTACTGGCAGCGTGCGTTTATTTGCTGCTTCTCATCAGCCATGAAGTAGATTTGCAGAAATTTTGAACCGGTATCAGGCATCGGCGTTAAAGAACCAATTTGAAGATACACTTGGCCCTGAATCTTAAACGTTGATTGAAAACTGCGACCATCCTCACTCTGAACGATTTTTGTAGCTCCAAATGATGTTATTTGAAAGCACGAATTGAATTTGCGAATTTTACGCAAAAACAGTTTAGATTGAGATGTAGCTCCAACCAATAGTGTTTTCAGTGGTTCTGGCGGCGAATTCAATGGTGGCAATAAGAGGTGCGGCTAGAAAATAACCGGACTGATGCTGCAAAAACATTTATTTACAATTATTTACAATTTCATGTTATCTCCTTCAATGTACTCTCCTCCTCGGTCTCTACACCGCTCCATACGAATTTTCCACTGTTCATAGCAATGCTGCAGATCATTTTCGGTAAGTCCATACATTACTTCCGTCGCTTTTTCTTTTACTGCTTCAACAGTCTCAAATCCAGTTCCTTTCAAAGCTGACTTGACTTTAGGGAAAAGAAAAAAGTCACAGGGGGCCAAATCAGGTGAGTAGGGTGGATGATCTAAGATGGGAATGTTGTGTTTTGCCAAAAACGTCTTCACTGACAACGCACTGTGAGCTGGGGCATTGTCTTGGTGAAGGATCCATGACTTTTTTCTCCACAAATCGTTCCGTTTTCTCCGTACTCGCTCACGTAGGGTAGCCAGGACGCTAATGTAGTAATGCTGATTCACTGTTTGTCCCTCTGGTACCCAATCAATGTGCACAATCCCTTTGATGTCAAAAAAAACAATCATCATTGCCTTGAATTTCGATTTTGACATTCGTGCTTTTTTTTGTCGTGGAGAACCAGGAGTTTTCCAGGATGCCAGAACTAATCATTCTTCGGCGTTCCTTCTGTTCAATTGTGAGACACTTTGGAACCATTTTTGAACACACTTTGTTCATGTTGAAACTTTCATGAAGAATCTGCCTAACACTTTCCTTGTCAACTCCTGTTAACTCAGACACTGGTCTGATTGTTAAACGGCGATCTTGTCGAACAAGTTTACCGGTTTTTTCAATGTTTGCATCAGTTTTTGCTGACAATGGTCTGCCAGTGCGAGTGTCATTACTGGTGTCTTCGCGGCCATCTTTAAATCGTTTAAACCACTCAAACACTTGTGTTCGCGATAAGCAATCATCGCCGTACACTTGTTGTAACATTACAAACGTTTCACTTGCAGATTTTCCTAGTTTGAAACAAAATTTGATGTTAAGACGCTGTTCTTTCTGTACACTCAACATTTTCCGACGCACAGACAAAACGTCAACTACTTAAAACACGCCACGGGCAGACTGAGTGCAGGAGGCAGATGAAACTCGAGCAGTAGGCGGAGCGAGAGTCACGTGAAAGGCCACGCGACTTTCAGACTTATTGCATTCGTTTTATTGTTTCACCAGTACTAGTCCGGTTTTTTTTCTAGCCACACCTCGTACATCTTTTCCAGACGCGCAGCAGAAACTGGCCGATTCACCTTTGTATTCGAGTACATGACAGTGTTGACATTGTTTGTTCATAGCACCGATTATAATTTGTGAATGCGACGAATACTCGATGTCCGACTCATATTCAAACGCAAGGCGAAGAAGTAATGCACTGTCAATGCGCGAAACACTTGCAAACGCTGTTGTTCACGTGTTCTGAATGTGTCGGTGACTCGTTGACGGGCCAGTCTTTGTCTCAATGCACTAGCTCGAAGGCGTTCGTTGCGTAGCTCTTGACTTTCATTAGCACGTCTGATTGCAGCCTGGTTTCTTAAATTTTCATTGTCCGCCAATTGATCTGCCGATCTATTTAACCGACGGGTCTAGACTAATTGTGAATTCCGAGTCCGTCGACCAATATTTCCTCCTCGTCCACGAAGACGTGGCATTGTTTTATGCACGTAAAATATATGTAAATATAATACACTTAATATTCACTGAAACGCGACACCTGAAATGTCAAAAGACACCGTACAAAAAAGTTAAAATTTCAAAATAACGAAACACACGTAATATAATACACTCAAATTAAAATGTCGAAAAATAAACGAAATCCTATGCACGTAAATTATATCTGAACATAATACGCTCAATATTGCACACAAAAATGCAACGCCACGTACCGTGCTGATTTAAGAATGTAAATTTTCCAGGTGCGCACTTGAGTGCATACACAAAAATTCATTCAAGTCGATCCAGCTATTTAGTTGCAGTATAGATAAATAACCTAGATACCGACTGCAGCGTCATCTGCCGGGCTGATTTGTGAATCTAAACCATCCAGGGCGCCACGCATACAAAAAAATCATTCAAATCGGTCCAGCCGTTTAGGAGGAGTTCAGTGACATACACACGTACAGTAGAATTACTTTTGAACACTATTAAGGTAAATACATTGTTTGTTCTCCATCAAAATCTTTCATTTGCTAACTACGTCTATCAGTAGTTAGTGACTTCAGTAGTTAGAATCTTTTATTTAGCTGGCAGTATTGGCGCTCGCTGTATTGCAGTAGCTCCAGTAACGAAGATTTTTGTGAGGTAAGTGATTCATGAAAGGTGTAGGTTATTGTTAGTCAGGACCATTCTTTTGTAGGGATTATTGAAAGATTACGTTGCGCTAAAAATATTGTGTGTCAGTTTAGTGTTGATCAGAATAAGTAAAGAGAGAAATGGATGAGTACGTTCAGTTTTGCCCAGCTGTTTGAAAATCAAATAACGTAGAGGTTTTTCAGCACTGTCATTTATAACTTTTTCTAAGGGGATGTTTCAAGTTATGTGAAACACAATTCGACAGTATTCTGCTGCGATAGTCACTGAAAGCTTCAGGCGTTTCTTTCTTGACAGCCAGTCGCATTTCATCCAGCACCTCCCTATCTATAGTCATACATTTCGTTTTATACATATTATGCAATAGCCTCTGCTCCTTTACAGTGACTGTGCATCATGGGGGGGGGGGGGGGGGGAGGTACATATATATCCAGCACATGCTGACCATTCTGTTACACTTGAGCGATAGTTCTCTGTATGTTCCTGTCTTGAGGTAAAAATTTCAAGTTACGGTTTGAAATATGACACTACTGCCTCTTTATGTAGTTTACTGAACGCATAAAGCTTTCTACTAATTTTACATACCCTTTCTACTTTGGTAATCATTGTTACTACAGTGCCCCATGGTCATTTGACACATCCTCAAAGAGATCAGGTCCATCCGCTGCCAATAGATCCAAAATATTTTCATCATAGGGGGTAAGGGAGGGTTTGAACCATCTGTTTCGGGTGGTTTTCGAAAAGGCATTTATTAATGTCTCACAGAATGTATCGTAACGCTCGTCACTAATAAAGCTGTAATTAACCCAGCTGATTGTTGGATGCTTAAAGTCTTCTCCAATGATTACAGTATGACTGAGTAACTTAAGCACTTGTAAACTAAGGTTTTCCCTAAAGTTTTTGGTCGCATCAAGAGACGAGTCTGGTGGGAAATAAAAGGCTCCAGTTATAATTGTACGTGCGCAATTGTTCCTGAATCTTGCCCACAAAGTCTTGTACGCAGCTTCAGTTTCTATCTAGGGGGATTTAAGTTTTTGTCTTCTGCGACAAATATATCACCTCCATTCCCATAAGTCTATTCTTTCTGTAAAAATCTCACTACTGTCAATTACTGGTTTTAACAAATTTTCTGTACCTAGTACTGGGTGAGCATCACTGCCTGTTAGGTGTGTTTCAAACTCTGGCACTTTGTTCTGAGTGCTTGGGGAGTTAACCACCAGGACATAAACACTCTCACGTGTGGGGAGTATCTCTTTAGATCTTGCACTAATGATTCTGGGTTTCCTACAGCTAT
The DNA here is from genome assembly GCF_023864345.2 of Schistocerca serialis cubense. Classification (NCBI taxonomy): domain Eukaryota; kingdom Metazoa; phylum Arthropoda; class Insecta; order Orthoptera; family Acrididae; genus Schistocerca; species Schistocerca serialis. The sequence goes on from NC_064642.1 coordinate 27,779,415, forward strand.
CGCTATCTGGTTGGCACGAAGAGTCTCCTACTCAAAAACAAACAGAAAAAACCCTTGTGTGCACGCCATACTTGAGTAGTGGTGCATATCTGTTTCATTTAGGGGGACTCTACATGTCTTAACGCTATAGTGTAATTCAAGGAAGTCAGGGTTTAGCTTGTCACAAAACCCTTAAAGTCTCTGGTTCAAGCCTTCCACTCAACTGAGAACCAGGGGACAACGCTGCAGATAGTTACCTTCGTTGAAACTCTGTCATATAAAAGCCTTTCACACTATTTTCGTAACACATAACTGATGCAAATCTCTCTGCATCCGATACAGGCTGTGATATACATAGTCAACAACAAAGAAGAAAACCAGCACAAGACATCACTGACTTCGATCTCTAGATATACACCGCCCCCCTCCCTCCCCCCAAATGCCACACCAGCAGCTACAGTAAAAAACAAAGTGTTCTAGATTAATCTAGTTTAAAACTGTTTATTTTAAAGTAACATTTCTCGATGTATGTACAAACGCTTGAAAATGAACAAAACATGTTCGAAACGTGTTGCATTATGTTAGATTAAGCATAAAATAAGAAGTGTCTGGTAGCAGAAACCTGAAGTAAATAATTTTCCGACACAGTCACGGTTTACAAACATAGCCATTATGGCTGAAAATAATAATAACAATAATAATAAACAAATTCTATTCAAGTTTTCTTGATAGTGCAAAATTCGTTTAAAAAAGACAGCTACTACTTTCATCAGTGTCTATTGTCGCAATAAAAGTGTAATTAAACGTTTCTAAATCGTATTTAACTAACACATTTCGCATTGTTTACAAGTTAAGTACACGCGATCTAGGCCTAAATTTTCCGAGTTGTAAACGTTTAAAAACCTGGCCAAACGCGTTTGATAACGTAAATTCTCTAAAAGCAAAGTAATTACAAATTCATTCTTCTGTCACTATCTCACCAAATCAGCACAAAAACAACAACCACTACACATAAGATCTTTGTGTCTTTTTTTTGTTTAAACACAGCCAATCTCGCGTCCTTGACAAATTTAAAACATTCTAACTTAATTATTCTTTCGAAACTGACCATGAGTGAGAAATGTAGGAGCTGTTATAGGGTAGCGAGTAGACGGATTTGTTGCCAATCTTGTAAGAAATATTTTCACTTGGGGGGGGGGGGGGTGCAGTCGCGAGAATGTTGGGAGAACAGAAGAGGCTCTCCCCTGCAACTGCAGAGTATGCAGTAGGAACATTTTGATTGGGGAACAGGAAAGGAAAATCTGTGACCTTCAGGCACAGTTGGAGGTAGCAATGAATGAACTGATAATGATCAGTGGAGATAGGAGGGAGGAGGGTGGTTGGGAACTGGCAGCTGGTAGGAGGATAGGAAGAAAGAGAACCTGATCTGACAGGTTTTATCATCAACACCAAAAACAGGTATCTACCACTGCCAAGGTTAAGTGAAGAAGAGCCTCAGGTAGAATGAAGAGAGAAAATGTGCAGCACACTTCAACCGAGGCCTAGAAGCCTAGGAATGTACAAAGTGTTAGGAAGAAGAAAGTGCTGCTCCTAGGTAGTAGCAATGGGTGAGATGTAGGCCCTCAGTTACAGGAAAGTTTAGGGGCAGCACACCAAGCCACCAGTATCTTCAAGCCATATGTATATGATACAGGACATAGGTTCTTTACGTAAGGACTTTACAAAAGAGGACCATGTAGTGATAGTGAGTGGGGCAGGAAGCAGTATGGACAGCGATGCGTCATATGACATAGTTGGTGTCCTGGACAATTAGCTTCCCTGACTCATGACACCAACGTACACTTTGCTGAGCTGTTCTGGCGTCATGATCGACCACACCTTGATGGAGCTGTGAGGTGAATCTGTGTGGGGTTAGGGATGTCTCTGACGGCAGCCAACCTTGCTCATGTTTCTCTCGTGCCTGTCGGGACTACCAACAGATGGGGTTTCACTAGGCATGGCCTACACCTAAACACGACTGGGAAGGGAAGATTGGTACAGCTGATTCATGAAAGTATAGGGGATGATTCTCAGGCCACACATCGTCAAATACCTGTTGTCACGGGTAGGAAAAGTATGTCCTTTTTAGGATAAATCCATGCAACAGGTTCCCCTGCCTAAAGAGTATCTCCAGCAGTTTAAAAAAATACTGAAACAATCACTCACAAGACAGATTTTAACATTTCAGATATCGCACATACCAGATGTCACAAAGAAAAACAAACCATTGGAAAGAGTAACATGGGGCATTTCAAAGACTTAACAATCCTCCATCAAAACATGCAATCAATAATAAATAAAATACAACTATTAAAAGTTGAGCTCGAGTCTTTGAACTGCACAGTAGTTTGTGTTACTGAGCACTAGTGTAGAGACACAGAAATCAAACATGTAGTATTTCATTGTATGAAAGGGCAAACTCTTACTACAGAACTGTTTCAACGGGTGAGGACTCATGCACGTATATCAGAAAAGGGAACACAGTTCAAATCAAGACATGAGCTCAGTACAGTAAGCGAAGACAAACACTTTGAAATATCAGCTACAGAATTAACAGGGCTTGATATCACCAAGAAATTAATCATTTTGTGTGTGTATAGATCTACCAGTGGTAGTGTGGACACTTTTTTCAATAAATTAACAAAAGTTCCAGATAAAGTCTTAGGTACAAAGGCCAACATAATTCTGTGTGGGGACATTAACATCGACACTAATAGCATAAATGAATCCAGCAGCACCTTCATAAATATCCTTCAAGGTATTGGCATGTCCCTATTGGTCAATAGTGCAACAAGGGTTACTGCAATGACTGCATCAGTAATTGACCATGTGGCCACAAATATGGATAGGGAAAAAGATGATGTAGCTGTAAAAGACCTTGGACTATCAGACCATCTCTGTCGAATAATAACATTAAAATCAGGCATCGAATCATTCCCTAAACTACAAGCCTACAAACGACATCTATCAGAAATCAAAATAAAAGATTTTTCAAAAGAACTAGCAAAACAAAGCTGGGATGAATGAAGTGTATAAGGAAACCAATGTGAATATGAAATTCTCTAAATTCTCCACATTGTTTAAATTGAACTTTGAAAAGGCATTTCCAAAAGTATGCATATCTGTATCAACATCTCACAAAAACAGATGGATGATAGCAGGTATTAAGAAGTCCTCCCAAATACTTAAACATCTCAATTCCATGAAAAAGCTTCACAATGATCCAGAATTTTAAATTTCTATCACAGATACAAAAAGATCTATAGGAAGGTGCTGATTGCTGCAAAAAAGTCGTTTAATGGCAAAATAATATACAGGGTGTTACAAAAAGGTACGGTCAAAATTTCAGGAAACATTCCTCACACACAAAGAAAGAAAATATATGTGGACATGTGTCCGGAAACGCTTACTTTCCATGTTAGAGCTCATTTTATTACTTCTCTTCAAATCACATTAATCATGGAATGGAAACACACAGCAAAAGAACGTGCCAGCGTGACTTCAAACACTTTGTTACAGGAAATGTTCAAAATGTCCTCCGTTAGCGAGGATACATGCATCCATCCTCCGTCGCATGGAATCCCTGATGCGCTGATGCAGCCCTGGAGAATGGCGTATTGTATCACAGCCGTCCACAATACGAGCACGAAGAGTCTCTACATTCGGTACCGGGTTTGCGTAGACAAGAGCTTTCAAATGCCCCCATAAATGAAAGTCAAGAGGGTTGAGGTCAGGAGAGCGTGGAGGCCATGGAATTGGTGCGCCTCTACCAATCCATCGGTCACCGAATCTGTTGTTGAGAAGCATACGAACACTTCGACTGAAATGTGCAGGAGCTCCATCGTGCATGAACCACATGTTGTGTCGTACTTGTAAAGGCACACGTTCTAGCGGTACAGGTAGAGTATCCTGTATGAAATCATGATAACGTGCTCCATTGAGTGTAGGTGGAAGAACATGGGACCCAATCAAGACATCACCAACAATGCCTGCCCAAACGTTCACAGAAAATCTGTGTTGATGACGTGTTTGCACAATTGCGTGCGGATTCTCGTTAGCCCACACATGTTGATTGTGAAAATTTACAATTTGATCACGTTGGAATGAAGCCTTATCCGTAAAGAGAACATTTGCACTGAAATGAGGATTGACACATTGTTGGATGAACCATTCGCAGAAGTGTACCCATGGAGGCCAATCAGCTGCTGAGAGTGCCTGCACACGCTGTACATTGTACGGAAACAACTGGTTCTCCCGTAGCACTCTCCATACAGTGACGTGGTCAACGTTACCTTGTACAGCAGCAACTTCTCTGGCGCTGACATTAGGGTTATCGTCAACTGCACGAAGAATTGCCTCGTCCATTGCAGGTGTCCTCGTCGTTCTAGATCTTCCCCAGTCGCGAGTCATAGGCTGGAATGTTCCGTGCTCCCTAAGACGCCGATCAATTGCTTCGAACGTCTTCCTGTCGGGACACCTTCGTTCTGGAAATCTGTCTCTATACAAACGTACCGCGCCACGGCTATTGCCCCGTGCTAATCCATACATCAAATGGGCATCTGCCAACTCCGTATTTGTAAACATTGCACTGACTGCAAAACCACGTTCGTGATGAACACTAACCTGTTGATGCTACGTACTGATGTGCTTGATGCTAGTACTGTAGAGCAATGAGTCGCATGTCAACACAAGCACCGAAGTCAACATTACCTTCCTTCAATTGGGCCAACTGGCGGTGAATCGAGGAAGTACAGTACATACTGACGAAACTAAAATGAGCTCTAACATGGAAATTAAGCGTTTCCGGACACATGTCCACATAACATCTTTTCTTTATTTGTGTGTGAGGAATGTTTCCTGGAAGTTTGGCCGTACCTTTTTCTAAAGCCTGTATAATGTAGAGAATAAAAGCAAAGCAGTCTGGGATGTTATAAAAAAAGGAAATGGAGAGAGGCAAACAAACAAAGAATAACATACTGCTAAGGGAGGGGGATGAGATAATAAACGATCAAAAATACTTAGCAGACTATGTAAATGAGCATTTTTCATGTATTGCAGATAAGTTACAGCAAAAATTCTCCAAAATAAATATAACATCTGTAAATAATGTTGCGCTAAATTCGGTGCTGTTACTTCCAACCACAGAGAATGAAGTCAATAAAACTGTTCAAAAGCTGAAAAATAAAAAGTCAGTAAGCTTAGATGAAGTACCAATCTGCGTACTGAAACAATGCAAAGGGATTATACAAGACCCCTTAACAAATATAATAAATGAATCCTTCTCATCATGGACATTTCCAGGGCAGTTAAAACAGGCAAGAGTTGTGCCTTTGCTTAAGAAAGGTAATGCAGAAGACATAGAAAATTACCAGCCCATTTCCCTGCTGTCACCATTCTCAAAAATAATAGAAGCAATTATGAAAGAGGGATTAATGAATTACTTGGATAAATATAATCTATTAAGCGAATCACAGTTTGGTTTCTGAAGTGGCAAAAATATAGAGTCAGCCATAGTAGAATTAACAAAAGTCATACTTGATGCTCTTGATAAAGATGAGTGTGTCACAGTCATATTTTTGGATCTTTCTAAGGCCTTTGATAGAGTCGACCACAAGATACTATTAAATAAATTAGAAGCATTAGGAATAAGAGGGGCAGCTAATGACTGATTTCGATCATACCTAGCAAATAGAGTACAAAGAGTAGAGATAACACATACTTCAAATAGATCTAAACATTTAGTAAAACACTTACCAGAACCAAAATTATTAATGTAGGGGTTTTCCAAGGTAGCATATTAAGACCAATACTATTCCTGATATACATCAATGACTTTCCCAGTAGTGTTACTCATGTTGAAAAAATTCTCCTTGCTGATGACAGCAGTATTATAGTTACTGCGAAAACAAGAGAACTCCTTGCAGAGAAGCAAATGAACCTCTCAAGGAAGTTTATGATTGGCCAATAAGCAATAAAGTGACATTGAACATAAAGAAAAGTAATGCCAAGAGTTTCAGTTTGAAGAGGAAAAATGACCATGTTAAATTAAATATAGATGGCCCCTCTATAGACTGTGTAAGAAATGCAAAATTTCTAGGAATGAATATTGATTCTCAGTTGAAATGATGTGAACACACAAAGGTACTTGCAAATAAAATGTCATCAGCATGTTATGCCCTTAGAATCCTATCATCAGTGTGTAACATGCAGTGTCTTTTAGTTACATATTATTCATATGTACACTCAATTCTTAGCTACGGCATTCTTCTTTAAGGAACAAACACACAAAATATGAACACATTTTTCAAACTCCAGAAGAGAGCCATAAGAAATACAATCAAAAATACTAGTTGAGCTTATTGTATAGATCTGTCCACAACGCTGGGGATTTTAACTGCTCAATGTGAATACATTTACCAGTTAGTTGTACACATTAAAAATAACATTGGTAATTACTGCACAAAGAGCTCTGTCCATGACCATGCAACAAGAGCTAGACTCAATCTACATTTACCAAGAAAAAATAAACATAAAACTCAAAACATTTTGTACCAAGGAATAAAACTGTTCAATAAATTACCAAAAGAGATTAAAGAAATTGCAAAAATACAGTTATTTAAAAAGGCAGCTAAAAATTACCTGTTATGCAATACATTCTTTACATTGAAGGATTACTTAGATAAAACAGAGTAGGGGTTTGATAAAGAAATGTAATACAAATAAATAATAATAAACATTGTAAAACATCCAACATTCCACATACCACCTTCACATTATGTTTTATTCCTTCTTTTTTCTTTTCTAGAAATACTTACCACCAAGTTATGCATAGCACAACACTAACACCTCTACCTCTTTCTGAGCTCAACATCTCACTCATTATAAAGGGGTGCTGACTCAGTTTTTCAGGATAGCAAATGGGAAGTTGCAGTACAGATAATGGCCCAGAGATCGCCAGTGTGTGTGTGTGTGTGAGTGTTTGCGTGTGTAGTGAGCGAATAGTTATGAAACAATGTGTGTATAGTGTGTGCAGTGACTGATAGTGAGATATGAGTGAACAGTGTGGTATTACATTATTTAATAAGTTATTCGTAAAAAAAAATATTGTATACCAGGAGTAAATCTAATGAATGTCTCTAACTAGAAGTCTGTAAATGTATGTTTATCCGAATCAGCTTATTTTAAATTGGTCTAAACTGGTAAATATTTTGACATGTCCTGTATCCGTGTAAAAAGAGATCTACGGACGAATAAAGCCACTACTACTGCTACTGCTTCAAGGGCCTGTAAGGAACCAAAATAAGCCATTCTGGCAACGTCAGAGGAGTAAACTTTAAAATAATTCTCAGAGAAAAAATGCTGAACTAACTTTCTGGAAGGGATTAGTTGTGTGGTCTTTCCAGTTTAAGTCTTGGTCAACACACATTCCTTAGAATTTTGTTTATCGTACCCTTTCTAATTCATTTATGCCCAGTAACAGATGGAGATCTCGGTTTTGATTCATCTTCCCAAAATCATTTTTGTTTTCTTCACATTTGGGATCAACCTGATGTCTTTCAAACACGAATATAAGGAGTTAAGAACTTTAACAGCTGTAGCGTACAGAGATTCCTTAACGCCACTCACTATTACACTAGTGTCGTCTGCAAACGACTTGATTTTGGCTGCAGTGTTTGCAGCATTGAACAGTTGCCCACAACCTTGAGTTCTGCACCAGTCCGCCACGCAATTTGGGTGTTTAAACAGTTAATACCCTGTGTTTGTGTTGTAGGATATGAATGTTTTTATGGAAACGATTGGGAGCGTCTGCAGGCTACTACAGCATCAGCCCTAGCTGGCAGACCGGAGACTTGTACCTATGCCATGGATCAGCTGATATGCTTCGCTGTGAGAGTATGCAGGAGATTGGATAGATTCTGGAAGGTTCTGGAATATCGCGGCCAATCGAGGCCCATGCCCGTGACCTCTGAGTACCCCAGAGCCAGACAGCGGTCCGCAGAGTGCTCCTCGAGGACATCAGACACTCTCCTGCTTCGATAAGGACGAGCTCCGTCTTGCATGAATCACGTGTTGCCGAAATCAAGGTCGCTGTGGATAATCGTCTCCCAAAAACTCCATCTACCATTTTTTAGTCACCGTGTCATCAAGAAATATCGCACTATTTATTCCGTGACTGAACAGTGCATACCACACAGTCACTCATTGAGGGCGAAGAGACTTTTCGATCGCGAAATGCGGATTCTCAGTCCCCCAGATGTACAAATTTTTCTTATTGACTAAATGATCAATATGAAAATGGACTCGTCGCTAAAGCAAACCATACATGCGCATACTAATTCCCATCATGCCCCGTTATCAATCATGCAGTTTGAACGTCCTAACGCAAACCGTTCGGAACGTATGACGATTTTATTTCATATAGTTCAATAATTGTCACCCTGTATCTTGATACTCGCAAACTCATTCATGAAAATCTATAGGGTACTTCCCGTTGACCTACAATCATGAAATTTGGCAGGGAATATGGCTTCGCCGTACAAGTAAAGAAAACATCCGAAGCCGGCGACGGTGCCCGAGCGGTTCTAGGCGCTTCAGTCCGGAACAGCGCGACCGCTACGGTCGCAGGTTCGAATCCTGCCTCGGGCATGGATGTGTATAATGTCCTTAGGGTAGTTAGGTTTAAGTAGTTATAAGTTCTAGCGGACTGACGACTTCAGATGTTAAGTCCCATAGTGCTCAGAGCCATTTGAACCATTTGAAAAATCCGAAAATTGTTTATTTTTAATTATATCACACGAAAAAATATTTTTTGTCATTTTTGCTATTTAACAGTCTGTCTGTCCCTCTGTTAAGACCCATTTTCCTCAGACACAGGTATCAACTTGAAAAACTTTGAATTTATGTCACATACTAAGGTTTATAGTCTCTTGGCGGTGTACAAAACGGTTGTTAAGTCAGGGCAATCAACAGATATGGCCATTTATGTCACATATATTGATCATCGCAAACTCACTCATCAAAACCTATGGGGTACTTCCCGTTGACATAGAATCATGAAATTTGGCAGGAGGCAAGGTTTCACGGTATGTACAAGTAAAGGAAAAAGTCAATTATGGACTTGCAATTATATCACACGAAAAAAATTCTTTTTCCATTTGTTATCCGACTTCACACATGAAATTAAAACATTCCCGAAAGTCTTGGGATCCCCAGGACTAAACTCTTGCCAGTATCGATGTCGATAACAGATAAAAATCATAGATAATTCTCGAAATGAATGAACTGCCTATATACATAATTAAATGTGTACGGAACACTAAGTGCGCGAGTCCTATTGGCATCTGACAGTTTTTTTGTTGTCCGACAGTCTGTCTGTTTGTCTGTCGGTTAAGCCTCATTTTTCTCAGGAACGTTGAAAATTATATCACATAGGCCTACTAAAGTCCGCAGTCCGTTGATGGTGTAAAAAATTTAAGCTTATGCTCAACGCAATCAAAAGGTACAGCGATTTAGATCACATATTTTGATATCTTGCAGTATCGATAACGATAACAAGCAAAAATTCTCGAAATTGTCGATTCCAGAGGTGAACTACGTGTGTTACATAGCTGAGTTTGTACGGAACTCTTGGTGCGCGAGCCTAGTCGCACTTATCCGACACTTTTTATTTATTTAACCAGTGGGAATGGAGGAGCCTGTTGGCTGCTGAGACGTCCGCCGGTGGGCTGACACGAGAGCCGTCACATCGGCGTGGGCAGGCGGCAGAGTCCCGCGCTAGGGGGCCGGCAGCAGAGGTGGCTGGGGTGTGCAACTGTGCATGCGTCCAGCCGACTTGCCGAGCGTGACCAACACCGACTCAAAGGAAGGCCTCGGCGCTTGTTGGTGACGTCACGTCAGCTAGGCACGGAGAACGCCAGGTCTGTTGCAGGCGGATATGCCTGGGCGCGCTTCATCGCTGTAAATCTCTTATTTTTGGACAAACTGTTTGGTATTGTTTCCGATTCTGCAGATTTATTTAGGTGAAATATTTTCTTACTATCGTACAGCTACAAATGAAGATCATAGTTCTGTATTACTGAATCCTGTCGAAACAAACGTAGATCAAAATGAGAAGATGCTTTGCCCCATTGCAAGCTTCGGAAATTTTACATTCAAGAAACTATATTTACTTGATCCATTTTGTTATCGAAACTTACCCCAACCCCCTTACAATCAACTCGTTTCTTTTATTTATTTTTTTATTTTCGTTTGACATCGTCACTGGAAATGCGAACTAATTTACATGTGTAAATGTCCAACTGTTGCCAGTAATTAGATTACAGTCGTTTTCAACGAAAGGAAATCTAAACAGGAAACAAAATAGCTTCATCCATCGAAAATACTGCTGAGCTTAAACTTTTTTAAACATGCACATTAGAAAAGGAGAAACTTTATAAGATAAAAAATTTTATTTGATAAAACAAGTATCCCTCTTTTGCCTCTTCTTCTGTCCCCCACCCCCTCCCCCAATGTGTACAATCGCAAGATATTTCATTAACATTCAGTGCCCCTCACCTCATAGTCAACCAATATACCTAAAGAAGAGCAACAATATGTTCACAGTTTCTTGTAAAAGCAACCCAGTACAAATGTAACTTCCTCAGATTTACAGATAAGGTGAAGAAGCACGAATCCTGTTGCTGCTGGACCATGAAGTTGTTTTTGCATGTCAATCCTTAAAACAGGTGGAAATTTAAGTTCAGGAGTACACTATTTGTTAAGAAGTGTAATGAATTGGACAATTAATTGATTGCAGAAATGTCTCAGAACAATGTGTATTGGTCAACTACCGCCAACAGTTTCGCATTTTCCTGTGTCAAAGAGGGAGAGACCATCATTATGAATATGCCTGCAACAGACCTGGCGTTCGCCGTGCCTAGCTGACGTGACGTCACGAACAATCGCCGAGGCCTTCCTTTGAGTCGGCGTTGGTGTGAGCGGTGTGGCGCTAACCGCCCGACCACTATGTGACGTCAGGCTGTTCCCGCTACGGCCACCTAGAAAACATCGTCCGCGTCCACAGCTGTAGATGAACAACAAGTAGTAACACGCGATCGTGGGTATATTTCATTGTCAGGAATAATATTACGTCTCTGCAACACGGAACTGCACTAGAGCACTAATGCGGTGCTAGTTGTAGGACCATACGCACAAACATTCTCATGCACTCAGATGAGAAGTACTCTGCATTCAGCCAATTTTTCAGCAGAATGCTATTTATATTCTATTCTCACACGGAATCAATGTAGACAAAGGTACAACGGTGTGACTGACCACGGAATGTTACACATATACACCATAGCACCGAAGAAACTGGTATAAGCATGCGTATTCAGTTACAGAGATACGTAAACAGGCAGAATACGGTGCTGCAGTAGAGAACGCTTATATAAGACAACAAGTGACTGGAGCAGTTGTCAGATCGGTTACTGCTGCTAAAATGGCAGCTTATCAAGATTTAAGTGAGTTTGAACGTGGTGTTATAGTCGGTGCATGAGCGATGGGACACATTATATCCGATGTAGCGGTGATGTGGGGATTTTCCCGTATGACCATGTCACGAGTGTACCGTGAATATCAGGAATGCAGTAAAACATCAAATCCCAGACATCGCTGCGGCCAGAAAAAGACCCCTCAAGCACGGGACCAACGACGACTGAAGAGAATCGCTCAACGTGACAGAAGTGCAACCCTTCCGCAAATAGCTGCAGCTTTGAATGCTGGGCCATCAATAAGTGTCAACGTACGAACCATTCAACGAAGTATCATCAATAGGCGCCCGTTGTGACCTTGCGGTTCTAGGCGCTTCAGTCTGGAACCCCGCTGCTGCTACGGTCGGAGGTTCGAATTCTGCCTTAGGCATGGATGTGTGTGCTGTCCTTAGGATAGTTAGGTTTAAGTAATTCTAAGTCTAGGGAAGGGAAAGCAGGAAGAAGGGAAAGCAGAAAGGTGGAGGGAGTATATAGAGGGCCTATACAAGGGCAATGTACTTGAGGAAATGGAACAGGATGTAGATGAAGATGAAATGGGAGATACGATACTGCGTGAACAGTTTGACAGAGCACTGAAAGACCTGAGTCGAAACAAGGCCCCGGGAGTAGACAACATTCCATTAGAACTACTGACGGCCTTGGGAGAGCCAGTCCTGACAAAACTCTACCATCTGGTGAGCACGATGTATGAGACAGGCGAAATACCCTCAGACTTCAAGAAGAATATAATAATTCCGATCCCAAAGAAAGCAGGTGTTGACAGATGTGAAAATTACCGAAAAATCTGTTTAATAAGTCACGGATGTAAAATACTAACGCGTATTCTCTACAGACGAATGGAAATACTGGTAGAAGCTGACCTCGGGGAAGATCAGTTTGGATTCCGTAGAAATGTTGGAACACGTGAGGCAATACTGACCTTACGACGTATCTTACAAGAAAGATTAAGGAAAGGCAAACCTACGTTTCTAGCATTTGTAGACTTAGAGAAAGCTTTTGACAATGTTGACTGGAATACTCTCTTTCAAATTCTGAAGGTGGCAGGGGTAAAATACAGGGAGCGAAAGGCTACTTACAATTTGTACAGAAACCAGATGGCAGTTATAAAAGTTGAGGGGTGGAAGGGAAGCAGTGGTTGGGAAGGGAGTGAGACAGGGTTGTAGCCTCTCCCCAATGTTATTCAATATGTATATTGAGCAAGCAGTGAAGGAAACAAAAGAAAAATTCGGAGTAGGTATTAAAATCCATGGAGAAGAAATAAAAAATTTGAGGTTCGCCAATGACATTGTAATTCTGTCAGAGACAGCAAAGGACTTGGAAGAACAATTGAACGGAATGGACAGTGTCATGAAAGGAGGGTATAAGATGATAAGATGAACATCAACAAAAGCAAGACGAGGATAATGGAATGTAGTCGAATTAGGTCGGGTGATGCTGAGGGAATTAGATTAGGAAATGAGACACTTAAAGTAGTAAAAGAGTTTTGCTATTTGGGGAGCAAAATAACTGATGATGGTCGAAGTAGAGAGGATATCAAATGTAGACTGGCAATGGCAAGGAAAGCGTTTCTGAAGAAGAGAAATTTGTTAACATCGAGTATTGATTTAAGTGCCAGGAAGTCGTTTCTGAAAGTATTTGTATGGAGCGTAGCGATGTATGGAAGTGAAACATGGACGATAACTACGAGGGCAGTTCAATAAGTAATGCAACACATTTTTTTTCTCGGCCAATTTTGGTTGAAAAAACCGGAAATTTCGTGTGGAATATTTTCAAACATTCCCGCTTCGTCTCGTATAGTTTCATTGACTTCCGACAGGTGGCAGCGCTGTACGGAGCTGTTAAAATGGCGTCTGTAACGGATGTGCGTTGCAAACAACGGGCAGTGATCGAGTTTCTTTTGGCGGAAAACCAGGGCATCTCAGATCTTCATAGGCGCTTGCAGAATGTCTACGGTGATCTGGCAGTGGACAAAAGCACGGTGAGTCGTTGGGCAAAGCGTGTGTCATCATCGCCGCAAGGTCAAGCAAGACTGTCTGATCTCCCGCGTGCGGGCCGGCCGTGCACAGCTGTGACTCCTGCAATGGCGGAGCGTGCGAACACACTCGTTCGAGATGATCGACGGATCACCATCAAACAACTCAGTGCTCAACTTGACATCTCTGTTGGTAGTGCTGTCACAATTGTTCACCAGCTGGGATATTCAAAGGTTTGTTCCCGCTGGGTCCCTCGTTGTCTAACCGAACACCATAAAGAGCAAAGGGGAACCATCTGTGCGGAATTGCTTGCTCGTCATGTGGTTGGGGGTGACAATTTCTTGTCAAAGATTGTTACAGGCGATGAAACATGGGTTCATCACTTCGAACCTGAAACAAAACGGCAAGCAATGGAGTGGCGCCACACCCACTCCCCTACCAAGAAAAAGTTTAAAGCCATACCCTCAGCCTGTAAAGTCATGGTTACAGTCTTCTGGGACGCTGAAGGGGTTATTCTGTTCGATGTCCTTCCCCATGGTCAAACGATCAACTCTGAAGTGTATTGTGCTACTCTTCAGAAATTGAAGAAACGACTTCAGCGTGTTCGTAGGCACGAAAATCTGAACGAACTTCTCCTCCTTCATGACAACGCAAGACCTCACACAAGTCTTCGCACCCGAGAGGAGCTCACAAAACTTCAGTGGACTGTTCTTCCTCATGCACCCTACAGCCCCGATCTCGCACAGTCGGATTTCCGTATGTTTGGCCCAATGAAGGACGCAATCCGTGGGAGGCACTACGCGGATGATGAAGAAGTTATTGATGCAGTACGACGTTGGCTCCGACATCGACCAGTGGAATGGTACCGTGCAGGCATACAGGCCCTCATTTCAAGGTGGCGTAAGGCCGTAGCATTGAATGGAGATTACGTTGAAAAATAGTGTTGTGTAGCTAAAAGATTGGGGAATAACCTGGTGTATTTCAATGCTGAATAAAACAACCCCTGTTTCAGAAAAAAAATGTGTTGCATTACTTATTGAACTGCCCTCGTAGTTTGGACAAGAAGAGAATGGAAGCTTCCGAAATGTGTTGCTACAGAAGAATGCTGAAGATTAGATGGGTAGATCACATAACTAATGAGGATGAATTGAATAGGATTGGGGAGAAGAGAAGCTTGTGGCACAACTTAACTAGAAGAAGGGATCGGTTGGTAGGACATGTTCTGAGGCATCAAGGGATCACCAATTTAGCATTGGAGGGCAGCGTGGAGGGTAAAAATCGTAGAGGGAGACTTGGGCGCGTCCAGAATTGCTACAGAGTGACTCCAGGGACACTCTTCTGAGTTCAAACACTTCCGCTGGCCACCAGACTCCCCAGACATGAACATTATTGAGCATATCTGCGATGCCTTGCACCGTGCTGTTCAGAAGAGATCTCCACCCCCTCGTTCTCTTACAGATTTATGGACAACCTTGCAGGATTCATGGTGTCAGTTCCTTCCAGCACTACTCCGGACATCAGTCGAGTCCATTGCCGCGTAGTGTGGCGGTACTTCTGCATGCTCGCGGGAGCGCTACTCGATGTTAGGCAGGTGTATCAGTTTCTTTGGCTCTTCAGTGAATGTTACAAAAGTCGTTACAATCGATCTATGAGTCATGTTCAGGATCTACGTATTTCTTTAATCCCTGTAAGGTTTCTTTTAGATTATTACCAAGCTCTTGCGCAGTAATTTTACTTTCGCGATCAGGATAAAATTATTCTGACGTCGTTTCGTAGCCACTTTGTGGTACATCTTCTTTTCTTGGACCGTGACGCCTAGGTTTTTAAATAACTGTTCCTCTCAGCGCTACTGGATAAACAGTACCAAAATTATTTTTTATTCATTTGAAACTCTATTATTAATATACATACAGCAGTGGTACATTGCAGCTGATATACTTTTTCATATCCGTGATCAATCAGCTGCCGTTTATTATTCAGAAAATAACTTTCTTATAGCAATTTCCATAATGTTCATGAGAAAAGTTCAAATCGTGTAACATAAATATCGTAGTACTTCATATGATACCATGTTTCTTTTGTGCAGTAAGCTACAACGTAGTGTAAGTCTAATAATAATTACTCCATGACACGGAACGTTTGCACTTAAATCACTTACATTTTTTGCATTTAATAATAGTAAGGTTTAAAATATTACTATTTGTTTCTTTTCTTGCAAATTAATTACTGACAGACCTTTTAGTGTTTCTCAAAAAGAATCTTATAATTTTAGATGGTGGTGGTGGTGGTGGTTAGTGTTTAACGTCCCGTCGACAACGAGGTCATTAGAGACGGAGCGCAAGCTCGGGTTAGGGATGGATTGGGAAGGAAATCGGCCGTGCCCTTTCAAAGGAACTATCTCGGCATTCGCCTGAAACGATTTAGGGAAATCACGGGAAACCTAAATCAGGATGGCCGGAGACGGGATTGAACCGTCGTCCTCCCGAATGCGAGTCCAGTGTGTAATTTTAGATGTCAGCCTTCAGGAGACGTTTGAACGATACACTATATGTTCGACTTTCTAGTGATACGCTGTGCCAAGCCAACGCCAGATGCGTAAAATGCCCAAGACCATCCGCTTACCTTCCCAAATAAATGAATCTGCTATGGCAACTTTCACCCCCCCCCCTTTTTTTTTTAGCAGGATTTGTGATCTTTGTTGGATTATGTCTTAACAATTTCTACATAGTTTTGTAGTCTGTGTAACCATCCTTTTTGCGGAATTTGCGATCATCGTCAGGCAGAGTCTGGTTAACAGGTTCCTCACAGTCTACAGGTACAGCCACAGTCAGTTTCCGGCTCAGCCTTTGCGGCTTCCCTTGGCTTCCTCCTATCACTGCGAGGTTTTAGGCCTCCTTCACAGTATACGGTTTTGGCTGTGCGGCAAAAACCGTGCGAGTTTTAGCCGTGACTGTGTTGCTTCCAGATATCTATTGAATTTGTTTAATGTGTGTGTGAAGATGAACCGTAAATGAATTGTTCCTTTGTGGCTGCTACGTCGCCGCCGCCGAAAACGAGTTAAATATTGACTTTTGTGTGTGTACCCCATCAACCAGAGAAGAGAGAAAGTACGTTTATTTTACACTCTTTGAACATTTAAGGAACGACGGAAATAAATTCTGTAACTATTTCGGAATGTCTATTACCTCTTTTCACGAATTACATAGAAAACTTAAACATGGTTTTCAGCGACAAAACACACAATTCCGCAATTGCATACAACCTGTTCAAATGCTATCACGTTAAGGTAGGTTAATACATGAAAACCAATTCTGTTTATATTCTTCTTTATTTGTTTTTTATATTTCGATTGCACCCAAGTTATTAGGTAGAAAAGTCAATATAAATATCAGCAGTTGAATCTAAAGATTTTGTAGCAAGATTGACTGTACTGTCACTTTGTGGCAACAGGCTCTCTGCGAAAAGGTAGCAGACCTGTGTTGTTGATGGTGGGCTTCATGACGAGGGGTGTGGTGATGGCACTTTTTTTTGTTGATAAGAACTGTGACCTTGAGAAGTTTGTAGTTGTTGACCGGAAAAATGTTGCGTTTGTTGCAGCTGGAGGAGGCTGAATCTCAAGCGCATGGTAAGAGGACATGGGACATAGATTTTCCCTAGGCGAATAAGAATAAGCTTGAAACTGATCATTATGGGGCGTGGAAGGTGTGTGATGGGTAAATGGATGAGGCTGAGCTGTCAATATCTTTTTGCTTTCATATGTATTTCCTATTACTTTGAGAATTCCAGTCTGAAACAGAAGATAATCCTTATAACGGTACTTTGCGGGCAGGAGTGTCAATTAGCATCATATTAATTAAAATGGGGGATAAATAGACTTTGTTTTGGAAGAATTAAAAAGGGAAAAGTAATACGAAACTTTAATAACTGCACAGTATTACTAAGAAGCAATATAATGAAAAGTAATAAAAAGCAAAGTAGCAAAGACCATGCGGGACAGAAAGATATAGGGGCGCGTTTGTTTTTTAATACATATAAAAGAACATGTAACACATTATTCAGCCCTCTACCTTCAGTTATCGCAATCGGGCTAGTCGATGAAAAAGTGGTACGCGACTGCGAAATTCGATAAGGAGATTATTTAAAGACTCTTCAAGTACGTTTAAAATACACTACGTGTGACGAAGTGATCAGAGACGTTTATTGTCGGGTGAAGTGAAAATGAATCCGACTACATAATTAGAACTTTGTGTTAGCTGGGAAAAATACTCTTGGGAAACTATTATGGTTGTGGAACCCACGAAAGTTGTGCGCAACGGAAAGCTATAGTTTACGGAATTCTGCATTTTATAAAATGGTGAAACGCGTGTGCGCGGAACAATAATAGAATCTTATCCTTGGACGGTTGCGGGGGTAACTGATACAAACAACGCGCCAGCATAAAAAATAGTTCGCTAATTAACTACCAGATATTAATTAACGGGCACCTAAAATACTAAAAAAGATGGATAGGATCATCACCTCCAATCCCGATTCGTATTTCGTATTTAATTAGTGAAAAGAAAAGTGTTAATAAACAAAGTACACTTCAATTTTATCCACGATTTTGGCTTCATTACGTAGTCTTGACTACATGATAAACAATATCTGTGGAAGTTGTATAGAACGTATCGTCATAATATTTCGCCAACCAATATTGTCGGAGCCCAAAAATGTAAATGCATGAAATTGTTCTTACAGCGGATGTATAATGTGTGAGTACGGTACGACGAACTATATTGAGAAACTGAACATCAATTACGTACTTGCCTGTTTATCTGCGAAAATGGTCCTTGTCGGTACATCAGCATAGAGTTCGAATAGAATCGCTGGAACATTGCAAACCATTGAGATTAATCGAACATCTAAATATGCATAATGCTGGTACTCCCAGGATGTGTTCTTTCTCCTCACCCCCGTGGCAGTAATTGAATTAAGAGTCAGCCGGGAAATACATTTAAATCAATTGGCGACCATTGAGCTAGCGTCACGAATTTTCAAACGTCCACTGCCATATATGAAGGCGAGTGACACCACGAGTGTTAACGTCGATCGAGGGGTGTCGTCTTGACCGTATTGAATGACATTGAGCGGTTACATCCTGTCCATCAACTTTCTCCAGATGGGGCTCGAGACTAAGTGAAAATATTTCGCTGCATGGTTTGTCTTCCTCCAGAGCTCTTAATATTTTCATTTAGATTTCGTCAGGTTGTCTTTATTTTATGCTTGTACAACGGTTGTTTCAGGATGTGAGTCGTGTATATGGTGTATCAAATGGCTCAGAAAGGTTCTCAGTATTTTCAGCGGAGCCCTGCGCATCTGTATCTTCTTCCAGTCTGGCAGTTTGTTCCAACTGAAAGCTGTCTTCCATCTCCCAAGCACCATGCAGTCTTTTTTTAGAAACTACAGCTGATCATAATATACATACTTTTTCACTTTCTTTGCTGTTGAGCCACTTTTTTTTTTGGTAGCTCCAATTTTTATGTTTGACTTGACAAACGAGTCTCGTAGACTTCCCACCTCCGATTACTTCTTTATCCATAGCAAAAGAAAACACTGCTGTATGAAAAAAATTTAACTTTGTATACAAAAAAGCAAAACTGTAACAAAAAAAAATTTCCGCTGTAAGCCAAACGTTATTAGTTTCTTTGGGTTCAGGTATCTGGCAAGGGGTTGTTCCTTCACTGACTTACATTTACAGCACAGGATTTGGATTTCTACAGCAAGTTAATCAGTTAATGTTGTATGCACAGCAAATAGGTCATTACTGCGGGAAGAACGTATACAAAGACCGACCAAAGAGGTATGGGAATCAATTGCGCCTGCATTTGAACGTACTGCTAATTTCCCCCCATTGCTTAGGAGCGGTGGATGGAAAACATCTTACTACCCCATTTAAAAGCGGATCAAAGTCTTTTAATTGTAAAGAATACTTTTCTGTGGGGATTCCAGCTACAGGTTTATTTATGTTGTCACAGGAAGTTATGGCAAAGACTGTGACTCTTCAGTGCTCAGACGGTCCAGTTTGTGGAAGTCAATAGAAATCTGGAATTTCCAGACGTCAATTGTCTGCCTGGTACGAAAAAATTCAAATGGCTCTGAGCCCTATGGGACTTAACATCTGAGGTCATCAGTCCCCTAGAACTTAGAACTAGTTAAACCTAACTAACGTAAGGACATCACATACATCCATGCCCGAGGCGGGATTCGAACCTGCGACCGTAGCAGCATCGCGGTTCCGGACTGAAGCGCCTAGAACCGCTGGGTCACCCCGGCCGGCCTGCCTGGTACGGAGGGTCCAAAAGTACCCTACTTTTCGTGGGAGACGCAGCATTTATACTAGACACACATTTGTCCCGACCTTTTGGGGAAACAAACTTAACGCCGGCCGATGTGGCCGAGCGGTTCTGGGCGCTACAGTCTGGAACCGCGCGACCGCTACGGTCGCAGGTTCGAGTCCTGCCTCGGGCATGGATGTATGTGATGTCATTGGGTTGGTTGGGTTTAAGCAGTTCTAAGTTCTAGGGGACTGATGACCTCAGAAGTTAAGTCCCATAGTGCTCAGAGCCATTTGAACAAACTTAACAGTTGAGAAAGGAATATTTAATTACCTTTCGCGCAGAGTGAGGAGGTATGTGGTATGTGCTCTTGGCAACATCACCAATAAGTGGCAGCTGTTTCACCTACCTTTAAATGTTCATCCAGACTTTGCGCAGTAAATATGGTTAAAGTTTGCATTGTTTTGCACAGTTTTGTACGCGACAGAGGCGAATTTATAGTTGGACACCACATCCATCACTGGTTTGGAAGACTTGCCGCAAGATGCTGACATAAGATGAGAACTGACTGCCAACGCCCTAAGTAACATACTTTGTAAATATTTTGTGACAAATGCTGGAAGCATTTCATGGCAGATGTCAAATACACTCCTGGAAATTGAAATAAGAACACCGTGAATTCATTGTCCCGGAAAGGGGAAACTTTATTGACACATTCCTGGGGTCAGATACATCACATGATCACACTGACAGAACCACAGGCACATAGACACAGGCAACAGAGCATGCACAATGTCGGCACTAGTACAGTGTATATCCACCTTTCGCAGCAATGCAGGCTGCTATTCTCCCATGGAGACGATCGTAGAGATGCTGGATGTAGTCCTGTGGAACGGCTTGCCATGCCATTTCCACCTGGCGCCTCAGTTGGACCAGCGCTCGTGCTGGACGTGCAGACCGCGTGAGACGACGCTTCATCCAGTCCCAAACATGCTCAATGGGGGACAGATCCGGAGAGTTTGCTGGCCAGGGTAGTTGACTTACACCTTCTAGAGCACGTTGGGTGGCACGGGATACATGCGGACGTGCATTGTCCTGTTGGAACAGCAAGTTCCCTTGCCAGTCTAGGAATGGTAGAACGATGGGTTCGATGACGGTTTGGATGTACCGTGCACTATTCAGTGTCCCCTCGACGATCACCAGTGGTGTACGGCCAGTGTAGGAGATCGCTCCCCACACCATGATGCCGGGTGTTGGGCCTGTGTGCCTCGGTCGTATGCAGTCCTGATTGTGGCGCTCACCTGCACGGCGCCAAACACGCATACGACCATCATTGGCACCAAGGCAGAAGCGACTCTCATCGCTGAAGACGACACGTCCTTATTCGTCCCTCCATTCACGCCTGTCGCGACACCACTGGAGGCGGGCTGCACGATGTTGGGGCGTGAGCGGAAGACGGCCTAACGGTGTGCGGGACCGTAGCCCAGCTTCATGGAGACGGTTGCGAATGGTCCTCGCCGATACCCCAGGAGCAACAGTGTCCCTAATTTGCTGGGAAGTGGCGGTGCGGTCCCCTACGGCACTGCGTAGGATCCTACGGTCTTGGCGTGCATCCGTGCGTCGCTGCGGTCCGGTCCCAGGTCGACGGGCACGTGCACCTTCCGCCGACCACTGGCGACAACATCGATGTACTGTGGAGACCTCACGCCCCACGTGTTGAGCAATTCGGCGGTACGTCCACCCGGCCTCCCGCATGCCCACTATACGCCCTCGCTCAAAGTCCGTCAACTGGACATACGGTTCACGTCCACGCTGTCGCGGCATGCTACCAGTGTTAAAGACTGCGATGGAGCTCCGTATGCCACGGCAAACTGGCTGACACCGACGGCGGCGGTGCACAAATGCTGCGCAGCTAGCGCCATTCGACGGCCAACACCGCGGTTCCTGGTGTGTCCGCTGTGCCGTGCGTGTGATCATTGCTTGTACAGCCCTCTCGCAGTGTCCGGAGCAAGTATGGTGGGTCTGACACACCGGTGTCAATGTGTTCTTTTTTCCATTTCCAGGAGTGTATATAAATTAACAAGCTTCTTTCTTTTAGAATAAAATTTGTAACGTAAAATAATTACTGTTTAAAATTTATTTATAACCTATAAAGTTCTTACAAAAGGCATTTTTATTTTTGTCTTCCATTACATCAAAATCTTTCTTCAGTGCAAAGCAAACTTCCCGCCAAGCGTTCTTTGTAACAATACGATCATTATACACCTCTAGAGTTTTGCCTGACAGACGAGGTCTCAATTCCACCAAGGTTATCAAAACCTCGGAATCAGTTTCATCCATTCCTCAACATTTTTCTGTAAACAAGAACAAACACAAATGAATAACAGGACACTGCAACGACCTTGTCGATGCCGCACGACTCTAAGCTGTCCAATGTGAATGCATGCACTTAGTCACATAGGCCACTGTATCGAACTAGCCGAACGGCGAGCGTCAATTGCAGAAACAAGACACGGCTGCAGCACGAGACGGCACCGGCATTTCAGCCGTATAATGTGGAAGTTACCGTACATTTCTTCACACCTACAGCCGGACGGTTTATCGTACAATGTGAAAGAGGCCTTAGAGTTGAGTGTCTACTCTGCAACGAAACCACTTAGGCAACCTACAACAATAACACAACGCGATCTTACTCTTCTCTTTTACGGGTTGATAAACTGTGCGAATAAAACATAAACGATAACCTTCACGAGTCCACCTCGGTTTTGGAAAAACACCAAACAATTCATATCAATTTACATAAGAAAATACATCTTCTCCATGATAGATGAGAGTATTATTCTGTAACTAGGACCTACTTTCGTTGTAAGTACGTTTCGGTCTGAACGAAATAAAGTGCAGTTCCTCGTTGGGTCGATACTGCTTCCACACGTATGCTCAAACACGCATTCTGGAGGGATCCATCGTCGACGTGTGTGGGGATTCTACACTGAAGTCAACACCTCAAGAATCTGCAGTGTGTGTGTATTTAAAACATTCGAGTGTTGTGAACCCGCGCAACTTGTATGCTGCAGTATGGATCGCCACGGACAGACGCAATCTATGGCGAGCACACGTCAGAGAGCTCTTTCATGGTTCTGTCCAGTACGTGGTCGAACGTAAATTTCATGAGGAGGAGGAACTTGTAAGGGGGTAACACACAACTTGTTAATCTTTACGGTGGAAGTTTTCGGAAAGAGAGTGGAAGGTGACAAAATGTGATAACCCAGAATTCAGTTATTACATGTACCGCCATGTAAACGAAGGGCGACGGAAACATCACTGCAGCAGAAAACTTGGTCAACGAATGTAGCATACTTTCAGCCTGTTTCAGCGAAATATTTCCTACTAGCTCAGTACCCGGCGTTCCCGCGTATGTATTTATTTCAGTTCTATTAGTCAATCTCTTCCTTCCCCTTATCTCTGTACATCTCATCTCCACACATCTCTGTCCATCTCCTTCTCCCTCTTTTTTCTGTCCACCTCTTCCATGCACCATTCTCTGTCCCTCTCTCGCCCGTCCCTCTGTCCCTCTTCTCTCGCCCGTCTCTCTGCCCGTCTGCTACTCCCCCCTCACTCTGTCCATCCACCGTTTTTTTCCTTTCTAACAAGGGAATGGTCCAATAAGGCATGTCGAAACGTACCCTGAAATTTTTTACATAGAAAGAAGACAACGAAAGAAATGCACTGTCAAAAGTTTAGCTGCTAAGAGGTAGTGTGAGTATTTTAAAAAAATAGTTGAAAATTGACAATTTGGGTAGCGCGCCAGGCGGCGGTAGAAATGTACACCCCTGCTGGCGCTGTCATCATCATTTAATCATACAATAAAGCTGCATGCCCTCGGGAAAAATTACGGCCGTAGTTTCCCCTTGCTTTCAGCCGTTCGCAGAGCAAAGCTGTTTTGGTTAGTGTTACAAGACCAGATCAGTCAATCATCCAGACTGTTGCCCCTGCAACTACTGAAAAGGCTGCTGCCCCTCTTCAGGAACCACACGTTTGTCCGGCCTCTCAACAGATACCCCTCCGTTGTGGTTGCACCTACGGTACGGCTATCTGTATCGTTGAGGCACGCAAGCCTCGGAAATGAGACACTTAAAGTAGTAAAGGAGTTTTGCTATATAAAATAACTGATGATGGTCGAAGTAGAGAGGATATCAAATGTAGACTGGCAATGGCAAGGAAAGCGTTTCTGAAGAAGAAAAATCTGTTAACATCGAGTATTGACTTAAGTGTTAGGAAGTCGTTTCTGAAAGTATTTGTATGGAGCGTAGCCATGTATGGAAGTGAAACATGGACGATAACTAGTTTGGACAAGAAGAGAATAGAAGCTTTCGAAATGTGGTGCTACAGGAGAATGCTGAAGATTAGATGGGTAGGTCATATAACTAATGAGGAGGTATTGAACTGGATTGGGGAGAGGAGAAGTTTGTGGCACAACTTGACTAGAAGAAGGGATCGGTTGGTAGGACATGTTCTGAGGCATCAAGGGATCACCAGTTTAGTATTGGAGGGGAGCTTGGAGGGTAAAAATCGTAGAGGGAGACCGAGAGATGAATACACTAAACAGATTCAGAAGGATGTAGGCTGCAGTAGGTACTGGGAGATGAAGAAGCTTGCACAGGATAGAGTAGCATGGAGAGCTGCATCGAACCAGTCTCAGGACTGAAGACCACAACAACAGCAACTGGCGCCGTAGCAACTGCGCACGCGCACACACACACACAAAACAGAGGTCGGCGGTACATTTGGAAACAGTAAACACGACACAACCATATCGTAATTTGTAAATGACGTTTTAGGTTACCGTTCGTTGATAGTTTTTCTGACATTACAGTACACAGTTACTATTCTCTCGAATGAGCCGCTCAAGTAACGTCTATTAGAAATTATCAGTTGCTTTTTGCAGTATTGGGAAGTATTGACAATACAGATAAATCTGAATTAATATTTATTGTGCTTACCTACTAATAGGACCTTTTTTTAATTCCAGTTTCACAGTAATGTGGAATCCAATTAACGTTCTAAATTTAGCAGTGATGGAATATAAAGAACGTGGTATCCAGCCGAGGACCTACATATGTGTCATTTGTTAGTTGATTTCCTTGACGTTCATCCGAATGATATCGACATTTCGTTTGTGTTATATAGCTAGGGAAGGCCGAAATGCACGCTATAAGCTCACGCAGGATGGCGTGAGGTCTGAAACAGGATACGTAATGAATGCTATAAAGAAAAGTACGTAGCTTTTGGAATACTTAACTTTAATCCATCATTTGTATACAGCGTTCTTGATGATACAAGTGAGACTCTCTCTAGAAATGGTTAATGGCGCCTTGCTAGGTCGTAGTAACTGAAGGCTATTCTAATTATCTTCTCTGCAAATAAACGAGGCTTCGTCAGTGTTGCATCGCTAGCTAAGTCGTCCGTACAACTGGGGCGAGTGCTAGTAAGTCTCTCGAGACCTGCCGTGTGGTGGCGCTCGGTCTGCGATCACTGACAGTGGCGACACGCGCGTCCGACATGTACTAATGGACCGCGGCCGATTTAAAGGCTACCACCTAGCAAGTGTGGTGTCTGGCGGTGACACCACATTTTGTAATTGTGGATACGTTAGAAGAAATAGGAAATAACTGTGACAATTCCATGAATTGTGGTTTGGGTGACGTCAGTTGTGAGAGTAACAGTTCTGAAGAAGAATGCCTTCCAAGGTTAAAGAAAAATAAACGTACTGTAACAGCTTTCAGCGACAAAGAGAAGGCAGTAAAACATTGGTTAAACGAAGGAGAGAAAGAATGCTTGAAGTTACGCAGTGCACAAAGGCGTTGTCGTTTCGTAAAATAGGAGCGTGAACTGAACAAATGGAAGAATGAATTACATGAAGTAAGAAATATGCGCCAAACGAAAACCAACTGAATGAATAACTGTTCGAAAGATTTAGAACTGCTCGTGAGAGGCTATGCATTGTTACCGATGGAGATCTACGAGACTGGGCGCTTCGAATTGCATCTGATATGAACATTGCTAAATTCCAGGCTCCGTCGACCTGGCTACGCAAGTTCAAGAAATCGTACAGTATAGGAAGTCGCAAAATTATCAAGTTTACATCACGTACAGAGCAGGTGCCAGTCATAGACAATGCTATAGAGAAATTCATAGCCGACGTAAAGACGAAACTTGCTGTTTATAATGCCGATCAGTCAGGTTTCGTGAAAGAACTATGTGCACACCGCACTTTATCATTTCGGGGTGAAAAAAGGACGGAGTCGGTTGCCCAATCAATGAATGCAATGACACATTCATATACGATAGTGCCAGTGATAAGTACGAATGGTTTACAGTTTCCGCAGTTGTATATCTGTCTTCAAGAACCGCAACGCAAATTAGGACCAAAAATAAAAAATTGACTGTTTAGTTGCAAAAATATTGTACTCGACGTATCAAAATCTGGAAAAATGAGAAAGAATAATTTTCAACATTTCGTTCGGAAACGTTTTCCTACCAGTTACAGAAGCTAATTATTTGCTTTTCTTGGATTCATAGTCTGGACATAACGACGCCTCTGTTTTTGTGGAGGACGACGAAAAATCTGTAGATGTGATGTGTATTCCGCCCGGAACTACTAGTGCGATTCAACCTGTCGATAAAGAATTTTTTCGACAGTGGAAAGCATTTTTCAGGAAATTATCAGACAACATAATTTCCGATACCTCTCTCTCAGTTCAGGTTTATCAGCGAAACAGTATTCTTAAACTCCAGTCATTTGTGCGTTACCATTTTTCTTCGCCACTCTTTACGAATTTGGTCAATTATGCCTGGTATGCAGCGCAATACGCGGAACAACGGCCGGGACCATTTCTGACTTCATCCCAGTTCTGTCTGAATAAAACTAGTGGTTACTGTGAAGTGCCTGACTGCATGAAATTTTCCTCTGTCCGGTGTGCCTTGTGTGAGGAAAATGTTTGTTTTTGTCATTCAGTGGACACAGGGAATAAACAAAGAACTGTTTCTCTGATAGTCAAATGTACAACATTCAAACATTATTACGAGGGCTCGAACTTTAATAGTGGCAACAGTTTATTCACAACTGATGCAAAAGAGTTACATGTTTGAACCTGTTACTGTCCTTCAAAGTAGTCACCAGCGCTGTGTAGAACCCGTTGCCAGTGATGCGCAAGGCGTAGTATACTATGAGGTGCATTCAAGTTCTAAGGCCTCCGATTTTTTTCTCCGGACTGGAAAGAGATAGAAACATGCGCATTGTTTTAAAATGAGGCCGCGTTCACTGTCAATACGTCCCAGAGATGGCAGCACCGTACGGCAGATGGAATTCTACTGCCAGCAGCGTGAATGAGAACTGTTTTAAATACTTAAAATGGCGACGTTTTCCTTACTTGAACAGCGTGCAATCATTCGTTTTCTGAATTTGCGTGGTGTGAAACCAATTGAAATTCATCGACAGTTGAAGGAGACATGTGGTGATGGAGTTATGGATGTGTCGAAAGTGCGTTCGTGGGTGCGACAGTTGAATGAAGGCAGAACATCGTGTGACAACAATCCGAAACAACCTTGGGCTCGCACAAGCCGGTCTGACGACACGATCGAGAAAGTGGAGAGAATTGTTTTGGGGGATCACCGAATGACTGTTGAACAGATCACCTCCAGAGTTGGCATTTCTGTGGGTTCTGTGCACACAATCCTGCATGACGACCTGAAAATGCGAAAAGTGTCATTCAGGTGGGTGCCACGAATGCTGACGGATGACCACATGGCTGCCCGTGTGGCATGTTGCCAAGCAATGTTGACGCACAACGACAGCATGAATGGGACTTTCTTTTCGTCGGTTATGACAATGGATGAGACGTGGATGCCATTTTTCAATCCAGAAACAAAGCGCCAGTCAGCTCAGTGGAAGCACACAGATTCACCGCCACCAAAAAAATTTCGGGTAACCGCCAGTGCTGAAAAAATGATGGTGTCCATGTTCGGGGACAGCGAGGGCGTAATCCTTACCCATTGCGTTCTAAAGGACACTACGGTAACAGGTGCATCCTACGAAAATATTTTGAAGAACAAATTCCTTCCTGCACTGCAACAAAAACGTCCGGGAAGGTCTGCGCGTGTGCTGTTTCACCAAGACAACACACCCGCACATCGAGCTAACATTACGCAACAGTTTCTTAGTGATAACAACTTTGAAGTGATTCCTCATGCTCCCTACTCACCTGACCTGGCTCCTAGTAACTTTTGGCTTTTTCCAACAATGAAAAACACTCTCCGTGGCCGCACATTCACCAGCCGTGCTGCTATTGCCTCAGCGATTTTCCAGTGGTCAAAACAGACTCCTAAAGAAGCCTTCGCCGCTGCCATGGAATCATGGCGTCAGCGTTGTGAAAAATGTGTATGTCTGCAGGGCGATTACGTCGAGAAGTAACGCCAGTTTCATCGATTTCGGGTGAGTAGTTAATTACAAAAAAAATCGGAGGCCTTAGAACTTGAATGCACCTCGTATTAGCAGAGCCTGTTCTGTTGATGGTGCAGATGTAGCGGCCTAGTTATGGTGATTCTTGTGTACGACTGTGATGGTGTTATCCTAACGCATTACGTTCCTCCACGGCAGACCGTCAGTGCACAGTATTAACTGTTCGTTTTTGGAGCATCACCTGCGACCAGCTTCACGAAAGAAGTGGCGACACTTTCTGCGCAACCCACCCATCATTTTGCTCGACAATGCGGGGGTGCATACAGCGCAAGCTGTGGCTGCTCTGTTCGGTCGATGGGACTGGCAAGTACTGTACCATCCACCATACTCCCCGGACTTAAGTCCTTGTGACTTTGATTTGATTCCGAAGATGAAGGAACCACTTTGTGGCATTTGCTTCAGAACTGTTCCAGAGATTCGACAGGCAGTAAAAAAAACTTCCATTATTTTGCTGTGAAAACTACCAATCACTGCAGAACGTCCACGTTATTTCGAAACCATCTTTGGGCTGAAGAAAAAGAGAGAATTGATACTCTGAAGAAAAAACCATCAATGCTATGCAATTTCTTTCAGCTTGATGGACAAATTACACGACCTGAGAGCGTCTCTCGCTTTCAAATCAGTATCTGTAAATAAACTTCCTTGCGCGTTTGTATTACGAACATTTCAGATACATGAAATAACATTAGAGAATACGATCTTTCACGCCATTAGCTCACATTTTTGAGAAAAAAAACACAGAATCATTTTACAGTCAACAACAAGAAGCTGCAATTCAAGAGGACATTGCTGTTTTGTACGCTATGGCTGGTCTAGTTTTACCAATGTGGTGCTATATCACACTGGGTTTTACGAAACAAATCGTGAGAGGCTGTCTTGTAATAGACCCTCCTATAAGATTTAACCATGTCTTTCTCCTTCGATATATATATATATATATATATATATATATATATATATATATATATATATATATATATATATATATATATATATCTGCATGTTGATATCGAGCATATTACATATGCATACATTGCTCCACTGGAGCAAGTGGCTATCGATCAAAGTCCCTTGGACAGACCTGCCTAAAGTTTTGTTGACTGTTCTGAAAGAAGATCATATCCAACAGACTATCAATCATAAGAGAATACTGTATTGTTCCCTCATAAGCACTTTAATACATTGTTTTTTCGGCTGTAACGTATCCAAGCAGTGTATGACTACAGCTTTGTACACTGCCATAGACTTTGTTTTTCTACCACGACTTCAAGGTCTGTGTCAGGTGCTAAACCGACATTAACACGTTTCGATCCATTGGCTCTCACAGAAGGCTGAACACGGCATATTGTAAACTATGGAGATCCCACAACACACAGGATGGCAGAAATAAGCACAGAGGTGATGTTACTCATTGACAAAAATGTCTAAGACATCGCAACATTTGGAAACTGGAAGAATATGAGGCATTGTAGAGCGTTTCCATCTGAAAGTGACAGCCTATACAGTTAATCTTATCTTCTACAGTAGCAGATGTCTCGGTGTTCCATTTCGAAGAGCATTGGCTCCTCATTTTTGCAGTCATATGCATGACAACTGTTCCAATTTTGATCATCACTGGAAGGTGCTGTTCATAACATGCACAAGGTAGTAGAAATATAAAAAGGTACTGTTATCTTATCTGTGAAAAAATATGTGGAGGGCATATGAAAATAGGACGCATCTGCAGCGTTGAGGAACATTTACAAAGAACTGTTGCCTGAAGGTGATGATTTCTACATTTCATCCAATGCTACACAGTGATGTATCCAGTGTTCTGCCAAAGCTCTCTCCATCTCAACCAAATCAACAAAGTGGTAATCAACAGCATACCAGTGGACGGATGGGATAGGATGGGAAACACACCGTTGATATGGGTCGATGTACTGTAATATGCACCACAGTTGATAGCGCAATCAGTTTTAGCCGTTTTACCAGTTGATCCGTAATTTCAACGCCAGCCAGCGACACAGCAGAACGCTTCCAATTTCTGTATCATTGCCAAATCACCCCTCCACTGCTTTGCAAGTACCATATACTAGATTGTGAATGTGGGTAGATGACTGTGCAGTACCTCCATTTGGTTATATACGCCCAAATATACC
The DNA here is from genome assembly GCF_023864345.2 of Schistocerca serialis cubense. NCBI lineage: Eukaryota > Metazoa > Arthropoda > Insecta > Orthoptera > Acrididae > Schistocerca > Schistocerca serialis. The sequence continues at coordinate 27,809,910 of NC_064642.1, forward strand.
AGACAGCGTTAGGTTATCTACGTAATTCCAGCACATCGCTCATAGTACGGAATTCACGATTACGACTGGCCATCTTCCCCTGTGTCGGTGGGTATCATGGCGTATTCTTGCATTTGTAGGATAAAGTCGGAGATTGACAGATCCCTCCCAAATTATCCTTGACCAATCCTCCCTGCAACACTGCCAATTTAATCTCCAACTGACCAAAAGTATGAGGGTCATACACCCACTACATTCCATGTTTGGTGAAGGAATAGGACGAAGACTGTTCTGCACCATTCCTACCTACGGCAACCATCCAAATGTACAAGATCTCTCCAGATGCGTCCATGTCGAGGAGGGTAGCACCTCTTATCGGTGAATAGTAGATGTGAGAGGGTTGAGGTGATATAACAGATGGTTAGGAAGAAACGTGTGGTTTATACACGATGGAGCTCCAGACGGACGTAGTTTGAAACGTTTCACATAAGTCAACTGTGCTATCAATTCTGATGTATTATTCCACTGTCTGGAGTAAGTAACAAGAAGGTACCAGAATGAGAGAAATGAATGTAGAGCATAAACACACACTCCTATAGCTACACGGTTCTACACCTAAAAATGCTATATTGTTAAAGCTATGTGGTTTCCAAAGTGTTAGTCATTTGGACTGCAACGCCCTTAATACTGGAATGCAGGTTATATTTGTCCACCATCAGACATACAACCTCCATGTAAGTTTCCTACCCCAATCTCTACAGAAGGGCAGTATGCCACAGAAAATCCGAACGCTAGCAGTTATTGTTGGAAAAAGCTGTGTCACCATCGTAGGTGGAAGGAGGGAGGGAGGGAGGTGGATGAGGGGAAGTAGAAGTGCCTATAATTTTGCAAGTTCCCAGCAGTACATCGAGGAGAATTCACGTTCAACTGCCGCCACTCTGCAATATTTTGGAGCGAAGATTTTCCCCAGCACATGTGTTGCATTGTGACCAACTGATTACGAGCGCTGTTTATTTCACGACAGTTTCGATGTGTTATTAAAACAGCGAAGCATTTTCCATTGGTTGTGGTAGCATATAATCACTTCGATTACCTGTGTTGCAGGGGATTGTCGAGCAGGTGTCTGTTGCGAACTCTGACATCAAACAGTGATAGACAAAGGCGGCTGCTGTGTAAGAGGACTGGAGCACGTGAACACCCAAACCTTTGGCGCCTTGCGGATTTATTGGTTATTTTTCTTTGAATCTGTTAAACTAATATAGATGCAGTAATCTGAAATATACATCGCTTAAATCTACCATTCTATGCCACATTACTACCCCTGTAGACTCCGTTAAACTTGGCATCAGGGGTGCCAGCACACTTTCAGTTGAGCATGTTGTAAGGAGCTTCCGTGTATGCACGATAGGCATGACATAATTGCCTTGTGGGTCAGACATGCGGATCAGATAAACAATGTACACAGGTCGTAGCGTGCACAGTTAGGCCTTACCATTCAACAAGTCTACGTCAATGCTACTAGATGGTAACACACGCCATTCGCATGGTAATTGGCGTAAATCTCATTCGGTGGTAACAAACTCGTCAGATACGAAAATTCACTCGACATATAGTAAAATTAAATCGGACGTCAGTATATGTCAGAGTTACGCTGGCAGAAAAACCTATTTTGTGGGGTTCTGAACGAGTTATAGTATATTAAGTTTTGGATTTTAACGTGCAGTAATCCTTTTGTATTCCTAACAGGAGAGTGCACCAATGCAGTTGGTTTCATTTACCTGTAGTTAGGTGGCTGTGTTGTGTTGTAGGTGGTTGGATACTGTGTAGGTCAAAGTGCAGACACGAAACAGTGAATCGGTTTTCGTGTGCAATGTTAAGATGAACTCTGTTGAATCGATTTAAGAGCTAGCAGAAAATTAAATTACCAGAACAAGTTAGCTGCAAAAGAACTAGTTCTCCCACCTAGTTCTGCAAGGTATGCAGGAGAGCTTCTGCGAAGTTTGGAAGGTAGGAGACGAGGTACTGGCGGAATTAAAGCTGTGAGGACGGGTCGTGAGTCATGCTTGGGTAGCTCAGTTGGTAGAGCACTTGCCCACGGAAGGCAAAGGTCCCGAGTTCGAGTCTCGGTCCGGCACACAGTTTTAATCTGCCAGGAAGTTTCACATTAACGTATGTCCAAGATATGTATTAATCGATCCTTAGGATTGTGTGGGCTATTCTATCTATCAAAGGAGATTCTACGCGGTATCGTGTGGTCATTAATACTGTCTCATCAAACCACCGTATATGCACTGTGCCATCTTTATAATGTAAGTCTGACGTGTGTTAATTACAATAAGAGAAACTGATGCACTAAAATCAAAATTGGTTTAGTACTTTTTGTTCATTATGTACACACAAAACAAATTTTAAATTCCACTCACAGGACGCAACATCTCGTAGCACATCGTCCCTTCTGTAATCGTTCTTGGTAGTCCACTAGGTCATAAATTATAGTCGCCGAAATACAGTCACAAAAGCAGTCCTGTAATTTGTGGAAACAAATTTAAATTCCTTTCTAATGGGCCCGCAGCATGCATGAGGTCGAAGAACGACATATTTTATTTTTGTTACAGTTTCCTACTGCACTATGGATTTATTTACTCGTAGTGATTACAAAGTTACACGAAAAGCTCGTTTCGGCGTTTTTGCCATTACCAAGTGTACCTGTGCAGGTAAATTGTTCCTTATGTCTGAGTTACTTTCTGTGTCTACATATGGCTCGTTTGCTTACGTCTTAGCTGGTACGACGCGGCCCCTATTGCATCTTGGAACGGAAGTATCAGTTGTCTTTCTGTTATGATATGATCACGTCATTTCTGTACACTTTTGTTTGTGTGGTCTCGGTAAAATTATATTTGGCGTTTATTTGACAGCTCCAGCTCAAGCGATGCTATATGTTTACAATGGAAATTATATATCGCGGAAGGTCAGTCGTTATCTTTAATTTTCAGTGAGAGTGTTTTGAGGTTTAACCAGGATTTTACGTAAATAATGAATACTGTGTTGTTTTGTGGTTGTCTTGATAATATTTATTCTTTTTCTTTTGTAATGTCACTAAAATTTTCCAGATGTTTTTATGTTTAATTTCTGTTCTTTTATAATGTAAATAAAATTTCCGAGATTTCTGTTTGTTCATTAAGTATGTCCTCTGAGCATTTTTCTGTATGACTGTAAATTCCTATTTCGTAGTGCAGAATTTTTAGGCCATTGGTATTATCAATATTATTATCAGTAACTTAACTGTCCACATTTTCCACTTAGTTTTCCTCATATTATAGCAGAATTTGCATGTAGAACTTTTAAGTTTTTTCTGCTTTAGCAAACAAATGATTGTGATATGTAGTTATTCTACCAATTTTTATTTCTGCAAATGGCTTTTGTGTTAACAGATGCTGAATGTCGAAGCAAATACATTTAGATACTATATAACCGTCCTTTTTAAAGCAGATCCAAATGGGCATGGAGATTTATAAATAGATTTTTCACAATGTAGTAACGTCTTTGGACCCATTGTTTTTCTGCGAGAACCCAAATGTATGACTACTCTGCATTTACTGCTTTTTGAGGGAAAGATGGGAAAGGAAGTCGGCCACGCCTTTTCAGTATTAAATTATGTCATTTTGTATCCGCCACTGGTATCCAGATATTTCTTCATATAATATGGTTCCCCAGCTTTAGTATAACACTTATTTATTATTAATGAAAATGCGCGCAATGTCCAAATACAAGATAAATACAAAAGCAAATAGAAACACAAAATTGAGGTACATTAGTCTAGTCGTAGTTTTATTACTGGCGTTGTTTTTTCTGCAGTTTTTTGAGTGGTATCTTATGCAGTGTTCATTGCAAAGTTCACGTATGCTGACGAAATAAATCTCGGGTGAACAGGCTGGTGTAAGTGTACAAAGGACACAATACTTCGGCAATCGACCTTGCTGCCATCATCAGGTGTGCTGATCAGCACATCACATCACTTCGGCAATCGACCTTGTTGCCATCATCAGGTCTGATTTAGTTATTTGCTTGTTTCCACTCTTCTGTCCCTATGTCACCGGTTGAGCAGACAGAATTGTGGTTTGCTGCTATTACTTGGCGTATGTTTTCGTAGGTATTGGTGTTTGGCAGTAGCATCTGCAGTCTAGTGTCTTCTATGAAGGTTTTTTTCTCTAACTTGTAAGACGTAAGCCAGTCTTAAAGGCGCTGTCTTCCCAACGCCCATGGTTCGTTTCAAATAGCGGGATTTGTCTTTCTCTAATGTAACGATGCCATTGACTTTTAGTTTATCGCAGATTATGAAGATGCCGTAAGTTGCTGTTGGTGCTTTGGTCGTTTTAAATAGTGTCATTGACGTTTTTATTGGGAATTTTTGAAGCTGTTGGATGTTGTAACTTGCTTATATTGCTGCTATTGCCCTTTCTTTCACATGGGCGTAGAATGATGTCAATGCTGCTTGCAGAGTAACTCCGAGATATTTGTATTCCGGTACTAGTTCTAGTGATTTATTTTGAAGGTCTTTTGGTGTCTTTTGATGAGAGTTTACCACCTCTTCTAAAAGTCGTCTGTTTGGTTATCCTGTTGTTTATTTGTAGGTCATTTTCCAGAACCCACGAAGCGAGTCTGTTTAGCACCATTTGTAGCTCTTCTTTGTCTTCTCAGCCTAATAAGATCTGTATCAAGTATGAGTGTTGCTGAGATGTCCGTAATGATGTTTGTGATGTCTGCTGTCGTGATGTTGAACTGGTATCTGGGCATCTACTTCAACGGTAAGCCTGCTGGCTGATATTTCCATTTAACTTTCGAAATATGCGCTTTCGAGGGCTATGCCACTATTTCAGTCTGTGTTGCAGGTTTCTGCTTTCCCTTTGAAAAGAATTTTCATCATCGGCGTTCTCCATTCTTCTGGTATTTTTCTGAGCTCATGTACTTGTTGAATAGTTTCATCCACAAGTCTTCCATCACACGATAGGATTCCTTGATGTGTTCTGTATAAAATGAAGAGCCAAATAAACTGGTACACCTGCCTAATATCGTGTAGGGTCCCGCGAGCACGCTAAAGTGTCGCGACATCATGAATCCTGAAGGGCTGGAGTACTCTTCTGAACAGCAGGTTGCAAGTCATGCCAGATACGCTCAATAATGTTCATGTCCGGGGAATTTGGTGCCCAGCGGAAGTGTTTAAACTCAGAAGTGTGTTCCTGGAGCCATTCTGTAGCAATTCTGGACGTGTAGGGTGTCACATTGTCCTGCTGGAATTGGTCAAGTACATCGGAATGCACAATGGACATGAATGGATGCATGTGATCAGGCAGGATGCTTACGTATGTGTCACCTGTCGGAGTCGTATCTAGACGTATCAGGGGGTCCCATACACTCCAACTGCAGATGCCCCACCAGCTTGAACATTCCACTGCTGACATGCAGGGTACATGGATTGAGATTTTCTCCACACCTGTACACGCCCATCCACTCGATACAATTCGAAACGAGACTCATCCGACCAGGCAACATGTTTCCAGTCGTCAACACTCCAATGTTGCTGGTGTTGACCTGCCCGGGCTAAGCGTAAAGCTTTGTGTCGTGCAGTCATCAAGGGTACAAGAGTGGGCCTTCGGCTGTGGAAGCCCATATCGATGGTGTTTCGTTGAATGGTTCGCACGCTGACACTTGTTGTGGCCCAGCATGGAAATCTGTAGCAATTTGTGGAAGGATTGCACTTCTGTCATGTTGAGCGATTCTCTTCAGTCGTCGTTGGTCCCATTCTTGCAGGATCTTTTTCGATAGCAGCGATGTCGTAGATTTGATGTTTTACCGAATTCCTGACATTCACGGTATACTCGTGAAATTGTTGTACTGGAAAATCCTCACTTCACCACTACCTCGAAGATGCTGTGTCCCATCGCTCATGAGCCGACTATAAGGTCACGTTCAAACTCACTTAAATCTTGATAATCTTCCGTTGAAGCAGCAGTAACCGATCTAACAACTGCGTCAGACACTTGTTGTCTTATATAGGCGTTGACGACCGCAGTGCCGTATTCTACCTATTTACATATCTCTGTATTTGAATACGCATGCTTATACCAGCTTCTTTGGCGCTTCCATGTATATGCTATCTGCCCCTGAAGCCTTTTTGCTTTTTTGCCTTTGATGTTGCTTGGCGTATTTCTTGTCTTGTTATAGCGGTGTGGCTTCCCATTGTTTCTGTTGTACTGTATTCATAGGCTGTTTCTTTGCGATGGAGATTTATGATGGCTTCAAAATGGTTTTCTCATGTCCCCCATGTGTCCGTGGAGATTCCTTTTATTGCTCGTGCTCTTGGTTTTTTTAACGTTACGATTAGGTCTCTCTGAGCGTGTTCTGCTCGATGTCTAACCTCTTGTCCTACGTGGTGCGTCTCCTTCTTTATTAGTGTATATTGTGACAGGTCATATTGTTGCATTGTGGTTCTGGCTTCATGTAGTGCCGACAGCGTCTTCTGCTGTTCGTAATAACACTCCTTGTCGAACCATGGTTGCCATTTCCTATCTTTTATTTTTGTTTGACAGGATTGCAGAGTCGTTGAGCATATTCCACTTCTTCCACTACCCGGTGTAGGTCTATTAAACATCTTATTTTTTCTATTTTCCTAGGCCTTCTTTTAACTCCTCTGTATCTGATTTCTAGGATATTCTGTTTGACTTTGGCCAGGTTGTTGGTTATGGCTGATTAAACTCAGAAGTTGTTGTGACTGGCACATGTTTTCTTATTAGTGCGACTGGTGATGTCCAGAGTGCTTTTTGGTTAACTACCTTTATGCCTTTGCCTCTTAATAATAAAAATTCTACCATGCTGGTTCCAATGAGTGCTATGTAGGTTTTCAGATTGGGTTGATCATTCTGTATTCTCCTTCTCCAAGCGTTTCTAGGATTAGTTCTGTTATAATATTTGGTTTGTCTGTTCTTGCATTGAGATCGCCTGCAATGATTACTGTTCTGTCGATTTTTATTTGTGTAGTACATCAGTTATTCTTTCGATTTTATCTAATGCCACCCTTTGCGGTTCAGCATATTTGCCCGTTATATCGATCCGATTTGTTTTAACAATAATATTGTTTTATCTCTTCTTGTTTCCTTTACTAATCCTAGGCATGGCTTGAGGAAGATGAAGACTCCTTCTACTGATCTGCCTGTGATCTTGCGTGCGAAAAAATTAAATCAGTAGAACCCTTTTATAATATACTCTTGTACTGAAATGTTTTCTTTGAGGATGATGGCGGTGATCTTGTTAGTGTCTCTGTTGCTACCAATGGTATCCCAATTTTTAAGCCCTTGAAGTCTCATAAAAGAATATTTGTGTATTTTCTGCAGTTCTGCTTCTTCGCTGTAGTGTGATGTCTGAAGCCAAAATCTCCTTACTCTTACTCCTTAGGGTCAAACATTTATGTACAATACATATATTGTAATCCAGGTTAACAATTCCCACATATATGTCAACAGAACACAGTTTATAAATTTTTCCCAGACTTGAGTGACATGGAGGTCTACATATCAACTTTTGGATTTTCTTATCGCTCCAGTAGACAAATTGTGAAAACATAGTTAAAGACATGGCAACTCTTCTGTAAGTGGTCTCAGACTTTGCACCACATAGAAGCGATTGGCACATTTTAGGGAAAAAAGTGTATTAAACTATCAGGCACCATCCAGTTGAGAAATAGTTACATGTGGTGTGTGTCACAAGGTTGCATCTTATGTCCCTTACTTTTTCTCATGTACATCAATGACCTTTCATCAATATCATCACCAGATGCCAAGTTTGTTTTGTTTGCAGATGATACAAACATTGCAATAGATAGCAATTCAAGTATAGTCTTAGAAAGAGTGGTCAATGAAATTGTCATGGACATTAATAAATGGTGCCCTGCCAATTCTATGTCACAAAACTTTGAAAAAACACACTATATGCAGTTCAGAACTTGTAAGTGGTTTCACACCAGTATATTCCTAAGACATGGTGAAAATTAAATAGAGGAAATCGTCAGTGTTAAATTCTTTGGATTACAGCTTGGTAAGAAATTCAAGTGTCAGAGTCATACCACAGAACTGCTGTAGAATCCTAACCGATCTCTCCTTTTAGTGCGACACAGGTGATATAAAAATTTTTAAAAAATTAATATACTTTGCTTACTCCCATTCTACAGTGTCATATGGAATTACTTTTTTGGGTAACTCATCAGGTCAAGCTAAATTTTCTGAGCCCAAAACATGTAATACAAATTACATATGTTGTGAACTCAAGAACATCTTGCAGAGCCCTGTTTAAGGAACTGGAGATACTGAATACTGCTTCCCAATATGTTTATTCATTAATGACATTTGTCATTAAAATTGCAGCTCTTTTCCAAACCTACAATTCAGTCCACAGAATTAGTATTAGAAATAATAATAATAATAATTTCTACAAAGCTTTTAAGTCACTTACTTTGGTTCAGAAAGGTGTCCATTATTCAAAAACACACATTTTCAATAGTTTGTCAGCAGCCATAAATATTTTCACTCCTAACAAAGTTCAGTATAAGAAGAGCCAGCTCCTACTCAACTGATGAATTTCTCAGTGGAACTAACTGATATGTATATGTCATTAATAATACTAATTATGCAAGTATTATGTACAGTCTGACTGCTGCACAATCTCCGTGTAGTAATATAGTAATTGTAAATAAGTTTTATAAAATGATTTTTTCATCTGGTGATGTGTGGCTGTAATAGCCTTAGAATTATCACATGCACCTTAGTGTGTTGAACAGATACATGTTTTGTGAAAGCTGTCATTCTCTTTTAAATGAAAACATGTTTAAGATTTTTTGACCTATTTCACATTCATGAGGACCACTTCACTTAGGATATGTTGAAGGTGCATTACAATGGCTGTTTTTCTTTGTAAACCTTTGTTTTGTATTCTTGTTTTCCACATCCTAGAAAACCTCCTCAATATGAATCATTTGGAACAAATAGTATATCCAATGTAATCCAGTCTAAATATCATTTGTCAGACTTAATACTCTTAGACAGTGGTGACAGATTAATCACATAACAAGGGTCATCAAAATGTGTTGTCTTTACAGCGCTGCATGAAATCTACTGGATGAAAATCTTTATTACCAGGAAAGCTTTTCACCGCCATGTTTGACCAGGTAGAAAACCCAATATTAAAGAATGTTTTGGAACATGCTCTTTTTTGTAATTGGTGCACTTGTTCTGTATATTTACATTTGCACACAAATTTGATATCTTGATATCAGTCACCTATCGAATTTTTTTTCTCTTTTTATGAGACTTCTTTTGAAACTTTTTCTATTTTATCATTAAGTGTATCACTGAATGAGCTCGAAGCTCACTCTGACATTTGGTTTATTCAGCACCAGTTTCAACTTTACCCATCCCATTTAAGTTAGTCATTTCTGGTTTCATTTACTGTTCTACAAACAGCTACCACATGGTCACATAACACCTTTTAAAATTATTAATGTGACTGACTAGTTAAGTAACTATGTCAAACTTTATGGTTTCAATTGTGGTATTTGTATCTATGATTGCTTTGTTTAAATTTTGACATTCAGCTGAGGCTCTGTTATTATCTTGTGAAACTTTTTGTAATTTCTGTACTAATGTGAATAACTGTTTGGTGAATATCATTAATATTGGACATATTTTCATTAAAATGCTTTGCAAATTCCCCTGTAGATTGATTTCGCTTCAGCCTAGCTTGCCTTGATCATGATCTACCTGATTTACATTTGACTGGTCAAGTGACACTGTCTCTACATTTTCTTGCAAAAACTGTACCACCTTTTCAACTGATTCTTGTTCTACTTCATCAGCAGGACTCGCGATTTTGAAAAAAGTTGTCGCTCACTCTTTTAAAATGCTGATACTAAAGTATATTTTCAAGGATAAATGTTTCCACTATCACAACACAAACCATAAAAATAAAAGTCATTTGTGACTTAGGTGTCACTCTACAACAGCCACTTCTTGACTCTGACATCTATCTTGTTTTTCTGTCCATGGTGGCATTCATCTTTAATTTGCATTCTACTGGTGTTTAAGCACTGTTGCCGGAAGGAGGTGTGTATAATTTGATTTATTTCGAGGTGTGTGGCTGTCAGATACTTTCACCAGCAGCAATTTAAGCAACTAAGTTCGCATTTCCACACTCTCTCGCTACGATTACCACTGTTGAGTTTAAATTGATTGATATATTAACTCTCCTTTGAAGAGAGTGATATTTGCCTATTCCTTCTTGAAGAAAAGGATGCAGTGTCTGGTTCCATGATAAAGAATACAGTATAATATAATCATAAATAAGGTCGTTATGTTTTCCAAAGTTTGCAGGCTACAGTGTATCCAAGTACCATTCTTGGGATGATGCGATTGAGGAATGAAAGAAATTGCCTCCCATTCCAGAAGATGTATTGTAAAAACCTTTACACAAATATATGTTGTTGTCTGACATACACACAATATGTCTGCCCAGAATTGTAGATATGAGGAGATAGATCGTTGAAAAGTGTAAAAATTGATATCGGCTTAAGGTGAACTAGAATACAGATAAATGTTCATCTCTCTTTTCATATGTACCTCGTTTTTGTGTGGGAATGTATGTATTGCATCTTTGCCCCGTACTGTGTTCTGATAATTATTAAATGACATACTTTATGGCTAAAACAAAATAAAATCCACCACAACTGCCCCCCTACTGTATACTAGCTTTGTCCGTGATTACTGGATGGCAGTGTTATACAGTACTGGTGCATTTTACAGCTTTCCCCCTACTGTATACTGGCATTCTCCGTGATCACTGGATGGCAGTATTACACGGTAGTGGTGCATTTTAGAACTCACCCCTACTGTATGCTGGCATCTCCATGATCACTGGATGGCAGTATTACACAGTAGTGGTGCATTTTAGAACTCCCCCCTACTGTATGCTGGCATTCTCCATGATCACTGGATGGCAGCATTACACAGTACTGGTGCTTTTTACAGCTGCCCCCCACTGTATACTGGCGTTGTCCATGATTACTGGATGGCAGCATTATGCAGTACTGCTGCATTTTACAAACATACATGACATAAGTAATCAAATTTCATATTCGAGTACCACTTAACTACTTTGGAGCTTGGCTAGGGATGAAATTCCTTTATTTGTACCCAAGTTCATATCTTATTTATCCCCTACATATGTTAGCTTTAATTGAATTACAATTAATTCACGTGAAATTTACAGAACTTTAAAGGTTCAGGTTCTGAGAGATCATGACTCGACAGATACCATGTTTAAATTAGAGTCTTTTGCTCCATTATTGATGTATAACCGCCATGCATACTTTGCATGGCTATATCTGCACACGTTAAGTGGTGTTTGTTGTGCATGTAGCTTGTAGTGCCATTGGTGCAACTGTGGAGAACAGTTCAACCTCGGACCTATAATTTTGTAGACAATGTTGAATTGCATATCATTACACTGTCCAAAGGGTAGCTCCACAGGATAAGTGCACATTGATGTGTGTTTCGTCGAAAAGTTTGATGTCTTGATGGAGAAGCCATAAAGCTCCAACAATGGTTATATAGACCATATAGTCTGCCACATATAGTGGTGTCCAAAATGCCATCCCATATCACTGACATCACGTCAAGATCTTACCATATTCCAGGTAAGTCCATAAATTACTTGCTTTAATTCCTCCTTCATAGTAAAGTTTGGCGTCCAACACCACTACATAGGACACTTACAACATTTTCGTCATTGTAGGCACACGTAAATTTGATGACTGTTTCACAGGGGTGTGTATTCCTCATCCAACATGCACTAAACATATGACATGTGGACAGTTTTTCTTGAAGTCTCTTTTAAGTTCACATATGTTATACACCCTTCTCTTATACAGTTTTCATTACTTGTCTTTCACAAGTGGGTAAAATTTTACATGAGTTACATAAAGAAATTAAAGTATGATATAAATTTGCTACACATCAATGACAATTTAATATTAACTGACACCCGAGGTCTAGTAAATTTTACTTATATACTATAAGTTTATACACAAATTTATCACATATTTGTCGATGTTTGCATGACAATACTTACATAAAAGTGAATAATATTTAAGAAGTCGTTTTCGCCTTCAAAATTCGTAAGAAAAACTTTCTGTGACAAGTTATTTCAGATTAATTCTCATTATTAATCAGTCATTTAAATTTACAATTTTTATGATGAACTGCTACTCCCTTTGACTTCTAAACTCATGACAGAATCTCCCTTTACATGAATAATTTGCAAAACATTTCACATGTCAGTACTGAAAAAACAATAAACATATAAGCAGTTTGATGACATGCATGAACTGCTACCATCATCTCATTTAACTCATACATTTGTAATTCCATATTTGCAATCAAAAAGAACAGAGAACTTCACACTCACATTTCCACTACAAGCAAGTACAACCACTCTTAGCCATACCTCTCTCAATCCTACCAGGATGTAGTCCTCGAATTTACAGGGAGTTCTGATAAGGAATGGAAAGAAGCTTTTATCATCTCCTGCTGAAATCTAAACATCACACAATAACTGAGCAAATTATTCATGAACACTTCTTTATGTTTTACAACAAACTATTTACTTGGAGTTTGCAGCATTAGAGGTAAAATTCTAACATCATTGTGTCATATAAGTTTATTAATATTGTCTGCTTAAAAGGCCCTGTAGTGATTGTACTTCAGTGTACTAAATTTATACTTTTCCTCATGGAATAGAACTCCTGTGTACTATAATATCTCTATGTGTGAACACTTTGCTATGGAAGTTGTGTCAAAAGAAATGTTAATGGAAGGACATTTAGATAAACTGTGATCATGTGTATCTGTGTCTTGAGTACTTATATTCGGCATTCATATCTGTTACTTGCTATCAGCAATTTGTGGTCCAACCCCCCCTTTTTTTTAATCCTTTGGTATTACAGGACCTTGTCTTCATTTCATAACATTTTACATACTATAACTTCTTTATATTCACACATAACATTCATACTATCACAGTCAACATATATTAAACAAGTAATTACTCGTCTTGCGGTGTGGCTCGTTACTTTTGGTACCAGCTACCTAAATTCTCTTTGTTGTCATTATTGGGACATGTTCTTGCATAATTCCTTGTAAAAAACTTAATTTTAACTTATAAACTGAGTACTTAGTTGCTGCAAGGACAACCAATGTATCATTCACACTTATAACATATATATTTTCATTCAGTATGCAAATGTTTTTAGTTCATTATTTTCTGACTGATTCTTGGAATTCAACCCTTTTTTGTGAGAGCGAAAATATTAATAACATATCTGTTGTGGCTTGGCAAACAGCCAAGCCACTCGGAGGAAGCCGATAGGCATGCGTTTAAGCTCACGCAGGCTGGCGTGAGGTCTGGAACAGTTAAAGGGGTTGAGTCTAGCAAAAAAAGAACGGAATACTTAACTTTAATCCATAATTGGTAAACATTGGTCTGACGGTACATGCATCACAAGATAAATAGCAATTGATAATGGCACCTTGCTAGGTCGTAGCAAATGACGTAGCTGAAGGCTATGCTAACTATCGTCTCGGCAATTGAGAGCGTAATTTGTCAGTGAACCATCGCTAGCAAAGTCGGCTGTACAACTGGGGCGAGTGCTCGGAAGTGTCTCTAGGCCTGCCGTCTGGCGGCGCTCGGTCTGCAATCACTGACAGTTGCGACACGCGGGTCCGACGTATACTAACGGACCGCGGCCGATTTAAAGGCTACCACCTAGCAAGTGTGGTGTCTGGCGGTGACACCACAATATCTATTGCTTCAATGAGTCATAGTGTTATTACGCCCTCTTGTACCTTATTCAGAGCTTGAGCATATCCCTAGAATTGTTCATTTCTTCATGCTATATACAGATTTCCTATTGTATAGTTTATTTTGTGTGTTGCTATAATGTAAATTTTTGGTATATACATTATAAATAGTAACTTAGTGTGTAGATATCTTCCCATAATTAGTACATTTTCTTTCCTTCCTTGTAAATATTTCCTTTCCATAGCTCTCTTTTCCTATACCAGTTTTATTCTTATAGTGTAAACCTCAAGATTTATTTTAGTAATCAATTTATATTCACAATCTTTCACATACATTCTACTTGATGTACAGATACTAACATTAGCTGAGCATGTGGTGTGTCACATTTATCAATTTACAGTTGGAAGGTGTATGTGTTTTAGAAGTGTATTTGCATCATGGCGATAACATTCAGCTTGCTACTTATTTCACAACATCCTTTTGTCAGCGAACAATATCTCACATAAATAATGACTTGCCTTTCTATTTACACATATGTAAATAACAAGAGAGAAATTTATTCTCAAACTAACTGAACATTTTTCATGATTTATAGTGAAATATTTTCGCTATACTTAACCACAATAACTTCATGAGTTGGTTTAACCTTTTGTCAGACCCATTTACAGTGGAATACAAATATCCTTGTGTGTGGGCAATAAGTATGTATTGTATGTATTGTCCATTCCACTTGCAGGGTAAGCTAGTCTCTATGTTCCTGGATGAGAGACTTGTGTAAATACGAACGGGCCAGTGTATAAGTGTGGGTATTTCAGGCAGTGTTTTTTCCCACTCGTCCACTTTTCGTTTAATAATATTAATTTGGTCGGTGTAAAACCTGTCAAAGCATGTGGCAAGTTATTAATGATTTACTGAAATGAAAAGATGAACTCAATCTATTTTTTATGTTTCTTTGATGTCTAGCAACGTATAAATCTATTAAATTCCTTACACCCTCTTCCTATGGGGCTTGCTTTCGAGTGGAATCGGGATACCAGTATATGCTCTATTTTATTTTTAGTCATGGATTCCTTCCATCTATTACTTCTGAAGTATGATGTATTATCAGTTAACAGTATCTGCGATTTCCCTACTCTCGGGCAATTGTCTGAAATTCTTATAGTAATAGAACCAGTGTTCACTAACTTCACTGCATACAACTTAACATACTTGGAATAGCGTCATATAAGGCAAATTACATACTTATTGCCCAATTTTCCTTTTGGATGAGTATCAACAGCATCCGATGAGACAACTACTGGAAGCAGAATGAGATTTTCACTCTGCAGAGAAGTGTGCATCATATGAAACTTCCTGACATATTAAAACTGTGTGCTGGACAGAGACTCGTACTCGGGACCTTTGCCTTTCGTGGGAAAGTCCTCTACAAACTTGGAAGATAGGAGACGCTGTACTGGCAGAATTGAAGCTGTGAGGACGGGTCATGAGTCGAGCTTGAGCCGTGCTTGGGTAGTTCAGTTTGTAAAGCACTTGCTCCCCCCCCCCCCCAAAAAAAAGGCAAAGTGAAGGTCCTGAGTTCGAGTCTTGGTCCAGCATACAGTTTTAACCTGTCAGGAAGTTTGATATCAGTGCACACTCCGCTGCAGAGTGAAAATCTCATTCTGCAACCATCCCCCAGACTGTGGCAAGGCCATGTCTCAGCAATATCCTTTCTTTCAGGAGTGCTAGTTATGCAAGGTTTGCAGGAGAGCTTCCGTGAAGTTTGGAAGGTAGGAGACGAGGTACTGGCGGAAGTAGAGCTGTGAGGAGGGCTCGTGAGTCGTGCTTGAGTAGCTCAAATGGTAGAGCACTTGTCCACGAACGGCAAAGGTCCCAAGTTCGAGTCTCGGTCTGGCACACAGTTTTAACCTGCTAGAAAGTTTCTTACTGGAAGAGGATCAATTAATTTTGATTTGTTGGAGTGTTTGATCTTCTGACAAGTAATACACTTTCGAATTACTTGGAAAAGTCAGAGATGCATGTGGGGGATGTAGTGATACATGTACATGTTTATCTTGTTGGTGCATTTAGAAACACCATTTGGACTCCATACATTGTGGGTGTAAATAATGAATTTATCTACAAACTTTTCAGGTAAACATATACACCACTGTTCTTGGTTAGTTGTCAGTCAATGAAATAGTACACCCTTATAAATAGAATAAAAAATTTTTCAAGTTATCATCATCATCTCCTTCACATAGTTGGGTGTTACCTTTTTCCAGCGTGAATCTTCTGCTTGCAATTGCTTCAGGTTATTGCAAATTTTTATTAATAGGGTTGGTGTGTTTTGTCTTGCAAAAGTAGGACACGGATTTCAGAATTCTGTTCAGTGAGATTTAAACATTCTTTTAACCTTTGGGGTAGCCTCAACAAGATGTCAGAAATTATGTTTTGTTTACCTTTAATGTGCACTGTCTCGAAACTGAATTCCTGCAAGTAAAGACACCATCTAGATATTCTTCTGTGCAGCAATTTGCACTTCAAGAGAAAAGAAAGGTCTTAGTGGTCACAGTAGACTTTGATGTGTTTTCCCCACAAATTTCTTAAAAGCCTCCACTATAGAGAGAGTTTTGAGCTCAATTACTGAATATGATCACTCACATTTAGTAACAGTTCTACTTACAAAACTAATTACCTTGGGTGTCTTTGGCCATCTGTCTCGGTGATCTGGAATAGGCATGCCCCAAGACTCTGTTAAGACGTGTCAGTGCTTGAACAAAACTCTTATTACACCTCTCTATGATGCAATATATGTTTTCAAAGTCGGTTTGACATTGAATGGTCCATTTCCATAGGTTATTCTTCTGTAATAAACTTGACAGGACATCACTGTTTACCAATTGGTCAGGAAACAATTTTCTAAAAAAAGACACGAAGCCCAGATAAGCTTCGAAATCTTTTTTGTTCCGTGAGGGGGAAAGTGTCTGACTGCACCTGGTTTCCCCGGATCCGGCAATATACCTTGGGGTGACATGATATATCCTATGGATCTGACATTTTCCTTCCCAAATTCAAACGTTCTTAAATGTGCTGTAATGCTGTACTCTGAGAATTTTTATAGTACTTTCCTCAAAAGTTGCAAATGTTCTTCCTAGGTAGGTGTTGCTATTAGCAAGCCATCCACATAGACACTGACTTAATGAAGCAGTTCTGGACATAAGACTTTGTGCAACGCTGAAACGAAGACACGTGAGGTTACATTTAAGCCGAAAGGCAAGACACAAAATTCATAGCTTCTGCTCCCACACACAAAGGCTGTGTACTTCCTAGAGTCTACATGGAGAGCTATCTGCCAATACAATGCCTTGAAATCGTTTAAGGTAAGGAATTTGACTTTATGGTACTTTATTAACTATTCTTCTAAGTAGTTGGGACGTGTCCTAACAGGTACAACGATATTGTTTATAATCTGGACGTCGAGTAGAAGCATGAGACTACCGTTGGGTTTGGCTACAGCTAAAATAGAACTACAGTTCAGCTTTTGAAATACATGTGCATACAGAAGTATTAATCCCTGTTGCTCCTCTTTCTGTTCTTCCAACAGAAAGACTAATTCACATTTTTATTTCTACAAGTCCTAGATCCATACTTCTTTCATATAATTCTTCGTCTTTTTGTGCGTTGCAGAACAACACATCTCAATAAGACAATTATCTAATATCTGCATTTGGCAGAGGCTTGTTTTCTGTTGCATTGGTTCTGAGTAAATCTAGTTATAACTTTAGTTCGTTAATTGTAAAGAAACACCTTCTCTGCCTTATGTCAATCTGTACCTTGTGCTGTCAGAAGTATACCAATAAGACAAATAACTACAAGCTTTTCCACCACTAGAAAAATGCGTTTTAAAGAAAAGTTTTCGCTAATAACAGGTAGTAATGCTTGGAGTTTCACCTCTTTAAATTTGCACCCCGCTGCAGTCCTGATTAGTCAGTGGGGGTGTAGGGAGGTGGTAATCTCTTCATTCTGGGTAACTTGTGGGTATGAGTGTTCGCATTTATAATTTATTAAATAAACCTTGTGGGATTACCTTTGTCGATTCACTTGTATACAGTACAACGTGCATAAAGAAATAAGCTATTCGTGCATTTATTATGGACTGTACACACTCCCTTTTGTTCTATTCAAAGTTGTCCTCATTTTCTGATACAAGTCCTCTTTGATATCTACTTCTTGGTCATACCTCAGAAAATAATTAGGAATTAATTGTATGCCCTCATCCCTCTCCTTGGTCTGCAAATGGGGGCTTATTGTGATGTGTTTTGGTTTTCCTGATTAGTCAGTGGGGGTGTAGGGAGGTGGTAATCTCTTCATTCTGGGTAACTTCCACCAAACGCACAGTGTGGTCTTGACTTCGCCAATTTGTGTCTTGTTTGCCAACTAATTAAGTACATAACGGTTGTTCCACTGGTTGTAGCTACCAGGAAGAGGACTGCCTGGCTGTCTGCCACCGGTCAGCTCTTGCCAATTACTATATCCGTTATTAGCGCCTGCTGGGATTACATTTTGAATCTGTTGTCTGAAATCCCTCAGTTCGGTATACCCAGTCCACTGTAATTAGGGTTATGGTTTCCTTTAAAATCTTATTTTCTTCTTCTTTCGTTTCACCCTCTTTGGGGTACGCTGGATCAATCATTTCTTTGTGCGTTGTTCTTTTCTTAGGGCCCAGTATTTCTTCATTCTTTCTGATCTTCATCTCCTCTCTTCTTCCAAGATGAAGGGTTTGGACTTTTGTGTGGATTTGTCTTGGAACCTTATGTTTTCATCTTTAGTAATTAATTTAGCAGTTCGATCAATGAGTGAATTTTCTGAAATCTTTTATTCCACTAGGTCTTTCTTTAAACCAGTTGGGCTTCGTTTTTCGGTTACGGAAGAAGTCAAAGATTTGTTTAGTTAATCTGTTGGAATTCATTCTGAGAAGATGACCATTAAAATTTATTCTCCTTTTTCGCATAGAATCTGAAAGTTTTTCAATTTTCTTGTAGAGAGTTTCATTTTTGATGTATATAATCTTATTCTCTTGAAATTTTGGCCCAATGATTTTTCTTAAAATTTTTCTTTCCTTTAGCTCAAGTTTCTCCATTTGGCCTTTGAAATTCATGTTAAGTGTTTCTGCTGCATACAGTGCTTCTGGCTTAATCACTGTCTTGTAATGTGTTGGACCCCCATGAAAGGGATTTTTTGTTGTATGTATTTTTTGTTAGTTGGAAGGCCAATTCAAGTTTATTTTTTCTGGATTCCATTGTTTCGTTGGGGATCACTATTTTACGGAGGTTCACTTTGCACATTATTGTTCTACAGTTACTACTGCCTCTCTCCATAAATCAGGTTAATGGAGTTCAGAATGGATGAGAAGTATTCTAATTGTTCTCAGGTATTCTGATCAGTTTTTCGTTGATATGTGCTGGTAAACGACTTTTGAGTATTTTTGGTACATTCATGTGAGAGACTAGTTTTGTCCAATACCTTGTTTTGTTCAAATGTTTCTCAAAATACTTCTGTAGTCCCCCATGTTTACTATTGAATGGTGCTGAGTTAAATACCTCTCGACTTGGCCTCCCTTGGACTACTATGGATCAGAATCTGTCCAAGAAGGCTTGCTGAAACTGTTCATAAGTATGGCATCACTTGGCCATATCCGTTACCCATAATAAAGCATTGCCTTGGGTGTATCCCGCAACAAACATGATCTTCTGTGCCTTGGTCGAATTGCATGGTAACACCTCGCAGAAGGATCTGATGAATACCACAGGATTCGTTCTTTTACCCTCTCTAGTAAAAATCGGAAACTGCCTCTGACAGAGTAACCCTTCATCAGGTGGAAGAGCACAAAGGCAGGGGGTACTGTCTCTTACTGTCGTCAGGCTGCATTTGGGTATACTTCTTGTATACCAATGCAGGTGCTACTGAAATTGGCAGTGCCAGTTGCATTTTATACTCCCCTTACTCTCTGGCTGAAAGGGTAATGGTAAATGGCTGATAGGTATTGCAGTCCTCTATTCTGCCTGATGGGGCACCTGATTGCTAGCAAATAGTGGCTCCTTTGTTAAACTGTTCCGTAAGTTTTCTTCTACTGCATTTAAACCTGATTCAGTCCTGGCAACCAGTTCATTTTCCTTCTCATTGACTACCCCTTCGACCCTTCCACACAAGTTTCATGCTCTTGCACTACATTCTGTGCTAGTATCATACCCTTATCTAGCAGTCCTAATTTGGGTCTCTCCATTAAATTATTTACATCCTTATCAATTCCTTCTTCAGTTTCCTTTACTAACTTAACTGCTTAACTTTAAATTATTTAGTTCTACAGACAGTTCCTGTACTTTCTCAGACAAATCTTTACATATAGTTTGTAACTCAGTAATAATCTTTTGCATCTCCTTTAGACTTTTATTAACATCTGTCTGAGACCCCTGCATTTTAATTTCTGTGTCACGTTTTTCAGCTTGTCTGCCATTTCCCCCTGTGCATTCCTGTGCAAGTGTCAGTCCTAGTCGAGGGAAAGGGAAATTTTATCAAAATCAATGAAGGCGCGGTTGGGCGGTGAAATCTGGGGCCACTGGCAGAATGTGATAACAGACAACAGCCAGCAGACCAGGCAAGGTAAACATGGCACTCGAGGACACGGAACTGCGACGACAGTATTGCACGCACGATTTGTTTAGAGTGGAGCAACAACGAGGCAGGAAACTGCAGCCTTGCTTTAAAGTTATTGTGATGTATGAGGCGGGGCACTAGACCAGAGCCACGCGTGGCGATTTGTAAGTGGTTGACATGTGGGAATTTATCCCTGCCATAGTTTCTGTCTCTCTGTGACACAACGTCAGAAGCGAGGAAAAAAGCATGTATAAACAGACAAGCAATTTTGGCTTGACATAGTGTGTGCCGGGTCTGTCGAGCACGGGGATGGACCTGTGCTGGTCTACACTTATAGAGGCCAGTCTAGCAGCATTGCTATAAGTGTTCGGCTAAACTTGTACTTTGTTCCTACGTACTTGTTCAGGCTATATTCCGCCCCCGAGGACACAACACTGGGGCAGGACGGAACGGCAGCCTGGAACTTGGAGATCACACGGTCTGCCTGAAAGAGGGCAGTGACAGCTGTCTGCTGTGGATCCAGGAGGGGCCCGGTTACACTCCAGTCTATGGACCATGTTCGCTTCCCACCTGGAGTGTTGGGGTCTGGGGGAGGTGTACGCTGTGGGCAGCGCCAGGGGCGGCAGCAGGTGTTGCCATCCAGCAAGCACCACTAGCGGCAAGTTGCGGCACCACCTCCAGGAGGGCGCGGGTTCGAGTCCGGCCCTGTCCTGGGAGCAGCAGCAGCCTGAGGGCCTCGGGTGACCAGTACATCCACCTTCATCCCATGGTCGGACAGAGCAGGCCAAACAGGGCGGAGGGCGGCGAGGACCAGGGACTGTAGCAGTCTCTCGAATCGTGGGCAGCAGAGCTGTGCCAGTCGCAACGCCTCGACGGGCAGCGACTGGGCGGGCGTAGCCGACTTCCAGCACAGTGGCCTTGATGATGGCAGCGGTGTTGTCGGCAAACCAGGAGTCTGCTGAGCTGGCTGGACTCACAGGCCTCACGTCGACATTAGAGATGGGGGATCCGCTCTTGAACTAATTCATAGAGTTGAATCTTTCAAAGGAGTGAACAATCAGTGATTCAGAAAAAAAGAACGGTAGCTCCAAATGTTTCCCACGGCAGAGAGAGAGAGAAAGAGAGAGAGAGAGAGACGGAGCATATCAGCAGCGCCTCTGCTGGTCACAGCACAGTGCACGCCACACAACACAGCCAGCGCCGGCCTTTGCCCTGCTTCTACCTTGGCTGCCTGCATTGTGCAGTAGTAGAAATCCTTGGGTAACAGAAGAAATATTGAACTAAATTGATGAAAGGAGAAAATATAAAAATGCAGTAAATGAAGCAGGCAAAAAGGAATACAAACGTCTCAAAAATGAGATTGACAGGAAGTGCAAAATGGCTAAGCAGGGATGGCTAGAGGATAAATGTAAGGATGTAGAGGCTTATCTCACTAGGGCTAATATAGATACTGCCTACAGGAAAATTAAAGAGACCTTTGGAGAAAAGAGAGCCACTTGCATGAATATCAAGAGCTCAGATGGAAACCCAGTTCTAAGCAAAGAAGGGAAAGCAGAACGGTGGAAGGAGTATATAGAGGGTCTATACAAGGGCGATGTACTTGAGGGCAATATTATGGAGTTGAAAGAGGACATAGATGAAGATGAAATGGGAGATATGATACTGCGTGAAGAATTTGACAGAGCACTGAAAGACCTAAGTCAAAACAAGGCCCTGGGAGCAGACAACATTCCATTGGAACTACTGATAGCTTAGGGAGAGCCACTCATGACAAAACTCTACCATTTGGTGAGCAAGATGTACGAGACACGCGAAATATCCTCAGACTTCAAGAAGAATATAATAATTCCAATCCCAAAGAAAGGAGGTGTTGACAGGTGTGAAAATTACTGAACTATCAATTTAATAAGTCACAGCTGCAAAATATTAACACGAATTCCTTACAGACGAATGGAGAAACTGGTAGAAGCCAACTTCGGGGAAGACCAGTTTGGATTATGAAGAAATGTTGGAACATGTGAGGCAATACTAACCCTACAACATTTAAAATGCTCTAGGTTTTAGGATGTGAGAGGAGAGGTACTGCTGCTATTACTAATACTACTACTACTATTAGATACAAGTGAAGTGCTACTAAACACACCCATGCAACCTATCAGCTAGAATTTTCCTACTGTCTCGATGGATTTCACAATTCTTTTCTGGTACTTTCCATACATATGTCCATGCATATGCTTCTTTCGAGATCATTCCTCTCTTTCTCTTGGCAGTATTATTTGTTCATGTTACAAAGTAAACAAAAGATAAGTAATACAATGGAAAATTTTTACAACATGTTTTATATATTTTAAGTAGTACAATTATCTATACCTGGCACCATCCTTTTTATGGTCGCCAGTTAAGCTGGTGTTGAAGTGCTGGCGCCCAAGCAGTTGCGAATGATGTGGATTACTTCGAGATGTGTGGCTGGCAGATCCTTTCAGCAGAAGCATTTCACATGTATCAGTTTGCACCTCCATAGTCTCCCACTACGATTATCACTGTAACAGTCTAATCTGTTTGTATATAACTCTACTTTGAACCGACTGATATTTACCTCTTCTTACTCGAAGAAAGAGTGCAGTATAATACAGCATATATAACGTCGCTGTGTTTTCCGAAGTTTGCAGGTCATGGTGTATCAGGGTATCATTTCAGGATGAAGCAATTTAGAAATGAAAGAAGATATATTGCAAAAACTTTTACACAGATATATACTGTTTTCTGAAATACACACAATACATTCACCCAGAATCACGGTGGGAAGAGACAGATAGCTGAAGAGTGAAACATTTGATATCATCTTGAGGAAAGATTAGAATACAGACATCATACTTTTCGTAATATCTCTCTTGATGTAGGCATGTTTATATTAAATCTTTGCTACATTAAATTATTAAATGACATATGCTTTATGGTAAACCAAAACAAGGTCTATCACAATATGTTATGTAACAAGTATGGCAGAAGCATCCACCTTAAAATATTTTGTTATATCTCATGCTAAATACCTTTTCTGCAACGGAAACAGAATCAGTTAGTAGTTGTATCTCAGAATCTTGGTCAGAGAAACATGTCTGATATCACTTCAGCCACCTGTCCTAATACCTTCTCGTAATGGCCAAATTTTAGTACTAGTCTTCACCTTAGAGTATCTAATTTGGCCATGGTGAAGAAGGACTAGCTAAATTAATTGTATTTAGCTTGTTGAAGTCTTGACAACACCCTCCCAAGCTGCTGCTTCTTCTTGTACAAGTTTGTTAAAATAGCTTCTGGTAGCAGGTTTCTGTTTAACATTTTCCTTTAAGTAATTATTCTTGGTCATGGTTTCATTTTTACCACATGGTTTAATCCAAGATTTTGAACACATGCACAGCTCATGAAAATATTAGTGATGATGCAATAGTTTACAGAGCTGTCATAAACCCATATCATCTTCCCAATATCCCTGAGAAAACGAGTCCATTATCTGCCTTGATATGTGAAAGTCATTGTAAAACCTCCAGGTTCATCCTGGAACTATTATTCTCGCTTTTAGTTTAGACACTGTCGAGAGAGGTTTATACCATTATAAAATTAGAAAAGAACGAAGCATATAGGCTGAGAATAGCGCTTACACTCATTATTAATAATTATTAATGAAAATATGATGTTCTATTATGTGTAGACGATGGTACACTTAATTTGATTTTGGTTGTGTTTTCTGCTCTAATTGCGAAAAAGGTGTTTTGCAGTTTTGTGTTTTTATGCTAATGGTTTACATCAGTTTTATGTCCTGTATCAGGATTAACAAATAATAAAAGTAGTTTTGGTGTGAACAGTTTTGTGAATCAACTACACTTTTGAGTTCAAAATTATGATGCAATTTTGATATTTTCAATGTGGCTATTTTCTGTTTGGCATATAACTGATGGTGGTTCATTGTCTCTGTCTTTCAAGTTTTTGGATAAGATATAAAGCTCCAAAAGATAATTTAATTAACAATTTGAGATAAAATTATTCATGAATGTCATTATTCATAAAACAAAAAAGTTCGTCATTATTATTTTTTTGTGAGTAATGACATATATAATATGCATCTTTTTGTTTTATTGTGCCTTAATTGGCACAATAAATCAAAATGATGCTTATTATATATGTCATCTTCAGATGTTAATGGTTTCATTTCTTCAATTTTAGAATATAAATTACCAATTTCTTCAGCTTCGTTTTTCATACAGTCAGTAAATTTTTATGACAGTTTAGTCTGCAGTATAAAACTAGGTTTTTATAATATCGATTTACACATTTAATTTAATAACAAAAACATGTTTTTGATCTGTCCTTGTATATGACTTTTCTGAATCAGCCCCATAGTTACACATTTTTGAAAGTGAACTTTCAAATTCGCATAGAGAACAATTGAACTTTCATTCCTTATTGATAATTTTTTTTAAACTTTTATACAAATTTTTCTCTGGTACTTTATGTTATAGAAGCTTATTTATTGAACAATATGGTATGTGATTATACACCCTCCCCTTATTATTAAAATGTAGTAAACACACATCACAAATAAATTTCGAGTCTTGATATTTTGAGATCTGAATAAAATAAGTCGAGATAAACCTTTAATCAAACAACAATGTGAATTATTTCCACGTGGAAAATATGTCCACTTAATATGGTTATCTTGTTTATATTTAGTTATGTTCAGTGGATATACTTTGTATTTTTCAGCAAATGAATAAAAGTTAATAGATATATTAAAGTTAGTAACATTTTTTGAAATATCGTCAATTGGAATGTGAAATGAGATGTTAGGGATCTTTCCTTCAAGCTCTATAGCAAATTTCTTGTAATTTCTTATTCTGTCTGTTTTTCAGTTTTGTTGGTCAACTGGGTTTAATGCTGAAGCTTTAACCCATAGAACACATACCTGACCATGATTTTTAACATTAACACAAGATACTTTACTTTTTATTTTTTCTATCATTTCTATATTAGATGAATCTCTTAAATGAAAATATTTATAAATTCCAAATTGTAATCTAATATCTTGATCTAGACTCCAATGAGATCTCTGAGCTTGATATTCTATCATACAAACTGTTATTTATATTTTCACATATTTCTAAGATTTAATTAAATCTTTCATGCATGATTGTATAACTAAATGTTTGAAATGTATATTCCACTGATTTCAGAATCTGATGATTTCATCTTGTAATCACAAATCATTGTTAAAA
Organism: Schistocerca serialis cubense; assembly: GCF_023864345.2. Classification (NCBI taxonomy): domain Eukaryota; kingdom Metazoa; phylum Arthropoda; class Insecta; order Orthoptera; family Acrididae; genus Schistocerca; species Schistocerca serialis. The sequence goes on from NC_064642.1 coordinate 27,835,691, forward strand.
TTGGCTTTCAAACCACTATGTAATTTTAAATTTTCTTTGGCTGTTTGCCTGATTTCTTATTTTGATCCAATCAATAGGACATTTGGATAAATCAAATTTAGGTTGTTCTCTAAATAAATACTTCACAATATATTTTCAAATACTTTATTAACTATTTAAAATTCATCTGTTCTCCTCTGATTTGATTTCCCAACTATGTTGGTAGAAAATGGAAATATTGCATTCAATTGTTTGGTTGTATTATTTTTTAAATATTTCATCATTGTTTTTATTTTCAAGGTGTGGTACTTATTTCAAAATATTTGTCTTAATATTATGAAGTTTATTTATAAAAGCAATTAAAACTGCTATATCCAGTAAATATATTTCTTTTACAACAATCATGAAGTTGAGTGAACATGAAATGTCTCAATTTCGTCGCCACTTCTAAGAGAAAAAATTTTATTCGAAAAATAAAAAAGTGACAATGAAAACAAAAATAAAATGTATAACTGGTAGTAAAACTGTTAAAAATTATAAAATAAAAAGACGAAAGGAATTATTAAAATTGAGCTTAACTTTAAAGATAAATTTAATTCCATTCAAAACAAATATATATATCTTTAAAATGAGGAAAATGAATTCAGTTCAAAAGAAACTTAAATTTACAGTTAAGATTTGCATATTATTTTTAACTGGGTTCAGTGGCAGCTGTTGCAGCAGATGGTTACATTGGAGTGAATGTAGTGGCATGGGAACTGGGGAAGTAAATGGGTCTCTTCTAGGGTATTGCAGATTATGGTCAAGGGACAGGAAAATAGAGGAACAGGAAGGGCAGATTAGAGCCCTTCAAGCTGAACTGGATAGTGCTAGGGAGCAACTGATGAGGTTAAGGGAGAAGACAGGTGAAACAGTGGGAAGTGGTAGCAAGGAATAGGGGCCACAGAAAGAGAAAAAAATCTGACACTTTCATAATTGGCACAAACAATATATTTGCCTTGCTACCTCAGTCAAATAAGGAAGAGGCTCAAGTAGATGTAAGTGTAGTCAGCACTCAACAGACTTTCACTAGGAAACCAAAAGGTAGAAAGTAGGAAGCAGGAGGAAAGTTCTGTTCTTAGGTAATAGGCATGGAAGAGGTGTGGGCCAGATCTTGAAGGAAGAATTAGGTGACAGATACCAGATCAAAAGTATTTTCAAACCCACTGCATGTCTTATCCAAGTGATAGAGGATGTAGCATCATTGTGCAAGGGTTTCACAAAGCAAGATAATGTTGTGGTAGTGGATGAAGTGGGAAACAGTATTGATAGGGATCAGGGCTACCACATTGAGTATGATCTGGTAAAAATAGAATCTCCAACAAACCATGCAAGGGTTGGCTTGGTTCCTGCTTTCATGCAGTATTATCGGCCTCAACTGAACAGCTCTGTCAGGAGGATCAATATGGAGCAAGATCAGCTGCTTTGTCAGGCATATGTTTGGTTCCTGTTGATGGTGTTGGTAGGTGGGACTTCACAAGACATGGCCTGCATCTCAATGGCTGGGATGATAGCAAAATCTTGAAGGGGAGAACTGCAATTCATGGGAGAACTTTTTTAGGCTACGTTCAGTGTCCAGTCATCTAACATTGATTGAAAATAAGCTTAATGAGAAGTTCAGACAGGCAGGTACTAGGGATGTTAAATATCACAATCGTCGTATAACAGTACAGTAAAATAATGCTAGTATGTCACAAGACTCTATAAAAGCACAGTGAAAAATAATGGTACTATATTGCATCAGAACATCAGGGGATTAACAAACAAAGTAGATGAACTTCTTGTTGGTTTAGAAGATTTAGATACTGAGGGTAGAATAGATGTACTACACCTATCTGAACATCTTATAGTCACAGGCAAGAAAATGGTAAATGTTTCTGGTTATAAGTTTTCAGCACATGTAAGTAGAGACACTATGGAGAGAGGAGGAGTTGCCATATATGTTAAAATCTGTCACAGTGTGAAAAATTTTGAAACTAGAAATGTTTGTGTAGAGCAACATATAGAAGCATGGGCGTGTGAGCTTGAACTAAATAATGGTACTTTTATAATTGTAGCTGTGAATGGGTCCCCATTGGGAAATTTTCAAGTATTTTATAAAAACTTGGTTTCTTTGTTGTGCTATCTGTCACACAGAGGAAAGCAAATTATTGTTTGTGGGGATCTCAACGTAGATTTTCTGAAAGAGTCCAATAGAAAACTTTACCTTGAAGTATTACTCAGTTCTTTCTATTTGGCAACAGTTATTGAGTTTCCTATTCAGGTGGTACAGGAAAGCAGCACGCTGATAGATAATATTATCATAAACAAAGATAAATTTAATCAAATAATTTTAGGGAAAGCTTGCAACAGTTAGATGGGATGGGGTGTACAGGGATCCTGATGTTATATTAAAATTTAACCTATTTCATGATACCTTTGTGAGTATATTTGAAAATAGTTTCCCTAAGAAAACAGTGAAATGTAATTCTGAGAAATCATGTAAAAAGCCATGGCTTACTAAAGGGATAAAAGTATCTTGTGAACAGAAAAGGGAAATGTATCTTATAGCTAGGAGGAGTAATGATCCCAAAACAGTGAAACATCATAAAAACTACTGCACTGTATTAAGAAAAGTTACTAAAAGTCCAGAAGTATGTACATTATGTCCGCGATTAACATATCTGATAATAAAGTTAAAACAATTTGGAATATTGTTAAAAGGGAAACAGGGCAACCGAGAGCACAGGAAGACTTTATTTCTACCAAACTCAATGAAAAGTTTCTTAACAAGAAGTCAGAAGTATAAAACATTTTAATAAACATTTTTAAGTGTTGTAGAGAAAATAGGATCCAGCTATTCATTAGAAAATGCAAGGCAGTATATGGAATACCTATGCAATTTGATGAAATCGAAATTCAAACCACCTCTCCTACTGTAATTAGGAAAATAATAAATTCACTCAACAGTAAAAGCTCATGTGGAACTGATGGCATTTCCAACAGCATACTAAAAGCGTGTTCCCAACAAATATGTAGAATTCTCAGTCACATATGTAGTAGCTCACTGAAACAGGGCATTTATCCTGAAAGACTGAAATACACTATTATTAAACCATTGCATAAAAATGGGATAGGTCTGATTTTAACAACTACTGCCCAATGTCACTTCTGACAGCTTTATCCAAAATTCTTGAAAAAGTAATGTATGCAGGAGTAGCATCCCATATTTGTAGAAATGAAGTACTAACAAAATGTCAGTTCGGTTTTCCAAACGGCTTTTCAACAGAAAATGCTATTTGTGCTTTCACTGATCAAATATTGAATGCATAGAATAACTGAACATCACCCATTGGAATATGTTGTGCTCTCTCAAAGGCTTTTGATTGTGTGAATCATGAAATTCTTGTAGATAAGCTTAAGTATTGTGATATGAGTGGGACAGTGCACAAATGGCTTAATTCATATTTAACTAGGAGAATTCAGAAGGTTGAAATCAACAGTACAGGTAGTCCACAAGGATCAGCATACTCCTCAACTGAGGAGGTATCAAGAATGGTGTCCCACAGAGTTCAGTCTTGGATCTCTTATTATTCTTAATATATGTTAACGACTTGCCACTTTATATTCCTGAAGACGCTAAGCTAGTTCTTTTTGCTGACAATACAAGTTACATAATCACACCAACAAGGAAGAATCAGCTGAAGAATTTGTAAATAATGTCTTTCAGAAAATTATTAAGTGGTTCTCTTCAAATGGACTCTCACTAAATTTTGAGAAAACAGAGTTTACACAATTATGTACAGTAAATGGCTTAACACCATTGATAAATATAGACTATGAACGTAAGTGTCTTGCTAAGGCAGAAAATTTAAAATTTCTGGGCATGTGCATTTACGAGAAATTGAATTGGAAGAAATATATCGTTGATCTGCTGAAATGGTTAGGTTCGGCTACTTATGCTATTATGATTATTGCAAATATTGATAGTAAACGTATCAGTAAATTAGCCTACTACGCCTATTTTCATTCACAGCTTTCATATGGCATCATATTTTGGGTCAATGCATCATTAAGAGAGAAAGTATTCATTGCACAAAAGCTTGTAATCAAAATAATAGCTGGAGCCCACACAAGATCACCCTAGAGACATTTGTTTAAGGAACTCAGGATATTCACAGTACTTTCACAATGCATTATTCACTTATGAAATTTGTCATCAATAATCCATTCCAACCCAAAAATAACAGCGAAGTGCATAGCTATAACACTAGAAGAAAAGATTATCTTTCACTATTCTAGATTAAATCTCACTTTGGCACAGAAAATTATGCTGCCACAAAAATCTTTGGATTTTTTCCAAATAGCTTTAAAAGTCTGACATATACAAACAACATTTAAACACAAAATAAAAGAATTTCTGAATGACATCTCTTTCTACTCAATAGATGAATTTTTTATATATAAAGTAGTAACTGTAAAAAAAAATTAATTACTTAATTATTTCGAGTAAAGAAAACTTCTGTTAATGTGACATGTTCCACATCATTACGAAATGTCATATTCATGATCTAAGGAACAAGGATTAATGTATGTATGAATATATGCATTTCGATCAACAGATTTCTAATTTTTCATATAGTCTAGAATACAGTTTTTATGTTTACTTGTATCTTTGTCATTAAACGGTGGATTTTATTAAAAATAATGAAATTGTTTAGTTTCTTTACATGTTAGACATTCTTGGTTCACTCTGATAAATTTTGAACTTGTTTCTGATTATTGTGTAAATCATCTTTTGCTATATTCCCAAACAAAATTTTTACTTTTCCTTGTGTGTTTATCATTAGATGTTAAATTTTGATGAAGACAATCAAAATCTTTTATTTATTGACAATTAATACATTTCCGTTTTGTTATCACCCTCAGTTTGTTCATAATACTCCATCAACTGTAATACCTGTGACTGTTCACCAATGGAAACATTTTCTAAATATTTGGTAGTACGTTTCCCACATAGACACAGAATACATTTAACATTATACAGTTTTCTATGACACTCATCAAACATTATATACATATTGTCCTACAGCAACATTTTGTATACTTCAGCAAATTGAAACAATCAATTGACTTCTCAGTATCATACATTTTACACTTTTTAGTTTTAATCACTAACATTTAACAGACAAAAATTTATAGATAAAAATAGTTTAAATAGCAGTAAATGTTCAAGATTTGTAATGTATCCTTTAAAAGTATTGTAAGACGCAGTTGATATATTAGATAAAATAAAATTTAATAATATTAAATTTTGTGTCAGAAAATTCTTTTTCCTTAATAGTATTAAGTTTAGCATTAACAAGAAAATTTGATATAATAATAAGTAAGTATTAATCTGTGTACACTCAAGTGCAGAGTGAAAATTTTATTCTGGAAACATCCGCCAGGCTATGACTCAGCCACGTCTCCGCAATATCCTTTCGTCCAGGTGTGCTAGTTCTGCAGGTTCACAGGAGAGCTTCTGTGAAGTTTGGAAGGTAGGAGCCGAGGTACTTGCGGAAGTAAAGCTGAGAGAACGAGTCGTGAGTTTTGCTTGATTAGCTCAGTTGGTAGAGTACTTGCCGATAAAGGCAGAGGTCATGAGCTCGAGTCTAGCCCTGCATACAATTTTAATCTGTCAGGAAGTTTCATGATAAAAATATGTTAGAAAATTTAAACCTGTTCCACTTGGAGGTATTAATAAGAAACAAAAATGTTCAATATTTGTACATGAACCACAATTATAAGGTATAATTTTGTTATCTAAAAAAGTGAAAGTAAAAAACTGTTGTTGTTAATTACTATGTTACTGAAGAATTGCTTAAAACAGCTTTTAAATCACATAGACGAAAGAAGACAAAGATTTATATATGATGGCAATTGATATTATAAGTTATACTTTAGATAATTTTATTGATTGAGAGAGTGATTTATTACTAAATGTACTAGAATTAAATTATGATAACTTTAGGGGGAAAATAATGACCACATATTGATATCTCTTCAGAAAATACATCAATTGAATATATCTCAAGAAATTGCAACTGAAGTTATCAGCAATATAATGAATAAACTGGTATTAGATAATCTATGTGAAGATTGCGTGCCTCAGCGATACAAATGGCCGTAATGTAGGTGCAACCACAATGGAGGGATATCTGTTGAGAGGCCAGACAAATGTGTGGTTCCTGAAGAGGGGCAGGAGCCTTTTCAGTAGTTGCAGGGGCAACAGTCTGGATGATTGACTGATCTGGCCTTGTAACGCTAACCAAAATGGCCTTGCTGTACTGGTACTGCGAGTGGTTGAAAGCAAGGGGAAACTACAGCTGTAATTTTTCCTGAGGGCATGCAGCTTTACTGCATGGTTAAATGATGACGGCATCCTCTTGGGTAAAATATTCCGGAGGTAAAATAGTCCCCCATTCGGATCTCCGGCCGGGGACTACTCAAGAGAACGTCATTATCAGGAGAAAGAAAACTGGCATTCTACGGATCGGAGCGTGGAATGTCAGATTCCTTAATCGGGCAAGTATGTTAGAAAATTTAAAAAGGGAAATGGATAGGTTAAAGTTAGATATAGTGGGAATTAGCGAAGTTCGGTGGCTGGAGGAACAAGACTTTTGGTCAGGTGATTACAGGGCTATAAATGCAAAATCAAATAGGGGTAATGCAGGAGTAGGTTTAATAATGAATAAAAAAATAGGAGTGCGGGTTAGCTACTACAAACAGCATAGTGAACGCATTATTGTGGCCAAGATAGACACAAAGCCCATGCCTACTACAGTAGTACAAGTTTATATGCCAACTAGCTCTGCAGATGATGAAGAAATAGATGAAATGTATGACAAGATAAAAGAAATTATTCAGATAGTAAAGGGAGACGAAAATTTAATAGTCATGGGTGACTGGAATTCGTCAGCAGGTAAAGGGAGAGAAGGAAACATAGTAGGTGAATATGGATTGGGGGGAAGGAATGAGAGAGGAAGCCGCCTTGTAGAATTTTGCACAGAGCATGCCTTAATCATAGCTAACACTTGGTTCAAGAATCATAAAAGAAGGTTGTATACCTGGAAGAATCCTGGAGATACTAAAAGGTAACAGATAGATTATATAATGGTAAGACAGAGATTTAGGAACCAGGTTTTAAATTGTAAGACATTTCCAGGGGCAGATGTGGACTCTGGCCACAATCTATTGGTTATGAACTGCAGATCAAAATTGAAGAAACTGCAAAAAGGTGGGAATTTAAGGAGATGGGACCTGGATAAACTGACTAAACCAGAGGTTGTACAGAGTTTGAGGGAGAGCATAAGGGAACAATTGACAGGAATGGGGGAAAGAAATACAGTAGAAGAAGAATGGGTAGCTCTGAGGGATGAAGTAGTGAAGGCAGCAGACGATCAAGTAGGTAAAAAGACGAGGGCTAATAGAAATCCTTGGGTAACAGAAGAAATATTGAATTTCATTGATGAAAGGAGAAAATATAAAAATGCAGTAAATGAAGCAGGCAAAAAGGAATACAAACGTCTCAAAAATGAGATCGACAGAAAGTGCAAAATGACTAAGCAGGGATGGCTAGAGGATAAATGTAAGGATGTAGAGGCTTATCTCACTAGGGGTAAGATAGATACTGCCTACAGGAAAATTAAAGAGACCTTTGGAGAAAAGAGAGCCACTTGTATGAATATCAAGAGCTCAGATGGAAACCCAGTTCTAACCAAAGAAGGGAAAGCAGAACGGTGGAAGGAGTATATAGAGGATCTATACAAGGGCGACGTACTTGAGGACAATGTTATAGAAATGGAAGAGAATGTAGATGAAGATGGAATGGGAGATACGATACTGTGTGAAGAGTTTGACAGAGCACTGAAAGAGCTGAGTCGAAACAAGGGCCCAGGAGTAGACAACATTCCATTAAAACAACTGACGGCCTTGGGAGAGCCAGTCCTGACAAAACTCTACCATTTGGTGAGGAAGATGTATGAGGCAGGCGAAGCACGCTCAGACTTCAAGAAGAATATAATAATTCCAATCCCAAAGAAAGCAGGTGTTGACAGATGTGAAAATTACCGAACTATCAGTTTAATAAGTCACAGCTGCAAAATACTAACGCGAATTCTTTACAGACGAATGGAAAAACTGGTAGAAGCCGATATCGGGGAAGATCAGTTTGGATTCCGTAGAAATATTGGAACACGTGAGGCAATACTGTCCTTACGACTTATCTTAGAAGAAAGATTAAGGAAAAGCAAACCTACGTTTCTAGCATTTGTCGACTTAGAGAAAGCTTTTGACAATGTTAACTTGAATACTCTCTTCCAAATTCTAACGGTGGCAGGGGTAAAATACAGGGAGCGAAAGGCTATTTACAATTTGTACAGAAACCAGATGGCAGTTATAAGAGTCGAGGGGCATGAAAGGGAAGCAACGGTTGGGAAGGGAGTGAGACAGGGTTGTAGCCTCTCCCCAATGTTATTCAATCTGTATATTGAGCAAGCAATAAAGTAAACAAAAGAAAAATTCGGAGTAGGTATTAAAATCCATGGAGAAGAAGTAAAAACTTTGAGGTTCGCCGATGACATTGTAATTCTGTCAGAGACAGCAAAGGACTTGGAGGAGCAGTTGAACGGAGTGGAGTGTGTCTTGAAGGGAGGATATAAGATGAACATCATCAAAAGCAAAACGAGGATAATGGAATGTAGTCGAATTCAGCCGGGTGATGCTGACCGAATTACATTAGGAAATGAGACACTTAAAGTAGTAAAGGAGTTTTGCTATTTGGGGAGCAAAATAACTGATGATGGTCGAAGTAGAGAGGATATCAAATGTAGACTGGCAATGGCAAGGAAAGCGTTTCTGAAGAAGAGAAATTTGTTAACATCGAGTATAGATTTAAGTGTCAGGAAGTCGTTTCTGAAAGTATTTGTATGTAGAGTAGCCATGTATGGAAGTGAAACATGGACGATAAATAGTTTGGACAGGAAGAGAATAGTAGTTTTCGAAATGTGGTGCTACAGAAGAATGCTGAAGATTAGATGGGTAGATCACATAACTAATGAGGAGGTATTGAATAGAATTGGGGAGAAGAGGAGTTTGTGGCACAACTTGACGAGAAGAAGGGACCGGTTGGTAGGACATGTTCTGAGACATCAAGGGATCACAAATTTAGCATTGGATGGCAGCGTGGAGGGAGACCAAGAGATGAATACATTAAGCAGGTTCAGAACGATGTAGGTTGCAGTAGGTACTGGGAGATGAAGGAACTTGCACAGGATAGGGTAGCATGGAGAGCTGCATCAAACCAGTCTCACGACTGAAAACCACAACACCAACAATGTGAAGAAGAAATAAAACAATAAAAAACATGTTTTCAGTATATCCTAATAAAGATAAAGTAATAAGAAAATATTTTTGAACAACTTTTATATGATAATGATCATTAAATAAATAAGAAGAGGCATAAACTGAATTTAACTAAAGAAATACTTGGGGATAAAATTAAATGTGTATGTTAGTTTTTCACTTGTAATATTTATAACCAATACATATTTTATCACCATATGGATTAAATAAAAGATTGAGACAGTCTACCTATTTCGGCTTCAATTTTGTTGTCAACTGTTTCGAGTGGTTACATTCTTCAGCCACATTTTAAGTACAGACCCACTCATAATTACCTTCAAGAACAAATTTTACAACACTTTGTTCTGTCAATATAGAAGTTGAATAAAGTTTAATATTATATTTTTCATAAGTTGTAGATATTCTTTGTTCTAAATCTTTTTCTGTTATCTGTTTGCAGATTTCTTAAAATCATAACGTTTTAAAAAGCTTTTTATCTTTAATTGCAATTGTCTAAGAAAATTTTGAAAAAAAAATTACAGTTAATAAATATTTATATTCGTTATCTATTCTTTAAATTCCTTTCAAGTTTCCGGATGTCATTTCTATTAAATCTACATGCCACAAAGCATCTAAACGAAATGAATCAACATCTCTTTTAAAAACTTACTTGAAAAATAATACACAATTCACTAAGAAATTAATTAAATTTTTTTCTAATATTTGTAGTGTTATTCTTACAGTACTTCACATGTTTATTTTGTATAAAAATGTCCATTTATAAGATTAAAAATGTCATTAAAGTTATTATTATGTGACAATAGCTTTAGCACAAATAAACTTAAATAACCGCATATAACTTCAACATAATCTGCTATTGTTACAATATTGTAAAATAATTCATTTTTACCATAATGTTTAATTAGTTGTTTTGGTATATTGCCATGAAATGAATCAAATACAAGTTTTATTTAATTTTGTTGATAATAACAAATCCAATGTGTACCAATGTGTTTAGAGTATCCAAAGTAACTCTTCCAGATTCAATTTTTTCTTATTAGTTATGTCTGCATACACAATGAAAATGTTTAATTTTAAACTGTTTAACTAGATTTTAAAGTCCAAATTTGATAATGGTCTCTCATGCTTCTTAACCATTTCTTCAATTTTTTACTCCTTGACCTTTCTTTTACCTGATTTAATTTTATTTGGATGCTTATCAGAATTTAGAGCAAATAATATGTTTGCATAATTTGATAAACTGATATAATCAAAATTTTTATCTGTATCATCTACAGTAATATGTTCTGTAATTAGAAGATTCAGGAAGAGATCTATACCTTCATACTTTCCACCAAGAGTACTTAATTTTTCTGCATCAAATTTTATCTGTAAATCACCAATATATTTAAGCATACCAACAGGTCTTAATCCTACAACTTTATCCTTGTAATTGTGTAACATTCTTTCACTTATACAGATTTTTTAAACATTTTGTTCTTTTCGATTTCTATCTTCTTCTTCATCTTTATTTAATAGATCTAGTATTTCTGATTCATTTAATGTATAATCATTTGATCATATATCTTCAAATTTTTCTAACTGTTGACAAACATAAGCTTCGTTATCAAAAAGAACAATTTGTTTTTCAACTTCTCTGTTTTCTTCAATAGTTTTTAACGTATTATCACCCTTTCTTCGGTTACTTCTTTAATTTTTCTGGCTGCTTCAATAATAGATTGAGCTTCTTTATTATAATTCATATATACAGTTCTCAGTTTTTCTACCATTTTGAAAAGTCTCCTTTTAATTCTTCAACTTTCTTCCATTTTGTTTAGAGTCTTTTATTTCTTATGGATCATATTTTCCCAATATTTAATTGGGATAAAAAACATTAAAAATTTATTTATTGTGCTTATGTTTTGCATGTTCAACATTTATATTTTTGTTTAATTATTACTTTTATATTTAATATTTATGCTTATCTTGGGTATGAATAAACCACTTCAGCTATATTTAGTCATTTATTTCTTTAGATCACTTCCATTTCATTTCTTCTGGTGAACATGGGTGTAAAAATTAATCCAGAAGGAATAACAACGGTGAGACATCCTCTAAGATGATAAATTTTCAAAAATTGTTTTAATATTTTAAGAAATTAAAAACTATTAAAATTTTTATATGAGAATATTAAAAAATTTGTACTCATATAACTAAAACATTAGAGCTCATAACGTTGGAATTTTATCCCCAACATTTGTTGTCCATCACAACAAAACATCGCTAAAAGGTGGTGTGTCACGGAATAAAGCAGCTGGATTCCAATATCGTGGATGGGTCTTACATAAATTATACCACAGCTGTCCATTTGTAAGACGAAAATAAATGAAATTCTATTAAGACATAATTTGTGGCTAGCATGAAAAACCAACAAGTGGTTGCCACAACATGTAGGGATGGTCTATGTGGACCAAACCCTTCAAGTAAATACCTATTGACAGAAAAGCAGAACCTGAAAACTAAACTTTCCACTTATCTGGTCTATACACAACTGCAAACAAGGGACACTGCTGCATGTTGTATCTTACTGATGGCTGTAAAGTAAACAACTTTCCTGTAGATGGCTCATGCATGCACTGATGATGCATGTGTTCAAACAAATGATTGGTGGTTTTTTGGAGGTAACATGAATGATGACTGAGGACAATTATACTGGGATAAAAAATACAAAAACGTTTTTTGAAAATGAATATATGAAAAATAACAGTGGCAGTTGACATATGTTTTCGTTAATAATTCCCATAAGTTATGCTAACTTAAAGGAACTCTTCAACATTTAATGACTTAAAAGAGGAACATCATATGCATTTATTAGGCCAACGAAACAGATGTCAGCAGTGTTCACTGAATAAACGTTAAACTTTTAAAAAAATCAAGGGCTTTAAAATTTCTAAAAATTATTGTTTCATAAAACTGTTTAAAAAATTATTCAGTGAAATTCGGTAATTTTAAAGTATAGATAAAACTTAAGAACATCTATAAAAAATGTAAAACATACTTGGAAAGAAGGTGTGCAAAACCTAAGATAATAAGGGAATGAATAGGAGTTAGGGATGTGACAAAACAACTGCTGTATAATCATGAGAGATACAGAGGCGAGCGAGTGTTCCAGGACTTAGCTCAGTTCACTGTTACTAACACCATATGCAGCATATAAAATATTGCGCCATAACTTTTCGAAGCTTAGTTGGTGAATGCTTTGGTATATTAATATTAAAATTGTGAAGTCTCAGAATAATGTAATGAATATGTCTCACTAAATATATTATTTTAAGAAAAATATAAATGGGGCTAAATATTGAAGCTAGGAAGCCAAAAATTCTTCAGAATGTGCAGATGTATGCTACAATCAAATGTGACAAGTCTCAACTTGACCAGAGCAATATTTTGGCCAAAATTGCCGTTTTTACGAAAATTTGGGGCGCTAAAATTTTAGACTCAGAAAAATGAATTTTCCTATGTAGCCTCAGTTTGATATAAAATATTAACTATAAGACTTGATTAAGCTACCTGTATTGGTTTTCAAGATATTAATTAAAAACTAAATTTGAAATGCAAATCTCCCTAATAAGTATCGTTTGTAATTCTTATAGACAGTTCTAATTACAGCACTTAATAACTTTCATTTCGTAATAGAGCTGTACCAAGTTTCAAGAGATTATTATAAATAACAGTCATTACAAGGAATCTTAAACAGGCACTTCAGAGGTCATGTTCTACTGTCATTTCCATTCTAAAAAGTCTAGCTGGCAAAATTTGAATGCAGTCGTGCTAGACTTTTTCAGTGGCTAAATAAAACAGCTTCAATTATATAAAAATGAGGAAGATTGTAAATTATTAAATGACAGTTTAATTAATTAATATGTGTCCAAGAAAGGGGCATTTAGTTGCCGCTGCTTGTGCCTAAAGCAGTTGATAGCAGATGTTTTGTTCGGTGGTCCACTGTGCACAGATATATTTTTTCTGGAATCGAACATCCATTTATTTCTTCATCAGTTTTTTTACATTTAACTTCGTCTCATGCTGATAAAATATGTGTGGAAGAACATATAGTCAATGATGGCAAAATAAGGAGCAAAAAGATGAAGTACTGTGTCTACATGAAATTTTTGGAGAATTTTTAAAGATTATGAAGAAGTAATGTGGGAATCAGATTTTACTGTAATTTTTACTTGGAGCTCGAGTTCAAATGACGTCATTTTTGAAGGGCCAGTTTTAAATATCCTGCGGCCAAAATAAAAGATACATTACCAAAATGAGGTAAAATTGTAATTGAGAATATGGCAATTCGAGTGCCAATTGTTAAATATCAACAAATTACGAGCTTGAACAATCAGAAACTATATTGAAAAATCCTAAGACACCGGTTTCTTTTTATGAATTACAGACCACAGAGGTAACAGCATCGAGAGACAAGAAAATTCTGAAATAGATATAACAAATTATTAAAACTCAGTGGAGTTTAATATGCCTTATTTTATATTTGTTATGTTTCAATTTAACCATAAAAATAATCAGTTCATTGATTCATCATTACATATACATGTTTAAATTATCTGCATGATAAAAATGGTTCCACTCCATGCTGGGCGCCTGGTACAGCAACTGGTTGTGAATTTCTTGAAATGAAACCGTCTCGGTTGAAGAATCTTTTTATTTACAGGAAATAAGACATTTCGCTCTATCGGGGCATCATCAGATTGACTTTATGAGTTAACCTACATCTTAGTAAGCCGCCCTCGCGAAACCTTCGTCCTACTAAACCAACCTCGCGAAACAACAGAAAGACTGTTTTGCGAGGTCGGTTTAATAGGACGAAGGTTAACTCATAAAGTCAATCTGATGATCCCCCAAAAGGATGAAGCACATCATTTCCTATAAATAAAAGGATTCTGCAATTGAGACTGTTTCATTTCAAGATGTATGCATGATATTTGAAAAATTGAAGAAATGAATTATTTGTGCAAGAAATGTGGAATTTAGAGCCATAAGATAATTATTAGAAAGCTTATGATTGATTTCATAATTTTAAATGAGCTACACAGTTAATACGAGATGCTGATATAAATCCATATAACTGTATAACAAATGATTCTAACTACACCATAAACATGATACATAGAAAAATAATTATGATGATACAAAAAACAACAATGGAATTATGCACTTGTTTTCATGCAAACATACAAACTGATATAATTAAGTGCACGATTATGTATGGAAAAAAAGAATTTAACATATGTTGCTCAACATAGAATGTGCATTGAGAAATTTTAATTTTTTCTTAATTTTATACATTTTTAACATTATCATCTTTTTATTATATTCTTTAACTTCATCATCAAAAACCAGATTTTTTTCGTATTATCTTCAACTTCAAAATCCTGAAAATTATTGTCTATCGTATTTGCTACTTTATCAACTATATAAAATTGTGTAAAATTTTTGCTGTTTTTGGAGACAGTTTATAACAAACAAAATATTGATGAGAAAAAAGTTTTAATTCTATGATGAATAAATTTAAATTTTAATAATTAATATTTATTCTATATGTATATGGAGTCTCTTCTTAAGAAGCCTAACAATGTAAACAATACAAACTTGTTTAAGAAAATTAATGAGATGGAAGTAGATGTTTTATGTAACATTAGTGGATGTGATTACCCAAACACAAAAAATTGAGAAAAAATTTATATTGTACTCAATAATAAATGTAAAATTATCCTGCCAAACAATTATTTGAAACTAATAAGTGGATGGCATTTTGGATTTTTTGAAGATTGAAATATGAAACTGAGATAAAAAGGAAGGAAAAAACAAGGTGATTCTAAGCAATATCATGTAATTGAGTTTGTTGTTGTTGTGCTCTTCAGTGCTGAGACTGGTTTGATGCAGCTCTCCACGCGACTCTATCCTGTGCAAGCTTCTTCATCTCGCAGTACCTACTGCAACCTACATCCTTCCGAATCTGCTTAGTGTAGTCATCTCTTGGTCTCCCTCTACGATTTTTACCCTCCACACTGCCCTCCAATACTAAATTGGTGATCTCTTGATGCTTCAGAACATGTCCTACCAACCGATCCCTTCTTCTGTTCAAGTTGTGCCACAAACTTCCCTTCTCCCCAATCCAGTTCAATACCTCCTCATTAGTTATGTGATCTACCCATCTAATCTTCAGCATTCTTTTGTAGCACCACATTTCGAAAGCTTCTATTCTCTTCTTGTCCAAACTATTTATCGTCCATGTTTCACTTCCATACATGGCTACACTCCATACAAATATTTTCAGAAATGACTTCCTGACACTTAAATCTATACTCTATGTTAACAAATTTCTCTTCTTCAGAAACGCTTTCCTTGCCATTGCCAGTCTACATTTTATATAATTGAGTTTATAGTTTTAATATTATTTGTTTGAAATATTTTTTGAATGTTTTTGCTTGTAGGTTCACTATTTTTTCTTGAAATCTTTGTGCAATATTAGGACAAATGAAACAAACATTCGAAGTGAATCGTTGAAATGCTCAAAAACTAGTAACAATGCTTGAAAAATGATGAAACTGCATGAAAGATAATGAAAATGTTCGAAAAAACGTTAAAACGCTTAAAACAACAACCATCGTTTTTTGTTTATGTCGATTTCACTTACTTGTTATTAAAATCAGACTCTGTGGCAAACAGTGTTTTCTTTTGAATTTTTATATCTTTTATGATATTTAGGTGAAACACCATCATTTTTCTAATTTTCTGAAAAATTCGGCAGATATCCCAATTTATATCCTCTCACAACCTGTTATATAAATATATACTCACTGAATGCAGCTGCACAGTGCACATGCAGACAATGGGCAGCTATAACGAAAATTAGCTGAAAAGAAAAGAACGTCTACTTTAGGAACATGTAATGCACCTAACAAAGCTCGCACAAACGTGTTCACAAATGAAAGTAATAGGGCAAAAACCATTGTTTTGCTTCTATTTTTGATAAACTGGGAAATTTATTCTATATTTGAACCACTTTATTCCATTAACTATTGGATCAAATATACTTTTAACCTGTGAAATGTACATGAAATATAACCTCTTCATCTTTGAAAATAGGTGTGTTCCTCTAAAAATGAGTGGTTTAGAAGTCATAACCGAAATAATGAAAAAAGCGGAAAATTTGGAGGTTTTTGCCTCTCTCTCTCCCAAGTTAGCATAGGGACTTCGAGGTGCAAACTCAGACTCTACTCCACAGAGTACTCACAGACAACATACCAGAATACAATTAATTTAAGGATAATCTGGAAATAGGACCTACCTCCCTTCATTTATTAGTTGATAACCAGACTATAAGTCAAAGATCTCATCCGTTCATTACCAGTAATAACTGTACAGATTCTCCATAGATGCTCAGGGATTAGAATTAGCCACATACCTAGTGTACAAATCTCCCAGAAAACTGTCAATGCCGCCAAGGCCCCTGGTAAAATACTCCAGCAACCATGGAAAAGCACTGTCTCAGACGATCCTATCTATCTGAGAACTGCAGCGTGTGTGTATCTCGCTTATACATGGTGAGACAGCGTTACTGACGTTTTTCACTTGAGCAGTAGCAGGTGAGTCAGTACAGTGGACTGGCGTACTTGGAATTATTGTTTTCCCCTACACTACCAGCTTAGTTGCAATAGAGAAGTGGATGGCACAGCATCGTTTGTTCGTTGTAGAGACAGTCTTTACAAATGCAGAGTCTGTGACCCATTCTCGAAGGAAGTTCTGTCTCGAATTCAATGTTCCGCATAATGATGAAATTCCAACCCACAATACCATTCTGCTGTGGGTTAAGAACTTCCGTGAGACAGGTTCTACATCGAAGAAAACACCGGGAGGCAGAGGCCATGTCACATGAGAAACGTTGAACTTGTGTGTCTTGAAATTCAACAGAGCTCAAACCAATCTGGAAAATGATAGGCACAGTCTCTCAGGTTATCAAATTTACACAGTCTACATTTTCATACCCGCGAAACTGCGATTGTTCAGGAGTTGAAACCTCAAGATTTCGTGAGAAAGAAAGGCTTTGCTGAAGTTATGAAAAAGATATTGGGATATTGGAAGAGGAACCCACAACTGTGATTTGAATCTTACGTGAATGTCATTTTTACCTAAACGACAGCTTTAATAAACAAACTATCTTGATTGGTCTCCAGACAACTGTCTCCTCAACTGCACAAGCACCCGCTGCATTGTGGCAGTGTTACAGTGTAGGCTGTATTAGAGAAATGTGGTGTCATAGGGTTATCAACATGAACTCTAAGAGTTATTTGACCATATTATCTGAATTTCTCGTCCAGAAACTCCATTGCCACGGCATAAATCGTCTTGCTGTTTGGTTTCAGCAAGATGGTATGGCAGCTCACGTTTCCAGTGTGTGTATGTCTGAAGTAATGAAGTAATAAAGAAAGTGATATCAAACAAAGAAGATGTTCACTGGCCAACCTTACTCCATGTGACTTTTTTTGTGGGCTTCCTCAAGAACAAAGTTTACATCAGTTAGCCACGTACTACACTTCAATTAAAAGATACCACTGAGTGAGAGATTCATGCTATACCCCGTAATATGTTGGAGAGATGACAAACTTGCCGCAGAGGGTCGATGAGTCTGCCAAAAAAGAGGGCTCGTACTTAAAGAGTATTATCTTTCACAAATAATAAATTTCTGTCAAAATTAACATAAAAGAGGAAACTGTTATTCACTGCGTATCTACAAAATAAAAGAAGTTGCTATATCTTAAAATATTACTGTGTACTATAAATTGAAAAAGAATCAAACACTGCTGACTCACAATGTATGTTAGACGTCTATCTGGGGTGAGTAAAGCCACAATCTCAACTTGCAGACAACATACGCCGATTGGCTCTGAGTAACTGCTGGGAAAGCATCCTACACAATTCCGATAAATGGGGTATCATCAATCTGTGCCGCTATAGTTAAGGGTCCAGGATCTCTTTCGCCAACACAATGTATGCACCTGCCTCTGGCAGATAACTCTCCTAAAAGACGGTAGCCCCATATAGTCGCCCACACATGGTGATAAAGAGATTTGTTTGCTGCACAAAGCAGCAACTGAAAACAGTATGAATGCGATCTTAAAAATGTTCAAAAATTTTTTTATCACACAGCTTATGCACGCTGTTTAGATCGTCTGTGAGGTGCTGGATTTGCCTATACTGTTTTACTAAGAAAAGTATGATGGTACATAGTGTTAAACAAATGCATTATTTAATAATAAAAACATTTCTGAATTACTCATTACAATAAAATCATCAGTTTTTAAGTGTCAGACATTAAGATTTAACCCAGATTCTCCTCATCCATTGTTATAAATCCGACAGTGTCCTACGTACAACAATTTCATTGAAGACAATGTACAAATCGACTAATAATAGAATAACTGCTGCTCTTGATACTGTGAGAGGAAATCTCTCTACAACATTACTAAATTTTTACTTACTTATTTATTTTTTTCTCTCCTGTAAGTCAGTAAATGTGGCACTTCACTTGGAAAATGTCCATAACCCTTGTATGATAGGATTTCCTCTTATAGCTCGAAATTTTCTGTGTAATGTTTAGGATTGCACTTTAATGATATACCACATTTATTAATCCAACCTACGATAGATCTTTGGCTGACGAGCAAATCCATGCACTGAGCTGCTGTTGAGTAACACACATTGAAAAAAGTACTTGAAAATCCAAATCGTTTCCGAAAATGGGGTATGTATATGGCAAATAATTATAGGTGAAATCAATCATGATAGGTATTCATGGGAGTTTTACGACAGTATATTGATATTGGCATAGTGTGGTGGACCCCTGATACCTATAACATTACCTATTGTGTTGTTGCAGCAACGCTTAAAACAGAAATCGAAAATATCATGAGCCAGTAAATCATGTCTCGCGATGTTTATCCATGATGTCAATACGCAATCAAAGTTTTTAAGAGTCATGGCCAGAAGTGACATCATGAGCACTTGATCAATGTATTATACTATGTGGCGATCTATAAGAGTAGAGATATAGTTACAGGCATCAGTCTTGAATCTTGAATCTCAGTCTCCATACCACCCTTAATCTTTTTGAACTTTGCTCTCCACATGGAGCTTTATTTCCATGATATGGAGAGAATCACGAAATCCTTCATGTCACATCTTGAGAATAATCACAGTTTTGACTGGTAAATGGCTAAATGATACACATACATGACCTAAAAATCCCAATCAAACCCCTAAACTTAGCATGGAGGTAACAATTATCTACCATGTATCCTCAAATCCTGATTCCAATGTTTTGTGTTTGTACTGTTAGGGCAGCTTTTGTTGATTTTCACCTTGTATCCTCCTTTCAAGACACTATCCATTACATTCAACTGCTCTTCCAAGTCGTTCGCTGTCTCTGACAGAAGTACAATGTCATCAGCGAATCTCAACGTTTTTAATTCTTCTGCCTGAAGCTTAATTCCTACTCCATATTTTTCTTTGGTTTCCTTTACTTCTTGCTCGATGTACGAATTGAATTGGGGTAGGTGATTACCCTGTCTCTCATATTTGACAACCACTGCTTTCCTTCCACGCCTCCTGCCTCTCGTAACTGCCTGCTTGTTTTCTGTACAAACTATAAATAGCCTTTCGCTTCTTGCATCTTGGCCTGCTACCTTCAGAATATCAAAGACAGTATTCTAGCCGACATTGTCGAAAGCTTTCTCTAAGTGTCCAAATGCTATAAATGTAGGCTTACTTTTCCTTAATCTATCTTCTAAGATAAGTTACAGGGTCACTATTGCCTCACATTTCCCTACATCTCTCCAGAATCCAAACTGATTTTCCCCGAGATTTGCTTCTGACAGTTTTTCCATTCTTCTGTAAAGAATTCTTGTTATCATTTTAAGCTATGAATTATTAAACTGATAATTCGGTAATTTTCACATCTGTCAGTTCCTGCTTTCTTTGGGATTGAGATTATTACACTCAAAGGTATGACAATACTACGCCTGGCTCGTGCATTTTGCACATCAGATGAAATGTTTTGTCATAGATGGTGCTCGCATTATCGAGTCCTGGAACCTTCTTTCGACATAGATCTTTCCCTTCTCTATCAAATTCTATTTGCAGTATCATATCTCCCATCTCATCTTCATCTGCGTTCTGTTCCACTTCTATAACCTTGTCTTCATCTCTCTTGTATAGACCCTCTATATACTCCTTCCACCATTCAGCTTTCCCTTCTTAGCTTAGGACTGGTTTTCCAGCTGACCTCTTGATATTCATACAGCTGCTCCTCCTCTCTCCGAAGCCCTCTCTAATTTTCCTGTAGCTAGTATCTATACTTCGCGTTGTGAGATATGTTTCTGAATCCTTACTTTTGTCCCTAGCCATTCCTGCTTAGCCATTTTGCTTCTCCTACCAATATAATTTTTTTAGACGTTTGTATGACCTTTTGCCTGCTTCATTTGCTGCATTTTTCTATCTCCTTTCATCAATTAAATTCAACATCTTCAATGTTATTTAAGGATTTCCACAGGTCCTTATCTTTTTACCTATTTGAACCTCTGCTGCTCTCAAAGCTATTCACTTGTCTTCTACTGAATTCCTCTCCCCTGTTTCAGCCAATTGTTGTCTGATGTTCTCTCGGAAACTCTCAGCAACCTCTGTTTCTTTCTACTTATTCAGGCCTATCTAATTAATTTCCTATATTTTTTGCAATTTTTTGAATTTGAACCTAAATCATGATGATTAAATTGTGGTCAGAGTCCACATCTGCCATGGGAAATCTCTTAAAATTTAAAATCTTTTCACAATCTGAAAACTCCAGGCCTATTCCACGTATACAACCTTCCTTCATGATTCTTCAACGGTATGTTAGCAGTTATTAAATTATGCTGTGTGCAAAATTCTACCAGGTGGCTTCCTCTTTTATTTCTTTACCCCACTGCATATTCACCTTCTATTTTTCACTCTTGTCCTACCATCGAATGTTAGTGTCCCATCACAATTAAATGTTTGTCTCCCTTAACTATATGAATAATTTGTTTCATCTCACCATACTTTTATTCAATCTCTTCATCGTATATGGAGCTAGTTGGCTTATAAACTTGTACTATTGTGGTGACTGTGGGTTTCATGTCTATCTTCATTATCGCAATGTGTTCATTATGCTGTTCACAGTAGCTCACCCACATTCTATTCATTATTAAACCTACACCTGCATTACCCTTACTTGATTTTGTATTTATAACCGTTTTCATCTAACCAGGAGTCCTGTCCATCCTGCCCCCAAACCTCACTAATTCCCCGTATAAGTAACTTCATCCTATCCATTTCCCTTTTTAAATTTTCACAAGCCACCCCACCGAAAGCAAGATCCATGGTTTATGAGGAGTGGGGGTGGGGATGGGGGTGGGTGGAACTACATATATATGATTTAATTGGTAATGATTTAAGTATGCTCGAAAGAATGGCTCCTTTAGGTATCAGGAAGACCAAAGTATTCAACATCTTTACCAGCAAGACAGTCAGACCTGTCCATAGTTACAGAAATCTATAGCTGTTCTTTGAATTCTCCGTTTTATGAGAGTGGTGGCAATGACTATCACTAGATTTTTCCACACTCTTGACACTAGCAAAATCCTCTTGGAAGGTGGTGCTTCTGCCAGCCATAGTTGCATGTGCATCGCTGTAATAATAAATATGTTTCCCATTATCAATATCTTACTCAGTCTTTGCTCTATAGTGGGTATCCAACCTCACTAACATGGCTGATGAATCGGTTTCCATGCAGTCGAATAGCCTGTCATGAATTCCCTTCTGCTATTAACAAATCTTGCATTTAACTCACATTATTGTTGACAAATGAAGAACTGCAATATCCATTAAATGGTCATTTATTGAAATGACCAGTTTTGCAGCTTATGACTGCATCCTCTGACGAATGTCTAAGTAAAAACTGGGGGGAAAATAAAATTACAATATTCTTTATACCTCAAGTTAAAAAGGATGTACCAATACCGGATAAGAGTACTCACAATCAGTTCGTATAAATTCCAGACCACGATTAAATTGGGTGACCAACAGTCTCAGTCAAATCAAAATAAAATGTCGATCGAAGGAGTGGTAGTCAGGTAATGAAATGCCACAGATAGCAAGGGATCCTACAATAAAAACTTTAAGACAACTGATAAAGTCTAAAATTTTGAGTTTGAAAATTTTGAATTAAAATGAAAGTTATTAATGAAACAAGAACTTAATTAGACAAACTCAACATTGAGAGAGCTAAATAATGCCGAACAGACTCATGTGGCAGTAGCATACAGTGATATGCAAGGAGAAAAACGGATCAGATAAAAAAACCATAATAAAAGAGGAAACCTAAGATAAAAATAGATCATAAATAGACTAACCAAACAACGCTGAAAAATTGGAAGCATCTTGCATTGAAGTCTACACTAAATTTCGAGCTTCTCTAAAAGATCGCCAATCTTTGAGATTTAAATGCCATAAAGGCCTTTTTAAATGCCTTTGTTAATATTTTTATTCACAAAATTAGGCTGATAGCCATTATTGTGCGCTATGTAATAAATGAGTCTGCATTCTTTTTCTAAGGGTTCTTCACACAAGGGGATATTACACATCCCATGTAGCTGAATGACCTGATGGTTACCATTTTGTATGTTAAAGTATGATTAGAGGTGTTATGAATTATCAGATCGTTGGTAGTTGCATTCCTGTGTATTTCGAATTCTTGCTTAGTATTATTTAGTGATCAAAATATCTGAATAAGGAAACGATCCATCCTCAATATGTTGCACAGTGAAATGGATTTTGTGTTTTATGTTTAGCCACTCCACTTGGATGAGCGTTTATGTGGACTACAACACTAACCATTCCAATTGTTCCTTCTTTAGTGTATTATTTAAGAAACAATGTTCTTTTGTGTGCAAGATGTTCACTAACGAATGTTGTCACACCACCCCCACTCTGTTGTTGCCTTCAATAATCAACTGTTAATACATAATAATTTGCAATGCATGATTTTATTGACTTTCAGTCCATGTGCTGTTATTACTGACACATGTGGTGAATCCTCATGTGCACTTGCAGCAAATTGAACTTATTTCTAAGATTTTCACACTAAGGTGCATTTTCCTTGGGAGCACTGTTCTTATTTGTTTACCTTTCAGTCTGTGTAACTCATAAGACTTTGCGATAAGAGATTATGAATCTGTGGAATTAGTAGACACATCTTTTACACTGCACTGTAATGAGAATGTACTCACTTCTAAATCTGTCTCTTTGTAATATGAACAATGTTGTTTCACATCTACGGTGTTCGGTTCAACATTTTCCTATTGTTTTGTGCGCCTAAAAACGACTTGCTAATTATAATGTAGGATGATTGGGTCCATGGTTTTGTGAATTTCATCATAAAATCCTGCTATCTGATTAACTTTAGTTTTGTAGTTCTGTTTAAGCGAAGTCTGTACCTCATAAGTTCTTCAAGCTTCATTTTGCTTATATCTAATAGGTGCACAGGATTTAATTTTTGCACAGTTTCTGTAGCTCTGTAGTGTAGCGCTCAGTTCCTCTAGTAATACATGAAAGCTGAGGAAGATCATGTCGAGCTGGTGTATTTAATATAGTGACATCTGTGTTCTGCAATTTTCACAAGAACTTTCTGTACTCTCCGAGTGCTGACTTGCTCTCATTTTTGTGAATTTCGTTGGCACAACCTATGATTACAACGTCACGATTTCAGATTATTTGTTTCGATTACATTACTTAATGTCACTTTCGGTTTAACTTTAGGGAATACAGAATATACAGAATATTCTATGTATAAGGTGTCATGAAAGATGACAGAAGGGCTTTTCCCTGTGGCTATCCACATACAGTAAAAACCTTTTTGTGCTTCCAGGCGTTCAAAACTTTTTGTTTCGCTCTTTACCGAAAGATCCGTTGCATTTACTTCCACTTATACTGTTCTTTTTTTTCGCAGGTGACTAGAAATCAGAAGTACGTCTGTCTGTCTCGGCTGAAGTCGGAAAGCAGTCATGTGACGTCCCTCGCTCCTGTGGTGCGATCTATGTCTTCACCGACAAATTTACGAAAGCGTAACTATATCGCAGGTAAATATTTGTAACAACCAAGACTATAAATATGATTGTGCTCGTTTCATTCGCAACAATGTAAGTTGTGCACTTAGATCCCTACCTAACCACACCACCAAAAATCGCGACTTATTCCAAATAAACAGCGAAGTATTGATGATGTGCAAGACTGTAAACATAATTGCCACTGGTTTAACTGCAGCAATTTGAGCTGTACTCTTAGGTTCAAGACTAATCACACCCACTGAAATCTTGACAATTTGGGAAAAAACAATCAAATATTTGAGACAAGAAGGAATATAATGTCATTGCTGGTTGCTTCATTTGCAGCAATTTCATCTTTCGTTTTTTAATTAGAGGGGAAATTATAAAATTGAAGGAACTCATATATAATGTCGAATATTGCAGAACACGTTGCTGTTATGTGATTTAGGAACTCCTAGAATGTGTTACAAATGTGAGGATGAAAAAAAGTATTTGTGTGTACCTAGCCTTGCACCCACCAAATTCCCATCCACAACAGTGTGTCTTGAGCTCACGTGATTACTGGAAACATACACAAGGTACCAGTTTAATGATGTCTATACTAAAATTTCTTAGGACTTTTACAGACTATGTGTTATCAAGTGATATGTAATTGTAGTCAATTGTACGAACAGTGATACATCCTCATTGTTCCTTTTCTTTAAAATGGCATACTGTCTCAATACACAAGTTATAGTTCCAAAACAACCACACTATGATGAATCCAATTTGATGACTCAAAAGAAGGAAGCGAAGGAACTCACATGACCTCTTTCCAATGTTAGCATCGTGTCAGATGTACTTCTCCTTTTTAGTCGCCTGTATTTTTTCTCTGGCTGAATTGACAACTGTTAAGTTATTTAGGGACTTTGATTTGGAATTTCCTGTGCTTCTTTACTCTTTTATTTGATAATGTCTTCCTTTGTTTTCGATTTTACTGCGTCCATTTAAATTTATTTGTAGATTCAACACGTTTTCAGTTTTTAATTAGTCCTTACTTCGTCATCAGTAACAGTTTCTTTGGTTTGAAAATCACCATTAGCAATTTGAATTCGACTGTTTTTGTGCCTATTTTCTATCACAAATCCATACCATTTTTTCATTAAAGAGTTTTGTGTTTTCATGTTTGAGGAATATTACTTCTTTTTTAAGAGTTTCGATGTCACTGTTTAGAAACTTCATATTTTGTTTTTTCTTTTACCATGTTCAGAAGACCTTCATGTTCGTCACAAACACAATCACGAAGTGACCAACTAATATTGTCATTCACACATTTCAGATTCACATTTGCAAAACTTTCATGTAGCCAAGGAGCAGCACTGCACGCAAAGGATGCATTTTATCACTGGGTTTTTGCATTCCTTGCATGGAGAGTTACTACAAAACTGCTTTTTAACTGAGACTGAGATGGCAGTACACAGACCTACTGGCGCCATCTTGAAACTGTAGATTTCTCATAAACAATTGGAAGAAAGCACAAGTCACACTCATCTACAAGTAGAGAAGCAGAAGTGATTCAGAAAACTGCTGTCCAATATCTATGTCATCCATTTGTCGTAGAATCTTAGAGCATATTCTGAGCTAAAACACTGAGGTATCTCGAAGAGAATGACCTCTTCCATGCAAATCAGCATGCATTTCGAAAACACTGATCACATGAAACCCAACCCAAGCCCAATTTTCTCACATTACTTACTGACAGCCATGGATCAATGCAGCCAGGCAGATACAAAATTTCTCGATTTCCTAAAAGCATTTGACTCAATACTACACATAAGCCTATTACCAAAGTGAGATCTCATGGAATATCAAACAAATTTTGTGACTGGACTTAGGAATTCTTTGGTAGAGAGGATGCAGCAAGTTATCTTGGATGGAGAATCATCAATAGACGTAGAAGTAACTTTTTTGTACCCTGTGAAATGTGTTTGTACCCTTGCTTTTCATTATGTATATTAATGACCTCATGGGCAATGGTAACAGTAACCTCAGAGTTTTCAAAGATGAGGCAGTTTTCTATAATTGTGCAGTGTCTGAAAGAACCACACAAATACTTACTCGGAATTTGATAGGATTTCAAATTAGTGCAGAGCCTGAAAATTACTTTAAATGTTCGGAAATGTAAAATTGTCCACTTCAAAAAACGAGACAAATTAGTATCCTGTTACTACACTATCACTGAGTAGCAGTTGGGATTGGACGACTCATACAATTAATTACCTGGGTAAAACAATGTGTAGAGATATGAAATGAAACGATCACATTCAGTTGTAGCTAAAACAGGTAGCAGACTGCAGTTCACTGGCAGAACACTAGGGCAATGCAATCAGTATAAAAGAACTGCATACACAACATTCATGTGACCCATCCTAGAACAATATTGCTCAAGTTGTGGGACCTATACCAAGTAGGACTAACAGAGGATACTCAATTGATACAAATAAGGGTAGCACAAATGACACATGTTTATCTGATCCTTGAGCGAGTGTCACTAAAATGCTGAAAGTACTGAAATGGCATACACTTGAAGATGGATACGAAATATACCGTGAAAACCTACTTAGAAACTTCATAAAACTATTGTTAAATGCTAACTCTAGGAATACATTAAAACCCCTATGTATCTCTCCCATAGAGATCATGGAGATGAGATTAGAATAATTACAGTAGGACAGAGAAATTTAAACAATCGTTCTTCCCATGCTCCCAACATAAATGGAATGGGAAAAGGCTCAAATAACTGGTAAAGTGGATCATACGCACTTCGATGCATCTCACAATGGTTCACACAGTGACTCACCAATATGCTGATTAAATTTGGTGTTGTCGCCGTTAATGCCTTTTGAGTTACATACATATGGCTTTTATAAATGTCTGTTTTCAGTGCTGTGTTATATCCTCCATATGCATTCATCAATCTTTGAACGTCCCATCATGCAAGAGAACCTTCAGGGATGTGAAAGGAGTCAGGGCGTACATTAACAAAAGACATGAAACTTGTAGAAACGTAGTCTGCAGACTGTATTGCCAATTAAATCACCACACTACCTAACACGGTTTGTGTTATGACAGCGGGATATTTCCTATTAAATTACAAGGTAAACTGTTACTAACATTTTAAAGGTATTGGTGGTCTAGTTCAATTTCCCAAATCATCACAAGAGACCCTAAAATAATAACTCAAACTTTTTTGTAATCGAATTAATAACTAAAGATATATATCAACTATGTTTTCTAAAAGAAACTTTTTTTACCTTGAGATCAGCTGTTCTTCATTACAAAACTTCAGAGATAAAATTACCTTATGTTGACCATAAAATTTTGGACTAAAAACGCATTGATGTTACAGCATATTGAATGATGCACCACCCACAATTATTGGCACTCATATTGGAAATATGTGTTGCTGCAGAAAGTGATAATTATGATTTTTTATTCCATCTTTTGCAGTACTTTAATGCAGTGTTGTTGAGCTATTACCAAGATACCTTGTGAGATATGTCAAATTAATTCATAATATGCTGTTTATAAAATGTAACTATTACCCAGTCACTGTCAAATCATAAATCACTTTAGTGGAGCCATAATCTAAACAAATTATAAATTTAAAAAAGTCTGCCACTACATTTTTCTCTCTGGTGTGAAGGCCAATCTGAGGAACTACCACAGTGATTTTGATACAGTTTTCAGTAATAGATAGGCTTATTCATGAGGAATAATTGTGTATATAATTTATTACTGCTATACCAGTTAATTTGTCTGGGCATAGATACTAGTGCTACCTGTTTGAGGCTGCAAAAGATCACTGCTATTTAATAATGAAGAATTGTTTGATGTTTTATCAAATTATGGAGAATATCATGAAAATGTATCAAGAGAAGAGAATAGGAAGAGCTAGTGCTGTGCAGTCATTCAGAATGTTTGCTGGTTATGCTCAGCTTGCGTCATGTGAAAAATATAGTTTAGAAACAAGCTTAAAAAATGGCCACCACTTTCAAAATACCAGCTTTCTTTAAATACCTCACCTTCAGAAATCTGATTAAGAGGGGGATCATTATTGGTACACATACTTCTGCTTCATTTCTCTAACATATGGTATTTTACAATTGTTTAATTGAAAAAGCATACTTAAAAAGTCACATACCATAAAAAAATTTGATGTTATACAAAAGAATAAGGTTTAGCTCGAAATTCTAAAAATTAAATCAGTAACACGTGTTTCATTACGTGTACGGATATCTTCTCATCTGTTGAAAGTTATAAGATGTAAAAACTTTAGTTGTTTCATAATATCCACTGGTTGGATGGCAGCAGTTGGTGGTACAAAAGTTTATGATGCTCGATAACCTCTTTCACACACAAGAAACTAAATATTTTTTGGCAAATAGCAAATTGGCACAACATTATATCCTGTCTCATTGACAAATATTTTCATTGAGATTACATAAGCTTTTTGATTGGAATATACGTAAGGTAAATATATTTTTAAATAAAGCTTTCTTCTGTAGATTCTTGTAAAACCTACAACATAGTTAAATCACTCCACTTCTCTCGTCGAATCTCAGTGCAGTGCCAACAGTTCTATGTGCCTCAAGATTGCATTAACAGCCACATGATGAAAACTGAATTATATTTCTATAGATAAATACATGATCTCTAAAGTATATTGCTGATGTTCTTGGTATTTAAATTAAGGAAAATAGAGATCGGTTTTGTATGTTAACAAACACTGATTAAGAGAAGAAAACTGTGTGTGCTGTCATGCATTTACTTACAGATTACTGCAGACTCAGCCAAGGTTACGGTGATCATTGATATATCTGACCAGTGATGTAGGCTTAAAGTATATTGTGTCTGATGTTTGTTATTCGTATTTTGAAAGTGTATTTCAAGCAGCTGTCATGCGACTTACATTGTGTTTAGATAAACACAGTCTCTAAATAGAAAATATGCCTAAAATTGATACAATTAATAAGATGTACAGGAAAATTAATTTTCTTGGTATTTTATGACCCTGTCACTTCACTGTGGGAATTATAACCCAACAAAGAATCTTTCTTACCTTTATAATTTTATTACAAGTTCATACAAACTTGTAAACAAACTTCTGCTAATCAATGTTGGCAATCTGCAAGACCAAAAAATTATATGGGTGAAACTAACAGCTAACAATCCAAAGGTAGGTCACGAATAAAGTTGGTATTTTTAGCTATTAAATAATAAAAGTGTTAATAGCTTCAGAGGCAAAATGAATGTGCTCAACTGGAATGATGTTATGCATGCTTCCAAAAATATTGAGGATGTCTTAAGCAAATTTGTCAGCACATTCTCTTAAATTTTTAATGTCTGCTGCCCAATGATCACAAAATGTATAAAAAATAAACACAAGACACATGCAGACAAAATCTGATATTTACAGAAGCTAATATGGTTAAATATAATCTGTCATATCGTAATATGGTTAAAAGTGATAACAGTGATAAAATAGTTTACATTAATATAATCCATTCACTGCAGTTCTGTGTCTTAAATTATGGTTCACATTAGTCTCAAAAGACGGTACAGATCAGGAAACCAGTTCACTTAAATGTGCGGTAAATGAAGAACCATGGACCTTTCCGTTGGTGGGGAGGCTTGCTTGCCTCAGCAACACAGATGGCTGTACCATAGGTGCAACCACAACGAAGGGGTATCTGTTGAGAGGCCAGACAAACGTGTGGTTCCTGAAGAGGGCCAGCAGCCTTTTCAGTAGTTGCAGGGGCAACAGTC
This sequence comes from Schistocerca serialis cubense, assembly GCF_023864345.2. Classification (NCBI taxonomy): domain Eukaryota; kingdom Metazoa; phylum Arthropoda; class Insecta; order Orthoptera; family Acrididae; genus Schistocerca; species Schistocerca serialis. The sequence goes on from NC_064642.1 coordinate 27,866,071, forward strand.
TGGATGATTGACTGATCTGCCCTTGTAACACTAACCAAAACGGCCTTGCTGTGCTGGTACTGCGAACGGCTGAAAGCAAGGTGAAACTAAAGCCGTAATTTTTCCCGAGAGCATGCAGTTTTACTGTATGGTTAAATGATGATTGCGTCCTCTTAGGAAAAACATTCTGGAGGTAAAATAGTCCCCCATTCGGATCTCCGGATAAGGACTACTCAGGAGGACGTCGTTATCAGGAGAAAGAAAACTGGCGTTCTACAGATCGGAGCGTGGAATGTCAGATCCCTTAATCGGGTAGGTAGGTTAGAAAATTTAAAAATCGAAATGGATAGGTTAAAGTTAGATATAGTGGGAATTAGTGAAGTTCGGTGGCAGGAGGAACAAGACTTTTGGTCAGGTGAATACAGGGTTATAAATACAAAATCAAATAGGGGTAATGCAGGAGTAGGTTTAATAATGAATATAAAAATAGGTGTGCAGGTAAGCTACTACAAACAGCATAGTGAACGCATTATTGTGGCCAAGATAGACACGAAGCCCACGTCTACTACAGTAGTACAAGTTTACATGCCAACTAGCTCTGCAGATGACAAGGAAATTGAATAAATGTATGATGAGATATAAGAAATTATTCAGGTAGTGAAGAGAGACGAAAATTGAATAGCCATGGGTGACTGGTATTCGAGAGTAGGAAAAGGGAGAGAAGGAAACATAGTACGTGAATATGGATTGGGGGTAAGAAATGAAAGAGGAAGCCACCTCGTAGAATTTTGCACAGAGCACAAATTAATCATAGCTAACACTTGGTTCAAGAATCATAAAAGGAGATTGTATACATGGAAGAAGCCTGGAGATACTGACAGGTTTCAGATAGATTATATAAGGGTAAGACAGAGATTTAGGAACCAGGTTTTAAATTGTAAGACATTTCCACGGGCAGATGTGGTCTCTGACCACAATCTATTGGTTATGAACTGTAGATTAAAACTGAAGAAACTGCAAAAAGGTGGGAATTTAAGGAGATGGGACCTGGATAAACTGACTAAACCAGAGGTTGTACAGAGTTTCAGGGATACCATAAGGGAACAATTGACAGGAATGGGGGAAAGAAATACAGTAGAAGAAGAATGGGTAGCTTTGAGGGATGAAGTAGTGAAGGCAGCAGAGGATCAAGTAGGTAAAAAAACGAGGGCTAGTAGAAATCCTTGGGTAACAGAAGAAATATTGAACTAAATTGATGAAAGGAGAAAATATAAAAATGCAGTAAATGAAGCAGGCAAAAAGGAATACAAACGTCTCAAAAATGAGATTGACAGGAAGTGCAAAATGGCTAAGCAGGGATGGCTAGAGGACAAATGTAAGGATGTAGAGGCTTATCTCACTAGGGCTAATATAGATACTGCCTACAGGAAAATTAAAGAGACCTTTGGAGAAAAGAGAGCCACTTGCATGAATATCAAGAGCTCAGATGGAAACCCAGTTCTAAGCAAAGAAGGGAAAGCAGAACGGTGGAAGGAGTATATAGAGGGTATATACAAGGGCGATGTACTTGAGGACAATATTATGGAAATGGAAGAGGATGTAGATGAAGATGAAAATGAAATGGGAGATACGATACTGCGTGAAGAGTTTGACAGAGCACTGAAAGACCTGAGTCGAAACAAGGCCCCAGGAGTAGACAACATTCCATTAAAACTACTGACGGCCTTGGGAGAGCCAGTCCTGACAAAACTTTAGCATTTGGTGAGCAAGATGTATGAGGCAGGCGAAATACTCTCAGACTTCAAGAAGAATATATTAATTCCAATCCCAAAGAAAGCAGGTGTTGACAGATGTGAAAATTACCGAACTATCACTTTAATAAGTCACAGCTGCAAAATACTAACACGAATTCTCTACAGACGAATGGAAAAACTGGTAGAAGCCGACCTCGGGGAAGATCGTTTTGGATTCCATAGAAATATTGGAACATGTGAGGCAATACTGACCTCACAACTTATCTTAGAAGAAAGATTAAGGAAAGGCAAGCCTACGTTTCTAGCATTTGTAGACTTAGAGAAAGCTTTTGACAATGTTGATTGGAGTACTCTCTTCAAATTCTGAAGGTGGCAGGGGTCAAATACAGGGAGCGAAAGGCTATTTACAATTTGTACAGAAACCAGATGGCAGTTATATGAGTTGAGGGACATGAAAGAGAAGCAGTGGTTGGGAAGGGAGTGAGACAGGGTTGTAGCCTTTCCCCAATGTTATTCAATCTGTATATTGAGCAAGCAGTAAAGGAAACAAAAGAAAAATTCGGAGTAGGTATTAAAATCCATGGAGAGGAATTCTATCAGAGACAGCAAAGGACTTGGAAGAGCAGTTGAACAGAATGGACTGTGTCTTGAAAGGAGGATATAAGTATTTGTATGAAGTGTAGCCATGCGTGGAAGTGAAACATGGACGATAAATAGTTTGGACAAGAAGAGAACAGAAGCTTTCGAAATGTGGTGCTACAGAAGAATGCTGAAGATTAGATAGGTAGATCACATAACTAATGAGGAGGTATTGAATAGAATTGGGGAGAAGAGGAGTTTGTGGCACGACAAGAAGAAGGGATCGGTTGGTAGGACATGTTCTGAGGCATCAAGGGATCACATATTTAGCATTGGAGGGCAGCGTGGAGGGTAAAAATCGTAGAGGGAGACCAAGAGATGAATACACTAAGCAGATTCAGAAGGATGTAGGCTGCAGTAAGTACTAGGAGATTAAGAAGCTTGCACAGGATAGGGTTGCATGGAGAGCTGCATCAAACCAGTCTCAAGACTGAAGACCACAACAACAACAACAAATGAAGACAGCATTGAAAATCCTCATTGTAAGTGTAAGAGTGCTTGGTGTATTATTAATACAGAATTAGATAGAAGTAGTAATGGTGAAAAGTAAAAAATGATGTTTATTTATTTCTTATTAATGTTACAAAGGCCAGTTTCCCAACACACAGTTATAATGCAAACCTCACTCTATCTCTGTGTACGCAAATTAGTTTCTACATTACTGTGTAAACACAGTGACATCTACCACCAATTTATAAATACAATGTCATTAAATGAATGGTAGAAATTAAATATTCAATATCTTTAGATATTATGATAGGTCAAATGTTATATTTTAAAGTGAAATTGAGTAAATATTACGTCCTCTGTGCACTTTAATAAATTAGATCCTCGTTAGTCGCATTTTACGGAATGACTAAAGCAGGTAAAGGCTTTTCCTTTACATAAAAGAGTGACACACACTTTACTGATAATTATCACCCAGTTTCTCTGGTTCTTACATTTCCCAATATAATTGAGTACTGTATACAACTGGAAATGTAACTTCATTTGTCAATAATATCTTTGCTAACAATTTCAGATCACGACAATTAATAGTCGAAGCTATTGTAAATAAATTCCTTTTGAGTCAAAATTACCTGCCGAAGCCACACTAAAGGCTTTTGATGCTGCAAATCTTTAATTACTGTAAAGAGTATGGTTTAACACCATGAAGGACTTGGAACTCTATCTTCTGAAATCTACCTCAGTAAGAAGAAAGAAAACTTTACCTACAACAAAGAAAAGTCACATTTTCTAAATATGACTTGGGGGCTTCAATAAACATCCGTGCCTGGATCCTGGAGCTTATAATACTCGTAAATGACCTAACTTGTAATATGCCACATAAATCTATGCTTTACGAATATATCACTATATTACTTAATTCTAAAAATATGTGAAACAACAGTTCCTTAAATCATTGAATATCTTGTTGCAAGCCAATGAGTCATTTACTAATTACGATAAGGCTATGAGCACTATTTTCATTTTATCCAATATCTACTACGATTGCATTTCTTTTAATTTCATCGATATATATCTGGATTCGAAATTAATATGAATCTCTCATACAGAATATATTTGCATTACTTATTTTTGTGTTGATGTGAACTTTGTATCCCTGAAAAATTCTTCCTTATTTCATAATCCTTTCTTTCACAGCCCCCTAAGATGTGGAATTCTTTTATAGGCTAATCCTTCTGTGACCAGAAAAAGTGGTAGAAACTGGCCATCAGGTGCAAGTCTGGAATTTCCAAAACTTAATTATCATATGGGGACTATTTTTAACAGCTAAATGTACCAGCAGTACCAACTCCATTTTAAACTGTTAGCTTCTTTTATATAAAACCTTAAGCCAATCTGTACATCAGTATAACTGTCCTAAAACATTAAAAATAGATAAAACTACAACTACATTTAAGAAAGCACAGTGAAGTTATCTGTTGGGTATGAAACTGCTTTATGTATTACCTTCAGAGGCATAGAATATCTGTAAAACTGTATCACAACAATGGTTGAATGAAAAAACTGTTTCCACAACTGAATAATTTAAAAACATTTCAAGAGATAATCTAAATTACAAAATAATTCACATGAAAACTTTTACCTAATTTCATGATTTAAGTGTTCCTTCTCCTATAATCTTGTTTTGTGCATATCATTTGTTATCAAAATATATGTACCAAAAAAAAGGGAATAAAACACATAGTACACGATGTGTCGATGCTAAATCGTCTAACAGTCATGCGCCGAAAGAAAAGAATTCACACGTAAATGCAACGGGGCAGAACATTAACATCGAAAGAGCCGGAAATGCAATTCAAATGGCAGCATTCGCATAAGTCTTCACCGGAATAGACAAAACGTGTTTCCGTGGCCAATATTTAGGGTTCTGAAGGAATTATACAATTTATAAACTTTTGAACTTATTTTAGTTCGAAAATAAACTACCGGTACTGTAATTTCTAAGGATATCTCCAGCATTAAGAAAGAAAACGTTAATCAGAGAAACATGGCTTAGACCTCGGTCAGATACCCATAGGCATAAAATCACCATGGACGTAAACACTGACTGTGAAAGCCTGCGTTGTTATGATTTACTTTCAGTTAAGTGCAAGATATATAAACAACTCGAGTTTTTCATTAAGCGCGCAGCGTGTGTTTCGTTCTTGTTTTATATGATTTTTTTCTATAGTTTTCTTTTATTTGTTGGGATCAATTCCTTGGAAATATAAAAAAAAAATAAAAGGGCCATTAACGTACATATGCACTTATTTGTGCGTCCTCGTGGTAAGTACTAGTACGTCAATAGTAACATTGAGTTTGGTTTTGTGATGTAATTGCAGCCTGTCTAGCCCTGACTGTTTGGAAAGCGGAGGGTGGTACATATTTTTCATGAATGAAGATACCCTTAATTTCCTGATATTGTTGTGAAATTTCCAGAAACAACTCCAACAGGGAGGAAAGTAAAGCCAATGTTATCTCCAACGCACTGTTTTTGTTGTATGGATGTGAGCCTGAGAATGTAACTTTATTTAGCAGTGCACCCAACTATGTAATTTATATTCGTCTGTGATGTTTCATTGTTTGTTGCAGTTATTGCAATTACCTCTACACATACTTTAATTGGGGGAAGGCCGGAAAAATGGAATCACAACCAATCACGAATGCGAAATGTGAAAAGTGAACAGTGCTTCGATTTGCATGCCGGGAATGCAGCGCAGTGTAATATGGCGGCTGACACGGGTATGGATACGTGTCCATCCCCAGAAATACCAGATTCAAGGAAAAGGCCGCTCGATGGTGATGTTGAAAATGGGGTTACGAAGAAATCGCACTATGCCGGAGGTAACCTAATCGTTCTTAATAATTCCTAAGCTGCCAAGATTCATAAGTAGTCAAGCATAAGTTTTGCCATACTGTTGCTATGTGTTGGTTCCACTTTGGCGTTTGAGGTGGCAGTAATGGAGAAATGTGCGCAATACGGTTCTGTTTTCAATGGAAAAAGTGAGTTATTAAAAGAAAATATGACGGAAAAATGATGGCGAGAAGTCAATATTTCGATGTAATATTTCAGTTTAGCCCGTAAATAATGTTATTTGTCGAAAATTGTAGCGCAACGATGCTGTCATAATGATGGCTGGCTGGTGACTTGCAATAAAATGTTACGTGACAGTGAAGACGTGACGGTCGTACTGGAGAGAATGAATTGTTATTGATTTTTATCAAATGAATTCGTATTTTCACTTCTATTGTTGCGATTTTCTGCACACACAATTTATCTATTGATGACATGCGTGTTATGGAGCCTACCGAAGGAGGTAACAGATAGTTAGTAAATGCCAGAAGTCTAATTTTATTACACAGTTGATTTCTGGGGCACATGTGCAGTGCTATGTACGCATTCCGCCAGGTACTTTTTCTATGAAGGTGATGTCGAAATGTATAAACTAACGATATTGTACAGGTCATTTTCTCTAGTCTTTCTCAGCTGTAACAGACTACTCTTATTAAATGCCCCATTTACTTGAATTTAATTCTGAGGAGTGACGTTTTAAGCAGATATACTTCGCACACCCAGTTAATGAAAAATATTTGAGCAGGAATGACAGCCTAGATACTGTTTTTCCCAGTAAATAGGTTGACGTAATTTATTAAGAGAATATATCATAGCGCTTTGCAGCTTGGATATAAAATCAGAATTCGGTTAATGATGTATTAAGTTTTTCTGTTTTGCAGGAAACCTGGTTAATCGTTTATATATACGAAGTTATCGTGTGACAGTATGCACATCATCTAATTTGCTCGTTTGAAGATTTTTAATTATCGTATTATGTCATGTAAATTTGTTATTGTTAACGGATTTAGATGACATATATTGTATTACATGTATAATAATCATTCAGGCGTTCCTTTTTCAACACAGCAGTAAGATTTTGGGGTCATTCAGTGTTATGGACGTACCATTTGTTCAGTTGACATCAGAGTGTTAACGGAAAAATACACACACTCGTGAATATAAACAACATACAGCGAAGGTTTGATGTAGGCAGTGTTTATTGACCACTAAACAAAGCAACAGGAAGTGTTATAGATGTAACAAAATCTCGTTTCATGGAATGGCCCTTCAGCATACTTCGTGTGGGGAAACGATTGTGTGTGTTTTCACCATCTGCAAGTAGGTTCCATCGTTACTGAATACTGGTGCTTTGCACCATATGGCTTTTCATTAAAATTGAACTACATTTAAATTTAGTGGTTCTGTTCAGAAAGTGATCGAAGATTTATTTCCATTGCTTTTCAAACTGTTTCAGTATCCATAATCGACAAGGGAGTTGGTCAAATATTTTTATTACTACGTAGCTTGCTGTCTTGCACTCATGAGTTAACATTGATGCTATTATTTTTGTACTGCAGTGGCAGTCATTTGGGAAGAATAGGGTTCAACCTCAGTTCAGACAGAAATGTTTAGATTTCTTTTGACTGTTTTAAGGTTAAAGTTAAGGTGCTATGTATAGAAAAACAGGACAGTTAAGTCCCCGTCCTTGTCCAGTGTGAACTTTTTCCACTGGTAATGTCCTCTTCGTTGAAATGTTAGACATTAATATCCTTTTATTATTTTCATACAGTACGCAGTTCGTAAAGACAAATTCCACAAGTAAACATACTTGTTAAATGAAATCACTTTCAGGCATAACGTGTTAGCCTACTTTATTTGAAATAAGCAGATACAGTACTCAGCTGGTTGATTTTGATACCCAAGATAGGCCTAACTTCAAAATGTACATAAGTGTAAAATCGTGATATACTTGGGTACCGTTCAGATTTGAAAATGACGAAGGTGTTGAAAATGTTGAGCCACACATTATTCATGCAGCACATTTTTGACAATCTAATTGCTGTACTGCATTATTCCACATTTTAATATATGGAAGATTGCAAAGTAAGCTAACATCCAGATAGGCTACTTAAATTATACAAATTGCCTTTTGCATGTGGAGCAAATGTTAGTGAACTTAAGTGCTTGATATCTATGCAAGAAGTCTAGTGACTTGTAATAATTCTAGTTACGTTACTAACAGAACACACAGGAATACTGAAGATACTTTACTAGATTATTTGTAGAAACAAATTTTCCCAAACATTAGCCTTTTAAGAAACAAAATTACCTGTCCTGGATAACAATGAAATTCATGTCAGTATGTACTCTTAGGAAACCCGTAATTATGTGTTGAGTCAATCATGATTAGGCCTACTGGGATTCCCTTCCCCAATCCCTCTCAATTTAAGTGAACATGAAGACATAATTTCCCATATTTTAGATTTGTTCATGTAAAACTCCACCATACTGACAAGGATGCCTTTGAGATAGTCACCTGGTTTAAAATGTTGGCAATTTCTGTAGACATAAAATACATAACCAATCACTTTGTGCTAATAGTTTTCTTTCGGCCCATGTTAATCAGTCATGTTACATAAGATCAAATACCAGTCAGGATTTTAACAACTGGAAGTTCTGCTTTTGAAAAATTGAAACTAGAAATTGTTGTCTAACAGTAAAGACGATACAGACCCTTCCCCTTTCAGTCATGTGTAAAAGGAAATGCTTTACACTAAGAGAATTGCAAATACTAAAGTATTAGATCAGCTCACAAAACAGGAGTTGAAAATGGCTAAAGTGTAGAACAGGACCAGTGCCACTGTGTTTCTCTATTGCATATAAGTGGACATCACATTAGTATTGCATAGCCAATGGAATGGTTCTTTCACATAACCAATGATAGGTGAGAATAGAGGAGCTGAATTTCTAGCACCGAAATCGAAACAATTGTCTTCTTCACTATTGTCACAAAAATTTTGTTTGTGTTTTTATTTTATTCCAAATATGTCACAAATTATGGGCTTTTGGTTCTCCAAATGAAACGAGTATTTATTAGAGTTATAATCTTGGCCATCACAAAGTTTGACTGTTTCTTGCGAACTTGTTAAGATTTCTGATGTTTTAGTATATTGATTTGAGGTTGTGACAATATTCCTTTCTCTTGTTTCAAAACCTGTTGTATGTCTGTTACTCACCCATTAGCTGTGTAGAACCAGCAGCTGACACACCTTCTTTCACTTGCCATACCTCACAGTAACTGCTGATAGTATTGCTGCATGAGACATGTAAGTGCGCCACTGGTTATGATATAGACTTCTACCAGTGAAAATTGTTGAAGATGTTCCCATGAAATACTATCCAAAATAAGCTTCCAGTCACCATGTAAGAACCAGAGGTGAGTTCTTCAATAAGTGAGTCATGGTTTCAAACAAGAACATGGAAGAGAGACTTTTTGAACTTGAAATCTGTTTTATTGCCAGGAACCATTTAGTGGAGCTAACCCCATTGATGTGTACATTGTCACTGGTAATGTATGTCAGTTAATTTTAATGTGACCTACAGCTGTTTTCATCTCTCATGTGCTAGTCTACTCATCTTTATGTAACTACTGCATGACGTGCGAATACCATCCCCCCCCCCCCCCCCTTGTGAACTGCGACACGTTGTTTACAAGTGTAAGTTTCAAACGATTTAAAAAGTAATATTTGCTATTAGTAATATGAGTGTTGCATCATTGATAATTACAATTTGTGACTTCAAGACAGTCAAATGTTGTTACTGCTAGTTTAGTTCAGTGCTTAACTTAATACATATTTTCATTGCAGGTGGGGACGGCACTTACCATTTCAAACTACTGGTACCAAGCACTGCTGCTGGAGCTATCATAGGAAAGGGTGGAGAGACAATAGCTCAGCTGCAGAAGGACACGGGTGCGAGAGTTAAAATGTCGAAGGCCAATGACTTTTACCCAGGTAACGTTGATACATCGGGCACACAAATAGTTCCAGCTAAAAGTTTTATGAAGTAGCCTTTTTTAAAGAGTTAATCAGTCAGTAATGGGAAATGGTATGATGTATTGGCTTAAATGGGAATATGTTCATTGCTACATGTAAAAAGGTGAATCTGTCTTCGTGTATTTTGTCTTTGTTCATTGGAAGTTCCAGTTTCCATGATTCTTTTGTAGAGAAAGCTTGGTTTCAATATGGGACATCTGGTATTAACTAATGTTGTCAAACTGCTGAGCACATTCTATTCAGAAATAACATCATTTTGGTATTTAAATGCTCTACGAAAGACAGTAAATACTTTCTAAAGACCATATCCAGTGATTTACAATTTCTGTGTAGGTTGCTATCTGGGAACATTTGAAATTATGACACTAATTTTTTCATCCCCATTCTGTTATTCCATTGAAGAGTGCTTTTGAAAGAAGCTAAATTGTCCTGGCATACTTTTTGTTGTTGTTGGTAAATCTTTTCAGATCATATCTAAATTGGAACTCCATTGTAGCAGTGATGGAATTTCTCTTCATTTCGTCTCTTGTAGACAAACACCTTTTTGCATTGCCTTAGGTGGTGTTTGAAGTACTCATACCCTGCCATCTGCCAGTACCAGTATATATCAGTAACTATCAAAGTAACCTTTTGCCATGTTAATAATGCCCATGCAAATCCGTGTGCCCTACGACACAACAGCAAGCAGAAACACACGTGTGGTACAGTGGCTTGGCGAGGTCAGGGTTTTATTTGGTTCATCTGTTCACTGGCTGTTTGTTTTCCAGCATTGAATTCGTGATTTTTTTTTTTTTGGGAGAGACAAGTCGGTACACTGTTAAAATTCCCAATTCAGGTCCCACAAACTTGGTCACGATATTCTCTCTTTCCTCAGTATTTACCCAATTATGAGGTTCTTTTCCCAAATTCATCATTTGAAAAATACAGGTCTGCCTGGTAATCACTGATTAAACTGTTGCTGCTGAGGTCAATATTTGTACATTGTTAGTAGAGCAGATAGGGATTGTCTTAAATTTACAGATGACACTTTGGCAGTTAAGGTCACTTGTAGATTTATTTCAAAGACTTTGGAAGGGCAGGGGTGGGCAAAGAATAATACTTGTATTTGAACCGGCTCGAGATTTCCTGATATGCCAAAGTGCTTGATACAATATTGATGTTGTTCAAACAATTCTGTGACATTGGACTTGTGCAGCAAAAGTGCAAGGGATATGTGAGAAATTATAAACTGTCCAAAACAGCAATCTATTGCTCTGCTTAAAATTTGACAATTTTATGAAAGACAGGAGGAAATAGCATTAAATTCAATCATCTAACAAACTCTTGTATTTGAACAGATTCGTAATAACTGTACTCATGCATGTATGGCTACTGAATGTGAACATTAATGCTAATTTTTAATTAAAGGTAACATTGAAAAGTGAAAATGTTGTACAAAAAATTGATTTTGAACCCTGATCAATATTTTATTTGGTTGTGAGAGACTAACGATGGGTAGCAAGTGAGAAATCCGGTCACTGTTCATCTGTTAGAATACGGTATTAAAGCATTACCAGCTCTTAATGAGCTTTAGAATGTGATGATGACATTCAGATGAATCAAGAAGAAACATTAAATCAGCATGAAATGTCTAACAAACAGTTGGTTGTATTTCTAGAAGGCGAAAGTGGGACACTTGAAAAACAGCATTTTTGACTATGAAATTTTGAAGGGCAAGAATTGTCAAGAAGAAAATCGTTGCAGATAAAAGGGGATGAGAAATTGTATCTCATACTAGTTATCACTGTCTGCAAGAATACTGTACTGGTGGCATACAGATCGTACAAGTATATATACATTTCTAGCAGTTGAAATGTTAATTCATTTACTTAAGCATTACTTAGCATAATTCTGATGAGGTTCATGTACAACAAATCTAATGGTAATTAAATTGCAGGTTTGCGTTTTATATCCTCTTTACTTGTGCTATCATGTAATATTTTGCTCTTCAAGTAGCAAAACTTGTTTACAACTTTGTTTTTCACGTCTTAATGTTCGAGGGTGGTTTGAAAAGTTCTTACATCACCGAAACTTTTTTTTATTTATCAATGTAGTCGCCTTTTAGACTAATGCACTTGGTCCGACAATGTTCCAGTGCTTTGATCCTATCTTGAAAATGATTTCCTCCAGGCCTGCAAAATAGTTGTCAACTCTGGCTATCAATTCTCTGATTGAAGTGAATCTTCGTCTGCCAAGAATAATTTTCAGTTTTGGAAAGAGGTGGAATTTACGGAGCCATATCAGGTGAATAAGGCAGGTGTGGCAACAATTCATACCTTAGTTCTTGTAATTTTGCCAAGGCGATGGCATGTGTGTGGGCATGCGTCAAGAGTCATGGCACCCATCTTGTAGATAATTTTTTCATTTCTAATTCTTCAGTTAAAATGTTATATACCTTTTCAGATGACATCTGGCAAATCTGAGCAGTTTCACACACTTTCAATCGGCGATCCTCGGTGACCATTTAGTGCATTTTTGCAATGATTTCTGGAGTAGTGACACATCTTGCCGACCACTGTGCAGGTCATCATCTAAGCTCTCCCGGCCAAATTTAAATTCATTTGTCCACTTGGCGACAGTTGAATATGAAGGAGCAGAATCCCTAAGTGTATTCTGGAAATTTTAAAACCACCCTCATAATCTTACCAAGAATATTTGATCTGATTTGATTACACTTCCTTAACCTCGTTTGTGCCCATCTTGTAACCTATTTTCAAGACACTGTCAATTCTGATCACCTGATACTGAAAGGGCTTTGCTAATACAAGGAAGAATAGCTCAGCAGTCAATCTCAATCCCATGTTATTATTATTATTATTATTATTATTATTATTTTGCTTTTTTTGTATCCAGATTTCAGCTCTAAATAGCCGTGCTTTGAAGATGGCTATTTGTAGCTGAAATCTGGATATATGACATCACAAATATGGCAGAAACGTCCATAAACCACGATTTCAATATGGCGCATATAAAGTAGTTACGTACACATTAAGAGGACGAAAATACATCGAAAAGCAAACACACACACGTTCCACAGAAAGCCTAATGACACTTAACGGGACAAGCGTGGGAAATAGGGGGGTTTTGGGTGGGGACAAATTAAATATAAACAAATTAAGACACCCACCCCCCATACAAAACCACGCAAAACAATGAAAAAGAACTGACGTCACAAAACTCCCCATCTGGAATCTGACACTTCCCTCGACCTATATAGCTCAACAGCAGCGCCCGATCCCGGAAATTAGGACCTAACACTTCCCTTGACCTATAACGCTCAAAAACATCTCCCGATACTAATACCAACATTAACAGCCACATATTTGGATCGAACACTTCCCTTGACCTGTTATCCTTAAGACATCTCCACATACAGCCGTCCCTGGTCCGAGATGCCGGAACTGTAAGTAAGCCTCATTTCTTCGCGACATACTGAACACTTTAAGGCTTCATCCAAAAATCCGAATAGCTGAAGAAATTTTATTAGAGACAATGCACTGTCCCCCATCCTAGCCGACAACCGAAAACTGTTGACCCTGTCAGTCATATCCATACCTACCAAAGACATAAAAAAAGCAATTTACCAAAATTCACACACGACGCCACATTCGCAAACTAAACCAAAAACATCACCTAACACACCACCAGAAAGCACCACCGATCGCATCAAAACGACATCTACAAACACGCCACTCTCACAAACTAAATTCCGCGCCGTCGTGACTTCACACACAACAACAGCCTTATGTCACGGGTCAAAGCCGGACACTTCGGTCGACCCCTTCCGTATAATAATCTACAGTTGCCATGCACAATGATTCCTTAGGGAATCAAAGTAGGTTAGGTGACAATTTCATTCGCAAATCTTAAAACTTTTTATTTCTTCTCCCTGAACCGTAATTACTTTTCCAACTTGCTCCTAATTTTCCTCTACTGTTTGCTCATCAATGGCATCAGAATTTTAAAAAGTGTACTCAAATTGACTGTGTAATATAAAAATCACCTTAATATGCACATACCTTTCTCCCTGCAGTCGAGTGAGCACAGTGTAGAGAGGCAGGTGTGTGTGTGTGTGTGTGTGTGTGTGTGTGTGTGTGTGTGTGTGTGTGTGTGAAGCTTGGAAGAGGAAGTTCATTCCAAAAGCTAGCAAAGCTGTGCAACTATTGTTTGTGTACCTATCGACAACGCAGCGCTTCCGCCTTTTGGCGAGTCGTCTCCTTTATTCCAAAATAATCCGTAATTCTCAACCAGAACTTTCTGTACCTTATAAATGTAGGTTTATCTTACTGCAGTCTTAGTTACAAGTGTTGGTATTGCTTCATATATTTCTCTGGCTTCTACCAGTCATTCTGTCCTTTTGTAGATAATTCATGCCAGTATTACAACCATGATCTGTAAGCACCTTCCTTCTTTGGAATTGGAATTAATGCAGTCTTCCTGAAGTCTGAGATTTTTTTTTCCATCCAAGTATCTCAGTAGTTTTGAAGGAATGTCGTGCTCCAGATATGTTGTCATGTCTTGATGCATTCTCACGATATATCCCCCGCCATCATCTTAATCCCCTTCCTCTTCTTTCTCCACAATACGGTCCTCAAAGTTTCTCTCCTTTGTAAAGACCTTTCATACATTCCTTCCACCTTTCAATCTTTCCTTTGCTTAGTACTAACTTGCCATATGACCTCTTGATATTCATATTTGTGCTTAAAGTTTCTCTAAAGGTTTCTTTAAATTTTGTCGTTTTCATCAGTTAAATTTAACGTATCATGTTTTAACCGAGGATTCTTACTGGACCTTGTATTTTTGCCTATTTCATCCCATGTTGATTTCTCTACTTCATCTTCCAAAGCTACCCACTAGTCTTCTCTTGCATTACATTCTCTTTCTTCAGTCAATAGTTGGCTAATATCCCTCTTGAACACTGTCATGTTTAGTTGTTTCTACTCATCCAGGTCAGATTATTTCTACATTAGTGCAGTTGCTTGTACCAAGTGTTTGCAATGGGTAAATAGTGCTCTACAAACTTCTACCAGGCAGCCCCCCCCCCCCCCCCCCCTCCACCTCACTTATTTTAAACTGTCAGTGCTCTACTGTTTTCCATCTCTTTATCTTCTTAATGTTATATTCCAATTCACAATTGAAATTGTCACCTCTATTAACAATGTGTATTACTTATTTTATCTCCTCATATATTCTTTCTCTCTTCATCGGCAGAGCTAAGAGATATTTATATTTGTAAAACTTGGGTGGGTGTTAGTTCTGTGTCTGTTGTAGCTGTAACAAGGGATTCCCTATGCTGTTCATTGTAGTTTACCTGTGTTCCTATTTTCTTATTCATTATGAAACCCACTCCTGCATTACCCATTTTTTGTTTTGTTAATCATGTGCACTCGCATGATCAGAAACATAACTGTTTGTACCAATTCCCTCTATCTCACTTCATTCTATTCATTTCGGTTTCCAAATTCTTCAACCTACCTACCAGATTAATGATCTAATATTCCATACTTTGACCTGTAGAGTGCCAGATTTTTTAATAATAGTAAACTTTGAGTACACTCTGCTCGGACATTCAAATGAGTGACTTGAGTTCATCTTGGAGTAAAGACACACTGTACATAATCTGTGCTAAAAAGCTGTGAGGCCTAACCCTCTTAGTGCATAGTTCAGGTATCTTGCATGGATATGAAGAGGGAGGCAGTTGTCACATGTCCTTTTGAACAGTGAACTTTCTGTGCTGCGAAGTGCTTTCCTCATTTTGGGCAGTGCTACAAAGCATTGTAGCAGTTCACGCTGGTATTGCCGTGAGAAGGTTTGTGTGCCAGAAGTGGAGGGAATTTGCTTAATTAGTATTTGTGTGTTTTAAGCAGATGGAGAATCCTTTAGGATAACTAAATCACTACGCTTTGTCAAATTCATAAAAAAAGTTAAAGTTGTAGCTATAAAAAAGATAACTAATTCCTTATTGACAAAAATGTAAAATGCTAGTTTAAGGCAGCGCAGACCATATTAAACATACTGGTTACAAAAACTCCTCATAAAAGAGTAACAATGACATTAGGATCTATATTTCATTTGGATCTCCAGCCACAGTTTGATTATACGTGCTCAAATTTAGAGTGCTTAGGTGCTCATGTTGCCTGTTTATCCAGCACGTACCAAACGATAACAGTGGACATTGGTGCTCTTAGTCTTGATTTTAAAAGGAATGTTCTAACCACCTAGATTGCCATGAAATGTAAAGGCATACATAAACATCAACAACCACTGAAAAGCACACCGTTGGCAGAAGTGGAGAAACCACAGGCCTTCTCTCACATCCCCAGACAACACTAATTACAGGACCCACTTCCTAGGACAAACTTATTTTCAGTCAGATATAAGCTTGAGGCTGAAAGAGTTACAGGCATTGCAGTACAAATTTAGTGTGCTCATCTGCTACTCGAGTTGTCCCCAGGAACTGAAACTGCTTATGAAACATAGAAAAAGCTTGAGGCAAAACCTGCCTCAGTGGCTACAACCATCCTGATCTAATGCAGATTTACTTGATTATAAAGAAATGAATGTAGACATGTTACCACACACATAAGCATGTCCATGAACAACTGTAAAATGAACACTGCACGTTGCTTCTTTGTATGCTTCCCAATAAACCTATGCCTAACATCTGTAAATGGCTTCCACTTCTTCATTGGGTCTATGTTACTACTGTCACCTAACTATTGATATCAGTGTATCCTATTGTTTCAGCAGCATTAAAAGAAGTTCCCAATAGGTCACTATCCCTCCATAACTAACAACATTTTTATTTCATAAAATTCAGGCAAATGCTGACAGCATGTTGTGTTTCTTCATTGGGATGCTACATTGTCTTAAGTGAACAAATGTTCCACGTACTGACCATCACCTAGCAAATGTTGTGCCATTTTTTTGTTTTCCGTCGGGCTGTGAGATCTCATAAGTTGAAAAGGGCCTAGCACTGCAGTTGACTTCACCATTTCATTGTGCAAGATTTCAGTGCTGACAACCTACTGTGCAGCTGCTCAAAAAAATACAGTAATTGCCAAATAGACCAATTAATCATTGACCTATGTGTCTGTCCATTACACACTAGAGAATGACTGCATGTCACTACAGCACATAGTAAGTATTCCAATATAAACCTCTCACTTAATAGTGTGGGAAGGATGGATTGCTAATCACCTTGTAGAGGAGACATTGAGTCACAGATGGGCACAATTAAAAAGATTGCTTTCGGATAAAGTCCTTCTGAAATAGAATGCGCGCGCGCGCCTGAGATTGTGCCTGATGTGAGCAGCAATCTGTTGGGATGGTTGAGGTAAGGAGGCAGCTTGCGGTAGGGACACAGAGGAATAGCAGGTTAGGGGAGGTGGTGGAAGATGATGTGCTGTTTGTGGCAGTCTGCAGGGACATGGTGGGGACAGGATAGTGCTGTTAGGTGTGTTGGTGGAGTGTGTAGTGCTGGAGTGGGAACGTGGGAGGTGAGAAGAGGTGAAAGTCAGAGACTAGTAAAGGTTGAGGCCAGGGAGGATACATGAATGAAGGGTATGTTGTTGGGAGAGTTCCCACCTGCACTATTCAGGAAAGCTGGTGTTGGTAGGGAGAATCTAGATGGTGCAGGCTGTGAAGCAGTTACTCAAGTAAAGCACTTCATGTTGGGCAGCATGTTCAGCAACTGGGTGGCCCAGCTGTCTTCTGGCCATAGTTTGGCGATGGCCTTTCATGCATATGGACAGCTTATTAGTTGCCCTGCCCACACAGAAAGTGGCACAGTGTTAGCAGCTTAGATTGTAGATCACATTGTAGCTTTCACCGGTAGCCCTGTCTTTGTTGGTGTAGTAGATGCCTGTGACTGGACTGGAGTATGTGATAGTGGGCTAAGAGACAAAAGGTAGGGGCAGGCATGAATTAAGGATGGACAAGGATATTGTGTATGTTTGCTGGTTGGCAGGTTATTGCTGTAGGGAGGGGGGTGTGGTGGGTATTCCTCATTTGAGGGCACAATGAGAGGATGTCAAAAACCCTGGCAGAGAATGTGATTCACTTGCCCCAGTCTCCTTTGTGGTCGGGACAGTGGGTATATGTGAGGTGGTAGGTGAAAGACAAGGTATGGGAGATCTGTTTCTGGACAAGGTTGGGAGGGTTATTTTGATACGTGAAGGCCTCGGTGAGAACCTTAGCATAATAGGGAGAGGGACTGCTGATCACTACAGGTGCAGTGAAAATGGATGGCTAGCTTGTATGGAGGTGACCTCTTGGTATGGAATGGGTGTCAGGTATTGAATTGGAGGTATTGTTGATGATTGGTAGGTTTGATGTGGATGGAGGTACTGATGTAGTGGGAAGGGTCATGTCACTTTTCATAAAAGCATGTATGACATCTCTTGATCCTTCATAGTAATAAAGGTGCTTGCAAGATTTGAAGAAAATTTATTTTATTTTTAGTTAAGTTTTGGACATCACACTCTCGGAGGAACGGTTTGTGATACTTGCAAGTGTGATAAGATATAGGCACATCACATTTAAAAGTCGAGACAGCAAGTCAGTGTCCCCTTTTTCTGTGGGGCGGCTTGTTCCTTAATATCACAGTTCGGAGGTGTTTTGCAGCCACAGAGAAAAGGGTTGTCATCACAACAGTGTAAGTTTGTGACATGAAAAATAACTGTCAGTTGAATTTTGTTTGAGCTAAGATGATGTTAAGATCAGTCAATCATAACATTTTGAAGACTGGAAGTTATTGTGAATGGAAGTAGTGGCTTGTTTTGTTAAGAAAAGTTAATAAAGAAATTCAGCGTGGAATTCTTCTGAGTTATTTAAGTAATTTGGGGGGAAAATCCATGCTCTTTCAGCATCCAAACAGCGCAAGGTGAGGCGATGCCCATAAACTGCTTGTGGAACGTTGACAGTGCCTAAATATGTGACCGCAAGAAACTTTAATAATGCATGTCATCATCGAGGGCAGGGGGTGATAAGTTCCACGGATGATACTTCCTTGACGTAGAGGTCAGTATAAGGACTGTGGCAATCTGGACTCACTAGGACAAGGTTAAGTGAATGGAGGAGAAGGGGTCAAAGTTGTGGAAGAATGTGTATGGGGTAGCCTTTCTTCAAACCATATTGTGGAGATAAAATAGTGAATCTGAACCAGGTGAGGGTTTGGGATTCTGGAATGTTGGGTTTTCTCTTTACTGACTTCATGGGTTTGTTTATAGGTGATACCTTCAAAGGAGAAGTAATTGTGGCTGAAGATATAGTTGTTCATTGTGATCAGGAAGCAGGCAGTAAGTTTGGAGTCAGTGTGGTGTGGGGAAAGATAGTGTTCACTAGTGGAGAGACAACAGGCATTGGGTATGTTGGTGTAGAGGAAGGCGGCAGCAACAGTGGTGAGCAGGGTGCCATGTGCTAAAGGAGTAGGAACTGTGGAGAATTGGTGGAGGGTATGGTGGTGTCTTATATGTAGGAGGGTAGGTTATGAGGTGTTGGTTCACGAGAGCAGATATTTTCTCATTGGTGGCACAGTAACCAGTCACAATGAGACATCTTAGGTGGTAGGGTTATGTAGAAGGTAGGGATGCAGTGAATGTTAGGGGTGAGGAGGGACACACACACAGAGAGGGGGGGGGGGGGGGATTTGGGATAGCAGAGCAGGTATTGCAAGGTGGTTTGGGCCTGATTTATGTAGTTTAGCAGGACTATATTCATGAGGGTGAAAGACAGTTTGAATAAGGGATGGAAATCATTGTGGAAGGAGGGGTTATAGCCAGAGAAAAAAATAATTTGATAGATTCAATGAGTTAGGCAACACTGCAGGAAGCTTGTGAGGGACTGGGTTGTAGCCAGGGAGAGGGAAATTTACTGTATTGATTCAGATAGAAGCAGGGATACATGGTGGAGCATGAAAAATGTGTAAAGATATGTGAGAGAAGTCACAGAAAGGACAAAATGGATGAAGTATAGCAGCTAGGGGGAGGGAGTAGGCCTTACAGTGGAAGACCAAAATGATATCGACATGAAAACACAATGAGGACAAAGATAAAAATAAAAAGCTGATGATAATCAGACACAGTTTGGTGGGTGGATGTATGAAGAGAGGGGGGCTAGCAGGTGTTGTAACTATGCAGTTGGGTTAGATGAGGGGTGTGGTTGTTTGTTTGTCTGAATAAGGGGACAGACAGACAGAGGGGTGGGTGGTTCGGTACAGATTTGAACATGCTACATGTTGCACAGAAAAATACACAGTATTGTGGTAGGGGGTGTGGTCACTTGGAAGGTCCAGGAATAATTAAATCGGCAGGAAGATTGTGAAAGTCAAGTCAGTTCAGATTCATTAATGACATCTTTATAATCTGGACTAAAGACATCTTTTTGATTTGAACAGAGGCTGAAGATATCCTATCCACATTCCTCCAGAACCGCAACACCTTGTCCGCCTATTTGTCTCACTAGTCCTCCCCAACCCAACAAGTAGTCATCCTTGATTTTGACCTTCATCTCAGTGATGGCTGCATCAGTACCTAAATCCTCTCAGACGTACCAACCACAAACATACCTCCATTTAGACAACTGCCTCCCATTCCATACTGAGAAGCTCCTTCCATAAAGCATAGCTTCAAGGTTAGTTTTTTATGTTTATTTTAGTTCTTTCATAGATTACAAACTATACAGTAATGATGGCAAAAGGTATAATTACCCTTAAAAAAAAAAAAAAGTTTGAGGTGAATTGTTGAGCAGTTTCACAAATAATTGGCTTTTCTATGGAAAAGTCAGTGTTTATCAGAACATTGATGCAGCCAGGTAACCCACAAAATGTTCGGTGTCTAGCACTAAAATTTATAATTTTGCTTGGTAGAAATATTAAGCCACTGCAATCTGGAATTGCAACTGACTGCAGTGTGCCTCTCCTTCCATACAATCTGTGATTGCTGTGCACAACAGTTCATGATGGAATCAAAATAGGACGTGAGCTGAAGCACATCACAATTTAGATTTCAGTGCTTCGAAAGCTACCGTGTTGTAATTGGAGGAATTCATATTTTTACACCCTGTATAATACTTTCACGATTAAAGTATAGTGTCATTCAACACAGAAAACTCTATTTTCACTTGAGAAAAAGTGTATTGTATTTTCACATGGGAAAAATATATTTTAACTGGGTAGTCTGGGAAAAATCCATAATTTTATTTTCCTGACCATGTGTATATGCCCTGTGTAGGGACAAGAAGTCCCTCTCCCTATTATGCTAAGTGTCTCACTGAGTCCTTCACATATCAAAATTACCCTCCCAACCATGTGCAGAAGCAAGATCTCCCATGCTTTCTCTGTTCAGTCACCTACCACCTCCCATATATCCACTGTCTGGCCACAAAGGAGTACTCTCGTGTCTCTGTACTCTGTACCGTCCAGGACTAGAGCAGTTGAATTACATTCTCCACCAGTGTTTAGACAACCTCCTTATCACGCCCTGAAGTGATGAATGTCCACCTCACCCTTCTGACAGTGGTAATCTGCCACACAGAGAACCTGTGCAATATCCTTGTCCAGCCCTAATCCGCACCTTCTCCCAGCCCTCTTGTGTCATGGTTCATATTCCTGCAATAGACCTAGATGGAAGACCTGTCCAATATATCGTCCCACTACTACCTACTCCAGTCCAGTCTCAGGCTGCTTCTATCCCATGAAAGGCAGAGCTACCTTTGAAAGCTGCGATGTTATCTACAAACAAAGTTGCAAACACTATGCCGCTTTCTGTGTGTGTCTCAACTAACAAGCTGTGTGCATGAATGGCCACTGCTGAACTATGACCAGAAGACAGGTGAACCATCAAATTCCTGTAACCTCCCTGATCTCAACCTTTGCTAGTCCCTGCACTTCACCTCCCTGTCCTCTTTCCTGCTCCTACTCCAGCGGTAACCGCAGTTTATCCCGTAAATACTCCTAGCAGTCTTTCGCTCCTCTGTCCAGCTCTCCATCTCTCACTCCCTGCGGGACGGGGCGTTAGATTAGGCCTTAGGTATTCCTGTCTGTCGTAAGAGGCAACTAGAGTGTCTCAAACATTTTGGCCTTTATTATGTGATGGTCCCCTGTAGGGTTGACCTCCATTTTTCAAAATTGTCGCGAAAAGCGAGCCATTTGGGGAGGGGCGCCGTACATGGTGCATAATGTCCGTCATGCGTTGAGACCTGTCGCATCCTTTGTCAATGTGGATTTTCACTTCTGCTAATTCTCCAACTGTTGGGTGAGGTCACACTCCTGGGTGCATATTTTTCCATCAAGTGTGCAGTATTGTTTTCCACACTGACGATAATGGACTTGTTCGCCTTGTTGCACGTGATGTCCAGCATGGTAGCCAGTCCATTGTGGAGGGGCCGCCATGTTCTCTGTTGGTTGTAGCCCCCTGACCACACAAGGATCGCTCTGCTGATGTCTGCGCCGTTAACTCCCCACATATACCGAGGAGTAGATGACAGTCGCCCTGGGCCCTGGAGGATCAGGACTCCTGGCTATGGCCATCCATTCCCCCATTTTGTGTCCCTAAAGTCTTCCATCCGAACAGCCCTTTCCAGACGCCAACACCTGGTTGCCATCTTTGATTTACGAAAAGCACATGACACAACCTGGCAACATCAATCCTTGCCACGTTATATGGGTTAGGTCTCTGAGGCCCGCTCCCGATTTTTATCCAGAATTTCCTGTCGCTTTGTACTTTCCCGTGTCCAAGTTGGTGCCTCCCATAGTTCTCCCCCTCCCCCCATATCCAGGAGAATCGGGTCCCGCAGGGATCTGTAGTGACTATTAATGATCTAGCAGCAGCTGTAGGACAGTCCGTCTCACCTTATCTATATGCAGACGACTTCTGTATTTCATACTGCTCCTCCAGTAGTGGTGTTGCCGAGTGGCGCCTACAGGGAGTCATCCACAAGGTGCAGTCATGGGCTCTAACCCACGGCTTCCCATCTTCGGCCGCAAAGTCATATGTTATGCATTCTGTCGGCGTCATATCGTTCATCTGGAACCAGAACTTTACCTTAATGATGATCCACTCACTGTATTGGAGACATATCGATTCTTAGGACTGGTTTTCAGCGCCGTATTGACTTGGCTTCCTCGCCTTCGCCAGCTTAAGCGTAAGTGCTGGCAGCAGCTCAATGCCCTCTGCTGCCTAAGCAACACCAGCTGGGGTTCAGATCGCTCTACGTCGCTGCAGAGCCCTTGTTCAATCCTGTCTTGACTATGGGAGTCTGGTTTATGGTTCGGCGGCACCCTCAGCATTGCGTTATCCGCCCCAGTGCACCACTGTGGCATTCACCTAGTGTCAGGAGCTTTTAGGATGAGTCCAGTGCCAGTGTTCTGGTGGAGGCTAGAGTCTCTCCATTGCAGGTTAGGCATGCGCAAGTGCTGACTAGTTGACGTTGCACACATTCGTAGTTCTCCTGCACATCTGAATTCCTATCTTCTTTTCCCACCCATGGTGGTTCATCTCTTGCATCGGCGGCCCAGGTCAGGGCTTCCAATTGCAGTTTGTGTCCGATCCCTTCTTTCTGAACTGGAGTCCTTGCCTTTACCACCTATACTTGAGGTCCATTCACGTACACCTCCATGGTGTACAGCTAGGCCACGGCTTCGCCTGGACCTAAGGACTCAGTTAACCCCACAGCTCTCTGCTGCCACTTCCTCTCGATTCTTGACATGTACCGAGGCCATGAAGTGGTTTACACCGATGGCTCGATGGCTGATGATCACATCAGCTTCGCCTATGTCCATGGAGGACATAGTGAACAGCATTCCTTGCCTGATGGCTGCAGTGTTTTCACTGCCGAGCTGGTGGCTGTATCTCGTGCTCTTGAACACATCCGTTTATACCCTGGGAAGTCATTTCTTCTGTGTACTGACTCCTTGGGCAGCCTACAAGATATCTACCAGTGCTGCCCTCGTCATCCTGTGGTAGCGACCATCCAGGAGTCCACCTATGCCCTGGAACAGTCCAGTCATTTAGTGGTGTTTGTCTGGACGCCAGGTCACGTCGGAATCCCAGGCAACGAACTTGACGACAGGCTAGCCAATCAGGCTACGCAGAAAACCGCTTCTCTGCAGCTGACCTGTGTGCAGTACTACGCCGCAAGATTTTGTGGCTTTGGGAGACGGAATGGCATAACCTCAGTACGCACAACAAAACTGCCTGCATTAAGGAGACTACAAATGTGTGGAAGACCTCCACGCAGGCCTCTCCCAGGGAGTCTGTGGTACTGTCCCCTCGGCATTGACCACACTTGGGTGACACATGGCTACCTCCTGTGCTGTGATGACCCACCTCAGTGTTGGTGTGGCACCTGAAAGTGGCCCATATCTTGGTGAGCTGTACTTTGGCTGCCCTGTGATGGACTCTTCAGTTGCTGGACTCGTTGCCGTTAATTTTAGCTGATAATGCTTCGTTGGCTAATTTAGTTTTATGTTTCATACTTGACAGTGGATTGTATCATTCTATATCATTTTTCGTGCATGTGCTTTGTCCCTTTTTTGTTCTCCACTGTAGTGCTTTTAGGCTGGATGTTTTAATCTGTCGTAGAGTGGCTGGGTTTTCCTTTTTATTCTCGTGGTTGGCCAGCCACGGTCATCTGCTCTCTCTTGTTTTTATCCCTTCTGTTTCTTGCTTATCTCTGGGGTTTTCTTTCCCCCCCCCCCCCCCCCCCCCCCCCCACACACACACACACACACACACACACACACACACACACACACACACACACACACACATTGTTGCTCATGTCAGATGCAATCACATAGTCAGGCCCCAGCTCATGGAGACCAACTGTGTGTATCAGTAATTTTTCATTGCACTTGTCTAGGATGTGTCTGCTATTTGGTGAGTAGCAGTATATCCTCTCCATATTGTTGTTATACCACCTTTGATGTTCCATTGTTTGATTTTGCTGTTACTAGTTCATTTTTCACTCCCTAACTCCTGTGTAATGTGTGTTTTGTGTGGGACAGTGACCATTTTCCAATTATCCTCTCGCCTCATTCTCCAACCAGTGGAGTGCCCACCATGATGGATACTCAAGTCTGGCCATCCTGATTTAGGTGTTCTGTGATTTAGGTTAGGTTTTCTGTGATTTAGGTTAGGTTTTCTGTGATTTAGGGAAATCACTTCAGGCAAATGCTGGGATGGTCCCTACTCTGATGACCTCGCTGTTTGGTCCCCTCCCCAACATCAATCAGTCGACCAACCAACCAATGTTTGACGTTAGTCATACAGTGTATTGCTGGACCGATGATACGTACTACATAAGACAGTTTCCTCTTTCCTGCTCCTCAGGCCCTCCTCACTGCAAACATGTACCTTCGTGCTGTGAAGAGATCATAGTAGGCATTTGTAAATGCTGATGAATTTTGCTGTCAGTTGCAACTTGATATTCACACAAAGGCACACTGTATTGTAAGAACGATATAAAAGAAAGTGTTAGGAATCACATGTGTCAAGCTTGAGAGTAATTGTGTCCTAACAGATATGAGCCTTAGTGGTGGTAGCATTACCAGCCCTTTTATCGTTGCTGAATGCGAGCATTATGCTTAATAGAACCATGTGTGTTGTGCAATAACCATCTTTCATTCTTATCCCATAAGTGAACATCTGCATGCAACTCTGGTAGCCTCACAATGAAATTGCACACACATTGTAGAAATGCACCCACCTCCTCCTGCTGCTGCTGCTGCTGCTGCTGCTACTACTACTACTACTACTACTACTACTACCACTACTACTGTAATATTAGATGCCCAAACATCCTGCTTACCACCTTCCAATTAGTTGTCATGACAGCTAGACTTCTCATACAAAGCAAAGTATCTCTTACATTGTCAGTGTCAGCCAAGCAGGTGAGAATTGTAGGAACTGATGATAAAGCAGTCTTCTTTTAAGTTGACATCTCACAGTTCTCTTGTGTTAAATCAGCTGTCTTTCTGCTGTCCCTGGGCTGTTCCATGTGTCAGAATGGGATGTTCGCATAACATTTTAACGTGTTCTGCATTACAAAATTAAATTTTTATTGAAGCTGTACACACTTTCTGTGACAGTAAAATAGTATTGGTCTAAATAAAATTTTAGTGAAATTTTGAAAATAAGTGAGAAGACCTGTTACTAAATAGAACTCAGGCAGGACAGAAAATCCATCACTTGTGATACCAAAGCATAAAAAATCTTTGAAATTACAACCTACTAGATTCTAAACTATTTTGTACTTGATAATTAGTCAATAGCCCATTTCCATTAATAATTTATTTCCATCTATGGTTCTTTTATGATTATTCCTTAAGGCAGCACAATGAAACTTTCATTGAGACAGAAATTAGACTACCAAAAATATTTAATTTCAGCTGTTTAATTTTAAAAATATTGGTTAGCAACATGAAAAAACCTAAAATTTCACATTTTAATGAAAATATACCAGCCTATGAAATACACTTCTTGTCCAAGCCAGGGAGTGAAAAACCTTTGTTGATTATCAATATCAGGTGTGTCAAGAATTTGATGAAGATCGTACCCATACAGTATTGTCAGCTTTAAATGTATATTTGTATCGCTGTTGCAGTTTTCCCCTAAACAAAGTTAAATTGATTTTTATTCCTTTTATGGCATTTGTAACACAATTTCTACTCAAAACCACCACATGCCGTATCATGTGAAACACTACCTTTCCCATTGTTGTAGTTTGAATTCTTATTGCAAATGGACTAACGATGTGTAGTACCATTTGAAGTGACTGCATTTTTGGAAAAAGATATTTACAGTTGATACTTAATTTTAGATATAAATCTTCGATTAAGGAAAGTACACGATAACGAAAGGCATTAATAGTGTACTTGTCATGTGAAATTTTGTCAATTACTACATCATAACTTCACTGAACTCCTGGAGCTATCATGGAAAGTGCTGTGAAGAATGGAGTATGCAGGCTATCATTTTGCTACATGATGGCGAATCTTAGCACGGTCAGTTTGAATAGTTACTTCTTTTCCTTTGGCAGCATCTCTCTTTTTGTAGGAATACTTGGCCACTTTTCTTCAGTATAAAGCAGTTTTTTAAAAACTGTGAAATTCTAGAAAGAAACTCAGTAAACACGCCCCCCCCCCCCC
Source organism: Schistocerca serialis cubense (assembly GCF_023864345.2). Lineage (NCBI taxonomy): Eukaryota > Metazoa > Arthropoda > Insecta > Orthoptera > Acrididae > Schistocerca > Schistocerca serialis. Next base: position 27,893,008 of record NC_064642.1, read on the forward strand.
CCCCCCCCCCCCTCCACAGTGCCTTCTTCCACAATTTTTCTTCTGATAATGAACACAGCTTCAGAAAGTACTATATACCACACTTTGTGTCTCTTAGACGTGCAGACTTTATCAGGATGCATATAATTGTGAAAACTGGGTGTGGTGACACTTCATATTTACTGCTCAGAGGGGCACTACAGAGGAATCCAATTCTAAAATTAGACAATATAAGTATACAGAGGAAGCAAGCCACACGTTATCTCAGACTGCATCTAAAACGAAAAACACTTTCAACCGTCATAATAAAATTGACAATTGACAAAGCCTCCAAAATTATGCACAAACTAGCAAGACTAAACACAACTCAGTACAAATTACCTATTAAGACAATAAGGACCTACCACATTGCGATATTTGAATCCATCGCATGCTTCGCTGCAAATGCTTGGGCTCACAGACTAAAAAGACAATTGCAAGACGTGGTCAACCATAGTGTACTCCTGAGAAGGAGCGGAGTCTTCAACACCACGTCACTAGAGGTGCTTTGTGTTGTGATGGGGGACGTGCCCTATAGACATAACAATACATTACAGAGCTTCACTTTACTGGCTTACGAGGGACAGGCTCGATAAAGTCACCAAAATTATGGGAACCAACATTATGAACAAGACACAAATGAAACGTTGGTGGATTCAAATGTGGCAGGGAGAGTGGGATGCACCCGACAAGAGTCTCTGAGTGCACTCTTTCTTTCCTGATGTACACGAAAGACTACAATTGAAACATGTTGACCCAAGTTTGGGGATTGGTCCATTTCCTGACAGGCTACAGGCCGTATCCAGTACATTTAAACCGTATGGGACTAACTAATGTTGAAGCATGTGTATGCGGAGAAACTGGGACACCAGAACATGTCACACTGCTGTGGAACATACTAGCACAAGTGAGACCTATACAGAACGACAATGATATACCCAGAATAATATGTAATCCCAATGACTGAAACACAATAAATAGTGTAGCCGATATTGTATCGAACACTCTGCATGAAGAATACAAGCGCTAAAACCCATATGGAAGGAGGCGTAGACAAGCACAAACAACACAACAAACCACATGGGAGGACACAGTCACGACCACAGATTCTGAAACTGAGGAAGGAACACTAGGTGAACATGACTCTGAAGGGATTAACATGTAAGGGACCAAACCCAATAATGCATGACGCTGCATGCCACTAGACAACAATCATAAAACAAATAAACACTGGCACCAGATACTAAGATTTTAGTAATAAGGTAATATCGCTTGAGAGGAGAAGGCTCGAAGAACTTTTATTCCGATGCTGCTCCTCCCCAGTGACATCCTGCATAGTGTTTAAAGTATACTGCACACAAGCAGTAATGTATTGCTCGTCTTATTGCGTGCAGACATAAGTATATTCTCTTCCTATTCAAAGCTACAATCAATGAATTTTATATATCAGGCTGGTATTACACTATCAAATTTCTTTGTCTAAGATTTGATCAAAGATGTGATCAAATATTCTGTCAAATATATTTGACAAAGATCTTTGACGTAGCGCTAGAAGGGGTATTGCACTGTCATCAAATTTTTCGTCAAAGTTCAAGATGGCTGACAACAACTTGTTATTAACCGCAGCAGTTGCACGTATGCACATGCGGAAAAGAAGTGTGGGGGGGGGGAGGAACCATACATACAAGGTTGACAGTCTTAAATTCCTGGGATTACAACTTGATAACAAATTCAGTTGGGAGGAGCACACCACAGAACTGCTAAAACGCCTTAACAAATCTGTATTTGCAATTCGAGTGTTAGCAGACATAGGCATCATAAAAATGAAAAAGCTTGCATACTTTGCCTACTTTCATTCCATAATGTCATATGGTATAATATTTTGGGGTACATCTTAGTCAAACAAAAGTTTTCAGAGTCCAAAAGCGTGTAATACGTATTATTTTACGTATTATTTGTGGAGTAAATTCACGGACGTCCTGCAGAAACCTCTTCAAAGAACTGGGTATACTAACTACTGCCTCTCAGTATATTTACTCCTTAATGAAATTTGTCCTAAATAATATCTCTTTTTTCCACCAAACAACTAAGTTCATACATACAATACCAGGAACAAAAATGATCTGCACAAGGACTTCAGAGCACTTACTTTAGTTCAAAAAAGGGTCCACTACTCAGGAACACTCATCTTAAATAATTTGCCAGCAAACATAAAAATTTTAGTTACAAATAAAGATCAGTTTAAAAGAAACCTGAAAGAATTACTAGTGGCCAACTCCTTCTACTCCATTGACGAAATTTTTAATAGAAACAAATGATGTATTTATTCATACTATTAGTATTGTTATTTCAGCTTAAAAAAAAATTGACATGTTCCACATCCACGAGGATCTCCTCAGCACGGATCTATGGAACGAAAAACTAATCTAATCTGGGTGAAGCCGTGGGTTTTACTACGACACGATAAAAGCATTCAAGAAAACTTGTTAGGTGGGCTTACAGTGGAAGACATCAAGTTGTACATCAATTACTTAAGAATGGATGAGCATAAATTTCTGTATGTGCTCTGTGAGGTGTATCCTCATATCACAAAGCACAATATTCACTTAAGAACTGCTACATCTTCAGAAGACAGGCTCACTGTAACACTCAGATTCCTTGCTACAGAAGAGGGTTATGTTAGGTCAGGTCAGGTCTCCAATCTTCTTAATCTATTTTTGTATTCAGGGTGCCTCATGTTGTAAAGCGCCTCATCAGCTTCATACATCTCTATTAATTTTGTATTTTTCGGCACACACCAATTGTATTTACCGGCAATGTTTATAAAAACACTACAGACGACGGAATGCAGCGATGCTAGCGCTCCATGTGGTAACATGTCACATTGCAGTGAACAGAAGACAGACGATTTCTTTGATCAAATCTACAGCGAGGCCCTAGATTTGATCAAATATTGGACAACATTTGACAAAGTCCCTATTACACCATCAAATATCTTTGACAAAGATATTGGACAAAGAAATTTGATAGTGTAATACCGGCCTCAGAAATGTATTAAGTTATTTAAGGAATAATGCATTCAAGTAGTGATGTACTATATTCTATTTGTACTAGCAAGTTACAAACGTAAGTGTGTTTCTCATGTAAAGCTAAAATTGAAGTGCTCAATCAGCATTTAATATGTATAATCTGTGTAAACATACATTAGCACATACCATTTCAGATGAGAATACCTTGAGGCTGTACTGAAACCACCTCATTTGAAATAGGTAGAAATAGGCCATTATTAACCAGCATGCTACTTGGACTGTATTCCACATCCAAATACAGCATATCACTTCCCTTTACATACTACAAATTATTTTCACCACGCACATTGTGTTAGATTTTCTTTTTTTAAAATTTTTGACATTTGCATTGTATAAATTATATTCTCAACAACTAGGTAGTAACAAATTATATGGAACCATTGTACCAGTTGTTAAACATTCAATTCACTGTAACCTCAGAGAAATCTTTATATATCATGTTCTTTATATTATTAAAAAAAAGAATGAACAACTGTATACAAATAAGATTGTAACAATGAGAAGTCTTTGCCATTAGATTCAGAACATCTCACCCACATTACATTTCAAGGAGGTGGGTTACTCTGTACTGTTAATTAAATAGATAAATAAATAATGTGGTGACAGTTTAGGAATATTCTCATTACAACCAGAAAGAACAGTCAATATAAATTCATACTTTTGTGAATCACGTGTTTAACTAGCAGACCTAATCTGGGTAATGAAGAGAGAAAAACTTCGACTTTCGCGTTTTATAGTCTGCATTTTCTTTTAGAAGAGCTGATGTGCTTACAGTATTGTGTTCACTTAACACTCCCCCCATCCCCTCTCACTCTCCCCCCGTTCTCAACACAGTAATTAAATCTTGCGTGTTTATATTAAAAGTAGCAAAGAATTTATATAAAATATGAGGTATGTTCGGAGAGTAAGTATCATTTTTTTTTTCTACTGCCACTGCAACACTAGTTTTGCAGTTCTGCACATTTGCCCTCATCTCTCTCTGGTTCATTGTCATTCCACTGACAATATTAACAGCTAGAATGTGTTTATATTCATTAGTGATTGTTCAGAACGGAAAAAAAATTTTTTTTGACATTCTCTGAGCTCACCTACTGTAAAGTGCATTCTGTAGTACAGTATTTGAATGTAAAGAATGTTAAGCCACCTGAAATCCATTGTCAAGTTGTAGAGATTTATCGTTAAAATGGAGTGACTGTTGGAATGGTGAGAAAGTGGGTGTGATAATTCAGTTATGGACAAACCAGTGTTCATGACAGAGCACGAACTGGGCGAACTTTCGTTGTCGATGATGGTTTGGTTGAGAAAGTTAATGAGAAAATTCATGAAAACAGATGGTTCACAATAAGAATGCTTTGTGATGAGTTTCCACAAATTTAATAAACTGTTCCACATGAGATTGTCACAAATTGATTGAATTTTCACAGATTGTGTTCCAATTTGGTTCCAAAAATACTTGCAGATGCCCAAAAAATGAAATGGTTTGGCAGTGCTTTGACATTTCTTACCTGACCACAGTAATGAGGGAGATGAATTCTTAAACAGAGTTGTGACTGCTGGTGAAACTTGGTTTTTGTTGTCTCACTCCAGAATCAAAAACCGGTGGAATGGAGGCGCACACAATTGCCCAAAAAACAAAAATTCAGAACATTGTCAACACAAAAAAAAAAACATGTGCACTGTATTCTGGAACAGACAGATCGTTCTGGTTGTTGAGTTCCTTGCCAGAAGTGAAACCATCAGTTCAATGTTTTACTGTGAAACATTCAATAAACTTTGGCACACACTTCAAAACAAAAGACATGGAATGCTCAGTCAAGGCATTGTGTTACTTCATGATGACACATGTCCCCATTCTGTTGGTGTCCTTATTAAAAAAATTTGGTTGGCAGTGGTTCAGTCACCCGCTGTACAGACCTCATCTCGCACCATCTGACTGCCATTTATTGTTGAACTTCAACTTTGATTTTGGTGGAAGGTGCTTTCACATCAATAATAATGCAAAAACAGTGTTCAACAGTGACTTTCTTCACTTTCGGCATCTTTCTATGAAGAGGGAAGAGAAAAGTTGGTTTCCCACTGTGACCTGATCCATTGTAGCAATCATGTAGAAAGATGGATTAAGAAGTGCCCTTTCTTGTAAAAATGTGTTTTTGTATGAAAAAAAAATGTTTTTGAGGTTTTTCCCAAAACTGTATGTACTTTGTGAGTATGCCTCATGTACACAGAAAATTAACCGCATCATACCCTAGAAAACTTGTGCTTTGAAACTTGTGTTAAAGCCTGCTTTCTTATTAACAGAAAAATGGATTTGCATGCACAGTTGATGCATTAACTTTGTGTTATCGTGTGTATTTTCTACAGTGTAGGCAACTTTGAACTCTACAGAAACAAACTTACAATAATCAAAATTTCCTTAAAACTGTGGTGTAATTTTTTGTGGGTGCCCCCTTCTTCCTTAACTCCCATTTCTTCATAGCTCCTTTCCACACATTTGTGTACCTAGCAGCTGCAACTTTATTTGCATAATAAAACGATCCTTACTGCTCTATCTCGCTCTGCAGTGTCCCTGCTCTTTGCCACCTCCAAAATACACTTGCCCATTCTGTCACCACTACCACATAGCGCTGTTACTCCCTAATTAGTAATATCATGATTTCCAGGGCTGTTATTATTTTAGTCTGTTTTGTCTTCATGAATTAAGATTCCTTCTCCTTTCTGAATTATTTGTAATTTCTGTGTAGCTCTTTTCTTTCTGCTGATCAGTTTTTCAAACCTGCTCAGCTGAGTCCTCTACTATTGTTAAAATGTTCTCCTAAAACCAAACAAATGGCGGTGTTATTTATCTAAATAGTCATGAACTTCTTCTAATTATTTCTTCTAATTATTTGTACACATAAGTTTACTGTACAACCTTGAGTTACTGCAATAAACTCAGAAATGATAAAAATCAGGAATAAACTGAAAACATTCAAGCAGTGATAACCTCTGGAAGTCTATGGCTGTTGGCTGCACAAACCAGCAAACAACATGTTAACTGCTTTGGTGCCTCTTGCTTATCTCTCTAAACAGCAAATTGCCTCTCTGTGCCAAGAATGCAAATTTGTCATCTTACAAAAAGTCATCATTATTGTTCGATTTTACTAGGTGAAAACCTCCCCTTGACATTTCACAGGTCCCTTACAAAAGCAAAATTATAAGAGAGCTTATTCCCTTAAAAGGGCAAAGCTTATGGAACTGTCATTAACAGTCGTATATGATTGAAAATGGAAATAGGACAAGGAATTGATATTTGTAAAAAAAAAAAAAAAAAAAAAATTAAAAAAATGGAATAATAAAATGTAATTGAATAGATTTAAAAAAATCTACTCATCAAGTGGTGGCAGGAGAACACACACAGAAAAGGAGGTTATACTTAAGTAAACTTTCAGAGCCAGTGGCTCCTTCCTCTGGCAGAAGGGTTGAAGGGAAAGGAAAAGGGGTGAAGGAAAAGGACTGGAGAGGTTTAGGAAGAGGGGTGGATTTCGGAGGTTACCCAGAACTGTGGATCAGGGTAGACTTACGGGATGAGAAGAAAAGACTGATTGTAAGGGACTGCACCAGACAAGGTTTTAAAACCTGCGAGCTCAGGGACTGCACCAGACAAGGTTTTAAAACCTGCGAGCTCAAAATTGAAAGACAGGGTAATATGCAAACTGAGATTACTGAGAAAATGTAGTGCACGAGTTAATAGGAGTGAAAAGCTAAGCATTTTGTCTGTGAGAGGTGGGAGGGGATGGCGAAAAACAGGTCAGAAAAAGAAAGATCTAGAAAACTAAAATGGAGTGAAGAAAGGAATAGTTACTGTGAAGAAATACTGAGACGGAAGAAATTAACGTAACTTAAGGGCAGATGGGCAGTGAGAACCATGGACATGTTGTAGCCCTAGTTGCCACCTGCAGTGTTCAGAGAAACTGGTGTCTGGGGGAAGAATCAAAATGACGCGTGTGGTGAAACAGGTACCGAGAGAGAGACTGTCATGTTTTAGAGCATGCTCTGCAATACAGTATTGTGTTGCCAGTATACATCCTGTGGCTATGTCCTTTCATCCTCACTGATAACTGGGTGGTAGTCATGCCAATGTAAAAGGCCCGAACACTGTTTACTTAACAGCTGGTATAAGTTGTCATTAAAATGACAACAGGTGGCTCTCCTTTTGATAGTGTAAGTTTTGCCAGTTACAGGGCTGTAATAGATGGTAGTAAGAGTGTGCAGTGAGGAATGTCAGAGGGATAGGAGCCATAGGGTAGGGTGATGAATGCAGGAGGAGCATAGGGTCTGCAAGGATATTGTGGAGATTGGCACGGTGACGAAAGCTATTCTGAGTGTGGTGGACAAAATCTGAGACAGAATGGATCTCATTTCAGGGCATGATTTTAAGAAGTTAGGCCTTGACAAAGTAATTGATTAATACATTCAAGACCAGGATAATGCCGAGTGACAATTGGTGTGCTACATAGTTGACCTTTTGGAGGGATCAGCAGTACCAAGATTTGATGTGATGGCCTGGGAAATCTGCTTTTGAACTAGGCTGGTCGGGTAATTACATCCATTGAAGGCTGAGATGAGAATGGTGGTGTATTGCTGTAGAGAGTCTGCACCAAACAAATGTGTTTGCCTCGAATGCTAAGGCTGTATGAGAGGGAATGTTTGACATGGCAAGGATGGCAGCTGTCAAAATGTAAAGCACTGTTTTTTGTTAGTAGGATTAATGTGTACAGAAGTGTGTAACTGGCCTTTGGTGAGGACGAGGTCAACATCGAGGACAGTGGCATGGTTCTTGGAATAGGACCATGTGAAATTTAGTTGGGAGAAGGTACCATGGGCTGCACTCATAAGGATTCCATGAAAAGGATGGCATAGGAAGGAGCCATCCTATTTCCCATGGCTTTACCCCTGATCTGTTTGTATATCTGCCCTTCAAAGGTGAAGTAGTTGTTGGTAAGCATGAAGTTGATTAAGGTGAGCAGGAAGAATGTCATAGGTTTCGAATCGGGCGGGTGTGGATGAGGAAATTTTCAGCAGCAGTCCCACCGTGTACATGGGGGTTGTTGATATAGAGGGAGATGGCATCAGTCATGACAAGCAGGATGTGTGGTGGGAGTGGGATGGGCATGGATTTCAGACGGTCTAGGAAACGCTTGGTGTCTTTAATATAAGAGAGACGTCCTTGTACTATGGGTTACTAGTGCTGATCAAGTAAGGCAGATACACGTTCGATGGGTGCTTTGAAGCCAGCATCTATAGGATGGCCAGGATGATTGGGTTTGTGTATCTTAGGAAGAAGGTAAAAGGTGGGGTGTGTGCTTTGGGTGGGGTGAGAAGTTCTATGGATTGGGTTGTTAGTCCTTGTGAAGGGCCTGAGGTTGGTCAAATACCACAGTGGTAGATCCTTTGTCTGCTGGGATGATGATGATGGAGTCATCAGCTCTTAGGGAATGCAAAGCCTGGTGTTCTGCAGAGGACAGGTTGGGGTCATGTCATAGATACCTGAGGAAGGATTGTGAAGCAATGCTGGATGTGAGGAATTCTTGAAAGGCTCGTCAAGAATGATTTTGAGGTAGTGGTGGTGGATGAAATTGGGACTGTGTTATATATGAAACAGTAAGTTATTTTAATTAAGAATAAAAGCACAGCTGCTCAGAAAACAGAAATGTGTAGATGTAGCATAACTTATTTAATGTGGCCATATTTTTTAAAGATATAAAGTAACAAAATAAAAAGGCGTTGCCATAGTTGTAAGTAGAGGAGAGATAAATGTGATTAGAGGTGAAGAACCACTACTTGAAATGATAGCTCATCGAAATACACCCGTATAACCATTACCATGTATTTGCATCAGTGAATAAACTTTGCAGAACCAGTTTAAAACCTGAGTTAATATTATAAAACAAATTGTAGTGTAAAGTAAATGGCAATATTGTTAATGGTTTTTTTGTTGATTGAATTATTGATCAAAATACACTATTTAGGAAAATATTTCTTTAAGAGTGATGTATCGTACAAGGCGCTTTGTGGTTGTGATTTTTAGATAAGTGTAGGGTACTGAAATACAGAAAAAACAGAACCTTTTTAAGAAATCTATGTTGCTTTCAGAAATGCTACACTTTCAAAAACTATGTGGCATACTACATTTTCCATATTACTTTACAGTTCTGCAGAATTCAAAATTAGTACAGTAGCTAGGGAAATACTTACCATGCCATATGAATTAATTCATTGTCAGGAAGGATTACGTTTGTCATATACATCACAGTAACTGTAAAAGAAGTGAGAGGCGATTCGTTAACTGAATTCGGTATTAACATTGAAATACAGAAAGGATAGATTGCTGCTCACTGTATAGAGGAAGCATTGTGTCACAGATAGGCACAGCACAAAATTGTGCTGGAAGTATTTCAGCTTCTGGACAAAGACCTTCAGAAGAAGAAAACTCGCATGCATGCATGCACACACATTTAGACAACTGGCATATACATGGCCATAATCACCAGGTGCTAAGGTCCGAAACCTGAAATACTTCTGCCATTATTTTTTATTTCATCTGCCTGCAATTGAGTGCCTCCTCTTTGTGGTGAGAAGCAATCTACCCTACCCTTTCCTTATTGTTGTTCCATCCCGGACATTCCATTCTTTGAAACACACTGAAAACACAGACATGTACAGATCTGTTGCAAAGCTATCACAAAGTAAAATATTTCCTCATTTCTTCTCTTGGAGCAGATTGATCACTCACCATGAGTGCAACAACATGATTAATGAAAATACAGATGACTCCTAATAAAATCGTCAGTCAAAGGATCTATTAGATTTAGTGGAATATGTTGCTATAATGCTGCGGTACTTAGCATAGAAGACAGCAGTGAATGAATGTTTTCTGCATTGACAGGAACTGACCGGAGTGTCTTACTTAAATATTGATTTGTCGGTGCATGTGAATGATAAATAATTAATATTTTGCTTCTGAATGACATGGAAAGTATTCTGGAGATTCTCTACAGCAGATGAGAAAAATAATAAGTAATTCAATCTAAGATTTCCATACAGAACCGTAGCTTACATATTGCACAGTGATGAGGGGATATCTTCAACAGCTTTCTTAAATACAGTGCAGTGATGGCCAAATCAAAATTTGTTGTATATAATGGATATGATTAAATTATTGTGTTGTATGTGAATTGCATTCAAAGTAGTCTATCTCATGAATATTAATTTCATAAACTAATAAATTTAATGGAGTGCAAGAAGATACGATCAGACGTAGTTCGTTCAGTGGGTGTAAATCCCCAGTTCGTTCTGGTTTTCGGAATTAAAAGGGCTTTGATATTTAAATATTGTTACCTATTTTACCTATTTAGATATGTCACTGTGCTAGAATATCATGAGTGTATTACAAATACAAGAGAGAGTTATTTGGGGAAAAGTGTACCTTCATGTTTTTATTTGGATGCTTGGTGAGATGGTAAGCAAGAATCCGTATGTTTCACATATTGACACATTTCGACAACAATGTAGTGAGTGTCTCATTTCATTTCTACTGATTTTTAAAATATTTTCTATGGTTATTTATTTATTTCAGACTTTAATTAAAGCATTAGTAGTCTGAAAATAATGTTAACGTGTGTAAGTACTGGGCTCGTGCAGTTCGTTGTTAATGACTTGCTTTCTTTACCTACTTTTGGTTCTTAGTAGTTGCACACTTACTGCCAGTGTGCACAATTGGAGCAATTAAATGTTCATCCACATTTACTGCCCAACAAAATCTTTATTAACAGTTATCAGAGCACTTACTATTATTTTTTAATGTGTAAATGCATTGTATGATAGTTAACTGTAGTAATTGACATTCTGGTGTGTTAGAAATGAATTTCTTCATGGGCTTAATAGCTTAAAAATTGTCAACTTTGATTTGCCATTTTTAATCATACATTAGCAGAAATAAATTAAAATCAAGAAATAATATTTTTTTGCCGATACTAATTACCACCTGACACAGTCTGTGGTCTGCTATTGTAACTAACAACGTAGGTAGACTTGATCACTGCCCAGAACCATAAAAATTGTGATAGCAAGTAGTAATTGGATTAAGTATTACAGTAAGTGTTATTGTTGTACAAAACAATCTTGTTTGTTTAGTTTGTAAATGACAATGAAGTGGTGAGAATTATTTTATTAGCATTGAGGCAAGTAAACCATTTTGTTTCAATTATTACATAGTGCAGACATTGACAATGTACAACACATTATGAAATTATTTTTCTGGTGATTATATTAAATACATAGTCTCTCTCTCTCTCTCTCTCTCTCTCTCTCTCTCTCTCTCTCTCTCTCTCTCTCTGTGTGTGTGTGTGTGTGTGTGTGTGTGTGTGTGTGTGTGTGTGTGTGCGCGCGCGCGCGCATGTTTTTTAGGAAGGAAGTGTGGAGTAATCATGCAAAATTTGTTTATAGGCCCTATATGAAAATAAAAGATAACTTTATTTAGGGTATTGTTATGTCATTCACAATAAGAAATTAACACCTGAATCAACAAATTTGCAGATGTTGGCCATTTTACTCAGATGATAAAAATAAATAAATCTATCTATTTATTTTGTGGTTTGACATCTGTGTATGGCTTATCTGCTGAGTTTGTTAAATTTAGTGTTACCATTGATCTTCGAACTTGCACCTGTTCAATGTCAGCATCAAATTCCTTAAGAAGTACTTCTGTTTTATCATGCTGTGTCTGCCAGCCACTGTGGCCGAGTGGCTCTAGGCGCTTCAGTCCAGAACTGCGTGACTACTACAGTCGCAGGTTCAAATCCTGCCTCAGGCATGGATATGTGTGATGTCCTTAGGTTAGTTAGGTTTAAATAGTTCTAAGATCTAGGGGACTGATGACCTCAGATGTTAAGTCCCATAGTGCTCAGAGCCATTCAACCATTTGGAGTGTCATTTTCTTCCTTGTACTCGACTTCAATTTCAATATTCTGTACACCATTTCTTAGCATTTGCCACTCGAATTTTGATTCCATTCTTACTGTACTTTTGATCCCATGTTATTATATTCAGTTATAAGTGTCTTGTGAATCTCCATTGTTACATTTGCTGCTACTTCTTTTGTTGGAAAGAATGGCAGTTTCTTTGATCATCCCTACAGTTTTTTTCGTTTCACGTAATAAAAAGTGGCAGATCTGTTTCTATTTTCAATTGGTGTGCAGTATCCATTGCATCATTTGTTGAAAAGCCTCATAATATTTCACTTATTAGCAAGAACAGATAGTTGGTTCTGAAGTCATTTGTCCAATTATTTGACGAAGCTTTTAGTGAAGTGTTTATGGTGTAAGTATGTTGTATTTAACCTGCATGGCACATTATACGCCTGAGTTTGAAACATTTACTCTGATCAGATTTGTATCGGTTACTAGTTAGTGTCAACACTTGGCTTTTGTATAACAAAATGCATTGTGTGCAACTTATGTTTGGTTGACAGACAAAAGCAATTATCAACTTTTAGATGTAGAATGTTGCAACAGTGTCAAGAAGCCAGAAAATAAAAATTCCTAATATTTAGAGGGCCATGGAAACTGGACTTCTCAAAAATAGTCGGCCATACTATGGTTAGGAATAGTCATATTTTCAGAACCTGTATTTCATTATCTTAAAATAGAGATAACATTTGCTTCTGAATGAAAAAGTGGTAACACAAGTTGTCACATCACCAGCTTAACGCAATAACTAAATTAATTTTATCTCTGTTACACACAGGAATTTGTTGAGGTGCCAAGTGTCCTTAATTTGCAAAACTCGCATGTTTTCTATTTGTTACTTTTATTTCCATCAGTAGTTAGTGTAGCTTGTTTTGCCAACACTACCATTTTCAGGTGCCTGTATGTTCGTGTTATATTGTGATTTACAGTAAACGTACATTTTGAGACACACACACACACACACACACACACTACTGCTGGATGAATTGTCTGGCATTGTGGAAATTTTGTTTACGGGGCACTGTGTAGAGGCTACGACTAAAATTCAGGGACAACATTGGATAACTGAATGTCATCACTCCATATAACTTACAAGATTTCAGTACAAGCATGCAGGAAAGTTTGAAAGATGTGTGTGTGTTACCTGCTCCATATCCAGTTGGCTTCTGGGAGTGACACATTGTCGCAGTGATAGGAGCTACCACGCTGCCCAGTCTGCCCGACTGCGGCATTGGTACGACAGTCTGCCTGGCCGCAACAGACTCCAGCATGAGTTGCCAGACTCCAGCACCCATTCAGTGTGAGCTACATTTCCTGTTTGACCTCCTGCATTTCCCTCCACACTCCTCAAACATTAACTTGATCCTAGGGAATCTGTCCATATCAGCTTTATATCTGATACAGCCTGCATTGCAGGCCGTTTAAACAGTTTCCAACATTTCAAGCCAGTCCCTTGTAGCTGTAGCTCGCGCTGGCCTGACAGTGCAGTTGGGTGGCTTTATGCAAGTCCGAGGAGTTATACCATTCACTGCTAGGTGGCAGTGGCATTGTTTTCAGAGTGCCAGGGAACTTTGTCAACATGGTTCAGCCAATGTGCATGAAAATTTTTATAAAAAAGTAGTTTTTTTGTCCATGGCTTCAGCTACATATACATGTGTCACATACATTTCACATACATTAACACCCTACTTCATCCCAATTTTGCCCTGCAGTGTTTGAGTGATAGGTGAACTTGTAATTCTGCCAGTAATTGACTGTCATTTTGAGAAAAAGGGGCTGTCACTGACTACTGTCAGATTCTCCACACAGTTAGCAACACTAGTGCCTGTCTGTAGCTGGATCTGTGTTACTAGTGGAAAAATAGATAATATTTATAGGGAAGAGTGATTGTTTGAAGCATATTTTATATATAGGTTTGTTCCTTTATGCTTCTTTCATCTGGGTACTGCAATTGAAGATTTTGTGATCTGAGACCCTGTATTCATTTTATTACATACCATTGCATTTGCACAGCAGTCTGTATTTTGGTGACAGTAAACATGCCTCATATCAAGTAATACTCATGAAAAATAGTAATTAAAAGTTCTATCTTATTGTGAACAAGTCAATTAATACAGTCTGCAGTTTAGTGAATGCTGAGTTCGTGTTTTAAATGGAAATAACCAGCATTTTACATTGTATCATACACCTGAAGCACTAACCTGTAGGCCTAATTTTTGTGTCTTGCAAATAACAAAAATCAGTGTGGTGTAAAGTGTGTCAACTTAATTCTGTTTTTAAATGTTTAGTCCATGTTGCAATGCATGATAAGTATGGATGTTGCCTTAGGTTAGTCAGACAGAGCATTCTAAGTGTAGATTGTGGGTTGGAGTTCCACTTTGGCTGTTGTAGTGGGAAATTGAATAGGTGATCAGTGAAGCTGTCCCAAGGAGCTGTAGGCTTTGCAAAAAAGACAAGAGAATCATTGTACATGAAACAAAGATTTGTGCTCTTCAGACTGAATTAGATAAAGTGAAATTTGAACTAAGTAAGTTGTAGGAGGGGAAAATATTGGGAACTAGTTGAAGGGAAAACATCTCTTCAACTTCAAATACGTTAAGAGTTCACAGTATCTAATAAGTTTGACTTGTTGCCTGAAGTAGGAGGGGAAAAGCTTCATCCAGCGACAAGTTGTAGGTCACAGTAGGTCGCAGCAGACTTATATCAAAGGGATTAAGTGTAGGTCGGTAATAAGAGATTAGGAAGGATGTTTAGCTGTTAGGAAGCAACTGTGGCTGGGGTGTCGGTCAAATGGTAAAAGACAAATTAGGAACAGAGTACCAGTTCACAAGTATTGTAAAACAAAGTGGTGGCCATAGCTGGGTGACAAAGGACGTAGGGCATTTGTGTGAGGATTTTGATAAAGAGGCTCAGGTGACCGTAAGGTGGAGCAAGAAACAGCCTAGCTGAAGACAGAAATTGCAGCATTTAGGATGACGTGGATGGAATAGGAATAGCAACTTCACAGAAGAGTGAGAGTTTTGTGGAGGTCCTGCAGCGTCATGATCAGCCTTGGATTATACAGCTGTGAGCTGTGTGAACGCAGAGTGAGCAGGCTGCTGTTGAATGAAATGACATCTCATATGAGTACAGTGCCTGTTGCTACAATTGGGAGGTGTGGGTGTATTAGACGTTGTCTACACCTGAATTGGGGGATGGAGGATAGGTTGCCTGAACTTCTTGCAGAAAATGTTTGTGACCCACCGTCACATGGACGGGTAGATTTTTTTGTGTTACTCGGGAATCTGGCGCAATGTTGTGAAAGAATTTAAAACAGAAAAAGAGCCCCACAAAATGCTCAAGAATATACAGAAAACTAAGGTTAGCTTACGTCATCAGAATATTAGAGGATTGAGTAATAAGGTAGAACAGCTTCTTGCCTGTTTAGAAAATTTAGAGATCTCTGAAAAGATAGGCATTCTGTGCCAGTCTGAGCAGCACATGACTACAAGATTGGAGAAATTAACTATAAAAGATTACACTCAAGCAACTTACCCATGTAGAACTAACATGGAAACAGGAATAGTTGTCACATTCATAAATTCAAAAACATCAAGACAAGTAGATTTTGTAGTGATCAGCACATAGAAGTGTGTGCTTGAGAATTAATACCGAATTGCCATATCTATATCCCCAGAATTGCCATATCTCTATCTCCACTGGCAAATTCGGTACTGTCTGAGGAATATAGAGTGTCTACTGTGATGTCGGGCAGCAGCAAGCAATTAATAGTCTGTGGTGATTTCAATGTATATTTTTTAAAGGATTCTGGTAGGAAAAATTATCTGGAAACCTATTTGGTTCGTGCAATCTGATTTCAATAAAGGCAGTAGGACCCAAATAGATAATGTTCTCTTCAGTGAAGCTCAAAACAAGAAAATAATTCTGTGCCCAGTAGCAAATGCTCTCTGTTTATGATGCATAGTTAGTGTCTTATGGATACTCCTCAGTGGAAATTAGTTTGAATAATTGATGATTCCAGGACAAATATTGTTACAAATTTTCAGAAATTTGTGAAACAGCTTTGGCTGAAACCTCAAATGTGTAACAACTTTTCATTGTTCCTGCCTGCAACTCAGTGCCTCATCTTCACAGTGAGTAGCAATCTCTCCTTTTCATTATATTGCTGATATTCCAACCTGTAGTTTCAACTTTTTAATCCATTCCATGATGAATTCATATCATTATTTGAAATTAGCTTGCAACGTAAGTTATCAGAAAGGACATTAACTGACATACAAAAATCATGGATCACTAGATGGATTAAAGTATCTCGTGGAAGGAAAAGGGAATTGTATCTGTTGCCAAGAACAAATAAAGGCCCTGCAGTAGTTGCACACTTCAAAAGCTATTCAGAATTACTTAGGAAAGTTATTAAAAAAATAAAGGTACATGCGCATTATGCCGGAAATTAGTAATTCTGACTACAGGCGTATGACTATATGGAATGTAGTAAAATGAGATAAGGATAACATCACTATTAGTTTAAATGGAAGGGCTGTAAATGACCTGTCATAGGTAGCCAGTTTGTTTAATAATCATTGTTAGATGTAGTATAGGGACAAAAAGTTAAAGAGAAAAATTCAGAGTATGTTCAGCAGCTAACTTGCATAAAATTCGCTCATGTGGATGTGTCGCCCATTTCTCCTTCTGAAATTTAAAAATATATATTCTCTCAAAAATAAAAGCTGATCTTGATTTGATGGTGTTCCAGTAGAGTTGTTTCCGTATTATAAGCACCGTATTTTCTGAAATATGTAAGTTGTAATTCATCAGTCACCGTTGCAGTTTTCCAGATAGTTTCAGATATGCCCTTGTTAACCCCTGCCCCCTAATAAGAGAGGCGTTAGGAGAGATGTCAATAACAACCACCTCGTTTCCCTACAGATATAATTTTCCAAAATTTTTGAGGTTGTGTATTGTAGAATAATGTTCCACCAAAGTGAGAATAATATCCTCAATAACTCAGTTTTTATTTCAGAAGAGTCGAACTGAGAATGACATTCACACATTCACTTGCAAAATTTTGCAAGCATTAAATAAAATAGCACAAGCTCGTATTTTTTTGTGGTCTGTCTATTCATTTGACTTCGTGAATTACAATACTCTCCTGCATAAACTTAAGTTTTATGGAATTGCTGCTGTAGCAAACAATTGGATATCATATTTAACTGAAAGAGAGCAGAAAGTTATGAGCAATAATTCAACCAATGTAAGTGTGGGAGGATCTTGTGACTGGTGAGAAAGGACTTATGGGGGTACCACATGGCTCAATCTTAGATCCACTATTGTTTTTAAAATATGTAAGTGACCTTGTGTCTAACTACAACAAGCAGAATTAGTTAGTTTTGCAGATGTCACTAGTATTGAAATAGATTCAGATGTATGTAAAGCAACAGAAGAAATGGTAAATAATGTTCTTAAAAGTATTATTGAGTGGTTTTCTGCAAATAGTATCTGTAATTGTCAAAAATGTACAACAAATTCAGCTCTGCACATCTAGTGGTACTAGACCAACGATAAGTGTAACATAGTGAGGAAATAATAAATAGCGTGGAAACGTCAAAACTTTTGGGTGTTCATATTGATAAGAATTGGAGCTCTTAAAACAACTTGGGTCAGTCACATTTGCACTTCAAATCGTTGCAAATCTCAGGGGCGACAGATCAGTAAGTTGACATATTTTCATTTAATAATGTTAAATGGAATAATGTTCTGGGGTAATTCAAGTTTAAGGAAGAACATGTTCATTGCTCAAAAATGCGGTGTAAGAATCATATATGGTTCTCACCCACAAACATTTTGTAGACATCTGTTTAATAAGTTATATTTTGACTACTGCCTCAGAGTATATTTATTTTATAATGAAATTTGTTGTAAATAATCCACTGCAGTTTGGAAGGAACCATGAAATATGTAATTGCAATATCAGAAGGAAAAAAGGACAATAATTACTCCATTGTAAGATTGTCTTTAGCACAAAAAGGGGTGTGACCAAAATTTTTTGCCCAATGATATGTCTGACAGCAGCAGAGTTCACTTCAAATAGAAACTGAAAAAATTTCTCCATGACAACTCCTCCTATTCTGTAATGTGTGAAAGATGATCAGTTGGAATTGTTAATTCACAACAGTACTAAAGAAGCAAAGAAAGAAAAAGTAGATGATCAGCATACAGCAATTTTAACAAATGAATGTGTTGTGTGAATGTAAAATGACTCATTCGGCATAATTATGATTAATCACACAAATGATGCAAGGAACATGAAAC
Source organism: Schistocerca serialis cubense (assembly GCF_023864345.2). Taxonomy (NCBI): domain Eukaryota; kingdom Metazoa; phylum Arthropoda; class Insecta; order Orthoptera; family Acrididae; genus Schistocerca; species Schistocerca serialis. The sequence continues at coordinate 27,911,429 of NC_064642.1, forward strand.
TAACCAACCATGTGACTTTAGAGAGTATGTGTAGTATAGAGCGTTGAGCTGTGTAGTTGTAGCCCTGAAACAGGGTGGCAAAATGATTTGTTCCTGAAATTCTCATTCTCACAATTTGGTGGACACATTGAACAATGCAAATAAGACATATTGTGCTTAATGTATTCAAAGTCAACTACTTAATGGAAAGCCACTCTTTCTTGTTGTTATCTCCTCCACCCGTGGTAGGAGGGGTATCTCATTACCACAGTATTTCATACAAATAATGAGTCACGTGGATACCAGATTTGGTTGAAATTGCTCCTGGTGTTCCTGGTTTTTCCTTTTATGTAACCTTCTTTTTACTCCACTCAGACCCCTCAGCTGTAGGAGTGCCAGGGATTTGTCACAGTAAATTTCTCCAGGTAGTAAGTGATACATGTGCCAATTTAAGGAGAAATTCCTCCAGCCAATGTAGAGGTAATTTCGTTGTCTTTCCACTTTTCCTGGCCCCAGCTCTAGAGGTGATAAATCACTGCGACTATCACCAAGAGGTCAAGTGACCCTGGAAACTGTGGATTCGATTCCAATATTGATCATTATCAAATTTATTGCATGTCATATCTTCTCATCCACCTGCCACCACACCCTCCAACCCACGAGTAGTTGATATATATTAACCCACATCATTTTTATACAAATGAGGAGTCACTTATACACAAAATTTGATTGAAATTGTTTGTAATTCCTGATTTAAGCTTCTATGGTAACCCATTTTTGTTTGTTATCCTTCATAGGTGTGCACACAACTACTCAACAAAGTTTCATCGTAATAGGACAAATGGTATCTAAACGCACAGATGATGAACAAAAAAACATACATACATTCATTTGTATTTTGTACAGTTTGCATCAGATTATCTTTGTGTTATGAGAAAAAAAAGTATTTTAATGAAATGGAAATATTCATTAGTGCTGAAGTACGTAGATGCTAAATGTTGGAGAGAAATAATGCAAATTTCTTCAAAACTTTCTCCATGTTTGCATTCTTTTTCTATTAATAGAAAAATAGTCAATCACTAGTACCTATTTGAAACAAATCTCAACAAACAGTATAACATGTATATTCATATGTGTGACCTCTCACCGTCTCACCTAACAGACGTTGGGCCCTATGGTCTAGTGGTAAAGAGTGTGACTAGAAAGGGTCTCTGGGTCAAATCACAGCTGGACTGTGGAAATTTTCACTCTGTCTATAATCTAACCTTCACTTCTCAATGATGTGAGGAGTTGTTAGAAATACCAAATGGTTCAGAGTCAATGTTACTGTATGTCCCTTCCCTTGGTTGTATAACTGGGTTTGTATTAAAGACATGATGCACGTCACAGAAGTGGCATCCAATTGAGACTTGCAGTCAGCCATTGAGCCACACACTGTTGTTATTACATAGTTGACACCCACCAGACGTGTGAAATTTGAAATATCCATTCACTACACAATATAATGTAATAACACAAATATGGCGATAAGTTTTTAAAACTGCCCAGCGTGAATTGTTGTAAGGAGAAGAAAACAAAATTAAAGTTATATACAGCACATGAATCCAACAAAACCAATTATGTGATGTACTAAAATTATATTGGAAGGAATGACTGGTATAAAAAGAAGCAGAAGTAACAGTCAGTGGTCAGTGAATTGCCAGATTTCTGTGCTTCAGATATTTAGGAATTTTTTGTGGCAGTTATGGAAAGGTAGAGGAATGTGTGGTATTTGCAACATGGGTACATTTACTGTTTGTTTTCCAGTAACAAATGTTTATTTTTGGAATATAGTATAGTATACCTCTTTCGCTCTACACTGAAGTGTGAAGTTCCACGAAACTTTTGGACAGATTCCATCTCTGTACCATCCAACTTTATCTCTTACCTGTTCTTGAAACATTCTTATCAAATGAGCTGTCATAATATGCAGGAAGACCTGACTGTGCTTCAGCCAGTCATTACCTCTCCTTCTGTGCAATCTCTGCAGAGACTTGCATGTTGTAAAGTAATGCACTGCAGCTGTTCGAGCTCAACTGTTGACAAATTTAAGCTCTGCAAAAAAAATAACATCACTACTGTTGTTTATTTCAAGACCTAATTCTGTTCTTACCCAAAAATTCACTCTTTGTGCGTATGCTATTCAAAAAATTGTAGACTTTGGCAAGATGTGTTGCACTCCCCAGCAATTTTTGTTAATTTTCAGTGACTGCTAAGTTGGCGATTTGAAATAATTATTCCATTTTATATAGATTTGGCTTTGGAATATTTTTCCTACAGTTTAATGGCAAACTTTTCCAATTTTCATTACCACAAGGATCTCCCATTTTTGTAGGATCAGTATCATAAAGATTATTCGATCTTGGGAATTTTTTTACTATAGTCCCATTTCTACAACATGGACTGGGTAAATGCTGTGATAATTCATTTACAACATTCCTGTTAATTTCCCCTTTATTTGTTATATGTGGGAATTGCCCTAATGCTGCACTTAAAGGGAGATAATTGTTATAAGAGCATCATGCTCACAACAAACTACACGTTTCTCTGGACATCTGTGGACACAATATGTGTGAAAGGTTGGGTGCTGGTAGGTCAGGTACAGGATGCAGTAAATATGTGTTAGAACAAAAAATGCTGCTGTTGGTATATTTCACCCCTAAAATAATTTTTATACTGCTAAAAATTACCAGTGAGTACACTGCATGGAATAGTTGTAGGTTTGCTGCATATCGCACCCATTGGCATATTTTGCATGAAAGCTCTTATTTTTTTTTCCCCAGTGAGATTTGGCGTACCTTAGAGTTGCTCACTCTCCATCACTACTTTGTATTCAATCATTTTTTTAGTGCTGTAGCCTTCCATTGAATTTTTGTTGAACGTATTCTTTCCAGCAGTATGTGTGGATGGATATGTGCGTGTGTGCGAGTGTATACCTGTCCTTTTTTCCCCCTAAGGTAAGTCTTTCCGCTCCCGGGATTGGAATGACTCCTTACCCTCTCCCTTAAAACCCACTTCCTTTCGTCTTCCCCTCTCCTTCCCTCTTTCCTGATGAGGCAACAGTTTGTTGCGAAAGCTTGAATTTTGTGTGTGTGTTTGTGTTTGTTTGTGTGTCTATCGACCTGCCAGCGCTTTTGTTCGGTAAGTCACCTCATCTTTGTTTTTATATATAATTTTTCCCACGTGGAATGTTTCCTTCCATTATATATATATATATATATATATATATATATATATATAAAAAAATAAGATGTAGCAGTACAAAATGGCAAAATAAATGTTTTGGTACCTGTCATGTTTAAAAGTTTGGTTTGAGTCCGCCATATATTTAGATGTAATGATTCATTTGACTGGTTTTGTTGTTTGGAATTGGAGTGCAGTGTTTCAGGTGAACAGATTTTTGTAAGTACAGTAACAACAAGGGAAAAATCTTCTATTCAGTATGTGGAAACACAGGACCTTCAGTCATGATTAGAGGGGAAAGTCACTGTTGTGGACTGCAAGATGAGAGATAAGTGAAAACTTATCATTCATCATATGCAGAAATTGTTACTTTATGTTAATGTTCACCACAATCTATGCCTGATTTGCAACTGCTCATTTTTAAACAAATTTTTTATGCAGTTAGGAAAGATCCTATCTACAGTAAAGCTTGTATTGAATTTAATAACATATCATGTCATCCACACCTTTGTATACATAAACAGTTTCTTTTCTCATATTGAAGGGCACAGTCATTTTGCTTCAAAACATTTGTGTGTGTAAAAATCTATCTTCCTTTCCTGGCTTTCTCTTTTATGGGCAAATTGCAGATTTCCGTGCCACTTTCAGGTCATATTGTATTAGTTCATTTCTTTTGGATTAGGTTTTCTTTTTCTCATTTCACTGATCTTAACTTTACAAATTTTTACATGTGCCTGACATCTCATTTAAAGTTACCCATGGTGTCCTTTTACAGCCACAACAGAAAGAATTTGCCTGATAACAGGTACTGTGGATGCCATTATGCTTGTTCTCATCTTCATCATGGAAAAAATCAGGGAGAAACCAGATCTGAATGCTAAACAGGCTATAGATTTTGACAGTAAAACAGCTGCTGAGCGTGACAAGCAGGTAAATTTTCAGGTAATAAGTAACAGGTCTAACTCTATCCATACGAAGACTCATTCATCAACCATTGGCTTTACCATTGCCTCTCAAGCCCAGTGGCATTTAAAAATGCAAATGCACTTTTCCTATCATTATCTTTGCATATAACTCCCAGAAAAAATTGTTATTCTGGAGTTTTGGCACTTTCATTTCTAATATCATAACATGCAGACATAATAGTTGATTCTCAGACATGGAGATCTGTCACCACAAAAAGTGAAGAAAAAAATCCATGTGCATTGTTGCATACCTTTGTGTTGTAATATGAATACACTTAGCATTTGCTGCATCATCATTGTTTTACAGTCTTAAAATTTCTTTAAGTGGGGAGACACCCTGTTTCAAAGGTGTAATGCTGTAATTGTGCTGAATTCCTGCAACATGTCGAGTTTTTTCATTTATTTTCTCTGCTGAGATTTATTTTTTGTCAGCATCTCGGTGACCTGTGCTAGTACACGTATGTTGATATGTCTCAGACAAACTGTATGTGTCAGAATAGTTGTTTCCCATACACCCTTTTTATGAGGGAGCACAAAATGGTCCTTGTTGTGGTTGATGAACTAGTCTGGCATATGCTAATGCCTTAGATGTACTTAGTTGATAGTTTTAAACATTTGTGTTCCTGGATGTGGAACTGAAGTAATACTGTATTGTGAAGAATGGTGAAAACTATATTAGTACAAGTATTTTGATACAAATTTCATTAACCGTTACTGGAATTGCTTTATGACGAAGCTTGAAATACATGATGACAGCTGTTTGTGTTATGCCTTTGTAATAAAGCTCAGGTATATAATGTTGGCATGAATTGAAGTATGAAGTTTCTGTGTTTTTGTCCGGAAATTCAGTGCTTTCAAGAGTTGTCTGTACAGTCAAAAAGATATAGTAACTTTCCATAGTTAAAAGTGTACGATATTACATAGTCAAGGGTATTGTGCTCTGTTTGTTATGAGCAAAGCTTTTTTTAATCTGGTTGATATCACGAATAACACAAAATCTGTGCACTATGTATCAAATTTGTTGTTTGCATCGTCCTTGGGTAACTTGGATATTACAGTGTACTATGTACTTAGTGCTACTGAAGTTAGCTTGCAGTTTTGCATTGAATAGATGTGCACAATGGTTCTTAAATTAGAGTTCTAATCAGACATTGGTGTTAGATAAAACATTCATGCAGTAAAGTGACCCCCACCCCCTCCCCTCTTGCAGAACTTACTCTTCATGCATAATTTGTGTGAGCACTATTTTTAATAAATGGATTGTAAGTGCTTAGATCACAAATGCCATTTTGTGGTTACTGATGGCTGACGTCTTTTATTTATCAATCATGTATTTTGGCTTCCTCATAAAGCAATTCCAGTATTATTTATGAAATTTGTGTAAAGATACTTGTTCTAATATTTTTTAATCATCCTACAGATGATGATGATGATGGTGATGTGTAATGGTAGCTTGCATTTTAAATTTTTTGATGATGACTTTAGAAAGTAATATAGGAAAGCTATTGCAAAAGCATTAAATCATTAAAAGCATTGGCAGGAGGGGGGATTTTAGATTCTAATTCAAAATTAAAGACTCAAAAGTAGTCGTGGAAGTTGTCCAGTGTGTATTTTAGGAGCATAGAAAAGGGTTTCTACGCAGTAAGATATGGCATAGAAAAGAGAAATTGGCAGCTAGAGGTAGATGAAAGGTACAAAACTTCCAAAATGAGGATGGATGGAAGCAGGGAAAGTGTAATCCCGAGAAAGATCTCTCGTAAACATTCAGTGGCATCTGTATTGTAGGCAGAACTTGCCCATATGCAATCCAGTTGAAGCACGTAATTGAAACTGCCACACACACAGCACCTGTGTTTTTGTTGAAGTCTGTATCACTAAACCACTGTACCAGAACCCAATCACAGTTGCATATCTAACGGCTTCCAGAGTAAACAAAAATTAGATTTTCAATATTTCACCTAATGTAAAAATTTAAAATGCTGTCATAAGAGGTATAATCTTAAGTTAAAAGTTTAATGCATTGAGACAGATATCACAATTAGAAACTGTGTATTTGTCTTGAATCAGCGTAAATTATGAAGCACAAATAGCCGGACTATACATGCAGTATTTGAGAATGGGAGCACTTACCAACTGACTTCCAATAAACTTTAAGCAAAATTTCAGACCCCCTATGAATTTTTTTCTTGCTTGGCTGCTTAAAGGCAATTATTTAATACATTAACTCATTTGTAAAGTAATCAGGCATTTGAAACTGTTTGATACATGAGTTTGTTTAAGGAATTGAGGGTTTGTTTACTGGTACCAACATATTTGGCAATTTGTGACTAAGACACTACTAAATTTTTCTTGTGGCTAATAGCAATGAATTGATAAGATGATATTATTTAAGGTGAATGGAAGACGACAATAAATATATTCAGTGAAAAATGCTTAGTTCTCTCTCTCTCTCTCTCTCTCTCTCTCTCTCTCTCTCTCTCTCTCTCTCTCTCTCTCTCTCATGCTGAGTGACTTGACTGTTTCTCTCAGATTTTAGTGTCTATATTCCCCACCTACCCTTTGACCTCAGAAGGAAACAAATGTGTTTGTGAAATATAAATTCACAGCCTCGTAAACACGTGTTGTGCTATTGCTGAAATTTGTTCAGTAAGTTGTTTACAGAGCTGTGTAGTCAAAGTTTTTGCTTCAAATGCTGGTTTATGATTTGAACTACCTAAAAAATTGATCAACAGTAACTGTTAAAGCTTTATTCCACTCCCAACCAGATACTGAAATTTTCTTATCACTAATTCTCAATGTTGGTTGCTAAATCTGTGCAGTAAATATTGCTTTTAGGTTTAGTATAAAGTTTGGGTGCTTTGCACTAAGTGAACTCATTGAAACTGAAACAGACTCATTTGTTTTTGTGTATAATCTTGGGCAATTTATAAGTGGTTGCCACTGAGTCAGCAACTCGTGAGGCGAGTATGAAAGGTAGGTATGTTAGTGTCAATAGAACCACATCAGACAGGTACAAAAATGAATTAGTGCAATGCTATTGATGGTGGCCGTTGGACCTGTGCCCTAATTGTAATGTCTTCCCACTGTCTCCAGATAAATAATAGCTTACCTGAAAGATCATCCTGTCTCACTGACTGTAACAGCATCAGAGAATGTGTGATGGTGCTTACTTAATCCCTCAGTCTCGATGATCAAAGTCTTGTAGAATATCTGTACATTGAGTTCTAGGAATTGTGCAGATAACGTATGTTGTAGAGATTTCCAAATAACGTGGCTCTTCCTCCACATTTATTACCATAACAAACATTGTGATGATCAGATCATGTTCACATCATGCTTTATGCATATATGTGTCTCCTCTTCATTGTATACTGACGTGGTGTTATCATCGTCATCACTATATGAAGCTGCAATTCTTTTTAGACAAAATTTTAGTAGAACACAGTGGCTGTGGAGGAAACAGTGCACATACTAAAGTTCATCCGCATCATGGTCTAGTGGCTAGCATTGCTACCTCTGGATCACGGTGTCCCGGATTCGATTCCCAGCCGGGCTGGGGATTTTCTCTGCCCAGGGACTGGGTGTTTGTGTTGTCCTCATCATTCTGTCATCATTCATGAAAGTGGCTAGATTGGACTGTGTATAGATAGGGAATGTGCACTGGCACTGATGGCAACACAGTTGAGCGCCCCCACAAACCAATCACCACCACCACCACCACCACACTAAAGTTCTTGAGTTAGTCACCGATATGATCGAACATAAAGTGCATAAAATCTAAGTCTGAATTGAATAACATCCTTCAGTTCTAATAACATACTCACTGCTTAATAAAAGCAAATCAGATAATCCACACATACATGCTGGTCACTTATACACTGTCTAAAGATTTTCATAGAAATATTAAATAATACAAACTTTGCGAATACTTAATAGCTGCGAAAGGGTCAACACTGTAATAGTGAGCCACAACTTTTCTGTACAAAAGTCAGCATTGTAGAACTAGGTCATGAGCTCGGACATTAACTTGAATACAATCCAGAGCAACCACAGCTTTTCAAGATGTCACATAGATGTAAAATGGGTGCTAGCTGGTCTCAGTCTGAAAATTTTTGGTGACTCCACATAACATTTGAAAAATGGCTAGGTTATATTTTAATGAAAATACATAGATAAAAATCTGCTCACCAGGCGGTGGGAGAGGTCTCTCTCTCTCTCTCTCTCTCTCTCTCTCTCTCTCACACACACACACACACACACACACACACACACACACACACACAAAAGAATGATTTGACTTTTACAAGCTTTTGGAGCCAGTGGCTCCTTCTTCTGGCAGCCTCTCTTCTGCCAGAAGGAGGAGCCACTGGCTCTTAAAGCTTGTAAAAGTTAAACCCGTGTGTGTGTGTGTATGTGTGTGTGTGTTCCCCAGCCGCCGCTTGGTGAGTAGATTTTTTATCTATCCATTTACATTATATTATCAATAACTGATCATGCTTGTTGTTATATTAGGTTATGTTTTGCTACTTAGGAGCATAAGTATTAATAGTAATTTGGTTTATGAAATATATTTTGGGTTAACAAATCAGTAAAGTGTGTGTAATCATGTTAAACATCCACATTGGGAATAACCCCATTTAAAAGTGGAAGTACCATATTGAAAAGTATGGTAAAATATGCAAAAATCTTAATGGTTTAATTAGTTAATGAAGTATGTCCTGTTGCGCAAAAAAAAAAAAAAATCAGGTCCACATCATGTAAGGGCAAAGGCCAGAATCTAATAAGTACAGTGGCAAAAATCTACAATAGAAAACATGACTGGTAACAAACTTAAATGTTAATTATTGATAAGTTAATTAGTTTCAGATAGATCAAAATACTTTACTGAAGTTTGTCTGATGGATGGTGTCAGTATGATGGAGGGAGAAGTAAAGCTCCACTCCACACGCGATACTTGCTGAAACATGAATGGCGCAAAAATACTAAGGTCTGCTGCCTCAGTGTAGACTACTACAGTATTGTTCGATAACAAATGTTAGCTGTAACAAAAGGAAAAAACAGACGCCAAAGTCTAAACTTCAGTAGGTTTGGACTAGGGATCAAGAAGAAAAATGGGTACATTTTGTACGGACTTCCATGCCCTCTGTCATGGATAACTAAACTTCCTAGGGTGTGTGGCCACATAATTATTGCTATAATCTTCAGTACTAGTGCCAAATTCTTTTTCATGAAGATTATTTTAAGTGTTTCTTGAGATAATCCACTGTGAATCCTATGCTGCAGCTTTAAAAGCCAGAGTTTGCAGAGTTTTTCCATTGTGGTACCTATTTTTAATATGATGACTGATACCGGTTTGTAATTTTTCTTGCTCTGGTTGATTACGAATGTAAATATTTGGAAAGTCATTTTAGCAATTTTATTGCAAAATTATTTGTTATGCTCAGTTGTTGCCAGTTGGTTAGAACTGTTGATATACCTTATTGCAGTTTACATCTTGTTTGTTTGTGGGCTGGTAGCTCATAGTAAGGGATCTTGTTCTCTTAAGAAGCTGAACGATTTGTTGTTCTAGCATACAGATTTTTTTATTTTTTGAAATTTATATATCTGTTCACACCAACAAGCTAGCAGTTATTTGACGTAAGTAGCATATTCTATTGCAGAGATGTCTGATCAAATGTACTTAAAATAATCATAGATTACTCCCCCCCCCCCCCCCCCCCCCCCCCCCTCTCTCTCTCTCTCTCTCTCTCTCTCTCTCTCTCTCTCTCTCTCTCTCTCTCTCACACACACACACACACACACACACACACACACACACACACACACACACCATGTTCAATTCTGCATATCAAAGGATACACAACTGGTAAAAAGTATGGCCCAGAGCTAGTAAGGCAGACTGAATCTTCAATTTTTTTATTGCAACGCATAGTAAAGCTTCGTAAATAACTCTTTTTTTTTAAAGCCACTTCAGAATTTTGTCACTGCAAGTCAGAGAGTGAGAGAGAGATCAGTGAGTTGATTCATATGTCTTATTTTTTCTCGATAATACCATGAGCAGATACGTTCTTCACGATTGTTTGTCAACCAATACAATGCTCACTTTGATCATATAAAAAATTTTATGAACAGTTGGGTCAGTTTAAAGAGTTGGGTCTGGTAATATTTTAACTACGGGGTCACAGTCCATATATTCTCATGAAGCTTTTAGTAAATAGTCCATTAGGCCTCAGAAGAAATGTTTATATTTTTGTGTTTAAAAAAAGGCCTTATTAACACTTCGTTAATCTAAACATTGTTTCTTGTTATGTGACCTTGCCTGTAAATTGTCACTGTGCAGCCATATTGAAATACAAATTAATTTATTAATTTGTAAATAGATCATTCAAAGCCATTACATCATACAAGCGATGAAAGCTACAAGTTGCTAACAGAAAAACAAATCATTGTAGCAGTGGAAAATGAGACTTGGGAGCAGTTATTCAAATTCATTTGTCTTTCTAGCACTCATCTCACGATCTTCAGCCTATGATTGTGTAGTGTTTTTTAAGGTGTTTCACTGTCACCAGTGACTGGCATTGTCAAAATTCACCCTCTATTGAAGGTGGCACATAAGTCTTAGACAGCACCAGCCATTAGTGCTGTCAGAATGTAGGGGAAAACAATACCAAATGACTCTCTCAGAGCTCTTGAGATGAGTGCTGACAAGACTAGACATCCAAAAGTGACCATAAAAGCCTGAACATTTATGCTCAAATTTGTATTTGGGAGTTTTGTTCTTTTCTTTACATTGTTGCTGGTAAACCCTCAGTGATCGGATTGAACAGGATGAGCAACTATTTAAGGGATAAAGATACAGGGTTGCTGGTACTGTATAAACAGATGTGAACTCATTTGTCATTGCTGAAAAACTTGTAGTATTGGCATTTTCAAGGTGTGTGTTTCTCCTTCCTCTCGCCCTTTTGTATTTTGAGCCCTTCTTATGTATTATTCCTACATGAGATAGATACACTCATTCAAATGGACTTAACAAAGCTAACCAGATTTGTAGAAATGTCACTATACAAGTGTAAGTAGAGAATAATTTATATAGACCCCATTGCAGAACAAAAATACACTCCTGGAAATTGAAATAAGAACACCGTGAATTCATTGTCCCAGGAAGGGGAAACTTTATTGACACATTCCTGGGGTCAGATACATTACATGATCACACTGACAGAACCACAGGCACATAGACACAGGCAACAGAGCATGCACAATGTCGGCACTAGTACAGTGTATATCCACCTTTCGCAGCAATGCAGGCTGCTATTCTCCCATGGAGACGATCGTAGAGATGCTGGATGTAGTCCTGTGGAACGGCTTGCCATGCCATTTCCACCTGGCGCCTCAGTTGGACCAGCGTTCGTGCTGGACGTGCAGACCGCGTGAGACGACGCTTCATCCAGTCCAAAACATGCTCAATGTAGGACAGATCCGGAGATCTTGCTGGCCAGGGTAGTTGACTTACACCTTCTAGAGCACATTGGGTGGCACGGGATGCATGCGGACGTGCATTGTCCTGTTGGAACAGCAAGTTCCCTTGCCGGTCTAGGAATGGTAGAACGATGGGTTCGATGACGGTTTGGATGTACCGTGCACTATTCAGTGTCCCCTCGACGATCACCAGTGGTGTACGGCCAGTGTAGGAGATCACTCCCCACACCATGATGCCGGGTGTTGGCTCTGTGTGCCTCGGTCGTATGCAGTCCTGATTGTGGCGCTCACCTGCACGGCGCCAAACACGCATACGACCATCATTGGCACCAAGGCAGAAGCGACTCTCATCGCTGAAGACGACACGTCTCCATTCGTCCCTCCATTCACGCCTGTCGCGACACCACTGGAGGCGGGCTGCACGATGTTGGGGCGTGAGCGGAAGACGGCCTAACGGTGTGCGGGACCGTAGCCCAGCTTCATGGAGACGGTTGCGAATGGTCCTCGCCGATACCCCAGGAGCAACAGTGTCCCTAATTTGCTGGGAAGTGGCGGTGCGGTCCCCTACGGCACTGTGTAGGATCCTACGGTCTTGGCGTGCATCCGTGCGTCGCTGCGGTCCGGTCCCAGGTCGATGGGCACGTGCACCTTCCGCCGACCACTGGCGACAACATTGATGTATTGTGGAGACCTCACGCCCCACGTGTTGAGCAATTCAGCGGTACGTCCACCCGGCCTCCCGCATGCCCACTATACGCCCTCGCTCAAAGTCCGTCAACTGCACATACGGTTCACGTCCACGCTGTCGCGGCATGCTACCAGTGTTAAAGACTGCGATGGAGCTCCGTATGCCACGGCAAATTGGCTGACACTGACGGCGGCGGTGCACAAATGCTGCGCAGCTAGCGCCATTCGACGGCCAACACCGCGGTTCCTGGTGTGTCCGCTGTGCCGTGCGTGTGATCATTGCTTGTACAGCCCTCTCGCAGTGTCCGGAGCAAGTATGGTGGGTCTGACACACCGGTGTCAATGTGTTCTTTTTTCCATTTCCAGGAGTGTAGATATCTAGATGCACATTTACTACACTTCAAGAGGCCATCTTTGTGTGTGTTTTTGTGGGGGAGGCGTTATAAAAGGGAATTGTTAAAACCAATAGTTGGATTTCAGAGAGGATAGAATAAGTGCATTGATAGGGAGATTTACGAAACTCTGGAAAATTGGGAAAGAATAAAACCGACTGAGAATGGTGCACCAACAGGAACAAGGGATCTGAAAGAGCAAAAAGGTCCAGAGGTGGATCTAGGTGCAGCATGTTGGGGAATTTCGGAATTACTCCATCCCAGAATAGTCTGTAGAAGCATGAATTCCTTTGCCCCACCTGCCAGTGCTTCATTTAAACTTACGTAATTTTTACTGCTTCTCTACCCCCTCTTTGTTTTCTGATGTTTTATGCCTCCTTTATTGTGATCTCAGTCTCTTATCTATACCTGCTCATGAATTTCACTGGTCAGTTTTTATTTGATCTTTGTGTTTTTAATTTACTTTCTCCCTATTTTTTGTCATCTGTGCTCTTACTTTTACACTTGACATATACATTTGTGTACTGATGTTATTCTTTACTTTTCAGTAACTGGTAACTAGGCAGTGGCTAATTCGTTCCTTGTGCTGCACACTCTGACAAATGTTAACCCTTTGTCTTGTTCACGATGGCAGCCTTTGATATTGACCTGACTATTTCCCTAGGTTGTGCTCTCTTTCATTAGTGTCTTAATTTTTTGCCGTTACATCACTTTTTACCTGAATTAATTTTGGTCCCATTGAGTTTTGACCTACAGTTTCAATTTTTTAAATTTCTTCCCACCCCTCTCTGTAGTGTGGATCTGCTGCCTACAGTGTTGTTGACCCTCAAGAGCAATAATTGTATTGACTCAGATATGCATATGTGCACTTAAGATGGTAGCCAATCCAACATTGTGTGGTTTTTATGTACCGCACAGGGATCACACTTAGGCCTGACTTGGTAGGTCATTGCATATGCCAAGGAGTAGATACCCATCTCCTAGGAGCATGAGGATTTGTGGCAATGGCTATCATACTAGATGACCTTTGCTGTGGCTGGGTGGCATGCATGGGAGAGCTCTTGATTGGAGTAGGTGGCATCAGGGTGGACATTTTGCACATGAAACATACCAGATTTACTGAGCAGGGTAGCACACTGGTTTGCACAATGGACTCACATTCGAGAGGACGACAGTTTTAAGCCGCATCCGGCCATTCTCATTTAGGTTTGCTGTGATTTCACTAAATCACTTAGTACAAATGCTGGGATGGTTCCTTCTAAAGGGCGTGGCCAATTTCCTTCTCCATCCTTCCCCAATGTGAGCTTGTGCTCCGTCTCTAATGACCTCATTGTTGATGGGATCTCCTCCTCCTCCTCCTCCTCCTCCTCCTCCTCCTCCTATCACAGTGAACCAACACAGTGGCAATTCCAACAGACAGGTCTTTACCTAATACCTGGTGTGTATCTGAAAAGAGAGAGAGGCTTTTATGACGCCAAAACTTTTTTTTTCGTTTTTTAAGAGGAAAAATATGGAGAAGTTGGGGGAAATTTTTCAAAGGATTCCTATTAAGGACACCTCTGCTCCTAATCTCAAACTCTTCAGGTGTATGAATGGCTGGGTGTCATAACAGTGATTATTGCCCCCACATAAAATTATGAATATTGTACAGGAAGTTCTTTCGCAGGAACCTTACTTTTGAGACAGACAAGAAGCACCAAGCTAATCTCGAACAGCGAGGTTTACATTTTGTCAGCTGTATACAACAGATACACGCTCTTTCATCTTAGCCATTGAAGGAAATGTACTACCAGAAAAGTTAGTTATGGTGTACAGGTGTGATGTGAAACCTTATGTCACATGTGAGGTATTACTGATGTTTATGCTTGGGCCATCCTTCTTCATGGCCAGCCCTAAAATGTGATAACTGAAGATCACTCCACGAGGGTCGTTCTTTTGCGCCACCACGGTTGTGTGTCAGGTGTACTGAACTCCTTCCTCCACGGTCACTAATTTATTTAGTATTTAAAAAAGAGAAGAAAATGCCTGCCATACTGAGGCATCCTGTCGACATGATGACCAATTGTGCAAAAGTCGCTGCTGTCAGCAGTTCAAACCGGATATACCGACACTCTCCGGTCTTGATTCCTGCAACACCACTTCAGACACCTACCGGTAACAGAGCTCGTCCCCAGCATACCTGTCCCCTGAAACCAGCCAATAGCTAAATGAGCCACCCCTGTTAGTGGATAAACCCTCTTCAAGAAATTCAGCTGTGAAACAAGAGGTGGAGGGGGAGCACCAGAGGAAGAAGAATTGTCAAAGGTTATTCCAGTGACCCTGGAGGCGTCGGTTCCCCCACAATGCCGGATTCTGAGCCAGTGTTCATTTCGACATTGTCCTGCTCTCACCAGTGACAGACAGCAGTCTGGGGACATGATCAGTCCTCCTGGCCCCACACCTTCACCATGATGATCAAATGGACCTATAACAGATACTACATTTACCAGCCAGAACTGCAGCAAGGAATTTCCTCTTGTTGTGCAGTGTGTATGACCCTCAAAGAAATACGCTTCACTGATGTCCATTGCCCAGAGCTTTGTGGTTGCCGTGCATTCTCAGAGTTGTACTAGCCCCAGGCGGACAACTGAAGGTGTGTTTATGTTGGTTCACATAGATGTCGTCAGTGAGTGGATTCTCCTCTTTACCGTGTTCCAAGCACTAGTGGTCCAAGTGCAAACCATCCCAGCGATCAACACTTGTAGCATTCATTCACATTCAAGTAGGGCACTTATTTCCTTTAAGATGACCACCTTAATCCTGCTTTTCTTCTGCCTGAAGATTTCAGTGCATGCCACTCCCGTGGGCAAGTAACACTATCTGGATGGTGTCTTCTGATCAGCTTCTTTCCGATCTCGCTCTGTGCCTCCTCAGTGACAGTACTCCTTCCCTCTTCAGCACTGCTCATGGCGGTACTAAAACTATCAATCTTATGATCTTTTCTCCCAACCTTGGTGCTTTGGTATGTTAGTCCCTTCACTATGATCATTGGCACAATGACCACTTGCTGGTGGTTATGTCTCTTCTTTGTTGCTGCTAGGTAGCCCAATTAGCTTTATGCTCTCTTTGAGAGCAACTGGCAGTTAAATATCTCTGCTGTCACTTTCACCCCCTTAGTGCGATCGAAATTGGACTATGGAAGCATAGTTTACTCCTCTGCTCGGCCGCCTATTCTTCGGCGTCTCGACTCTATCCACCACCGTGGATTGCGTTTAGTGTCTGGAGCTTTTTACACCAGACCTGTGGAAAGCTTTTATGCTGAGACTGCTGAACCTCCCCTGTCCAATCGACGAGCTGTCCTTCTGAGTCGTTATGCTAGCCATCTGTCTTCCATGCCTGCTAATCCGGCCCATGACATTTTTTTCGACGCCTCCTTGGATTTAGGGTATGCAGGCCGCCCTTCCTCCCTACTACCACCACCGGGAGTCCGCTTCCGTCAACTGCTCCATTTTCTTTCTTTCCACTTTTCTAAAACTTTCTTGACAACTTGGGGTACAGCTCCGCCTTGGCTCCGTCCCCGGACCTGCCTGCTCCGTGACCTTTGTCAGTTTCCCAAGGATGGTACCCCTTCACATGTTTATCATCGGGCATTTACTGCTCTATGTGCACAAATGAAGGAAGCCACATTTATTTACACTGATGGCTCAAAAACATTGTTTGGTGTAGGGAGTGCCTATATTGTTGGCGACATCCCAAATCGATTTCGGCTTCCCGACCAGTGTTCGGTTTATACTGCGGAGCTTTACGCTGTTCTCCAGGCTGTCGAATACATTCGTCGCCCTCAGCAGATACAGTGTGTTATCTGTTCAGATTCTCTCAGCTCTCTCCTCAGTCTCCAAGCTCTCTACCCTGTCCACCCTTTGGTCCACCGGATTCAGAACTGCCTCCACTTGCTCCACTTGGGGGGCGTCTCTGTGGCATTCCTCTGGATCCCAGGACACGTTGGTATCTGTGGAAATGAGGCGGCCAATATAGCGGCCAAGGCTGCAGTCTCTCTTCTTCAGCCAGCTATTTGCATGATTGATTCCCTTCGCCGATCTACGGAGTGTTTTATGTCATCGTGTTGCTCTTTTATGGCGCACACACATTGGTCGGCACTTCCCAATAATAAATTGCGGGGTGTGAAAGCTCTTCCCTGTGCTTGGACTTCTTCCTCCCGAACGCGTCGTCGGGAGGAGGTAATTTTAACTAGACTCCGGATAGGGCACTGTCTATTTAGCCATCGACATCTTTTAAGTGGCGATGCTCCCCCACTCTGTCCCCACTGCTCTCAGCTGTGGACGGTAAGACACCTTTTACTTGAGTGCCCCTATTTTACTCTGTTACGCGCCCATCTACAGCTGTCACCTGATATATCTTCCAATTTAGCAGATGACACGCGCTCAGCTGATCGCGTTCTCGAGTTTATTAGTGCCAGTGAGATGACGTCAGTCATTTGAAGCTCTTTTTGGGGACAACCAACCCCCTTCTATAGTGTTTTTTAAGCTTTTCTTCTGTTTTTAGTTTCTCCAATTTTTTGAGTTTCGTTCCCATTGCTGCTGGTTTCCAGTTTCGTTTTTTTTACCTTTTCCTAAGTCACAGACCGGGCACTAATGACCGTAGCAGTTTTGTGCCCAAAAACCATAACAACAAAAAAAAAAAAAACTTTCACCCCCTCTGTCAGTTTGCAGCGGCAAGGTTGTGGGAGACATCTCCAACACAATCGGCTGCACCAGTGGAATTGCTATTCCTTTTTCTTCGGGTACACTCTATTGCCGGCCAGCCCCACGATGGACCACAGACGTTGCAACAGTTACTCAAGATGTCGTAGGCCCCTGCAACTTATTGAGTGGCTCCTTCGCTGACCGCCCTCCTCACTTTTAAGCGGCACTGTATGAAGGCTCGTCGCCTACTTAAGTGAAGTAAGAACGTGCGCCACCTTCTGCCAGGTATGGGCCAAGCTCCATAGTCCAATGGGCCACCAAAGATCAACCACTATTCAAAGTTTCCTCCTTCATACCTGTGTGTCTGTTCTGGCTGAACACCTTGCAACCAACTTTAAGCCATTGTCAATGCCCTCCCCTTACCTGGCTACTTTCCTAACATGGAAACAAATTGAAGACATCTTCCTATATTTCAGCCCCTGCCAAGCTGAATTATATAATGAACCTTTCACTGACTGTGAACTGCATCAGACTCTTGCCTCATCTCATCCTATGGCCCCTGCCCTGATATCAATTCGTAATGAGATGATCAGACATCTGAATGTTACTCAAAGTTTACATCTGCTCACTGTCTTTAAACATATTTGGCTTGAAGGTGTCTTCTCATCACAATAGCAAGATACAATCATCGTCTCAATCCTTAAGCCAAGCAAGAACCCAACGTATATCGACAACTACCATGGTGCAAATTAGTATGCGCATGCATGGTTTTGTTTAGTGATGAAACCCACTTTCATTTGGATGGGTTCGTCAATAAGCAAAATTCGTGCATTTGGAGGACTGAGAATCCACATTTCATACCAGGAAGTCTCTTCGCCCTCAATGGGTGACTGTGTGATGTGCAATGTCCAATCGTGGAATAATTGGTGTGATATTTATTGATGGCATGAAGACTATCAAATGATATGTAAAGGTTTTGGAAAATGATTTCCTCCCCATTATCTGAAGTGACCCTGATTGCAAAAAGATGTGGTTCATGCAAGTGGAGCTAGACTCCATTGAAGCAGGAGAGTGTTTGATGTCCTGGGGGAGCATTTTGGGGACCACATTCTGGCTCTGGGGGTATCCAGAGGCCACTGGCATGGGCCGCCATATTCTACAAACCTGAACACATCAGACTCCTTTATGTGGAGCTATATAAAGGACAAGGTGTACAAGAATAACCCCAAAAACATTGCTGAGCTGAAAACAGCCGTCCAGGAGATCATTGACAGCATAAATGTTCAGACACTTCAGCGGGTCACGCGGAATTTTGCTATTCGTCTGCACCACATCATCACCAATGATGGCAGGCATATCAAACATGTCATAACCTAAATCCGAATGTCTGTAGTGACGTTTACATGTTGAATAAAGTTTGTGCAAGCCTGAGTTTGTAACTAATAACTAATTTACTTTTTTTCCATATAGTTCAATAATTGTCGCTCTGTATGAACTTATAGTGTGTTTGTGGTGTAGCCAGTAGCCATAAACAGGGCCCAACATTTTATTAAACAGGTATCTTTGGGCCATGTTTAAATTTGTGGTGACTTGATGAGCATTCTCCGTGCTTTTGATCAGTGTTACTCTTGTCACCCTGTGATATGTGCTATTTATGACCTATCCTTGAACTTTGTTATGCAGCCTGCTCAGTTGTATATCTCTGGACCCCCTAGGTCATATGGGTATCCCTGGGAATGAACTGACAGACTTTTTGGCTAAAGAAACGATTGCTCATTCCACATTTGCTTTGATGATCCCAGGTGCGGATTTGCGAGTGCAAATAAGGGCTCTGCTCCTGCTCACTCAGAAATGGAATAACATGGTGGATTACTGCCTCATCTAATAAACTCCACACCATCAAGAAGACTACCACTGTATGGTACTCGTCATTCCAGTCCTCTACTATGTTGCATCTGCTTCGGTCATCCCCAGACTAACTATAGTTTTAGTTTATGTAGCAAGCCACCCCCAAAATGTGAATGCAGAGTCTTGCAGACAGTAGCTCAGATCCTGGTGGAATGCCCCCTCCTTATGGTGCTCCATGGTAAATGTAGTCTTCTAAATTCTTTGCCTCTCATATCACCATATGATTCACAGTCAGTTGAACCGGTTCTCTGTTATCTCCATAAAAAGTGGTTTTTATTCAGAGATTTAAGGTTTTAAACTACCTATGTGGCGAGGGCTGGGTGGTTGAAGTTGGGGCAGCTTCCACTGGATGCTAGGTGTAGGGGATATGCCTCCTTTGCCAGCTGCATCTTCCATTCCTATTTTACTCTATTTTAAGTGCTTGTTAGATGTTTGCTTCTTTTCCTGCCCCACCCTATTTTCCATTTTAGAGGTAGCAATCTGTTAAATAGTGGGTGTTCTTTAGTGCCTTGGTTCAGGGATGGAGCCTGCCCCTTTCACATGCAGAGCCCTGTGGATACCCACCTGCTGCCTTCCCTGTTTGTCCTATCTACTTTCTATTTTTGATGGTCCAACTGATGCCCATTACATTTTTAGCCTTCTCACTTTAGTTCTGAATGTCCTGACTAGAAGGCATCCTTTGCTCAGTCTTCACCCTTAATTGTGTGGCAGGGGTCAGGTGCGGGTGGGATATCTCTCGCGATGGATGAGTCCAGGGGGCCAATTTTCTGCTCTGATCTGTGTACTGTCCCATTTCATATACTTCTGAAACTATTTCTCAGCTCTGATACCATCAAAACACGTCTCTGGTGGACATCACTGACTCCAGATGACCTACCCCTGGGCAGAGTGACTTGAAGATGACCTTCACAGCTTAGTCTCTTAACCCACAACTAACTAACCAACCAACCATGATTTTATGTATTAGTTTTCATAATTTTCTAACATTATTTAGTTTCTTTGACTATTTTTCACATTACAGTACTTCATTGAGCACTCTATGTTCATTATTTAATTGTTTTATGTCTTTCCATTAAACATTAGTCAACAGCCAGAAATGTCTAACTTAATTTGGTCTTTATAGGTTAAAATACTGGTACCAAACAGCACTGCTGGCATGATTATCGGCAAGGGTGGGAATTACATCAAGCAAATTAAAGAGGAGAGTGGTTCATACGTCCAGATTTCTCAAAAAGCAAAAGATCAGACTCTTCAGGAGAGATGCATAACTGTCATTGGTATGTATGCTGTTTCCATATTTTCAAATTACTCAATTTTATTTGATGAAAGTGAGTAATATCAGGTTTTAAATAAATGTTTTTCTTTTTGTACAGGTGACATGGAAAGCAATAAGACTGCTTGCAGAATGATTTTGGTAAAAATTGTTGAAGACCCTCAAAGTGGTAGTTGCCTTAATGTAAGTTATGCAGATGTTTCTGGCCCTGTTGCTAATTATAATCCAACAGGCTCTCCATATGCTAATAGTGGACAGCATACACCTATGCATTCTGGTACATTCAGCTCAACTGCCAGTCTGAATACTACAGGTGGGTTGCTTGTTTGCACATTGGTGTTAAATATTTGGTTATTGTCGTTGATCACTTGCAAGGTGCCACTGTCAGATTAATTGCACGATTGCATATTGTAAAACATTTAAAAATTACCATCACTACACACACACACACACACACACACACACACACACGCACACGCACACACCATCCTGTCCCACCCCTCCCCTCTCTACTTCTCCCCTTGTGTGGTGGAGGGGCTTCAAAATTATATCCGATGGGCTCTATGGAAGGTGCAGATATGCAGCAGTAACACACACTTTTCAGAGCATGACTGTCATGTGCAATAGAGAGATAAGACAAGAGGTCATCAGTGGCAGAACATAAAAATGAGTGGACAGGTATATGAAATTACAGCATCCTTGTATATTTGCTAATGAATTACTTACCATAACATAAGAGGGAATTGATGTAATTGATAGAATGGCGCCTTAGTGTCAGTGATGGATACAATCTTTCTTTGTCCTGGTTGGCAACTATAGTTGTCCTACAGCATTTGTGCTTGTACAGCTGCTGTAAACATTGCAGTTGAAGCATGAGAGACACTTGAAAATATAAACTGCCTCCTTGAGTTTGAAGGGCAGTGATATGCCACAGCAACTGGTTTCTTCATGTTCATCAATCTATCAGTAAAATAAAACCAAAACTGACCACCAATAAAGCACTTTATTCACGTATTCCTAACCTTAGCACCCATTCAAATGATGTATTTTATGAAACTCTTGGGATGTGATGTAGAGCAGGGGGAAAAAAAATATTGAAAGACAATGGCCACAGATGTCTTTGTTCAGATATAAAATTCCCATATTCTGTCTGCTTTAATAAATGATTTTGTCGGGTTAAAAAATATAAACAGGCAGTTTGAGAGCGTGTGTCTGGAGATTTCTTGTAAGTCTGAACTCAAACTTTTGGAATGTGGGATTTTGCTTCACAAATTGAAGAATAGTTTAAGTGAACTTGTGCTATAATTTGAGCTCTTAATCACATTTGAGTGATGCAGACTTGAAACCCCCATGTTGCCAGTCTATATACATTTTTGTTTACATAATTTCACATGAATGCTGCATGTTTCCCCAACAATATAATGGCAGATGTTTTCTATGTCCTCAAAATAAAAATTGTTTTATGTTGCTGTAAAATTTCAGATAATTTGAGGCCTCGCATTCTGCTAGAGTTATATATGTAGACAATCACAGCTCATAGAATGTAGTATTTTGTAGCCTGTTGGTATTAACTTTAAAAATAGTCATCAGGAAATTAATTTTGCTCTTTTCTTTCTCACAGTTGGAGGCATGCTACTAAACGGACTAAACCTAAGCTTGAATTTAGGATCACCAACAGCAGGTACATCATTGACAACACAGTTACTGGAACACATCCAAGTCGTGTTACGTGGAAGTGGCTTTTCGGAACAAGCGACAGGAGAAATAACAGCTGCAATGAGCACGTTGGCTCGCTATGGAATCCTCGGCATGGGCCTCGGTCTGGCAGGTGCAGGGACAGCAGCTGGGGGCAGTGGTCCAGCTGGCTACTTAGGAGCAGATGCACCTGCGTCAGCAGCAAATGGTGGTGGCGCCTTTGGGCCCATCGGCACGGTGCGTAATAGTGCGCCGCGGTGGTGACGGGACTGACTGGCGCGCTCTCAGGTTATACTCAACAGATGGCCGCTTACGAAGTGGCCCTAGATAAAAACAAAGCCTTCTGAATTAGTACATTGAAGTTTAAATTATTTATCTCTCATTATGAGAGTCAGTTACTTGTCTTATTCTTAAATTATGGCAGCCTTTCTAGAAAACACACACAATTTGTATTGTTTATTTTATTATTATTATTATTATTTTTATGGTTCGTAATGTGTGAACACAAATGAACATGTAGAGCCATGGGCAGAACTGTAGTATTCTTTGTTTACTCAGTGTTGTTTTTCATTTTGTATACTTTCATCTTGTAAGCAATCTCCTTTGCAGAATACTGAAGGCCACACAAAAAGTTTCATTAAAATTGACTCTCATTGCTGAAGTATAAAGTCATTTTTCACAGATAGTGACCACAGTTCCACACAGTTATTCATACTTTCTCCTCCATAGTATTGAGCAAGGATATTTCTTATCCTCTGGATTTGTGAGCCTTTTGGACATACTTGTATGAAGTTGTTTTATCCAAGAGTTTGTATTGATCATTATAAACATCTTAATGTAGATTGAGCCAATAATAAACTTTCATTCTACTCACGTAACTGCATTTGAACATGAAGCTTAATTTCCTTTGTGTTTGTCACATTAACGTAAATCCTAGCTTATCATGAAACTGCCAAGTTTCTTTTATGAAACTTGGTATCATTACAGTCAGGTATTCTTGACGATTTTTCTGTACTGTACCATTTTAGACATACAGGTAGACTGCATAATTTTCTTCAACCTTTAATTAGTTATGGAGTAAATGTAAGGTAAAATTCAGGTAAACAGACTTTTAGCTTCAAATAATAATAACGCAAGAACCAGGTTTGTCATTTTTGGAGTGCTGTATGTACTTGTTAGGAATATGACTTAAGACATTATGCCCATGCACACTCTGTTAGTTTGCTAGCGTGACAGGACATGTATAAATGCCTTTATGGATGCAGCACGGGGCTAAAAGCAGTACTTTAATTCATATACTTTAGTGTTGATTAATTGATATGTGCAACGTTATTCATGTTTGATTATTCTATTTTGTTAGAGGTGGTATATGTTTCAGTATATAGACTTTTGCCAATCACTGATGCAGTGATGCCTGTAATATGTCCCTAATATTGTGGTGTGGGCTACAGCCTTGTCAGAGTAGAATGTTGTTTTTTATTCTTGTTCATTTTTATGTTGAATGGGGAGGGGGGGGGGGGAGATGGATAAGAGGATAAGAATCTTACTGCTTGTTGTATGGACTGGTTTTTTGATTACTGCATCCAGAGCTTGGGCTATTTAATTCAAGAATATAGTAAGAGAAGTTATATATTAGAATAGCTAATCTTCTGTATAGTTAGGAAGGGGGGAAGAAAGAAAGATTGTGTTTAACGCCCTGTCAACATCGAGGTCATTAGAGACCCGAGCACAACCTCGGGTGGTGTCAAGAAGGGGGAAGGAAATCAGCTATGCCCTTTCTAAGGAACCATCCTGGAATTTGCCTGGAGTGATATAGGGAAATCACAGAAAACCTAAATCTGCATTGCCGGACGCGGGTTTGAACAGTCGTCTTTCCGAATGCAAGTCCAGTGTGCTAACCACTGCGCCACCTCGCTCGGTCCCTTCTGTACAGCAGCAGGGAGGTATGTCAACATTGAGACCCTGGAAACAGAAAATAAACAACAAAATTGTTGTGATTATGATGGGTAGGAAGTTCTCTACACTTGACTTGGTGACAAACTGTTCAGGAGTTATCATGTATAATGATTGTTCTATAAAAACAGTGAGGCTGTAAAAGATATTAGTGCAGCATTCAGTAACAAAATCTTTCTTTTATTCCTTAATCTTACTGTAAAGATATATGCACTTCTCCCGTGTGTGTGTGTGTGTGTGTGTGGGGGGGGGGGGGGGGGTTAGGCATGCTTTTTAGTAAACAAACAGATTGTAACAGCTGTAGAAATTTCAGTTGAAGAAGGTAACATCTTTAGTAATCTGTACTCTTTATATGTATAAACGGAGGTGGTAAATTACTTACACCTTGTTTACAGCCTTTTTTCAGTTAGATTGTCCCACTCTTTTACGTTTCAGTCGTAACAAACGCATACCTCAAGAACTGAAATTTGCTAGGTATTGTCCCCTTCATCCTGGGTTCACTATTTAGAAACAACATAGCCAACAGCAGTATGTCTGTTTTGCGTAGGACTTGGTATTTGAGAACCAGAAGAGCGCCCATTGTCATCTTCAAATCAACCTTGAAAGTGATGGTGGAGATAGTACCGCATTGTTTAAGCTTCTTGGTGCATTAGCTTATTATTACTAAAGGGTCTAAATGCATAATTGTAGCTGTGGCGTTATCAGTGGAGCAAATGACAAGCTCTCTTCCCACCTTTTAACAGCTTTATGCCAGTGGAAACATGCAGTGCGAGACATGTAGACTGACCATAAACTTTGAGGATCTTAAGTTTCTGAAACATTCTTCTTAAATGGAGTGCAACGCTTCATAAAGCCTTTTTGACTGTTCCCTTGATTATCAATTGAATTTTGAGAACCATAGTACCTGGTGTAAGTTGCTGCCACTTTGTAATATAAACATTGACCGTTCAGTATTGAATGACACACACATACTTCTGTAGAATAGCGTCTTTATTGGGCAGCACTCACACCAGGTGTCAATAAACCGTTAGATAGATGTTTAAAAGTATGCCCTGTCATCTTGATACTCTGCAGTCTTCCGTAATGTTGCACAGTCCGCATGGTTCTTATTGCCCGGCATGAAAATTTATTACCAATCTGATCATGTTTGTGTACAATATTCTTAGTAGCCTGGCCTCATCAGTTGAAATTTTAACCTTTTGAATATTTTGTGGTAAGAGGCAGTAACTGCCATGTGATAAAACTCTCAATAAAATCAGAATCATTAAATATGGGAGCAAAATTTTTTCTGTTTCTGTTGCTTGGGCGTACAGTATTATGTGAACTGTGCATTATTACAGAACACACTTTCAGAGAAAAATGGACTCAATAAGGTTTTATAAAGGAAAAAACTATTATATTTCAAAACCGCATTTTATGCTTGCTGAAAGTAACACAGTTCACACTTTGTCTGGTTTTTGTCATTGGGCATAACTCTTGGAAACAAGTGTTTTCATCACTGCATATTTGGTGTGTTGTTGTTTCTTCTCAGCAGTGAAACTTTCGTTTTACTTCTTTTCTTCATCTAAATTCTTATGACATATGTTTGTTTATTCTTATTCTGTTTGTACAATTTCCTCTTCATACTTTCAGAACCCTTGCACATTGGTTATTTTCATTCTATGTTGTGCTTTTTTTCCAATGATCAGGTCTCTTTTGTTGTCATGTTCATTGTCTGCAAGTAAACAGTCACAATCACCACCATAGAAATGTATTTTTGCTGTATGTTTATGAATTAGGAACAAAAATATACAGATGAGACCCTGCCTTTTCTGATTGGCTTCTCTATCCAAACTTCGCCATTTGTAAATTTTCTTTCCTTTTTAGCTCTGAGGGAAATGACTGGTACTGTGGTTATGGTACTCTACTTTTATGTTTTGTTCATATTCCTGCCTGGACATAATAGTGTAGGTTGTGTGTGGTTCACTTACTTGTGACAGAATTCGAGATGGTTCCTTAAATGAAGCCAATAAGTTTCTTTCCTTCAGACTTGATCCTAACTTTGAGTTCTGTCTAATGCCTTCAACACTGCTGGGACATGGAGTTCGTAATCTTCCTTCCTTCTTTTATAGTCCCTTTCACCTGTGATGCTTTTCTTTGAGACAAACTATCATAAGGGAAGCTGCAATTATAGGTTCTTTCTTTGTCTTGTCCCAGTTTAGAAAATCATTTCCTTTCTGCAAATTAAGTGTAACCTCTTTTCTTCCTTATAATAGTCGAAACTAAATAAGTGTCAAACATAATGTATGTAATGTGTATTTACCAACTATTGAAAGCTTATTGTCAACATCAAGCTGTTTTATATTCAAGACATTACCTGTGAGAGCTTTTCGTGTTGCCCAAGAAGAAATTTTAACATAAATTATGAATACTGTAGGCAGTATTCATTATCATTTAATGCTGCCATTTTGCTTGTTAAAGATTTATTTTGGTGTAATATAAAACACGAATTGTAGTAAATATAGCCACAAATGGAAGAAATATGCTGAAATACATACAAACTGAAATTTATGTGTAAAATATACAAAGTTCCCAGACATTATCTCATCCATCCGTGTTCAGTATCTCTCATCATGAAACAAGCTGTCAGGGTTGTAGAATTAGTGAAACTATATGCGATATCAAAAGGAAAATTCAATTCATAAAACTAAAAAATTATAAAGATGCTGAATGGATGTCCAACACTTTGTAATATCAGCCATCCTCACATTGATAGAGAAGCAGATATTATAAAGCTGCAATATTAACTAATTATTGTTAGACTGCTATAAACAGTTTGACCATGATCAGTCTAAATCTGACAGTCAGTCTTATCTGATAAGAGTACAAGTTTTGTGGATGGTAATAACTATCCTTTATATGTAGAAGAAATTTAGCACTGTTTGAATATTTGGATATCTGCTGCTTTCAGTCAGCATGAAAAGTAGTTTAATTGTACTGTTTTTGTGTTCCCTGCTCATAGTTCACAAAGTAAAATAGAAATACCTTTCTACCACTAACGGTGGCCAGTGTCAGTAAATGATGTAAAACATTTTCTGTAATCATGTCAAAGGAAATATTTAGTATCAAATATTTTGATGCAGGTTGTGGAATTAAACTAGGGGTGATGCACTTCTTCAAACTGAGGTGAAACTGGATCCAGGTGAAAAATCTACACGTAAAGAGTGAGAGCCAGAGCCTAGGTGGATGTTCAAATAATGAATTCTAATACGAGAATAATGATTTTTTGATACATATTGTGTACCTTAGAAAATAATAAGGGATCCTGTTTTGAAGGGCTTGCTTTAAAGGTATAGTCTAACTATATTGATCTAGACAAATTCTTAAGTGAATGCACCTTACAGCTATAAGCTTTCCATACCTCCGAGGTGTTACTGTTCCTTAACGAGAAGCTTTGTTATTAATGACATGAACAAAAGTAGGAGGGGGTCAAACTAGTACTGGTAGTAGTAGTAGTAGTAGTAGTAGTATGAGTGACAAGGTCAATGGGGCATACGATAAACAATCTGATCAAAAATATTAGAAAGAAATCATACCATCAGCAGTACAATTGTATATTTATTCTCTACCGGTTTCAGTAGCAACAACCATATTTACAGCAGATAGTATACATGAATGAATCAAAAATACATTTTCATCAAATACTATACAACCAAATGTAGAACAAACGTAACTGTCATAAGAGTCTGCCTGAACATAATCCGTGTAAACGTGCTGTGCATTAGCGCAATTACGGAAATGTATCGTGGATGGGAACTTCACACTTGATAAAAGTAACTTGAATTATTAAGTGTAATGTTCTCACCAAATGTGCATTACTGTAATTGTGCTCATGTACAAAATGTTTATATGGATTATGTTCAGGCAGACTCTTGTGATAGTTATGTATGTTTTACATTTAGTTGTATAGTATTTGAGGAAAATGTAAATATGATCCAATAATGTATACTGTTTTTGTCCTTTGAAGGTGGTTGTTATAACTCAAACCGGTAGACAATAATTATAAAGTTGTACAACTGATAGTGCAAATAAGACTGAAGAGTCACCTAAGCAAAGTCTTACTGATGCAAAGTATCAGTACACCCTTAATGTAATGCAGAATTGACTGTTAGATGCCAGGAGAGGCAGATCTACCAGCATAAAAGGAGGTGGAGAGTATTGTTTGCAAGTAGAGAAGCAGTAATGCCAGAATGGGTGGGTCAGGACAGCTCAAGGACTTCAAGTGTGGGCTAGTATTGGATGTCACCCGAGTAACAAATTCATCAAACATTTCAACCCTTCTAAAGCTGGTCGAGTAGACTGTTGATGATGTGATAGTGAAGTGGAAACATGAAGGAACAATCACAACTAACCAAGACTTCATAGAGTGGGACGGTTGAGCATTGCAGAGGGTGGTTGTAAAAAATCTGCGAAGACTTCAGTTGGCGAGCTCCAAAGTGCTGCCAGCAATCCACCTAGCACAATAACAATGTATAGGGAGTTTTGAACAATGGGGTACATTGGCTGAGCAGCTCCTTGTCAGCCGTACTTTTTTTGTAGTCATTGCTAAGTGATGCTTGAGGTAGTATAAAGATCTAAGCCACTGGGCAGCAGATGATTGGAACCAAGTAATTTGGAGGGATGGATCTTGCTATATCCTGTGCTAATCTGATGGAGGGTTTGGGTTTGGAGACTGTTTCCTGTCATCATGTGAAAAGTGCAGGAGGTTGTTTTGTAGTATGGGGTATGAACCCTGTATTGTGATTGAGGAAAATATTTTACAGCATTGTGTGCTGTGTACAGTAGAGGAGCAGTTTGGAAACCTCGTACTGTTTGTATCGGCATGACAGTGCACCCTATCATAAAGCAGCATCTGTAATAGAAAATGATTTGTGGACAGCATCATTCCCGAAATGGACTGGTCAATCCACAGTCCTGTCCTGAAGCCAACGGAACACCTTTGGAATGAGTTATAATGTTGACTTTGCTCCAGACCCCAGCTTCCAATGTCAGTATCTTCTCTGGTTTTGGCTCATGAGGAAGAAACAGCTGCCATTCCTTCAGACATTCAGACACCTCCGTGAAAGTTTCCCCAGCAGAACTCGAGCCATCATAAAAACGAAGGGTGACACACCCCATAATAATGTCCATTAATAGTAGCAGTACAGAGTACCCTCTGCCACACACTGTACAGTGGCTTGTGGAGTATCTGTGTAGATGTAGAATAGATGTAAGGGTATTTTTGATGCAACACAAGTTCTTTGTTGTGCGAGTAGAGTGCTGAAAAATCATGCTAATGTAATCTGAGTAGTATGTGTCTACACTGTATGTACTGTAGCATTCGGGTGTAGTGTGCATTATGAACTTCATTATGTAGTTTTGCATGAGACTGATAATGACAGAGGCAGGAAGAGAGCAGGACTACTCAGGGGAAGTAACAGAGATTGGTTTAGAAAGTTTTACAAATATTTAAGATTTCAGTTAAATGTGTGGTATATTCTGTTAAAAAGTATTGCCATCAAATTGTTTTGTTTTGACACATTTGCAAGATCCATTTCACAGTTGCATAATGAAGGCACTGTTGTTACAAAGCAAAGAAGTTGCCGTAAATGTGCTCTCAAACATACTTATTTCGCATCTATTAATAGCAAGTTATAGTCTGGTAACTCATCACGTACTCTCCTTTCATGCTTATCTCAGTTCTGTGTAAAAATAACCTATTCTTATAAAATATTATAGTGTCCTCGAAATTTTTTTTCTGGAAGTAACCCAAACATCACTTGCTGGATCCAATTTTACCAAGAAAACTATATTATTCCACACCTATTGCCTTGACAATAGAAAGTAGGCATATCTTTACTCACACTCCATGAATATGGGAATTGATTTTCAAGAAAATGTTTTATCTGACAGTTCAGGTGACTATTGAAGGTCATTGATGTAGTGCATTACTTATTATTATTATTATTATTATTATTATTATCATCATTACAGATGTCATGCATTCAGCATACACAATGAATATTATTTTGAGGGATCAATTTACCACTCATTTTTTAAAAATTACCTGCATACCTCACATTTTCATATTAAGTGACTTTGAAAATTGTTCTGCATCTTTAATACATTTTGGGTTTCTATAGCACTTCTTTCAGTGCAGAGGTCCAATAGTTTTACTACTTTTTGCACTTCCCAGTTTAGTTAATATAGTTTATGTTGTCTTGGAATAGTATGCAAGAGTGTATTTTACATCATAATAAGAAATTAATATAGTTTATGTTGTCTTGGAATAGTATGCAAGAGTGTATTTTACATCATAATAAGAAATACTAAATGCTAGTTTGAGTATTAATAGATCAATGTGACATGAAAACCAAGCAACACTTTGGTCAGAGCAAGTTTGGCAAGAACTATTTGGTGTCAACTGTTTAGTTCAGTCAGGTTTTTACCTGTTGGGTTTCATTGGATTTTCACAGTTTAATACTGATAAACCAGCTGTATGAAACAAAGTGAATGAACAGAATACTTTTGTGGTGGTGGGAATAAGTGAAGTGCAGTAGCAGAATGAATTGGAATTCTGGTCAGGTGAGAACAAGGTTACTAACACTGTTGAATAGGGTTAATACAGCAGTAGGTCTAATAATGAGTAGGAATGCAGGTTGATTACTATGTACAGCACAGTGAAGGCATTATCGTAGGCAAAATACACACAGCCATGACACACAACACTAATAAAAATGTAAATGCATACTAACTCCACATAATGAGGGGAATAAAAAATTGTATGATGTGAGAAAAGAAGTTATTCAGTTTCTTAAGGGATAAGAAATTTTAATTCTGATGAACAACAGAAATCAGTAGCAGGAAAGGGATAAATGAGAGATCTTGGACTGGGGGAAAGGAATGAAAGAATTTTGCACGTATCACAATGTAATCATTGCAAACTCATCTTCGTAGTGTTTATAGATTTAGACAAAGCTTAGGACAGTGTTGACTGGACTACTCTTTGAACTAATTTAGGTAGGAGGGAAAAATAGTAATCGGTTTCTGTCAAAGTAGAAAGATGTTAAAAGAGAGGCAGACGGAGCAAGGCAGGGCTGTAGCCTGTCACTGAGGTTATTCCCTATGCACATTGAGGAAGCAGTAAAGGAAACAAAAAATAAATTAGGAGACAATATTGAAGTTCAGTGAGAGAAATAAAAACATTGTTGTTTACTGATGATGATGTAACTCTTTCAGATATGGCAAAGGACTTGTTGAAGGGAATAGTTTATTAATATCGTAAAAAAATATTAGGAAGATGAATATAAAAAGGTGATAGTGTAGCTAGTTCAATTGGTCAATGCCTATAGAATTGGATTAGGAAGTGAAGGCATTATAAATGTTAGATAAGTTTTTCTGTTTGGGCAGAACAATGTCAGTGTTGAAGAAAAGAAGAGTTAAAATGCAGGCTACCAGCAGCTAGGAATGTGATTCTGAAAAAATATATTAACATTGGATATAAATAACCCTTTCCACACAGGACTCAAATGAAATGGATTTACCTGAATATTTTGACCTACACACATCACAGGGATCCTGCACATTCAATGTTTGCTGATTGGAAACAAGGAAACCGACTCAGGTCTGTGTGAAAACAATGTGTGGGAAATGTTTGTGTGTTTGAAAATATTTTCTGGAAGTATTTGTCATGAATGTAGCATTGCATGGATGCGAAACATGGATGATAAACAGTACAGACAATAACAGTGTAGGAACTTTAGAAGTGTGGTGCTTCAAAAATTTGCTAAAGATTAGGTGGGTGAACAGGGTAACCAATTAGGAGGTTGGGAATAAAAGATCTTTAAGGTACAACTTGGCTAAAAGAAGGGATATGTTGGTAGGACATATCCTGAGGCATCGAGGATACATAATTTGGTAGTTTAGGAAAATATGGCAGTTAAAAACGGTAAAGGATGTTGGCTGCAGTAATTATGGGAAGGTGGAGAAGTACCCATGACAGACTAGCACGGAGCGTTACATCAAACCAATCTTCAGACTGAGGACCACAGCAACAACACTTTGGTTGTTTTTTTTTGCAGTAAAATTCCAATGAGGTGGTTTCTCTATGATATCCGGTCTTCCAAGAGTACTAGTACCACTTGGTATGCAGAGTAACTGCGAAGTTCAACTAATAACGGAGAGGTGCTATCAGAACTGAAGTTGCAAGAGCAAGTTGTCAGTTGTGCTTGCATAGCTCAATTAGTAAGGGCATTTTCAGCAATAGGCAGTGTAGAGTGCTGTTCCAGCACACAATTTTAATTTTCCAGGAAGTTCCTATAGAGAAAGTTTAAAACTTGTGAAATCATTAGATAAATGGTTGAATGCCTAAGCTGATTCTAAAATATTGAATAGTGAAGTACATATTTTCTAGAATGTAAAATTGTTCATCAGATTAGAATATGTAATAGGCATGCCCTAATTCGCATGTTTGTGGTAATCAAAGTAAAATATTAGAGGGCCATTATAAAGATTGATATCTCTCTCTCTCTCTCTCTCTCTCTCTCTCTCTCTCTCTCTCTCTCTCTCTCTCTGGGTTGGTTGGTCGTAGAACTGTGTAGTGACTCCTTTTTTCATTCAGGAATTTCCTTTTCCATTTATTTCACCGCAAGCCTGTTTCTATATTGTGTAACTTTTTTTATGCAAGGTTAAATGGAAATGAAAGACTTTATTTACACGTATAATCTATTTCAGATGTACAAAGTTAAGTGGAGATCATGCAAGTGTTCCACAGCATTTCACCCAAGATGACCTTGATGAATGTCACAAAATATTGTATTTTCTTATGGTATGCGTCAAGCCTCGAACTTCAGTGTGATCACTGTGTGTGGAACTTGTCACTAAATTTCCCAGGAAGTAATGAAAATTACTGTTATATAGATTTCACTCAATTAACATTAGGCAGAAGATGGGCTTTGTTTTTAAGAAAATTATCAAAGGTGGTTGAATTTACAGTAAAGATAATGTCATAGTAAGGAGCTACATCACATTATTCTTTGCATTAATCTGAAGTGAGTAACTATTATAATGCTGTACTTGTGACATGAAAGTATCTGACTAAATTAAGTTCCTCCTAATATCACGCATATAAGTAAAGTCCTGTGTGAGGAAACACTTCCATGTAACCTCAGAGACATATCAAACAGCCTCAGTTTCAAAACTGAGCTAATGGCTTATCACTTGAAATAATGATAGATCTGCCCTTACTTTTATCTGACAAGGATACCTAAGAACTTGTTCTCTTTGATTTTCTTCACATTTACAGAATGCCCAGACAAAAATTTCTAAAAGCAGTAAGATGCAATACTTGAAACTGCCTTCGCAAATAAAAATATTTCTGAGTGCTGCTAGCCACAAAAAATTTTCAGTGCGTTAAAATGACCCCTGTCGTTAATTGTGTAACGTAGAAGTCTCGTAATCGTAAAGTCACTGGTTTGATTCCTGGTAGTAACAACTGAAAATATTAATGAACAAATATTGAAGAATACTTTTCAATAAAAATATCATCTTTTGTATTTAATTACTAACCACATGAAAAATTGGTACACAAATGCAAAACATCAAATATAAAATAAAAGTAAGTTTTTTATTTCTAGAGACTGAACAGCATTGTTGAGATATATATATATAATGTTGTCATTTAATGATAAGGAATTTCAAATGTTTGTACCAAATTTATTTTCATACAACCAGTAATTAAAAGTAAAAAAAGTTTTATTAAAATTATGATTCAGTATTTGTTAACATTTCCATTAGATTATAGTAAAAAATTTAAATAAAAGTAGAAAAAGTTGCTACTAATGAGAATTGAACCAGTGATTTTGCAATTATGGCTTGTATAATGTGCATTCATGTACCGGGAATAATGCTAATAAACTCAAAATGTTTTGTACTTAACTGTGCTCGGAGATAGTCTTAATCTTGAATTTTTTGTAGGTTGTAGAATTTTTTTTTCTGATGTCTACACATTGACCTTCAGATTATTTACATATGAAGAAAATCAGAGAGAGTAATAAGGAGCACTTGTGAGTCCATGACATGATACTCTGCAATCCTAATATTGTTACCAAAAGTCAGAAAAAGGAGGCAGTGTTTGCCTTCCTGGTTAGTT
The DNA here is from genome assembly GCF_023864345.2 of Schistocerca serialis cubense. Taxonomy (NCBI): domain Eukaryota; kingdom Metazoa; phylum Arthropoda; class Insecta; order Orthoptera; family Acrididae; genus Schistocerca; species Schistocerca serialis. The sequence continues at coordinate 27,945,832 of NC_064642.1, forward strand.
TTGATAAATACAAAGTAGATATTACAAGTAAAGTAGGTGTTAAATAAAAATGTGGATGTCTGCACTGTAAACGTCGGGTATCTACTGCAGTGTAAGAGAGGGTCTTAAGGCTATAGTACGGCCAGGGTAAACAAGTAAATAAGTAACAATTTAATTTGGAAAAAATAGAAGAAATTGACTAGGAGAGCTACAAAGGCCATTGCCAATTATGGCCAAGATAAAACAGACTCTGAGGTGTTGGTGTAAAAGATGTATGCCAGGATTTCACACCAAATGTTAGTTCAACCAACAGCTGAAGTATTTCAGAACATTTTTTGTTCTTTACGGTGTCATTCTATAATCATAGAGTGGGACTGAGAATGTAAACATATTTTTGATTGCGAATGGAGCATTACAGTACCAGTGAAATGAATTTCAGTGAAGGTTATAAACCCCAAACAGTTGCACTGAAATGTCTATTACGATTACTGATGTTAGGATATTTAATGTTTTGTAATATTGTGGCCAAAACTTGTTGAGTTTGCTATTGAAGCATTACATTTGCGCCTTTCTGCTAGACTGTTGCATTGTGCCTGCCCACAAATGAGATGCGTGCCAGCTAAGACGGTTAGAGTGTAATCAACCTTAAAGTACCTGTAAACTTCAGTAAGAACTTTCATGTAAACACTACATAATAAACAATAACGAAAGCTTATCCTTCCTAGTAATATGATGTAATTTTGTTGCAAATGAGATTCCAATGTCAACATGTTGGATACAAAACAGTCAAAGCAACTATGAACAGTGGCCTAAGGGAAGTCCTGCATCAAACTTTTTAAGGACCATTAGCAAGGTAAAGGTGCACCCGTGACATTTGTGTCACATAGTAGAAGTGTTTCTTTTACCTCCTCTAATAACTCTATAAATTTGTATATGCATTTTTTTACACACTGTGTACGTAATTAGATGTATATGACAGTTGATAACGATCATGTAGTTCAAATCTGCCAAGAGCAATGACAAATTTTATTCAGATGATAGCCCCAGTGGAATTGTGATATCTTTAATTAAATGTTTGATGGCTGTGCTGCAGTCAAACATAAAGAAGATAATTGAAATGTATCACTGGAATAAAATTGACCTTGTTTAAATATATAAGTAGTTTACAGACTGACATAGCATGAAAAATCACACAGAAGATAACACAACCTGAAATGAGGTTGATGAGTAAGGATGGTGATGCCAGCAACCGAAAGATCATCATCAAGAGTGAGTCTATGGCAGAAGTAAAAATAAGGCAAATAGAAACAAAAATATGTCGGAAATTTTAAAAGGGTACTGAATTAAGAAATTTTGTAGGTGAACAGCAATGCAAGTAACAGACGAAGTACAAATTGAGTTTCAACTGATGAAAGGCACTGTGTGTGTGTGTGTGTGTGTGTGTGTGTGTGTGTGTGTTTGGGGGAGGGGCATTTTTAAGTGATAGTAAGGCAAAAAAGCAGCTTTACCTTCCTTCCAGCCTTCTGATCAGACTTACCAAGTGAGTTTGGGGGGGGGGGGGGTGTACTGTGTAATTTGAATTTTGAACCCCATTGCAATTTCGTATTTTTCACGTTGATGAGCAAGCCAGAAGTGGGAGATTAAAATCTTGTTACTGACCAGGATCAGTGATCTGACACTTTACACCTAAGCCACTTAACAGTAAAAGAAAATGGTTACACAGTTATCTGCACAACTGAAGTGCTGCAAAGTAATGAAAGAAGCAAACCACATAGATCTGAAGAGACAGTTTTGAGAAACTGATCCCCATTTAATTTAATTTTATGAATTATATGCATGTTATGTACATATCAATGACTTGGAGAAGGATATACCACAATTGCATTGTAAACTCATCAGTGTGAACAGCTGGTAGGGTATTTTCATTTCATTTGGCGGTTGATTTGCTCATGTGGACAAGCTGAAAGTTATCTAGCTGTTGAATGGAAATTTGAGAAAAGTGTTCCTGTGTCAATGATGGCAACTTTATGTAAGAGCATTCAGTATAAAGTTACCAAATCAATCATTTGTGGAAATGTCAAAATAAGAATGTGTCAGCTTTGAGGTGAAAAACAGAAATATTGCTCTTGTAATGTTTTTCAATATTTTGTTTGACTCTTGGGCATATGAACTTCTTACCGTGTTGGAAAAATCTAATAACAAACAACAATTACACTCGGACACCTCCTTCATAGCTACATGTATTGGCACTGCAGTTTGACTGGGGTCAGCTGTTGCTTCATATGCAGTGGGTGATGGCGAGAATCTAAGTGGGGAAGAAAGGTAGATCATGGCTGGAAGAGGCAGCAAATGCAATCAGCGGCAATGTGGTGCCAGTGAGCTTGCCCTGACAGGTAGGCAGAGTTTCAGATAGTGCACCATGATGTAGAGTGGTGATGTGGGAGGGGGAGGTAGAGCCACTGGACAGGAGGGTGTGAGTAGAATGAGTAGCAAAGGGGGGGGGGGGGTTATTGAGACCAGGAGGACTGAAAGATCAAGAAATGTGTCGTAAGGTCAAATTCCATCTTTGTAGCTCAAAGGAGCTGATATTCGTGGTGAGGATCCTTATGGCCTGGACTGTGAAGCTGCCATTGAAGTTACACTGAATGGGCACCAAAAAAACTGTGGCCAAGAGCAGAGTTGACTACTCATTGATGGAACAAGCCGCTGAGCACAACATATTAGACTTCACTGGTGGCTTCACAACACATGCCACGTGGATCTTCACCCAAATACCATCTCCTCGGAACTACATCCATGGGATTTTTCCTTACGACATAGAATTTGATGCTGCGCGTCCTGGCTTCATTCTCCCCTACCCCCATCCCACACTGACCACCACCTATGTCTCGATGCCCCCCTCCCCCCACTTCACTATCGTCTTCCTGTCAAGTCCCTCTCTCTCCTTCTGTTCCGTCTACCCCTCTCAATCCCCTACCCCATGTCATTGTGAACCAGTCTTAAGTCCCCTCCTGCCTTTGCCAGAGTGAGCTCACTGGTACCTCATTCCTATCCTCTGTTCTTCCTGCCTCCTTTTCCCAGCCATCAGCCACTCTTGCTTTCCTTTTCCTTTTCTCTGCTTCTTTCCCCTCACCCAATACAGCCCCTAAACCAGTCAAGCTGTAGTGCTGGTACAGCATAGACAAGTAGGATGATGTAGGCATGTGTGTGGAGGGGAGGGGGGAGACGGCAACAAGCTCTAAGGAAGGACATCATTTGAAAAATGTTTTATCCTCCTCCTAACTCTTGCAGTTCCACAGTTACCTATTAAAATGGATTTGATATGTTGTACATAAGGTGTTTTCCATAGTTGTCATTTGTTTAAGTGGTAATAAATGAGCCTGTTACATTTGATTATTAGTGCAATGAAAGTGAAAGATTCTTGTCTCAATGTTGTTTTATTGTGGATAGGAAGAAATTCACTAAATATTCTTTTTGAATCAAAGTGCATCAAGTTTGTTATTGTGTTGTTTGTGGAACAGCAGTACACTAGACCTTGACTGATGGTAATTTTATCTATCTTTGGTTTTTGTTTGTTGTTGGATTTATCCCTTTGAATGCTTTCTGCATTTTATATGATGTTTCGGTATGGGTTACTCATCTTCTGAAACACTACCACTCCACACTGTAATTTAGCAGTGAGTGTTTTATGAGGAATAACTTAAAGTTTACAGGTTTTTGCAACAGTAATCATCAGTGGGGTAAAAAAGTTTCAGATCTTGGCTGCGCACACCGAAGCTTTCACTGTCTGAAGTAGCATCGAAACATCTCAGTGAAACATGTTTATTTAATAGAAAATCAAAATTTTACAGCCAGGGCATCTACATAGTTTAAATGTTTTGTAGTAGTTGCTAATTTGCAGCTGCGGTTGTAGAAGTGTAGAGTGATTGAAAATAAAAGTGCAGCCTGGTTATTTTGTTTGTTTTAAAATCGAGCCTTCCAAAGTAAGGAAGTTAACTGTGTACTTAGTTTATCATGTCAGTTTCTCTTTAGTAATTTAATATTTTCTAATAATGAAGAGATTTTTTTCTGTAAGTCACATAGCATGGTGAAATGTTTGTTACCTGTGCTTGTGCAGAGGTTAAGTACAGAAGAGGTAGATAGTAAGTTGTTTTAGGCATTTATCTGGTAGTGTTGATAACTATTGCAGGTTTGAGATGAGGCAAATTAAGAAAGCTGTTTTAATATCTCGTTTCTCTCTACAATGTATTCTATATGTGTCACGATATAAGGCTGTAAATAAGATAAATTTATTCTTTAGTAAAGTATGATGCAGGGAACAGTAGAGCTGTTTTTAAGGAAAGCCATCCTTTCATTTTGTGCATTATATTTTAAGAATATCATTGTGGTGGTTTTTGTAATAATTGTCATTCAGCTGTGCTACATTTTTGCAGAACTTAGTAATTTTGGAAAACCAGAAATGTTGGAAGTTGTGTAACTGGATATGTTTTATTATAATCATACTAATAGCAATAACGATACCTAAATTTCTCTTGATACAGGTGTCAGCAATTGGCAGCCCCAGTCCCACACCACGCTCCACTGACCGTTTTGGTTGCCCAAGTGATGGCTACGATCCTTTCAGGCGACAAGCGAGCTCTCCAGGTGTGGCCTCACCTGCATCTCTCAACAGCAATTCGTTTGGGTTAGGCACAGGTGGTGCAGTCTCACCACTGCTAAAGGGAGCGGGTGTAGATCTCAAGGCAGATCACAAGAAGGTCGACGTGGAAATAAGTGAAAGCATTGTAGGTGCAATACTGGGTCCTGGTGGCCGTGCACTTGTTGAAATCCAACATCTGTCGGGAGCAAGCATACAAATATCAAAGAAAGGAACATTCGCACCTGGCACTAGGAACCGTATTGTGACAATATCCGGAACACCAAATGCCATTACCAATGCCCGTTACCTCATAGAGCAAAGAGTAAGTGAGGAGGAAGCCAAACGGGCTAGGCATGGATCTCTAGGTCCTATTCTGCAGTAACATTGGCAAGGATAGCTTTGAATTTAAAACACAAAGTTGAGCTATTACTTAATTTCCTTCAAGGCGGTTGCTGGCACCGTCATTTTGGCAGAATAGGCAGCAAGCAAAACACTTGCAGAAAATTGTCAGTTGTTCCATAATTACATGACATATGTTGGTAAATTTGTTACACATTAATTTCATGTGCATTCTTCATTGTAATGTATTGTAAATATATGTATTCAGATGTATCACATCACCCCATTTGTGATTATGTAGCTAGCTGCCTTTTTTTCTTACATGCAATCCTGTCACAATAATTAATGTACTTTGTGGCAAATGATTTCTTTCAAATGTTCTCGGGTTGTAGTCTGTTGTAAGTAATTGGGCAGTCTATTTTGACATGACATTCGTTAACTTTAAACATAGAAATATTTTTACCTGCTCATAATTAACGCTTCCCATTTTTTCCACTCATGAGCATTTGTTGTACATTCAATGTCACATCATTGCATCACTGTTACAGGTTATACAATAAAGTTTAACTCATGAGAGAGATCTGTTAAGGGATGAATGTGTGGAGTTTTGTGGAGTGTGTTCAGTGGATGAAGTGTTTGCGGAAAGTTGCCTTGTATGGGTAGCACACTGATAATCTTTGTTCTGTGATAAATATATTTCAGTGTTATATGAACATTCTGCACCCTTGTTGACAACAATCCTTTGATAAAGTGTTTGTGTTAGCTGCATTGATGTAGTATTTGTGTAGGTAGTTTCCACAAGGGATTATGGTTCTGTTTTCTCTGTGCTTAATAGCATGTCGTGTTTTCTCATAACATTAATCATGGTGTTGGGAAATGAGTGGAACTCGCATCCTTGTTGTGAGTTATGACGTCCATATGCATTTTTCAAGTTGTAGTGTTTTATCATTATCAGATTCATTGGTGAAATGTGATAACTACTGTATAGATGAGTATCTTCAATGTCAAGTTACCATTATATTTTTATTGTCAGTACCTTTCATTATTATTACCATTAAGCTATAGATAGTGTACAGGAGAACAACTTGCCTTACTGACACAAAGATCATGACTGTTTGGCAGTAATTTTAGTTGGTGGAAATTTTCCAGAAAGGTTTCTCTAAAATTATACACTATTTATGTATGTTGTACAGTGCTTCTTGGAAGCAAGAAATTGTGAGAAAATTAATATGTGAGCAAGAAATCTCTTGTTGATCTTTGTTTTTCCATTTTTATAAATTCTAATATGTTCCTAAGAGTTATTTAAAATTTTCATTCTAGATGTCTTGATTTTTTTTTTTTTATTTTATTTGAAAATAGATGTATTTGAGGACCTAAGATATCATTAACTGTTCATTAAATTGTTTTAAGTAAGTGAACTATGGATGATATAATTTTTCTGACTCATTATGGTGCATACAACAATTAGAAACTCTGTTTTCTATTTTGGGGGGGGGGGGGGGGGGGAGATTAGACTTTGGTGCCATACATGGAGGCCTGGGTATTTTGGCTACGCAGTAATAAAAGCCAAAATGATTGCTATGTTATGTATGTGTGTATATATTTTTACTATGTAATACCATTTTACATAGTCATTCATTTGTCAATTCCATTATATTTATTATCTGTTCTTGCATAATACAGAGTGACGTACTTCCATTTTCTGGAACTTCAAGTACTTGATTGTTTTGTTACTTTGGACATGTCTTGTTAAGTAGACTGAATTGTTCAGTTCTCCAGTAATTCACATTTCCCTAATTGATACAAATTGTTGAAATATTTTGGAAAATCTTATATTTGTAAAAAGGATGGCATGTTTGAAGATGTTTATAGAAAGAAAACTCATTTTCATGTGTAAATCATTGGTTCATTAAAAATAAATTTCATGACAGCATTATGTCGTGATATGAGTTTTATGTGCATTATGCATTTTTAGTAATATGACAAATAACTGTGTTGCTAAGTGAACAGCAGCTGTCTATGTTAGTATTTAATGATATGTGTATTTATTTATTTATTTATTTTATGTCCAAATAACAAAGTTTTCGGACATTCTGAAATTGGTACCTGAAGGATGGGGAGTAGTAGGAATCTATCTGACTATGGCTGTCAAAACTGATCATTGCAATTAACTGCAGTGGATGAAAATTGCTGGGAATCATAAGACACAACTATACATTTTATAACATTTAGCGTGTGTGCACGCCCACACACCCACACACACAAACTGGTTTCAAGGATTAAAAGAGTTGGGCAGAAGAATTTTGTAAGTGAAAAATTAAATTTGTAAAATGCAAACGGAGTTTCTGCTTTATATACCACATTTTCTGCTGATTCGAGGAATTTTCTTTAGTTGACTTTTTTTTATTAATGTCCAGTGTGTGTCTTTCAACTCCTCGTCCTGAAGCTTATCCTGTGAGCTATGGGTGTCGCCACAGAGGCAACTTGGGTGCATCAATACCTGTAGATGGTAGCCATACTGTAGGTGCAACCACATCAGAGGAGGTATCTGTGGAGTGGGCAGACTATCATGTTTGCTGGAAAGCCATCAGCCTTTTCAGTAGTTGCAAGGGCTACAGTCTGGATTTGCACTGTGAATGGCAGAAAGCAAGGAAAAACAACAGCTGTTGTGTTTCCTGAGGACATGTAGCTCTAGTGCAGGTTTTAATGATGATGCCATCCTCTAGCCAGGGACTACTCAGTAGGATGTTGCCATTGGAAACAACAGATCTGGTGCTCTGCAGATCATAGTGTGAAATGTTAGATTCTTCAGTTGGGTCTGTGGGTTAGAAAATTTAGAGGATTGGATAGGTTGATGTTAGGAATTAGTGAAGTGCGGATGAAGGAAGAACAAGTTCTTGTCAGATGAGTGGAGGGTTCTACATCTACATCTACATTTATGCTCCGCAAGCCACCAAACGGTGTGTGGCGGAGGGCAAGAACGACTCTCTGAAAGCCTCCGTGCACGCTCGAATCTCTCTAATTTTACATTCGTGATCTCCTCGGGAGGTATAAGTAGGGGGAAGCAATATATTCGTGCAAAGTCTGCCACTTGAGTTTGTTAAACATCTCCGTAACGCTATCACGGTTACCAAATAACCCTGTAACGAAACGCGCCGCTCTTCTTTGGATCTTCTCTATCTCCTCCGTCAACCCAATCTGGTATGGATCCCACACTGATTAGCAATACTCAAGTATAGGTCGACAAGTGTTTTGTAAGCCACGTCCTTTGTTGATGGACTACATTTTCTAAGGACTCTCCCAATGAATCAACCTGGTACCCGCCTTACCAACAGTTAATTTTGTGTGATCATTCCACTTCAAATCGTTCCGCACGCATACTCCCAGATATTTTACAGAAGTAACTGCTGCCAGTGTTTGTTCCGCTATCATATAATCATACAATAAAGGATTCTTCTTTCTATGTATTCGCAATACATTACATTTATCTATGTTAAGGGTCAGTTGCCACTCCCTGCACCAAGTGCCTATCTGCTGCAGATCTTCCTGCATTTCGCTACAATTTTCTAATGCTCCAACTTCTCTGTATACTACAGCATCATCTGCGAAAAGCCGCATGGAACTTCCGACACCAGGTTATCAGAACAACATAGTGAATGAATGCATTGGTATAGACAAAATACACACAATAGCCTCCACAGTAGGGCTAATTCATATATCTACTAGCTTTGCAGATATCATTTCATTAAGAGGCAAAAAATTTAACTATGAGGTGATTCTAATTTGATAGTAGGAAGAGAAGGAAAAGTAGTAGAATGTGGACTGAGTAAAGGAATAATATGAGAAGCTGTCTCATAGAATTTTGCACAGAGCACAATTTAATCAATGCTAAGCTTGGTTCTGGGATAATGAAAGAAGGTTGTATATGTGGAAGAGATGTGGAGGTGCCAAAATGTTACAGGTAGGTTATATAATAGTAAAACAGTGATTTAGAAACCAAATTTTAAATGGCAAAAAAATTCCAGATGCTGATACAGACTCTTGTCTGCAGTTTGTTGGTTATGAACTTATGATAAAAACTAATGAAATTGCAGGAAGATAAGAAATTAAGGAGATGGGAGAACCAAAGATTGTAGAGTTTTTTGTGGTACTACTAGGCAACTGTTAACAGGATAGGTTAGAGAGATGGTTTAGTAAGGGTAAAGGATGAACAACTAGGCATAAAGATATGGCTCAGAAGAAATCCTCAAGACATTATACATCAAATTTAACTAATGGAAGGAGAAAATGTAAAAATGAAGACAGAGTGGCATACATACAACTAAATATAAGGTTTACTGAAAATACAAAATGGCAAAGTTTGAAGAGAAATGCAATGCTGTAGAAACATGCATGACAGTGGTAAAGATGGATGGTACATATATAGGAAAATTAAAGAAACCTTTGTAGAAAAGAGAAGCAGCTGAAAGAATATCAATAGCTCAAGTGGCATGCCAGTAGCAAGCAAAGAATGGAAAGCATGTGTCAAAAGGTCCATGCACATAAAGATATTACTTCAAACAAGGCATCAGTAGATGACGTACTCTTAGAATTATTGAAGTCCTTGGGCAAACATACCACAATAAAACTATTCTACTTGTTGAGAAATTCGTATTCCAAAGGCCCATTGGTTTAGTTAGTGTTGGTTGCAAAAACACTGACACTAATTGTTTACAGATGAATGATGGACTTGTAGTAGCCAACCTCAAAGATCAGTTTGGGTTCTGGAGAAGTGTGGGAAAACAAATCTCAGAATATAGATCGAAGAAAGGCAACCCTACATTTACAACAATCATAGATTTAGAGAAAGTACATATAATGTTGACTGGACTACATCCTTTGAAATTCTGAAAGGTAGAACAGGTAAAACAACTGGAGCAAAAGGTTACCTCCTAATTGTACAGAAACCAGACTACAGTTATAAGAGTTGGACATGACAAGGGAGTAGTAGTTGTGAAGGGGAGTGAGATGGGCTTGCAGTGTATCTCCATTGAGCAGGTAGTAAAGGAAACCAGAGAGAAACGTGGAAAGGGAATCAAGGTTCAGAGAGAAGAAATAAAACTTTGACTTGTGCCGGTTTGCTGATGGCAGTGTAATTCTGTCGGAGGGACATGGAGGATCAGTTGAACAGAGTGGGTAGTGTTGTGGAAAGGAGAAATAAGACAAGGCTGACAGAACATATTCAGTTTAAGGCAGGTGATGCTGAGGGAATTAGGAAGTGACTACATAAAGAAGTAGATGATTTTTACTATTTGGGCGTCAAAATAACTGATGTTGGTTGACAGAGAGATGTAAAATAGACTGGCAGTAGGGAAAAAAATGTTTCCAGAAACAGTGATGTAAGGTGCTTCCAAAAATGTATATAGATGGTGAACTGTTATAGAAAATTTTATTTTCTGTTCCACTAAGTAAGGTTTCTGTCCAATTTGAAAAGTAAATGTACTTTATTTCTAATTAATGTTTACACTGGTGGCCTTCAGTAACAATACATTTCTGAGTATGAGTCGCCATTGAATTCTGTACATCATACCGAAGTGTCCAATAGGGTCTCTGTGCACACTGCTTGAATCTCATTTCAATGTGTGTCCGGGTTATGTGTTTACATTTGTACACCTCATCTTTTACTGTGCCCCATAAGAAGAAATCAAACTGCATAAGGCCTGGAGAGTGTGGAGGAAACTCGATTTGCCCCGTGTCCTACCCACTGACCTGGCAAATTCTGATCCAGGTCCCTATGATGGTGTGGTAGGGCACTATCTTATTGGTAATAAACTTATCATCACCATATAATGCACAAATGGCAAGGAATGTGAAATCAACAAGCATTGTTAGGTGCTTTCTCCAGTTACATTACCTTCAAAGTGGAAAGGATCAACGAGTCTTCTTTCAGACAAACCACACCACACATTTACACCAGGCAAATTCACAGCCCTTTCAACTATAATGTGATAATTATTTTCAGCCCAGTACATAAAATTGTGCCTCATCTGCTTTCACACTTCAAAGCTCAAAACTTGCTTCCACCATCTTTAAGTTACTTCCTTGCCACTAACTGGGTCCTGCTGCCACCTGTTTAAAAAGTGTAACATTACTTTCTACTAGAAATTGAACTGTGCAGAACGGGAAATAAATTTTTTGACTGTTCGAAGTGTGCATACATTTTTTAAGCACCTGTCTTGTGACAGCCAGAGCGAGAGCACCAGCAGCAGCGAGTACTGTTTGTATAAAGCGTTTATTTTGCATTTTGTTTACGACCTTCCACTAAGGAAGGGATTCTATTTGTGTTTATCTGCTCTGCATAGTAACTAACAGTTCTTGATAAAACTTTACGTAGTTTTCGTGTTAGATTTCTTAGTGTTTTCTTGATCGTTTAGAACAGAAAGCGCCCTAAAACCGTCTTTTGTTTGTTTCGCGGCCGTTAGCCACTAGTCACTTGAATCAGCAGTTGTCTTGTGACAGCCAGAGCGAGAGCACCAGCAGCAGCGAGTACTGTTTGTATAAAGCGTTTTTGTACTTATTTGCTGCGCTTAGCTTTTAAATAGTTTTTCTGGGAAAACCTAGCGTAGTTTTCGCGTCTCGTATTTCAGTGAGTGTTTCTTGATTATCAGAGTAGCTCATCAGAGGATTATCTTGGGAATTTGTCACCGTATAGAGTAGGGTAAACATAGTCATGTGTAGGGACTGTGGTTGTTGTGAGCGGACGCAAGGAGAATTGGCCACTCTTCGGGGGCAGGTGGAGGCTTTGTCTGTTAGGCTCATCGAGCTCGAGGCGCAGGCGTCGGCTCGTAGTGGCGTTGGGGCAACTGTGGTGAGACCTATGCCTACTTCGGTGGCCTTGGAATCACATGGAACCCCTGATGTCGCTGCGTCTTCCGGCAGTGAGCATCTTACCGGTCAGCCATCACTCCAGGGTGAATGGCGGACAGTGGTGGGCTCGCGCGTGCCTGGCCGAAAGGCGAAGGTGGGATCTGGCCGCGTGGCAGCTGCCTTACCCCTTTCCAACAGGTACGGGGTGCTTCCTAGTGGTGATGACATCGTTTCCGAGCCACCACAGGATGCCTCGCCTGTTGGGCCAGTGGCCGATTCTCCGGCAAGGTCCCGACAGTCACAGAGGGCGGGCCTATTAGTTATAGGGAGCTCCAACGTTAGGCGGGTTATGGAGCCCCTTAGGAAAATAGCGGGTAGGTCGGGGAAGAATGCCAGTGTGCACTCGGTGTGCTTGCCGGGGGGTCTCGTCCGTAATGTGGAGGAGGCCCTTCCGGCAGCTATTGAACGCACTGGGTGTGACCGGCTGCAGATAGTAGCACATGTCGGAACGAATGACGCCTGCCGCTTGGGTTCTGAGGCCATCCTTGGTTCCTTCCGGCGGCTGGCTGATTTGGTGAAGACAACCAGCATCGCACGCGGAGTGCAAGCTGAGCTTAATATCTGCAGCATAGTGCCCAGAGTCGATCGCGGTCCTCTGGTTTGGAGCCGTGTGGAGGGTCTAAACCAGAGGCTCAGACGACTCTGCGACTATAATGGTTGCAAATTCATCGACCTCCGTTATTGGGTGGAGAACTGTAGGGCCCCCCTAGACAGGTCAGGCGTGCACTACACACCATAAGCAGCTACTAGGGTAGCAGAGTACGTGTGGCGTGCACACGGGGGTTTTTTAGGTTAGAGGGACCCCCCCTTGGGCGAAACGATAAAATACCTGACGGCTTACCAGAGAGGACATTATCATCGTTGATAAAGAACGTCCGTCCTCAGAGACCAAAAACAGGAAAAGTTAACGTAATATTGGTAAACTGCAGGAGTATCCAGGGCAAGGTTCCTGAATTAGTATCTCTTATTGAAGGAAATAGTTCGCATATAGTATTAGGAACGGAAAGTTGGTTAAAACCGGAAGTGAACAGTAACGAAATCCTAGACACAGAATGGAATATATACCGCAAGGATAGGATAAACGCCAATGGTGGAGGAGTATTTATAGCAGTAAAGAATTCAATAATATCCAGTGAAGTTATTAGCGAATGCGAATGTGAAATAATCTGGGTTAAGTTAAGTATCAAAGGTGGGTCAGATATGATAGTCGGATGCTTCTATAGACCACCTGCATCAGCAACCGTAGTAGTTGAGCGCCTCAGAGAGAACCTGCAGAACGTCGTGAAGAAGTTTCGTGATCATACTATTGTAATAGGGGGAGACTTCAATCTACCAGGTATAGAATGGGATAGTCACACAATCAGAACTGGAGCCAGGGACAGAGACTCTTGTGACATTATCCTGACTGCCTTGTCCGAGAATTACTTCGAGCAGATAGTTAGAGAACCAACTCGTGAAGCTAACGTTTTAGACCTCATAGCAACAAATAGACCGGAACTTTTCGACTCCGTGAATGTAGAAGAGGGTATCAGTGATCATAAGTCAGTGGTTGCATCAATGACTACAAGTGTAATAAGAAATGCCAAGAAAGGAAGGAAAATATATTTGCTTAACAAGAGTGATAGGGCACAAATCGCAGAATATCTGAGTGACCACCATCAAACGTTCATTTCTGAGGAAGAGGATGTGGAACAAAAATGGAAAAAATTCAGAAACATCGTCCAGTACGCCTTAGATAAGTTCGTACCGACTAAGGTCCAAAGCGAGGGGAAAGATCCACCGTGGTATAACAATCATGTACGAAAGGTACTACGGAAACAAAGAAAGCTTCATCATAGGTTTAAGAGTAGTCGAATCATAGCTGATAAGGAAAAGCTGAACGAAGCGAAAAAGAGCGTAAAGAGAGCAATGAGAGAAGCATTCAACGAATTCGAACATAAAACATTGGCAAACAATCTAAACAAGAACCCTAAAAAGTTTTGGTCATATGTAAAATCGGTAAGCGGATCTAAATCCCCTATTCAGTCACTCGTTGACCACGATGGCACCGAAACAGAGGACGACCGAAGAAAGGCAGAAATACTGAATTCAGTGTTCCGAAACTGTTTCACTGCGGAAAATCGTAACACGGTCCCTGACTTCAGCCGTCGCACGGACGCCAAAATGGAAAATATTGAAATAAACGACATCGGAATTGAAAAACAACTGCTATCACTTAGTAGCGGAAAAGCATCCGGACCAGACGAGATACCCTTAAGATTCTACAGTGATTATGCTAAAGAACTTGCCCCCTTTCTATCAGCAATTTATCGTAGATCGCTGGAAGAACGTAAAGTACCTAGCGACTGGAAGAAAGCGCAGGTCGTTCCCATTTTCAAGAAGGGTCATAAATCAGATGCGAATAATTATAGGCCTATTTCGCTTACGTCAATCTGTTGTAGAATAATGGAACATGTTTTGTGTTCTCGTATTATGACGTTCTTAGATAATACAAATCTCCTTCATCATAACCAACATGGATTCCGCAAACAGAGATCATGTGAAACTCAGCTCGCCCTATTTGCCCAAGAAATTCACAGTGCCGTAGACACTGGCGAGCAGATTGATGCCGTATTCCCGGACTTCAGGAAGGCATTTGATACGGTTCCGCACTTACGTTTAGTGAAAAAAATACGAGCTTACGGAATATTGGACCAGGTTTGTGATTGGATTCAGGATTTCCTAGAAGAAAGAACACAACATGTCATTCTTAACGGTTCAAAATCTGCAGATGTAGAGGTAATTTCGAGAGTACCGCAGGGAAGCGTGATAGGACCTTTATTGTTTACAATATACATAAATGACTTAGTTGACAACATCGGTAGCTCCGTGAGGCTATTTGCAGATGACACGGTTGTCTACAAGAAAGTAGCAACATCAGAAGACTCGTACGTACTCCAGGAGGACCTGCAGAGGATTAATGCATGGTGCGACAGCTGGCAGCTTTCCCTAAACGTAGATAAATGTAATATAATGCGCATACATAGGGGCAGAAATCCATTCCAGTACGATTATGCCATAGGTGGTAAATCATTGGAAGCGGTAACGACCGTAAAATACTTAGGAGTTACTATCCGGAGCGATCTGAAGTGGAATGATCACATAAAACAAATAGTGGGAAAAGCAGGTGCCAGGTTGAGATTCATAGGAAGAATTCTAAGAAAATGTGACTCATCGACGAAAGAAGTAGCTTACAAAACGCTTGTTCGTCCGATTCTTGAGTATTGCTCATCAGTATGGGACCCTTACCAGGTTGGATTAATAGAAGAGATAGACATGATCCAGCGAAAAGCAGCGCGATTCGTCATGGGGACATTTAGTCAGCGCAAGAGCGTTACGGAGATGCTGAACAAGCTCCAGTGGCGGACACTTCAAGAAAGGCGTTACGCAATACGGAGAGGTTTATTATCGAAATTACGAGAGAGCACATTCCGGGAAGAGATGGGCAACATATTACTACCGCCCACATATATCTCGCGTAATGATCACAACGAAAAGATCCGAGAAATTAGAGCAAATACGGAGACTTACAAGCAGTCGTTCTTCCCACGCACAATTCGTGAATGGAACAAGGAAGGGGGGATCAGATAGTGGTACAATAAGTACCCTCCGCCACACACCGTAAGGTGGCTCGCGGAGTATAGATGTAGATGTAGATGTATATTAACATCTAATTTAAATTTTAGAAAGTGTTTTGTGAAAGTGTGTGTACATAAGTAAGATGTGGGCAGTAAATAGTATAGATAAGGGAATAGAAACCTTTGAAACATTGGGCTACAGGGGAATGCTGAAAATCAGACAGGTAGAAGTAATGAAGAGGTGCTGAATTGATTAGGGGAAGGAAAAGAAATGTATGGCACGAGGTGACTAAAGAAGAATTGGTTGGCAGGACACATCCTTGGGTATCAAGGAATCATAAATTTGGTAATGTTGGGAAGTGATTGGGGGCTGGGAGGGACAGTCTTCACTACAGTGAGCAAGGCAAAATGGATACAGGTTACACTGGGTATCCACAGATGAACAGGCTTGCAAAGGATAGAGTAACATAGAGCACTTCACCAAACCACTCTTGCGACTGCAGACTACATCTGCATCATTCTAACTTTGACACAGTATGTTTTCAATACACCAAAAAGTCATATATGTGGTTTGCAACCATATTGATTCTAACAAAAATTATAACCAATGCTGTTAGGTCACTGATAAGTTTAAAGATGTTGAATTTCTTTATTGCCTCACTTTTCGGGCGTAGCCCATCATCATCATCATATGACATGTCAAAAAATTATTGTACAATCATGGCCACAAAGGTAATCCACAGAAATATGTAACACATGACAATATAGGATGTGCAGTTGATACATACAAAAAACAAAGTTGTTGACAGAATGTCAGATGCAGACAATGTCACACCTAAAATTCCACAATGAGATAGTAGTGCCAAGTGATCAACATTCCTGTTAATACATAAATGAAGGAAGTGATGCATCTAAAATTAAAATTAACATTACACACAGAAGATGGTGAGCAAACCAGTTGAACAGCATTATTTCCGCAAAATAAATTATTACAAAGTGTACAACTTTGCTTCCGCCGTTTGACGATGGGTGGCGACAACGGTAAGTAGCGGTCGAAAGAAACAGATCACAGACATCAGGCAGTTAGCTTGAACCTCGGTCAACATAACATCATTCAAACATTAGTCAATTTGTGTCTGCATCATAAAGTTGTTCTTGATTGAAAATGTCAGTTTACGAGCCTAATTCTCGTCATTTGCGGGAGGTGTTACTCTGATAATTTTCTCATTTACTTGTTTTATAGTACTGACCATTTGTAAGTAAGTTTCCTCAGTTTCTTTGGTAATAGTTATGGCACATTTATAGTTATAAATGTGGAAAGAATTATAAAGGTACAATGTAACACTGATAGTAATTTATTTTGTGGACATAACACAGTGCCACTAGTTTGCACATTATATGTTAATGTTAATTTTGGATGCGTCAGTTCCTTTACTTGAGTATTGATGTTGATTTTGATCACTTGACGATACTGCCTTATCATTGCGGATTTTTGTGTGTTACATTGTCTGCGTCGGAAATTCTTTCATCAGCTTTGTCTTTTGGTATGAATCATTTGTAGATCCTATATTGTCATCTGTTATATATTTTTGTATTATAACTTTGTGTGGATTACCTTTGTGTTTATAATCATATAATAATTTCTTGACAGACCTGCTGATCCCGAAACATGAAATGCAATAAAGAAGTTCAACTAACATTTTGTGACTCTTGTTAGCAACCTCTCAGCATTGGTTATAATTTTTATAATTATTGGACACATTAGCCTGTTTACTTCATTCAGTCTTGACAATACTTTCTCTGGTCAGTATATATAATTAATCCTTAAACATGAATTTCTCCACAGTTGTGTCAAACCGTAATGTTTCAATTGTAGATACCTCATTGAAGTGGGAAAGCTATTAGAGCACCAGCCCTTTGACAGCTCTGTGGTCTTCCAAATATACACATAGAGAATATCACTCTGTCTGATAGTGCACACCAGAAGTTTCCCTAAATGTGATAACAGCCACGAGGCTCGGTGGGTAAGTGGCAGATTGGAAATCCAAAGGTATATTCTAGAACTTTTTCCTGTCACTTATGGCTTACTTCACCTTTGTCAAGAATTTGTTAATGTAAAATATGCCAAGCTGCATCTTGGTTCAGGATTCTCTTTAGACAGTACATCCTCTAATAACGGATTGGGCAAGTTACTTGAAAGGTCACAGGAAGACAAGGACATACTACCTCTGTATGAGCTGGCCAAGTAAAGCTTTGTGGTATTCAAATCGGCATTCAGATTGTCAACAGCTTTACTTTATGGTATATCCAAGTACATGCCAAAGCCACTGAAAGGTATGTTGGGATGTTCAGTCTAAAGGAAGTAAACCCACAAGGATCTTTACCGAAATGCTGGGAATTGTGCCAATATGATGTTATAATACAATTATAACCACTTTAGTGTTTGGAAAGAGACAAATCTGTATGACTTGTTCCAACACCTCTGCAACATCTTCCACAAGAATGAGTACTTGGAGATACCAGAGAAAAGGCAAGAAGAGTTGGTGAAGTTAATGTGTGTTGGTGAGTTGATGAAGTTAATGCGTAAGATTGGAAAAAAGTAGATGTACCAACATACTGTCCTGTAGCTTAGCCTGCAGGCTAGGTTAGGTCGGAATGTGACAATTTGCATGTGAACTGGTGAAGTCAAAAACTTTGAATGGTAGAAAACTAGATGTGCTGATAGACTGTGTGAGTGTACTGAATTTGGGTGAATTAAGTTTCAAAATTTTATCAAAAATGTTAGGCTTGTGAAATTTTCTGTACCCTGTCGTGTGTAAATGAGCAAGTGAGAGTATGAGTACTTTTGTTATGGCTCTAAAATAAATAAATGTTGCCAAAGTATATGATGATATTCTATATGTGTTCAAATACTTATTTAGTATTTTATTATTTGTTTGAGGTGCTCCTGGGGCAGTTTGCGGTAGGTGGAGTTCGTCAGCAGACATCACAGCAGGTGCTACACGGAGCTGTCAATGCTGTACATGGCATCAGGAAGGACTTCAGAGTACCCTATTCTATGATAAATAATGGAGGAGTTAATTATCAAAGACAACAAAAATGTAAAATGGGAATTTATCTGAAACTTAATTATGCTGAGTTCAGATGTTTGCATATGTGGAGATCGTGTTGAGAAGAGGATCTATAGTAATCTGAGGAATGTAACAGAGAAAAGGGAAGTTTGGATTGGACAAATACTACACTGTTTACAAAGATTCAGAAAGAAGAACAGCTTTATGGAAAAACAAACAAGAATCAGAATTTTTCTCCACTCTCATGTGACAACTGTGCTGAAGATTGAATTTGGATGGAGTTAATGAAATTAGACAAAATTGTTGTGTGCATAAGCACTACAGTACAGTGATCAAGGCTGAGCAACTGTATAACAAAGAACTAGGGACCTTGTGGACATTTTGAATTTGTAGGATTTGGGAAACGCGAACATGATGATCATGCAGAATGAGTTTGGAAGGTAGGAGACGAGGTACTGGCAGAAGTAAAGCTGTGAGTACCGGGCGTGAGTCGTGCTTCGGTAGCTCAGTTGGTAGAGCACTTGCCCGCGAAAGGCAAAGGTCCCGAGTTCGAGTCTCGGTCGGGCACACAGTTTTAATCTGCCAGGAAGTTTCATGATGATCATGATGTGTAATGACTGTCAATGTTACTGTTTCACATTGTTGTTGTTGTTGTGGTCTTCAGTCCTGAGACTGGTTTCATGCAGCTCTCCATGCTACTCTATCCTGTGCAAGCTTCTTCATCTCCCAGTACCTACTGCAACCTACATCCTTCTGAATCTGCTTAGTGTATTCATCTCTTGGTCTCCCTCTACGATTTTTACCCTCCACGCTGCCCTCCAATGCTAAATTTGTGATCCCTTGATGCCTCAAAACATGTCCTACCAACCGATCCCTTCTTCTAGTCAAGTTGTGCCACAAACTTCTCTTCTCCCTAATCCTATTCAATACCTCCTCATTAGTTACGTGATCTACCCACCTTATCTTCAGCATTCTTCTGTAGCACCACATTTCTAAAGCTTCTATTCTCTTCTTGTCCAAACTATTTATCGTCCATGTTTCACTTCCATACATGGCTACACTCCATACAAATACTTTCAGAAACGACTTCCTGACAGTTAAATCTATACTCGATGTTAACAAATTTCTCTTCTTCAGAAACGATTTCCTTGCCATTGCCAGTCTACATTTTATAAACTCTCTACTTCGACCATCATCAGTTATTTTACTCCCTAAATAGCAAAACTCCTTTACTACTTTCAGTGTCTCATTTCCTAATCTAATTCCCTCAGGATCACCCGTTTTAATTTGACTACATTCCATTATCCTCGTTTTGCTTTTGTTGATGTTCATCTTATATATCCTCCTTTCAAGACACTGTCCATTCCGTTCAACTGCTCTTCCAAGTCCTTTGCTGTCTCTGACAGAATTACGATGTCATTGGCGAACGTCAAAGTTTTTACTTCTTCTCCATGAATATTAATACCTACTCCAAATTTTTCTTTTGTTTCCTTTACTGCTTGCTCAATATACAGATTGAATAACATCGGGGAGAGGCTACAACCCTGTCTCACTCCTTTCCCAACCACTGCTTCCCTTTCATGCCCCTCGACTCTTATAACTGCCATCTGGTTTCTGTACAAATTGTAAATAGCCTTTCGCTCCCTGTATTTTACCCCTGCCACCTTCAGAATTTGAAAGAGAGTATTCCAGTTAACATTGTCAAAAGCTTTCTCTAAGTCTGCAAATGCTAGAAACGTAGGTTTGCCTTTTCTTAATCTAGAGTCTAAGATAAGTCGTTAGGTCAGTATTGCCTCACGTGTTCCAACCTTTCTACGGAATCCAAACTGATCTTCCCCGAGGTCCGCTTCTACCAGTTTTTCCATTCGTCTGTAAAGAATTCGCGTAAGTATTTTGCAGCTGTGACTTATTAAACTGATAGTTCGGTAATTTTCACGTCTGTCAACACCTGCTTTCTTTGGGATTGGAATTATTATATTCTTCTTGAAGTCTGAGGGTATTTCGCTTGTCTCATACATCTTGCTCACCAGATGGTAGAGTTTTGTCATGACTGGCTCTCCCAAGGCCATCAGTAGATCTAATGGAATGTTGTCTACTCTCGGGGCCTTGTTTCGACTCAGGTCTTTCAGTGCTCTGTCAAACTCTTCACGCAGTATCTTATCTCCCATTTCGTCTTCACCTACATCCTCTTCCATTTCCATAATATTGTCCTCAAGCACATCGCCCTTGTATAAACCCTCTATATACTCCTTCCACCTTTCTGCCTTCCCTTCTTTGCTTAGAACTGGGTTGCCATCTGAGTTCTTGATATTCATACAAGTGGTTCTCTTCTCTCCAAAGGTCTCTTTAATTTTCCTGTAGGCAGTATCTATCTTACCCCTAGTGAGACAAGCCTCTACATCCTTACATTTGTCCTCTAGCCACCCCTGCTTAGCCATTTTGCACTTTCTGTCGATCTCATTTTTGAGACGTTTGTATTCCTTTTTGCCTGCTTCATTTACTGCATTTTTATATTTTCTCCTTTCATCAATTACATTCAATACTTCTTCTGTTACCCAAGGATTTCTATTAGCCCTCGTCTTTTTACCTACTTGATCGTCTGCTGCCTTCACTACTTCATCCCTCAGAGCTACCCATTCTTCTTCTACTGTATTTCTTTCACCCATTCCTGTCAATTGTTCCCTTATGCTCTCCCTGAAACTCTCTACAACCTCTGGTTCTTTCAGTTTATCCAGGTCCCATCTCCTTAAATTCCCACCTTTTTGCAGTTTCTTCAGTTTCAATCTGCAGTTCATAACCAATAGATTGTGGTCAGAATCCACATCTGCCCCTGGAAATGTCTTGCAATTTAAAACCTGGTTCCTGAATCTCTGTCTTACCATTATATAATCTATCTGATACTTCTTAGTATCTCCAGGATTCTTCCAGGTATACAACCTTCTTTTATGATTCTTGAACCAAGTGTTAGCTATGACTAAGTCATGCTCTGTGCAAAATTCTACAAGGCGGCTTCCTCTTTCATTTCTTCCCCCCAATCCATATTCACCTACTACGTTTCCTTCTCTCCCTTTTCCTACTGATGAATTCCAGTCACCCGTGACTATTAAATTTTCGTCTCCCTTCACTACCAGAATAATTTCTTTTATCTCATCATACATTTCATCTATTTCTTCATCATCTGCAGAGCTAGTTGGCATATAAACTTGTACTACTGTAGTAGGCATGAGCTTTGTGTCTTGGCCACAATAATGCGTTCACTATGCTGTTTGAAGTAGCTAACGCGCACTCCTATTTTCTTATTCATTATTAAACCTACTCCTGCATTACCCCTATTTGATTTTGTATTTATAACCCTGTAATTACCTGACCAAAAGTCTTGTTCCTCCTGCCACCGAACTTCGCTAATTCCCACTATATCTAACTTTAACCTATCCATTTCCCTTTTTAAATTTTCTAACCTACCTGTCCGATTAAGGGATCTGACATTCCACGCTCCGATCCATAGAACACCAGTTTTCTTTCTCCTGATAACGACGTCCTCTTGAGTAGTCCCCGCCCGGAGAGACGAATGGGGGACTATTTTACCTCCGGAATATTTTACCCAAAGGACGCCATTATCATTTAATCATACAGTAAAGCTGTTTCACATACACAATATTTATTTATACACATCATACGGACAGATACAACTTAAACCCTTGGCATGTCAGAACTCACTGCCCGAGGTCCAGATATACTGTTTTTGCAGCGATATTCTTGGGAACAGAAGTCCATAGGGCTTGTGTCCTCACAGGGCTCCCCCCCCCCCCCCCCTCTTTCCCATCCTCCCATCCTCCCAAAGGCATGGAGTGCTGAGCTGTGTTGTGGTGTGGTGCAGGTCGTCTCATGAGATGCTGTCTAGCTCGTACTTGTGCCTTGGTCGGTGCAGTGCTCTGCCTGTTCGTGATGTCAGTACTGGCTGAGTAGGTGGTACTGGAGGTGCCATCGTTAGGTCATCCGCTGGTGGTTGTGCATGATTCTGTGATGGGATGTTGGCTGCTCCTGTGCCCAGTTTTCCGTGCTGTGGTCTGGGGCTCAAACATGTAGGGTGCCATCCCCGGAAAGCGTAGATAACAGTATAGCAGTATCAACTGACTGTGGTATTGGTGTGGAGTGGTAGAATGATCGCGACGCCCTGCTGTTGCCAACCTGTCTGTTTTCATATGTGTTATGTAGTGACGCTATATCTTCTGGAAGGTACTGTTTGACATCAACTGCGACGGAAAAGGGGGTTGTGTCATTGAGTGAGGTCAAAGGGGCAGTATTGTTCCTTGGTGTTTCCATCAAAGTCTATGCTGGCTTCAGTAGTGGGTTTGCTGGCTAGCATGATTTCGAATGTGTTGGGTCCCCATCTCAGTTCATTCTTTATACGGTCTGCTGTATGCTGGGTGCAGCACTGGCTTGATGATGTCTGTTCATAGCATTACACGAATGCAAGTCTGTAGGTTTTTGTGCACAAATACAGTGGTGGTTGTGTGGTGCATGGCGGTGGTACCCTGATCCTGCATATCCATTCTCTGACCCATCATACGAGGTCTGGGAGGTCGTCGTTGCCTTCGTCCATTGTCTGTGTGACAAATTCCACCGGGAGGCTAATCGCTTCATTGTTAGCGAGGCATCAAGGTCCTATTTATGGACCGTTCTAATACCCAACAACACCCAAGGTAGGGCCTCTGACCATTCATTATCATGGCACACCAGTGCTGTTTTCAGCGTGCGGTGCCACCGTTCCACTAGGCCATTTGACTTTGGATGGTAGGCTGTTTTCTGGAATTAGTGACAGCTGCAGAGGCAGCACAATTCCGTAGGCAGAGTAGATTTGAATTGTCTGCCCTGATTGGTTGTTAGCGACTCAGGGCAACCAAATCTCGCTATCCATTGTCGATGAAGGATCTCGCCACTGACTGATATGTCTCCGAGTGGAGCAGTCTCTACCCACTTAGTTGTTCGGTCAGTGACTGATAGGGTATAATGAAATCCATTATATTCAGGTAGTGGCCCCACTAAATCTATATGTGTGTAGCAAAAATGGCCCTTCAGGACAGGGAAGCTCCCTAATGGCGGCTGGTTGTGTCGTCCTGTCTTCACCCTCTGGCAAGGACTGCACACTGGTGTCCAAGTGGCCCAATCCCTCTTCATATTCAGCCATACATAACACACCGAAACTAGTTTCGTCGTGGGGCACACTCTGGGGTGAGCTAAGTTATGGAGCAAGTCGAATATTGTTCGGTGATTGTTGGCCCAGATGAAAATTCATTGCCTCCCCATTGACACATCGCACAAAACTAGTTTGTTGGTTCCGGGCACTGGGCGTTGTCGTAGTTGTAATCCCATGTTGGTGCCCGACAAGATTCGTCCAGGTCTGTATTTGTTGCCTGTGCGCCCAGGAGGTTATCGAAATCCACTTGAGTGGTCAGGGTCGCTAGGCAAGACAGTAGTCCACAGCCATATTGCCCACTCCCCGCATGTGGCAAATGTCTCTTGGGAGCCATGAGATGTGGTCCAAGTGCCTAAACCTGCATGGTGTGGCATTGGCAGACAGATTCCTTACTGCATCAGATAATGGTCGATGGTCTGTATAGTGGTCTCCCTTTAGTATCGTCGCAAAAGTAGTGCACCACTTTGTACATGGCGAGTAGTTCATGGTCAAAGATTGACCACTTCCTTTGAGAGTCTGTCAGTTTCCTTGAGAAAAAAACGGAGAGGTTGTGTCATTCCTGGCACTTCTTGCTGTAATACAGCACCTATCACTTCGGTCACTCGCTTCAGATGTAATGATAAGATCAGCATCCGGTGAAAGTAGTGCGAGTGTGATGGTGTTGGCTAGTTGTCGAATGCGGTTTGCATCTCGGCTGTCCATGTTAGCTTCCTCTTCCCTGATGTATTTTTCCCCCGTAGAGATTCTGTGATGGGAAGTAGAATTTCAGCTGCATGGGGTAGGTGTCGTCAGTGGAAATTGACAATGCCGAGAAATTTACGTAGTTCTTGGTAATTTGTGGGAGGTTACCAGTTAGTAATCTGCTCAATTTTGTCCTGTGTGGGCCATATGCCTGTGCGTCGACTAGGTGGCCAACAAACATGATGCAAGGCTGTCGCGGTTGGCATTTGTCAGTATTAATTTCCACTCCATGTTGTGACAGCTTCTCGTATACTCCCTGCAGGTGTTGTTCGTGTTCCTCGGTGGATTTTGAGAACATAATTAAATCGTCTAAATAGCAGTAACACTGTGGCACATTGATAAAAAAAATCAATGAATCTTTGCCTCATCTGTGCAGTGTTTTTCAAACCAAAAAACATGAATAAGAATTCATATAAACCGAATGGAGTGATAATGGCTGATTTGTGAACGTCCTCCGGGGCCATAGGTATTTGGGAGTAAGCTCTTTTACAGTTGAGTATGCTAAAGATGGTTCTCCCTGCCAACTTGTATGCAAAATCTGAGATATTGAGGACTGTGTAGCTATCTATAATTGTTTTGGCATTGAGGTACCGGTAGTCACCACAGAGGTGCCATGTACTGTCTTTCTTTGACCGCACAACGATTGGTGATGCCCATGCGCTGCCCGAAGGTCTGATTATACCGTCCTGGAGGAATTCTTCAGTGGCTGCTGTGACTGCCTTGAGTTTGTTGAGGGTGAGACAGGGGGGGTGGCAGAGAAAGGGGGGGTCCAGGAGTCGTGGACGGTGCCATCCGTAACGATGCTAACTGTTTTGTTTGGGAGGGGTGGTCCAGGGGGCGGAATCCTGTTGCCTGATCTGCCTCTAGGGGTGGTAGCCTTGTCGGTGGGTAGCTCACTCGCAAGAGCAAAAACACTGTCATCATTCAACCCGCTTGCAACAGCTGTGTTACCAAGTATAATAGGCACTGTACTAACCCGTGTATCCATGCTAGTGGTTGTACAGTTTTCCTGTGTGTCTCGGGTGTGCCGTGCCATCTGTAGTTGGTGCCAGATTCGTTGCAGTTGGCTGTCCAGTTTGTGATGGTGGGTGTGTAGTTGCTCATTCTCTGTACGTGTTGTTTTGTGTTTGTAGATGATCTCATAGGCTGTGATCTTTTAATGGAGTTTGTCGTGCAGTGTTGCACGTTGTAATGCAAGATCCGCTGTGGTGTCCATGTCTGATGGTGGAGGGGGGGAAGGTCTGAGGTGGATTGCAGACTGTCACTGCAGACGCCCCCTATGGGGTGTAGTCTGTCTCCTTGTAATAACAGAGCCCTGCTGAGATCCTGGATGAGGCAGTAATGACGGAGGAAGTCCGCTCCGAGCACCGGTTCCACTGTTTCGGCAACGAAGAAAGTCCATTGACGTGGTGTATGGTCGTCTAGTCAGAGCGCCACAGAGGTTGTCCCCATTATCGGTATTGCTGAATCGTTTGCTGCTCGGAGTTGTATGGTTGAGGCCTTGTAATCTCCTGTGGTGAGATTTGTGGGTAGCGAGCTGATGTCCGCCCCAGTATCAACCAGCATGTACTGGTATAGTCATAAACAAAGAGTTGCACGCCATTTGCCTGTGTGTGTGTGTGTGTGTGTGTGTGTGCGTGTGTGTGTGCGCGCGTGCGTGCTTTGGTATCTCCAGTGGAGAGGTGGCTTGTTGTAGGGATGCAGGCAGGTGCCCCTAGGCCATTCCGCCAGTGTAGTTTGTGTAGCCGCGTGGCTGTCGGCAGTGGCATACATCTACGCCGATCCATTTCCGTCACTGGCGTGGCGATCGTAGATAGGTGTTCTGGCACTAATCAAGTGTCTGGTGGTATGTGAGCGCCAGCATCCTGTCAGCCACTTGTAGGCGCGTTTCCAATGGTGTGTCCACATGTACTAGAAGTGCTGTCTGTATTTGCTCTGGGCCCAGTCTGGTCATAGGTTATCAATTTTCAATCGCAGTTTGCGCCATATCGTTGTTTATGGCGAGGTGCAGTTGTTGCTTCGGCGTGTGTGATAATCATTGCAAAATTAGTGACTGCACCATCTCATACTTGCGCACATTTAGCAGTAGACCACTGATGAGATCCGCTTGTTCACCGAGATGGTTGAGAAGTATTAACAACTTGCTCTGGTCATTCTCTATCCCTGTTGTCCTCATCATACATTTGCATAAAGCAAACCACACTTCTGGGGAGTCTGTGTGAATGGCGGCAGGTGGAGTTTGATAGACGGTGGATGGTTGTTTTGTGTTGGTCCCATTAACTTGTCGCCGTGTAGTAGTTGCATGGTGTTGCTTGGATTGATTGTTGTAGCCTGACGAGGTATGGCCACTGTTTGTTGTACCTGTCGGCATGGTGCGGTGTGATATTCTGGATGGAGCTGTAGTGCAGCATGACCGGCCGGTCGGTGACGTCACATCTGTGTCGTGTGGCGCAGCTGTTATCTCTGTGCCGTCACCTGTGTGACGTATAGAGGCATTGGCAGGCTGTGAAGAAATATATTTCTTTTGGATATCACAGTCTTCTGATGGTGTTTGTCCGTGTATCCTGTTCCATTAGTCGTGTTGCGGTTGTTGTGTTGGCGTCGGTTTACTGAAACATAATATGTGCCACAGGTGGTGCAGCAAGTAAGTCCGTGTTAACAGCGTTGTCCCCATCGGTCGTAACACAGGTCATGGTAGGTGGAGTGAAGTCATGGTCGGTCGGAGGCCATCGCGGTGCAGGGGGTTCGTGGGGCGTGCCCATAGGATTGGTGGTGTGTCATGTAATCATCGTCGGCCCACTTGGTATGGGGTTCATGTACGCATGGCGGTGATGTTTGGCTCGAACTTCACACACTTCGTTGTCAGTGCGGGTGGTGTAGCAGTCAGGTTGTATGTAATTCTAATATCCATATTGTGGTCGTAGTGCTGTTGCTGCTTCTATTGTGGCGTTCTGGTAGCTGTTGATGTGCAATCGTGGTAAAACGGTTGTGTCGTGCATCCGTGCCAGCACACGGCGTGCAGCAGCATATCCTGGTGTGAGCTGGGGTGTGGGAAGTGGTGCGGTGGGCGGGTCATGGTGTCAAGCCTAAGGTGTGCCGTGGTACGCAGCACGGCTGTCGTGACATCACCCGTGTGACATGTGAGAGTGGAAGTGATTTGCAGAAATATGCCATTGTGTTCAAAATCACTGTTAACCAGCACTATCTGTCCCTGAGGCCACCTAATACACTGATCTGCACATTTTTTTGTTGTCACTGATTGTTCGGCGTTTGTTACGCCACTGTGGTTGGTGTCCGTAATTAGCCTGTCAGTGCCTGACATCTTGATAATGATAGAGCCAATAGGTTGATAGGGAGTACTAGCTGAATTTACATCAATTGGAATTGCACTTGAGAATGGTGGAGGCAGCAGGGTAGCACCATTGTTCATTACTGCCGATCGCCGTCGTCCCATCATTATGTAGTCTGACGAAGTTAGTGTCCACATAAGTACTCATAGCACTATTTTCAGTGTTCGTTAAAGGCACTGTGGTTGATGGAAGTTCGATATTGTAGTCCTTATGTGTGTGCTAATGTGACAATGGTTGCGTTATTGTGCGGGTATTAAACACAGAAGTATTGCAATTTCCGTCTTGTAGCAGTGAAAAGTCATTAGATAAACACTCGCTATCATTGACTGTAGCTGGCTGACTGTCGGTGTGTGTAGGATCCACGTCGGTGAGGTGTTGGATTCTCATGACGGGTGGAGGTGGAGCAACATGACACACGAAAATGTCACAGCGATGTTGTCACAAAATTTGGGTTCACCAATGTAGGATATGGATAATGAATACAATGTTCATGATGTGTAATGACTGTCAATGTCACTGATTCATAAACACAATATTTATTTATACACATTATACAGACAGATAGAACTTAAACACGTGTTGTCTCAGAACACGCTGCCCAAAGTCCAGAGATACTGTTTTTGCAGCGATATTCTTGGTGACGGAAGTCCATAGAGCTTGTGTCACCACAAATTTATTATAAAACCAAAGACTGGACAAAAAATTTCGTTTCTAAATAATCAACATATTATTTAAAACATACAATGAAGTATCGTGATGCAGTGGTGTGTGAATTGTGTGTATATAATTTTTGCAATTAAGAATCAACATTGATTGGAGTCAAACTGATCCTTACTTAATGCTTCATAATTTGAACTTAAACAATTTTAAAATAATTTGTATTGCATTCATAAACTACATGTGTGACTTTTTATAGCAAGAGCAATAAACAAGGTGTCATCGAGACATTCAAGTGAGAACAAAAAGTACTAACCACTGTTCTGCAACATTTAGTGGTCAGTGTTAAACACTAAGAAGATTTTCTGAAAATTTAATTTAATTTTGAATAGCCTTGTGCATTGAAGACCAAAAACTTGAAAGTCAGAGCTGTGTTTAAAGGGTTTACATGCATTGCCTGTGTGACACATTTAGCTTGTCTTCCATGAAGAATAGTTTTTGACGAAGAGTGCAGTGGGTGTGCTGAACCTGTCCAGGTGTGATTAGCACCTGGTGTTTGCAGTCAGCAGTTCCACACTCCAAGGATCGCTGGCCAGTGGGATTCCAGCATGATTGAGCACACTCAATCTCTACACACTGGCAGTGAACACAACCTGTATGACCTCTAACTGGGTAACTTCTGTTTGACTAAGATAGCATTTATTGTGCAGTGGATTTTTAGTTGAAATTTTTATAGTGGCCTTGATTGAATTCCAATTCCAACAGTGAACTTGTGAGTTTACATGTTAGACCTTGAACTTGGGCATTGAGTTTCATTGGCGTATGAATGACATAGATAAAAGAAATATATTTCATTTACTATTGATGCCTTCTTGATTATTGTCAGTGCCACTTCTGTCAGTTTTCAAATTAATATTTGAAGAGACTGATGACCATGGCTCTCGTAGAGGGAAATGTGGCATTAGAAACTATTATGGAGGTGTTGTCACTCCTATCAATAGAAATGAAGGTGTTGACACATCTGTCAAGAGAAATGAATAAAAAAATTTTATCAGACAGACAACAGATTTTCCAAAATATAGGAAAGATTTTCTAAAATACATAGAACATTGCTTGAGTTAGGTTCTCAATTAATAGGGAGAATGGGCAAACTAGAAAGTAGGATCATACTGGAAATGTAACATGTACAAGATTTTAATTATATTTAGACTTGAAGGCAGAAAAATTAAAAAGTAAAGTTGGGGATTTGTATACTATTAAACCAGTACAGAATACTGCAGTGAATAATAGAGACCAAATATTAGAAACAGAATTAATAGAAACAAAAGATAATTTAAAACAAATTACAATTAAGCCTGAAGAAATGCTTACAGTAATTACACACAAAATGGAACCATAATCGTAAAAATTAGAAGCTAGTGTGGGATCCTCAGGTAAAGAAGGAACTAACCACTGTATAAGTTACTCTCTTTTGTTTACTACTGTGTATCTCAGAGAGGAAACTCAGACAAAATGATGGGGATAAAAGGTACAAAAACACAACTGAGATATCAATAATTACTTGTACTTTTAGTATGTCAGAATGAGATAAACAAAGACTATATATTTCAGTCTCAAAATGTGTGTACTGCATATGAAGAAATATTATTTTAAAAGTATGTTTGGAATAGTAAAGAAAATACTGAAGACCCGTAGCAAATCAGAAATTTAAAGCAGTTGCTTCATATGTGCATGCTATTTTGTATCCAATAGTACTTGAAAGCATTTTGGATCTTGTGGCTGCGAACCTTTTTGGTCTGCCATCTCATGATCCCAGGAAACTGGCACACATTTTTGCAGCTGACACAGAAATACCGACAACAAATGTTACAGACTGTGGCACAAGTCTCAAAGAATGTTTTGTCGAGGAGGAAGACAAATGTAAGAAAAGATTCAAATAAGGGAGCTCTGTGCACTTTTCAAAAATTTTGGGCCCAAAAGTATCTCCATGAGGGTGTTCTGAAATTCCTGTTACAAACTTCTACGACTTCTAGAGAGAAGTGAGTACAAAATATTTTGAATACAAACCCATGTCCAAAAACATACAATTTCCATTCTACAGTAGTTTCAATTCAGGTGTGTAACCAATCCACTTCTGCTTAAGGAATTGAATTACACTTGATGCAACACAATTATTAGGTATCAATTCAAAAGGAAACACAGTGAAACATCCATTTATCACTTAAGAACATTTGTTTGTATCAATGCTTAAACATTACATTATTTTTTGTTTAGGAATAATGTAAACATGTAATGTTTAATTGTTACCTAATAATTGTACTGCGTCATGTCTAATTCAGTTCCTCAAACAGAAGTGGATGAGTTAAACATCTGAGTTGGAACACACACACACACACACACACACACACACACACACACACACACACACACACACACACAGAGAGAGAGAAGTTCTGGTGTATTGTGATAGATTATGTTGCGTGAAGACTCGTGAAGAGTTGTAGCATTTTTAATATTGTGTGGAGCCATGGGCACAAATATTGGAGTGTGTGGGTAGAGTTTGAAAGAGTAGAGATTCATGGAGAGTCTACTAATAATTACTTTTGTCTTAGTATTCTTTTTCCTCTGTGAAGGAAAGTATTCTTTTTGCCTTGTTACAGGGAAGTACTTATTTACTGGTGATAGTTACTGCGGTCTTAGCATCCTTTTTCTTCTGTGCAGGGAAGCACCTTTTTTTTCTTGTTACTGGGAAGTAACAATTTTCTGGTTGGAGCGTAATTAATATAGGAGAGTCCACCAGAAATGGTGACGCTAATGTTGGTGATGCTGGAGGAAGGAGAACATCCTCTGAGAGTTTTTGGCTTAGAGAGACGTGTTCTAAACTAATGATTAAATCAATTCCCTGATAACTTTCTAAATTAAAGATACTAGCACATTATATAATGTTATAGTGGATTTTGTAATTTTGATTTATTAAACAATGATGTGGTAAAGACTTTTACTGTTTGGTGTTTTCTGAATGATAATATCGTTGGGTTTGTATAATTTTCTAAGGGTGATTAGCTTAACTTTAATATGGATCAGGCCTGTCCAAAATTTGTGCTCCCAGAGTGCGCTCGCACTCCACGAGTGCAGCCACATCTTCTCAGTGCTCCGACTTCCTCCTCCATTGTGAAATCTGAGCAGCTGTGCGTGAGAGACTTAAAAAGATGTGTTTGTTACTAAGTAAAACTACTTGTAAGAGGGGAACATTGCAGGAAACTTTTGTAGGCAGGAGTTTATCTTTTGTGTTTATTTTCAACTTCTATTACTTGATTAAATAAATGAATTAAATAGTGTTAATACAATGATCAAAATTATAAAAAGCTTTACAGACAGGCATTTAACATAAAGTTGTGATGTATTATACATTTTGCTTTTAGAACTTGTAATGTATCTGGAACTATGTTCATGATACAGTCAAACACAAGGAGTTGTGCAGGCAAAAATCTGTTAAATCAAAACATTGGTGAGACTTTGTCAGTTTCACAACAGAAAAAAAAGGTTCACACGCAAGTGTTGTACCAAACAGTGAAATAACTTTAGTGGCTTGTCTGTGTAATTGAGGATATTACCCTTTGCATAACATTTATAAAAGTCTTGTAAATTTCTGGACTGTATGAACAGATCGCTGCTCAGGGTGCTACCCTACATGCCTATTAGCTGAAGTTGGAAGTAATGAGGTACATTAGCAGCCGAAATTGAGAGTCTGAAAAATAAATTGAAATCTGTCTTTAATCATTCAATGTCTTTGAGAACTCTTAATGAGATGTTTCAGTTACTGAAATGTACTTAATCACACCTGGTCCAGAAATGGGTGCCTTTAGTTACGGGAGATGTTCCATATCGTGAACCTGAAGCTGAAAAGAAAAGCGGAGAAGCCACATCGTTCAATGCTGAATGGGAACTGCCTTCTTTTCGTATCATTTAAAGACCATGCAGAGTGCTTAATATGCCGTTGGACTGTTATGAGCTGGAAAACGCTTATTGGAACACAATTACAATGGCAGCCCCAAAGACGATATGATACACTTGTCTTAAGACAAATGAGAGAGAATGTTGGCTGAACTGAAGATGGCCATTAGGGAAAAAGCTGAGGTAATGATTAGTGTAGTGGTCCACTATACATTTTACCAAATGATTCTCCTCTTGCATTAAGACACTTAATGAATTAAGACACTTAATGATTGATCAACCATAAAACATTTTTTCGCCACTAATCATGTTCCAATAAGTGTTTTCCAGCTCATAATAGACCAATGACATATTAAGCACACTGCATGATCTATAAATAATACAGAAAGAAGGCCGTTCCCAATCAGCATTGAACGATGTGGCTTCTCCACTTTTCCTTTTTTGGATAAGTACGTAGACACCGCAGTATTCCAGTGCAGAACATGAATCTGATTTAATGCAAGTTGTACTGTCAGCAAACTGCTTGATGTCTGACAAGTTGACTGCTTTGCTCTAGTGATGTCTGGCTGCGGCCTTGCTTTTCCTGTTTCTCTTCAGCCCCCCCCCCCCTCGCCCCTCCCCCCTGCCCCATTCGCTGCAGTGCTCATGCTCGTGGAGTGCTGTTTGGCTAGGCTTGGTATAGATAGCCGATTGTATTCTCATTTTTGCAGTACCTGACGATATGAAGCATTGTCCAAATAGCATCTGACTGAAATATTTTGGTTAATATGTACTGCACCATAAAGAATATAATATTTATCTAAATTGTTGTTGTTGTGGTCTTCAGTCCTGAGACTGGTTTGATGCAGCTCTCCATGCTACTCTATCCTGTGCAAGCTTTTTCATCTCCCAGTACCTACTGCAACCTACATCCTTCTGAATCTGCTTAGTGTACTCATCTCTTGGCCTCCCTCTACGATTTTTACCCTCCACGCTGCCCTCCAGTACTAAATTGGTGATCCCTTGATGCCTCAGAACATGTCCTACCAACCGATCCCTTCTTCTGGTCAAGTTGTGCCACAAACTTCCCTTCTCCCCAATCCTATTCAATACTTCCTCATTAGTTATGTGATCTACCCATCTAATCTTCAGCATTCTTCTGTAGCACCACATTTCGAAAGCTTCTATTCTCTTCTTGTCCAAACTATTTATCGTCCATGTTTCACTTCCATACATGGCTACACTCCATACGAATACTTTCAGAAATGACTTCCTGACACTTAATATCCTCTCTACTTCGACCATCATCAGTTATTTTGCACCCCAAATAGCAAAACTCCTTTGCTACTTTATGTGCCTCGTTTCCTAATCTAATTCCCTCAGCATCACCCGACTTAATTAGACTACATTCCATTATCCTTGTTTTGCTTTTGTTGATGTTCATCTTATATCCTCCTTTCAAGACACTGTCCATTCCATTCAACTGCTCTTCCAAGTCCTTTGCTGTCTCTGACAGAATTACAATGTCATCGGCGAACCTCAAAGTTTTTATTTCTTCTCCATGAATTTTAATACCTACTCCAAATTTTTCTTTTGTTTCCTTTACTGCTTGCTCAATATACAGATTGAACAACATTGGGGAGAGGCTACAACCCTGTCTTACTCCCTTCCCAACCACTGCTTCCCTTTCATGTCCCTCGACTCTTATAACTGCCATCTGGTTTCTGTACAAATTGTAAATAGCCTTTCGCTCCCTGTATTTTACCCCTGCCACCTTTAGAATTTGAAAGAGAGTATTCCAGTCAACATTGTCAAAAGCTTTCTCTAAGTCTACAAATGCTAGAAACGTAGGTTTGCCTTTCCTTAATCTTTCTTCTAAGATAAGTCGTAGTCGTAAGGTCAGTATTGCCTCACGTGTTACAGAGTTTCTACGGAATCCAAACTGATCTTCCCCGAGGTTGGCTTCTACTAGTTTTTCCATTCGTCTGTAAAGAATTCGTGTTAGTATTTTGCAGCTGTGACTTATTAAACTGATAGTTCGGTAATTTTCACATCTGTCAACACCTGCTTTCTTTGGGATTGGAATTATTATATTCTTCTTGAAGTCTGAGGGTATTTCGCCTGTTTCATACATCTTGCTCACCAGATGGTAGAGTTTTGTCAGGACTGGCTCTCCCAAGGCCGTCAGTAGTTCCAATGGAATGTTGTCTACTCCGGGGGCCTTGTTTCGACTCAGGTCTTTCAGTGCTCTGTCAAACTCGTCACGCAGTATCATATCTCCCATTTCATCTTCATCTACATCCTCTTCCATTTCCATAATATTGTCCTCAAGTACATCACCCTTGTATAGACCCTCTATATACTCCTTCCACCTTTCTGCTTTCCCTTCTTTGCTTAGAACTGGGTTTCCATCTGAGCTCTTGATGTTCATACAAGTGGTTCTCTTATCTCCAAAGGTCTCTTTAATTTTCCTGTAGGCAGTATCTATCTTACCCCTAGTGAGATAGGCCTCTACATCCTTACATTTGTCCTTTAGCCATCCCTGCTTAGCCATTTTGCACTTCCTGTCGATCTCATTTTTGAGATGTTTGTATTCCTTTTTGCCTGCTACATTTACTGCATTTTTAAATTTTCTCCTTTCATCAATTAAATTCAATATTTCTTCTGTTACCCAAGGATTTCTACTAGCCCTCGTCTTTTTACCTACTTGATCCTCTGCTGCCTTCGCTACTTCATCCCTCAAAGCTACCCATTCTTCTTCTACTGTATTTCTTTCACCCATTCCTGTCAATTGTTTCCTTATGCTCTCCCTGAAACTCTGTACAACTTCTGGTTCTTTCAGTTTATCCAGGTCCCATCTCCTTAAATTCCCACCTTTTTGCAGTTTCTTCAGTTTTAATCTACAGGTCAGAGTCCACATCTGCCCCTGGAAATGTCTTACAATTTAAAACCTGGTTCCTAAATCTCTGTCTTACCGTTATATAATCTATCTGATACCTTTTAGTATCTCCAGGGTTCTTCCATGTATACAACCTTCTTTCATGATGCTTAAACCAAGTGTTAGTTATGATTATGTTGTGCTCTGTGCAAAATTCTACCAGGCGGCTTCCTCTTTCATTTCTTAGCCCCAATCCATATTCACCTACTATGTTTCCTTCTCTCCCTTTTCCTACACTCGAATTCCAGTCACCCATGACTATTAAATTTTCGTCTCCCTTCACAATCTGAATAATTTCTTTTATTTCATCATACATTTCTTCAATTTCTTCGTCATCTGCAGAGCTAGTTGGCATATAAACTTGTACTACTGTAGTAGGTGTGGGCTTCGTATCTATCTTGGCCACAATAATGCGTTCACTATGCTGTTTGTAGTAGCTTACCCGCATTCCTATTTTCCTATTCATTATTAAACCTACTCCTGCATTACCCCTATTTGATTTTGTGTTTATAACCCTGTAGTCACGTGACCAGAAGTCTTGTTCCTCCTGCCACCGAACTTCACTAATTCCCACTATATCTAACTTCAACCTATCCATTTCCCTTTTTAAATTTTCTAACCTACCTGCCCGATTAAGGGATCTGACATTCCACGCTCCGATCCGTAGCACGCCAGTTTTCTTTCTCCTGATAACGACATCCTCTTGAGTAGTCCCCGCCCGGAGATCCGAATGGGGGACTATTTTACCTCCGGAATATTTTACCCAAGAGGACGCCATCATCATTTAATCATACAGTAAAGCTGCATGCCCTCGGGAAAAATTACGGCTGTAGTTTCCCCTTGCTTTCAGCCGTTCGCAGTACCAGCACAGCAAGGCCGTTTTAGGTATTGTTACAAGGCCAGATCAGTCAATCATCCAGACTGTTGCCATTGCAACTACTGAAAAGGCTGCTGCCCCTCTTCAGGAACCACACGTTTGTCTGGCCTCTCAACAGATACCCCTCCGTTGTGGTTGCACCTACGGTACGGCTATCTGTATCGCTGAGGCACGCAAGCCTCCCCACCAACGGCAAGGTCCATGGTTCATGGGGGGGATTTTATCTAAATAAGACATCATATTATTATATTAAAATATATTGTTAACAGTATGAGGTAAATATTTTTTTATGTAAACGCGTGAAAGGTGTAACTTAGCCAACTACCCTATGGTAATGCCATTTAAAAGTCAGTAGAACCTTTTGTTGTAGTAAATGAAAGGCTATCATTGGTCAGATGTGACAGGTACCTTAAAGTAGAACCTAGTTGCATATAATGTACATTAAGTATCACGTATAAAGAAAAGATAATGACAAAGGAGCCTATAGTGATATTATGTCCTCAGCAGAATGAATGACATTAAAATCCACACAGAATTTGACTTTGAAAGAAATTTGAGGATGATAATAATAATTAAGGCTATTGATACACAAAAATGTTTGTACTTACCGGACATAAAATTCATGAACTAGCCTAGCAGCTGTCAAAAGCAAACCAGGAAGGGACAGATGTTATTAGTAGATTAATAATTAACTAATGAGAAGATCAAACATGATTAATGCTTAAGTATTTAATTTATAATTGAAAAGAATGATCCTTCTTCTGAAGTTTTATGGGTGAATTGGATAGTTTAAAAAATAGAAACATACTTACCTATTATATCAGTCTGAATGTGTGACAGCACTGAAAGCGAGTGAGTTAGATTCCAAACTTTTATCATAAATATTAGACTTGTGAAATTTTCTATACCCTCAACATCTATAGATGAGAATGTGTGTACTGGTATTCAAGTACTTTTGTTATAATTCCATGTTGTAGATTACATTGAAATGTGACAGTACTGATGTACAATTACTTTTGTTATAGTTCTAAGTTACATTGAAATGTGACAGTTTGCTTTTGAGTGGCAAAGCTAACAAACGTGAATGGAAGAAAATTAGATGTGCTGACAGACTGACTTGTAGTGTAGTCTGAGGCCTATGTTAGGTTCAAATGTGACAATTTGCTTGTGACTTGGCAAAGCTATTGACTGT
The DNA here is from genome assembly GCF_023864345.2 of Schistocerca serialis cubense. Taxonomy (NCBI): domain Eukaryota; kingdom Metazoa; phylum Arthropoda; class Insecta; order Orthoptera; family Acrididae; genus Schistocerca; species Schistocerca serialis. The sequence goes on from NC_064642.1 coordinate 27,983,268, forward strand.
GAATGGAAAAAAATCTAAATATGGTGGTTAACTGACATGTTGCTTAGCCCGCGGCTTAGGTTCGGTTGGATGTGACAATTTGCTTGTGAGACAGCATAGCTAATGAACGTAAACGGAAGAAAACTAGATAAGCTGATAGACTGACCTGTAGCATAGTGTGAGACCTAGGTTGTATTGGTTTGTGACAGTTTACGTGTGAGTAAATGTGAATTGAACAAAAAAATATATGTTCTGACAGCATGACCTGTAGCAAAGCTAGAAACCTAGGTTACGTTGGAGTGTGACAATTTATTTGTATGTTGGCAAAACTAATGTATGTGAATGGCAGAAAATTAGATGTCCTGATACACTGACTCATAGTGGCCTGACATGGGACACCAAAGCTTGCTTCGTTGTTGGAATATCGTAATTCCCTCCATCCAAGCATCTGCTTGACCATGGAAATCGAGAGAAATTGAGATTTCTCATTCCTGGATGTCTTGGTTCATTGAACAGAAGACTGCAGCTTGGGTTACATTGTTTTTTGTAAACCAACATATGTAAACCTGCTTCTGCGAGCTAAGAGCTGTCATCAGGCTATTCAAGAAACATTTATCATCTGGCATAAGAGTCAATAATGCTGAGTTGCGTAAAAGATGACGTAGGTCTAAGGAGGCCAGAAATATATAAAATCCCATGCTGGTGTGGGAAATCTTACATTGGCCTGAACAGTCTTGTTGTAGAGGCAGATGATTTGAACATAGACATAGTACCAGACTGTGTCAGCTAGAAAAATCTGCTGTTGGTGAACACTGTCTTGGTATGGGACACAGCATGAACTATGGAGAGACTGAGACCCTCTTGCCTGCCTCCATGTGCTGGGACTCCATCTTTAAAGGAGCAGTCGGAATATGTATAGCTAACAATTTAATCAACAGAGAATAGGATTGGAACATAGCAAGACATGAGAACCAACATTGGCAACTACAAAACATTGTTAGCTGCAGAGGAACAAAATCCTCAAGATAATACCAATGGGGAATTGAAACCAGGAGAACTAGGCCAGGCACCAAAACCATGCCCACACATGCAGCCTGCAATCCATGGCTTGTGGCAGGTTTACTCACACTATACATGTGTAGTCCATGTCCTGTCCCTCTGGCAGGGGTCTCTGGATTCAGTATCCTCTACGAGGGGGGACCAAAAAGTTTGTAGTCTAACAAATAAAGAATGACAGATGTTTCATAATACCAATTTATTTTTCAATATAATACTGGTGTACCCTAAAGTAAAAAATCTCAATGGTTTCTTATGAGTATATTTAACTATTTTCTTGGGGAAGCAGATTTCAAATGCATTTACAAAAGTGTCATGAAATAAATTATATTTTAAATTGGCATCAGGTTCATGGCACACCTCATCCCAGTCTAACTGCTGTAGGCTTTCCCTGAAGTTTGCAATTGTTAAATCGTTGACTGATTTGCTTCACCCTGTCTGACAGATAGCTCAACAAGGAGTCCAAATTTTTCAGAAATAGATTAAAATTTCCCAATGGGGACCTATTATACATTTACAATTATAAATGTGCCTTTATTTAATTTAAGCTCACAGGCACATGCTTAAATATGTTGCTCTACACAAAACTTTTTTGTTTCTATACTTTTTGCACAATGATAACTTTTGACATATGTGGCAACTCCTCCTTTCTCCATATTTTCTCTAATTACATGTACAGAGAGCTTATATCCACTTACATTTACCTTATCCATATCAGTAACAATGTGATGCTCAGACAGGCATAGTATATCTATTTCATCCTCAGCTTCTAAATCTTCCAAACAAACCAGAAGCTCATCTATTTTATTCTTTAAACTCCCAATATTTTGATGAAATATACTTACATTATTTTTAATTATACTTTTATGAGAACCTTTCCGTATTCTAACATTTGCAGTACTCTCCTGTCTGAGTTTCTCATTGTGCTTAGGCCTAGTTCCTATACCAGTGGTCACGTGGTGTTCAGAGAGGCAAGATTATGTCAACTGGGTTGGGTGACTTTAATTCATGAATGCAATTACCTAGGACTGAGATACAACTTGGTGGAGATAAAATTTCTGGTGATTGCTGAAAATTTATAATTGACAGCTGTGATTGGTGATCCAATGTGCTAGAATTGTGCTGTTTAATTTCTTTCCTAAACTGAAGATTTGTTTCAATCCTGACCTCTCGTAGAACTTGACATCTTTCTGTCTTACCTATCCTAAAAAAGGTGCTGCTCCAACACCTGTAACCACTGGTATTTTACCATTCATGGCAGTGCCTCTCCCCCCCCCCCCCCCCCCCTTAAATTTCCTGCTATTACCCCAGCCAGTTTACCCTTCCCTTTCTTGTTGAGATGTAGGCCGTGCCTGGTATTGCCCCACCTACTGAGAGAATCAACAGGAACCACACCAATATGAGCCCCCGCACCCGACCCAAGCAGCGGTTCCAACTCCAAATTAACTCTCCCAACAGAAGAGTTCAAATGAGGCCAGTCATGGCATCTCAAGACAGATACAAATTCTACATGGGTGTGTCTCGATGCCGACTACATTGCTTAGTTTACCATGAATGTCTACCACTTGAAAGGTGCAGATAATGATGTGGCAGACTGTTTCTCATGTGTCAGGGCCTGTCATCACCACTGACTGCAAACAGACTGCTGAGACACAACAAGATCAACAATTACAAGTCCTCATTCATGACCTGTCCACGGACCTGTGGACGTGATGTTTCACAAAGTTGGACACACATCCTTGTACCTCACCAGTTCCACCGAGTTGTCTTTGACCATCTCCTTAATTTGGTGCACCCCGGGATTCTTCAGACTACTTGCCCATTAATGGGCTGCTTTTGTATGGCCTAACGTGCCCGCCCAGTTAGCCGTGCGGTCTAACGCACTGCTTTCTGGGGGGGAAGGCGTGCCAGTCCCCGGCACGAATTCGCACGGCGCTTTAGTGTCGAGGTTTGGTGTGCTGGCCAGTCTATGGATGGTTTTTAATGCAGTTTTCATTTACCTCGGCAAATGTGGGCTGGTCCCCCTTATTCCGCCTCAGTTACACTATGTTGACGATTGCTGCTCATACAGTTTCTCCACGTATGCGTACACCATAATTACTCTACCATGCGAACATTGGAGTTGCACTCGTCTGGTGTGAGACATTCCCAGGGGGGTCCACTGGGGGCTGAACCGCACAGTATCCCTGGGTTCATGTGGCGCAGCGTTGGGGTGGGTGGACTGCTGTGGCCTGTTGGGAACTACTGAGGGCTATGGTGGGAAGAAGCCTCTCAATCATTTCTAGGTCCCCAGTTCTATACAAAACAATACAATGGCCTAACATGAAAAAAAGACTGTAAATTTTGGGCTCATGCATATGTCCTGTCTCAAAAAGAGCAAAGTTCACGTCACGTGCAACCACCCTAGGTCACTTTCAACATATACATATCGACCTCATTGGCCCACTATGTCTCCGATAGCTAGTGCTACATGCTCTTGGCAATTGATCATGTCATGATGGGTTGAAGCAGCATCACTAAAAGAAATAACAGCAGAATATACTGCCAAAGAAATTATTGAAATGTGGATCTCACACTTCGGCTGCCTCATGTCCAACACAACCGGCCAAAGTGACGGAATCCACCCTATTCCTAGAACCGCAGTATGACAGGCACTAGGTGATTCCGAACCACAGCATACCATCCACAAAGCAATAGTCTTGCCAAGCTGTGGCACCGCACATTAAAGGCAGCCCTCATGTGCCATGGCACATTATGGACTGTGGCAGACTATGGACTGATGCACTACCAAGGGTGCTTCTGGTAGTCTGCACAGCACAGAGACACAAACTGGGAGCCTCACTGGCTGAAATCCTATAAGGGAAACGCTATCCCTGCTGGCTGACGTTTCGCTCTGAGAATCATCAGCTTTGCCATCAGACCCACCTGACCTGGTGTCTTATGTCAAATGACACATTGTTCATCTCTGCATACCTCTGCCATTTCTTCTCTCTGTGCCTAAAGTCTTCCTACATAAAGCACTTAAAGAGTGTGATTTTGTAATGCTATGAATGACATGATATGACCTGCACTACACTCCATGTGTCAGGCACCCACAAGGCCTTTTGAAGGGATGATTGTATCTTCCACATGTCTCAAATGCCGGCCCACTTCCATGAATACCAACTGTATGCCATCTAGTGCACATCACCTCCTGACAACTACTTTGCCATAGACAATGCACTGGGAGACCTCTCCATCTCTGTGCAGTCTCACCTCCCCCACACTACATGCCTCCTTCACAGTGCTTCACACAATGAGGGGATGGGGGGCCTCTGTGGGTACACTGCATCGAGAAATAGTCATAGATCAACTAAGATCTTGCACCAAACACTCTGACACCTGCAATATATGTTAACGACATAAACTCAATCACTTGAAAATAGCATAAAAGGCCTAAACCTGGGTCATAATCAAATAAACAACAATATAGTCAAATGGCGATGTGTTCATTTAAAACTTATTGTATGACTTTTGTTCAGCAACATCGAAAACTGTCCTCTGGCCGTTAGTCTGTCTTATGACTTTGTTGAGTTCAGATGCTTCTGATGCATACATTCTGTTCATTAATAAAAGTGTGCTATATTGTACCTGTGTTTCATAATTATTGATCATCAACATCATCATCAGCAGCAGCAGCACCACCACCACCACCACCTATACACTGTACCACCACAACTTCATAGTGATTCCAAGTTAGCTTCATCTACCAAATCACATTCAAAATAAATTTTCTTTTTATAAACTCTTTGTTTTCAAATCGTGGGTGAGGTGCTGCTGCAATAGTTGCAGTTGGTATAGAAAGGTGTAAAAAGGCTTCTAATCATCTCCTGAACCTTTCTTGATATAAAAGTTATCAGTATGCTGCAGTGTTATGAACTCTTTTTTTGTATTCAAATCCAGTGTCTCTTCTGAAACTTTTCAATCTCAAACTCTATGTACCTGCAGTGACACATGTCTGATAAAAAAAAGTCCATCTTGTAATGGAAAACTTCACAGAGTTAACCGTAAACACCTACAGATGACTATGATCGTCAGGCAGCATTTCACAAATGTTTTAGGAGACTTTAGATTTAAAGTGTGTTGGTGTTGATTGTTAGCAGCCACTGAGTTCTTACTGTGTTCTTTGATTTTTTTGCATTACTGACACTGTATAATCATATCAATGAGACATCCATATCCAATAATTTTAGCAATCTTGGTATACTGGAGGAAAGTGTTGCAAGAGTTTCTGTTGGCTGCATTCTCATCTTTGCCTGCTTGCGTAGAGTACCTCCATGTGATAGCAGGGGAAGGGTTCATTACTTGTAAGAGCAGAGTCTGTTAAATTGGGCCATATCAGTAGAGTGAGTACCAATGCCACCCACCAATGGAGTATTTTATGATGGGTTTTTTACACAATAAAGCAAGTAAAGCTTTGCTCAACTCATGGTTTGGGTTGAACACTGCATTGCTTTAGCAGGTAAGGTGTTGTACCCTTGCCTTCTTCTCACCTCTGAAATGACCTGTGCAGCCAAGTAGAGGGTGACCTACAGTTTAACATATGCTTTGAAATACTGTACGACTAGATGTGGCATTCTTACAGGTGACAGAAGCAATAGGTAACAGAAAAAAATCAAAGGACCAATGGGTGACCAAATGCAAAACCTTCAGTTTTGTGATTGGAACTTAACCACTAAATCACTGATACACGTTCCTGATCAAACCATTAATATATTATTTATTGAATTAGTAAAAAAAGAAAATACAGTGGCATTCTTTTTTATTCATGATTTAAGTTACAAGTAATTTATTTGTTAATAAATTTGTCTGAATGAGCTACTTTTTTGAATAATTATCCAGGTAGTAATTCATTCAAGTAATGCCCGTCTCTGTTTACCACTAAACCTTGTGCTTCCTTCCTCTTTCCATTCGTTGCAGTTAATACACATTAGTGTGACCACCTGTCAAAATCCTGAATAACCAACTTGTGCAGTGCAGACCACTGATGAGCAGGAAGAGAGTCAATGATGTACTGGAAGATGCTGACAGGGATGTGGAGCCACACCAACTCCAGTGTGGTGGCCAGCTCTGCTAGGTTTCTCTCTTGAGGATCCACGCATGAACAGCCCGATCGAGGTGATCCCACTGATTGTTGATTGGCTTTAAATCCAGGGAGTGAGGATTCAGCTGCCAGAGACTGCAGTCTTGTGTGTGTGTGTGTGTGTGTGTGTGTGTGTGTGTGTGTGTGATCTATTTTTGACATTGGCCGAAAGCTTATTCTGTGACAGTCTTTTTGTTGTGCCTATCTGTGACTCAGCATCTCTGCTATATGGTGAGTAGCAACTTTCCTTTTGATAATATTGTTACAGTCTGCCCTGGGTTTTCCATGGTTTAAACTACATGTAAGGGGGGGACATGGTCCCCGAGGATAAACACATAATTGTGTTGATCCACTGTGCCTTTCAGAATGGTGAGATCACCCAGGGAATGCCACGAAAACATTCCCCAGACCATAAAACTCTCCCCTCGGGCATCAACACTTCTGACAGTTGATGCAGGGTGTTTGCTATCAGACATTTCACAACGACTATTCCAATGACCATCTGTCCAATGGAGCATAACACATGATTCATCTGAAAAGGCTAACCATCACCACTCAGTGGATTTCCAGTTGTGGTATTGGCATGCAGATTCCAGACTTTGTCACCAGTTAACAGCAGTCAGCTTGGGTGCATAAACTAGAGACCTGCTGCGGAGATCCACACACAGAAAATCCTCAGAATGGCCATTGAGGAGACACTGTTGGTAGCCCCTTGGTTCATCTGGGTGGTATCCACCCTTAGCTGAGTGGTCAGTGACTCTTAATTGCGATGCAGTGGGCTCTGGTTCCATTCCCTGCCAGGTCGGAGATTTTCTCTGCTTGGGTATTGGGTGTTGTGTTGTATTGTCCTCACCATCATTTCATTATCAGCAGCTTGCAAGTTGCCCAATGCAGTGTCAACTGAAAAGACTTGCAACTGACTGGTCAAACATCCTCAGGTGGGGACACCCGGTCATCAGTGTCATACGATCATTTTATGAATGGACAGTTCCTCGACAGGTGCATGCCTGATCACCTGTACAATCTCCACAGTCCTGTCATTTACGGCCCATGGTGCACCATAGTTGCCTCGACTCTGGTTTTGCAGAGCACCGTTTTCCCATGCATGGTATACTTTAACTACAGCAGCATGTGAACACTTTTCAAACCTAGTCGTTTCAAAAATGCTTCCACCTCTGGCCCAAAAGCCAATGTTCATGCCCTTTTGGTCATCAGATAAATCACTGCATTTCCACATTATGAAAATGACTGCACTGTTTTCCATATCTCACCAGATTACTTTATGTACTCTCCACTGCTAATGTTACCACCTGCCGTCTGTGAGTGGTTGTTACATATTGATATCAAACACACACGGTGATTACATTAATGTGATTGGACTGTGTATTATCACCTATAATGAGCCCTCTTAGTCCATTTGTTCGATTTATGCACAAGACTCTACAATGTAACTAGACTGAGGTTTTTCTGTTACTTATAAACAAAGTTGACAGTTATAATCTGCAATCAAACTCATAAACATTAATCTTTCTCATATATTCTGTCCAAAATATGACTCAATGTCAGTGCAATTTTAGCCACAGACTGAATGCAAACATTTTTTCATCAGCTATTCTTTCATGCAAATTTATAGTTCCACATCTTCAATAACATTCAGTTTCCTACTATCACTCTAATTTTTGTTACACATGATCACACTTGACTGCTGTGGTAATACTCGGTGAGTCTCAGGTATACGTCATACACTTTCTCCATAAAAAAACCAAACATGGAAAATTGACAGCTAAAAAGAAATTTTGATTATAAATGGACTACAATGCTTGCTAGGCCCATTAGTGTCACTATGTTGTTTCCTCAGCCACATGGCAGGGCCACTTGCTGAGTGCATGCCACTTAATACTGAGTGTGGGAACTGCCCACTTACTTCTGTGACACATGCGAAGTGAGTGATGGGCAGCGGGCAGCCAGCGATGCTCACATGGTTCTGCCATGCAGATGTAATGTTCCACAAGAAGCCCTCAAGCATGTACTGTATGGTGGCTTCTGGAGTGTCTGTGTAGATGTAGGTGTGTCATGATTTATGAGGGTGAGCTTAGGATGGAACCTAATAGCACTACTTATATTAATAAGCCTGGTTGTCACAAATATTTGCTTGTTTTTTCTGAATGTGTTATGGTTTTGAGGTTGTGGTATACCCACATGACAAGGTGACAATATTCCTTCGCATCTTACTTGAAAACAACTCTATCCACTGCTGCCTCATTGGCTGCATGGAAACAGCAGCTGACACATCTCCTTCTTTTCCTTCCCATCGTACTCTCATGTCACGTGCTGACAATGTTGCTGCTTGAAACACATTAGTACAATACTGGCTTTGATTTAGACTTTTACTAACTGAGTAAGTTGAGTAGTGTGATGAACAATTTAGAGAGTGCTTTTATTGAATGCCAGGAAGAGGCAACATGTATATTTGCAGTTTCTTAAGGAAAAGAAGAGAGATGCAAAAGTTTGTCCTCTTCCAGTTTTAACACTCTGGAACTCATGGCTCTCCACAGATACTTTTGTGCAGAATATTTGCATGAAATGGCTCAATTCTTCTGTAGTGAAGACTTGCAGGACCTACCTAATGCAGATATTGAGTATGTCAATTTACTGTCATGTGACGAAGTGAACTGGATTCTTGTGGAGGACACTTTCATTAAAGAACACACCAGTGACTTAATAAATATGACTGTCTTCTTATAGAGGCTTCAAAATCTCTGACTTACCATGAACATGATCCAAAGTTAAAACAGTTTTAAGAATGTTTCAGTACTGCAGATAAAGGAATTTTTGGAGATGAAACAAAAATGATTTTAAAAAAGATAAAGAGGCAAGTGCTCCATTATGGAGGGATTGAAGCTCACTAAGTTATATCTTCAGGTGAGCTTGTGAACTCTCATGGCTACTGATCCAAATAAATCAGTCTTCAAAGGCTTCGATTCATTTTTTAACCTAAGGACAATGAGCTACACTGCAGTCTGTACTTGAAATGACTTGTCTCAGTAGTGCAGGTAGTCTGAAGGTTGTAAATGACTTCATAATTTTGTTGAAAAGTAAATTTTCACTCTAAGAAGAAATAGTGACATGTCTGCAGGCAACATGTTGACAGTGAGAGGCTATTTTCTAACTATAGTGCAATGTTTGACTGTTGCCACAATCTCCTGGAAGATAATCCAGAAATCTTGTTAATGCTGTCATTTTAAAAATTGTCTACATTCCTTACGGCAAGTAGGTTTTCAGCCAGCCCCTGCAGACAGTCTTTTTCTTTAACTATCAACTGTAACATAAGTTTTTTTTTTCTTCTCAACTCAGGTGACAAAAGTCGTGGGATACCTCCTAGTTTTGTGTTGGACCTCCTTTTGCCCACCATAGCGTAGCAATTTGATGTGGAATGGAGTCAGCAAGTTGTTGGAAGTTCCCTGCAGAAATATTGAGCAATGCTACCCCTATAGCCATCCATAACTATGAAAGTGTTGCCAGTGCAGGATGTGTGCACAAACTGACCTCTTCATTATGTCCCATAAATGTTCGTTGGGACTCATGTCAGGTAATCTGGATAGTCAAATTATTCACTTGAACTGTCCAGAATGTTCTTCAAACAATTGTGCTGGTGACATGACATCAGTATTTGGTAACATGAAGTCCATGAATGCCTGTAAATGGTCTCCAAGTAACTGACCATAACCATTTCCAGTCAATGATCAGTTTAGTTGGACCAGAGGGCCCATTCCATTCTATGTAAACGCAGCCCACACCGTTCTGGAGCCGCCACCAGCTTGCACAGTGCCTTACTAGCAACTTGGGTTCATGGCTTCATGAAGTCTGTGCCACATTCAAACACTATCATCAGCTCTTACCAACTGAACCCAGGACTCATCTGACATGGCCATGGTGTTCTAGTCATCTAGGATCCAACGAGTATGATCACAAGTCCAGCAGAGGCGCTGCAGGCAATGTCATTGTGTTAGCAAAGGCAATCACATTGGTCATCCACTGCTACAGCCCATTAACACCAAATTTCACTGAACTATCCTAATGGATACATTCCACTTTGATTTCTGTGGTTATTTCATGTAGTGTTGCATGTCTGTTACTACTGATAACTCTATGCATATGCCGCTGTGAAGGCTGTTGGCCACTGCGTTGTCCGTGGGGAGAGGTAATGCCTAAAATTCGGTATTCTCACAAGGGAACCTCCCCATCGCACCCCCCTCAGATTTGGTTATAAGTTGGCACAGTGGATAGGCCTTGAAAAACTGAACACACATCAATCGAGAAAACAGGAAGAAGTTGTGTGGAACTATGAAAAAAATAAACAAAATATATAAACTGAGTAGTCCATGTGCAAGATAGGCAATATCAAGGCCACAACACTCTCCGGAGTGCTGTGGTCCCGTGGTTAGCGTGAGCAGCTGCGAAACGAGAGGTCCTTGGTTCAAGTCTTCACCCGAGTGTAAATTTTACTTTCTTTATTTTCACAAAGTTATGATCTGTTGTTCGTTCATTGACGTATCTGTTCACTGTAATAAGTTTAGTGTCTGTGTTTTGCGACCGCACCGCAAAACCGTGCGATTAGTAGACGAAAGGACGTGCCTCTCCAATGGGAACCGAAAACATTTGATCGTAAGGTCATACGTCAACCGATTCCTCCACAGGAAAACACATCTGATATATTCTATACGACACTGGTGACGGCATGTGCATCACATGACAGGAATATGTTGTCGACCCACCTAACTTGTACACTTGGCGAATGGGTAAAAAGATTCTTCTATCTTGCCCGATTTAGGTTTTCTTGTGGATATGATAAACACTCCCAAAAAAGTGATGAAAACATAAGAGTTTGTCACATAAACTGCAAAAATTGAATGCAAGAGTTTCACAGTCGCACCGTTTTCCCTGTGCTCTGTCAAAACATATGTTTTTAACGTTTTCAAATTTTTCCGTGTGCAGACCGTCAAATCCTGCATATGTCCAAGCAAATCTGAACATGTCCTGGAATTTTGGAGAGCGAAGTTCATTATGTGTGAGTGCCTGAACTTTGATAATTGTCTGAAAATAAAAAATTAAACTTTTTACTCGAGGGAAGATTTGAACCAAGGACATCACGTTCCGCAGCTGCTCACACTAACCACGGGACCACGGCGCTCCTGAGCTCACGCTGTCCTTGATGTTCCCTATCTCGCACATAGACTACTCAGTTTGTATATTTTGCTTATTTTTTTCATAGTTCCACACAACTTCTTCCTGTTTTCTCGATTTATGTGTGTTCAGTTTTTCAAGGCCTATCCACTGTGCCAACTTATAACTAAATCTGAGGGGGCTGCGATGGGGAGGTTCCCTTGTCAGCACAATCTCAATACTGTGGATCTTGGAATATTGAAGAACCTAGCAAATGGAATGTTCCGCCCATCTAGCTCCAACTACCATTCCACATTCAAAGCCTGTTAATTCCTGTCGTGTGGCCATAGTGATATCGGAAACCTTTTCAAGTGAATTACCTGAGTACAAATGACAGCTTCGCCAATGCACTGCTCCTTTATATCTTGTGTACACAATACTACTGCCATTTGTGTATGTGGATATCTTTATCCCATGACTTTTGTCACCTCAGTGTAAATAAATGTGATATGTATGGTTTAGAAATGTAAAATAAATGATAAGTATAGTTTCATTTCAACATAACTTTGAAAAACGAGTAAAAATGGTGAAAATAAATAACAAAAAAAGAGAAACAAGCTGACATTAACTAACACCAAAAACGGACAAAAAATAAAAAAAGAATTTTCTTGAACCTAAAAATAGAATAAATATTTCCAAAACATGTCCCAGTGTAAACATAGCACTAACTGATTCAGTTAAGCTTAAGCACTGAATGCATGGATTACCCGATGTTGAAATTAATTCAAGATGGTACTCAGAGATCGTGAGATAAAAGTCTAACATTTACAAAAGGTGGCCATGAATTAATCATGAAATGAAGCCTATCCCTTAATCATAGTAAATTCTAGGCTACCCATTGCCAGAGAAACAATAGTCATGAGTTGCTGTTAGGTTTTCAGTTGACTTGTTCAGATCAGGTGTAGACTGAGTCTCATCTACATCTATACCCTGCAAACCACCGTGATGTGCGCGGCAGAGAGTACGAATTATTAGGGTTTCTTCCTATTCCATTCATGTTTGGAGTGCGGGAAGAATTATTGTTTGAACGCCTCAGAGCATGCAGTAATTATTCTAGTCTTATCCTCATGATCCCTATGTGACCGAAACATAGGGGGTTGTAGTACGTTCCTAGAAAAATCATTTAAAGCAGGTACTTGAAACTTTATTAATAGAATTTCTCAGGATAGTCTTCAAATGTCTACTTCATTGTCTCTGTGACACTCTCCCATGGATTAAACAAACCTGTGCCCTGCCCATTCATACTGCCCTCCTCTGAGTATTTTCAATATCCCCTGTTAGTCCTATCTGGTACGGATCCCACACACTTGAGCAATATTCTATAACTGCTCGCACAAGTGATTTGTAAACAATCTCCTTTGTAGGCTGATTGCACTTCGCCAGTATTCTACCAATAAACTGAAGTCTTCCACTTGCTTTACCCACAACTGAACCTATGTGATCATTCCATTTCATATCCCTATAAAGTGTTATACCCAGGTATTTGTATGAGTTGGCCGATTCCAACAGTGACTCATTGATATTGTAGTCATGGGATACTGTGTTTTTTTGCATTTTGTGAACTGCACAATTTTGCATTTCTGAACATTTAGAGCAAGTTGTCAAATTCTGCACCACACAAAATCTTATCAAGATTCTGTTCAAGATACTTCATTATCTTTGAGCCCAGGATATGTTCTAAGATTTACAACAAATCGATGTCAAGGATATTGGATAATAGTTTTGTGGATAACTTCTACTACCCTTCTTGTAGACAGGTGTGACCTGTGCCTTTTTCCAAGAACTGGGCACGGTTTTTTTGTAAGAGGGATCTATGATAGATTATAGTTAGAAGAGGGGCTGACTCGGCCACAAATTCAGTATAGAATCTGATAGGGGTTCCATTAGGGCCTAGAGCTTTGTTCAGTTTTAATGATTTCAGCTGTTTCTCAACACCACTAACACTAATACATATTTCATTCATCTTTTCAGTGGAATGAGGATTTAATTGGGGCAATTCCCCTGGGTTTTACTTTGTAAAGAAACATTTGAAAATGGAGTTATGCATTTCAGCTTTTGCTTTGTTACCCTCAATTTCAGATCCTGTCTCATTCACTAGGGACTGGACACTAACTTCGGTGTCACTAACAGCCTTTACATATGACCAGAACTTCATTGGGTTATGTGAAAGATCATTTGCCAATATTCTGCTACTGCAGTCATTGAAGGCATCATGCATTGCCCTCTTAACAGCCAAATGTGTTTCTATCAGCACCTCTCCTCCTATAGCCCTATGCTTTGTTTTACACCTATTATACAGTAATCTCTGTTTCTTTAAAAGTTTCTTTACAGTGGCTGTATATCATGGAGGTTTTCTCCCGTTAAAACTGTTCTACTGGGCACATATCTATCCAGTGCATGCTCAACTAGTCTTTTAAACTTTAGGCAGAATTCCTCCATCTGCTTCTGCCCTGTGCTGAAAGTTTTAAAGTTCCTCACTGAGATATGACACTACTGATTTTTTTATCTAGTTTACTCAGCATTTATATCTTTCTGCTTGTTTTAGTTGCCCTTTGTACTTTGGTAACCATTGCTGCCACAACCGCGTCATGATCACTGATACCAGTTTCAATGTGGACATCCTCAAAGAGGTCAGGTCTGTTTGCTGCCATTAGATCCAATATACACTGAAGTGCCAAAGAACTGGTACAGGCATACATATTCAAATACAGAGATATGTAAACAGGCAGAATCTGGCACTGTGGTCGGCAATGCCCGTGTAAGACAACAAGTGTCTAGTGGTTAGATTGGTTACTGCTGCTACAGTGACAGGTTATCAAGATTTAAGTGAGTTTGAACGTGGTATTATAGTCGGCAAATGAGTGATTGGATGCAGCACCTCCGAGGTAGCGATGAGGAGGGGATTTTCCCGTACAACAATTTCACAAGTGTACTGTGAATATCAGGAATCCAGTAAAACATCAAATCTCTGACATCACTGCAGTCAGAAAAAGATCCTGCAAGAATGGGACCAACGACGACTGAAGAGAATTGTTCAACATAATGAAAGTGCAACCCTTCCACAAATTGATGCAGATTTCAGTGCTGGACCATCAACAAGTGTCAGCGTGCGAACCATTCAACGAAACATCATCGATATGGGGTTTCAGAGCTGAAGGCCCACTCGTGTACCCTTGATGACTGCATGACACAAAGCTTTATGCTTCGCCTGGGCCCGTCAACACCGATACAGGACTGTTGATGACTGGAAACATGTTGCCTGGTGGGACGAGTCTCATTTCAAATTGGATCAAGGGGATGGACGTGAATGGGTATGGAGACTACCTCATGAATCCATGGACCTGCATGTCAGTCAGGAATTGTTCAACCTGACGAAGGCTCTGTAATGGCATGGGGCGTGTGCAGTTGGAGTGATATGGGACTCCTGATATGTCTAGATAGGACTCTGACAGGTGATAAGTACGTAGGCGCCCTGTCTGATCACCTGCATTCATTCATGTCCATTGCGCATTCTGATGGACTTGGGCAATTCCAGCAGGACACGTCCAGAATTACTACAGAATGGCTCCAGCAACACTCTTTTGCATTTAAACATATCCGCTGGCCATCAAACTCCCCAGATAAGAACATTATTGAGCATATCTGGGATGCCTTGCAATGTGCTATTGAGAAGAGATCTCCACCCCGTCATACTCTTATAGATTTTTGGACAGCCCTGCAGCATTCATAGTGCCAGTTCCCTCCAGCACTGCTTCAGACATTAGTTAAGTCCCTGCCACATAGTGTTGCAGCAATTCTGTGTGCTTGTGGGGCCCCTACATGGTATTAGGCAGGTTTACCAGTTCCTTTGGCTCTTCAGTGTATTTCCATCATGAGTGCAGTTTCTATCTACTGTTCCAGGTAGTTTTCACAGAAGGCATTTAGTAAAGTTTCACAGGATGTTTATCATGCCCACCACTAACAGAACTGTAATTTTCCCAATTAATTGTTGGATGGTTGAAGTCTCCACCGATGATTACAGTACGATTGGGAACTTGCATACAAGTGAACTGAGGTTCTATCTGAGGTCTTCAGTTGCACCAGAAGATGAATCTGGTGGGCGATAGAAGGATCCAGTTATCATTTTGTGCCCACCCTTGATACTGAGTCTTGTCAAAACACTCTCATACACAGCTTCAATTTCTATATCAGTGGATTTGAGTTTCTTGTCTACTGCGACAAATACAGCCTCTCCATTTCCCATTTACCTATCCTTCTGATACACACTTAAATTTTCTCCAAAAATCTCATTGCTATCAATTTCAGGTTTCAACCATGATGAGCCACTAATGCATATCTACATCAGTCCTCTGCAAATAATTGTGAACTGCATGGCACGGAGTGCTTCACATTGTAGCACATATCTGAGTTTCTTCCAATTCCATTACCATGCAGAACACAAGAAGAATGATTGCTTGCATGTCTTTGTGAGTATAATTATTCTATCTTTGATTTGAGAACTTTATGTAGGAGTATGCAGCATATTCTTAAATTCCTCATTAACAGTTCATAGAACTTCGTAAGTCTTTCAGCATCTTCATGACATCTCCCATGGGTCACACAAACATGTGTCACTTAATGCTACCCTTCTGTGTATATGTTTGACATCATCTTCTGTTAATCCTATTTAGTAATAATTACGCACACTAGACTACTATTCTAGGATGGATCACACGTGTGTCATAAGCAGTCTCCTTCATAGATTGACTGCATTTTCCCAGTATCGTATTAATGAACCAAAGACCGCCATCTGCTTTACGCACGATTGAGCTGATGTGAGCTTTCTGTTTCATATCCGTAGAAACTGTATTTGTATGAGTTGACTGATTCCCTTTGTGACTCACTGACATCATCATCTTCACATCCTATATTTCTGCATATCATTAAGTGCATTTAAGGCAAGTTTGAACTTTGCATCACTTTGAAATCTTATTGATATCTGACAGAAAATTTATGCTGTTTTTTCAGAGATATTTTATTATATGTAACTTAGAAGATATGTTAAGGAAAGTCAAACCTATGTTTCTAGAATTTGTAGACTTAGAGAAAGATTTGACTATGTTGACTGGAATACTCTCTTTCAAATTCTGAAGGTGGCAAGGGTCAAATACAGGGAGCGAAAGACTATTTACAATTTGTACAGAAACCATTTGGCAGTTATAAGAGTCGAGGGGCATGAAAGGGAAGCAGTGGTTGGGAAGGGAGTGAGACAGGGTTGTAGTGTATCCCCGATGTTATTCAATCTGTATATTGAGCAAGCAGTAAATGAAACAAAACAAAAATTTGCAGTAGGAATTGAAATCCATGGAGAAGAAATAAAAACTTTGCGGTTTGCCGATGACATTGTAATTCTGTTAGAGACAGCAAAGGACCTCGAAGAGCAGTTAAATGGAATGGACAGTGTCTTGACAGCAGGATATAAGTTGAATATCAACAAAAGCAAAACGAGAATAATGGAATGTAGTCGAATTAAGTCGGGTGATGCTGAGGGAATTAGATTAGGAAATGAGGCACTTAAAGTAGTAGATGAGTTCTATTTGAAGAGCAAAATAACTGATGATGATCAAAGTAGAGAGGATATAAAATGTAGACTGGCAATAGCAAGAAAAGCATTTCTGAAGAAGAGGAATTTGTTAAAATCGAGTACAGATTTGAGTGTCAGGAAGTCTCTCCTAAAAGCATTTGTTTGGAGTGTAGTCATGTATGGATGTGAAACATGGATGATAAATAGCTTAGACAAGAAGAGAATCGAAGTTTTCAAAATGTGGTGCTACATAGGAATGCTGAAGACTAGAGGGGTAGATCACATAACTAATAAGGAGGTACTGAATAGAATTGGGGAGAAGAGGAATTTGTGGCACAACTTGACTAGAAGAAGGGATTGGTTGGTAGGACATGTTCTGAGGCATCAAGGGATCACCAATTTAGTGTTGGAGGGAAGCGTGGAGGGTAAAAATCATATAGGGAGACCACGAGATGAATACACTAAGCAGATTCAGAAGGATGTAGGGTGCAGTAGTTACTTGGAGTTGAAGAAGCTTGCACAGGATAGAGTAGCATGGAGAGTTGCAGCAAACCAGTCTCTGGACTGAAGACCATCACCACCACTGCTACAACAACTGCATCATCTGCAAAAAGTCTGAGTTTACTATCAATTTTGTTTGCCAGGTCATTAATACACAACATTAACAAGTGTCCCAACACACTTCCTTGGAGAAAACGTGAAGTTACTTTTACATCTGTCAGTGACCCTCTTTATATGAAAACATGCTGCATCCTACCCACCATGAAATCCTCAGTCCAGTCACAAAGTTCACTTGATACCTTATACAATCATACTTCAATAATAAACAGTGATATGATATCAAGTTTGATGATGTTTGGAAGTGAACAAATACTGCATCTGACTGCTTTGATCCATAGCTTTCAGTGTTTCATGCTGAAAAAGTGCAAGGTGGGTTTTGCATGACTGATTTTTTTTTTTTTCTTCGAGCTGCTGGTTGACATTAGGGGGGGGTTTCTGTCAAGGAGATCGGATGGTAGTGACCTGTGATTTTTTCCCTAACTACTGGGCACAGTTTTTTGTGTAAGAGACGTACAACATATCACGGTAAGTATAGGGGATAACTTGAGCACAAATTCTGTATAGAATGATTTAACATGAGCATTTGTCAATGAACAATTGCAGAACATTAGTAACTGTCCCCTCTTGATAAGGATTTCCTCTTTCATGAACAATTTTGGTGATTTGCTGATACACAGAGACTCTCTCCACAAATTCATGCCGGGGTGTTGCGTGGCATTGTGGTTTCCTTCCACTGTGCACGACTAATACAAGTTCGTGTCTGCTACGCCTGGCACTGTCTCAGATTTCTAGATTAAGCTTCATTTCTGGATTTAAGCCTGGTCACTTTTCATAAACATAACATATGCTTTGTTTCTATGTCTAGAATGTTTTTTACCATAGTGACCATAACCCAAACTGACATTTACATACACTAAGTAATACATTCCTAATTACCTTCTTGCATAGTTGCGAGGGGGGCGAGAGAGAGAGAGTGAGTGAGTGAGTGAGTGAGTGTGTGTGTGTGTGTGTGTGTGTGTGTGTGTGTGTGTGTGTGTAAAAGGGGGGGGGGGGTTATGACTGACGCATTCACCCACCATTTATGTGCCTCCTTTTCTCCAAGATATTTAGCAAAATACCATCAAAGACACCACTTCCAGTCATCTATTGGATGGCTCAGATAACGATGGCAGAGGACTCTTCAAGGGGTGGCAAACCAAGTCCATGCATTAGTTGTTTCAATCTTCAGAATAAGTCAAAAACTCATTGCTGGACTATAAAAATCTTCACTATATTCTTACAGATTTTCAGATAAGACATTTGCGATGTATGGACGAACGCTGTTGTGGAGAATGAGTGGCTCATCCTTCAGCAACTGATATTTTTTTTTGTTTTTGCACTTTTACATGCAATTTTTAAATGATGCCACAACAATAAAGTATTGTGACGTATGTTTCTTATGAAACACTGTTCATCACTATGTATGCTTGGTACCAGAATCAAATGTCAGAATTTGGGATATTGATATTTGTGGATTTACTCTATTCTAGAAGTCCCTCTTTTTTTTAATACAGCTATGCCACACAAGTTGCTCACTTCAACAGTTGGAATATATTTTCATTTCTCCTGCTCTTGAATAATCTTTTGCTCTTAAATGACCATTATGAAAATGCGTATGTCAATGAGAAACTGAACAACAGTCTACTGTTAACTCATCGTGAAATTAACCTAAAGCACTACGAGCTTTTGTTACATTTTTTATACATAAAGTACCAATCTTAATGTACAACCTTCTGCTTTCAGCAACCACAATACTAGATACATTTACATATTCCAAATTCAAGTTCATGTTACATGAAAACAGTGCCATGCAGTGGGTGGGGAAAATGCCACTGTTTCTTCAGTTCTTCTGGTACAATGTATGTAGTTTTTACTCTATTGTTGCAACACCCAAGCTTCTATCCATTGCTAAGAAAATGCTGATGCTTCCGTGTGCTATCCCCCTTCATGCTATCACCTCGCTGTTGAGGTACAGTGTCGTGTGTTGATGGACAGAAGGAAGAGGCAGACAACCAGCCGTGTCTAGTAGAGTCCACAGCACAGTCATGGCATATGTCCTTCCAGACACACAAATGGAATGCTGCGAATCTATTTTGGTTTTCCTCTTGTCTTTTAGTTGACAGTTTCAGAACATCTGGCCATAAGTAACACTATATTACATGATGTTAACTAGTGTGACTGCATGGGTGAGATTGGGTGTAATTTTATCTCTGATTGCTTTTTATTTCTTTTATCACATTTTTTACACTTTAATCACATTCGTTTCTACTGGTTTTCATACCGGATGCTGATAATCATCCTCGAGCATCCCTAACTCATAAAATCCCACACCCGTGCTGACAATGATGGCATTGAGTGCCCGTAAGCTCCAAATGTTAGTTCTTCGACACATAGCAAGCCTCTGGGTGGTATAAACAGCATGGGTGGTGTCTTAAACAAAAAATCCAGAGATTGTATTCTGGTCACTATAGCCACTTGCGCAACAGCTATCCACATGTAGAAGAATCTGCCATTGTCAACTTAAAAAACTCTGAGCTACACTATGAATGATTTTTATAATGTAAATTAAAGAAATAAAAGGAAATCCATTTATGTAACATGAAATGATTCAGTATGTAATGTGCTTCATATGATGACAGTCTGATGTATATGTGAAGTAATAAATCCAACATCATTCAGTGAATTTGCGAGTTATTCTGAAGAGTGGATGAAATAATTACTTCTTGTTGGTAAGTGGGAAACAAGAACTGTGAAATAAGTTTGTCTCCCCTCACCCCCTATGAAGTCAATGCTATTATGAGCTTTGATTTTTTTTCAGCTTTTGAGGGGGAACAAAGGAATGCTTGAAAGCAGAATATCCTTATCTCCTAAGTGAACCAGTAAATAAATTAACTCCAATTTAAAAGGATTAAAGTTCAAAATGTTATTGCATGTACATCTTGGGTTGAAAGCTCTGATAGCAGCCACAAGATTATTACACAAGTGCTGTGACTTGTTTGATGCACTGCATTTCAACTGATGGGAAGTTATGTGCTATTATGACAATGATTAAGTAGGATGGATATTTTATGGTAACCGGGCTTGAGAAGCTATAAGGATAATTGACCAATAACTGAAGATTTATTCCAACAGGTCATTAGTATTCTGCAGGGCCATTAACAGAAGTGTTTTGTTATGACAGATAATTAGCACTTGGGATCAGAGTGCAATTCAATACGTAAACCCACGAAGCTGGCGTGTTCCAAGATTTAAAAAAAAAAAAAAAAAAAAAAAGTACTTTAGCCAGGTTGTGTGGCTGTGCATCTTCCTTTGTATCTTATGACACAAGTTGCATGGATCGACAAGCATTCTGTTGCACCAGGCGATGTGACAGAGACATGTTGTATTGCTGTTGTCCCAATGTGAAACAGTTAAGGTGCCACCAAGATTCTTTCTTATGTGGGTAGCTGCATCGACATAATGCCATCATGTACTTTGTTAAGAATATTCTACCCTAGTGTAATTATTATCTGCTCAACAAAATTTTGCACTAATCTCCTAAACTACGTACAACTACTTTTTTTCTGTGCAGAAGCCTGAAAACATACGTATTCAATATTACACTTGACATTATGATGACAAAAGTGGAAAAAATGCATAGCACTATTTATGCAAGATGTTGCATCACCAATAAAATATTAAACGTTACAAAGAAGAATTTGTCTATACTGAAAATGTCAAATGCAAACATATGTGACTTGTTACAAAAACCTAGATTTTACATGTAGACCAATCATTTGCAACTAAGTTCTGATACACTGAAATTCCTAATGACAACTCCCCCACACATTATGACCACATGACTGGAGACTGCCTGGTGGTGTAGAGGGTACATACCTCTGTAAGTAAAGCATATAAGTGCACCAGAGGCAAAAGGGGACTCATTCTATTGATGATAAGGGCCACAAATGGGGGAAATCCACTGTCATAAGCAAATTTGACAAAGGGCAGATTATTATGGCCTGGCAAATGGGAATGAGCATTTGGGAAATGGCAAAGCTGTTCCCTTGCTATTGTTATAAGGACCTATTGAAAGTGGTTGAAGGTCATTGAAACTACGAGTAGGCAACAAGCTATTGGATGCCCATGCCTCATCACAGAACGTGGATGCTGGTGGCTTGTTTGCGTGGTAAAGAGGACAGGCAGTGATCAGTGGCAGATCTGACGACAGAGTACAGTGTTGGTTCAGGCACAAGTGTTTTGGAGCAGTATTATCAATGCATCAAGGAACAAAACTGACAGGAGACAAAACAATTAACTAACCCTTGTGCTTGTAAAATTCCTGTCAGCTCTTCAGAAAATACTACAAGTCTTCTCTTCAAAGACCTAATGCATGGTTACCATTCTAGTAATTCTATAGATTAGAACAATGTTATGTGGAAATAATTTCAACTGAAGATATCTCTGATTCTGACAATATGGTTTCCAGAGTGCTACTACAAAGGGAATATGTTGATGTATGCACTGATCACTATATTTCCTTCTTTATAATGATTTCTCTTATCTCGCTGAGCCAGCATAAGCAGTTCGCCCACAAATGCATTCAGTAGCATTTCAAATGGGAAATCAGAAATCTTATCAGTAATCTCGAATTAATAAATGTGACCAAGATGCAACAGGCTACACAAAGGAATAGTTTACATATTATAACAAGATACGATTTAATTTTACAAAGAATACAAACAGTAGAAAAGAAAAAAAAGGCAATACAAATATTAATCAAATAAAATTTGTGTGTAATAAACAGGTATATATTTACACCAATCATATCTTTAAAACATTTAACAACAAAATATATATGTATATAATATATGTATACGATAAGATTCAGTCCGTCCCCTAAAAATATAATTGGAATGCATCAATTTGTACACAGATAAGCAGTCTTAATAAAATTACTTTACCAATTGAAATTCATTAAAAAATGTACCTATTTTAAATTAATATTTTAAGTACATCTCAAAAAATCAGTTATTATGTTACCTTTAACATCTGTCTGTTTCTGGTCAGTAATGAAAGTACTTTTCAAACGTTTTGTTAATTACACAAGCTATGTTAAGAAAGAGAATAGTATATGGGTAAAGTAATAAAATGCACCCTTGAAACCTCTGAAAGTGTTAACGAAACAAGAAATTATTTCAGTTTATTAATCCACGTGTGTGTGGGGGGGGGGGGGGAGGGGGGGGGGGTGTTATGCTTGCACCTGTCTGTCCATTTTGAAAACATTACCATTCTTTACACAGTTAACATGGTAGAAACAATATCTCAGGCTTACGAGAGACATTAACTGAAACAAAAATATTATGTAAGGATAGATTGCTACTCACCATGTAGTGGAGATGCTGAGATAGGCACACGTTAAATTTTGGCCAAAAGGCCTGCAGTTAGGCCTAGCAGCCAAAGACAATGGTCGAGTGATCGAGTTGTGTTTTAGGAGGTCTTTTGGCGGAATGCTTACTTGTTTATCAATCTTGGTGTTGTGCCTATCACCGTCTCGGCGTCTCCACTACATGGTGACTAGCAATCTATCCTTTTCATAATACTGTCATTATTCCAGCCTGGATTTTCCATTGTTTAACTGAAACAACATTTACACAACGGAAAGTATAACTATCTTTCTGTAAATTTCAACAAGTTCAGCCAAAATTTCCATCTCTATCGTAAACTTCATATTGAAAATGTCTCACAGAAGTATAAACTGACAACTGCACTTAATGACTGTTCTATTATGCAAAGATCTTATTTTCCATGATAAAGGACAGCTACTCATTAATCTTGCAATGGTTTCAATTCATATGTTAGCATTTTCAAGGTTTGTGTTAAGTCGCACATTACGTTACATGAAGCACTGAGACATTGTGCACCAGAACATTCCACAATACTAATAATAATGGGGAATAAATAACAAAAAATATCAGCTTCCAAGTGGGCAAACAAATTTAAAAACAAATGAACATACAATCTCATTGGACAAATTTGTATAAATTAACATTAATGTTAACACAGAAAGGGACAACCATGTAAAGCACAAAGAAATATTCAAGGAAAAAAAAAATCACTGGCTACAAAATTACAAAAGTCAAAATCACTAACAAAATTATAATAGACGTACATGATGTATGTACATATTGTTACATTTTTATATACAACCCATAATTACTTTTTCAGATGGGAGTAGCTACATATGGAACTATTTCAACATCTATTATGTGGCTTGATAGTATATAACATGCAATGTGTGTACTACGGTATTAAAACAGTATTGTACGCTTTACACTGTTGTTAAAAAATTTCTTACAGAAATGTGTCTTACAAATTCACTATGCAGGAAATTCTATCGCAATTTCTGAACACAAATTATCAGTCTTATAAATTGTTTCTGTATTTTACTCATTAGACAAAACTACAAGCTGCACTAAGGCTAAAGAGACATGTAAGTTCATCTACTGTATTGTTTAACATATTTTCTTGGAAGATAGCCTCAAATGATACAAAGAGGCTTTTACAATAGTACTGTTCTAAAAAGCATAGGCTCACATCAAAATAAAATAATATGATGAGTCTAATCCATTAATCTCTCATATCAGATTAGCTTAAAACTGAAATAATGTCTGTAGGTTATACAGGTATGACTGTGTCTTAACTATTTGTGGAAGTTAGTACACTTCTCAATTACATAAACGATTACTTATTTTGTAGCTTCTGGTGGACAGTCTGGTTGGTTGGATGGATGTGCTGCCCTGAAAGCTGGGTGATTCTCAAGCTCACGATCAATACGAAGAATTATTGGGAAGGGGCGAAGATCTACATGAAACCTGAAGAATAAAATAAATGTTTCATTTCTCAACTTATTTATTATGTTACAAGATTACCACATTTATCTTCTCATGTGCTGGAGACAGGACTCAATGAGCACAGCAAATGCTTCACATATTGCACCATCTAGAATGAATTTATAGCCTGTCATGATCTTTTCAAAATTTGTACTCAAAATAATCTCCTTTAAAGTACTCGGAACTTTCTCTCTCTTATTCAAAGTTTGTGCCATCATATGACCACACTTAAGGCAAACAAATATACTACACAGTTCCAGAATTTTTATTTAAAAAATCCCCATTAAAAATCTTAATCCTAACAAGTTATGCAAAAACAACAACAAAAGAGACAGTTTTTAAAGTCTGCAACTGAATGGAAAGTATAAGCATGACTAGAAAATGTGCTTTCCCAAGATATGATTAATCATAATAAGTATGTACCCAGTGTTTTCTGTTACACATCCATAAAACAGGCAATGAAAGCTGAAGCAATATTAGATACTGAGAGCCATGTTTGTGTCCTGGTCCAGCACACAATTTAGCCCACCACCAATGTTTCTCTGTCATGAAGATTTGCTGAAAGAAAAATATGAACATTTGAGAGAGAAATTACAACTACTTGTAAGAACGGTCACCAAAACTCAATTTTGTAGGAAATATTGAAAGTCAAGTAAACACATTAAGCAGGTATTCACCTTTCTTAAATAAATTTGTAAATCCTTTTTATAACACTATCATTCGGAATGACACAAGAAATAAAAATTCTCCAATACTGATGTAGCACATAGTGATACGAAATGTGGAAGCTACAATTTTGTGTCTTCACAAAGGAATGGGCATTTAAAGAACTTAATGGAGACCAAATTAGACAGCTGGGAAAGAACTGCTGAAGTGTGTGTAATTGGAATAGAAGAATGATGATGTGAAAAAAGAAAATCTGCAGACCTCACTACATCTCAAGGAATCATAAATCTTAATTATGAGTAAGATAGGAGAATATTAACATTTACACATGTTAGAGAACCTAGTGTAGGGAAAAATGAAGCCTTTAGTGCTGAGACTTAAATACTATGGAATCCTTTGTGCTACTGTGAACAGAAAAAGTGTGATGTGCGTATTTACAATAGAACATGTACTAGCTGCCTACGCAAGAGTTGATTTGGCTCACAAAATTGTGAATATAGCAAAGTGAGTTAGTGGCATTGTTAATAAACTTACACATTCATCTTTTACCAAACAGATGATAGCTTCATAAGGGTACATGTAGGGGTATGAAAATGCCTGTCTTTGAGTTTCAGAAGGATGTCTTGTCAAAACTTGTTGCGACATTAGGCCTCTGCTATTTTTTCCAGACAGATTAACTTAGCAACTTATATAGGTTATACCATATTTTGCAACTGTAATAAAAGTCTTCATAAGATCAAATGCATTTTGCTTTATTCTAAAACAGCTGTAGTGCTTACTGTAGCACTATGACTTTTCTTACAATTATATTTGGTAAGATCACCACCAACAGTTCTCATGCTTTCACTTATTACCATAAACAGTATCAAATCTATAAAGAATATCACCATTACTCACTATTTCCTTATTTCTTATATCACTCTTCATGTCCCTCTGCACATATGTGATATGCTGTGTGCTAAAATCTATCACATATGTGTAAACAACATGAAGAATGACATAAGAAATAAAAAAAAATTATAAGTAATGATGATAATTTAATACTGTCTATAGAAGTAAGTGAAAGCATGATAATGTTCATGATCCTAGCAAAGAAAAATGTAAGAAAAGCCATTATGTTACAGTAATCAATGAAGATGGTTTAGAAAAGCAAAACACATTTGACCTTAATAAGACTTTTATTAGTCACAGGAGTTGGTATAACCTATATAGTTTGTAATACTGTGATTGTGGAAAAAAGAGGCCGTAAAACAAAGATGACAACATGTAGATTAACTTCGAACCTTCACAGCACCAACTAACTGCTATTCATTACAAATTATCATGCTGGGTCCACAAGCATGTGAGTTTGGGTGTCTGTGTGGTTGCATGTGTGCATCTGTATACTCTACTAGAGAAAGAGCAAGAGCTCAAAAGCTAGTATGAACGTTTTTCTGTTGCCTGTTTCTATGTGTCACACATTAATCAGATATAGGTAATTGGTTGCCTTTATTTTGCATACAAATTGTCACTTGTCATTTCACCAGGTCACAGGCTATCTTCTCAAATGAAATCAATGAAATTTTGTTTTTGTTGTGGTGCTGCACACACAAATATTATAAATTATCACCAATGAAAATGAAAATTCACTGAACATTTGTAAAAGCTTTATAAGGGGTCTGCTCCTCGATTTATAACAGTGAAGAATAGGCAGCTGAATTCAAATGTGGCCATACTTCTCTGAATGCAAGAATACCACAATGCCGTGCCACAAAAGTGCATGAACGGACCAGAGGCACTAACAACCAGCCCAAGTTAGCTGCGTCAGATATCCGTCGGTGTGCATACCGGCCGGTAGGCAACTTTTAGCACTCACAGGTGCAGTTTTCAAATTAAAAAATAATAAAAACAAACAAACAAACAGAGAGAGAGAGAGAGAGAGAGAGAGAGAGAGAGAGAGAGAGTACATGCAGTGTGAACTGAGCAACCATACAGTAGAGAGACGTTTTTCCAAAGTCTGTAACTTCAATCCGTGGGCCATGTGGGTTGAGTTTAATGCTAGCTCCCCACAAACTCGTACGGAAGTTTGTTTGGTGCTCTCCGTTTGTTTCCGCCTTTCCATTGTTGCACCTGCAAAATACCTGAAAAAGGTTTTTTTCATTCTAGACAGGCATCTACTGTTCCCATGTGCTCATGTGGTCAGATGACGCGCTCATCACAGGGAGTGTACACCCTCCGAAATTGGTGTTCAAGTGGAACTGTTATGCAGACACAGTTATTGTGATCACCAGTTAATAGACACTGCGATCCAATTTCATTTTTGTCACTTGTACATTTACTCATTTGGCAGAATAAATACATTTTTGACAAGTGTACTTATCAGCTCCTTTTGCCACACTCTCACCATGGCCTACACCCTGAACAAAGTGCATTGGTGTGACAGGAAAGTCTGCTCACTGCACGACTGACATATAAGTGGTGATACCTACATGTTCCCACTTCACTGATGACCATGATGTGATCACTAGGCTAAACATGTGACTATGAACTTTCATCAGTGCGAGTGATATGGAACCGCGAGTGAGCTAACACTTACATTGTTGCGTACAAAGAGTGAAGCAGGAATGTGTGAGTACTGCAGCTTGCATGTCAGTCGGGCAGTGAGTAGACTTTACTGTCACACCCGCACACACTTTGTTCAGGATGTAGGATACTGTGATTGTGTGGCAATGGGAACTGATAAGTACACTTGCCGAAAATGTATCTATGCTGCCAAATGTACGAGTGGGAAAAATGAAATCAGATCACAATGTCGATTAACCTCAAACACCGATCTTGGGAGGGTGTACACTCCACAGTGACAAGCGTGTCATCTGATTGCATGAGCACAAGAGAACTGTGGACGCCTGTCCAGAACGAAACAAATATTTTTCTCGGGACACCACATATTTTGCAGATGTGACAAAACAAAAGCGGAAACGAATGGAGAGCGCCAAACAAACTTCTGTATGCATCTGTGGCGAGCTTGCACTAAGCTCGACACAAGCGGTCCGTAGACTGAAGTTGCAGACTCTCAAAAAATGTCTCTGCACTGTACAGTGGCTCGGTTTGCGCTGCACTTGCTTTTTTTGCTGACCCGCACCCGTGCGCACCCCAAGTTGACCGAATTTTGCCAAGTGGCAGGCATGCACATCGACGGATATCTGACGCAGCTAACTTGGGCCGGCTGTGAGTGGCTCTGGTCCATTCACTCATTTTTGAAGCACGGTTGCCACAAGTGATTTACAGGTATAGCAGAAGAAACAGAATAACACATTTTACATGAAACATTAAATCTGAGAAACTGTGGGCATGGCGTGTACAATTTTTGTTAAGCACTGATAACAACAAATGCAAAAATGAGTTTCTCAGCAGTGATTGGACAGTTTCAAAAAGAATCCAACTGATTTTGTATGCCTATTTGTTACTGTGGATGAGACTTGGGACCACCACTTCACGTCAGATACAAAACAGTAACAACAGTGTTTAAAGGCTATATGGCTATGCTTCAACAAAGAGCCAAAGTTTATGGTCAGTATTTTCTAGGATGCAATAGTGATTCTTCTCATTGATTACATTACAATCTTGATTTCTATAGAAAATGAAAATCCTCTTTATCCAGGGCAATACATCTGCACGCAAAAGTTATTTGATCATTAGTATGTAATTCAAGCTTGAATTACCGAAACATCCAACATATCCACCATTCTTTGAACTCTCAGAATGTCATTGGTTTCATCATATACAGAAATTTATTGCAGGAAAATATTTTGAGCTCAATGAATGGGCTACAGCAGCTGTGGATGAGTATTTTGTAGACTTTTCACAACTTTAATTATGGAATGGAATCCATTCACTAGCAAAATATGAGACAACAGGGTTGAACTGATACGGAAATTTGTCAAAAAAATTCACGATTTGTAACCCAAAACACTTATTCATTGTTTTCCTCTGCATTTATGTAACGATTTCAGTATGAATGAACAACAGACTTGGTAAATCATGTCAATTGACTCACTCCTGAATAATAACCTAATCATTCTGAGGCCGCAACAAGAATACAGTTGGGGTAGTGGTCACTGGGGTGGGGGAGAGGGGGGCAGCACGAGGGCAGGTCATTAACTACGATATCTATAAAGTATGGAGAGCATATTAAATGACCTACGACAGAGAATGAACTTGGTGTGATCCTGAAATGTCATTTCACCCACATTTCTAAGGCATAAATCAACTGATGAACTGAGATTCTCAGTGACTCATACATGGAGGTTAGTGTTACTAGAGGCTTTACTTCCTGAAATATCCATTTTTCCTGAGATATTTATACTAAAGCATCATGGGAATGCCCCTGAGAAGTTTCGTAGGGAATGCAGAGAATCTGATGAAAAGCTGAAGCTTTGAATCAGTTCGTTGCCCTATTTTGGATATAAAACTAGATTGTGCATTGCCTACAAAAGGTAGGGAACTAGATCTGAGCCACTATGTGGTACACAGTTTTAACTTATTGTACGTAATTAGGTCACAATGTATTAATATGATAAAGTGTTGAATACAGTTCAGTTTTAGCTCTTCGAAGCTTTCTCCCCTTTATTAGGTTCGCCATCCGCGGAGGTACTGCTGATTTACCATTACAATTCATTGAACTCATGTCTGGGAATACCTGCTCAATAGAGGAGGGATATTTTCAAATTACCATTCTTTATATTTTATACCAATAAAAAGATTTAATACTAGTAAAGTTATAATAAATGAGTGAGGAGTAATAGGCAAAAATAACCATCTTGGCTTTTTTGTTCCTTTACAGAATGTTATTTCCTATCAATGAGAACACTGAAATCGTAGGTAAACCTAATGCAAATGAGGTTTAGCAGATGATCTAGGAATTCTTTGTAACAGTGTGTCCTGCTTCACCACTTCATTATATTGTTAACTTTGAGACTGATGCAGTGACAGAAATTCAGAATGGAATACAAACAACTATCTGAGTAAACACAACCATTCACTGTGCAAAGGAAGTTTTCAGCAGCTGATCAATCAAAATTTGAAGAGATTTTTGCAATGCTTTCATGTTCCTTGATGCAGAGTTAGTCTGGCACTAATCAGGAAGCATGTAACTTGAGTAAAACACGGATTTAACGAGCATTATATCTCTTATTCCATACATACAAAAGTTTTTGCAACCAAACTAAAAAGTATTGTGAACAGTTCCACAGTACGCTATTTCTCGGAAAATGACAATACAGCCATGCTCTAATAGGCTGATCAGTGAGTTTCAGAGCTTCAAGCAATTAGAGACAGAATTAATAAAATGTAGTAAAAATATTGGGAAGTCATTGTACGTGCCGATTTCAATAATAATTTCATCTCAAAAATACTAACAGAGGCACATACGAGTGACTAGTGCCCAGCTTTGAGGTGTTCCCTACAGTAATACTCCCAACAAGAGGAGGGGAACACAATGCAAACATGACTGCTAAATCATTTCTAAATTCAACTGTCCCACAGCATATTTTTTTTTTTTTTTTTTACCTTAGATACATTGTGCTCTGTGGAGGGTAGTCATGACCTCAGAGTTCTAGGTGTTCACAACATCACATGGGATTGTGGGAGTAGCTAAGTGTGACAATCTATTCGAACTGTTTCCAAGTGCTTCACTGAAAATCACACACGTAAAAAGTACAGATATATCGAAAAATCTGCTGTTGTTGGACACAGCCTAATGATTGCTAAACACAGACTAATGAATAAGTACAAAAACTTGTTTGAGGCTGTGAACTCGGCGGACACTTAATACCGAGAGTCTGCATAGGAGTATGTCCCGTATTAGCATTGTGTAATTGCTTCAAATGAAATTTCGTTTTTGGTGCCAACGTACTCTATGGTCGCAGTGGGCACCACTACACCAGTTAAATCTGTGTAATCCCATTATTTGGGCAGCCAGTTGCTTTCCTGACAATGACAGTGGTGAATACTGTTGAAAGCTCAACTTGCCTCGAAAATTAATGTGAGAAGTGGACTGAGAACATTTGATACAACAAATCTGTCATGGAAGACCTCACAGTTTTTCCCACAAATATTTGCTGTAATAATCACTTTGCAGATGAAAGTCTGTGCCAGTCCCCTGAAGGTATATTTGTAAATGTCCACAATAATAATTAATCTGTAGTTAAAATGTAAAAGACAGTGAGACAGTGTCAGCATTAAAATTTTCATATACTTGTGTTATAGACTATCAATAAAAATAATTATTTTCAGATCACTATTTTTACATATTTGCGCACAAGTGGCATTGGATTGGCTTGATGTGCAGCGTACAGGAAGGGGCTGATGCACTGCTGACACCAACAAGAGCTAAAGATGGCAACAGGCCCTTTCCCCTGGGTTTCTGCAACTTTTACAAATGCAGCGTGTTTTTACCATACAGCAACTGGCTTCCGTTCGAGTCATTCTTATTTTGTTTACAGCAACAACAAATCACTTATGCAATTACTGATAGCTGCCACAAAGCTATTATGAGGCTGTTATAGATCATTCAATCCCTAGGACTGCTATTTACGAAGGTAATCCCAAAAGTAAGGTCTCCTATTTTTTTATAAGCACAGAACTCTGTTTGTGTGGCAGTTGGTCACATTGTCATGAAGAGTGCTTCACGCGCTGTGTGTAAACATGCGCACGCCGTGCTGAGGCACTCAGTCTTTGCTTGCCAGACATTGAGACTGGAGCTCCCATTGGATGTTAATGCCAAGTGTGAATTGCGCGCAGTTATTCGGTTTTTGAATGCAAAGGGCACTGCGCCAATTGAAATCCATCACCAATTGACGGAAGTGTATGGTGAGTTGTGCATGGACGTCAAAAATGTTCGTAAGTGGTGTAGAGAGTTTGCAGCTGATCGGACTGAAATTCACGATGAACAAAGGAGTGGGAGACCATCAATTTCCGAGAAGATAGTGTTGAAGGTTGAGCAAAGCATGCATGAAGATTGGTGGATCACTCTGGATGAACTCTGCACATTGGTTCCTGAGGTTTCACGAAGCACGGCTCACAGAATTTTAACGGAAACATTGAACTACTGGAAGGTGTGCACAAGATGGGTGCCACGCATGCTGTCTAAGGATCACATGCACCAATGAGTTAATGCTTCCCGCATATTTCTTCACCGCCTTGTAAGCAAATAGGACAACTTTCTGGACTCAATTGTCGCAGGTGACGAAACCTGGGCACATACCACTTTACACCTGAGACCAAGCAACAACCACGCCAGTGGCGGCATCCTTCTTCACCACAGCCGTG
The DNA here is from genome assembly GCF_023864345.2 of Schistocerca serialis cubense. Classification (NCBI taxonomy): domain Eukaryota; kingdom Metazoa; phylum Arthropoda; class Insecta; order Orthoptera; family Acrididae; genus Schistocerca; species Schistocerca serialis. The sequence goes on from NC_064642.1 coordinate 28,015,657, forward strand.
GGAATTCAAACAAACGCAGTCTGCCGGTAAAATCATGCCGTTTTTTGGGATCAGAAAGGGGTATTGTTGGTCGACTTTATGCCCACTGGGACCACAATTAACGCTGACAGGTACTGTGAGACTCTGAAGAAACTCAAACTGGCACTTCAGAACCAGAGAAGAGGAATGTTGAGCAAGGGTGTACACATTCTCCATGACAACGCTCACCCACACATCACTTGGCAAACCGTTTCTCTCCTGCAACAGTTTCAGTGGAACATAATCATCCACCCACCCTATAGTCCTGACTTGCCACCCAGTGACTTATCACCTGTTCCCTAAGTTAAAAGAACATTTGCCCAGAAAGCGATTCAGATCCGACGACGAGGTGAAAGAAGAGGCTCATAACTTTCTGAACAGCATGGCAGCGAGCTGGTATGACATGGGCATACAAAAACTGCCACAGCGTCTACAAAAATGCATCATCAGAAATGGTGGTTATGTCGAAAAATAGCTAAATGTTCAAGCTGTAAACTGATGTAAACCATTGTAGAAATAAACAGGCCTATGTACTTATTAAAAAAAGGAGACCTTACTTTTGGGATTACCCTCGTATGTATCACAAACGACACAAATGGGAAAAATGCTGGCTGAGTAGTCCATCTTTCATAGGCCCAAAGAGCTGGAAACCTGAGAGTGCTGAATCAGGACTGTAGGATGGAAGTAGTAACACAGTTCAGCCAAATGTGGCAACGAGTTACACAGTACCAAAACTGTTGTTGGGCCTGGCGTTACTGTGCTGCAAGTGAGAGGTTGTCTTTTTCTCTTGCCAGATTCTGAAAATTTGAGCTTTCAGACTGGTCTGCGTCAGGTTCTTGACTCCAACTCGTGTTTGTAACATCACATCACATCTCATCTCTGGTGATGATGGTGTTCGGAAAATTTTCATCTTCAGCTTCATAGTGGAGCAATTTCCGTTCAGGGATGTTTTGGTATCCGCAGGACCCAACCCACACAAAATTTGTGATAACCAAGGTTACATAACATCTTGTCTTAAGTATTACAGCTGACATTCAGCTGTGCACACACTTCCTTGGACATAATTCATTGAACATCATGGGCAATTTGATCAAGGCACTGTTCATTATGAGGGGAGGCGTGATCAGGGCATGGCTTGTCATGCACATTCTTTTCACCACTACTGGAATGCTGCACCCATCACCTCACATCACTCACATCGACTGTATAATATCCAAACGTCTTTGACAAGTATTGGTGAATTTCAACTGGTCCAAGTTACTCATCTGTGAAGAATTCAATGATATACCTCTGTTTTAGACACACTTTGATGTCAGCTGTCATTTTGGATCACTCCCTTGCAGCTTCTGTGTGTTGCAGGCAACAAAATCAACATAATATTAGTGGGGAGATTAACAAATTTGTACTACACTAACATAATTTGGCTCAGATTCTAAACATCAACATAAAAAAAAATACACACATCAAAAAAAGTTTTGCATCACCCCGGTTCCGAGGACTCCTGAAGATAGACGTTGACTGTGGGTACTGTATCACAGACACAGTCCCTTTGACTATTCAGAGGTGTCATTTAACCCGCCCAAAGATGTAAAAAACCATGCATGAGCAGTGCCCTGCATGAGCAGTGCCTATTAGACACAGGGGGTCTGACAGCCAATCAGTTCCAGTCATGCCACCAGGAAGGAGGTACACGGCTCGTGTTGTCTGTAGTTCAACCATGCCTAGAGGGTCAATACCGCGGATAGATCGCATCCTCACATTTACTTTGTGCCAGGAAGGGCTCTTAACAAGGGAACTGTTCAGGCATTTCGGACTGAACCAAAGGGATGTTATTCGGACGTGGAGGAGATACAGAGACTCAGGCTTCCCAAGGGCTACTACTGCAGTGGTTTTGTGGTTTTAGGGTGCACAACTACAGTGGTCATTAGCGCCCAGACTAAATTATGAATGTACTGCAAGGCACAATGTTAAAACAGCAACTAAAAGAACAACACTATAAAAGGCACATTAACAGGCAAGGGATTAAAAGAAAACAGCATAATCAAATGTCCTTATGCAGGTTCGTCAAGTGGATAAAACGAAGAACGCGAGCAGCTGCTCCTGGGTCATCTGCTAAAATTTCATCCAGAGTACATGGCAGGCCAAGATGAATGCGCAGTGTAGTAAAATTCGGACAGGACATTAAAATGTAGTGTACCGTCAGCAATTGCCCACATGGGCAGAACGGTGCCGGCACAGCGGTCAGCAGATGGCAGTGGCTGAACCGGCAGTGTCCAATCCGTAACCGGGCCAAAACAACCTCCTCCCACCGAGAAGGGCATGAAGAGGTCGTCCAAGCTGTGGGGAGAGGTTTCAAGGCCCGAAGCCTGTTTTCAGTAAGTGTAGACCAATCAGCATGCCACAGCGATAAAATGCGCCAACAAATGACCCTGCTAAAATCAGATGAAGGCACACAACAAGAAGCTGTCCGAGGCTGGTGGACCGCAGCCTTGGCCGTGGCATCTGCAGCTTCGTTCCCAGGGATACCGACATGGCCAGGAACCCACATAAAGGTAACCGGACAACTGTCGTCCACCAGCTGCTGAAGAGAGCGTTGGATCCGGTGCACGAAAGGGTGAACTGGATACGGATCACTGAGACTCCGGATGGTGCTCAGGGAATCAGAGCAGATGACATAAGCAGAATGTCAGTGGCAGCGGATGTAAGGAACAGCCTGATAGAGGGCAAATAGCTCAGCTGTGCACACTGAAAAATGGCCATGGAGCCGGTATTTGAAACTGTGTGCCCCGACAATAAAAGAACACCCGACACCGTCATCGGTCTTAGAGTCATCTGTATAAATGAAGATCGTATTAATGAACTTGGAACAAAGTTCGACAAACTGCGAGCAGTATACCGAAGCTGGGGTAACCTCCTTTGGGAGCGAGCTGAGGTCAAGGTGAACGCGAACCTGAGCCTGGAGCCAAGGTGGCGTTTGGCTCTCGCCCACTCTGAAGGTTGCAGGGAGTGGAAAACCAAGTTGCTGAAGGAGGTGACGAAAGCGAACTCCAGGGGGTAGCAGGGCAGATACATACAACCTGTATTGACGGTTGAGAGAGTCGTCAAAAAGGAATGATAAGATGGGTGGTTGGGCAATGATAATAGCTGACAGGCATACCGACAAAGCAGTATATCGCACTGGTAGGTTAGTGGTAATTCACCGGCTTCAGCATGAAGGCTCTCGACGGGACTAGTATAGAATGCTCCGATCGCAAGACGTAACCCCCGATGTTGTATAGAGTTGAGGCGGCGTAAGATGGACGACCGTGCAGAGGAGTATACAAAGCTCCCATAATCCAGCTTTGAGCGGACGATCGACCGATATAGGCGAAGTAGCACGGTTCGATCCGCTCCCCACAACGTACCGCTGAGAACACGGAGGACATTTAGGAAACGGGTACAACTGGCAGCCAAATATGACACATGTGGAGACCAGCTAAGTTTCCTGTCAAATATAAGACCTAAAAATTTTGTTGCCTCCACAAATGGGAGAGCAACGGGACCGAGATGTAAGGACGGTGGGAGAAACTCTTTGTAGCGCCAGAAGTTAATACAGACAGTCTTCTCGGCAGAAAAACTGAAGTCACTGGCAATACTCCAGGAGTAAAGACGTTCAAGACAACACTGAAGACAACGCTCCAGGAAACATGTACGCTGCGCGCTGCAGTAGATGGCAAAATCGTCCACGAAAAGGGAGCCTGATACATTAGCTGGGAGGCAATCAATTATTGGATTGATCGCTATGGCGAAGAGAGCGACGCTCAAACTGAGCCCTGTGGCACCCCATTCTCCTGGCGAAAGGCGTCGGACAGGACAGATCCCACATGTACCTTGAACTTTCGATCCATTAAAAATGCATGAATTAAAAGAGGGAGGAGACCACGAAGGCCCCATATATGCATGGTGCGGAAAATGCCCGCCCTCCAACAGGTGTCGTAAGCCTTCTCCAAATCAAAGAACACAGCCACTGTCTGGCACTTCTGCAAGAAGTTATTCATAATGAAGGTCGACAAGGTAACCAGATGGTCAACAGTAGAGCGGCACCTGCGAAATCCGCATTGTACATTGGTAAGTAGGCATCGCGATTCGAGCAGCCAAACCAAACGAGAGTTAACCATTCATTCCATCACCTTACAGACACAACTGGTAAGGGAAATGGGTCGATAACTGGAAGGCAAGTGTTTGTCCTTTCCCGGCTTAGGAATCGGGACAGAATGTGGGAACATGACCCTCAATCCAGATGCGATTATAAGTACGAAGAAGAAAACCTTTACCCGCAGGAGAAAGGTTCTTCAGCATCTGAATATGAATAGAATCAGGCCCCGGAGCGAAGGACAGTGACCGGGCAAGTGCACTTTTGAGTTCCCGCATGGTGAATGAGGCATTATAACTTTCATGATTCGAGGAGCGGAAGTTAGGTGGCCTTGCTTCTTTTGCCTGTTTTCTGCCGAAGGCATTGGAGACATCCTCAGGGGCCACAAGGACCTCATTCGCAACCGTCAAGCCAAAAACTGGTGAGTGGACCTTAGTGACAGATAGCCGGTGCAGGCTACCCCAGACAACAGAAGGACGAGTAAAACTGTTGAAGGAGCTTGTGAAAGAAGCCCAGCTGGCTTTCTTGCTTTCTTTAATAACACGACTACACTGCGCACGTAATCGTTTATAATTAATACAATTCGCCATCGTAGAGTGGCGTTTAAAGGTGCGTAAAGCACATCGACGAGCATGTATAACGTCTCTACATGCTGCGGTCCACCAGGGGACCGGTATCCAATGTGGAGAAGAAGTAGTATGAGGGATGGAATTTTCAGCAGCAGTGAGAATGACTTCCGTGAGGTGTGCGACCTGACTATTGCAGCTTGCGAAGTTTTGATCCTGAAATGTCGCCCTGGAAGAGAAGAGCCCCCAGTCTGCTTTGGAGATGTTCCAACTAGGTGAGCATGGAGATGGGGTATGATACAGGAGATAGATAACACAAGGGAAGTGGTCGCTCGAATACGTATCAGACAGAGTGTACCACTCAAACCGACGTGCAAGTTGGGTAATACATATAGAGAGGTCTAAATGGGAATAGGTGTGAGTTGTGTCCGAAAGAAAAGCAGGGGCGCCAGTATTGAGGCAAACAAGATTGAGGTGGTTGAAAAGGTCTGCTAACAGGGAGCCTCTCGGGCAGGATGCTGGAGAGCCCCAAAGGTGATGGTGGGCATTGAAGTCTCCAGTCAACAAAAATGGTGCACGTAGCTGAGCAATAATTTCATCATGTCTGCCCTAGTAATGGCAGACGACGATGGAGTGTAAACAGTACAAATGGAAAATATGAAAGTGGGGAGAGTAATTCGGACGGCAACTGCCTGCAGATCGGTGTGCAATGTGATGGGATCGTAGTAGATATCATCCCAGACCAGCAACATAACCCTGCCATGAGCCGGAATACCTGCCACAGGGGGTAGGTCAAAACGCATAGAGGTATAGTGTGCCAAGTCAATACGATCACATGGGCATAGCTTTATTTCCTGGAGAGCTACTACGAGTGGACAGTGCAAGCGTAGCAGCAACTTTAAGTCCTCTCGGTTGTAGCGAATGCCGCGAATATTCCAACAAAGAAGTGCCATCGTGAGAAGAAGAAGAAAAAGAAAAAGGAGAAGCAAGAAGAGGTCACCTCGAAGGCCACTGAGGGCCTGGCTTCAAGCGAGCACTGCCGCCGCTATCAATAGGCGGAGAGTAATGTCCATTTTTTCAATAAGTTCATCGGCCACCATGTTGAGATGGTCGGGATGGGGAGCTTCATCCGCCGGTGAATAGCCAGATGTTCGGCTACCCGCAGTGCAGCCAGGCGAAACGGATGACGGCCTGGGGTGGCAACCGCTGTGTGGCGCAGGAGAAGATACACACCGTGGCGGAGAAGGAGAACTTTTCTTCCTATGAGCCTTCTTGGAAGGTCGTTTAGTTGAAGTACTGGTCGATGGCTGGGAGTTCGGGGTACGTAAGAAGTCTTCACAGGACGGTTCCTTCTTGTAGGCCCGTGCATCTGACTTCTGGGTCTTAGTCTTGGCAGAAGCTGATGAAGGTGCTTGTGTCTTAGGGATGACGGGAGGAAGAGGAGACGTTGACCGGGCGATCTTAGCACTGGCCGAACGGACGGCCGTAGCGCTAAAGGCCAGATCGCATGTTTGCGTTGATACCTCCCTGGTAGGCCAAAGAGAGGCGAGGACGGTACTGTATTTCCCCACTGGGAGCAGCGTGGCCTTCCTACTAGCAAAAAGCTTGCGAGCAGCTGAGGTGGACACTTTCTCTTTGACTTGAATTTCCTGTATACAGTGTTCATCCTTGTAGATGGGACAGTCGCAAGAGGATGCTGCATGGTCACCCTGACAGTTCATGCAACGAGGAGACGGAGGTAGACAGTCACCCTCATGGGCGTCCCTGCCACAAGTGATGCATTTAGCCGCATTAGAACAAGACTGGTGCGTGTGGTTGAAACGCTGACACTGGTAGCAGCGCATAGGTGTCGGGACATAGGTGTGAAGAGAAATAACCTCATAGCCTGTTTTGATGAGCGACGGCAACTGAACACTATCAAAGGTCAAGAAAAGTGTCCTGGTCGGTACAAGGTCATTGTCGACCTTTTTCATGACTCTATGGACAGCCATCATGCTCTGCTCAGCGAGGAAAGACTGAATCTCCTTGTCAGTCAATCCATCGAGTGATCTAGTAAATACCACACCATGCAACGAATTCAAAGTGCGGTGAGCCTCCACCCGGACAGGAAAAGTGTACAGGAGTGTGGCCCGAAGGAGTTTTTGTGCCTGAAAGACACTCTCAGTTTCCAATAACAAGGTACTGTTACGCATCCTGGTACAAGACTTGACAGGTCCGGCTATGGCATCTACGCCCTTCTGAATAATGAAAGGATTGACAGGTGAAAAATCCTTTCTGTCCTTGGATCTAGAAATTACGAGGAACTTTGGGGCAGGCGGCAGGACTTTGGTCACTGGTGGCTGGTCAAGTTTCCATTTTTGGGCAGAAGAAAGAGAAAAAGAAGAGAAAACCATTGCGGATGAATCCCCCATGATTGCCAGCGTCTCCGATGGCGTACTCCTTCCTTGTGGTGACCCTCTCAGAGGGCGCTCCACCTTAGGTGAATGTTTACACCTCAGGTCACATCTCCCGAGAAATGGACGGAGGGACCAATCGGCATGGTCGGAAGGTGTCAGCTCGGGCAATCAGCCCTGCCCGGGCCTGGCCTTTACCAGGGGGTACGCACGGGCCCTTCTTGTCTACCCAGGGATGGGGAATTATGCTTTACCCCATCACCGGCCATGCGTGCGAACGCGTGGGTCGGCCTTCAGGCACACACAGGGAGAAAAGAAGAACAGGAAAAAAAGGGAGAAAAGGACAGACTGACCCAAACGCTGAGGCGGAGACCATACGGTGGACAAGAAAGCAAGGAGAAGAAGGCAAGGGAAAAAGTAAGGAAGACAGTGAGACAGCGAGAAAGACAGAGAAAGGAAACAAACAAAGGAAGGAAGAACCAGAATAAGCGAAAAACCAAAACGACCACAAATGTAAGTCGTTGAACCGTCCGTCTCTGGACGCAGGCGCAGACTACCCCCTTGAGGGGGAAGGACTCCTTTTAGTCGCCTCTTACGACAGGCAGGAATACCTCGGGCTTATTCTTACCCCGGACCCGCAGGGGTGCTACTACTGCAGTGGATGGCCACTACCTACGAATTATGGCTCGGAGGAATCCTGACAGCAATGCCACCATGTTGAATAATGCTTTTCGTGCAGCCACAGGATGTCGCATTACAACTCAAACTGTGCGCAATAGGCTGCATGATGCGCAACTTCATTCCTGATGACCCTTGTGAGGTCCATCTTTGCAACCACAACACCATGCAGTGCAGTACAGATGTGCCCAACAACATGCCGAATGGACCTCTCCAGATTGGCATCACATTCTCTCCACCGACGAGTGTCGCACATGCCTTAAACCAGACAATCGTCAGAGACGTGTTTGGAGGCAACGCGATCAGGCTGAACGCCTTAGACACACTGTCCAGAGAGTGCAGCAAGGTGGAGGTTCCCTGCTGTTTTGGGGTGGCATTATGTGGGGCTGACGTGCGCTGCTGCTGGTCATGAAAGGTGCTGTAACAGCTGTACGATACGTGAATATAGGCATGCATCAATGCAAGAGGACATGCTACTGTGTATTAAGAGGTACCAATGTGTACAGCAATCTGGACCACCACCTCTGAAGGTCTCAATGTATGTTGGTACAATATGCAATGTGTGGTTTTCATGAGCAATGTTTTGGAACCGAGGTGATGCAAAACTTTTTTTTGATTTGTGTGTATAAAAGGAATTTGTTTTAAAATGACCCTCATATTTATAAGCATTCAACACTTATTACACTGAGAAATGTAGCATGTTAACATGAGTCCACATTGTGTGTGAATTAACGTATATTTGTCTAACTTTAAATAGTATGCAACAGGTGACGACATGGCAGCAATGAAAATTACGGCTAACAGCAATCCTACCATCAGATCTCTGGAGTATCAACTGAGTTAAATGGTTTACAAATTTTAATATTAAAGGACGCAGAAAAAGACTTGAACAAGCAATCCAGAGAGCCATGGCTCAATGGATAGAGGATCTAAAGCAGAAGAACCCAAAGCCATTGTATACTTGCTTTATGATGGCATTGTGTCTGCCAACATCTACAGAATAGTGAAGAAGTATTGGGTAAAATGTGGGTCATGCCCACCTAGGTCAAGATCACTGTTCATATAAATACGCTGTTGGGTTTATAAATGTCTGTAATTTATCAGAATCCTTACTATTGTGGCATGGCACATAAAGAAGATGAGTGTTACAATTTGCTGTAATGAACATCAATGGCGCAAGAGGCTAATACTTACTAGCTAACTGGTTGTTTAAGAGTACTGTCTTCAATTACATCATAAGATATGATTGATGGAAAATGATGTGCTTGTAGGTTCCCTGCATGCATTGGGACTAGACTGTGCAACAATGAACATAATTCAGATGACCAGGCTTCCCAAGATATGCAACAGCAGCAAATCACATGTAGGATACTTCTAGATGACCAAGAGCTGATCAGTTATGCAATGCAACACAGGGAACAGAGGAGGTCATGTGGGTTTTGTGGACAGTCTGGTACAAAGTCCTGACCCAAACCTCAGCCAACATCTTGGGGGTGAAATATAGTATGATTCACATTCAAATCAATTTACCCAGTAGCTTGTTAACTACTATTCACTATAATTCAGAAAGAATGGAATGAAATTTCACCTTTTGTGCAATGCATTCCCAAAGGTAAGTACGGTAATGCAGTAATGGAACCAAAAGCAGTGTATGTGGTATTATAACACAGTGTCTTTGGAACATGCAGCACTGGGTCTCAGGTGACTTTTGGCAATGTAGTGTACCTCATTTGTTTCTATTCCATTAAATGACCAATCTGACTGCATTTCTGAGTTTTATGATTTTCCAAAAAGAGTTACATTTCCTCTATCATACAGAAAAACTTTGAATATTACCGTTTCCCTTTCCCCCCTACAGGCCAAGGAGCCTCTTTCACCTACTTGTACAGTAAAATTTGCTTCCATGTACTGCAAATCTACGTGTTTTCAAGGACATACCTGCGAGCATTAAACACCTGAGGTATAAGGCAGCAATCTGCTAGGGAAATTTCATCTCCAACACAATATTTCCCTGCACTTGCTGAAAGCAACTTCTCTACAGCTGAAAAAACAAAAAAGAATCTTATTCCATGAATGAACACTTAAAAACCCTACATCAAATATCACTCCACTATCATTAAGCACAATTGGTTATGAAATACATAATGTATTCAATATGTTCATACCTCGGAATCCTCTATTGATCCAGTGCTGTGCCCATTCTTTTTTCTTTTCTTCTCCTACATAAATCAAAACTATAAGATTCTGTAGTGGCTGGATACCTGATGCAATTACCTCACATATTTCTCGGACCTGCAGCAAAATATTTAATTCTCAATTTATCTTAGAATCCTCTTAATCACGATTTTGGTAGATTTTTGCCATTTCATACGAAATAGAACCATTATACTACATAAGCACGTATCACACATGAACAAAGCACTGTGCACAAAAGTCAGAAACAGTACAACCATAAACAAAATCTCATCAGTTTTCATGCCACACACGTTCAACAATTATGCTTCAAATTTTCACATTTGTCACCCTCATTCTCAACAGGAGCAAATTAGTGATTGCTAGGCTTAACATTATACATGAAACTTATTTTACAACTAACATACAACTTGGATTTTGAAATTTCTGTGTGGTAACATGCCAGTAACGTGGTTGCTGCTGCACACATCTGACAGGCTCTGGCAGATTTAAACTTATCGACAATATTTTTGTAGGCCAAGGGAAAGTGGGCAGTATCATTATTACTACAATATTGAATAGTCTATCTGCTCATGGTGGTCAAGAACTTATATAACAACATGAATATCTGTCAGAATAAAACTGAGCCCCAATGAAAAGTAGCCAGATCAATAAATAAAGAAATGACTGAGGCCATTAAATCATGCCTCAAAGTCATAAATTCAAGATGCACAGTTCCAAATACTATCTGTTTTATTGATGGAACTGTTCAAATTACCTGACAAAGAGCCTGTAAAAGCAGGATGCATTCTACACAACAATTTGCCAAACTATATAACAAAATAGAAAACATGTCTGCTTTTAAAAATAAAGTAAAATGTCACTTGATTAAAACTTGTCCATACAGTCTTAAAGAATACCTTGGAAAAAAAGTAATGTTGCATATGCGCATAAAGTGATTTTAATCTTTGGTAATTATGTATGTATATCAACTTTTTTTAAGGTGGTTTTATTTAAGAGGCTATTTTTGAAGAAATCAGTCATTCTTCTGATATATGCAAGTGGTTATGAATTTTTGAAACTTGTAATTTTTCCAGTCTTCATGTAAACTTGTCGAATAGCGTCGTACAGAATGGTCCATGGACATCTGTAAATAAATAAATCATTTCCAAAAACTGTTTATATGAGCTGACCCAAGGAAACCAAAATCCACCTAGCCAGCCAACTCACACGTATTTATTATTTTGATTATAATCAACATATAAAACTATAACACAATTATGTATAATAATAAAAATAAAGAATAATCAGGAAAACTGTTGTACTTTATTATAATAATACTGAGATACTCCTATTCAGAATAAATGCACCTAAAACTATAAAAAGTTTTCAAGTGCAGCTGTACAGCACCATTTTCACAATGATACAAACAAAATGTTTGGAACTTTTAATTTTTAAATGAAATGTGGAAAATCATCTGGCTTTCTTTACAGAATTACGGCATTAAGTGTCACTTTGTTTTTACTTCTTTGAAAAAAGAATGATGTTATAACACAGATTTTTTGCTTATCAACTGCTTTCTATGCATTCTCTATTTTGTAAACCCTCGTCGCCAATTTTGTAAAGGCCTCGTCACTACTGCTGTAGAGCCTGAGTTTCCACTGTTATTACTGTAGCCCGAGTTTGTGGGTTTGTGAACCAGCTTCTGCTGCAGTACACCACTAAGACAATTTCTCACTGCCACTATTACACAGCTATGTCCTGGAGTCAGGTAACAGGATAGGAGAACAAATGTTCTACAACACTTCAACAAATTGGTAACAAAGTCACACTAATGAGTTAAAAGGTTTACTTATCTTTGGGGTCTTGACGAATAAGAAGTCTGCAACACTACTTGTAATATAACACAAAAAAGGTCCTCAATGGTTAAGTGCAAATAATCATAGGTAGATTTCACAATACATAGCAAATACAATTTATAACAACTGTCTGTTCACTTCTAAGAGTTCACTAAATGACATTCCCTGTCTAAGTCAGCCCTGGACAATGATCTACTGGGTGAAGCGAAATTCGCGCACTCGTGCTTTGCAGCGTGACTTATCACATGCCAACGATAAAAAAATGTCTCTCACAAAATTTCATCTGGTGAGTATATCCAGCAGAAAAAGGACGTTAAAGAGTGGCAATCTGGCAACACTGTAACCACATGTATGGTAACTACCTCTGACAGCACATTTTAACTGTACACTACAGTTGGTGCAGTGGATAGAGTTTTGGGTTAGCATGCAGGATATCGATGGTTTGATCCTGGGTCGAGGCATATGTTTTTTATTTGGTCAATGTAGTCCACATAGTATGGTATCTGACATCTTAATCATCAACAGCAATTGCAGCGGGTCCTCTAGAAAACATTTGCACTTCCATACTACAATCATAGAAATGGAAGATTGGTCAGCTTTGAAAGAAGCTCTTTCCACGTTGTGGGCATGAATTTATTCATGCCACTTCATGTACTAGATGCAAAACCTGTTTTCTTTGTACCCTCCTCCAGTGGTCCCATAGATTAGTATCAACTATTATTCTTGCCTTGTTCAGGTACATTACATTTCGTTAGCGCCTTATTTTACCTGTAGGACTAGCAACACGCTTAGAAAATAATGTCGAAACTCAGTTACTATTTGTATGTGTTATCATCATGGTCCCACTAATTATGCCTTTCAACATTGAGTCTGGTAACCGCATGCTGTTTAGTATGTTTCTCAATGCATTATTATTATTATTATCATTATTCTATTGATGGGACTGTGGAAGCATCATGTCTATTACCACTAGGAAAACAGTGTAATTTGAAACTGAACATTTCACAATTAGCGGTGTCGGGATGAATCATACAGAACAATATCCATCAGAAGGGTAATACTTTTAGATGCAACAACGCACAGGACTGACGGCGTGTTTATACTGTATGCGCTGTCCACCAACAGGGACTAGTTGCGAGCGAAATAGCACACCCATTACAGATTGCAACATACATGTGCACACGTAACGAGTTTTCTCATTGTTAACCTCCAAACCAGTGTGGCATACACTAACGATGAATATGTGGATATGCTTCTGGTCCTTGGTGCATCTGATAACCGGACTGGTGTTGCTGCTCATGGATATGCTGCTAGATACCCTCGTCGAAGCCATCTGGAAAAAAATGTGTATCGTCGTCTGGAGCTGCACCTTCGGGTGTCACGTTCTCTCCTTCCACCATCGTGTGCATTATTATTATTATTATTATTATTATTATTATTATAACGCCATACTCCAGCTACTGAGGAAGCTATTCTGGAGGTCATACACCAAAAACCTCAGCGAAGTACACATAGCATAGCAAAGCAGCTGCGTGTCTCGCAGTGCACAGACATTAATGTGCTGCACCCCAACATTATTCTTTTACACAACACATGCATCCTGCAGATCACCATCAGCGGATGCAATTCTGTGAATGGTTCCAACAACAACAGGAAGCCAAAAACAACAACAGGAAGCCAACAATGACTTTGTGAACACCGTAATATGGTCAGATGAAGCAGCATTCACTCATGAGGGTGTCTTCAATATGCACAATGTCCACCATTGGTGCGAGGTTAACCTGCATGTCACCACAACCAAGGGTAACAAGTTCGATTTGGTATCAACATCTGGTCCAGAATATTGGGTAATAGGTGTTTGGGCCCCTACAAGTTGCCTGACTGGTTGACTGCACGAAGGTATCATGCATTCGTCTCAATCTGTCTGTCTGATACACTGGAAGATGTTACAGTATATGTTTGGCAGAGGATATGGGTCCGACATGATGGTACACCTCCACACTCTGGAATTGATGTGCGACAGTAGTTGAACAGAACATTTCCAGGGAAATGGCTCAGATGTGAAGCTCCAGTGGTATGACCACCACGTTCACATGACCTAAATCCCCCGGATTTCTTTCTGTGGTGAAACCTGAACGAGCACGTGTACTCTACTCCCCCTACGAATGTGGAAGAATTGGTAGGGCATTTTCATGCTGCTCTTGTTACTGTGGACGCAGCTTTGCTGCAAAGGGTCCAGAGCTGTACGATCCGGCAGGTTGCATAATGTTTGGACATGCAGGGAGGTCGCTTTGAGCATCTGTTCTGAGGACAATGTAATCTGTTGTGAAGGTCACGCGGTCATTAATATGGACATTATTATTGTCACTGGTTGCTAATGTATGACATCTGAGCGCTCATATTACATGTAGTATAAATGACAAGTAGATGTTGTGTTATTGTATTGTGCTATCATCTTTATCACCTTGAAACTGATATTGATTTTGTAGTTATTCTGTTGTATGACAGGTTATTTGTTTCAATTGTCAATTTTTTTATTTGTCTAACCACGTATTTGTTATGTTCAGCAGTACAAAATGTCGTAAATTTAGGATACATGTGACCTAAAAAATGGTATACATTACAGCAGGAAATGTCAGAATGAAACTAGCAAATAAATAAATAAATAAATAAATAAAATAAAATAAAAATGTGCTCCAACGCAGGATCGAACCCTCTACCTCCTGCATGCTAACACAAAACTCTGTCCACTGCACCAACTGTACAGCACAACTAACATATGCCGACAGAGATAGTTACCATACAGTGTTGCCAGATTGCCACTCTTTAACATTCTTTTTCTGCCGGATGTACTCGCAAGACGAAATTTTATGAGAGACATTTTCTTATCGTTGGCCTGTGAGGAGTCGCGCTGGGAAGCTCGAGTGCTCGAATTTTTCTTCACCCTGTATAACCAAGTTGGCGAGAGCTGCTGCTCTTCTACCCTCTGAGTAGGCTTCTGTCTGTTGTCGTGGGGCCATTGGCAGATTGCATTTGGCCGGCAATTGGCCAGATGTCATACATCGATATCTTCATCCTCGGCGCCCCGTGGCGCTGGTGGAACTCTCACAAGTGGTGAGTCTCCATGGTACTGGCACCAGCTTGCATCTTTGCACCTGTGGTGCTTTTGCCCTAGTTGTGTCTTGTTCGGATGACACAGCACTCTTATGTCTTTAATTTTCTTCAATTATTGTTCTCTAACTTTCTTAGAAAACTATCATTGCTTGGGCCACACTAATTCCCACCAAGACATTTTTATTTATTGCTTCTTTGAACACTTGTTTGCATCAAACAATAACCTGTCAACTGTCAATCTCTTCTCCTTTTATTCCTCTTTTCTTCAGTGCCTGTTCAGTATTTGCTTTTTCTTTTTCAAACTTATTCTTCATACAACAATTTTGCCACAAATTTTCTTTTTCCTGTTCTTTTCATTTCCTCTGTGTTTCCTCAGCCACTCTCTGCTCATCTCCACAGTACTACTTAAGTGAGCCTTCTCCTCAAACACATTCACTGCAGCATCTCTTCTCATCAAATACGAATACAATGTTTTTTCAAACATATTTGCACTGTCCTCATTCAAGATGTTCCCCGACGATTAGAACCCCTTGCCACATCTGCACTGTCATTCAAAATTGCAAGTGCAGTCTTCCCAAATTGTTTAACAGTAGGGTGCTTCTCTCCCCCAAAGGTATATCTTCTCAAAAAATTGACTCCAGTAAACACCAACTCAGTTCTTGTCACTACCTGATGTTTCTTCTTATAATGTCAGTAATTTTCTTCACAAACTAGAGCATTTTCACAATAAGAAGTAGTGCAGCTAAGTTCACTATGTTTATGTATGATTCTTCTTACAGTCTCTTTACAGGATGCATACATTGAATACACCACAATGTAGGTTTATCCAAAGAAGACTGTTCCAAACTAGCAGAGAGCGTAGTATCTTTCAGCTGCTGACCACTGTTCTAAAAGTCTCTCTCCACTGGTTTCTACCATCAGCAATCTAGAGGACACACGTTTCATAAAATTACGACCCAGAAGTTTCGTATCTGATTGTACTTTTTTAAAATCTTTCAAATGAGATTTTTGGCCTTCAAAAAGTTTATAGAGAAACAAGAACATGTCTAAAGCATTTTCACCAAAGTTTTGTAATCCTTTTCAGAATGCATTATGGATTATATGTCTGTTACATGTGCCAGCATCAACCATTTTCTTCCTAACAGAGACAGACTTATTCGCAAGATGATTCACATAATTGTTAACATTGGGTCCAATCGCAACCTATAATCAGTGGCTTTGAATGAGGTAGCTGGGCATTAGCCAAGGCTTCATTTAACTTAAAGTAAATATTACTGGCAGTGGCTTTACCTATGAATAGAGTCTGCAGTTGTCTTGCCACAATCATTTGTTTGAAATCTGAACAGTATTTAACTACATTCTGAAGCTCTATTTTTGAAGCTGCATTCGCAGATTCATCAGCACAGAGAGAGAACTGTGCTCTTCCAATATCATCCACCAACTGGTTTTTAAAATGTCGAGCTACAGCATAACATAAGAAATATTTGGCTTTGTCCTTGAAAGGGTGAATTCACAAAGAATGCTTCCAGGAAACACTGCCTCAAACGTTTCTTTGGCATCTTCACAACCTGGCTGAACAGCAAAGTTCCTTCCAGTCATTTCAAACACCAGATCAACTTTGCCCTTGAAGCAATTTGTCTATCAGAATAACAATGAATTGCTGGTGTAGCTCTGAGAGATGGAATTACATCATCACTGTTACATCCACGGATGGATGCCAACATTCCAAAATTTCTGAGGGTAAATATAAATAGCGGAGCTTCCGCATCCTTCAAATTCGTAGTCCCAACAAACAAAATAACAACAATACAGATTATGTGAAAACAATTTCACTCAAATCTTAAACCATACCAATGTTATGTTTCAAAAAAAGAAAAAAGAACTGTTAAGGTAGTCATTAACAATTGACTTCCTTGTATCTCTGATTATTCTTTATTATTACTCAATATTGGCAAGCAGATATTTTAAAACAGTTGCTGGTGAATCAAGTGAGCATATTGTACCATGTCACTTGCACGGAAACAGGAAAGGAAGCCAAAAAGACAGGATTCTTTTCACAGTATTGTGCAACCGTTCTTCTGGAGAGTGCTTTTGACTTGGCAAGAGAAAGGCACGCAATGGGGCATTGTGTTGCTTAGTTGCCCTTGCATAAAAATCTAAAATAAACAGATATGTATTAGAGGTTAGATATTTTAACTTTCATCTCAGTGTTTTAATAGCTCATTACTTTTTGATAAAGGCAAGTGAGCAATTTTTTAATTTTTATCAATTAAAAATTTTGTGGGTATGGCACGCCCACACAATTATGTATATACATGCTCTCAAGCCCCGGCGCACACACAGCTGGCCCGTGCGTCCAGGGTGAACTAAGAAAAAAATGTAGTTGCAAAGAACTCAGTTTCACTTGACATTGTTATCATCTGTGTTTCCATGTAAAAGTATGCTGATCTACAGCACTAAAGCCAGTAGTAACTTTTGTCAATTTTAAGAAAGCAAATGCCTCAACTGACAGACAAACTATTTAGGATTTTTGAAGACTTTGGAATTGACAGAAAAATGAGGACATCATAAAACAAACCCTGACAGACACCATATCAGAAGTTAAGTTTTCTGGAAAGGCGTTTGAAATAAACATAGGGGTCATGCAAGAAGACAGATTATCCCTAACTATCTTCAGTATCATCCTGGAGAAAATAATGAAGCTCTGAAGTTGGAAGGAATACATGGAATACTTTGGAGAGAATGGATACGATGTGGAAATCAGGTGTTTAGCTTGTGCCGATGATCTGGCCCTTTTAGCCAGAGACCAGAAAAGATGCACAAAGAATACTCGAGATCTTGCATGAAATCACTGGAAAAACTGGTTTCAAAATCTCCTATGAAAGACGGAATATATGTAACAGACACCAAGGGCAGAAATACTTGGGGGTAACATATGGGAAGATTAAAAGAACAAATAAATTCAGATACTTAGTAGAATGGATCAACCCAACTGACTAGATAAAGAGACAGAAATTAGATCTTGTTTACACACTAACACAAACAGATCAACAACTGAGTGACATCCTACAAGGCCAAAATCAGGTAGTATAATTCAGTTATGAAACTGGAAGTACTCTACTGCTTCAGAGTGTCTTATTGAGAATAAAAAGGGACACGGAATGAAATTTTCGCTCTGCAGCAGCATGTGCGCTGATATGAAACTTCCTGGGAAATTAAAACTGTGTGCTGGACCAAAACTGAACTTCAGACCATTGTCTTTTTTGGAGAAAATGCTCTGCCAACTGAGCTACTGAAGCACAATCCATGACCCATCCTCACAGTTTTTCTTCTGCCAGTATCTCATCTCCTAACTTCCAAACTTCACAGACATTCTCCAGCATACCTCCAACTGTCTCGGTATGCAGGCCCTGCATGGTGAGTCAGTTGGAGGGATGCTGTACGCCACTTCCCACTATGATGACAATGCAGTTTTAACATATCAGTTTTTTCCCCTAGTGAATTTGATTCATGATGCCCTGCTCGTTGCAGGTAACAGCATTTTATTTAGAGAAGGTTGAGTCCCCCTTCTTCCCAACTTATGCATTTAATGTCTTAATGATATACGTACGTCTGAGGATGTGATGTGATATCATGAAACATATCAATAAAAGTTCTTATACAGCTGGAAATTTTTTTATTTGTCAAATATGGATTACGTCTTCTGTGGTTGCCAACAACATAAAACTATTTGTAAAAAGGAACAGTTGGAAGAACTTGACAGGGAGGAGAGGAAGATTCTCATAAAAATTCTGGAACCCCAGAAGACTACTGATGAAACTTGGAAGAATAGGAAAAACAAGGAGCTCTACATGAACACCGAAAATATCGTGGACACAACGCAGAAACAATGGCTCAAATTCTATGGACACATAACAAGACTGGACAAAAACCAACTGGGCAAAAAGATCTTTGATTACACCAAATCATTAAAGTCGGCCTCTCACAACTCTGAACGTGAGCAACTTAAGACATACGTATCCTCAGTGTAGCAAATCCAGCTTGATACACTTAATCAAGGCAAGACCGCCAGTCTAGATTGAATATCAGGTTCCTTTCAGAGTAGGCCAATACAACAACTTCATATTTAGCTCATCGAAAGATCCGTACCTAAGGACTGGAAAGTTATGCATGTCGCATCAATATTCACAAAAGGAAATAGGAGTAATATCCTGAATTACAGACATATACTACTAACATTAATTTGTAATAGGGTCTTCGAACATACACTATGTGATCAAACGTATTTGGACATCTGGCTGAAATGACTTACAAGTTCGTGGCACCCTCCATGCTAGAATTCATTATGGTGTTGGCCCACCCTTAGCCTTGATGACGGTTTCCACTCTCACAGGCATATGTTCAATCAGGTTCTGGAAGGTTTCTTGAGGAATGGCATCCCATTCTTCAAGGAGTGCTGCACTGAAGAGAGGTATCGACGTCAGTCGGTGAGGCCTGGCATGAAGTCGGCGTTCCAAAACATCCCGAAGGTGTTCTATACAATTCAGGTGAGGACTCTGTGCAGGCCAGTCCATTACAAGAATGTTATTGTCGTGTAACCACTCTGCAATAGGCCGTTCATTACTAACAGGTGCTTGATGCCATTGAAAGATGCAATCGCAATCCCCGAATTGCTCTTCAACAGTGGGAAACAAGAAGGTGCTTAAAACATCAATGCAGGCCTGTGCTGTGATAGTGCCATGCAAAACAACAAGGGGTGCAAGCCCCCTCCATGAAAAACACAGTCACACCATAACACCACCACCACTGAATTTTACTGTTGGCACTACACACGCTGGCAGATGACGTTCATCGGACATTCACCACATCCACACACGGCCTTCGGACCACCACATTGTGTACTGTGATTTGTCACTCCACACAGCGTTTTTCCACTGTTCAATCGTCCAATGTTTATGCTCCTTACACCAGGTGACGTATCGTTTGGCATTTACTGGCGTGATGTGTGGCTTACGAGCAGCCGCTCAACCATGAAATCCAAGTTTTCTCACCTCGTGCCTAACTGTCATAGTACTTGCAGAGGATCCTGATGCAGTTTTGAATTCCTGTGTGATGGCCTGGATAGATGTCTGCCTATTACACATTACGATCCTATTCTACTGTCTGCGGTCTCCGTTAGTCAACAGGCGAGGTTGGCCTGTATGCTTTTGTGCTGTACGTGTTCCTTCATGTTTCCATTTCACTATCACATCAGAAACAGTGGACCTGGGGATGTTTAGGAGTGTGGATATCTCGCGTACAGACGTATAACACAAGTGACACCCAAAGTCCGTGAGTTCCGCGGAGTGCCCCATTCTGCTCTCTCACTATGTCTAATAATAATAATAATAATAATGAAAAGTGTGAGGTTACACATGAGCACCAAAAGGAATCCGTTAAATTTCTGTTACACAATAAATCACACGAATGTAAAGGCTGTAAATTCAACTAAATACTTAGGGACTACAATTATGTATAACTTAACTTGCAACAATTACATAGATAATGTTGCAGGGAAAGCAAACCACAGACTGAAACAATGGAAAATCCAGGGTGGAATGTAAAAATATTATGAAAAGGGAAGTTGCCACTCGCCATATAGTGGAGACGCTCAGTTGCAGGCCGGAAAAAACAAATGACTGCAGTCTAAGGCAACTGGAGCCACACTCAGTTGCCTTATACTGCAGTCGTCTCTCTCTCTCTCTCTCTCTCTCTCTCTCTCTCTCTCTCTCTCTGTGTGTGTGTGTGTGTGTGTGTGTGGTGTGTGATCTATTTTTGACAAAGGCTTTACAGGCTGAAATCTTTACTTGGAACAGTCTTTCTGGTGTGCCTATCTGCAACTCAGCATCTCCTCTATATGGCAAGTGGCCACTTTCCATTTCATAAACCAAAGATTGACTTATTGGCAGAACACTTAGAAATGCAACAGGTCTACTAAAAAGACTGCCTACATTATGCTTGTTCGACCTCTTATGGAAGGTATTATGTTGAGACTGGAGTTTTTTGAGTTGGTTGATTTTTCTTCTATGAACTGTTTCCATTCTTTATATAGCAGTTTTTGTGTGCTTTTCGACCTTGTTAGTCAACTCCCTGATGAACAGATTAAGGAAATATGCACACTAATATACCAGTTACAATGTAACACTTGTGAGGCACATACATAGGGCAAACAGGGAGAACATTTGATGTCAGATACAAGTAACACATGAGGGCATGGAAATATGGGACAAACCACTCCACATTTGCAGAACACCTAAGAGAAAATGACCACAAACCAACCACTAGAGAAGATGACATGAGAATAATTAGAATCAACAATAAAAAGCACCTTCTGACCATGCAAGAAAATTACCACATACATGAAACCAAAGCAGAGGGGAAAATCCTGTTGAATGACCAAGTACACATGCCAAGCAATTCATTATTTACACTAATAGATAAAATAATAGAATAATGTTCGCAAAAAGGATAAATATAAAAGTAGTGCTCAATGTAATAACCGCCACCCCCCCTTAAAAAAAAAAAGGCTCTATCTCCCCCCCCCCCCCCTCTCTCTCTCTCTCTCTCTCTCTCTCTCTCTCTCTCTCTCTCTCTCTCTCTCTCACTCACTCACTCACACGCACACACACGGTATAAACAGCATAAACAGAAGTTAGAAACGAACATATACTTTGTTAGGTTGGCGACACATAGGTAAACATACCAAAGACGATGAAACACGTAATGAGTCGCAATATTTACACTGTGAAAAGAAGTGTATGACGAAATAGTAGTATCGAGTAACAGAAGAACGATAGTCCACCACAAAAAAAGAGTGAGAAACATGGTGTACAGTGTGTGGAGGGCGAAAACACGAAGAGGTGAATACAGAACAGTGATAAAAGTGGTAGTGCAACCTCTAGACCAGATGTGAGGAAACGCAGATCAGAAAATCATAAGTAATTACATTTTTACAAAAAATCGCTAAGTGAACTGTTTGACAATCTATAACTAACAAAACTGTATCATTATAGATCCCACTGATGATGCCTTAAAACAGTAGAAGGCGAAACACGTATGGATTGAATAAAATAATTAGCAGCAGGAAAAGGCAGTTTGATTTGCAAAACAAGTATTTATATGAAACTTCCTGGCAGATTAAAACTGTGTGCCCAACCGAGACTCGAACTCGGGACCTTTGCCTTTTGCGGGCAAGTGCTCTACCAACTGAGCTACCGATGCACGACTCACGCCCGGTACCCACAGCTTTACTTCTGCCAGTATCTCGTCTCTTCAAGTATTTATATACTTGCTGCGGAGGATGGTCACACAAACAAACTTGTTATGTTATACCCCTATAATTCTCTCACTTGATTCTTTTCCCTTTCTTATAAATTGGACATATCACTGCTTTCTGTCATTCCTTGGGTCTTTCTTCATTTTTCCAGCACTGATGAATACAGGCATTACTTTGCTACATGCTTCTCCACCTTGCTTCAGTAGTCCTAGTGCCGTGCTGTAGGTTACTGAAGCCTTACTGTTCTTCATTTGTTCCAGAACTTTATCCATTCCATTTAGTGTAGGCTCCTGCAATTTTTGTTTGGGTCTTTCATTGGTCTTACTTTACTCAGTCACATCTTTTCCCACAGGCACATTTGACAGTCCTCTGAAATAGTCCTCACATAAGTTCACGCTCCATTCTTTGCCAGCCACCAAGTCACCTCTACTGTTTGCCATCCCTGCAATTTTTATCTTAAAATATCTTACACATCCATATAACTGTTTTACATTGTTCGTTTTGTTTCTGTCTTCTTCAGCCTTCTCTGGTTGCTTGTTGATGTACTGCCCCTCTCCCCTTCCTATTCCTATTGATTTCCTGGCTTCTCTTGCTGTCTTTGTGAATTCTTCTCTATTCTGTGAGGTGCTGTTACCTAAATTCCTCTGTTGTACTTCTTTTTCTTTTTTGTCACCTCTGTGTATTCTTCATTGAATGACATTTTATCCCTCCCATTCCTTTCTTGCGTCCACAGGTGTTTCTTCGCATTTCAATTACCGTGTATTTGTTTCCTAGCTTTTTTTCCTTGTCCCCCCGCCTCTCTTTTCCTTCTTCCTTTTGTTCTTGTACAACTTTAAATCTATTTTGTAAGTGCAGCTCGTATTAACTTATTTTTTCCTCATTTCCCAGTAGAGACTTACATCCATTTTGCCTTTTAGTGTGCTGCCTCTTGTCATCTTTTCTCATGATATTCTTTATTTCATTGTTTGATTTTACCCATTGTCATTTGATTCTTTGTGCAGAGTGTATAGTCCACACAGAGATATATTTGCTGATGCAGTACCAACTTTTGCATTTGCATCTCTTATCACTCTCTTCATGCTGTATCACAGCACGCACTGTGCACTTATTCAACCACTTCAATAAAAGAGTCCCCCTCCTCATCACCCTTTTATTCTACAGGAGCTTGTATGGTAAAGATGCAAATTTCTTAAACCTTCCATTGATTCTCAAGTAGCAGAGTCTTTCACTGATTGCTTCATATTTAACTACAGCATTGCACTAGTTTACTGTTGACTGCTATTCCTTTTCCAAGTTGTCCTTTCCTTACTCCGGTCTCATTGTGAAATATGGTGTATCTCTCTCGCTTCTGTATGCCTTTATCTTACTGTCTAGTCTCCTGTAAGGTGACTGCATCCATATTGCTGGTTGTGCAATTTGTCATCCAATGCCGTTTTAGCATTCCATGTCCCCACCTATAAAAGTTTGTATCGTAGTCCCCACCCTTTGCCATGACCGTCAACATACGAATTCATCTTTATATAAAACCAAAAATATTAATAAGGTAGTAAATTTTTTAAAAAAGTATGAAGCTTAGTTTAACGGTATCACAGTCAGTCATTAGTTGTGTGACACTGATACTGTGTTAAAAAATTAAATCCAGAATAAATCTTTCTTTCTGCAGTAGAACATGTGTTGTTTTGAAACTTCCTGGCAAATTAAAAATGTACACTGGGCTGGGACTCTAATCTGCATCCTTGCCTTTTGCTAACAATGCTCTTACCAACTGAGCTATCTCAGCATGGCTCCCAACCCATCCACAACATAGCTTTCCTTCCAAACCTCACAGATACTATGAAGATTGATGTTTGGAAGCTAGGAGGAGCTACTGGAAGAACTGAAGCTGTGTGGATGGGTCTTCGCAGATAGCCCATTCAGAGCAAGGGCACCTTTACGATATTTTGGAGAGGGAGCCTAGATCTGGAGGTGTGGAGTATTTTTAATGTTTTGGTAGACAAATGGTGACTTGTAAACACGTATAAGAAAGTTACAGTTCCAACTCTATTTAAAACCTATATAATACTGACATTTAAATCATTTTCTTGAAAGAACAACACCCGAGTACACTTTTTTTTCCTTTCCCTGAAAGCAAGGGGCACCCTTGCCCTGGGCATGGGTGCTCCTGATTCAGTGGTAAGAACTGCCCCAGAAAGAAAAGGTTCAACTCCTGGTTCAGCTCACAGTTTTAACTTTTTAGGAAATTTTAACAACTGAAATGTTTACAACACGACTATTGTGAATGAAAAATATCCAGTGTATCTGACTAAAAAAAAAAAGAACTGCAGTAATAGATATTAACCTGACTTTTTACAAGTACAAGCCAAAAGCTTCAAATATGACAAACCTTGACTTGATACAAACAACATTCTACCACATTTATAGAACTTCATGTAACATATTTTCAACAAACCTTCGCTCTTTTATGGACATCTTGGGGCATAAGAGGTCGCTGAGGTCTAGTCTCCTCTAAATAGTGCATGATGCTCAGCTGAAACAATAAGAAATTTAAATTTTTATAATTAAAGTTGCAGTTTTATGTTATATATAGCTGCTGAAATTTTAAAAAGGGTAGATCGCGATCTCAGCAATAGGTAATGATAAAAGTGCCTTTGTTATAGCTGCCTTACCAATCTACATTAATTACTTGTAAGCACAACTATGACAATAAACATAATGATTTAAGTACAATTTCACACACAGTTGTTAATTAACACACTTTACAAATCTGTCAATAACTTGTACTGGATATCCCAAATCCCATAGTATTTTTGTGAATCTGATTAGATTAGAATCTGCATATCTTTTACCTTTTGTTTTTCAATAAGACTTGTGACTGATCGTCGAAGAAGACGATAGAACTCCACACACAATAATACCTTAGTGAGACGTTTATGTAATAAATATCACCAATCTTGGTCAACTACTAGGCAGAGTAATACACAAGATGTGGTGAAGCATGTCGATTCTGCAGTATAACACGTTCCACTTCTGGCCACTAAGGCTGACAAAAGATTTTAATGGAAACTGGAAACTTTGTTTGGGCAGTTGTTAAGTGTGGAACATTCCACTGTGTGCACTCTAGTTTGCATATGTGGTAATGGGTATAAAAGACATCAGCTCAGAACACCGATAAGGTGTGACGGCAAGTGAGTGCCTCTACTTGCTGCAGAGGGCTGTTTATGCTTTGGCGTTGCAGCTTGGCAGTGTCTTGAAGTCTCAGAGCAAAGGGAGCAGACAATAATGTCAGTGGCACAATAATTGAAGGTTATACATGAGCACAGTCAGTCTGACATGTCAAGTGAGTATATCAATATGTGATCTGTTGTGAGCTATAAATTAAGAGAAATCTGTTTCACACACAATTGTAAATGAAGATGTATGGGGGAAACCTTTCACTTATAATACATATGAGTTATCATAAAAGCCACTACGTTGTTTTAGTAGCTAGAATGGATTGGAACTTTCTTTCAGCACCAACCCCTGGGAAAGGTGTAAATGTCCACTGACAAAAGGAACATGTCATGGTCTAGTGGCACTGCATAGCAGGTCCACTACAGCAAATTACAT
The DNA here is from genome assembly GCF_023864345.2 of Schistocerca serialis cubense. Classification (NCBI taxonomy): domain Eukaryota; kingdom Metazoa; phylum Arthropoda; class Insecta; order Orthoptera; family Acrididae; genus Schistocerca; species Schistocerca serialis. Next base: position 28,041,510 of record NC_064642.1, read on the forward strand.
AAAAAAAAGTGACGTCTAGTATTTGTAAGGTAATAGCTGGCATACCTATCAGCCACGGGACAGCTCATGTATGGAGTGGAACCCACCATACCAAAACACAACCTGTACCACTCCAGAGGATGTGCTGAAAAGTGGTGAAAAGAATGTCTGCTTGTGTCTGTGCGGATGGGTGTGTGTGTGTGTGTGTGTGTGTGTGTGTGTGTGTGTGTGTGTGTGTGTGTGTGTGGGCGCGCGCGCGTGCGCGCGAGTGTATACCCCTTCTTTCCCCCTAAGGTAAGTCTTTCCGCTCCCGGGATTGGAATGACTCCTTACCCTCTCCCTTAAAACCCACATCCTTTCGTCTTTCCCTCTCCTTCCCTCTTTCCTGATGAGGCAACAGTTTGTTGCGAAAGCTTGAATTTCATGTGTATGTTTGTGTGTCTATCGACCTGCCAGCACTTTCGTTCGGTAAGTCACATCATCTGTGTTTTTAGATATATTTATCCTGTTTTCAGTATCACTTGAGGTATTCCACATTATGCATATTATTCGTTAGGCTTTCCCACTACACTGACAGTAGTTGCAATTCTCTGTTACTACAGGGCTCCAAATTGCAGTGTCTAACATGGTAGCGTGTGACGTAACTATGTCGGTGCATGGCAGACCCTCAGAAAACTGAAAACATGAACTCAAAGATTTTGTCCACACACAGAGCATCTTCTCCTTCAGCATGACAATGCCAGAACCACACACCAGCGGTGCGACAGACGCAACAATCTGGCACCTTGTGCTCACTGTCACTGACCATCCTACATACAGTCCCAACTTGGCCCCACCTGATTTTCATCTGTTTACAGAACTTAAAGAACACCTTTGAGAACCTCACTTTGAAAGTGATGAAGCAATGTAAGCAGAGGTGAAGTGGTTTCATTAACAAAGTCAAACATTGTACAGTGATGTTATCAATAAACTGCTCTCTTGTTGGGAGAAATGTCTTTGTCGCCTGGGTGACTACGTTGAGACATGACGCATAAAGATGCAGAATGTTTGTTTTCTTTAAACTCCTTAAGGACACAGGGTACTTTTCTGGCTCACTATTATGTAAAAATCAACACCTATTTCTTTCAGACATTGTTTATTAAGTAAATCTTTTGCACATTTTTTGTTGATATCAGGTAATTCAGCACACTTTCTAAACAAATTAGAAGTATTCTGACTATTTTTGAATCTGCTTAGGGTTATTAAAATATTACAAAGAAATTGATGCATTTTTTTCCCCAAAATACTTCCTCAAATTGGGGTACCATTTAATACAATATCATACATTTGAAGGAGACCAAATTTTTACCAGACATGCATGACATGATGGTTGAGGTACTAGATTCATTTAACTCCACCTAATACATATATTACAAGGATAGAAAAATATCACATCTTACATTTAAATTTTTATAATTTTTTCCTAATAAAAATGTTAATTTTTCTATAATTTAGTTGATCCTGCAATAAAGCTTAGGTCTACTACATAAGTATGGACTATTTGCAAGTTACAGAAAAAAATTAGAGAAATGCTTTATAAGCTTCAGGAAATATTTGCACCTGAATTCTGAAAAATACAATTTTGCAGTAAATTGCGAATGATGGTACGAGTCCTATTAAACTGTGTCTCAGAATATTCCTGAAGCATAGCCTCCATCCTGCAGCATTTCTTCATCTTCAAGCTTCCTCCTGGCATTACTTTCAGCACTTCTTGCTTCTTTGGTAACTCGAAGAACGAATCTTTCAGCTTCATGCACCCGTTGTCTGTTACACGCACGCAATTGATATTCCATATTAGAGTCACATTTTATGCCTAAATTTCTCAGGGCTTCCAACCTTCCAATAACTCCATCATTGAAACATATCACTGCATCTAGTACACCAACTTTTAATGTATTTAGTCCTACAAAAACATTCTTGGGTAATCTTTCCCATATGGAATAGTTGAAACTTCCATTTGTATTCTGAGTGCCCCCATGAAGACATTTACTAGGCAACACAGAGGTCACTCAGGTCTCTAAAAATTGGTTTTATTTCATTCATAACAGGCTCAGGAAGAGAATGTTTATGAATGTATATTTGACCACTTTCTTTTGCTTTTTGGTAACCACACCTAGAATCTGCCCCTTTAGGGCAAAGTCCGTGAACAGGGTGGTCATCTGTGGACAACTTATGAAAGTAGGTGGCCCATACAGCTTTTCTCATTGCTGTATCATCATTCAGAGGTGCAGTTCATCTAAAGACCAGTCCATAATAACTCTGAAGAAGGTCTATTTCAGTTTCTGTCAATCTGCCTCGCCAGACAGAGATTTTCCATCAGATAGCAACTTTACTTTCATTGCTCTTCATAGCTTCCTCAATCTAGCACCCATCCTCTTTTGCACATGTCCACAACACTCCAGTTTTGTTACCAAGGTATCACCATAAACATTAAACTCATTAATTTTATTGAAAGCTTTAGAGTCCCCATCGCCTAGGTACTTCGTATATCTGATGTTATAAACGGAAACTGACCTCTGAAATATTTTTGGAGCTCCATCACACTCCATATCTCCACTGTATCCATCATAATTCTTAGAACACTGATGTTCAACATGTCCTTCAGTGTTGCCATGGCAGGTGTGGCAAGCACTCAACATAAACAACTTTTCCATTCTCCAGAGATGTAGCACTAACAACACCATTCAAGGAACGATGTCATCAACGTCACCATGTCCCATCAAGTGCAACAGCAATGTCCCTGGTTCCGCTAATATTTACAGTTGCTTCTACTGCACATTTCATAGATCCATTAAACACAACCATCAAGGCACCTAAAAGTATTTTTATGTACTTCCTGAACCTACTGGGAGGAGGCGGAAGGTCCATCAAACCACAAAACGTTTGAGCAGCCTTTTTTCCTTTTCCTATTGTATCCATTGCATACACTAACTTCAAATTCAACTTCAAATTCACATCGCATGAATTATGCATAACGTTCGAAGTCATTTTCGAGGTAGATTTATTGCAGGATCTACACAGAACAACTAATTTTGACACTTAACCCTTCCTGCTACTTTGTTGTTTAGTTATTCCAAACAGCCTACACCATCACATTGTTTACATTTTGCCACTTCCTTTATCAAAGAAGATAAGATGCCCACATCAACAACAACAAATCCACTACAAACAGAGTCACTGTTAAAACAAAAATCTGAATCACCAGGAGGCATGGCACATGGGAGTTTCTTCCCTGAAGAACTGATACGTAGGTTACTTTCAACAGTGTGGCTTGCCTTGTTTGTGAACTGGTTACCATGAAATTTCCTTTTATTGAATTTCTTGATGCATGGCATAGTTTGTATTTATTATACACTACAGGACATGTACTTCCATAAATATATGTAGCACTTGGGCAACAAAACCTTCAGTAACACATGAACAAACTGCTTCAGCGAAACAAAATTAAGTACTAGCAAAGATGATCATTTACAGACACTAGAAACCTGTGCTGTTACCAACATATACAATGTTTCATCATATAATCACTGGAAACAGAAAGTTCACAGCTCTTCTCGAAATAATACTGGTTTCTGTAACACAAATAAAGGGGGCATGGCAACATACATAACCATAACTTTAAAATTTGGTATATATACAAGATGTAGAGCTTTGCTTCCGCCGTTTTTTTCCCCAACATTTGAGGCTTTAATGAAACAAATTGATTACACAGGTATCATTCAAAGTACTTTCCATCGCTGGCCACTGCTTTCTCCCATGTTTCGGGCAGTGTACGAATCCTGTGCCGAAAGAACTGTTCATCTTTTGACGTGATCCACGAATTGATCCAATTTGTGACTTCTTCATGAGATCGGAAGTGTTCATCAGCCAGGCCACGTGCCATTGATCTAAACAGGTAATAGTCAGAGGGAGCAATGTCTGGAGAATACAGCGGGAGGGGTAGGACTTCCCATTTTAATGTTTCCAAGCATGTTTTGACCTCTTTTGCAACGTGGGGTCCAGCGTTGTCATGCTGAAAAATCACTTTACCGTGCCTCTCTCTCACTGTATTGCAGCCGTTTGTCTTTTAATGCTCTGCTCAAACGCATTAATTGCATTTGATAATGAGCACCTGTGATTGTTTCACTTGGTTTTAACACCTTGTAGTACACAATGCCAAACTGGTCCCACCAAATGCAGAGCATGATCCTCGAGCCGTGTATATTCGGCTTGGCCGTTGACTTAGAAGCACTGCCGGGATATCCCCATGATTTTTTGCATTTAGGGTTATCATAATGAGCCCATTTTTCGTCCCCGGTCACAATGCAATGCAGAAATCCCTTCCGTTTTTGCCTCTGAAGCAACTGCTCACAAACACATAAACACTGTTCAACATCTCTTGGTTTCAGCTCACACAGGACCCAAGTTCCTTCTTTCTGAATCATGCCCATAGCCTTGAGACGTTTTGAAATGGCTTGCTGTGTCACTCCCACTAATTGTGTCAATTCTTCTCGAGTTTGACGTGAGTCTTCACTCAGCAATGTCTCCAATTCTGCATCTTCGAAAACATTCTCTCTTCCACTACTATGCCGGTCTACAACGTTAAAAATCACGGTTCTTGAAGCATTGAAACCACTCATGACACCTTCTTTCATTCATAGCGTCCTTACCATACGTACTCGAGAGCATTTGATGAGACTCGGCCACTGTTTTCTTCATATTGAAACAAAACAGTAAGACCTCCCACAAATGACAAGAATTAGGCTCGTAAACTGACATTTTCAATCAAGAACAACTTTATAATGCAGACACAAATCAACTAATGTTTGAATGAGGTTACGTTGACCAAGGTCCAAGCCAACTGCCTGACGTGTGCGATCTGTTTCTTTCAACCGCTACTTACTGTTGTCACCACCTACTGGCAAACGGTGGAAGCGAACTTGTACACCTGGTAGGTAATTTTTCCATTTGAAACCCTGTAATGTATGTATCAATGTAATCAGGAAAGACTACAGAATTTAATAAAGTAATAAAAAAATTGGATTTTTCCACCATTTATAAGTACACTGTATCCTCAAAAGCTTTTACATAACAAATTTGGAGGCATTACTTTTTAACACGCCCTTGTATGATAGATCACCTGGAAACTGGGTTCCTTTGATCAGTCCTACCAAGAGGATAGCAAAGCAAACACTCTGAACAGGCACAACGCAATATATGTTTACACCAAAAAGATCTATCAGTTATGTGGCTGTCAAACAATAGTGTCATAAGAAATGGAGCATTAGCCAATTCCACAATAATGGAAAAGCAAATTGTTTTGGACAACACGTCTACTGAACGTGACAGCTCTGCTGCCTTTATCTTTGCATTATTTTGCTTAGTGTTTGTGTGGAATTCATGGGGAAAAGCTGTTATGTTCTTCACTTGCTCTTTCCATTACCTGATATATGTTAATGATTTGATTTTAATAATAAAATAGTGCAGAGGGTTTGGGTATGGATCTTGTGATTAAGCATTTGAATAACAGTTTTTACGTCAATGTGAGCAAAGCATAAACGTAAGTGGTATTTGCTGTTCAGGAAATGAAGATGAGTCATAGCAAAACAAAATAAAATTCTCACATACACCTATAGACGAAAGCGCTTTTTTCAGTCATATGTAATGGCTGATTTATCAATTAAACTGAATTTTAAATCTGTAAAATAAGGAAAGGCAACCACTCACCTACAGGAGATTTATGCATGGATCAGCGAAACATATAACAGAAAACAGCATTCACACTAGCTTTCGAGCACTAGCTCCTTTTCTAGCAACAGTACACTCACCCACACACACTACTACATAGACACCCAAATGCACACTCCGGTGGCCATGGGTACTTGCATGTATAAATGTGTGTACTATATCTAGAAAAACAGCTAGTGCTTGAAAGTTTGAATACAATTTTCTGTTATGTGTTTTGTGCTCCAACACGGATCCACTATAGGTGAGTGGTTGCCTTTCCCTTATTTTACATAATGCCCCACCCAGGAATTTCCATTATTGTACTGAATTTTAAATTATTAGCAGTAAAGACTGAAAGAAAGTTCTTTTGGAAGTTGCGTTGTGAGGCTGTAAGACAAAAATAGAACTACTTGATCTCCAAGAGCAGAATATCATCTTCGGTTTGTTAATTAATGAACTGTATATAAGTTTCAGCAGTAACATTTGTGAAAATTCTGGTACCAGACAATGATGTGAATGAACTCAAACTCAAATGATGATAATTAGATTTAATTACCAGCTAAACATGTCTAGGACTATGCTTTCTGTGTATGAGTACAGGGGTCATTGTCCAACATTCATGAGCAGCTAAACGTTGCACTGGCTCCAGCTGATAGTCTTAGGTCGTTTCCATGGGTCTCTTGGGCATCAGATGTAGCACCGTGAATTTCTTGTGAATGCTGATGCTGCCATGGCTGGCCCCAACTGTGGGTGAATAGTGGACTGGTGAGGATGTAGATCTCTAGGAATAGGTTATATATGTGTTCTTGACTTGGGAGCTCCAATGTTAGGTGTATGATGAAGCTGCTTGAGGAATATCAACTAGATTGGGAACGAAGTAAAGTGTGGAACCTGTATGCATCTGAGATGCGGAGGTGGCTTTGCTGACATCTACTGAACATACTGGGTGCAACAAGCTGCAGGCTGTGGCTCGTATCAGCTTCCATGGTGCTTACTGTCTGGGCTCAAAGCCCATCCTCAACTATTTTCAGTGACAGATTAAGGGTGTTAAGGCTCCTTATCCCTACCACAGGGATAAAAGCACAGCTCACTATTTGTAGCATCATTCCCAGTGCTCTGGCAATCTGGTTTGGAGCACAGTTCAAGGCTTACACAAGAGGTTCTGCTTACTTTATGAAGGCCTTCGGTGCAGATTTCTTAACTTGCTTCGTCTGGTGAAGAACTGTGGGTACCCCATAAACAATCAGGCATGCACGACATTTCGCAAACTATTATTCATGTGTGGCATGCAGATGAGGATGTTTTATGTTAGAGAATCATTTTCCTTATACTAACCATGCAGTTACACGTGCTACAAGTAGGAGCCATGTAGGGGTCACCTGTAGTTGTTAAGAAGTGAAGTAAACATCATTGCAGATCACAAAAAGAAAATGGAAACATAATATTAGTCAACTGTAGAAGTGTTCAGGGCAGATCCCAAAGTTACTGACGTTCATTAAAAGTGACAAGAAACTCCAATGCCACAAATTTGTGTTGGTGACAGTGCTGTCCTTAACATTCATGTGGAGAGAGAAAATACTCATATTTAAATGCATTTGTGATATTTATGATTCAGTATATTGATACAAATGTATTTCTTACTGTTTCATGTAAAGCTAATGCAAATCATGACAAGTGGTATCGTCTTTTTGATTTAAGGTGGCCATTCACAGTACCAGACAAGGCAACTTTTAACCAACAGGAAATGAACATGATAGCAGAACAGACATATTATCAAGACAGCCCATGTTTTTATTGTAAAATTGCAATACAGAGTAATAAATTGCAGTTCAAGACTAATCAAAAGAAACAGGAGGAGGAGAAGAAGAAGAAGAAAAGAAGAAGTATAAGAAAAGAGAACTAAGTGATCTTATGGTTTTAAGAAAGTTTATTTATTTTACAGTGTTGAAAACTGACTTACCACAGTTTGAGATGAAGCAGAAAGGAAATGTATATAGAAGGACTGATTTAAAATTTTATAACAGCGTGATCCAAAGACAATAAATAAATTTATAGTAAAAGGTGTGTCAATTGTTTAGGGCCAGACTAGTTACAAAATATTTCAGTTAAAGAAAAAAAAAAAAATTAGTATTTCTGGGAACTCTTCAATGTGTTACATCAGTTAACACAAAAGAACAATCAACACAAAACAAAAATGCAAAATAATTCACAAGACATTTGAGACGACTTATGTCAGTGATGAATTATGTCACACTGTTGTTATTTCCTGCAGCTCGTATCATCAAAGGCCAATACGTATAGAGTCACTGAAACTTTGTACCATGCTATTAATTCAACACAAATATGTAAAGAGGTAATATTAGGAAAATATGCAGGAACACAATATGCAAATATTTTGAACAGAAAGTTGGTTGAAGCCACTTCATGAACTACCTCATTGTATGCGAGATTGAGCCCTTTCGCTAAATCTAAGCACTGTTAATTTCGCATTTGGCTGGGTCTCACATGAACTAGTGTAAGGTGGCACAATATTATTCGAAACTGACTGTTTCTATGAAGAATATTGGGATGACTTTTTTACTTATAGACACAGCAATGCACAGTCCAGTCCATGAATCATGGAGAAGAATTTCATGCATGCACTGAAGGTTTATTTATTTACATAGCCATCCGTGGACATTTTAAAATGTATGGATGTTGTCAGTTTGTGTACATTCATATATTTATACAGTTTTTTGTTACATGTAGTTAAACATTGTGACATATGAGTTGTTTACAATCATTTTTGCTCCTTATCAAAATGTTACATGTGGTTAAATGTTGTGAAACACAAGTTATTTACAATCATTTTGTACTAAGGAATTCATTTATAGTGTAAAAGCAGTGTTCCTGTAGAAACAATTTAAGATTTTTCCTAAAGCAGTACATGTTATCTGTTTCTTTTACTTTCTGCGGCAGTTTATTACACAGTTTTACACCTTCATACAAGAAGCTATTTTGAGTCTTATGTTTATTCTTCATGTCTAGGTGAAGACAGTGACTTGTTCTTGTACTATCGTTATGAAAACTGCTATTTGTGCTATAATTTTCTATATTTTTCTTGATGTACACTATGGTTTGGAATATAAATTCACAAGGAACAGTTAGAACTTCTAACATTTTGAAAAGTTCTCTGCAGTGGGCCTCTTTACTGATTCTCGTTATAATTCTTACTGCTCTCTTTTGCATTTTAAATACTCTTTGTAAATTCTGAGCACTGTTCCCGCAGAAAATAATACCATACCTGATTACTGAATGAACATAACTAAAGTATACTGTTCTCAAACATTCATTACTGCATGCCGATAAAAGGACTCTAAGTGCATAACATGTTGTGGATATCTTTTTCGAGAGTTCCATAGCATGTTCATTCCACTTCATTTGGCTGTCAATGTGCAACCCTAAGAATTTTGTTGTAGGTACATTATCTATGGAGATGTTATCTATTTTAAAATTTAAGGAAATCTGTTTTCTGTTCATTCTAAAGCATATTGTATTTGTTTTCGTTATGTTGAGAGTTACTTTGTTTTCCTGAGACCATTTGTGAACATCCCTCAGCACTTCAGTAGAATTTTCCAGCATTGTGCTGGTGTCTTACTTGTGATTACTATGTTGCTGTCATTACCAAACAATATCTTCTCTCCATGGCTGATATGTTGTGGGAAATCATTTATATACTCCAGAAACAATACTGGGCCCAGTACACTTCCTTGAGGGACCCCAATATAAAAAAAAAAAAATATATATATATATATATATATTTTTTTTTTTTTTTTGTGGATCAGATATATGTTTCTCAATGTACTTTGATCCACTGGAGACATGTGTGATCTCTACTGACTGTCCTCTGTTTTCTACATATGAACGAAACCATTTGAGAACCACTCCCCTTACTTATGTAACAGATTCTGGTGGTCAACTGTATCAAATGCCTTAGACAGGTCTAGGAAAAGGCCAGTTACATAGCTGTTCTCCTCTAGTGCTTCTAAAACTGTTTTTGTAAACTGTGCTATTGCAGATTCTGTACCTCTACCAGGCCTGAAACTATGCTGGTCATTGCAGACGAGGTTGAATCTATTTAGATAGCTCATAGGCCCGTTTTTCATTACTGTTTCTATCACTTTGGAAAAGCATGACAACAGGGCTATTGGTCTGTAGTTCTCAACATTTTCTATGTCACCTTTCTTGTGAACTTGTAAAATTTTGGCATGCTTCAGATAGTTTGGGAAGGAACCAGTTTTGAAGGATTCATTTATGATTTCTATTAGTGGAGCTTTGATACCATTTATGCATTTTTTCAGCACACACATTGGGATTTCATCTAAACCTGCTGAGTTTTTGTTCTTTGATTGCCTTTCAACATTGCATACTTCCTCCTCAGTAGTTGCTGATAGACCCACTATGTACGTATGATGATGGAAGGATGTTTTGTCAGTGTAGAAAACAAATCAACAATACCATCTGAAATTTCACGTTTAAAATGCCAAAATTATTTATAGTAATGTATTCAGTTTTGTGTCAATGAGTGTTGATGGGCAAATACTTTAGCTAGCATCTGTTACTTATCTTGCTTCCTGAAATTCTTTGATAGCACTGTTTTGGTAGGAATGAAAATATCTGCAAATGTATGTTTCCCCGACCTCGTGTATTGACAATAATCTTAAAAGAGTTGTTGAACATTAAAATTTTTAATAACATGCTTACGCAAAAGCAGTATTACTACACAACTATTTCTATGCATGTTACTTAATGAAGGTTATTATATTCTTTGACTCCTTTACTGTCTACTGCAATATTCTGAACTTTAGACAAATCTTTATCTTAACAAACTTCCAGAAACTCTTCAGACACCTTATGAACTACACCCCTTGAACATTTAGAAATCCATAACAAAATATAGGATTTTTGGGAGTTGCATGTGAAGGGATATCTGCTTAACTGACTGCATTCCATTGCTTTCCAGGTATGGTGTAGTGATTTGATTTCTAACTGGGCTAAGGGAGTGCACTGATAATGATTTAGACAATATCCGAGTCCCATTATTTACTTTGTAATTCGATGAGTGAAGGAGGCGGCACCCTGTTTAACGGTATTCTCTTCTTTTTTCATTAGAAGAACATTGTTTTGCAAGCTGAATGTATTTACTATGATTAACCTTGCATGAAATTTCCTAATTAGGACTTATCTTCTGGGTTTCATTCAATGCTTGATAGCCAATAGTCACAATGAGTGCTATTATTTTGTTGAGCATAGATCATTAGGATCCCTTAAGCAGAATTAAGTTCACAATGGTTGGAGGAACAATACAACACAACAGGACTGATAGGTGCCACAAAGGCTGCACACTTTGAAGGATAAGGCAATGAGCTACACTCAATTGCCTGCTTCGACAAACAAAATGACACCAGAAGGTCACAAATATTTTACACACAAAAATTACTTTAGCTCCAACTGGTTTTAAGCCTATGACCCTACATATGGCAGCATCCATTTGATGTACACCCACAGCAATGTGTTGTTTTTATATAAACACATGGGTCTTCTTTGTTATTTTTCATCACTGAACTTTTGAGTTAAAATGTTCAACTGAAAATTTCACTGACAAAAAGTAGTGTTTGCTATGGTTAAAAAATACTCGCTATATTTTTAACCATAAAAATAATCAATTATTGACAATAATGGATAGATAAAAAATGTACTCATCAAGTGGCAGCAGGAGAAAACACACACACAAGTTTAACTTCTACAAGCTTTTGGAGCCAGTGGTTCCTTCTTCTGGCAACTGGCAGAAGAGTTGAAGAGGAAAGAAGAGGGGTGAAGGAAAATGACTGGAGAAGTTTAGAGAAAGGAGTACAGCTCAGATAACTCACCCACAACCCTGGGTTAGGGGAGACTTATCAGACGGGATGAGAAGGAAAGACTGATTGTTGGGGACTGCACTGGACAGTATTTGAAAACCTTAGAGCTTAAAGGTGGAATACAGGGTTAATATGCAAGACAGATATTAGTATTAAAACACTGTGCACAAGTTAATAAGAATGGAAAAACTAAGTGCATTATACGTAACAGAAGTGGGAGGGGGTGGTGAAAAATAGGCAGGTCAGAAAATGAAAGATGTAGAAAAATGTGAAGCGAAGAAAGGAGTAGTTACTGTGAAGAAACGCTAACATGGAAGGAACTAATGTAAATTAAAGCCAGGTGGGTGGCGAGAACCAAGGACATGTTGTAGCTCTAATTCCCACCTGCGGAGTTCTGAGAAACTAATGGCCGGAGGAAGAATCCAGATGGCACGTGTTGTGAAACAGGCACCGAGGTCATGACTGTCATGTTGTAGAGCACGCTCTGAAACACAATATTGTGTGTTGCGGGTGCACACCCTCTGCCTATGCCCATTCATCCTTGCTGATAACTGGGCGGTAGTCATGCCGATGTAAAAGGTCGAATGGTGTTTACATTACAGCTGGTATATGACAACCATTTCACAGGTGGCTCTCCCTTTGACAGTATATGTTTTGTCAGTTATAGGGCTAGTATAGGTTCATAGGGCAAGTCTTGCATCATGGATGGTCAAAGGGGCAGGAGCCATAGGGTAGGGAGATGGGTGCACAAGAGGCATAGAATTTGACAAGTATATTGCAGAGATTAGGACGACGACAAAAAGTTATTCTAGGTGTGGTGGGCAAAATCTCAGACAGAATGGCTCTCACCTGAGGGCATGGTTTTAGGAAGCCACGACCTTGTCGAAGTAGCTGATTAATACATTCAATACCAGGATAATACTGGGTGACAAGTGGTGTGCTCTTGATTTTAGGAGGGATCATTAGTTTCAGGATCAGTTGTGATGGTGCAGGAAACCTGGTTTTGAACTAGCCTGTTGGGATAATTACATCCAGTGAAGGCTGATGTGAGAGTGTTGGTGTATCGCTGTAAGGAGTCTGCATCTGTACAAATATGTTTGCCCCAAATGCTAAGACTGTATGGGAGGGAACGTTTGACATGGAAAGGATGGCAGCTGTCAAAATGTAAGTACTGTTGTTTGTTAGTAGGTTTAATGAGGATGGAAGTGTAGTTGGCCTTTGGTGCTTTTATCACCACATGTGCCATCTGGATTCTTCCCCCAGACACTAGTTTCTCAGAACTCCGCAGGTGGGAATTAGTGCTACAACATGTCCTCAGTTCTTGCCACTCACCTGGCCTTAATTTACATTAAATTCCTTCCTTTTCAGCATTTCTTCACAGTAACTACTCCTTTCTTCACTTTATTTTTGTTTTCTACATCTTTCACTTTCGGACCTGCTTATTAACTCATGCAGTATGTTTTATTAATAATCTCTGCTTTGCATATTATCCTGTCTTGCACCTTTAACCTCTCGAGTTTTCAAATCTCACCTGGTGCAGTCCCCAACAATCAGTCTTTCCTTCTCATCCCATCGGTACGTCTCCCCTGACCCGGGGCTCTGGGGAGTTTTCTGAATTGTACCCCCTTTCCTTAAACCTATCCAGTCCCTTTTCTTCAACCCCCTTCCTTCTCCTTCAACTCTTCTGCCAGAAGTCAGAACCACTAGCTCTGAAAGCTTGTAAAAGTTAAACCTTTCTGTGTGTTTGTGTTCTCCTTCCACTGCTTGGTGGACAGATTTTTTTATCTACCCATTTACATTATATAGTCATTATATTTTTTGATACAGAATGGCCTTTAAACATTTTAATCATATAAATAGTCTGTTATAAATAAAATGATTGGTATTAGATGCTTCACAAACAAAATAAACATAAAGTGTTAACTTACAGATTCAACCAAAGTGTGTCCATCAATATGGAGGGCTGGAACTTGCTCCATTGGGTTTATTTCACGATATTCATTGCAATGTTGTTCACCTCCAGCTTTTATCAGACTTACTGGTTTAATATCATATGGTATTTCTTTCAGATTTAATGCTGCAGTGATGAAGTACAAATTATATTACATTCACAATCTGTACATCAAGTTTGTTTTTGTATCATAATATGCAAGATATAATAAAACTAAATTTACAGCTCATACTTGATATTGCATGCGTAAGTGTGGTAACTTTGAACCTTGGGATCTCAGTCAACGATGATGATATCGAAAGAAGTTTCAAGTTCACTGAGAATCTCACCTTAAGAAGATACGGCAAAAATTTTGATGATCTGCCATGAACAGAAATCATAAAAATGGCCATATCCACAACTGGTACTTTCAGTGTCCAAAAATCATGATTTTTTGGAATTTTCTCAGGAATCACCCATTAACAAAACGTACTTAAAGACGCTGTCTAAGGTCCACCCAATGCAAAATAGCCAACCCATTTGCTAAGTTTGCCTGGAGGAAGTGTGTAATTTTTAAATTTTGATCCTGTACTGTCGGATAGCTACAGTATGCTCATTTTTCTGATAGGTATAAAAATGGTCACTAGGCCATGAACTATCCGAAACACTTGACCCCTCATCGCTGTGATTAACTGAAACCAAGATATGAACCCTCAGAAAAACCACATTTTCGCACATGGCTATTTGTAACATATTGGTACCACACACTGTCATGCACAGACCAATCAAATTTGAACTATGTAGTGGTAATACAGGTCACAACAACACAAACTAATCTTAAACATTACTAACAGTGTAGAAACAAAGCTGTTGGATTTCTCTGTGGTGTCAAACCCATAGTCATGTTAACACTTGGTTCCCAAAATGGCTGCTGATATCATTACAAGTGAACACATACATACTAATATTATCAGCTAAAACACTAAAACCAAGTTTAAAAGGTTATCAACATAACCATGTAGGATAGCATTGTGGGGGGGGGGGGGGAAACTGCATTGCATGTTAGTATGAGGGTAGCCGATACCCAACTTACAAATTTCACAGCCCTTTCTACTACCATTAAAAGCCAAACTTAGGCAGACATTGAGCAAAGTGGCATCATCTTCATCAGGAAAGTTATTTGTCTTCACAGAAAACAAAAATTCTGTTGAACCTACATACAATTAGTATTAAAACTCAGGATGAAAATTATTTTTCAATAATTTAACGTTCACATCATTAAGTAATCTGCAACAAATTTAAGATTTAAAAATAAAAAATCATTATCTACGCCAAAGTCCATGCATATTGAATAACCATAAAATGTACTGGAACTTCAAAAACTATATTATATTTGCATTCACAGATGTAGCCTAGTATCTTCTTCAAACATCCTAATGAGTTACTGCAAGTGGCTGAAGCTAAAATGCAGTGCAGCAGATAAAAATGCAAACAAAATTAATTAATATAAGAACATGAAAAAATATAACTTGCGTTTCACACAAAGATTGTTTTAGGGTCTCCAGTGTTTTACAAAGCATGGTCCTATGGGAAGAGCTATGCCCTTGTGATTCTCTGACGTTTTAAACTGACTTATGCTACAAATTAGATATATTTCATTTAGGGACTAGGTTTATATAAAGTAATAGCATGCAGTAGCTGTAGTCATACACAAAGATTATCGTTCTAGAACATAGTGTTATGTCGATCCAGTGGTAAATAAATAAAACAATTCCATGTAAATATCGAATATTCGAGGGAGGGGGGGGGGGGGGGGGGGGAGAGAAATTATTTACTTACCTATTCGAACTCTCCAGGAACAAGAGCTCCTCCAGTACGAATATAAAACGGGCTGAAAAAAAGATGTCAAGCATCACGTTAATGGATTATGTGAAATACACATTTATATGCTATTTAAGTCCTAGCGCCCACACCAGTAAAAGGAGTTACTATCTTACAGTTCATCTAGGCAGTGAACATTTATTTTTGGCTAATTTACACTGATTAGTTGGGTGTGTGGTACAGATTCTGCTTTTTCGTCACGATAAAATTAGCTATTTGTTAAATGTGATGGTTTTAAACTGCATTTTAAATCAGTTGCGCTTTACGTTTCAAGGTGGTAGTTTTACTTTTGAATGACTGAGGGCTTGTTTAATGTTATTAGGCGATTGAACAAGACTCAAATCATCCAACTCGGCTTGTCAAATTTCCTTATGGAGATTCAAATTTCCGCTCATTTACTGTGATTTGTTTGTGGAAACCGAGTGAAGAACTGTATAAAAACTCATTAAGATCCAGATCAGTTCGTAATGGCGGTGATTACGGAACCCAGGCCGAAATCAAGCACTTTATATAATTCGTTATAGCTCATGTTTACTAGATGATACTTCGCACCTATCATTGTAGGCACCTAATTTATTGCTCTAAAACTGCCGTGAATGTAAAAATAAATCACTTTCCTTCCGAATCAGCAAAGCTTATAGGCTACGGAAGACTTTTCTATTGATACCTTTCCAATGACAGACATATTGCGTGTTTTTCCTTTCTGCAGGTACGAATAGAATGTTTAATCACTTAGTTTTTTAATACTTATTTATCACCACTACTTGTTAATTCAAAGATAAAACAAGTATAACCGAGTTTGATTCAAGCGCTACGCGCGGCAGATTGCCGAAGCGCAATGTTGCCAAAACAATGGAAGCGTCAGCCGTCAGGTACTGAGAGGCTAGTCAAGGTGGAGTATTGTGCTAAATCCGCCATATAGTAGGACAGGAATACCACTTGAATAAATATTTTTTGCTTTTTGTTTTGAGTTACAGAGAACTGCGAATGATGACATAGCGGGCTGAGATTCGCAGTATGCTACTTGGTCACTTTATAGAATGGGTCAATCTTTGCAAGCATCTAAAAATGAAGAGTTGGAGTGTTGAATATTCCTGTGGGGGAATACGAGCAGTCACTTAAAAAACTTAGAGAAAAGATAATTATTGATACTAATAAAATATGAATGAATGACCTATTGCTAATTCCCATATTGGGAATTCAAGCGATGCCTAAAACGTGGCAGTCGGCTGAAACACCTTACAAATATACCGTTATCCTGTGTTGACAGCTTTCTGTTGTGGCGTATTTTGAGTCTACAATTCTGAAATGTACATATAGGCGAAGAAGTTCGTTGTAAGAGGAAGAGAAATGCGCGGGGAGCATAAGACCGTAGACACAGGATATTCGAAGTAAGAACAGAAATTTAAAGAAATGTCTTATACCGTATATTTAGATTTACTAATTTGCCTTATTACATGGCAGTGCTTATGATGATGCGAAACTTAACTTACATGTGTAAAGCTTAAAGTCATAAACACTCACGTCAGGTGTTAGCGAATTATTTTGTAATTTGATAAGTTTCCTGTACTCATTTTAAGATGTGTGTGTTCTGTGTGTAAATTTTATTTCCGAAAGAACTTAATAGTTTCTCCGCCACAAAATATCAAATAAAAATAGAGAAAAAGAACCATTGTCAATTTTGGTGTTCAGAATTAAGTCGTCAATATTTTGCATGCACAAATTGAGATCGCTATAGAGACCATAGTGCCAACTATCATCTTTTTTTAGTTTGATAATAGGAACTCAGTAAAAGCAGTGTTGATTTTTGATTCGCTTGAGTATGATACACTTTCAGCTAATTTAAGAAACGAAGTAGTGGCATTATTGCATAGAGATTCTCACTATTGAAACAGAGAAGAGTTTGTTCTATTCTTGTGTGTGAACCTGTTTTAGGCCAGGTAATACAAAACTGAAACAGGGCATCTGAACTTTGTGATAAAACTTAAGTGGAACTGAAATTAATAGCACAGTTTATCATGGGAGAGATCCTCCATGTTACACAGTCACTGTAAAGAAGCTTTTAAAGAAACAGAGACTACTGCGTAATAGGTATAAAACAAAGCATAGCAACCTGCTTCACTGCTGACATGATTCCCCAAATTTTTGGAGAAGATGATGTGTTCTTGAATAGTATCTCATCATCATCATCATTTAAGACTGATTATGCCTTTCAGCGTTCATTCTGGAGCATAGTCCCCCTTATAAAATTCCTCCGTGATCCCCTATTCAGTGCTAAGGGGATCATGGAGGAATTTTATAAGGGGGACTATGCTCCAGACTATAGTATCTAACCTCATTAATTATAGTAAATAGTATTAAGTATAGCAAATCACAGTTTGGGTTTCAGAAGGGTTGCTCTACATAGTATGTCATTTACACATTCACTCACCAGATTTTACAAGCATTATATAATTAAATAGCACTGGTTGGTATTTTCTGTGCCCTATCTAAGGCATTTGACTCCATGAATCAAAGTATTTACCTAGACAAGTTGATGCTTCATGAGACTGATGCTATAGCCAACCAATGGATAATGCTATACATAACCAGAAGAATGCAGAAAATTGTATTTAGTAATTCAAGCAAAATAATCTATGAACATAATTCTGACTGGGGAGAAATCACGTGGAATTCCCCAAGGTTCAATATTAGGTTACTGCTGTTCCTCATATATGTAAAAATTCTTCCGTCTAATATACAACAAGCAGAATTAGTTCTTTTTTCAGGTGACACGAATATTGTAATCAGTCCAAGTGTACAAACACAAAACAGAAGAAGTGGTAAATAAAGTTGTGAAAAGTATCATTGATTGGTTTTCTATAGGTGGTCTCGCCCTGAATTTTACAGACACGACATGTTCAGTTCCGCATATCTAGAGCTACTACAATGAGAAGTGTAACACATGGTGAGAAACTAATAAATAGGGCGGAAACTTTAAAATGCTTAGGGGTCCATATTGATGAGAATTTAATTTGGAGAAAAAATGTTTTCGAACTGCTAAAACAGAGTAGTCGAGCCACGTTTGTGCTTAGAATCATTGCAAATCTTGGGGAGAGAGAAATCGGCGAGTTGACATATTTTGCATATTTACACTCAGTAATGTCATATGGAGTAACATTCTGGGGTAACTTATCTGTAAGAAAGTAAATCTTCATTGTGCAAAAAACATGATGTAAGAATAATATGTGGTGCTCACCCACGGTCATCTTGTAGACATCTGTACAAGGAGTGGGGCATTCTGACTATTGCTTCACAATATATTTATTTCCTCATGGAGTTTGTTGTAAATAATCCGTTACAGTTCCAGAAGGGAAAACAATGTTCAATACTCCACATTACGGTTGTTTGTAGCACAGAAATGGGTGCAGTGCTGCAGAAAACATTTTTGATCATTTACCCGGTGATATAAAATGTTTAACAGACAGCAAAGTAAAATTTGATAGCAAACTGAGCGAGTTTCTCCTCGACAACAACTCCTATTTCATAGAATAATTTCTATTAGTGTAACATATAAAAGATAGTGGGTAGGAATTACTAACTCTCAAAAAAAATCCCTTAGATGATGTTCAGAATGTGACCAAATGTACAAATTAATGTGGATTGTGAATGTAAAATGACACAGTCCACATCATTACCATAGGGCTATAGGTACAGAGAGGAATGCCTTTGGCAGTCGAGAGCAGTGTGTGAAGCCATAGATCTATAGGTACAGAGATGCTAAATGAAATGCATTTGGCAGTCAAGAGAGCATTGTGTGAACTCTTCAGTGACTACTGCAGCAGAATACTGTCAAATGATCTTTCACAAAACCCAACACGGGACAGGACACTAACTTTCACTTATGAAGGCTGTTAGTGGCACAAAAAGTGGTGTTCTGTCACTCATGGTTGAAACTGGGACTCAAGTTGAGAGTAGCAAAGCAAAAGCAGAAATGCTTAACACTCTATTCAGATGTTCGTTCACAAAGGAAAACCCAGGAGTATTGCCTTAATTGGTCTCCACATCAAGAACAGTTTTGTGTATTGTAGGACACCAGTGATATGCTTGATGCACACGGCGGTGAGGCACCTTGCCAACTGAATGCAGTCTTTCCAGATGAGTCAAATAGATGTTAGTGTCAGTGACATTGAGAAACAAGTGAAATTGTTAAAATTGGACAGAGCCTCTGAGCCCAATGGAATTCCTTGCAGATTATATATTCAATTTGCAGCTGAGTTAGTCCCTCTGTTAACTATAATCCATCATAGACTCTTCGAAAGGGGGGGGGGGGGGAAGTGCCCAGTAGTTGGAAGAAAGCACAAGTCACACCTGTTTACTAGGTGGGTAGCAAAAGTGATCCACGAAATTACTGCCTGATATCCTTGTCATCCATTCGTTGTAGAATCTTAGAACATATTCTGAGCTCAAACATAATGAGGTATCTCGAACAGAACGACCTCCTCCATGCCAACTGAAATAGATTTTGAAAACATAGATTATGTGAAACCCAACTCGCACTTTTCTCACGTGACATTCTGAAAGCCATGTATCAAGGCAGTAAAGAAGATGCAGTATTTCTTGATTTCCGTAAAGCATTTTCCTCTGTACCCCACATATGCCTATTGTCAAAAGTATGATCATATGAGGTATCAGAGGAAATATGTGACTGGATGAGGATTCCTTGGTAGGGAGGACGCTAAGTCTTACATTAATGTAATGTTAGTGTAGTGTATATCAATGTAATATTAATAGTAACATCAAGACCTTCTGCAGATGATGCATTTATCTACAACGAAGTACAGTTTGAACAAATCTGTACAAAGATTCAGTCCGACCTTGATAAGATTTCAGGTTGCATTAAATGTTCAAAAATGTGAAATTGTGCACCTCACAAAATGAAAAAACAAAGTATCCCATGGATGTAATATTAGTGAGTCACAGGTGGAATCTGTAAACCCAAGTACTTGGATGTAACACTTAGTAGGGACATGAGGTGGACCCGTCACATGGGCTCAGTATTGGGTAAAGCAGGTAGCAGACTTTGCTTTATTTGTACACTACTGGGGAAGTTCAAGCTGTCCCGAGAAAGTCTACTGACCAAGTTTTGACAACTGGCTTTAAATGGTGACTCTTGGAGTATACTACAACCCCATATATATCACTTCCATAGCATTAGTGAGGATAATATAAGATTTATTATAGCACACGTAGAGGCTTTTAAACAATCACATTTCCCACACTCGATACATGAGTGGAATGAGAAAAAGTCCTAATAACTGATACAGTGGGATATACTCTCTGCTGTGCACTTCATAGTGGTTCAGGGTGTAGATGTAGAAATGAGCAACATATGACACTCTTATTAAAGTTAAATAAAGTCATGATATACACATCGCACATTTCTTTCTGTAGCTAATGTGCTGGCACTTTTCAAAGAAAAGGACTTAATCTTTTTTCCTCTTTTTGTGAAGTTAACAACTGTGTGTAACACAATTTGGGGGGGGGGGGAGAATGCAGTGTCCTGAGTCAGTCTTTGAGTAAGGAGATACATTCCGTATGTGCTGTTCCCAACATGCAACCATTAATACTGCTCTCTATTAAGATCAGAACTGTGTAACCTACCAAAAAAGGATGAAACATACACTTTATGTAAAACAAAAGGATGATGATGGCTAAGTCAGCATTTGCTCTTGCAAATGAGCAACTGCTATTTAATGCACATAACACATGACTTGGTTATGAAACATGCAAATGTAGATCAGGCTAAGCTAAGGTAACTAGGATAAAGTTTCCTCAATCCAAAAAATTCCTATCAGAAATGAAGAAAAGATAGAAAGAAGCAGAAATTATAACTTCAGCACAGATACATGTCTCTCAAATAATGAAAGATGCAGCAGAGAAGCCAAGAAAACTTTTTAGAGTTTCTAGAGCAAGTACATTTAAATCAACTGCAGAGGAGCTACTGTGTAAGAAATTTTATTTCGAAAACCGGGGAAGTCACTGTCTACTTGTGATTTGAGAGGGTGAATTTGTGAAAACATTAACTGTAGGTTAAGGAGTTAGTATCAACAAATTGAAACTGAGTAATGATTTTACATTGGAACAACTGTACATTTTTCTCATCTAGTAATGTTGATACCATTAGACTCATGTGAAATACTTTTACTACCACTGCAGTATATGTACAGAAGCCCAAACACACCATACCTGTCTCCCCCTCCCCTTTTCTGGAAGCATTAATAAATCACATAAACATTACTTTTCATTGAGTTATTATTTAGGGAATATGTTTTTGTAGCCACAGGTGTAATGCATTATGGCATGTTTTATGTCATAATTTTCCTGCTTGAACAGTGCTGCAAATTGTGTTTTGGGTAGCAGCTGTTGCAACTCATCATTTCAAAGATTTGTAAAGACATCAGCTATCGTAAAGATTCATGTTTATTTGACAATACTGCAAAATGGCTCGAAGAAATCAAGAGTTGCATTATGAAGAATTATTACTATTTCAGATAACTTATAGAGACCAGAGTGTGCAGGAGAGGCAGCAAATTTTTTTAACTTCGTTTCTCGTAAGTTCAGTGTTACAGAGACTGGACAAAAGTGCGTATACGATCCAGCTAGATCATATACATGGAAAAGCAGTTTCTTGTTATGCCATCCATATGAAAAATATTTGTTTTCTTCTTGCTGTGCCAAATTAAAATAAAAACAAGACCTTTCAGTGATAGTGTCCATTGTTTTCTTGATATATGGGAACTATGGAGAAAGATTTTGATAAGTACACACATCAAAAAAAGTTTTGCATCACCTCGGTTCCCAGAGTTCTGGAACCTGTACAGAAAATTGGAATAGAGATCAACATAAACATCATTTCTGCCCTTTCTATTGCTCATGAAAACCATACATTGCATGTTGTATCACCGTACATTGAGACCTTTAGAGGTGGTGGTCCAGATTGCTGTACACACTGGTATCTCTAATACCCAGCGACATGTTCTCTTGCTTTGATGCATGCCTGTATTTGTCATGGCATACTATCCACAAGTTCATCAAGGCACTGTTGATCCAGATTGTCCCACTCCTCAATGGCAATTCGGCGTAGGTCCCTCAGATTGGTTTTTGGGTCACGTCGTCCATAAACAGCCCTTTTCAATCTATCCCAGGCATGTTCGATAGGATTCATGTCTGGAGAACATGCTTGACCACTCTAGTCAAGTGATGTCATTAGCCTGAAGAAAGACGTTCACAAGATGTGCACGATGGGGGCGCGAATTATCGTCTATGAAGACGAATGCCTCACCAATATGCTGCCAATATGGTTGCAATATTGGTCAGAGGATGGCATTCATGTATCGTACAGCCATTACACCGCCTTCCATGACCACTAGTGGCATACGTGATCCCCACATAATGCCACCCCAAAACAGGAAGGAACCTCCACCTTGCTCCACTCGCTGTACAGTGTCTCTAAGGCGTTCAGTCTGACTGGGTTGCCTCCAAACATGTCTCCAACGATTGTCTGATTGAAGGCATATGCGATGCTCATCGGTGAAGAGAACGTGATTCCAATCCTGAGCGGTCCATGCGGCATGTTGTTGGGCCCATGTGTACCGTGCTGCATGGTGTCGTGGTTGCAAAGATGGACCTCACCATGGACGTCGGGAGTGAAGTTGTGCATCATGCAACCTATTACGCACAGTTTGAGTCATAACACGATGTCCTGTGGCTGCATGAAAAGCATTATTCAACATGGTGATGTTGCTGTCAGGGTTCCTCTGAGCCATAATCCTTTGGTAGCGGTCATCTATTGCAGTAGTAGCCCTTGGACTGCCTGAGCGAGGCATGTCATCGACAGTTCCTGTCTCTCTGTATCTCCTCCATGTCCGAAGAACATCGCTTTGGTTCACTCCGAGACACCTGGACAGTTCCCTTGTTGAGAGCCCTTCCTGGCACAAAGTAACAATGTGGGCACGATCGAACTGTGGTATTGACTGTCTAGACATGGTTGAACTACAGACAACACAAGTCGCGTACTTCCTTCCTGGTGGAATGACTGGAACTGATCAGCCGTCGGACCCCATCCATCTAATAGGCGCTGCTCATGCATCGTTGTTTACATCTTTGGGACTGTGTCTGTGGTACAGTATCCACAGGCAACGCCTATCTCCAGGAGTTCTGGGAACCGGGGCAATGCAATTTTTTTTTATGTGTGTAGATACAATTTGAATCATTGAGGGTACAGACTGCAATCCTAATGAAGAATTGAGAACATACACAAGGACAGCACTTGTGTGTTATTGATGTTTCATTCTGATCTGACTGTACAATGGATGCCATGGTTTGCATGTGGATGCATATGTATCAAGGAATAGTTTAAACTTTGAGGTTTGGATATGTTTGGGAAAGTAAGTACATTAATAGAATAACAATATGCAAACTAATGCTGTTTGTTTATTTTCGAGTTCCATGGATCCTTGATGCGAGTGTATTGCTAGGATGTAGAAAGTGTCGGATTATTATAATAATAACCATTTGTAAATGGCAATGAGACTTACTATCTAAACCACATGTAAACATGTAACGTAAACATATATATGAGGTGCAAGTGTCCAAATAACAACATGGAGTACAGTAGTATGTTAGTTATACAACAAATAATGCTTACATTCTAATTCATATAAAATTCATTGTCAACAATTGATATACATTGCCACATTGTCATTTCTTATAGGAGTGCTTAAAATTAGACACATTTCATTAATTATTATAGATTCCTGTAAAGAACAGAAAGAGCTATTCAAAAGATAAAGTTGTAGCTGTTTTTTGAATTTAGTCTTATCCCCGATGACTGATTTAACATAAGCTGAAAGTTTATTGTATACTTTTATCTTGGATAATGTACTCCTTTCTGTACCATGCTGAGGTTTTTTATATCTTTGTGAAGTTCATGATTACTTCTTGTATCATGGTAAGATATTCACTGTTTGTCCTGTACGTTGTATGATTATTCTTCACAAAGCACATCAGTGAGAAAATGTATTAGCATGGCATGGTGAGGACACCCAGTTGTTTGAATAAGTTTCTGCAAGAGTATCTAGAGTGCACTCTACCGCTAATTTTGATTACTCCTCTCCTGTGCACTAATGAAGCCAAATATCATAAGTGAATGGGAATGTCCAAAGTACACAGCATTGATTGTTTCCCAGTCACTAACAGATGAAGTGGAGCAAATGCCAAATGCTGCCAAATTCATTCTTTTACATATGTCGATGATTTGAATTGACCAGTTTAGAGTGTTGTTAACGTGTAATGCCAGGAATCTGGAAGACTCAACTCTCAGTATTTATTTGTCACCACATTTTATTTCAATATTTTCCAAGTTTTTGTTTGCTGTTTGAAACTGAATGAATTGAGTCATGTTAACATTGAGGGACAGATCATTTGAAGTGAACCAGTCTAGAGCTGCTTTGAATATAGCGGTCACAGAGTTCTATAGACTGCATTTTGGTACTTTCTCTGTCATAATGGTTGTCATCTGCAAATAGGGTGAAGTGTGCTTTTTATGTCATACACCATGGCAGATCATTGAAAAGGATTGGGAAAGGTAAGGGACCAAGCACTGAGCCCTGTGGTACTTCACATTTCACTGTGCCCCATTAACAACAGGCAGGCGCCATTGCAGAATTATTCAGTACTACCTTCTGTCATCTAGATATGGTTTGAGCCACATCCCTACTTTACCATATAAGCCATAGTACTCAGCCCTCATAAGTAGAATTTTGTGATATACACAGTTGAATGTTTTTGACAGATCACAGAAGATTCCAAATGGTGACATTTTATTGTTTATGGATTTGAGGAGTTTGTTGACAAATGGGAAAATGGCATGTTCAGTTCAAATACCCATTTGGAATCCAAACTGACTTTTATTAAGGATGTTAAGTTATTAATGATCCTCAATTCTCTTGAACATATGTTTCTGTAGGATTTTAGAAAGACTTGTTAGCAATGAAACTGGCCAGTAGTTGGAAACTCAGCTTTGTCACATTTTTGAACAGTGGCTTTACAATTGCATATTTGAATATATTGGAGATAGTACCTTGATTTATAGACTCGTTAAATATATGACAGAGGACTTCAAGAATAAAATTACAGCGGTGCTTTCATATATATATTATCCACTACAGTGGAATTTTTCTTTTTCTTTTGGCTTATTGCGTCCTCTGTCTCATTGGTTGTAATGTAAGGAATATGCATCCGACTAATTTTGTTCTGCACTGCGTTTTGAAGAACGTTCGTGGCTTCAGTCATAGAGCCTTTAAACCACTTTGATCTGCCACTGTCAGAGAATGATTGTTGAAAATATCGACAACTATACCATCTTTGTTTACCATGCTTCCTGTATGACACACTTCAATGCTGTCTGTATCTTCTGAAATTTTTCCTGTTCCTCTTTGACTTCTTTCCAAATAGTTTGTATTTTATTATTTGAGCTGTCAATTTCATATTTGATAAAGATGCTCTTGGATTTTTAATTACATTCATTAGGATGCTACAATGTAATTTGTAGTGCTCCCTAACCTGAGGTTTGTTAGACTTTGTGAGTGAAACATAAAGTATTCTCTTTGTTTTACAGGATGTTTTGATTCCCTTTGTGAGCCATTGTTTCCTGTAATCACTCAGGTTGGTACTTTTTGAAATCCTCTTAGGAAAGGTAGCTTCAAAAAGGGTAGTAAATTCATTGAGGAATACGTTAAATTTATCACTGACATTTTTAGCCTTATATACTGTGTCCCATTCTAACTGCTGCAGATGTCTGCTGAAGGTTTCTGGATTCTAACCGTTGGTTAGTCTAAATGATCTGTTAATAAAACTATGCTTGTTAGCAGGGCCTACGTTGTACATTTTTAACAGCTACCTGTCATGCTCAGAAAGGCGATTTAAGATTTGTGCTACACATGTGTTATCAATTCTGTTGCTGTCTACAAAGATATTGTCAATTGGACTTGCGCAGTACTTTGTCACTCTTGTGGGAAAGTCAACAACTGCCCTCAGATTAAAAGTGCTTATTACAGTCTCAAAATCTATTCTATAATTATTACAAGTAAGAAAATTTACATTAAAGTCACCCAGCATGATAATTTCTTTGATTTTTGAGAACAGGCAAGTTAAAAGTGATTCTACTTGCTTGATAAATATACTAAGCTTTCCTGAGGGATCTCTGTAAACAGTAGCCACATAAATAGGCAGAGTATTAATATGGTGTTCAATGCAACAGGCCTCAAAATGTTTATCAACACAATAATTTCTTACATGTATAGAGTTGTACAGTATATTATTTTTAGCATACATTATTACTCCACCCTTAGCCATTGAATTTGTAGTGTAATAAGCTGCTACATTGTACTTCTATAGTTGTGTCATCTCAGTCCTTTCCTTCAAATGATGTTCAGTAAAACATAATATATGGGCGTCATTTATTGTATCATTATCATTAATGCAAACAGACAACTGGTCAAGTTTGTTTCGTAGGCCCATTGTATTGTGGTGAAAAATACAAAGTTTGTCATTTCCTAAACTCTTTGTCCTGATGTTACTGTTTACCTCTAAATTGTAATTAGAGATTGTAGGAAGTGTACCTGCAAGTTTCTGATTTAAGTTAGTCCTGGATCTAAGGCTGGGTATCAAAAATTCTGTAGAGTTGCCCATTTCCTGGCTGTTGTGCTGCTTCTTCTTGCCTCTGTTACTGCTGATGGTTGTGGAGACACATAAGGTGATGAAGGGTCTTGCACTACTGAAGATTGTGCGGGGGGGGGGGGGGGGGGGGGGACAAATACTGTCACATCTATAGTTGCTTAGAAGTGGTGGTCACTGCTGCAATCATTATACAGTTTTATCTAGGAGCTTGTTATGAGGGCTGAAAAGTGTAGCCAGTAGCTTATGGTCTATTAACGGATTGAATTTTATGCCAGACAGGAGTCATACCATTTTAACCATTTTATACCATAGATTACTGCTAACACCTCCTTTTTGATCTGAGAGCAGTCCATCTGCACTGCTGTCAGTGGTTTTGACATGAATACAAATGAATGTGTGACAACGTGGCACCAATACCGTATTGAAGCATATTTGAAGCATATCAGTGCTGAAGTCAGGCACATGCTTGGCAAAAGAAAATTCAAGACCATTTTTAGTTTCAGAAAGTTTGCTGACATGCATCAGAACATGCCCTTTTTGTGGAGCTCCGTTAAAGGATATATACAATTTGAGCTGTCTTAGGTGTAAATTTATTGTAATAGTTTACTTTTCCCAAAAAGATTGGAGCTTATTTGTATTATTTAATAAGGAATTATGGTTCTGCCTTGAGCAAACACAATTTTTCTTCTTTTAGAACTCATACATGTTGTGGACAAGTTTCTCCAACTTCAATGGGTTTTACTTTATTCTCTTAGTATTACATATTGGTGTTCACAAATCTGTTTGGCATTTGCAGCACAGCTGTAATTATTGCCTTATATTACTAGGTGATACCAAAACGAAAACTGGAATTATTTTGTACAAGCTATATGTTCTCAAATTATTTACAAAACAGTCTCATCCCCTTCAAAATACTCTGCATTACAACTAATACGTTTGTCCCACCAGTGCTTCCACAGCTCAAAACATTTTTTGTAGTTATCTTTAGAAATGACTGACAGTTCCTACCTCGTTTTTTCTTGATTTCTTCAATGTTGTCAAATCGGTGTCCTTTCATGCCCCTTTTCACGGGTGGAAGTAAGAAAGTCACACGGAGCCAGATCAGGCATTTAAGGTGCTCGGGGCAGCGGAACCATGCACAAGCTCTCGAATTTTTTCAATATTTTTGTCAATTCAGGCAGTTGATAGATGTCCAGGATAAGGTTTGTGATCAATTGACATGTCACCTTTGTTAAATTGAGCAAACCACTCATGCACTTGAGTTTTTCCCATAGTGTCATCTTGGTAATCAGTTTTCAACATTAAAACATTTTCAGCACCATTTTTACCGAGTAGAACATAAAGTTTCACAGCTGCACAGTGTCCACTTAAACTTGTCATAATAAAAAACGAAACGAGAACAAAACAATGGTAGCAAAAACAATCAGATGATCAGAACAAGCCAGGTCAACAACACAGTCGGCACTGAACTGGCAGTGAGTTGCACTACACACGCTTAATGGCAGAAATACGTACTACACAAGCTCTGCCCAAGGCAATGTCATTCTGCTGTCTCTCTCTCTCTCTCTCTCTCTCTCTCTCTCTCTAATCCAACCAGTACAGTCTCGACCATGCTCCAGAAGCAAGTGGAGTTTCTCTTGGGTGAGACACTTTCTCTCCCACTAGCATTCCTGCCAAATGCTAAACATTCACTCCACTACCAACACCCTGACTAAAGCTTTAGCAAGCTGAGATATGATATGGCATAAACTTTGTTCATTTACACTACCAATGTCTTAAGTCTGTAGGTATAGCCACAATCAAAAATATACTTAAAAAACACAAATTAAAGTCTGTAGGTAGAACTACTGTCACAAGCCAGTCCAGCCTCAGCTAACACCCAATGTGTTCCACCTGCGCAATGGTCTGTGACCCCTATTTTTAACTTTTCTGTTGACTGTGATGTCAGACAAGTTACATTACTCATGTCTGCACTTTGGATAATATCTTGTCCTACACTGTTTCTTTCAGTGTCAAGTCTTTCGTACTGTTGCATAAAACAATTTTACAGTCACTCTACTACTTGAAAACATATTTTTCTAGACAAACTATTTTTGCACTCCCTAGCCTTAGGACTTGAGAAGAGCATAACTGCATGTTGCTAATGGGGATGTGTCCCAAAACTACATTGTATCCCTCCACCAACACCCCAGAAACTTTCTGACACTTCGCTCTGAGCCTCTGTCTGGGTGACTTGCATTTTACTGGGCCCACAGCTGCTCACCATATGACAATGGTCCCTTCTGGCCATTTCACACCCCAAAAAACTCAATTAAAATTTAAATATCTTCCAATCCAAAGCTTGGATTATGATGCGGTTTGAACCAATCAGTCTTAAATAAAATAAAGTCCACATGCATGTTATGTTCAATCATTATTTTTTATCTTGATCTACTCTCTTCATAACGTAATATAAGTAATGGGACAGAGCTTGGTCAGTGAGATACGAGACCACTTCCACGTCGTGTGCTCTTGCTCAAGATGTGACCTCAATGTGTACTCGATGCTGGGCTCAAGAAAACTGCAATTGTTGAGCTGACAATGCAAACTGTTTTCCAGTTAACAGGTAAACGGTATTTCAAGGCATTGCATGTGATGCTCACCTGCGACTATTGTTACAATAATGTCATCTAGTTAATTTGCAGTTGAAAATAGCTTGTAGTGCTGCTCTAAGTAACAGTATGTAAAGTTAAGCAATTCCAATGGTAAATGCAAAAAGCATATTGAGCACAAGACCTGACATGTTCACTTATCTACTGGGAACTCTTAGTATGTGCACACAAGATTAATTGTAGAAAAATACTGGCTGCCGGCCAGTTTTGGTAGTAATTCTTCTGGGTGCTGAATTAGTACAGGTCAGTTTGTAATTGTATGGCAATGGCTCTCTCAAAATCACCAGAAGTTCAGATATCATCATTATGACTATATCTATCACCAAGGGCATTGACCACTTATGTACTGATAATGGATGTAGTGAAGTGCATCTAGTTCTGCATTAACTGCCTCTCTCATGTGTGAACAGAACTGGCTGAGTGTAACAGAAGCAAGATGAAGCTGAGTGTTTTAATTATATATTTGCCTGAAAATGTGTTTACAGCTGAGTTATGGTTCAAATAATTGCTCATACTTTTTATGCAACTTATCCACGTCTTTACATAGAATGATAGAGTCTGCCAAATTGATTTGGTCATATGTTCTAAAGTCCCAAAGAAAATGGTTTAAAAGTTGATATTACACAGTTTTTTTTTAACAGGGTCAGAACTGAAAGTTTTTTATGGTTACTTACAAGACACCATTCATCTTCCAGTATATTATAAATACTTAATACATTGCCCCCCTGCCTTACAAACTATCTATCGTATGGGCACTCTTGTTTGTAGCTAATCTGTGACGTAACCTACAGTGTGTCATAATAATTCTCTGTGATGTTGGACTCTGATAGGGGAAAGTGAATTCTGTTCACTTGCTGACTGCTAATCATGGTAGACACTGCAATTTTGTCCTCAAGAACTTTTATTTCAGAAGAAGCATTTTCAAATGATTTAGCCAATTGCTACACTTCAGTGGAGAAGTATCTGGTAGTTTTTCATCCTACTTCTCAGTCACCTGCTAAGCAGTCACATCCCTAATAAATGATTCAGCATAGGATTTGTTGCACTGTTTATATGCAGAATTGCACAGATGAGGTAAACCTTGTAAGTCTACAGCAAAGGCTGCTTGCTGTTTACTGGACTGCTTACTATTTTGATTTAATTTTTTTCTTACAGCTCACTTATGAGCTTGCTGGCTGTGACAATTGGTCAGAAAATAACACATTACAGAAAATATAAAACTACTTGGTTCTCCTAATTAGCAAAATATTTGCATAAGTTCATATAACTAGCTACTAGATGAAAGAAGTAAAACACATTTATGTGTTGGATCCATTACACTTCTTGCCATACAGCACTGCAGACAATGTTGCAGATTCTTTGCCTGTGACTTGACAGATTCCCTGAAAGTAGAAAGTGGTTGTGAGGAGGACACAGTGTGTTATCTTGGATGGAGAGTCATCAACAGATGTAGTAGTAACTTACAGTGCACCCCTGAGAAGTGTGCTGGGACCATTGCTATTCATTTTGTGTATGTGGAACTATGGCCACCAGAGTTCTGTCAGTTCTGGATCCATGACTAATGAACACTCGTTACAATGATGAGCAAATTTGAAGTTGCCAACTGTGTTATCATATCTTCTGGTAAACCTTCCGGGATGTAAGGTCGTGGTCCATGAAACTCTTCAGCTCCTAACGTTTCGTCCAGAGCTGCGCTGGACATCTTCAGAGGGGTGTTTCTCCTCCGGTGAGTCTTGCCGACTCACCGGAGGAGAAACACCCCTCTGAAGATGTCCAGCGCAGCTCTGGACGAAACGTTAGGAGCTGAAGAGTTTCATGGACCACGACCTTACATCCCGGAAGGTTTACCAGAAGATATGTCATCCGGTCATGAAAGCCTTCATACTATGATGTGTTATCATTCACTGATATCAAAACACAAAAATCTATTAATGAGATTGACACAGCCGAAGTGCAATCTGATGTAGCACTTGATTTGCAAGAAACAGGATTCATGAAGTGAACTCCATTGTAAATCAGAAATCAGTTGAATAGTGAAAATTGTGAAGAGTCATAAACATGAAAGAACAAAACACTTTGCCAGAGATATTGGTGGGCAAGCAGGGCCATTTTACTGATGGCCATTTGGCTCAAGGTATATAGCTTGATACTGCAGCAAGTGGTTTATTACCATGTGGCCGCAAAATTTATAGTGCACTGATGAGTCTCTTATCACATCCATATCACCTGTTTGCTGCATTGTTTCTGCAGGAATAATGTATTCTACTATGCCAACAGTTGGTTGGTCTCTGGATCACTATTGGTGTTGATATGCTGCAATACTAAATGGGACGGATAGTGTGCGGGAGGGCAAAAGAGTGATGCCAATATCTTTGTCCATTGCCTCCTGCATAACAATGTTGGAGGCCTGGCTGGTCCAGTGATTAGAAGGCTTCACTTGAGCCCACATCCAGGACTGGGTGCCAGGAGAGCCCATGGAGTTGGGCAGGACTCTGTCTCCATTGTCACCCATATCCCTGCAGAATCACAGAGCTAGAGTCAGCCCAGCTAGCAAGCAGAGTGCCAAAGTAGATTGACAAAACAATTAAACACCACATATAAGCCCAAATCATTATGAACCAAGTCCATGATACCAAAAGAGAATAAACAAGAATAGCCATTACACTGGTACTATTGTGGTGTGTGACGATAGTTCTGTAGTCAAGCAGCAAGTCATAGCGAGGTGAGCCACACAGGACTTTAATGCTGCTTACCAGTAGCAGTACATTGCTATCACAGATTCACTAGCACCTTGTGTGGGTGCAAACTGAAGGTGCCGATTTGGGTACAGCTTAAGTCAAGTTAATATCGGGACTGTGTGATACTAAATAACGTTAACAAAATTGACAATTTAAACTTTGTTGTGAGTGATGTCTGTTAGCAATGTCAATATCACTGGCTGCCTAAACTAATAGTAAGCATGTTTCCTTTTAGCATACACACAAAAAATTTCTCAAGTGGCTGGTATGACTTGTCCACATAATGAAAAGCTGTTCCCTGGGAACATGTGTTTGCTGAGGGTAGAGAGTGGCAAGAAAACTGTATTGTATAGGCAGCATAAGAAATTCTAGCTTTACAGCTTCTGAAATAAATTGCTTTCTGGAATAGAACAAGCTGAAGATTCATAATCTACAGACTAAGTGAGCATTGCGATTTGACAGACTGCATTAGCCTAGCATTCAGCTAACTGTCAAACGGCTTCCTCTGGAGCTGGAGCTGATTTTGTTTACTCTCAGAGGTATCCATTGTTAGCATTAGGCCCATTTTAGGGTGAATATTTAAGAAAGCTTGAGCTGCAGAATAACTGTAAAAATTATCCTATATTAAGAAGTTATATACAGAGAAAAAATTGAGTACAGTTCCATCAACTCAGTTTGATTGTGCTCTCTTAGTATTTACCCTTAAAACATGATTAGCCTCTTTCCTACAGAGGGAAATCATTCAATATCAGTTCCTATTAGTTTCTCTTTATTCTCCTCGGCTCAGCAGTAGTTCCGTAAGAACTGCTGTCCACATTAAACCATTCAATTACTGACAGTACTACTACATCAACAGATGTTACTTTTTCTGTGTTGAAACTTTGTGCCATACAAACTGCCCATTTCCCAGGATATCAAAAATATTGCCAAAACCTTAACAGATTGACATTAGCTGCCCTTCTTATCCGAAAGCATAATCTGTACCTTACCCACAGATACACCACACACCTGCTATTGAGATACAAAGGAGTGCCCCACTTCAGTACACAATACCATTCAGGAAAACTGGACTACATTCTTTAACTGCTTCTGATTGTACCCTAAAATGAGGAACTTCCTCCCCAACCCTCCTAAAATGATGTTCTACCCCACATCCAGCTGGCATAACACCTTTATCCATCCTTATTTCATACCTGCTCCTTCTTACATGCAACATCTTTTGCTGTTTACATAAGCACCACTATTAATCAGCTGCCCCTTGCTTTCAAGATGGTATAACATTTCTTCGATACTGAATTAGTTGCTTAATTTAATGTGGTATACTTTGCTATTTGTCTATGAATCCACATAATCTACAGTTTTGGCCTCGTGTGTGAGTCAGGTCCTTCCCTCCTCCCACATCCTATCAGCAACTTGTTCTTTGCCTCATTCTTCGAGGGAGGGCCTTGCCTAGTCACTTGTGCCTCACTTCCAGCATGAGCAGTGGCTCCCCATATGAACCATGGATCTTACTGAGGTAGGTAATGATACAGATGGCCGTACCATACATGCAACCACAACAGAGGGTTATATGTGAAGTGGCCAGGCAAACATGTGGTTCCTGAAGAGGTGCAGTAGCCTTTACAGTGGTATCAGGAACAACAATCTGAATGACTGACTGATATGGCCTTGTTATGTTAGCTAATGTGGCCTTGTTGTACTGGTACTATGAATGACTGAAAGCAAGGGGAAACTACAGTTATGATATTTCATGACTGCGTGCAGCTCTTGTGTATGGTTAAATGATGATGGCATCCTCTTAAGTAAAATATTCTGGAGGTAAGATATTCCCCCATTTGGATCTCCAAAAGGGTTACTCAGGAGGATTGCAGGTTGAAGGTGAAATGTTAGAAGTGTTGATAGGGTTAGAGAAATTAAAACTTGAGGTGGATAGGTTGAAGTTAGAATGAATGGGTATTAGTGAAGTGCAATGGTAGGATTTATGTGACTTCGGGTCAGGTGAGTGCAGAGTTACAAATACAAAGTAAAATATGACTAATCCAGGAGTAGGTCTAATAATGAATAAGAAAATGGGAGTGTGGGTAAGCTATTATGAACAGCCTGGTAAACAGCTTATTGTAGTCGAGATAGACTTGCGCCATAAGATGTGGGGATTCGGGTTCCACTTAGTAGGTGAGGGGTCCATTACACAAAGGAGGTTGCTAAACCAATAGCAGTGGCTATGTGGAATGGGCTGACATTTTTTAGGCTAGAGGGTTCCAGGAAAGTACAAACAGAGCTTCAGTACCAAAGGGTACAGAGCAAACACAGGATGAGGGTGGACTTAATAACATTTGACATTACAGTTGTAAGTTGTTGTAGCTGTGTTGGGAAAGAATCAGACTTCCAAGCACTAATAGGAAGCACTGAAACTCAAATTATTATAGGTACTGAAGGTGCTTAAAACTGTAGATAAGTTCAGGTGAAATTTGGTGATCAGGAAGGACAGATTAAATACAGTGTGTTTCTTTGCTGTTGGAAGAGGTCTATCTTGTAGTGAAATAGAAGTAGATAGTTCCTGTGAGTTTGTATGAATAGAGTTTATACTTGACAGCTGTAATAAATTAGGTTAAAATGAAACTTAAATCTCATTTTGAATCGGTATCTCACCCATACAGTTGTAGTTGGTGCTGACTTCAATCTCCCCTTAATGTAAATATGTCTTTATAGTCAGTGGTACACACAAAACTTCATCTGAAATTGTACTAAATGCTTTCTCTGAAAATTATTTTGAACAGTTAGTTTAGGAGACCGCTTGAAGTGTAAATTATTGCAAAAAATACTTGAACTCTTAGCAAAAAATATTCCTGAGCAAATTCAGAGAACCGTGATGTATGTAGGGAATAGTGACCACAAGGTTGTTGTAGCAGGACTGAGTACTGTAACATCCAAATCCACCAGAAATTAATGCAAAATACACCTATTTAAAAAAGCAGATAAAAATTCTCTTGATGCCATCCTAAGAGACACTCTCCATGCCTTCCAATTTAACTATGTAAGCGGAGACCAGATGTGGCTTAAATTCAAAGAAATAATATTGATGGCAATTGAGAGATTTATACCAAGTAAATTAATAAGAGATTAAACATATTCGTAGTACACAAAACAGGTCAGAATACTGTTGCAGAAGCAATTTGGGGTGGGGGGTTGCGCAAAATTTATTGCTGTCTTAAATGCGAGATGCTTTCAATAGCTCCCACAGTTAAACTCTGTCTCAAAATCTGGCAGCAAATTCACAGAGATTCTGATCATATTTAAAGTAGACCAGCAGCAAGACACAATCAATACCTTCACAGTGCAATTATTCTGATGTTACTAATGACTGTACTACTAGAGCAGAATTACTAAACATGGTTTTCTGAAATTCCTTCACCGAGGATGCAGAGTAAATATTGCAGAATTTGAATGAAGAAGAGCTGCCAACATTAGTAATTTAGAAGTAGATATCCTCAGTGCAGTGAAACAATTTAAATCACTTAATAAAAACAAGTCATCTGGTCCAGACAATAAACCAATTAGGTTTCTTTCAGAGGATGCTGATACAATAGGTGTATATTTAATCATATACAAACAACCACCTGCTTGATGAAAGATCAGTCCCTGAAGAGTGGATGGTTGCACAGGTCATCCCAGTACTCAGGAATGGAAATCAGAGTAAGGTGCTGAATTGCGAATCCATATCACAAATGTTGATATGCAGTACAATTTTGGAACATATACTGTGTTCAAACATTACAATTTACCGTGAAGAAAATGATTTATTGACAAATAGATAATATGTATTCAGAAAATATTTTTCTTGTGAAACACAACTAACTCTTTATTCTCATGAAGTAATGAGTGCTATTGATTGCAAATTTCAAATTGATTCCATATTTTTAGATTTCCAGAAGGCTTTTAACACGATTCCTCACAAACAACTTCTTATCAGACTGTGTGCATGTGGAGTGTCATCTCAGTTGTGTAACTGGATTCATGATTTCCTCTCAGAAAGGTTACAGTGCTTAGTAATTGATGGAAAGTTGTCAAATAAAACAAAAGTGATATCTGGCATTCCCCAGGGAAGTGTTATAGGCCCTCTGCTGTTCCTAATCCATGGGTGCGAATCAGGAAGTCTTTGCCCCTCTCCCCCTTTTTTTAGCCTAATTACTGCTGTTAATGTGAAGTCAACATATCCATTCGCAGAAGGGTCTTTCTTGGACTGGCCTGACGTTATCTCCTGGTAAATCTACGACACAGTGCTGCTCTTAGTTGTTGAAAATGGTGGTTGGACATCTCATGTCCACAGATTAGGAGCAACAAAATGTGATGCGTTTTCTATGAAGTCAAGGACAAATGCCGATCGAAATCCACAGGGAAATGCAGCCTATGTATGGTGAAGGTGTCTCATGTTGGGAAATGTGAGGTGGTGTGAATTTGCAAAAAGTTGTGAAGACCTGGATGACTATGAGTATTTGGGGAGGCTGTGTTCTTCACTGAGTGAGAGCAGATTGGCATGTGTACTTCCTGGACGTTTCTTGGGAGTCTGGTGTTTCGTATGGGAGTGTGTACGACATTGTAATGGAAGACCTCCTGTTGGGGCTGCCTAAGTAGTTTGATGACATGATGAAAGGTAAGCGAATGATTGCTTCACTGAATCGCCTACAACAGTATGCTGAGGGAGGTGGCAAGTTTCCTGGACCACACTGATACCAGCAATGAAAAGTGGATACTGCATTTCATCCCAGAAACAAAGGATGGTGTGGAAACATCTGGGTTTACTTGTGACAATAAAATTCCATTCGGTGCCATCTGTTTGAAAAAATGATGTTAACAGTCCTCTGTGATCACCATGGATTGCTCCTGCTAGATTTTGTGCAACTAGGTACAGCCGTTAATGCCGACTAGGTACAGCTGTCAGTGCCAACAGTTATTGTTGCACACTGTGTGGTTATGCTCCACCACAATGTGAGCCTGCATGTGACAATCAGAACTGCCAACAAGCTCCAGTCATTTCCCTGGGAGAGTATAAAATGGCTAAGCAGGAATGGCTAGAGGACAAATACAAGGCTGTAGAAGCATGTAGAACTTTGAGAAAGATCAATACCATCTATAAAATGATAAAAAAGAGAACTTTGGAGATGACATTCCTTCCGAGTTATTGAGATTCTTGAGAGAGCAGACTATGACAAAATAGTTCACCTGATGTGTAAGAAATATGAGACAGGTGATATATCTGCAGACTTCAAGAAGAATGTAAAAATTTCAATTCCAAAGAATTGTGTGTTGACATTATTTACAGAAGAGTTGAAAAACTGGTAGAACCTGACCTCAGAGATCAGTTTGGGTTCCATAAAATTTAGAAACAAAACTTATCTTAGAAGATGGTTAAAAAAGATAAACCTACATTATAGCATTTGTAGACTTAAAGAAAGCTTTTGACAATGTTCATTGGAATTCACACTTTGAAATTTTGAAGGGAGCTGGGGTAAAACACGGGGAGTGAAAGAGAAAAAGGTTATGCTGATAAGCCAAAACATTGTGACCACTGTTCACTGCAGTGTTGGATGCCACCTGATGGTGTTGCAGGCATGTGGCACATAAAAAAAGTATGTAAGTGGAGCATACACAGATGGGGGATCACCCTAGTGAAAATATGAGCTGCAAATGGGAAAATCCATTGAGATAAGTGACATTGGCAAAGGGCAGATTATTATTACGCACAGCCTGTAAATGAGTATCTCGAAAGCAGCGAAGCCAGTTCAGTGTTCGTGTGCTATTGTCATGAGCATCTACAGAAAGAGGTAGAAGGACAGTGAAACTACAGCCAGATGCTAAATAATTGAAAGTCCACGACTCTTCACAGAACTTGGGGTTCAGAGGCTTGTCTGCTCTGTAAAGTAGGATAGATGGTAATCTGTGGCATCTCTGCCAGAAGAGCAGAAGTCTTTCAGAGCACAGCATTCATTGCACATTGTTGAAGGTGGAGCTTCTGGTACCGTGCGCCGCGGAATTTGAATGCCTGCCAGTCGTCATGGACGTCGAAGACCCCTAGAGGTCTCTGCACCATCGCGCCGTAAGCTGTGGCAGTGCGGCCTCCTGGCCCGCATTTAGAGTGAGGGCAGCACAGTGGAACACGTGGTTGCAGCAGCCAGTAGCGACGTCCCCGATAGAGTACTTAAGCGCCTGCCTCTCGCTCAGCCTGCCAGTCTAACCTTGCGTACGTCTCAGGACATATCGCATTGCTTTAGACAGCTTATTTACTTTTGTGTTTTGTTTAGAGTGGACATGGTTGTCTAGTTAGGTTTTCTTGACTCTGTTGTTTCGTTCTTGTTGTTGTCGTAAGATCCTTCATTGGTTGTGTCCGTCCTCTCCCGTTGTGTTGTTGTTCATGGGCTGCTCCACGGGTCCCGCTGCGTTTTCCGTCACTTCATTCCCGCGACTGTTCTGGTCGCCATTACAACATAACTCTGCAGTGGACTGTCCCTATGTGTTCACATTTTTGCCCAATGATATTGTCAATTATTATTGCAGTGGGCATGGGGTCATCAGGATTTGACTGTCAATGAATGGAAATGTGTCGGCTCATGGGTTAATCACATTTTTTCTACTCTAGGCCACTGGTCATTTCCACAAACACTATCATCAAGGTGAATGGTGACTCAAAATGTGCAGCACACCATGGTCGCAGGCTGGTGGAAGCAGTATTATGCTATGGGAGACATTCTCCTGCACTGGCATGAGACCTGTGGTGGTATTCAAAGACATGCTGATAGCTGTGAACCACCTTCATCCTTGATGTCTTCCCCAATGGGGATGTCATCTTTCAGTAGTGTAATTGTCCATGTCTCGGTGTCAGAACCGTGCTACAGGGGTTTGAGGAGCATTATAGTGAACTCATGTTGATGCCTTGGTGACCAAATTCACCTGATGTAAATCCTGTGGAACCCATCTGGGTGACTATCAGGCACCATCACTGCATAAGCACATCAGTGGCCTGTTTCTTATGTGGATTACATGACTTGTGCGTAGACATCTAAGGCCACATACCTCCATAAACCTACCAATGAACTATCGGATCCCTGAAATGCAGAATCAGTTACGTATTTTGTTCCAAAGGTGGACAAACAAACTCTTAAGCAGGTGGTCTTAATGTTTTGGCTCATCAGTGTATATACAACTTGTACAGAAATCCGACGGCACATATAAGAGTCAAAGGGTATGAAAGGGAAGCAGTGGTTCAGAAGGGAATGAGACATGGCTATTGGTTTTTTTAACTTGTGTGTGTTATTCAATCTGTACCATGAGCAAGCAAAAAGGGAAGCCAAAAGCACAATTTGGAGAAGGCATTAAAGTACAGGGAGAAAAGATGAAAACTTTGAGGGTTGTTGATAACATTGTAATTCTGTCAGTGACAGCAAAGGACTTGGGAAGAGCAATCTATTGGGATGGAGAGTATATTGAAAGGAGTATATAAGATGTATATCAGCAGAAGATAAGTAAGGGTAATGGAATGTAGTTGAATTAGATTAGGAAATGACACACTAAACATAGAGGAGTTTTACTCTTTGGGCAGTGAAATAACTGATGATGGCTGAGGCAGAGAAGATATAAAATGTAGACTGGCAATGGCAGCAAAAGTGTTTCTGAGAAAGGGAAATTTGTTAACATCAAAAATAAAGTTGTTAGGCAGTCTTTTTCTGAAGGTATTTGTCTGAAGTGTACCCTTGTACAGAGGGGAAATATGGATAAGCAGTTGAGATGTGTGGAGAATAGGAGCTTTAGGAATGTGAGACTATAGAAGAATGCTGAAGATCAGATTGCTGGATTGTATAACTAATGAGGTGATACTGAACTGAACTGGGGAGAAAAGAAATTTATTACACAATTTGACTAAAAGTAGGGATCAGTTCACAGGAAACATTCAGAGGCATAAAGGTATTGTTAATTTGGTGTTGGAGGGAAGTGTGTGCGCATGTGTGTGAGGGTGGGAAGGGAAGCAAAAATTGTAGAGGGAGATGAAGGCACAACTACAGTAAGCAGATTCATATGGATTCCCATTAAAGTAGTTATTTGGAGATGAAAAGACTTGCACAGGATAGACAAGCATGGAGGGCTGCATAAAACCAGTCTCCAGACTAAAGGCAACAAAAACAACATGTATTGAATGTTTTTCGATTCCAATCTTTGATCACTATATTAATTCCTTTGACAATGATCAGTTTCAGTCAGTAATGACCATCATCAGATCTGTTTTACGGCTTTATCACATTAGGACATGGTGTAGAACAGATTTGAAGATGGTCATTACTGACTGAAACCGGTCATCGTCAAAGGAATTAATATTGTGATCAAAGACTGGAATAGAAAAACATTTGACAGTATTGGATCACCGTTCATATTCGTGTGACCATGTAGCAGCTGGTGAAATGTGTATTGAGCCTTTTTCTTTCTGGCTTTGTATCTATTTTTAATCTACAACTTAAGGCCAGTGATCACTTGAAACTAAATTGTGGTTCAAGGCAGTTACATCATGTACAATTCCTTTATTGTTTGATAATGCATCAACTTCACTTTTAGTTCCATTTGATCCTTGCAATGTTAGTTTTCTGTTTGCTTGCTTATGAAAGAATGTAGTAAGGGCAAACATGTTCCCAAAAAATTCTACTAATGTATGGCCTATCAGTTTTGGTATCATATCAGATGATTCTTACAGAATAATCTTTCATAGATTTTATCCTACTTTTGCATTAAAGTCCCACGTGATCATATCGTAGCAGCAATTACTCTCATTTATCCATTTCTGTAACACTTTGTAGAGTTGCTTTTCATTGAAACTTGAGCACATGTCGAATGGTTTCAGTGTAGTAACTTTCAGGTTCTCTCATTTATTTTTACAAGCTTTTATATACTCTCTTTAATGCGGGCTATTAGTATATATCATCACTGTGTGTTACTATTGATCGTCTGTAAAACTTTATTACAAAAAAATTGTTATCATATGTCAGTGACAATTTTGTAAGAAATTTGTTTTATTCTGTATAGAACTGGAAACATGACACATCTAACATCATTGTAAAATATGATCTATGGACAAAATAATAAACTAAACCAAACTGATATCTTAATATTTTTTTTTATTTTCTCGCTTACAATAAAACCTACACCTATATCCCACCTCCACTCTGTTCCACTATAATAAAATATTTTCTGCTTCGCTTCTTCTAATCCTATAAACCAGAGCCCGTTGGAATACCTTTCAGATTCTACAGTATACTGAAATTGTGACTTTGTTAGTCCCTCTTTTAAACATAGTATAATGAAGATCCCTTGGACGAGAAAATGCAACCAGTAGTTGGAAGGCAGCACAGATCACTCTCATCTAAAAGATGGGTACAAAACTATTGCCCATTATCCCTGACAGCCATCTGTTTTAGAATCTTAGAAGAACAAAAGTAGTAAGATATCTCAGACAGAATGACCTCCTCCATTAAAAAAAAGTCATGTAAAACTTGACTCATGACTGCCTCATGTAACAGTCTGGAGAGGAGGATGCAGTATGTTATCTCAGAGGGAGAGCCCTAGTCAGGTAGAAGTAACTTCAGGGACACCTCTGGTAAGTATGTTGGGACCCTTATTGTATATTATTAATGATCTGGCAGACAGTATTAATAATAACTTCATACTTTTTCCAGATGCTGCAGTTATCTATAATGTAATACTGATAGGTGCAAAGTACCAGCACATTCCATATTAAT
Source organism: Schistocerca serialis cubense (assembly GCF_023864345.2). Taxonomy (NCBI): domain Eukaryota; kingdom Metazoa; phylum Arthropoda; class Insecta; order Orthoptera; family Acrididae; genus Schistocerca; species Schistocerca serialis. Next base: position 28,083,828 of record NC_064642.1, read on the forward strand.
CAGGCTAAGTGCCATGAGCCTCGTAAGCAGTTCACACCAGCATGGGTAGATGATATGTGTGCAAAGTCTATGGATCTTTGTAGTTTCAAAGGGGTTCTGTGCCATTGTGTTGAGAGATAATATAACTGCCCAGATCACAGTTTCCTCCAATGTGACTATGACTGGTGTTACAGAGAAGCACAAGAAAGTCACAAAGGCATACTTACCTGATGAGAAGCCCATAATTTCCAAAACATTCAAGAGGCAGATGATGAACTGTTGAACTTGAAGCACATTGAGATCACTAAACTCGTGGCAGTAAGGGTAGAAGCTGAAAACCGTGGAGAAAAAAAAATTGTCAGTGAACTCGAGCCATGGTCAAAAGTGAAAAGATAAAGGGAATTGGCTATGGTAGATTATTTGCCAGTTAAAAATCACCAAGAGTTTTACTGTAAGCTTTGTAAGTAAGTTGATGTACCAGTTTTTGGTGCAAAAGTCATAAGACAAACATTTTTGTAACAAAAAATGATTTGTTTGTTATAACTTACGACTTTACATTACTTTGAAGAATGTAGTTGCAAGAGATAATCTATGGCACTTGTCCCCTTTCACAAAATTTATTTTTAATATTGTCATAAAGGAAGCAGGTATATATATTTTTTATGATAATTTCCTTTGAAAAGCTTCATGTCAAATGTATATAGAGAGTCCTCTATGTGCAATGCGCATGCAATGTCTAATTAAACAGTTTTTCTCAAATAACTGATTTCTTGTTTTTGGTGCTCAGCCTCTTTGATAATTCAAGGCTTCAAATAAGCAGTCAGATGTTGATAAGGTCTCACAGTGGTGCAAATATATATATTGCTCAAGCGAGTGTAGCCCATACAAGATAGGACTAACATGGATATCGAATGTGTACAAAGAAGGCAGCACAAATGCTCACAGATTTCTTTGACTCATGGGAGAGTGTCATGGAGGTGCTGAAAAATCTGGACTGGCAGACACTTGAAAATAGATGCCAACTCTCACATGGAAGCCTATGTTCAAAGTTTCAAAGCCCTGTCCAGTATTGAGAGAGAAATTAAGGAGTATACTATGATCTCCCACATGTAGCTGCTGTAAGGACCACAAAGACTGGATTGCACTAGCTACAGCATGTACAGTAGCATTTAATTGGCCGTTTCATCTGTACAACATATGCAAATGGGACAGAAAGAAACTGTGAAACTTGGTACAGTGGGAAGTACCCCCTGCCATGCACTCCATAGTGGTTTGGAGAGTATGGATCTAAATATAGATCCTCATCTGATTTTATTCAGCTCCTCTTCCAATGGCACCAACCTCTCTCCAGATCCTAAAGTTCTGCAATTTATTTCCACAACAAAAAAATTCAGAGAACAAAATCAAAATTAACTTGGAATGTGCTAAGAAGGAGGAGCTCTTCTCTCTAGCAATTTTCTGAACATTAATGGTTCAGAATTAGTTGACAGTAAAGAAATAGTTGAAACCTGTGACAAACGTGTTGCAGTTATCTCTGAAAACCTTTATTCATCACAGCTGCAGTGTTCCATATCTATAACCGGTATAAAAGTTTAATTTTTAAACTTTTGCATCTCAAAAAGATTGTAGTGATTCATTAGATGATACCACAAATATATTGAACAATAACATCCATGTACCTTTTAGTCATATACATGTAGCCACCAAAAAATTTAAATAAATAGAAAAATATATTGTTGTTGTTTGAAGAGTAATAATTGTCTAGGTACTGATAGTATCTCCAGAAAACTATTGATAGCATGCTGTAATAATATATGCAAGTTGTTCATTAATATATTCAACACTTCTGCATCAAGAAATATTTCCAGAGATAATGATAAATGCTGTTGTTGACCACTTTACATATTCAGGAATGCACTGACAGTTGCAAACTATCATTTCCTTCTTGAAAATACTTTCAAAAGTTTCCAAACAGTATTGTATCACTTGGTTGTGGACCATCCTGCAAAATACAATTTGACCTTTAGAAACATTTCTGTACATAAAAAGCCATTTATAATTATCAAACCATGTCATGTGTTATTAAACAGTAGTAAGTTGCCAGTCAGAATTTCTGTAATCTGGCCAAGTCATTTAATTGAGCAGATAAACAGATACTCACAGAATGCCTGCCATTCTGGAATCATGAGGGCAGTAGCTAATTTGTAAAAATCATACCTTGAAGGTAGAACATAGAAGACTGTTCTAGATGTCTCAAACAGCACTTTAGGGGATGCTGTGGCCTCTGAGTGAGGTGTAGTACAGCCTGGCATTACTCAGGAAATGTTACTGTTTCTTACATGTACTAACAATGTACCTTTTTCAGTATGCAAAAAAGGCAACTTTACTTTGTTTGTTTATGACAAAGCATTCTGGTTGATAATTCCCTACTGATGGCTTAGAATGTAATTTCAGTGACAAGCTCAAGGAATCTGTGGTGTGTCTCTCTGCCAACTCTCAATAAACCTAAATAAAACTAGTTTCTACAAAATGTTCTTTAAGTTGTGTTCTGGAGCTTTGATATGTTGTATGAAAAACTCTTCTTATATACCAGAAGCTGCTATAAAATAATACTTGATTCTGCTCAACTAATTCTGACATACCATCATCCTCTGCCAGACTTTACAGCTGAAAGTGATATAAAACTTGTTTCCATGATTAAGTTGTACCTCAAATATATATAAGCTGTCTGACAACAAGAGTAAAGTGCCCAGAAGGGGAGGAGGAAACAAAATGAAACTTCATAGGTTGAGAGGGTATGTAATGTTAATTCAGTAATTACAAAAATGAGTCAAATGTACAAAGAATTTGCTGGTGTGAGCCCACTTACCAGTGTGATGTTGCTCGTTGTCTGGCCTGAATGCACAGGCAAGCTGGCCTACAACTGTTTGTAACTGGTCCTTGATATCCTGAATATTAGCCATGTGATGGAGTTGACATCTTAGATTGCGCCACACATGTTCTATTAAAGCAGATCTGGAAATCTTGCTGACCGTGGTAGTACCTGAACATCTTACAGACACTTCATATCCTGGATACTGGTACTGAGACAGAGTGACGTCGAAACTGGTCCCACACATGTGCTATCAGGGACAGGCCTGAGAATCTTGCAGGCTGCAGGAGTACCTCAAAATCACCTAGATAGTCCATAGAAGTTTGTGCTGTGTGTGGACAATCATTGTCCTGTTCAAAAATGGCACCACGATACTGTTGCATGAGAGGTAATACATGAGGACACATTTTCTACATCTACTTAATATTCCTCAGGCCATCCTACAGTACATGGCAGAGGGTACCTTGTACCACAACTAGTCATTTCCTTTCCTGTTCCACTTGCGAATGGACTGAGGGGAAAAACAACTCCGTAAATGCCTCTGTATGAGCTGTAAGTTCTCTTATGTTGTTACATAAAATGTACAATGGCAGCAGTAGAATCCGTCTACAGTTAGACGCATAGGTTGGTTCTCTAAACTTTCTCAGTAGTGTTTAAAGAACATCATCTTCCCTCAATGGATTGCCATTTAATTCACGCTTGTGTGTTGATTGAACCTACCAGAAAGAAATCTGGCATCATGCCTCTGAATTGCTTCGATGTCTTCCTTAATGAAAGTGATGGTGATTCCAAACATTCAAGCAGTACTCAAGATTGGGTTGCACTAGTGATCTACATGCAGTTTCCTTTAAAGATGAGCTACACTTTCCTAATATTCTTCCAAAAACCTGAAGTGACCATTCACCTTCCCTACTACAGATAGCCTTGATGTCCACAATCAATCAATAAACACAGTAGTCAACACTTTCTGTACTCTCACAAAGAAGTCATCTCTATAATTCATGTTCCGATTCAGAAGTTCAGTGTACACTGCTTTCCATGTTTCTTTGTGGGCATCTGTCAACATTCTGGGAACCCATCTTTTTAACCTTTTTCAGCTTCAACTTTCTCAATATACTGAACACACTCACTTCTCCTATTCCCACTCGGGTTGACAATTCATTCACTGCTATGCATTTGTCAGCCAAAATGAGACTGTAATTATACTGTCCATGGTCAGGAGCCTGTGCAGTGCTCAGTCTGCTACTGCATGAGAGATCCCGAGTATTGGTGTGCCCACTTTTACCAGATCATTTGGTTGCCGAATGACTGAGCAGCTTTACATTTGCAATGCAAGTACTATCAACTGCAACTGCAACTGTAACTGACATGGACACGTGAAAAGTAGCACATACAAGCTACATTGAATTCATTATTAGGTTTATATATAAAAACAAAGATGAGGTGACTTACCGAACAAAAGGGCTGGCAGGTCGATAGACACACAAACAAACACAAACATACACACAAAATTCAAGCTTTTGCAACAAACTGTTGCCTCATCAGGAAAGAGGGAAGGAGAGGGGAAGACGAAAGGAAGTGGGTTTTAAGGGAGAGGGTAAGGAGTCATTCCAATCCCGGGAGCAGAAAGACTTACCTTAGGGGGAAAAAAGGACAGGTATACACTCGCACACACGCACATATCCATCCACACATACAGACACAAGTAGACATATTTAAAGACAAAGAGTTTGGGCAGAGATGTCAGTCGAGGCAGAAGTGTAGAGGCAAAGAAGTTGTTGAAAGACAGGTGAGGTATGAGTGGCGGCAACTTGAAATTAGGGGAGATTGAGGCCTGGCGGATGACGAGAAGAGAGGATATACTGAAGGGCAAGTTCCCATCTCCGGAGTTCGGATAGGTTGGTGTTGGTGGGAAGTATCCAGATAACCCGGACGGTGTAACACTGTGCCAAGATGTGCTGGCTGTGCACCAAGGCATGTTTAGCCACAGGGTGATCCTCATTACCAACAAACACTGTCTGCCTGTGTCCATTCATGCGAATGGACAGTTTGTTGCTGGTCATTCCCACATAGAATGCATCACAGTGTAGGCAGGTCAGTTGGTAAATCACGTGGGTGCTTTCACACGTGGCTCTGCCTCTGATCGTGTACACCTTCCGGGTTACAGGACTGGAGTAGGTGGTGGTGGGAGGGTGCATGGGACAGGTTTTGCATCGGGGGCGGTTACAAGGATAGGAGCCAGAGGGTAGGGAAGGTGGTTTGGGGATTTCATAGGGATGAACTAACAGGTTACAAAGGTTAGGTGGACGGCGGAAAGACACTCTTGGCGGAGTGGGGAGGATTTCATGAAGGATGGATCTCATTTCAGGGCAGGATTTGAGGAAGTCGTATCCCTGCTGGAGAGCCACATTCAGAGTCTGGTCCAGTCCCGGAAAGTATCCTGTCACAAGTGGGGCACTTTTGTGGTTCTTCTGTGGGGGATTCTGGGTTTGAGGGGACGAGGAAGTGGCTCTGGTTATTTGCTTCTGTACCAGGTCGGGAGGGTAGTTGCGGGATGCGAAAGCTGTTTTCAGGTTGTTGGTGTAATGATTCAGGGATTCCGGACTGGAGCAGATTCGTTTGCCACGAAGACCTAGGCTGTAGGGAAGGGACCGTTTGATGTGGAATGGGTGGCAGCTGTCATAATGGAGGTACTGTTGCTTGTTGGTGGGTTTGATGTGGACGGACGTGTGAAGTTGGCCATTGGACAGGTGGAGGTCAACGTCAAGGAAAGTGGCATGGGATTTGGAGTAGGACCAGGTGAAACTGATGGAACCAAAGGAGTTGAGGTTGGAGAGGAAATTCTGGAGTTCTTCTTCACTGTGAGTCCAGATCATGAAGATGTCATCAATAAATCTGTACCAAACTTTGGGTTGGCAGACTTGGGTAACCAAGAAGGCTTCCTCTAAGCGACCCATGAATAGGTTGTCGTACGAGGGGGCCATCCTGGTGCCCATGGCTGTTCCCTTTAATTGTTGGTATGTCTGGCCCTCAAAAGTGAAGAAGTTGTGGGTCAGGATGAAGCTGGCTAAGGTGATGAGGAAAGAGGTTTTAGGTAGGGTGGCAGGTGATCGGCGTGAAAGGAAATGCTCCATCGCAGCGAGGCCCTGGACGTGCGGAATATTTGTGTATAAGGACGTGGCATCAATGGTTACAAGGATGGTTTCTGGGGGTAACAGATTGGGTAAGGATTCCAGGCGTTCAAGGAAGTGGTTGGTGTCCTTGATGAAGGATGGGAGACTGCATGTAATGGGTTGAAGGTGTTGATCTACGTAGGCAGAGATACGTTCTGTGGGGGCTTGGTAACCAGCTACAATGGGGCGGCCGGGATGATTGGGTTTGTGGATTTTAGGAAGAAGGTAGAAGGTAGGGGTGCGGGGTGTCGGTGGGGTCAGGAGGTTGATGGAGTCAGGTGAAAGGTTTTACAGGGGGCCTAAGGTTCTGAGGATTCCTTGAAGCTTCGCCTGGACATCGGGAATGGGGTTACCTTGGCAAACTTTGTATGTGGTGTTGTCTGAAAGCCCTCGTCAAAGATTTACTGTCCTACACTCGTACTCTCTGCTGGAAGTATCACTTTGCCACGAAGAAAAATGATCCTAATCCTACTCCTAATGATCCGACTCCTCAAGACACCATCCAAATTGAACCCTGCCTGGAACAGTTCCGTCCTCCGTCACAGCGGGACCCACCTCCTCTTCCTCAAAATCACCCTCTCCAAACCTTCCAGGAATTTCTGACTTCCAGCCTTGCATCTCAATCCTTCTTAAAAAACCTTAATCCTACACCCAACATCACCACTGCTGAAGCCCAGGCTATCCGTGATCTGAAGGCTGATCGATCCATCGTCATTCTTCCGGCGGACAAGGGTTCCACGACCGTGGTACTTGATCGTCGGGAGTATGTGGCTGAGGGACTACGTCAGGTTTCAGACAACACTACATACAAAGTTTGCCAAGGTAATCCCATTCCCGATGTCCAGGCGGAGCTTCAAGGAATCCTCAGAACCTTAGGCCCCCTGCAAAACCTTTCACCTGACTCCATCAACCTCCTGACCCCACCGACACCCAGCACCCCTACCTTCTACCTTCTTCCTAAAATCCACAAACCCAATCATCCCGGCCGCCCCATTGTAGCTGGTTACCAAGCCCCCACAGAACGTATCTCTGCCTACGTAGATCAACACCTTCAACCCATTACATGCAGTCTCCCATCCTTCATCAAGGACACCAACCACTTCCTTGAACGCCTGGAATCCTTACCCAATCTGTTACCCCCGGAAACCATCCTTGTAACCATTGATGCCACGTCCTTATACACAAATATTCCGCACGTCCAGGGCCTCGCTGCGATGGAGCATTTCCTTTCACGCCGATCACCTGCCACCCTACCTAAAACCTCTTTCCTCATCACCTTAGCCAGCTTCATCCTGACCCACAACTTCTTCACTTTTGAGGACCAGACATACCAACAATTAAAGGGAACAGCCATGGGTACCAGGATGGCCCCCTCGTACGCCAACCTATTCATGGGTCGCTTAGAGGAAGCCTTCTTGGTTACCCAAGTCTGCCAACCCAAAGTTTGGTACAGATTTATTGATGACATCTTCATGATCTGGACTCACAGTGAAGAAGAACTCCAGAATTTCCTCTCCAACCTCAACTCCTTTGGTTCCATCAGTTTCACCTGGTCCTACTCCAAATCCCATGCCACTTTCCTTGACGTTGACCTCCACCTGTCCAATGGCCAACTTCACACGTCCGTCCACATCAAACCCACCAACAAGCAACAGTACCTCCATTATGACAGCTGCCACCCATTCCACATCAAACGGTCCCTTCCCTACAGCCTAGGTCTTCATGGCAAACGAATCTGCTCCAGTCCGGAATCCCTGAATCATTACACCAACAACCTGAAAACAGCTTTCGCATCCCGCAACTACCCTCCCGACCTGGTACAGAAGCAAATAACCAGAGCCACTTCCTCGTCCCCTCAAACCCAGAATCCCCCACAGAAGAACCACAAAAGTGCCCCACTTGTGACAGGATACTTTCCGGGACTGGACCAGACTCTGAATGTGGCTCTCCAGCAGGGATACGACTTCCTCAAATCCTGCCCTGAAATGAGATCCATCCTTCATGAAATCCTCCCCACTCCGCCAAGAGTGTCTTTCCGCCGTCCACCTAACCTTTGTAACCTGTTAGTTCATCCCTATGAAATCCCCAAACCACCTTCCCTACCCTCTGGCTCCTATCCTTGTAACCGCCCCCGATGCAAAACCTGTCCCATGCACCCTCCCACCACCACCTACTCCAGTCCTGTAACCCGGAAGGTGTACACGATCAGAGGCAGAGCCACGTGTGAAAGCACTCACGTGATTTACCAACTGACCTGCCTACACTGTGATGCATTCTATGTGGGAATGACCAGCAACAAACTGTCCATTCGCATGAATGGACACAGGCAGACAGTGTTTGTTGGTAATGAGGATCACCCTGTGGCTAAACATGCCTTGGTGCACAGCCAGCACATCTTGGCACAGTGTTACACCGTCCGGGTTATCTGGATACTTCCCACCAACACCAACCTATCCGAACTCCGGAGATGGGAACTTGCCCTTCAGTATATCCTCTCTTCTCGTCATCCGCCAGGCCTCAATCTCCCCTAATTTCAAGTTGCCGCCACTCATACCTCACCTGTCTTTCAACAACTTCTTTGCCTCTACACTTCTGCCTCGACTGACATCTCTGCCCAAACTCTTTGTCTTTAAATATGTCTACTTGTGTCTGTATGTGTGGATGGATATGTGCGTGTGTGCGAGTGTATACCTGTCCTTTTTTCCCCCTAAGGTAAGTCTTTCTGCTCCCGGGATTGGAATGACTCCTTACCCTCTCCCTTAAAACCCACTTCCTTTCGTCTTCCCCTCTCCTTCCCTCTTTCCTGATGAGGCAACAGTTTGTTGCGAAAGCTTGAATTTTGTGTGTATGTTTGTGTTTGTTTGTGTGTCTATCGACCTGCCAGCGCTTTTGTTCGGTAAGTCACCTCATCTTTGTTTTTATATATAATTTTTCCCACGTGGAATGTTTCCTTCCATTATATTGATATCATTATTAGGTTTGGTATTGTTTTTTTTTTTGGGATAACTCTACAAACATAGTGCATATACTAAAAATACAGAAAAAAGTCATTCAAAATATGTGCACTGCAAATCACAAAGAACCATGTCGACCATTATTTAGTAAACTTAAAATAATAACTCTGCCATCCTTATACATGTATGAGATTATTATATTTTTATACACCAGACATGAATTATTTTGTCCATTCACGTGATACTATAAACAATGAAAATTTTATGCTCCCACCCACCGCCTCAGACTGTATGCCTAAGGACCTCAAGACATGGGAATGAAATCTGTAATAAATTAAAAGGGAACAATCTGATGCAGATGAATTTAGGTCCACTTAAAAGGAAGCTATATGAGGTACTGACACTGAAGTGTTATTGCTCAGTGGATGAATTCACGCAGGACAGACTGGAAATTTGAGCTGGATACAATGTGTTATACATTCCAAAAAATATCCTTATAGTGTTGTTATTTATTGTAGTGCTATTATTTATTAATGTAAAAGTCATTGTAACTGTATTATAAATTTCTGACATGTCTCCTGTATGCAAACCAAATGGATTGCAAATGTACATCATGAGATGAATAAAACACAATTCACAATTCACTAAATGTACTCTGATCAACATCATAACCTCCATACACCTTCTTCAGTCACTTGTGAATGTTTATCACTTCCTCGTTCTCACAGTACAGGAACTCTGTAACAGCATGTTGCTTTAGATGAACATTAAGTGCAGCAGCAATCCTGACTAAGGGCTATGACAGCACAACTTGTGGAAATAGGTTGAATTACATTTGAATGCAAATGGGAAGAATGTTTCTATGACCTTCATGGGTGGCAAAGTTGGATTTTTGGCAAAAAAAAAAAAACTGTTTATTTCTTATGGAATGACCTCGTGGACTGGAGGAGTTTACAATACTGGTGGTAATGGAGTTTCAACTCGTCTCCCTAGCTTGTATTCTGAATTAACTAGAGCTCTCTCAGTACAAAATACTTTCATCCCTGAAATTGTCCTTTATGTTTGTTCCTGTTCTGTTTTACTATTGCTTGTTTTAGGGAAAAAGCAAATGATGTAGGATTATGTTTATGAAAGAAAGAAATATTCCATTTCCATTGTTTGCTTCATAAATTTCTACCTGTCACTAAACACTGTGATCAAGTCATTGTTTGAGATTCATTGATATTACGTTTCTTGGGAGGCCTGTGCCTAACTGTATAGTATGTTTTATTGTTAGCATTTAATCATCGTTGTCAGATAAGCCATTGACTACTGATGTTACAGTTAAATTGGAGCAGGTTGTTGTCTCCATTTCTCACAAAGTAGTATCTATGAAAGGCAATCACAATGTGGGGTATTGGACTTAGGATGACTATGACACATCTGAAAAGTGCTATTCCCACGTATTTGCAAGTCATATGACATTTGTAACATTTGTGGATCTGTTGAATATAATATGTATATTCATATCTCTTCAGATAGTGTACAAGAGAAAAAAAAATCCCCCTGAACAGGCCATGAAAGCCCAACAGTACCGATCGGCCGCCCTGTCATCCTCAGCCCACAGGCCTCATTGGATGTGGATATGGGGGGCCATGTGGTCAGCACATCGCTCTCCCAGCCATATGTCAGATTCCAAGAATGGAGCTGCTGCTTCTCAATCAAGTAGCTCCTCAGTTTGCCTCACAATGGCTGAGTGCACCCCACTTGCCAACAGCGATGGTCACCCATCGAAGTGCTAGCCCAGCCCGACAGCGCTTAACTACGGTGATCTGACTGAAACCAGTGTTACCACTACAGCAAGGCCCTTGGCTACAACAGAAAAGGGGTCATCATAAAGCCATGTCTCACATGAATGAAGTTTTTATTTGCATTTTAAGCAGCTTGCATGTTGTATATAATCATAATTTTGCATGTTAGCTTTACTTTGTGTTGCAGTTGATCAAAAGATGTTGTTACCAGTGGTGCATACTGGACTACATACTGTTCTATTAATTCCCACACATTTTAAACCAAGGACAGATCTGGCAATTATACAAGCCTGGATGTTCGACAAAAATTTTGAAGAGTGCATTAGGATAATGCAAGAAGTGTGTCTGTGAGCAGTGTTCTGCTAGAAGACAAGTTATCTCTGATGTGTGATGAACAGCAGTAGACTAGACAAGATGATGTTTTTGATATATGCCTCACTGTTCAATGTTCTCCAAACAAATACCAGAACTTTAATATCATGGCAAGTTATGATTCTCCTCATTAAAATGCCTGGTGCAGGACTTAGCTGTTACTGGCTGATACACTCTGGCAGTTGCCACATTCACAAACAACTATCACTGACATCAGTTCATAGTCTGTTTTCATTATAAGGCACAACAATGTCCCGTTAATCCTCCAGTTGCTTACTTCACTGCATCCTATGGGATGGACTGAATGGTGAGAAGTTGAGGGAGGTAGTCTAATGGGCAGAACCATTGCCTTTAGTACAATTTCAAACAAATGGGTTCTGAAGCTCCTAGCTGATGCAGCCTTGCTCCTGATTTGTACTGTGGTCACTGTCATGTCAGTAATGGTTGATCATCTGACGCCACTGCCCAGGCACTGCAGTAGTGCTGTCAGTTAGAAACGGAATGAGACTGTGCAACTCGCATAGACTATCAGCACAAACACTGATAATACACAGCACATGCATTACTGAAATTTAGTTAACTGGACAACATGGTGCTTGTTAATGCTCCCTGAGATGTTTTCAGTATTTTCTAATCTATTATGGTGCTCAAAACAAATGACCACTTTTTCAGCAAGTCAGATGCAATTGTTGTGGGTTCATTGTTTTAACAGTTTGTACATGGTCATTTTCAGTCTAGAATATGGCACTTTGAATCATTTCCTTATTGCCCTCTACTGGTTCCTCTTGGAAGTATAGGTTTCTTTTGTCATATCTTGATCTTCACTATGCAGGGTTAACTCTGACTTTGGCACAGAAAGGGGTAAATTATGCTGCCACAAAAGTCTTTGGTCACCTACCAAACAGCATCAAAAGCCTGACAGATAACCAACTAACATTTAAAAATAAGTTAAAAGAATTTCTAGATGACAACTCCTTCTACTCATTGGCTGAATTTTTAGATATAAATTAAGGGGGGAGGAGGGGGGGGGGGGAAGGAAAAAAAACCACCTTAAACATTAGTGTCATGCAATATTTTGTTTAATGTAATATCTTGTACAGACATCTTTTATTAACCGACACGTTCCACATCATTACAAAGTGTCGTATTCATGATCTATGGAACAAGTATTAATCTAATCTAATCTAATCTAATCTGTTGAAATGTCATCTACTGTATCATGGTATCAATATTTGATTCCTGAGATATGTGCTGCTAGGGCCATGTTGCACTGTGGAAGGTTAAGTCAAAATAAGCTGTTGGGGACTTTTAGAGATGAACTAAGGTGTTAGCTCTTATGTTCAACATAATTTTGACTCTGATGGCAGAAGTCTCAACACTGAACATTATTAACAGTGTTTACACTTGAAAACCTAGTTTATTTCCATTACTGCACACTTAATAATTGCATGAACCCACCAGTGTATTTTTCAGTATTATATCAAAGAGTTTGAGTATGATATGGCTTGATGTTGTATGACTGACAGAGACCAGAGGTAATCAGGCCCAGTTCTCACTGCTCATTTCAGAGACATAATGCTACTCTGAGGTGCTGGTAGCTGGCCTACTCCTTGCTGGTGCCCCTCCCTCATTCCTCCCTGCAGCATATCCTTCCATAATGATAAACCTTGTTCCATTTCCACACCGCATTTGTCCAGTGCCAGGGGCCAGCATCAGGTGACTCCCTGACACTCCCTCCACACCCCTGACTCATGAAACTGCAGTGTCAGTGGTGTGGACCGAGCAGTTTTCCTTTCTCTACTTTGCCCCTCCCTGTAGCACACCATAGAGCTGGCTCGGGTGAGGCCGCTAGATGGAGCAGTTCATGCATACCCCGTTCTCCCACATCTCAGTGAACCCTGCTGTCTCTCTCCCCTCCTCGCTCTCCTGTGTGCTTGTCTACACAATGTTGAGACCAGCCAGCTTGGGCTCATAGCCAGAGCCGTACCGAGGCACAGACAGAGATACGTTACTCTGTGACCATAGGTGATTGTGCACCCCTGGCAGAATTGTCAAAGCTGTGCCCCTGAGAAAAACTATTTTTCTGCAATTTTTCTACACAGATGTAGGAAATTTTTAATTAATGAAAATGCAATGCTACTGAAAAAATTTTGCTTAAATGGGCTATATAGATGAACAATATTGCACACAATTGTAGTAAATAAATTGAAAATTGTACAGACTTTCTAAAAGAACTGAAAGTAAAACAAAATTTCTGTGTTATTGTATGTAGCAGCTACTGGACCTTGATTTTATCACTATGTAGAATAAAGAACAGATTTTTATCTGCTACTATAAAGTTTTAACAGTTTATGAATCATTATTAGGAAATAAAAGAAAAAGGGACAATTAAGTGTCGAGAACACATTCCTTCCAAAAAACTGTATTCTTGTTATAGTTTTACTTTCCATTTCCTTGCTTTGATCACAGAATCACAGAAAACACATTAATAATGTCACTGAAGTCGAACTTTGCAGCTGTGTCATATTCCATTGACAAGATAGCTGAATTTGGCAGTCTGCTTTACCTGTAATCAACCAATAGTAGTTTTTGTTTAAATTTTTTTAATTTTTTTGTAATTTCCTCTCACATTCCTCTCGCAAATAATGTGAGGGAACAATGACTGTCTAAAAGTTTCCATATGAGCCCTAATTTCTTGCATCTTATCTTCATGGTCCTTATGTGAAATGTAGATTGGTGGCAGTAGAACCATTCTGAAGTTCGCCTCGCATTGGGTAAAGAGAACTGTCTTTCTTCTAGGAATTCGCATTTGGGTTCACGAAGCATCTCCATAATACTTGTTTGCTGATCAAATGTACTGGTAACAAATCTAGCAGCCCACCTCTGAATTGCTTTGATGTCTTCTTTTAACCTGTCCTGGTGGGAATTGTACAGTACTCAAGAATGGGACGGACTAACGGTCCCATCTTCTTTATGTATGAGGTACTCCCTGCATGCAGTTTGTTTTTCCTCAGTACATTGGTATCTACCAGCAGGACAATGCAGTGTATGTGTGTGATTTGAAAAGTACCAAAATGAGTTTATTGTACTCCCCTGGCCATCAAACTCCCCAGACATAAACCCAATCGAGAATCTGTGGGGCCACCTCAGTCATGCTGTTTGTGCCATGAAACCTCAGCCGAGAAACCTAGCACAGCTGTCCGAGTCACTGTAGTCAGCACGGCTCCACGTCCCTCTAGGTACCTTCCAGAGCCTCACTGACGGTCTTTGTGCATGGTTCACAGCAGTCTGTGCTCCAAGCGGTGCTTTTTTGGGCTTCTGACAGGTGGTCGCAGTAATGTGACTGGACAGTGTAGTCTTAGCAGTGCCTGTGACACCTTCAAGGCCAGTGAGATGTTTACATCATTTGCACAGAAGGAGCTTTTAATTTAATTTGAGTCTCTAATATGAGAATCTGTTGCAAATATTGTGTGCTGTTAATATTAATGAGAAAAATTTGTGCTTCTTTTAACTTTTGTCTTTCATAAGAAAATACAGCATCATGTTCAAGTAAACAGATTTTAAAAATAATTCTTCTTTTTTTTTCAGCATGAACAGAAACTGGTGGCTAACATTTATTGCAGTTTTAGCCTTAACGACATGGACGCGATTTTACAAAGTTACAGAGCCAGATCATGTTTGGTAAGCTCTTACTTACATTTATCAGTGTAATTGCTTGCATGTTAGGCTATTGGTGTCTCTATCTGTACACATGTGGACCTGTCATCACAGCTATTAACAACGAATATATTGAATGATATACAGCCAAGCCTGTGAGACATCATTGTTTGTAATGCCTGATAATATCATTTAGGTTATTGATTGAACTGTTGTGTCATGATCTTCAGTCTAAAGATTGGTTTGTGGCAAAAGTCCACACTCAGCTATCCTCTGCAAGCCTCTTCATCTCTGAATAACTATTTCAACCTAAATCCATTTGAACTTGCTTACTATATTCAGGCTTTGGTCTCTCTGTACAATTTTTACCTTATACTTTCTTGCTTATCATGCTGACATTTATTTGATGCCCCAGGAAACTCCTATCAACTGATTCCACCTTTTACCTGAGTTGTGCCACAACTTTCTTTTTTCCCCAATAAGATCCAGTATCTCCTCATTAGTTATTTAATCTATTCATATAATATTCAGCATTTTTCCCTAGTACCTCTATTACATTATCACTTCTATACAGGGCTACACTCAATATAAATTCCTTTGTACATTGAAATTTTGTATTGAAAATAAATTGCTTAAAAAACATCACCTGCATTTCTGTAATCATGTGTGGACATGCATTCAAGGGCAGCAGGGAATGAAGGAATAAGCCTTTGGAAAATAAAAACAAAATAACTTTGCTGTGAAACAAAACAGTAACCAAAATAAAGGCAGTCTGTACAGAAGAACACTTCTTTACATTTATATGAAGTCTGCTGCTTCATAACATTCAATACCGCGTTGCTCCACTCCTTACATTGTAATGTGTTTGAAACCTCCTTGGCACATTGTTCCCAACGTGGTCAAACTTGTCCCACTCTTAACAACAACTCTCCTGTGGTCATTCAGTGTGAGGAGGGTCCCTGCAATAATATACTGCAAGTTTCAATTGGTCCCTAGCATGCTCAAATGGGTTCATATCAGATATATCAGTGGCCATGCTATTTAATTGATCCCTACCTCCTGGAAGAAGTTGTTCACTAGGTGGGCCTGGTGTACTCCTGTAGGATCATCTTGAAAGATGAATCTGTCAGAAAAATGTTGGCTTTATGCCTGGACAATAAGACGTAGTTTCCTCATGAGAGCTGTCAGACATCCATATATGACATGTGGCCAATACATGACTGGCCCACCAATCTGCTGGACTACACATCTTAAATGGCATTGGTCACTTGCCTCCTCCACATATGGTAGTCATCAAATGTCAGACAAATACTGTGCTTTTTGCGAAGAGAACTTGATGCCGATGCCATTGATTCTATTCCATTCCACATATTCCCTTGACTACCTTCTTCACACATCAAAGTGGTGTGTGGTTTTTACCATTGTCCATATGATTGTCAAGTGACCAAATTGTATGTGTGGAGGTAGTCGTGTACTGTATGGCCCAACACAACCCTACCTGTTGGCTCTAAAAAGGCAGTCCACAGTTCTATGGCATTCACCTTGGGCTGCCTAAAACCATAACTTCTGTGCAGCATTAATCAGCTGGTGTTGTTGACTGTGGGTGATTGCTAATGAGACAGACCTTCAATGTTTCATGCGTTGCAGTAATTATGGAATGTCTGAATGACATCTTTGTGGGGTTCACTAATGTGGCAGGCAAGTTCCTGAGCTGACAGCCCTTCTTGCCATAAAGTGACTGTGCATGCGTGGGCTGGGCTTGGAATAACATTTCGATGCTTGTTGATAGACTGACCAGTGTACAGAATCCACATTGTCCCATTCATGACTGGAGACACAGTGTGTTCCACTGATCTGCACACTTTCCTTCACTAAACAGTGGCTGTGTGTTGTGATCTTTTTAATTCTGAAGAGTACTGATATGAGGCTCCTGGTCAAAAAACTCAAGACTGTCCAAGAGATGAGGAAGATGAAAAACATTTTTAGAAGCTCTTTAGAGTAGTTATCTTATTTAGACACCTAAAAACTTATCTAATATCAGCCACATTGGTGAACTCTGAGATATCAAATATCAGGCCACCCATCATTTCTTCATCCATATTTGTGTGCTCAATCTGTTGATAGACTGCTAAACACTTGGGAAAACATAGCTATGCCTTCATATAGTGTCTCTTAATCTCTATGTCTGTATGTGCATTTCCCTTTTTTTCTTTTTTAGAGGCCTTCATCTACTTGTTGAAAGTAAAGTTACCAATAAACCAACTAATCCTGTTGAAAATTATATGCTTGATGAGAGGTCTCTATTAGCCTGTAAAATAGCGTTCATTTTTCTTTACCAACTTCAGACACCTTTGCGTCCATCTTCATAATGTACACAATTTCTTAGCGGTATACTGTGCGATGCAAATAGACTAATTGTGCTGACTGTTGTTATCTTTTACTGTACAGTGGAACATAAATGACAATGTGGAAAAACTTATATTTTTTAACAGAATAAATACTAACCACTACAATAAAGGTCAATAACATGTATTTGTGCAGCATGCTTGGCTTCGAGGTAGCTGATGTGCGTCCTGTTATTAGAATAAGTTTTTATTGCCAGCATTTGTCTGGAAAGGTGGTATAAAATTCCTAATGATCAGATTTTGTGTCAGGCAAAAATTCCAAACTTATCTGCAATGTCTCAGGGGGTGAGGGCATGAGACACAGTTTTTGGTGGTTCACCCATTGCTTGGCGACATTCAGCTTGGTACTGTTTGAGAGAAATATGATATGTGCCAGGACCTAGTTTCACCTTCTTCCTTATCTTTTGACATCATTTTACATTTACACGTCTGATATGATGAACATGCAAATTATGAAAGTAATCTTTAGTTGAATGCCATGCTGCAACAGTGAGTAATATGGAAATAAATTACTTACCAAGCTGCTTTTAAAACTTATGAAAACACTTGTGCTATGATGCTATATTACCCACTAAAAGGAGGAATAAGAGAAGTTAGGGTGCAGTCCTTTATAAAGTTAGGACAAGTTTGATATATGTAACACACAAGTTTTTTTGCTTGTGAGATTCACATTGACACCATTGATCAACTCAGTTAACCTTTTATCCTACTTAATTTATTTTGAACACAGGACTTCAATGCTACAGAGTCATTCTATACCTTTAACCTTTCACTTTGTCCCCCTCACTTCCTATTCTTGCCTTTCATGTTCAAGGGAACAGCTTGAAGGTATCTATTTCGATGGGTTGTTACTTGCCTAGTTCTTTCTTAACCAGATCTTCCCCGTAAAAGAATGCCACTAAGATATACTCTTTGCATTCTGCCTATTGAAATCTGCAGTGTTACACCAACTACTTGCATGGGAAGTGCCTTGAACTGATAGTCACTGTAACTCCATCAGAACCCTAGGAGACTCCTTAGTTGCACCCAGTGCACCCAGTGTGTATTCAGAAGATATTATTCCTCCTTTGATAAAACATCCTACACAGACACTATTTTCTGAGAATTTTCGTTGACTTGAAGAAAGGTTGATACAATCTTGAGTTCTATTTCATATATGGCAGTTTATTTCATTCAAAGTCTGTATGTTGTGATGAGCTGCAGTGTCACTCTGTGCGAAAAAAGTGTGCCAGTGTGGTGTTTTCCTTCAACAGACTGGCACGTGTCACTTATTTCTGTTCGGAGTGTGAGTATCTTGGTGGCATTGTACAATATTCACACTACAGTGTTTAACAATAATTTTATGAAAAGGACAGATTGGTACTCACCACAAAGACAGGGCATTGAGTTGTAGCCAGGCACACTGGAAAGATTGTTAAACATTTAAGCGTTTGGGCAAAAAAGACCTCCTTTGGAAATATGAAAAACACGACACACACACACACACACACACACACACACACACACCAGATCTTCCCCTTTAAAGAATGCCACTAAGATATACTCTTTGCATTCTGCCTATTGAAATCTGCAGTGTTGCACCAACTACTTGCATGGGAAGTGCCTTGAACTGACAGTCACTGTAACTCCATCAGAACCCTAGGAGACTCCTTAGTTGCACCCAGTGTGTATACAATCTTGAGTTCCATTTCATATATGGCAGTTTATTTCATTCAAAGTCTGTTTCATTCACGCGCAATCCACAGACAAATGGCCACTGTCTCCAGCATCTGTGGCCTGACTTGGACAGTCCGGAGACAGTGGCTATTTTTGTGTGTGTGTGTGTGTGTGTGTGTGTGTGTGTGTGTGTGTGTGTGTGTGTGTGTGTGTGTGTGTGTGCGTGTGCGTGTGCGTGTGCGTGTGCGTGTGCGTGTGCGTGTGCGTGTGTGTCTTGAACCTTAAATGTTTGAAAGTCTTTTCATTGTGCCTGTTTGTGACTCATTGCCTCCTATATGTGGTAAGGAGCTTGATGACCTTAGACGTTCAGTCACAGAGTTAAAAATCTCATAATCAACAGTAGCATTTCTTTAATTAGTCCTTCTAGCATCCTCCTCAGTCTTCCTTCCAATAATCACTCAAGGTTTGTAGCTACTCTATGTGATCAAAAGTATCCGGACACCCCCAAAAACGTAAGTTTTTCATATTAAGTGCATTGTGCTGCCACCTACTGCCAGGTACTTGATATCAGTGACCACAATAGTTGTGAGAGAGCACAGTGGGGAGCTCCGCGGAACTCTCAAGACTTCGAACATGGTCAGGTGATTGGGTGTCACTTGTGTCATACGTCCGTACGTGAAATTTCCACACTCCTAAACAACCCTAGGTCCACTGTTTCCAATGTGATAGTGAAGTGGAAGCATGAAGAGACACATATAGCACAAAAGCATACAAGCCGACATCGTCTGTTGACTGACAGAGACCACTGACAGTTGAAGAGAGCCATAATGTGTAATAGTCAGACATCTATCCAGACCATCACACAGAAATTCCAAACTGCATCAAGATGCACTGCAAGTACTAAGACGATTAGGCAAGAGGTGAGAAAACTTGGATTACATGGTCAAGTGGCTGCTCATAAGCCACACATCATGCCAGTAAATGCCAAATGACACCTCACTTGGTGTAAGGAGTGTAAACATTGGATGACCGAACAATGGAAAAATGTTGTGTGGAGTGACAAATCACGGAACACAATGTAGCGATCCGATGGCAGGTTGTGGGTGTGGCGAATGCCCGATGAACATCATCTGCCAGTGTGTGTAGTGCCAACAGTAAAATTCAGAGGTGGTGGTGTTATGGTGTGACTGTGTTTTTCATGGAGGGGGCTTGCACCCCTTGTTGTTTTGCATGGCACTATCACAGCACAGGCCTGCATTGATGTATTAAGCACCTTCTTGTTTCCCACTGTTAAAGAGCAATTCGGGGATGGTGATTGCATCTTTCAATGCAATCAAGCCTCTGTTTGTAATGAACGGCCTGTTGCAGAATGGTTACACGGCAATGACATCCATGTAATGGACTGACCTGCACATAGTGCACATTGGTACCTCTCCTCAGTGCAGCATTCTGTGAAGAATGGGCTGCTATTCCCTGAGAAACCTTCCAGCACCTGATTGAACGTATTCATTGAGGCTAAGGGTAGGCTAACACCATATTGAATTCCAGCATTACCGATGGAGGGAGCCATGAACTTGTAAGTCATTTTCAGCCAGGCGTCCGGATACTTTTTACCATTCAGTGTTATGTGTGCAATAGGGGTGATCCCCCTGTACTTATTAGTGGTTCTTACATAATTTTTTATCACTTTTCTGAAATATGGGGATAATTGGACCCTTTCTTCATTCAGTGAGGCTCTCTTTCTTTTACCAGATTATTCTAAATAGCCTGTAGAGCCACTGTAACTCTATTGTTCCTGCTGCTCATATCATTTCTGTGGCAATCTCATCCACTAATGCTACTTTAGCATTCATCATCTGTATGACTTCCTCTATTTCTAACATAGACATCTCTTCTTGTACTATTTTGTTAAACGCATTTTTGGCTTCTTGATATTTTTGCCAATTTTCAGTACTTTCATTGCATATCTACTTGCTCCAAGACGTTTGGTTCCCTTCACCTCTTATTTTACCCTATTGCTCCACTAAGTAATCTCCTTTTTTCTTTTTTGCCTCAGATGGTCTTCTGCAGGCATCCACTGAACACTTTATGACCCTATTTTTGAAAAACATACTTCCCTCTTCTGCATTTTTCAGATCATCTTGGAACTTTTCCCTTGATTTCTTTTAACATCAATACGTTTATTTTTCTTTCCTCTTTCTCTGCGTATGATTTTTTCAATTCTAAGTTTGGCTGACATCACTTTATGGTCTTCTAAATCTTCTCTTGGCATTGCAATCTCATCTTCCAGTTACCTATGTTCTTCCTCCACCATCAGAGACCACCCATACCTAGTTACTTTTTGTGAGTTTTTTTCTTTTTTTTTTCTAAACCACATATTGCCAACACTTAAGTCATTTCTTCTGCAAAAGTCTGTTAAAAGATCTCATTTTTCATCCTGGTTACTGTAACTAAAGGGGCCAATTATTTCTTCTTTTCCTTTCTCATTTTCCTTGCCTATTAATTCCCACATGTGTATTCATATTTCCCACTATGATTACTTCTTTGCCCTCAATACATCTTTTCTAGCTCTTCTAGTCATTTGTCTACCATTCCTGATTGAGGAGCATAGGCCTGTACAAAATCACTTGTTCTACTCTCAGATCTACATCTAACTTTAATTATTATTTCACTAATCTGATCATTTTTTTCCACATATTGAACTGAATCTTCTGTCCATACAACACCACGTCCATTTGTTGCCATTTTGCCTCCACTCCAATATATTTCATATCCTTCCTTCAATTCTTTTTGAAGTTTCCCCTTCCATTTTTTGTCTCGCTCATTCCCATCACTGCTGTCTTTCTTCTCTCTATACCCATTCAGTTTCTCTGTCTCGCCATCTAAAATTATCACACTAATGATAGCAACTTTCTTGCTGTATGGTAGCCCCATTCCTCACTGGTCCCCCCAAGCCCCAGAAACTGTGTATTACTTCTGGTGGATGCCCTGTCATTTTCTGAGGCTTCCGTTCATGCACATTCATGTTATAGGCTGTTTGTACAACGAGTTTGCTACACGTGAAGGCATTTTATGCCTGCCACCAAGTTTAAATTAGGCTACCCCAAAAGGAGGTCAGATGCTTTTGTAGCCATTCCTCTGGAGTACAGACACTGCAGTCATGCCATCAGTGCCTTCGCTCCCAGCTTCAGGCAGTGTTTGCTTCGGTCACACAGCTTGAGGCTGTTGCCAATGGGCATCACTGTGGGGGTCCGGATGGGGGTTTGTCAGGGACAGCCAGCTCGTCCCTCGCATCCCCCGATCGGGCTACGACTCTGGCTGCCCGGGATACTGCCCACATTGAGGCTGATTCCTCACCTGTGGTAGAGTGGGAGGTCATCTTGAGATGCGGCAGGGGGCGAAAGACATTCCGGAGGGCTGAATGGAAGGCCTCTCCAGTTTGTCTGACGAACCGGTTTCAGGCGCTGTCTCAGGCTGATACTGATCTTCGGACGGACATGACTGCTTGTCCTGTTCCAGAGGTTGCCCCTCAGTCTGCAAGATCCGGGCGGTCGCAGAGGGTGGGCTTACTGGTAGTTGGGAGCTCCAACGTGAGGTGCGTAATGGGGCCCCTTAGGGATATGGCAGCAAGAGAGGGGAAGAAAACCAATGTGCACTCCATGTGCATACCGGGGGGAGTCATTCCAGATGTGGAAAGGGTCCTTCCGGATGCCATGAAGGGTACAGGGTGCACCCATCTGCATGTGGTCGCTCATGTCGGCACCAATGATGTGTGTTGCTATGGATCCGAGGAAATCCTCTCTGGCTTCCGGCGGCTATCTGATTTGGTGAAGACTGCCAGTCTCGCTAGCGGGATGAAAGCAGAGCTCACCATCTGCAGCATCGTCGACAGGACTGACTGCGGACCTTTGGTACAGAGCCGAGTGGAGGGTCTGAATCAGAGACTGAGACGGTTCTGCGACCGTGTGGGCTGCAGATTCCTCAACTTGCACCAGAGGGTGGTGGGGTTTCGGGTTCCACTGGATAGGTCAGGAGTCCACTACACGCAGCAAGCGGCTACACGGGTAGCAGGGGTTGTGTGGCGTGGACTGGGCGGTTTTTTAGGTTAGATGGCCTCGGGCAAGTACAGAAAGGGCAACAGCCTCTAAGGGTGTGGGGCAAAGTCAGGACATGCGGGGACCAAGCAGCAATTGGTATTGTAATTGTAAACTGTCGAAGCTGCATTGGTAAAGTACTGGAACTTCAAGCGCTGATAGAAAGCACCGAAGCTGAAATCATTATAGGTACAGAAAGCTGGCTGAAGCCAGAGATAAATTCTGCCGAAATTTTTACAAAGGCACAGGCAGTGTTTAGAAAGGATAGATTGCATGCGGCCGGTGGTGGTGTGTTTGTCACTGTTAGTAGTAGTTTATCCTGTAGTGAAGTAGGAGTGGATAGTTCCTGTGAATTATTATGAGTGGATGTTACACTCAACAACCGAGCTAGGTTAATAATTGGCTCCTTTTACTGACCTCCCGACTCAGCAGCATTCGTGGCAGAACAACTGAGAGAAAATTTGGAATACATTTCACATAAATTTTCTCAGCATGTTATAGTCTTAGGTGGAGATTTCAATTTACCAGATATAGACTGGGACACTCAGATGTTTAGGACAGGTGATAGGGACAGAGCATCGAGTGACATTATACTGAGTGCACTATCCAAAAATTACCTCGAGCAATTAAACAGAGAACCGACTCGTGGAGATAACATCTTGGACCTACTGATAACAAACAGACCCGAACTTTTTGACTCTGTAAGTGGAGAACAGGGAATCAGTGATCATAAGGCCGTTGCAGCATCTCTGAATATGGAAGTTAATAGGAGTATCAAAAAAGGGAGGAAGGTTTATCTGTTTAGCAAGAGTAATAGAAGCCAGATTTCAGACTACCTAACAGATCAAAACGAAAATTTCTGTTCCGACACTGACAATGTTGAGTGTTTATGGAAAAAGTTCAAGGCAATCGTAAAATGCGTTTTAGACAGGTACGTGCCGAGTAAAACAGTGAGGGACGGGAAAAACCCACCGTGGTTCAACAACAAAGTTAGGAAACTACTGTGAAAACAAAGAGAGCTCCACTCCAAGTTTAAACGCAACCAAAACCTCTCAGACAAACAGAAGCTAAACGATGTCAAAGTTAGTGTAAGGAGGGCTATGCGTGAAGCGTTCAGTGAATTCGAAAGTAAAATTCTATGTACCGACTTGAAAGAAAATCCTAGGAAGTTCTGGTCTTACGTTAAATCAGTAAGTGGCTCAAAGCAGCATATCCAGACACTCCGGGATGATGATGGCATTGAAACAGAGGATGACACGCGTAAAGCTGAAATACTAAACACCTTTTTCCAAAGCTGTTTCACAGAGGAAGACCGCACTGCAGTTCCTTCTCTAAATCCTTGCATAAACGAAAAAATGGCTGACATCGAAATAAGTGTCCAAGGAATAGAAAAGCAACTGGAATCACTCGACAGAGGAAAGTCCACTGGACCTGATGGGATACCAATTCGATTCTACACAGAGTACGCGAAAGAACTTGCCCCCCTTCTAACAGTCATGTACCGCAAGTCTCTAGAGGAGCGGAAGGTTCCAAATTATTGGAAAAGAGCACAGGTAGTCCCAGTCTTCAAGAAGGGTTGTCGAGCAGATGCGCAAAACTATAGACCTATACCTCTGACATCGATCTGTTGTAGAATTTTAGAACATGTTTTTTGGTCGAGTATCATGTCGTTTTTGGAAACCCAGAATCTACTCTGTAGGAATCAACATGGATTCCGGAAACAGCGATTGTGTGAGACCCAACTCGCTTTATTTGTTCATGATACCCAGAAAATATTAGATACAGGCTCCCAGGTAGATGCTATTTTCCTTGACTTCCGGAAGGCGTTCGATACAGTTCCGCACTGTCACCTGATAAACAAAGTAAGAGCCTATGGAATATCAGACCAGCTGTGTGCCTGGATTGAAGAATTTTTAGCAAACAGAACACAGCATGTTGTTATCGATGGGGAGACATCTACAGACATTAAAGTAACCTCTGGCGTGCCACAGGGGAGTGTTATGGGACAATTACTTGTCACAATATATATAAATGACGTAGTAGATAGTGTCGGAAGTTCCATGCGGCTTTTCACGGATGATGCTGTAGTATACAGAGAAGTTGCAGCATTAGAAAATTGTAGCAAAATGCAGGAAGATCTGCAGCGGATAGGCACTTGGTGCAGGGAGTGGCAACTGACCCTTAACATAGACAAATGTAATGTATTGCGAATACATAGAAAGAAGGATCCTTTATTGTATGATTACATGATAGCGGAACAAACACTGGTAGCAGTTACTTCTGTAAAATATCTGGGAGTATGCATGCAGAATGATTTGAAGTGGAATGATCATATAAAATTAATTGTTGGTAAGGCGGGTACCAGGTTGAGATTCATTGGGAGAGTCCTTAGAAAATGTAGTCCATCAACAAAGGAGGTGGCTTACAAAACACTCGTTCGACCTATACTTGAGTATTGCTCATCAGTGTGGGATCCGTACCAGGTCGGGTTGACGTAGGAGATAGAGAAGATCCAAAGAAGAGCAGCGCGTTTCGTGACAGGGTTATTTGGTAACTGTGATAGCGTTACGAAGATGTTTAGCAAACTCAAGTGGCAGACTCTGCAAGAGAGGAGCTCTGCATCGCGGTGTAGCTTGCTCACCAGGTTTCGAAAGGGTGCGTTTCTGGATGAGGTATTGAATTTATTGCTTCCCCCTACTTATACCTCCCGAGGAGATCACGAATGTAAAATTAGAGAGATTTAAGTGCGCACGGAGGCTTTCAGACAGTCGTTCTTCCCGCGAACCATATGCGACTGTAACAGAAAAGGGAGGTAATGACAGTGGTACGTAAAGTGCCCTCCGCCACACACCGTTGGGTGGCTTGCGGAGTATAAATGTAGATGTAGATGTAGATGCTGATGCTGTACAGAAGCCCGCCTTCTATGCCATTCTTTACTCCTTCAACAAAATATGTCTGCTCCTGATCAGTGTGATTCTGCTGAATTGTACTTTATTGTTTTGTTCTCTTGTGATTCAGTAGTTCTCAACTGCTGAAACTACAATATCTTTTCCTTTATTTTCCTTTTCTGTTTCTGTTTCTTTTTTATGTCAGTCTACTACAGCGTGCATTGTCTTGTATTAAGCAGAAAACTTCTCCCTTTCTGTTCTGCTCAACTGAAGTGAGCAGCTACATTTGTGCTAATTCTTGTATCGCAGTGCATTCATTATGTGACTACTATCAGCTTGAAGAACTATACAAGCTGCTCATTTCCGCTTTTAAAGTGCATATATCATGCAAAATGCATGGAGAGATATGAGCTTGTCTTTCAGTATCCTGTTTTCAGACACTCAGTATATTTCAGCATAATTCCCACTGTCCAGTTTTCCCTTGTTCCTCAAAAGGCAGAACATTTTATACGGTTTTCTTTTGAGAGAGTGTGATATCCTTGCATCCAATGATCATTGTGGCTGATATGTATTTTAAGCTATTCTTATTTTCTTTACTGCATTAGCTAATTTTTATTGACAACATAGAGGTGTGTGAGTATAGAATACTGATACCCCTGTTTTCCAATTGTTTATGTCTGATTTTCACCCTACTCTTCAGTTGGTATTGTTTGTTTGGTACTTATACTCTCAAACCTTTCATTTACATTTGGTTATATATTTTCATCTGTTGCACCTCTTTTATTGTTACTGATGTGATTGATGACTGAAGTTCCTCAGTAGCATCTTAGTCCTGTAGTATCTTGCTGAAAATTGTTTGGCATTTGTGACTAAATTGTACAATAACAGACACAAGACAATGTAATTAAAGTTGACTTACTTGTGCATTTATTGCTGTCTGCCGACATAAATTAGTCATGATCAGCTTCTCCAATCAATTTCATTTGTATTTTATGAAAGACCAGGCGAGTACATACCTGCTTTGTATTCCATAACAGTGGCAATTTTTACAGGATGTACTTCCATAATGAAGTCTTAACTCATGTGTCTATGACTGATAAACCTTCACCGACATTTAATGTACATTTACAAACATTTCTTGGGGTCAGTTAAAAGAGGAGAATCCTTACAGAGAGATGTCGATCATGTGAATGCTAACATCTTACTGCCGACTTTTTGAATAATAATAGGCTTAAGCTTATTTAAATTTAAAAGGTTACAAACCTTGTCATCAAATAATAAACATTCGATACACTTAGGTGCATAAGATAATTTTAGGCTATTTTAGCCACACATAATCAAACAAAGAAAATCAAACAATGGAAAATCCAGGATGGAATGTAACAGTATTTGAATTTATATTATTACGAAAAAAAAGAAAAAAAAATTTACAGTACTTATTTACAATTATCACATTACTGCACAAAATTTGTACACAATATTCACATTATATGATATTATTAATAACATACACACATCAGTCAGTTCTGCTAAGAAATTAATCAGTGGAGTAGATGGAGTTGATTAACAATAAATCCTTTAGACTCTTCCCAAACTGAACTTCATTATTAGTTAAACTTGTGGTTATCATGTATCATAGATCAGTAATAATACACTTTAGATGCTGTTTATACATTTATTTAGCACTGAAGTAAGTGAGAACAACAAGGCAGTACAAAAGTTGTGGACCGCGAGAGTATAGATCAAAGGTAGTACAAAGATGCTAGAGTCCAAAGATATGGCACTTTACGCCAGAGGCACCACAGAGGCCCCCCCTCCCCCTCACCACCACACCCCTCCTCCCAAAGTAGCAAAGCAGTGCGGAGCATGGCAGAGGGAAGCTTCCTCACTCAAACTCGTAATCGTCATGCCAGCGCGGTTGAAGACTGCATCCAGCATGAGAGGTGGGCGCTTCAGAAAGTGTGCTGCCAGAGTCTCATGCATTGAACAGCTGCATAGGCAGAGGAATGTCGCACGAAGTCAGATCAGTAGCAGCAGCGGCAGGCAGGTCGGAAGTGTCGGAAGGCAGGTCGGACAGCGACCAGTTGCTGTTGGAGGGGCGGAGCACTCCCAAAGCCAACAAATCCTGAACAATTTCTTTCACATGAAGAAGTTTTGAAGCGTTTAGGTGCTGAGCTTTATATCGTACAGGTGAGCCATCCATGGTGCAGATTCTGTGACAAGTGCCATTACTGATGGCATTACTGGGCCAATAGCCGATCGGGTAGCTGCTCGGGCATGGTCAGCAGCTGGCAGAACCTCCTGTAGGCCACTAGGTGGCAGCTCTGGACTTGCAGCTGAGGCAGTGAGGCGAGCACGCTGGCCTCTGCTGTCAGGGCGTGGAACTGGAGGTGCAGGCGTGCCAACTGAGGGTGATGGATAGGTCGTTCATGACAGGCGGCGTTGGTGATGATAGTGTAAGCCACATGCGCCACGCATAAACGAATCTGTAGTGGGTCGATGACATAAGACAGAAGATGAAGTTGCAGATCCGCAGGCATTTTGACCAACCGCAACGTCTTGATCAACAGTAGGTGCTGACAGTAGCTATTTCGATTTTAACGCCAACAACATATCAACCACTGTTCCCTGCGTACAATGATGCAGCTGAAGACTGGGATGCTTATCAAAAATGCCAGTGGCAATACTTCGAGGCATATGGGATAACAAACATAAACTTGTGCAAGCCCTTTTTCAGCCTTGAATTACACCTTGTGTGTATCAGTTGTGTCAGCTCGCCCCTTTTCAAGAACTTTCAAGTCTTTCTTTCAGTCAGATGTGTGAGCTACTTTCTAACTGTCACTGTAAACATACTCACTTTGTTGCTACTTGTGTGGAATTTTACCACTGCTGAAAGTGGCCAAAACAGTCGTACAGGGCATGGGCAGTAGAATTACATGGACTTGCCTGTCATGACAACTTTTTCAAATGTTCATAATGAATCCTATGCAAATCAGATGGTCTGTGAAGCAATCACATGTTTTGCTCCTGATAGAGAAGTTCGAGATTGAGCTCTAAAGTGTCAAAATCCTGTCCTTATGGAAATATTGAACATAGCTCAGTCATTTGAAGTTTCAGAGACTGCAGGTAGTCAGATAGAAGCCTGGTTTGCAGTTTCAGAAATCAGTTCCTCTCACCCCTCCCAGCCTTCAGTCAGTTCACAAGGAATGTAGACACTATTGCAGCAGTCCACCAGTCATCTCAGTGTCATATAGGTCACCATTGTTTGTAATAACAACAATCCATATCGCAACAGAGACAGCCTCGTGCTCTGCTGCCTTGATGCCAATACTGCTTCATTCAATACAAATCGACCTTGTGTCCCAAGTGCTGTACAATGTGTAATAGGTGCCATAAGAAAGGACACATCGCTTCTGTATGTAACTCCTTTCCAAACCAGAATGAGGATGAAACTAATATGGATACAAACAGTGTGTCAGCAGTGACAGTGTCTCAAAGCTAGTTATATGTTGAAGTGCGCATGTTTAGCAAACCACGAGGATGCAGGTGGATATGGGTGCAGCAGCAACATTGGTTAATTCTTCGACTTATGTGGATTTGGGTTCTTCCCCTCTGACTCCAGTGTCTCGGAGGCTGGTGAGTTATAACAAACAACAGATTCCCATTCTTAGACAGTTTTCTGCATATGTGACTTACAAGGCTGTGAGTCATTCATTAACATTCCTAGTTGGAGACAATGCTTACACTGAAAATCTGTTTAGTATCGACACTTTTAAACTGTTTGGATTCTTCATTGATGATGAAGTGCATTTGGTTTCTTTTCAAGTTTTGTATCAGTGGTTAGATGCTCTCTGTGTCAAATTCTCCTCTCTCTTTTCTCCATCACTGGATTGCGCAACAAAATTTCAGGTTCATTTTACGTTGAAACAGTCTGCTCATCCTTGTTTTTTCTGGCCCACCCAGTACCAGTAACTTTACTGGATCAAGTATCTACATCTACATCTACATCTATACTCTGCAAACATGCATGGCAGAGAGTACTTCCCACTGTACACAAGTTATTAGGATTTCTTCCCATTCCATACACTTATAGAATGCAGGAAGAATGAATGATTGAAAGCCTCTGTGTGTGCAGTAATTATTGTAATCTTATCCCCACGATCCCTATGTGAGTGATATGTAGGGAATTGTAGTATATTCTTAGAATCATCATTTAAAGCTGGTCCTTGAGACTTTGTTAATAGAGTATTTGGGCTTGTCAAGAGTTTTCCAGTTCACTTTCTTCAGTATCCCTGTGACACTCTCCCATGGATCAAGCAAACCTGTGACCATTCATGCTGCCCTTCCCTGTAAACGTTCAATATCCCCTGTTAGTCCTATTTGGTATGGCCCACACACTTGAGCAATATTCCATAACCGGTCACACAAGTGACTTGTATGTAATCTTCTTTGTAGACTGATTGTACTTCCTCAGTATTTTACCAATAAACTGAAGTTTGCCAGCTCCTTTACCCAAGACTGAGCCTATGTGGTCATAGCATTTCATACCCCTATAAAGTATTACACCCAGGTATTTGTATGAGTTGGTCAATTCCAACAGTCACTCATTGATATTATAGTCATAGGATACTTTTTTTAAATGTGAAGTGCACAGTTTTATGTTTCTGAACATTTAAAGCAAGCTGCCAATCTTTTCACCACTTTGAAATCTTATCAAGGTCTGACTGGATATTTATGCAGCTTCTTTCAGATAGTACTTCATTATAGATAACTGCATCATCTGCAAAAATTCTGAGGTTACTATTTATATTCTCTGCAAGCTCATTGATATACAACATGAACAGAGAGGGTCCCAACACACTTCCCTGGGGCACACCTGAAGTTATGTCAACATCTGATGATGGCTCTCCAACCAAGATAACATGTTGCATCCTCCCTACCAAAAAGTCCTCAGTCCAGTTACGAATTTCACTAAATAGCCCATATGATTGTACTTTTGACAATAAGTGTAGATGTGGTACTGAGTCAAATGCTTTCCGTAAATCAATAAATACTGCATCTACCTGACTGCCTTAATGCAAAGTTTTCATTATGTCATGTTAGAAAGTGCGAGTTTGGTTTCACATGATTGATGCTTTCGGAATACATGCTGGTTGGCACTGAGGAGGTAATTCTGTTCAAGATACCTCATTATGCTTGAGCTCAGAATATGTTCTAAGATTCTATAACAAATCAATGTCAAGGATATTGGATGCTATTTTATGGATCACTTCTACTATCCTTCTTGTAGATGGGCGTGACTTGTGCTTTTTTCCAAGAACTGGGCATGGATTTTTGTTCGAGGGGTATATAATAGACTATAGTTAGAAGAGGGGCTAACTCAGCCACAATTTCAGTATAGAATCTGACAGAGATTCCATTGGACCCTTAAGCTTTGTACAATTTCAACAATTTCAGCTTTTTCTCAACACGACTGACACTAATACTTACTTCATTCATCTTTTCAGTAGTATGAGGATTTAATTGGGGCAATTCTCTTTGGTTTTCCTTTGTAAAAGAATATTTGAAGATGTACTTGAGCATTTTAGCTTTTGCCTCTGTAATATAACATGGCGAAAATGTTTTTGTGTGGTGTAAATTTGGGATGTGCATCATTACTTGACACAAGAAAAACAGAATACCGCATCATATTATGTATATTCTCCACCATATAAATAACACGTATCTTGTGTAATCCGGTGTGCTGCTTCTTAATGCTGCCGTAGGTTCATCTTGATGTTATTACATTGTCACACAGGAATCATGCAATGGTTAAAAACAAAATTCCAGTACTTATTGTTCACAAAGAGTTTTATTTCGCATGCTAGATGTTCAGCAGCGAACTACATGCGTAAAATTGACTTAACACTGTCTCATGACTGACATAAGAAAGACCTCTCACTGACTATGGTGGCATACTTTTGCCTCTATTTATATGATTTTAAACAATAACAGTCATTGTTGCATATTAAATTTTTAGATTTATATAATAAAAAATTTTACACACATCTTCCCAAATTACCTAGAAATTTACATGAAATAAAAGTGAATAATTTCATACAAAGACAATAAAGAATCTGTTTCCATTAAGACTATAAATTACATGTTTTATCATTGCAACAATATATTTCATTAATTTGCATATATCATTTTACTTACTTAAAGAATGATCACTCTATCATTTACCGATGAACAAAGCAATTAGTTTTATTGAATGTAGGGCCTAGATTCAATTAATTAAATTTTGAATTTTGTATGAGTAAAATTTTACATTTCTATATAGTCATAATTACAGTTCTGTTAACTAACACCAGTTAGAACATGAGCACATTTGGTTCTGACTGAAAAATCATCATGTCATATTTCTATAAGGGATACAAACAATTTTTCAGCTTGAAAACATAAAATTAGCTATCTTTCGATGTCTAGAAATATCAGAACTTTAATCATTAATTACTCCTATAATTACAATAGCAAAATTATTCCTATGATGTGCCTGAAGTTTGTGTAATGTACAAATTGTGATGGTACATCAGCTTTTAATCCAACATGTTTCCTTCATTCTGCATACTGGTGTGGCCCAACGTAAACAATGTCAAACAGTAGATTAAATTAGTGCAAATTACTAATTTGCAGCAAAAAAAAAAACCTTCTGTGTATTCAAATCCAGATAGTCGGAAAAGACAAAATCAAAGCAGTAGTTTAAATTGGTGTAAATTACTGATATTACGTAGATGCCCTCTTCGGGAGAGTAGGGATGAGACTGGAAGAGGATTCAGGACCCCAAAAAGGGTTGTGGTACTTCACCTCCCGTTATTGGATACATATCTATTCAGTGCATGGTCAAGTATTCTTTTAAAACTTGAGCCCTAGTTTCTCTACATGCTTCTGCCCTGTGCTGAAAGTTTCAAGTTCCCACTGAGATACAACACTACTGATTTTTTATCTAGTTAACTAAACATATATATCTTTCTGCTTGCCTTAGTTGTTCTTTGGTAATCATTGTTGCCACAACTGCATCATGGTCACTGATACAAGTTTCAATGTGACGTCCTCGAAGAGGTCAGGTCTAGTTGTTGTCATTAGATCCAATATATTTCCATCATGGATGGGGTTCATAACTCTCTGTTCCAGTTAGTTTTCTGAGAAGGCATTTAACAATGTTTCACAGGATGTCTTATCATGTCCACCACTAAGAAAACTGTAATTTTCCCAATTAATTTTTGGATAATTAAACTCTCCTCTGATGATTACAGTATGGTTGGTTGGTTGGTTAGACAGATAGATAAATAGATGGATAGATAGAGGAAAGGGGACCAAACAGCGACGTCATCGCTCCCATCAGATCAGGGAAGGATGGGGAAGGAAGTGAGTAATGCCCTCCAAAGGAATTATCCTGGCATTTGCCTGAAGCGATTTATGGAATCATGGAAAACCTAAATCAGGATGGTCAGACATGGGTTTGAACTGTCATCCTTCCGAATGTGAGTCCAGTATGCTAACCATTGCGCAACCTCCTCGGTGATTACAGTATGATTGGGGAACATACATACAAGTAAACTGAGGTTTTCTCTAAAGTTTACAGTTACATCAGGAAATGCATCTGGTGGGTGATGAAAGGATCCAATTATCATTTTATGCCCATCCCTAATACTGAGTCTTGCTTAAATAGTCTTACATGCAGCTTCAGTTTATATCTCGGTGGATTCGAGTTTTGTGGCCTACTGTGACCTATACACTACCTCCATTTCCCTTATGCCTATCCTTTCGGTATTCTCCCCAGAAATCTCACTGCTGCAATTTCATGTTTCAACCAGTTTTCTGTACCTGGTATTATGTGAGCTTCACTGCTTTTCATGAGCAATTCAAACTCTGGCACTTTGTTACAAATGCTTCAGCAGTTTACCATTAGGATTTTAATACTCTCAGCTGTGGGAGGCATTTCTTTTGATCTTAGACTGATTCTTCAAGCTTTCCAACAGCTGTCATTATCTGGATTGGATGGAGTGTCACCTAACCTAACAAACTCTTGTGTGCACCCCACACACAGTCAGCTACTTAACCCCTTAAGTGGACATGACGGAATATCTGTCCACACTCTGCTAATGCACAGTGGGTTCGACGGTTATATCCGTCCACTGCGTTCTGTGGCTAGTAGCTAGTGGGAATGAGGAGTTATCAGCCTGCCATTGACACTGTGGTATTAGTTGAGCTTCGTCCACTAGATGTCAGCTCTCATCAGGCAACACAGCACGTTCTAGGCTAGTTATAACATTGTCCACTCGAGCGTGGGTCCACAGTATGCGCCCAGTGAAGCAGCTGCAAAAGCACACCTTTTCCATCTATGTTTACCGCCGCGTTAGTGAGTGATCTTTTGCAATGGCGAAGATTTTGAGATTGGGCAGCTGCTTTTAGAAAGTGACGATAATTTCAGTGAGAGTTATGAAAGGTTTCAAGATACAGATGTTGAGGCTAGTGAAAGTGACTTCAATTCAGAAACATCTAACGACGAGACACTACTGCAGCAGATGGTACCTAGTGCATTTGTGCGTGCTAGTTCAGTTTGTCATCAATATTTGTTCAGTGGTAGCAGTGGTACAGTTGTGCCTCAAAAACAATATGATGTGATGAGTTGTTTTATGTACTTAACGGGTTAAGTAGCAGCTTCTGATGTGTAGTGCATACCTGATCCATTTAGGGGGACTCTACAGTTCTCAACCCTATGGCGTAAGTTCAGGACGTTGCAGCCTAGCTTGTCACAGAGCCTTCAAAGTCTCCAGTTCAGTCCTTCCACTCGACTCAGAACCAAAGGGCCATGGTCAGTTCCAGGGCAATGCTGCTAATTGTGAGCTTCTTTGAAACCCCAAGTGGAAAGCTGATCTTCTCAACCCTTTCCCTGTCACTTGAATGACCCAAGCATGACTTCAGAGCCCAGACGACAGGCATCATTTGTTCCAACATGTGCCACACCCTGATTACAACCTGCTCCTCAATGCATACTGGAATAGCCTCTTCAACATGTTGAGTGAGGCCTGCAGGCATACACACAGGGTGCACCTGGTGTCCTTTCCTGTCCTTTGCTGCCATTTCTGTAAAGGGTACCATCATTTGCCGTATGTTTGAACAGCCGACGATTGATAGACCCCTACACTTTCATGTTTGCCTCCTCTTGACGCCAGACAAAACAGGTTCCCCTCCAGACAGGCAAAGTGAGTTCCACTGGTTCAGTTTCAGTTTCAGTGAAAGACAGCACCTCAAAATTGTTGGTTAGGATGATTGGTGCAACTCTCTGGTCCCCATCCACCCTGTACAGGATGCCCAGATCTAACATTGACACACCACTCACGGTCAGGTGGATGAGTAATGACAGATCCTACACTTTCTGAAGAGGAGACAGGATCCACAGGAGAGGATAGTACTTGAGGTACCTCTGGTACCAGTATCACAGGTTCATGACTCTCAGGAGCTCTTCCAATATACAGATTCACAGCAGCTGCCAATTGTTTGACAGTAGCCAGGGCAGTGTCCAGCAGCTTACAGACTTCAGTTAACTCATCCTGGGTTCAAGGGCAGCATTCACAGTGGGGCTGCATTTTGACTGGTGCAATGTATTACAAGGCCATGAATAAATAACTTTAAATTAAGCCAGCTGATTATTTTTTATTCTGTTGAGCTAAAAAGTTGCTAATTCTGTATGAGAATTGAAGCAAATACACAAAACAATATTCCTATTAAGGCAACACAAAAATGTGTGGCAAAAATTACTAGTTTCCTAAAACATTTTCAGGTTAATTACAGTTGTTAGCAAACTGAAAAACATAGTTATTTTACAATAAATGCAGGTAGTATATAGGGCTACTCTTCTTTAAGAGAAAACTAGATTTAGTATGATATGTTAGAATATCTGCTACAGTAAGTAAGTCACAAATGCCAATTTACAACAAATTGCTCCTATATTATGCAAAGGAAAATGGTAGCTTCTGAAAAGTCTCAAGAACACACATTTATTTGCATTGATTTACAATTAAAGTTGGGGGTGATGTATTCTTTGGCAGAACTGAGAATCAGAAACACTGATTTATGACAAAATAAGTTACGTATCCAAAACACTTTTACTGATAACTTACGAAAACATAGTTTTGTAAGCATTTGAAAATAACCTATTTCTTGTGTAATTGTACAATGAAATTAGAGAACAGTTGTTTTGAACGAGGATAGGTCTACCGTTCTCAACAATTTTAAAAGCGCACAATTAAGTTTAAGCCCGTAACTGACGATAACAGTACAAGTTTATCAGGACACTCGTAAATGTTCAAAATTTCTGAATATATCATGATACAAATGGGTATTGATACAATCAATGAAAGATTATCCAGAAGCAGTGTGAACAGTAAAATATCCAAGTATAGAACTTCAAATCAACAAGCGAATTTTGTATACACGGTCTCACACAAAACAAAATTCTAAGTCAGCTTTTATATTTAAATAAATGTGCATATAGCACAGATTTTTCACTTAGCTGTTTCTGTGTGCACGCTTGTACACTGGTGTGTTGGAGAAGAACACTGCAGCATGGGTTTATCCCAAAAATCGCCAAAATTGTGCAGAACCAACAGAACATGTCTTCTGCTTATTGCAGCTAACAGTGCTAAGAATCAAGTAAAAGAAGAATTAGATTGTTATCAACCCCCGTGATGTTATTCGGCCTAGTTCTTGCAGTGAATGGTCAATGCCACTCGTGACAGTCAAGAAACCTAACTGTAAATTATGCCTGTGTGGTGATTTTTTAAAAATCTATTAATGTATACTCAATCATTGGTACCTATCCTTTGCAATGCCCTGATGACACTGTTAGAAAAATTATTGGGGGGGGGGGGGGGGCTTATTTTTTGAAGATTGACTTGGCATTTGTACATTTACAGCTGCTTCTTGATGTGGGATCTAAGCACCTTCTAGTTATCAATACCCCATGTGGGCTTTGTCAATATCAGCATTTTTCTTTTGGTGTGGCAGGCATGCCAGCTATTTTTCAATGCTTTTTAGAGCAGCTTATTGCATCAGTTTGAAATATACCAGGATGTAGCAATTAATTAGCAAATACTCATCTTCATTTCTCGCCAACCAAGATGCCGCAGTATCTGTAAAAGAATTTGCTAGTTATCTGCTCCACCAAAATTTGCTGCAACTTGCTGAGTTCTTGACAATGTAGCTGTTGATTTTATGATACTAAGAGAAATTTCAAGATATTCAAACTAACACGATGTTTTCTTTCAGAATTATATATTTATTGCATAAAACTGTAACAAAACTGGCTCACAAAAACTGTCAGAAAACTGACACCCCCATGTCTGATTCGCCACCACTTATACACATAGAGGGGGCCAGAAAAATGTAGACACTCTTTGGTAGTTAATATCTTTGGAACAAAATTACATATCATTGCAATTTTGTGCGGTAGCATAGTCCACCATTCTCAACAGATCTTGGCATGCGTTTTCCAGCAGAGGACACTGTAGAAATAAATGAAGTAAGACTGTCATTTGAGCAACACAAGGCTGTATTGGTACTAGAAGTACAAAAAAATGATAAAGGTACTACAGCAGTGGCATAATGTGTACAGAACTCAGCTGCCAACACATACAACAATTTATCATATTCGAGATAAATTTGAATTCGATAGTACTGTTCAGGATGTTCATAAGGAAAGGTCTGGCTGACCAAAAGCATCAGCATGTCCAGCATCCATTGCTACGGTGTTGCAACATTTTACTAGGTCACCTCAGAAACCTGTGAAGCAGAGTGCACATGAAATCAGCATAAGCCAATGAAGTGTATTATTAATTCTGAAGGCTGCAAAGTGGAAAGTTTACATTCCAAGATCACAGCACACTATGAACAAAGACAAACCAGATTGAAGGATGGAGTACTGTGAATGGTTTGAAGGCATGCTTTGCGAGGATGAATGGTTTGGCTGGATTATCCGGGAGAAGGGACCAAACAGCAAGATTGTTGGTACCATAAGATTAGGAAAGGATGGCGTAGAAAGCCAGCTGTGCCCTTTCAAAGGAACCATCCCAGCATTTACCTGAAATGATTTAAGGAAATCACAGAAAACCTAAATCAGGATGGCCAGACATAGATTTGTTGGATAGACCGTCAGAGACAGAGCACCTCATGTTCCTGTTACTAATAAGGCGAGTACACCATTTGTTTGTTGTATATTTTTATGAGCTTCCAACAGGAGCGACTTATTTACAGATACCTGTGCAGTTACTAGATTATTTTTTTTAATTTCTTGCATGGTCAAGTGCTTACTAGGCAAAACCTTTTATTTCAGTAACAGTGTAGCATACAGTACAGCCGTTGCTATTGACCTTTATATCAACCCTCGTATCATATACGCTTTTACTTGTTTTGGTTAATGTAGCTCAGTGTTGTATAGACTGTCAGTGAGAGAGCACTTTGAATTCCTGCTGCTAATTAGCTGAGTACACCATTTGTTTGTTACATATTTTTACAAGCTTTAAACAGGAGTGATTGCAGTAATGGATAGGAACTGTGATAGCTGGGCACAGATGTGAGCTGAGTTGGCGACCTTTCGCTCACAGCTCCAGGATGTATTAGCTTCCATCACACAACTTTAGGCTGCTGCCAAGGGGCATCACTGTGGGGGTCAGACGTGGGGATGGAGGGACTTCGAGGATGCTCCACGTGTCCCTCGATCGGTCCACTGCTGTGGCAACCCCAGGTACTGCCTGCACTGAGGTTGACCACTCACCCGTGGTGGAGTGGGAAATCATTCTTAACTCTGGCAGGTAGCGAAAAAATTTCTGAAGGGCCGATTGTAGGGCCTCCCTGGTTTGTTTGACGAACAGGTTTCAGGTGTATTCTGTGGCTGATGATGTCTCTATGCCGGATGCAGTTGTCCACTCTGTTCCAGAGGAAGCTTTTTGGCCTGCAAGGTCTGGGCATTCACAGAGGGTGCGTTTGCTGGCAGTTGGGAGCTCCAGTGTTAGGTGCATAATGGGGCCCCTTAGGAACACGGCTGCCAAGGAGGGGAAGGAAGCCTGTGTGCATTCTGTATGCATACCGGTGACAGCCCTTTTGGATGAGGAAAGAGTGCTTCCGGATGTCATGAAGAGTACAGGATGCAGCCAACTGCAGGTGGTGACTCACGTCGGTACCAATGATGTGTGTCACTTTGTATCGGAGGAGATTCTCTCTGGTTTTGGGTGGCTAGGGGATGTGTGGATGGCACTGGGCAGTTTTTTAGCTCAGATGGTCTCAGGGAACCACAGAAAGGGTGTCCGTCTAAAAGGGGGAGGTAAAACTCAGTAAGGTAGTTGTACAAATGATCAGTATTGTAGTTGTAAATTTTTGTTGGGAAAGAACCAGAGCTCCAAGCCCTAATAGAAAGCACTGAAGCTCAAATAGTTATAGGTACAGAAAGCTGGCTAAAGCCAGAAATAAGTTCAGCTGAAATTTTTTCAAACGATCTAACAGTGTTCAGAAAGGATAGATCAAATACAGTTGGTGGTGGAGTATTTATTGGTGTCAGAAGTAATTTTCCTTGTAGTGAAATTGAAGTAGATATAGTTCCTGCAAGATAGTATGGGCAGAGGCTGTACTTGACAATCGAACAAAACTATTAATTGAAGTGTTTTACCGACCCCTGACTCAGAAGATATAGTTGCCAAACAGTTCAAAGAAA
The DNA here is from genome assembly GCF_023864345.2 of Schistocerca serialis cubense. NCBI lineage: Eukaryota > Metazoa > Arthropoda > Insecta > Orthoptera > Acrididae > Schistocerca > Schistocerca serialis. Next base: position 28,123,418 of record NC_064642.1, read on the forward strand.
ACTTGAGTCTCATTTCAAATAGGTATCCCACTCATACAATTATAGTTGGTGGTGACTTCAATCTACCCTCAATATGCTGTAAAAATTTATGTTTAAAGCCGACAGCAGGCATAAAAGTCTTCTGAAATTGTACTGAATGCTTTCTCAGAAAATTATTTTGAACAATTATTTCATGGGTCCACTCAAAGTGTAAATGGTTGCAAAAGCATACTTGACCTCTTAGCAACAAATAATCCTGGACAAATAGTGAGTATTGTAGTGAATGCAGGGATTAGCAACCACAAGGAAGTTGCTTCTAGGCTGAATACTGTAACGCCTACAACTATCAAAAAGAAATGCAAAGTATATCTATTTAAAAAAAACTGATAAAAATGCTCTTAATGCCTTTTTAAGAGACTGTCGTCACTCCTTCCGATCTGATCATGTAAGCTTAGAAAAGGTGTGGAATGATTTCAGAGAGATAGTATCAACAACAGTTGAGAGATATATACCACATAAATTAATAAGTGATGGTACTGATCCCCCATGGTACACAAAACAGGTCAGATCACTGTTGCAGAAACACCGAAAAAAACATGTCAAATTTAAAAGAATGCAAAAATCCCCAAGATTGGCAAAGTTTTGCAGAAGTTCAAAATATAGCGCGTACTTCAATGCGAGATGCTTTTAATAATTTCCATGATGAAATTCTGTCTCGAAATCTGGCAGGAAACCCAAAGAGATTCTGGTCATACATAAAGCACACCAGTGGCAAGATACAATCAATACCTTCAATGCGCGATAACAACGGTGAAGTCACTGATGACAGTACCACTAAAGCAGAGTTATTAAACGTGGTTTCCTGAAACTCCTTCACCAAGAAAGACAAAGTAATTATTCCTGAATTCCAATCAAGAACAACTGCCAAGATGAGAAACATAGAAGTAGATGTCCTTGGTGTAACAAAGCAGCTTAAATCACTTAATAAATCCAAGACCTCCAGTCCAGATTGTATACTAGTCAGCTTCCTCTCAGAGTACACTCATAAAATAGCTCCATATTTAGTAATTATATACAACCGCTCCCACACAGAAAGATCTGTACATAAAGACTGGAAAATTTCTCAAGTCACACCAACACCCAAAAAGAGAAGTAGGAGTAATCTGCTGAATTACAGGCCCATATCACTAACATCGATTTGCAGTAGGGTTTTCGAACGTACACTGTATTTGAACATTATGAAGTACCTTGAAGAAAACAATTTATTGACACATAGTCAGCACGGATTCAGAAAATATCGTTCTTGCGAAACACAACTAGTTCTTTATACGCATGAAGTACTGAGTGCTATCGACAGGGGATGTCAAATTGATTCCATATTTTTAGATTTCCAGAAGGCTTTCAACACCGTTCCTCACAAGTGCCTTCTAACCAAACTGCGTACCTATGGAATATCGCCTCAGTTGTGCGACTGGTTTCGTGATTTCATGTCAGAAAGGTCACAGTTCATAGTAATAGACAGAAAGTCATCGAGTAAAACAGAAGTAATATCTGGCGTTCCCCAAGGAAGTGTTATAGGCTCTCTATTGTTCCTGACTATAGTAATGACACAGGAGACAATTTGAGTAGCCGTCTTAGATTGTTTGCAGGTGATGCTGTCATTTACCATCTTGTAAAGTCATCAGATGACCAAAACGAATTGCAAAAGATTTAGATAAGATATCTGTATGGTGCGAAAAGTGGCAATTCACCCTGAATAAAAAAAAGAGTAAAGTTATTCACATGGGTACTAAAAGAAATCCGCTAAATTTCGATTACATGATAAGTCACACAAATCTGAAGGCTGTAAATTCAACTAAATACTTAGGAATTACAATTACCACAATTACAAATAACCTAAATTGGAACAGTCACATAGATAATGTTGTGGGCAGAGCAAACCAAAGACTGCAATTCATTGGCAGAACACTCAGAAGGTGCAACAGGTCTACTAAAGAGATTGCTTACACCACACATGTCCGCTCTAGTCTGGAGTATTGCTGTGAGGTGTGGGATCGACATCAGGTGGGACGGATGACATAGAAAAAGTACAAAGAAGGACAGCTCATTTTGTATTATCGTGTAATAGGGGAGATAGTGCCACAGACATGATACCTGAATCGGAGTGGCAATCATTAAAACAAGGGTGTTTTTCATTGTGATGGGATCTTCTCATGAAATTTCAATCACCAGTTTTCTCCTACGATTGCGAAAACATTCTGTTGGAACCCACCTACATAGGGAGAAATGATTATCACAATAAAATAATAGAAACCATGGCTCGCACAGAAAAATTTAATTGCTCGTTTTTCCCATGCACCGTTCAAGAGTGGATCAGTAGAGACAGTTTGAAGGTGGTTCATTGAACCATCTGCCAGGCACTTTATTGTGAATAGCAGAGTAATCACGTAGATGTAGATGTAGAACCAGGGTCCTCCCAAATACAAGTCCAGTGTGCTAACCACTGCACCACCTTACTCAGTCATGAATGGCTACGGGGATGGCTATCTGGTCTGATGGGGCACAATTCAAACTGAACAGTACTGTAAACTGCCACACCTGCATGTACCGGGCTCCTGAAAATCCTCACTTTAACGTGGACAAACATGTTAATCTACTGGATGTTAATCTGTGGTGTGGTCTGTCAACACATGGTTTGATTGGCCCATTCTTCTCTGAAGGTACTGTAACTGCAGAGGTGTTTTTTCATGTGTTGGAACATCAGTGTTACCTGCCATCTCAGAGGTGTTTGAAAATGAAAGATTTTTCCTTCAACAAGATGGCGCTCCGCCTCACTACCACAGAGATCTTAGGGCCTACTTGAATGAAAATCTACCTGGACGGTGGATGGGTCAAAGACGAGCTGTTGAGTACCCACCATGGTCTCCAGACCTTCCACCTCTTGACTTCTACCTATGGGGGGGGAGGGGGACATTGAAAAGTTTATCAATGAATCACCTTGAAGAATATGGCTTATTGATACATAATCAACATGGATTCCGAAAATATCATTCTTGTGAAAAACAGCTAGCTCTTTATTCCCATGAAGTAATGAGTGCAGTTGACTAGGGATCTCAGATTGATTCCATATTCCTTGATTTCCAGAAGGCTTTTGATACCGTTCCTCACAAGCGACTATTAATCAAACTGCCTGCATATGGAGTATCGTCTCAGTTGTGTGACTAGATTCTTGATTTCCTCTCAGGGAGATCACAGTTCATAGTGATAGACGGTACATCATCAAGTGGAACAGAAGTGATATCTGGTGTTCCACAAGATAGTGTCATAGGCCCTCTGCTGTTCCTGATTTCCGTAAATGATCTAGGTGATAATCTGAGCAGCCCCCTTAGATTTTTTTGCAGATGATTCTGTAATTTACCATCTAGTAAAATCATCAGACAATCAATTCCAATTACAAAATGATCTAGAGAGAATTTCTGTATGGTGCGAAAAGTGGCAGTTGGCACTAAACCAAAAAAAGTGCGAGGTCATCCACATGGTTACTAAAAGAAATCTTATAAATTTTGGGTATACGTTAAATCGCACAAATCTAAGGGCTGTCAGTTCAACTAAATACCTAGGAATTACATTATGAGCAACTTAAATTGGAAAGACCACATAGATAATATTGTGGGGAAGGCGAAACAAAGACTGCGCTTTGTTGGCAGAACACTTAGAAGATGCAACAAACCCACTAAAGAGCCAGCCTGCGTTACACTTGTCCGTCCTCTGCTGGAATATTGCTGTACGGTGTGGGATCCTTACCAGGTAGGACTGATCATAGTTTGGTCAACAGTTCAGCAGCATCAACATTGCTTGATTTCATTTCTCCGGTTCCCATGCCATTACACACAACCCACTTTTCACTCTTAGTAAAAATTATACTTTAGTGAGAATGATCAGTTAAATTACAGAGAAACAAGAAAACACGTTTACGAAAATTAAGCCTACTTGCAACTGTATGTAAACAAAGCTGCAATGTGCAAAGTTTCTAGACACAACAAATTAAAATTTATGCTGCATTTTGCAAATAAGAATTAAAACAATGAAGGGATGTGCTGTACTTAACTTACTGGAAAGAAAAAAGAACAATTAAATGAGATTCTTTAAGTTTACTGTGCCAAAATGTAAACAAAAATATGACTGTAACCCTACTTTATGATCTTTTCGCATTTTCTGGAATAATACGCCAAGAAAAGTGAAACCTGTGAAGGTGAGCTCAAAGAACACACCAATACACATATTTAATTAGTTATCAGTATTAAACTGAGTTTTATTTCAGACTAAATCACGTATTTGTATGAGAGCACAAAAATCGCATGTCTCGCCTGGTGCAGGGCTACCAACCACAATGCTGTTAAATGTCAAGCATCCCTTTTTAAATTTTAGTTAGTGATGGAAACATCGCTTCATCATATATAATTGTGTATGTGAGTGTGTTTTTGGGTATGTGTATTTGCACTCTAGCTCATTGCACTGTTCTGAAAGCTACTGCCTAACAATAGCTCAATGCTTGTACTATTCAGTCAGTTGTCTTCTCTACCCCTAAATTGTTTACATCATCATATATCTATAAAGTAGTGGTTTCACCACTAATTCATACTTGAAAACGAATGTTTGATATCCAAAAATGGTCATTTAAAAAATTTTAATTTTGCAAAAGACACTAAGTGTTATCTATGTATTGTTCACTTGGTGTTACTCCATGTCACCATGGCAGATGTTACCAATATTGTTTCATAGTTACTGTGTCAAATAGAAAACTTTGATACATGTGTTTACTATTGGAAATACATATGCTTCTAAATGTTCATTTTTTGTTATTGTTGTGTTTCAGCTGGGATGAAACACACTTTGGAAAAATGGGAAGCTGGTACATTAATAGGACATTTTTCTTTGATGTGCATCCCCCACTTGGAAAGGTATGTCAAAATGATTATTTTATTTACCTAAAAACAAAGATGATGTGACTTACCAAACGAAAGTGCTGGCACGTCGATAGACACACAAACAAACACAAACATACACACAAAATTCAAGCTTTCGCAACAAACTGTTGCCTCATCAGGAAAGAGGGAAGGAGAGGGAAAGTCGAAAGGATGTGGGTTTTAAGGGAGAGGGCAAGGAGTCATTCCAATCCTGGGAGCGGAAAGACTTACCTTAGGGGGAAAAAAGGACAGGTATACATTCGCACACACACTCATATCCATCCGCACGTACACAGACACAAGCAGATTTTATTTAAATTAAAAGACATGCCAATTTTAAAATTTTGCTGTCTGCATTGAACCAGTCAGAAGACTGGTGACTCGAAAAGAAAAATTGTCATGGTTAATGTGATGGTTTATGCTACAAAAGACAGGGATGGCTAATAGACTGTAAAAGTGTAATGCTCTGCACTAGATATTTTATTTAAAAGAAATAATTTTAACTATTAAAATTAAGACATTATAGTGTAACTGGAGCTTTCATTCTGAAAATGTGATATCGGTGCTAAAGTGTCTTCATAGTGAATGACTAACCTATAAAAGAAGGCACGAGGAATTTGAAAATTGTAGCAGTAAGACAGGTAAATTTGCTCTTAATTACTAAAATGCTCTATGTCGTGTATCAGTGAGCTAGGCCAAGAATTTTTCAGTCGCTTTTGTTTACTGATTTTTGTTTACCTTAATGTTTGGCAGTCCACTGGCAGAATGACAATGAAGTTGTTTCATAGATGCAGATACCATCACCAGTCAATTTTTACTGCACTAGTGGAAATATCATTCTGGCAAAACTGACATCTATGAAATGACATCCACTTCCTCTTGAGAGATGTGTATACTGTATTTTGTATTTACAATTCAGAACACTTCAGTTACATATCATTTACAAGCATGCCACAACCTGCAGAAAGACTGTGCTTATACCCCCATCTTGCAGATATCCTGTACCCATCCAAACCCAAGCAGATGCACAAAATAAATGACAATTCCATGCATAATATGTGGGTCACAACTAAGTAACTAACTTGAAAACACTTATACTATTAGAATGTAACAATATATCAATTCCATCCTGGATTTTCCATTGTTTGATTTACACTATTAGAGAAAGACATAGGATAACACATATCACTTTCCCCATGTGATATGTTACGCCACAATATCTTGGGCTACAGAAATTATACAGCTGTTGAAAATATGGGCATAATAAACCATTTTTTGTTCCTGAAACCATTTATGCTGCTATACTATATTTTTCAATTATTTTTTTTATTTTTTGTATGTCATGTTTGGCCAGTATCAAGTATTTTACTATTTTCAATACATAGAAGAACAATATAAATGAAACTTCAAAAATAGCCCAATCAAATAGTACCACATAATATATTTTAAAAACCAATTAAGTACAATTGACTAACCATTACCCACAAAAGTGTGCAATCAGGTATGTCATATCATCATATAGTATACGATCTGTTAAAACTCCATTTCATTTAATAATTTTGTCATTGGCTGCAGAAGAATCATTATTTGTTCACTTTACATTTAAAAAAAAAAAAAATAGTAATACAAGTGGACTTTTAGGCACGTAGTGAATGAAATGGAAAAATATAAAGTGAAGGACTACTCTTCAGGGTTGTTAGGTTGGCTGGAGGCAGTCTCATCACACCTAGGGGTAGGGCAGTAGGTGGGAAAGGGATGACATGTAAAAATAATTTAAATAATTCAGTATTAATGTTGAATCCATAGTTTTGAGGACTACTAGTCCTATATCCCAGACAGATTTTTTTTTGAATGTCTGGAGAAGAACATTGTAACACATGGCTATCTTATAAACGTGAACATTGTTGCACTGTTTAAACTTTACGTCAGCTACTGAATCACTGCATAGTGTACCTTGGACTGGCATACATTGTTGGACTTAGAGTTTAGTTGCCTTAACAGTGTTAATGGAAGTTTCGTTAACATTTCCCATCTTTAGGTTAGGGATTTACACTGAATTTTCTTGTGGACTTGTTTCAGCTGAACTTGGGACAATATATTTCATATCAAGCAATAAAGGGGTTAAGTAACAACACAAAAGCTAGAGCAATTGGTGGCAGTATCAGTGGCATGTCAGTCCACATTTGCTTGAGCTGTACTCTGTTGATTCATGTGTGTAAGTGATTTTGGGTGTGGTGATGGAAAAGGAGTATTCCAAATTGCAGCAAATTATTGATTGCTTTTATTAAACTGAAGAGAAGAACATTAATTTATATTTATTAGATGGAAAGAGATACATAAATGAGGATATATTTACTGCATTAGAAAAATCAAAACACCTGTACACTCTATACAAAGTAGATGGTTAATTTGTAAAATGTTATGGTGACACTGTTTTCACAGCAAAGGCTCTCATACACTGTGACACTCTGTTTTCACAGCAAAGGATCTCATACACTATCAGTGGCTAGTGACAAAACATTTTCTAAGTCTGTGTGCAAGAATATGAGTATGCCTTGACACATTTGGAAGTGTTCAAGCCATTCCAAGTCTCCAAAATGTTGGAACAGAATAATCTTCCATGAGTGACCACTTTGTACACTTTTTACTATAACACATGTAATTAAGAAAAAGTAATTTTGAATCAATTAAGTAGTGTGGGTAAGAATATTTCCAAAGTACTGAACCTCACTTCATAGGGGAGATGAAATCAGAAAGTTAATTTACTGACACCAGCTGATGCTTGGATGTTTTACTGGACTAGAAAAAGTGATTCAGGTGTAATGTGTAAATAAATAATAAATTATCACCACTTGGTAATTTATGTTACCTTTCCGAGGCGTACGGTTGAGAACATCATACTACTCTGGTAGAAAAACTTAAGTATTATGGAATTGATGGCTTTACACACAACTGGTTTGAATCATAGCTAATAAACAGAAAGCAAAAATTAATACTTAGTAATCCAATGTTGAGAGGAAAGAACATTTTAGTGACTAGGGAGAATTAATGGAAGGAATCCCAGAAGGTTCAATTTTGGGTCCATTCCTATTCCTTATGCATGTGTATGACCATCCTTAATTCATCAAGCAGAATTGGTATTTTTTGCAAATGATACTAGTGTTGTAATATATCCCACTAGAGAGAGAGAGGAACAGAAGAGATTGTAAATGATGTTTTTCCAAAGAATTATTAAGTGCTTCCTTCCAAATGGACTCTCTCTTAATTTTGAGAGAACACGCTGTATTCAGTTCTGTACAATAAATAGAGTCATGCCAACAGTTGCTGTAGCATGGCTTATGGAATAACTTTCTGGGGTTACTAATCATTGAGGAACTAAGTACTGAGTGTACAGAAGTGAGCAGTAAGAATAATAACACCCTCAGTTATCATGTAGGCACCTCTTCAAGGAGTTAGGCATTTTAACTGCACCAATACAATACGTATATATTTACTAATGAAATTCATGATAAATAATCCATCACAATTTTAGAAGAAGAGTGATGTCCATACCTACAACACTACAGGGAAAAAAAAAGACTTTTATTACCCATTATTAAAGCTGTCAGTGGCTCAGAAACAAGCTCAACTTGCAGCAACAAAAATTTTTGATCTTTTGCCAATACCATAAAATGTCTGGCAGGTAGTGCAGGAAAGCAGGTTCTGAACCTAGCCTAAAATCACTTTTCCTAGACAACTCCTTCCATTCCACAGACTAATTTTTAGTGAAAAACTGGTAGCATTGGGAAAAAAGAAAAAAAATTCTTGTGTAGTTGCATGATTAAGACTGAAAAAATAATATGTTTATTAATGTCAATACTAAATGTGTATACATATCCTGTAATCAGACTCATTCCACATGGTTTTGATAAAAAATCATTCAGATTATCTATGGAACCTGTAACTAACTAACTAACTCCCACTGGAAAAGAATTTTCAAAATTTGGTTTTCATCTTCTAGAAGTTCTGTGTAGATGTAATGTGTAGGAAATTTCTTTATGATGATACAATACTGTATGTGAAGAAGATGCTGACCTAATTGAAGGGACTGTCTTATCATGAAAGTGAGAGGATGAGACAATTTGATAACATGGGATTGTTTGCTATTAACAACAGACTCTTAAGTGTTAAAGATTAGTGAGTTCTAGCATGCAAAATTCAAAACTACTGAACTGGAAATCCTTAGTACCAGAGAAAGAAAAAAGAAAGAAAAACTGGACAATGGCTGGTTTGTGGGTGATACCATTAGTCTTTGAAGTCAATCTACTGTCCATTCACCTGGCTGTGTGTCCCACCAACCTTCCATTTAATATTCATCATAGACATATTTTTGATCTGTTTGTTTACCTATTTACTAAAATGTAGACTTTCACAGCCGGAAATATCATGTCCATTATAATTATCCGGGCTGTTATGCCGTGGTCGGTTGATGAATCCCGAAACGTTGGGAATTGACACGGAATTCATCAACCGACCACGGCATAACAGCCCGGATAATTATAATGTTTACCTATTTCTCATGCTATCTCAGTACTCATAATGTGCTACAGGACTGAAACTCGTCCTTCACTTGGCATCAGGTAGTATATGCCTTCTTAATTTAGGAGAAATTACACACTTTACCATAGAAGTGGTGTTGTGGGGCAGCATGTTTTACCGTTCTTTCCTGCAGTGGAAGTTCATCCACATGACAAGAGCCTGTAAATTACTGATGTTGTCAACATGAAAATAGCCTTAGCAAAGTTACATGCAATTTGCAGTCGTCTTGTCCACATTTCAGTTTGCCATGGCAGAAAAGTAAACTCTCTTTCACTACTGTGAGGGACTGAGGAAGTTACTATGAAAATTAAAAGTTTACTGATTGTAATAAGCTGTACTTCCCCATGAACCATGGACCTTGACGTTGGTGGGGAGGCTTGCGTGCCTCAGCGATACAGATGGCCGTACTGTAGGTACGACCACAACGGAGGGGTATCTGTCGAGAGGCCAGACAAATGTGTGGTTCCTGAAGAGGGGCAGCAGCCTTTTCAGTAGTTGCAGGGGCAACAGTTTGGATGATTGACTGACCTGGCCTTGCAACATTAACCAAAACGGCCTTGCTGTGCTGGTACTGCGAATGGCTGAAAGCAAGGGGAAACTATGGCCGTAATTTTTGCCGAGGGCATGCAGCTTTACTGTATGGATAAATGATGATGGCATCCTCTTGGGTAAAATATTCCGGAGGTAAAATAGTCCCCCATTTGGATCTCCGGGCAGGGACTACTCAGGAGGACTTCGGTATCAGGAAAAAGAAAACTGGCATTCTACGGATCGGAGCGTGGAACGTCAGATCCCTTAACCGGGCAGGTAGATCAGAAAATTTAAAAAGGGAAATGGATAGGTTAAAGTTAGATATAGTGGGAATTAGCGAAGTTCGGTGGCAGGAGGAACAAGACTTTTGGTCAGGTGAATACAAGGTTATAAACCCAAAATCAAATAGGGGTAATGCAGGAGTAGGATTAATAATGAATAAAAAAATAGGTGTACGGGTAAGCTACTACAAACAGAATAATGAACACATTATTGTGGCCAAGATAGACACGAAGCCCACGCCTACTATAGTAGAAGAAGTTTATATGCCAACTAGCTCTGTAGATGATGAAGAAATTGAAGAAATGTATGATGAGATAAAAGAAATTATTCAGGTAGTGAAGGGAGACGAAAATTTAATAGTCATGGGTGACTGGAATTCGAGAGTAGGAAAAGGGAGAGAAGGAAACATAGTAGGTGAATATGGATTGGGGCTAAGAAATGAAAGAGGAAGTCGCCTGGTAGAGCTTTGCACAGAGCACAACTTAATCATAGCTAACACTTGGTTCAAGAATCATAAAAGAAGGTTGTACACATGGAAGAATCCTGGAGATACTAAAAGGTATCAGATAGATTATATAATGGTAAGACAGAGATTTAGGAACCAGGTTTTAAATTGTAAGACATTTCCAGGGGCAGATGTGGACTCTGACCACAATCTATTGGTTATGACCTGTAGATTAAAACTGAAGAAACTGCAAAAAGATGGGAATTTAAGGGGATGGGACCTGGATAAACTGAAAGAACGAGAGATTGTACATAGTTTCAGGGAGAGCATAAGGGAACAATTGACAGGAATGGGGGAAGGAAGTACAGTAGAAGAAGACTGGGTAGCTCTGAGGGATGAAGTAGTGAAGGCAGCAGAGGATCAAGTAGGTAAAAAGACGAGGGCTAGTAGAACTCCTTGGGTAACAGAAGAAATATTGAATTTAATTGATGAAAGGAGAAAATATAAAAATGCAGTAAATGAAGCAGGCAAAAAGGAATACAGACGTCTCAAAAATGAGATCGACAGGAAGTACAAAATGGCTAAGCAGGGATGGCTAGAGGACAAATGTAAGGATGTAGAGGCTTATCTCACTAGGGATAAGATAGATACTGCCTACAGGAAAATTAAAGAGACCTTTGGAGAAAAGAGAACCACTTGTATGAATATCAAGAGCTCAGATGGAAACCCAGTTCTAAGCAAAGAAGGGAGAGAAGGAGTATATAGAGGGTCTATACAAGGGCGATGTACTTGAGGACAATATTATGGAAATGGAAGAGGATGTAGATGAAGATGAAATAGGAGATATGATACTGCGTGAAGAGTTTGACAGAGCACTGAAAGACTTGAGTCGAAACAAGGCCCCCGGAGTAGACAACATTCCATTAGAACTACTGACGGCCTTGGGAGAGCCAGTCCTGACAAAACTCTAGCATCTGGTGAGCAAGATGTATGAGACAGGTGAAATACCCTCAGACTTCAAGAAGAATACAATAATTCCAATCCCAAAGAAAGCAGGTGTTGACAGATGTGAAAATTACCGAACTATCAGTTTAATAAGTCACAGCTGCAAAATACTAACGCAAATTCTTTACAGATGAATGGAAAAACTGGTGGAAGCCGACTTCGGGGAAGATCAGTTTGGATTCCGTAGAAATGTCGGTACACGTGAGGCAATACTGACCTTACAACTTATCTTAGAAGAAAGATTTAGGAAAGGCAAACCTACATTTCAAGCTTTTGTAGACTTAGAGAAAGCTTTTGACAATGTTGACTGGAATACTCTCTTTCAAATTCTAAAGGTGGCAGGGGTAAAATACAGGGAGCGAAAGGCTATTTACAATTTGTACAGAAACCAGATGGCAGTTATAAGAGTCGAGGGGCATGAAAGGGAAGCAGTGGTTGGGAAAGGAGTGAGACAGGGTTGTAGCCTCTCCCCGATGTTATTCAATCTGTATATTGAGCAAACAGTAAAGGAAACAAAAGAAAAATTCAGAGTAGGTATTAAAATCCATGGAGAAGAAATGAAACTTTTGAGGTTCGCTGATGACATTTTAATTCTATCAGAGACAGCAAAGGACTTGGAAGAGCTGTTGAACGGAATGGACAGTGTCTTGAAAGGAGGATATAAGATGAACATCAACAAAAGCAAAATGAGGATAATGGAATGTAGTCGAGTTAAGTCGGGTGATGCTGAGGAAATGAGACACTGAAAGTAGTAAATCAGTTTTGCTATTTGGGGAGAAAAATAACTGATGATGGTCAGAGAGAGACTATAAAATGTAGACTGGCAATGGCAAGGAAAGCATTTCTGAAGAAGAGAAATTTGTTAACATCGAGTATAGATTTAAGTGTCAGGAAGTCGTTTCTGAAAGTATTTGCATGGAGTGTAGCCATGTATGGAAGTGAAACATGGACGATAAATGGTTTGGACAAGAAGAGAATAGAAGCTTTCGAAATGTGGTGCTACAGAAGAATGCTGAAGATTAGATGGGTAGATCACATAACTAATGATAAAGTATTGAATAGAATTGGGGAGAAGAGGAGTATGTGACACGACTTGACAAAAAGAAGGGACCAGTTAGTAGGACATGTTCTGAGGCATCAAGGGATCACAAATTTAGCATTGGAGGGCAGCATGGAGGGTAAAAATCGTAGAGGGAGACCAAGAGATGAATACACTAAGCAGATTCAGAAGGGTGTGGGTTGCAGTAAGTACTGGGAGATGAAGAAGCTTGCACAGGATAGGGTAACATGGAGAGTTGCATCAAACCAGTCTCAGGACTGAAGACCACAACAACAAACAGCAATAATAAAATTATAAAATCATCATGTCTGTTTGAACACACAAATCTCCAGACCTATTACACAAATTTTAATGGTGTTTTCACCGGTAACTCGAGTGTAGCATGGGGCAACAACATGTTTTATTTCATCAGAATCAGATCACGGGAAAAACATTATGATTTAAAGTTTTATCTAAAATTGCCCCATCTGTCTATTTGAACATACTAATCTCCAAAACTATCTACAGATTTTCATTGGGTTTTCACAGGTAACATGAGCATAGCTTGGGCTTTTTTTAAAAAAAAACAAAAAAAAAAAAACAGTTTTTTTATGATCAAAATCAGATCATGGGGAAAAAGATACCATAATTTAAAGTTTAAGGAATATGCTTAGTTCTGATTTTTACCTTAGTGATATTGTAATACACTAAAGAATGAGTATGGCAATGTCAGCTTTGTAGCGCACCAAATAACCAATAGATCACGCTTTTAGTTTTTTTTTAACCCTGTGGCAGATGTATTTTTGGAAGTGTACATCAGTGACAGAATTAAGTGCCCAATCCTGCCTACACAAATGCAAACTCATAGCGAATTTACTTGGCTCACAGATAAGTATTTACCGATTTTGTTTTGTTTATTGTGTGTTAAAAACTCAACAAAATTGCTTTGCTTCTCTCAATAGGTTTCATTTATATTTGATTTTTTGGCTGGGAAAAATGAATTAATTGAAAAGTGATCCTGTAAGGGTTTCATCTTATATATTGGTTGAGGTACAGAACCCTAAAAAGTGATGGTATGCAAAGGCCCTTTTTTAACCTCTGTTGCGAAACGCATGTGTGTTTGGGGGAGGGGGGGGGGGGGAGGGGTTGGGGGGGCGTGCATGTGTGCACACACTCCACTTGTTGCACTGGTTTAGAATATAGGTAGTGCACAAAAATCTATGAGACCAAATGTTAAATTTTAAACAGTCCAAATCAACTGAAACCTTGCTCTCTCAGATCTTGTATGCAGACAACCATTTGAGGCACATGTTCATGGTAGCTACGAGTACTAACTGTACAATGTAAACCGTCATGAAACTCTGGTACTGTCTTGTTGACTGACTGTTACACACACAGTTGACAAAATGACTGAGCCATGAGGTTTCTGCAGGTTTGATTATATAGTCTTAGTGCATGCCAAGAAATGGAACAACCATTTCTAAACTGCCAGTGCACCTGCCCCCGTGTTCTAAAAGTACGCTCTTGGCACACTAAATTTGTGGTAACTTTCCCAATTGAAATTTCATTGACACTCTAATTTTTCCTATTGTGAGTCTTTCTGTAAGGGACATTTCATTTAAATTTTGTTTATACATTGCTGGCCACCCAAAATTCAGCATCCTGAAATAAGCATACAAATCAGGTGAAAATGCAACATGTGTTTGTGGAAACGAGAGATGCACACGATTAGCATTTTGGTGGAGGTGCACTGCACAGGTGCCAGTAGCACCACATAGAAGTGCTATATAAAGAGTGAACAAATCGTCATGTGAATGCACTGGAATTGTTCTGTCATTTGGTTGTTTTGCATAAGCAGATTCAGTAGAGAAAAGTGAGTGCCTTTTTAGCATGTTTCGGAGGTCAACTGAGGAAGAATAGTTGCTTATAGGGATTGCAGATTATCCTTCAGAGAAGTCGGTGATCGTATTGGACAGAACCAAGCAACTGTGATGTTGATCTGTAATTGCTGGATGCAGAATGGAACAATGGATCAACAGGACCAATTGCCCTCACCTCATTGCACCACTACATGTGATGACAGGCATGTTGTGCACATGGCAGTGGTGGATCGCTCTGCCACATCACGAACTGTATCACAACAATTTTGATCTGTTGTGCAACATGCAGTGTCCACACTTACCATTCACTGTTGTTTGCTGCAGAGTGGACTGTCCACAAGACGTCCATTGCTGCATTTACCACTGAATTAGTGCCACAGGTGTTTGTGCTGGCAATGGTGTGTTGAGCAACAGACATGGGCAACTGAATGGAAGAACATTGTTACTACCAACGAATCCTGATTCTGCCTGTGCCACAATGATGGCCGGATTAGAGCCTGGAGACACCATGGTGAGAGGCTGTTGAACAGTTGCCTTGTGCATCACCATACTGGTCCTGCATCCAGTACTATGGTTTGGGGTGGTATTGGATTCTGCTCCCGCAACCCCCTAGTACGCATTACCATTAGGCTAACCAGCCAGCATTACATCTACAAAGTGTTGGAGCCTGTTGTCCTCCAATACCTTCGGAGCTTGCTGATGGCTGCATTGCAACACAATAATGCATGACCACCTATAGCACACATCAGATTGCATTGCTGCCTTGGCCTCCCTGTTCTCCAGATCTCTTGCCTATCAAAAATGTCTGGTCAATGATTGCGGAACGACTGGTCCAGAACGTGCCACACACTGCTACACCAGATCAGCTATGGCAATATGTGCAAGCAGCATGCACTGCTACACCCCAACATCACATCCAGAGCCTCTTCGATTTAATGCTGAACGTGTAGCAGCAGCTATAGCCAGTTATGACAACTACACTCAATAGTGATTTTATCATCTTCCTCACTTCACATGGAGCCATATTTTCAATCACATGATCATTGTACAATGTGCTATCTCCCAAATCAATTTGGATGTGGTATCTCCAG
This sequence comes from Schistocerca serialis cubense, assembly GCF_023864345.2. Classification (NCBI taxonomy): domain Eukaryota; kingdom Metazoa; phylum Arthropoda; class Insecta; order Orthoptera; family Acrididae; genus Schistocerca; species Schistocerca serialis. Next base: position 28,139,215 of record NC_064642.1, read on the forward strand.
TCCTTCTTGTTGTTGCATTTCGGATGGCCAACTGTGTATATCATAATAAATGTAGTTGGTATGGTGTTTTAAATGAAACTTCATGTGGTCTTTATCCTCTGAGCTGTCCATTCTGTCTTTGCTGTACCCATTTAAATTACATTAATCCTTTTGAAATTGGTACATCAGACTCCTTTTCTAGACAGAATATGGTGCTGTAACCTCTGTATTCTAACTTATTCGTAAAATTGTTAAAAGTAATTTTACAGGACACTTCTGTATAATATAAACACAGAAAACTGCTACCAGTCAGTTTTTCAAAATGGTTATTTATTCCATAAACCAGTCTTTGAACCTGAAGATGAGCCTGAATTGGTTTGAAAGGTTCATGGAATAAATAACTGTTTCAAAAAAGTGACTGGTTGCAGTTTTTTTGTATTTGTATTAAATAAACAGTCACAGGTTCTTAAACATCTGTAATGGATAAGCTCAATGTACTGCTGTACAATTTTCATACCAAAATACACATACTATTAAGAAGTCAACTTTGTATCTTGAAATTCACCTGGATGTAAAACTTAATAAAAATTGATTTTCGGAGAAACTATTTATCTGGTGATGTTCAAATTCTAGATTCATTACTTTTACATGTTTACACACATTTTTATTATCAATTTACGTGTGTTTTGATGTTGTGGTCTTCAATCCAGAGACAGCTCTCCATGCTTCTCTATCCTGAGCAAGCCTCTTCATCTCCGAATAAGTACTGCAATCCTTCTGAATCTGCTTAGTGTATTTATCTCTTGGTCTCTCTCTGTGATTTTTACCCTCCACACTTGCCTCCAATACTAAATTGGTGATCCATTGATGCTTCAGAATGTGTCCTCCCAACTGATCCCTTCTCCTAGACACATTGTGCCACAATTTCTTCTTCTCCCCAAATCTATTCATTACCTCCTCATTAGTTACGTGATCTATCCACCTAATCTTCAGCATTCTTTTGTAGCACCACATTTCAAAAGCTTCTATTCTCTTCTTGTCTACACTGTTTATCATCCGTGTTTCACTTTCATACATGGCTACACTCCATACAAATACATCCATAAAAGACTTCCTGACACTTAAATCTATATTCGATGTTAACAAATTTCTCTTTTTCAGAAACGCTTTCCTTGCCATTGCCAGTCTACATTTTATAGTCTCTCTCTGACCATCATCAGTTATTTTTCTCCCCAAATAGCAAAACTGATTTACTACTTTCAGTGTCTCATTTACTAATCTAATTCCTTCAGCATCACCTGATTTAATTTGACTGCATCCCATTATCCTTGTTTTGTTTGTGTTGATGTTCATCTTATATCCTCCATTCAAGGCACTGTCCATTGCATTCAGCTGCTCTTCCAGGTCCTTTGCTGTCTCAGACAGAATTACGATGTCATCAGCAAACCTCAAAGTTTTTATTTCTTCTCCATGGATTTTAATTCTTACTAAATTTTTTTTTTTTTGTTTCCTTTATTGCTTGCTCAATATAAATATTGAATAACATTGGGGATAAGCTACAACCCTGTCTCACTCTCTTCTCAACCGCTGCTTCTCTTTCATGCCCCTCGACCCTTGCAACTGCCATCTGGTTTCTGTACAAATTGTAAATAGACTTTTTCTTCCCATATTTTACACCTGCCACCTTCAGAATTTGAATGAGAGTATTCCAGTCAAAATTGTGAAATTTCTTTATGTCTACAAATGTGAGAAATGTAGGTTTGCCTTTCCTTAACCTATCTTCTAAGATGAGTCGTAGGGTCAGCATTGCCTCGCGTGTTCGAACATTTCTGCAGAATCCAAACTGACCATCCCAGAGGTCAGCTTCTACCACTTTTTCCATTCGTTTGTAAAGGATTCATGTTAGTATTTTGCACTTATTAAACTGATAGTTCGATAATTTTCACAGAAGTTGCAAGGCATTTTGCCAGTTTCATACATCTTGCTCACCAGATGGAATGTTGTCTACTCCTGGGGCCTTGTTTTGACTTAGGTCTTTCAGTGCTCTCTCAAATTCTTCTTGCAGTATCATACCTCTCCTTTCATCCTCATCTACATCCTCTTCCATTTCCATAATATTGCCCTCAAGTACATTGCTATTGTATAGATCCTCTATGTACTCTTTCCACCTTTCTGCTTTCCCTTTCTTGCTTAGGACTGGTTTCCCATCTATGCTCTTGAGATTCATTTGTCCTCTAGCCATCCCTGATTAGCCATTTTACACTTTCTGTTGATCTCATTTTTGAGACATTTGTATTCCCTTTCACCTGCTTCATTTGCAGCATTTTTATATTTTCTCCTTTCATCAATTAAATTCGGTATCTCTTCTGTTACCCAAAGATTTCTGCTAGCTCTCATTTTTTTACCTACCTTCTGCCTTCACTATTTCATCTCTCAAAGCTACCCATTCTTCTTCTACTGCATTTCTTTCCCCTGATCTTGTCAACAGTTACCTAATGATCTCTCTGAAACTCTCTACAACCTCTGGTTCTTTCAGTTTGTCCAGGTCGCATCGCCTTAAATTCCTGCCTTTTTTACAGTTTCTTCAGTTTTAATCTGCAGTTCATAACCAATAAATTGTGGTCAGAGTCCACATCTGCCCCCTGTAACTGTCTTACAATTTAAAATCTGATTCCTAAATCTCTGTCTTACCATTATATAATCTATCTGGAACCTTCCAGTGTCTCCATGCCTCTTCCATGTATACAATCTTCTTTCATGATTCTTAAACCAAGTGTTAGCTATGATTAAGTTATGCTCTGTGCAAAATTCTACCAGGCGGCTTCCTCTTTCATTCCTTACCCCCAGTCCATATTCACGTACTATGTTTCCTTCTCCCTTTTCCTACAATTGTATTCCAGTCCCCCATGACTATTAAATTTTCATCTCTCTTAACTATCTGAATAATTTCATCATACTTTTCTTCAACTTCTTCATCATCTGCAGAGCTATTTGGCATACAAACTTGTGCTACTGTGGTAGGTGTGGGCTTCATGTCTATTTTGACTACAATAATGTGTTTACTATGCTGTTCATAGTAGCTTATCCACATTCCTATTTTTTTTACTCCTTATTAAAACTTCTCATGGATTACCATAATTTGATTTTGCATTTATAACCCTGTATTCACCTGACCAGAAGTATTGTTCCTCCTGCCACTGAACTTCACTAATTCCCACTGTATCTAACTTTAACGTATCCATTTCCATTTTTTAAATTTTCTAACCTACCTGCTGGATTAAGGGAAATTCCACGCTCCGATCCATAGAACACCAGTTTTGTTTCCCCTGATAACGACATCCTCCTGAGTAATTTCTGCCCAGATATCCGAATGGGGGACTATTTTACCTCCATAATATTTTGACCAAGAGGACATCATCATTTAACCATACAGTAAAGCTGCATGCTCTTGGGAAAAATTATGGCTGTAGTTTCCTCTTGCTTTCAGCCATTCACAGTACCAGCACAGCAAGGCCAGTTTGGTTGATGTTACAAGCAGAGATCAGTCAATCATCTAGACTGTTGCCCCTGCAACCACTGAAAAGGCTGCTGCCCCTCTTCAGGAACCACACAGTTGTCTGCCCTCTCAACCCCTCCGTTCTGGTTGCACCTACAGTACTGCTATCTTTATCGCTGAGGCACGCAAGCCTTCCCACCAATGGCAACTTCCATGGTTCATGGGCTTACATGATTATAAAAATATTAAAATTTTACATATGCAATTGCATAATGTTATGGCTGCCACACAAAGAAGGCTTGGCCTTGGAACAGAGGGGCAGTCCCTATCTCTCTCATTCTTTTTTAACTCACAGCTGTCACTAGCTGTCAAAAGCACTTACTACCCCACAGCGTCCTTATTGGCCACTGAGCTCACTATTTGGTCTCACTGCCATACATTTTGATCAGTGGAAGGTAATATATGATCTACATGTCAGTGACTATTCCCAGTTTGTCTCTGTTACTAGTGTACATTAAGGACAGAGCCAGAAAGAAAAAGTACTGTGTTAAATAATGGAAAATCCAGGATGGAATGTAACAATCTTATGAAAAGGATAGTTGCTACTCACCATATAGCAGAGATGCTGAGTCACAGATAGTTACAACAAAAAGACTGTCACAAAATAAGCTTTCAGCTGACAAGGACTTTGTCAAAAATAGACAACAGACACACACACACACACACACACACACACACACACACACACACACACACACACACACACACACACACACACACACGACTGCAGTCTCTGGCGGTTGAAGCCACACTGCGAGCAGCTGCAACAGCAGTGCATGATGGGAGAGGCAACTGGGTGGGGGTTGTAGAAGGCTGGGGCGGGGAAGGGGAGGGATGCAGAGTAGGGGTGGGGGACAGTAAAGTGCTGCTGGGAGTGTGTAGAGACAAGGTGCATTCGGGAGGTTATATGGAGGGTGGGGTAAGGAAGGGGGTAGTGGAAAAAGAGAGAAGTAAAAAGACTAGGTGTTTTGGTGGAATAGAGGGCTGAGTAGTGCTGGAATGGGAACAGGGAAGGGGCTAGATGGATAAGGACAATGACTAAGGAAGGTTGAGGCCAGCAGGTACGGGAGCCCAGGATATATTGCAGGAAGAGTTCCCACCTGCACTGGTGTTGGTGGAAAGGATCCACATGGCATAGGCTGTGAAGCAGTCATTAAAATGAAGGATATCATGTTGGGCGTCATTAAAATGAAGGATATCATGTTGGGCGGTGTGGTCAGCAACAGGGTGGTCTACTTGTTTCTTGGCCACAGTTTGTCCATGGCCATTCATGCGGGCAGACAGCTTGTTGGTTGTCATGCCCACATAGAATGCAGCATGATGGTTGCAGCTTAGCTTGTAGATCACATTACTGGTTTCACAGGTAGCCCTGCCTTTGATGGGTTAGGTGATGTCTGTGACTGGGCTGGAGCAGGTGATGGTAGGAGGATGTATGGGACAGGTCTTGCATCTAGGTCTATTACAGGGATATGATTCGTGAGGTAAGTGGTTGGGAGCAGGGGTTGTGTATGGATGGATGAGTATATTGTGTAGGTTTGGTGGATGGCAGAATACCACTGTGGGAGGGGGGGGGGGGGGGGAAGGATAGTGGGCAGGATATTTCTCATTTGAGGGCACAATGGGAGGTAGTCAAAGCATGGCAGAGAATGAAATTCAGTTGCTCCAGTCCTGGGTGGTACTGAGTTATTAGAGGAATGCTCCTCTGTGGCCGGGCTGTGAGGCTTTGGAAGGTGATGGGTGCATGGAAAGATAAGGTATGGGAATTTGTTTTTGTACAAGGTTGGAAGCACAATTACAGTTTGTGAAGGCCTCAGTGAGACCCTCGATATTTATCAAGAGAGACTGCTCATCACTGCAGATGCGATAACCGTGGGCAGCTAGGCTGTATGAAAGGGACTCCTTGGTATGGAACTGGTGGCAGCTGTTGAAATTGAGTTGTTGCTGGTGGTTTGCAGGTTTGATATGGACATTGACGTAGCCATCTCCGGGGTGGAATGTCAGCTAGCCTAATTGAGTGCTGTGCAACTGGTATTCTGTGTTTGTTCACAGAGACAACATTCAGTCAACTGCACAGCCACACCAAACATTTTTCACTCATAGGTATGTTAAGTGACTTATCAGCCTTTGTGATATGGAGTACAAATAGTTGTCAGATCTGAGAACAAATATCTGACAGATCATCCGAGAGTATAACAAGGGATCAATAGTTTCTTAACTCCAGCCACCATTTTACATCTGCCACTGCAGTATAGAAATCTGTGAGAAGAATTCATAGAAAAACCCTACATGTTCATTGTCTGTTTTATGATCTAATGTTAAGTCTGGTTTCAGTGGCCACAGACTGTGGCCATTTGTGTGCATGTGTTTTTTGTCTATATTTGACAAAGGTCTTGTTGGCCGAAAGCTCACTTTCTAACAGTCTTTTTGTTGTGCCTATCTGTGTTTCAGCATCTACACTATATGGTGAGTAGCAACTATTCTGTTCATAATATTGTTACATTTCATCCTGGATGTTCCATTGTTTGATTATGGTATAATGAAGTCCTCAAAATATTACAGAAAGAGGTCACTCAGTCTGTAGTATAGTACCTTCAAGTCATAGCATTTTCTTAGAGTTCAGAGCGAGGTTTTCAAGAATACCAAAAAGCAATGGGGAAGAGGGTACCACTTTCAGTTCTAGCAATGAAGAACTATAGAACCTTGTTGTCAACAATTGATAATACTTTGAAGACAGTAGTAACATTCATAAATATTATACTGGAAGAATAAATTCCTTTTATTCTCCATATTCACCCTTAGTGTGGCACAGAAAGGAGTTATGGATACAACCACAAAAATATTTGACCATCTACACAGTTAAGTAAAGAGCACAGTAGATATTAAAATAGACTTCAAACACAAACTGAAGTCATATCTGCCTGATAACTCATATTCCATAGAAGAATTTCAGAATGTGTAATAATATTGTTAGTGTGTGTGTTTTGAAAAGACATACATAGTTAAGTATGAATCACTGTATACAATTATATATCAACAAAAAGAATCAATTTTTGAAAACATAATGTAATTGGATGGATACAAAAATCTACTCACCAAGCAGCAGCAGGAGAAAACATGTAAAGCTTAAGTAAATGTGCAAGTTTTCGTAGTCAGTGGCTATTTGTTCTGACAATACAGTTGAAGGAGGAGGAAGAGGGATGAAGGGAAAGGACTTTCGAGTTCTGGGAAGTGGGGAGAGTTTGGAAATGTTGCCCAGAGCCCCACGTCTGGGAAGACTTACTAGACAAAATGAGAAGAGTCTTTCCTTCTCATCGCATCCAGTGGATGAGAGAGGGTGTGACTGACAGCTGGTAATTGTTAGTTGTTACTATTTTAGAAGTGTGGTTTGCTCTTGTTTAGATTAAGGGTTTTGAGCCAAATCAACTGTCACATAAGAAGTTGGATGTCTTACACCCAAAGAGCATAGGATTAGTCAAAAGGACTGATAAAACAAACCTCATTCTCAGCTTATGTGTCAGAACCGAAGAACCTATTCAGAAAAATTTCTTGTGGCTGAATAAGAATATAAGCTTTGGTTGTTACCACAATCATTGAGCTTCCCTGTATGGGTACTGAAACAGCTGCTGCATGAGTGACATAAGGCGCTATCAGGACATCGTGTGGATTGAACTGATGACAAAAAATTTTGGTAGAGGATGAGGGGGGAGAGAGGAGGGTCTTGAGTAAGAGATCCTGATTTCAGATCATGACAAAATTCAGTTGATGGATCTCTGATGAAGGATGGCGTTACATTTTTCAAGACGTGGGTGGTATTGGATAATAAGGGAAGAACTGGTTGTAGACTGGCTTGCAGTGATGTTGGGTGCCTCTGGATTGTGGCAAGAGATAATGTGACTCCGTGGTTCAAAACACATAGGGAAGGGACATGCGTAAGTGGAATGAGTGATATTTGTTAATATTGCATATAGAATGAATTGTTGTAAGGAATTATGTCTTTTTGTAGGCACGTAAACAGTTTAATGGCAAAACATCCATATTCTATTTATTTATTCAATGTGTTATTGTAACTGAGTTACGCTCAAAGTCAAAATGCACCAAAGTAATACAAGTGTATGTCCTTCTATCTCCAAAGAAGATGAAGACATTGAAAAAAAAGTGTTTAAGCGTTTGTTGAGATAAATCATTCAGTTCATTACGGGAGGCAGAATTTTAATTGTGATGAACAAGTGGAATCTGAGAGTCAGAAAAGGAAGAGAAGAGAAAATATTAGGAGAATATGGACTGGGGGAAGGAATGAAAGGATTATGTGCCTGGTAGAATTCTGCACAGAGCACAATTTAATCATTGCTAACACTTGATTCAAAAATCATTAAAGAAGGTTGTATAATATGTAAAAGAGACCTGGAGACACCAGGATCAGGTGGTTTACATAATGATAAGACAGAGATTTCGAAACCAGGTTTTCAACTACAAAACATTTCCAGTGGTGAACGTGGACTCTGATCATAATTTATTGGTAATGAGTTGTAGAAACACAAAACAGAAGAAATTACAAAAAGATAGAAAATTAAGAGGATGAGATGTGAATAAGTTGAAAGAGCCAAAGGTTGTTGAGAGTTTCAGATGGAGCATTAGGCATCTATTGACTGAAACAGGACAAAGGACACTATAGAAGATGACTGAGTAGTTGTGAGAAATGGCATAGTGAAGGCAGCAGAGATACAACTAGGCAGAGACTTAAGGCCCAGTGGGAATACTTGGATAATATGTGAGCCATTGAATTTCTCTCAATTCAGTCGAAAAAATAAATTATTAGACATAATTTTTGGCCATCCTTACTTTCAGGAGACGGAATGTTTAGTACTGTCAACAGACACACTGGGGTGCAAAAGATAAGGATGAAAGGCACTTTTGCATGATGTGTTGCTGTCAATTAACAAAACTTGGTGAAACTTGGGTCCTGTCTAGAAAAAGCTACAAGAGTGTAGTAGAGAAGCTAACTGAAAGAAATACACAATGAGATGAAAAGAAATGGCACTTTTATTCAAAGAAAATAATTATTACACTAAAGTCATTATGGTTTATGATAGTCCCCTGGACATTAAAAAAGGTGGATGCAGATCTCTATAAGATATGTGATCATCACAGATGGCAATGCATGTTCTGCAATGGGTTCCCATGCTGGCCATTAGGCTGGTAAGGCTCCGCCAGCGTGATGGACAACTGCTGAATGGTTATTGGTGCGTGGGAACAAGCTACCATATATCTCTCCAATGCATTCCACAGGTGCTCAAAGGAAATGAGCAGACCTGTCCATTTGCCAAGTATCCTCTTGTTCCAAAAATTGCTCCACCTACACTGTACAATGCTGTCGTGCTTTGTGGTCTGTAAAAATGAAATCAGTGTTGAATGCACCCCTGAAGAGATGCACATGGGGAAGTAGTGCAATGCACAGTAACACTGACAGGTGAGCATACCGGTACATCCAGAATCACTACTCAGACTGAATATGCTCTCATCTGAGAGGAGCACGTGATCTCACACCTCAGTTCAGTACCTATGTTCTTGGCACTATTGAGAATGGTGCCTCCAGTATGTGGGTGTCGACAAAATGCAAGGTACTATCATTGGGCAAAGAGACCACCATATTGTCACCGTGCCACTGTAGAGCTTGAGATTGTGTGCTTTGCAGTACTGTTAAACGTGGTTGCAGTTGCACCTGCTGCTTCATGTGGGGTGGCTTCTTGCTTGTTGCACAGTGTAGTGGTCATCTGCTGTTTGACATTAGTCGATCACCTCCCTTCCTTCAGGCAGCAGTGCCTGTGATTTGGAATGCACCCAATGCACATGAAAAAATGCTCTGAGCAATACCAAACACCTGGGCTACACAAGTCACATTTAACCTTTCTTCCAATCTCATAATGATTCTTCTCTGTGTGAAGTCATCCAGATATTGTCTCCAGACCATGTTATAATGAAGAACTCTGCAACTGCTCACTGATTGACACACACTGACTTCCCATTTCTTGAACTGCCTGGTGTTGTGGGGTCAGTCCCATTTGGCACTATAGGCACACCGATCTCGCACCATGTGATGTACAACTGTTTATGCATGACTGGGAGACCTCTGGCAACATGTTCGCTCACTTTCATTCATTTCCATTGAGTTGTTAATATGGTACTTTATCTATCTCATACTTATGTTTTATGGAGCAATGTATAAAAGTAAAATGATAACACTATTCAAGCTTTTGAAACTATTAGTTCCTTGGGGCAGAATGATGGATAGGTTGGGAAAAGTTAAAAAATGGGTCACTCAGACCCAAAGATGAGAGGGAAAATTAGAAAATAAAAGAAAGTTACACCTTGACACGGAATTGAACCCTTGTACTTGACTGTCCTAATGTAAAACTCTACCCCCTGCACTAATTGGGCAACACTGCTATGCAATGCTGCATGGAGAATGTTTGTGAGATGTGATACAGTGTTGCCAAATTGCCTTTCTTTGCAATCCATTTTCTACCAAAGATAGACAGAGGAGCAAATTTTGTTACAGACTTTTTTGTGCTGTTAGTAAGCAAGGAACCATACTGTGATGTCCGAGTGCGCAAATCTTTGGTACATGTGCTGGTCGACTTACTGTTTTTATTTATTTAATCGTATGGCTAGGGCCCCCTGTCGAGCAGGCCATTCGCCTGGTGCCGGTCTTTCAATTTGATGTCACTTTGGCGACCTGCAGTCGATGAGGGTGATAGGACGATGATGAGGACAGCACAACACCCAGTCCCTGGGCAGAGGAAATTTCCCGACCCAGCCGGGAATCGAACCCGGGCCCAGAGGATTGACAGTCTGTCACGCTGACCATTCAGCTACCGGGGTGGAAAATTTACTGTTGCTAATATGCAATAGAAAATAAAAATATTTTATCAATATACATTTCATTTCTAATGTAATAAATTTGTTTTTACAGATGTTAATTGCTCTCTCAGGCTATCTGACTGGATATGACGGAACATTTCCCTTTGAGAAACCTGGTGACAAATATGAAAACGTGAATTACACGGGAATGCGTGTGGTGAGTATTTTATGTGCAAAATTTGAGATAAAATTATTTTGTTACTATGATGCGTTTCCTGAGTACAATTTTGGGTCTGACCTAGATTTGATTTTGTTATGTAAGAATTTTGAGAATGCCTTATGTATAACGCTATTACAGGTTTACTCAATCTAACACATGTGAAGGTAATACTTTCTAAGAAATTAAATGTTGTTGTTGTTGTTTTGGTCTTCAGTCCTGAGACTGGTTTGATGCAGCTCTCCATGCTACTCTATCCTGTGCAAGCTTCTCCATCTCCCAGTACCTACTGCAACCTACATCCTTCTGAATCTGCTTAGTGTATTCATCTCTTGGTCTCCCTCTACGATTTTTACCCTCCACGCTGCCCTCCAATGCTAAATTTGTGACCCCTTGATGCCTCAAAACATGTCCTACCGACCGATCCCTTCTTCTAGTCAAGTTGTGCCACAAACTTCTCTTCTCCCCAATCCTATTCAATACCTCCTCATTAGTTACGTGATCTACCCACCTTATCTTCAGCATTCTTCTGTAGCACCACATTTCGAAAGCTTCTATTCTGTTCTTGCCCAAACTAGTTATCGTCCATGTTTCACTTCCATACATGGCTACACTCCATACAAATACTTTCAGAAACGACTTCCTGACACTTAAATCTATACTCGATGTTAACAAATTTCTCTTCTTCAGAAACGATTTCCTTGCCATTGCCAGTCTACATTTTATTTCCTCTCTACTTCGACCATCATCAGTTATTTTACTCCCTAAATAGCAAAACTCCTTTACTACTTTAAGTGTCTCATTTCCTAATCTAATTCCCTTAGCATCACCCAATTTAATTTGACTACATTCCATTATCCTTGTTTTGCTTTTGTTGATGTTCATCTTATATCCTCCTTTCAAGACACTGTTCATTCCGTTCAACTACTCGTCCAAGTCCTTTGCTGTCTCTGACAGAATTACAATGTCATCGGCAAACCTCAAAGTTTTTATTTCTTCTCCATGAATTTTAATACCTACTCCGAATTTTTCTTTTGTTTCCTTTACTGCTTGCTCAATATACAGATTGAATAACATCGGGGACAGGCTACAACCCTGTCTCACTCCTTTCCCAACCACTGCTTCCCTTTCATGCCCCTCGACTCTTATAACTGCCATCTGGTTTCTGTACAAATTGTAAATAGCCTTTCGCTCCCTGTATTTTACCCCTGCCACCTTCAGAATTTGAAAGAGAGTATTCCAGTTAACATTGTCAAAAGCTTTCTCTAAGTCTACAAATGCTAGAAGCGTAGGTTTGCCTTTTCTTAATCTTTCTTCTAAGATAAGTCGTAAGGTTAGTATTTCCTCACGTGTTCCAACATTTCTACAGAATCCAAACTGATCTTCCCCGAGGTCCGCTTCTACCAGTTTTTCCATTCGTCTGTAAAGAATTTGCGTTAGTATTTTGCAGCTGTGACTTATTAAACTGATAGTTCAGTAATTTTCATATCTGTCAACACCTGCTTTCTTTGTGATTGGAATTATTATATTCTTCTTGAAGTCTGAGGGTATTTCGCCTGTCTCATACATCTTGCTCACCAGATGGTAGAGTTTTGTCAGGACTGGCTCTCCCAAGGCCATCAGTAGTTCTAATGGAATGTTGTCTATTCCTGGGGCCTTGTTTCGACTCAGGTCTTTCAGTGCTCTGTCAAACTCTTCACGCAGTATCTTATCTCCCATTTCATCTTCATCTACATCCTCTTTCATTTCCATAATATTGTCCTCAAGTACATCGCCCTTGTATAAACCCTCTATATACTCCTTCCACCTTTCTGCCTTCCCTTCTTTGCTTAGAACTGGGTTGCCATCTGAGCTCTTGATATTCATACAAGTGGTTCTCTTCTCTCCAAAGGTCTCTTTAATTTTCCTGCAGGCAGTATCTATCTTACCCCTAGTGAGACAAGCCTCTACATCCTTACATTTGTCCTCTAGCCATCCCTGCTTAGCCATTTTGCACTTCCTGTCGATCTCATTTTTGAGACGTTTGTATTCCTTTTTGCTTGCTTCATTTACTGCATTTTTATATTTTCTCCTTTCATCAATTAAATTCAATATTTCTTCTGTAACCCAAGGATTTCCATTAGCCCTCGCCTTTTTACCTATTTGATCGTCTGCTGCCTTCACTACTTCATCCCTCAGAGCTACCCATTCTTCTTCTACTGTATTTCTTTCCCCCATTCCTGTCAATTGTTCCCTTATGCTCTCCCTCAAACTCTGTACAACCTCTGGTTCTTTCAGTTTATCCAGGTCCCATCTCCTTAAATTCCCACCTTTTTGCAGTTTCTTCAGTTTCAATATGCAGTTCATAACCAATAGATTGTGGTCAGAATCCACATCTGCCCCTGGAAATGTCTTACAATTTAAAACCTGGTTCCTAAATCTCTCTCTTACCATTATATAATCTATCTGATACCTTTTAGTATCTCCAGGATTCTTCCAGGTATACAACCTTCTTTTATGATTCTTGAACCAAGTGTTAGCTATGATTAAGTTATGGTCTGTGCAAAATTCTACAAGGCGGCTTCCTCTTTCATTTCTTCCCCCCAATCCATATTCACCTACTATGTTTCCTTCTCTCCCTTTTCCTACTGACGAATTCCAGTCACCCATGACTATTAAATTTTCGTCTCCCTTCATTACCTGAATAATTTCTTTTATCTCGTCATACATTTCACCAATTTCTTCATCATCTGCAGAGCTAGTTGGCATATAAACTTGTACTACTGTAGTAGGCATGGGCTTTGTGTCTATCTTGGCCACAATAATGCGTTCACTATGCTGTTTGTAGTAGCTTACCCGCACTCCTATTTTTTTATTCATTATTAAACCTACTCCTGCATTACCCCTATTTGATTTTGTATTAATAACCCTGTAATCACCTGACCAAAAGTCTTGTTCCTCCTGCCACCGAACTTCACTAATTCCCACTATATCTAACTTTAACCTATCCATTTCCCTTTTTAAATTTTCTAACCTACCTGCCTGATTAAGGGATTTGACATTCCACGCTCCAATCCGTAGAACACCAGTTTTCTTTCTCCTGATAACGACGTCCTCTTGAGTAGTCCCCGCCCGGAGATCCGAATGGGGGACTATTTTACCTCCAGAATATTTTACCCAAGAGGACGCCATCATCATTTATCCATACAGTAAAGCTGCATGTCCTCGGGAAAAATTACGGCCGTAGTTTCCCCTTGCTTTCAGCCGTTCGCAGTACCAGCACAGCAAGGCCGTTTTGGTTAATGTTACAAGGCCAGATCAGTCAATCATCCAGACTGTTGCCCCTGCAACTACTGAAAAGGCTGCTGCCCCTCTTCAGGAACCACACGTTTGTCTGGCCTCTCAACAGATACCCCTCCGTTGTGGTTGCACCTACGGTACGGCCATCTGTATCGCTGAGGCACGCAAGCCTCCCCACCAACGGCGAGGTCCATGGTTCATGGGGGGAGAAATTAAATAAGAAATCAAATCTGTTCTTCTAGCTGCAATCTGAACTAGGACCTTTGTATTTCTAGTGCCCGTGTTGAGCTCTCTGGGAACCAGGGCTGGAAAAGTATTTTTGTGTGTGTGTGTGTGTGTGTGTGTGTGTGTGTGTGTGTGTGTGTGTTCCTTCCGCATCCTTCCATAATTCGATGGGACCGGTGACCTCGCTGTTTAGTCCCCTCTCCCAAATCAATCAATCAACCAGCCAGCCAGTCTCGCTGAACTTATCGGGATGTCCTGTGAGACAATGCCTCTGGTGCCAAAATAGTTTTTATGCAGCAAAGAAAGCACTGAGAACAATTACATGCAACCCAAACAGAGAATCGTGCTGGCCACATTTCAAAGAACTAAAATTGACCATGCATACTCTGGTCTTTGTTTGTTTGTTCTCTCAATAAAGAGCAGCCCAAGACTTTAACTTGCATAAGTTCTGTCCATAATTCTGTAACAAGGAACAGAAATAATGCAAGTTTAGAATATACTAGATTAAGTAAGTTCCACAATAGTTCTAAATATACTAGCACAAAGTAGTATAATGAACTATGCCAATGAGAGGCCTACCAGGATCTACAGAACCTATTACTTGACTGCTGTTTTTAATGCATAATTATTAATGTAAAATTTATTACTGTATACATTCATGAGGGCAGTTATTAGAACCCACAGCAGCCAGAGACAGTGGTCGTGTGTGTGACTTGTGCTTGTGTGTGTGTGTGTGTGTGTGTGTGTGTGTGTGTGTGAGAGAGAGAGAGAGAGAGAGAGAGAGAGAGAGAGAGAGAGAGAGAGTTTTCTACATTGGAAGAGGAACTTTTGGCCAAAAGCTAAAATATATAGCAGTCTTTCCGTTGTGCCTGCCTGTGAATCAGCGTCTCCTTTATACAGTGAGTAGCAACCTATCATTTTCATAATATTGTTTTATTCCATTCTGGACATTCCATTGTTTGATTCTGTTTAGGATAGTTTCACATGCTTTATGATGTGGAGTCCTGGTAGCATGTGCCCCAAATCTGGGTAAAATGTATTTGTGATATCCATAAATGTAAGATAGTAGTTTAATAGAAACTTGAGTAAGAGGCCATAATATGACCTGCATAATGTATACTGGAGCTGTATGGTAGTGTACGTGTCTATTCTACAGGTTCACGTGCTTCAAGATCATCTTCTTAACAAATATGGTTCTACAGTCGTATTTGGTACACAGTTGGTATCACTGCCTCCCAGGATACCAGAATAGTGACATGAACTGTGTATATAGTGCACCACATTGCGCTGAAGTCACCAATTCATTCTGCCATATTATCATCCTTTTAGCTAACTAAAGAATAACTCATTTATAATGTGACACACTGTTAGGACGTAATTGTCACGGTACTGTCATCACCCTGAAAAAATATGAAGTGATTGTCACAGACTTCACAGTTGCACTTGGCTCTGTCCATTAGGGTCATGAAGCAGCCATTCATGGAATTCTTATGGATATCTGTAAACTTTTTATGTTACATGAATCATATACTATGGACCTACTGCGAGCTGTCTCTGGAAGTGGAAAAAAGCCAATGGTGTACATGAGTTATTTGTCTAGAGTGGAACCTTGTACAAAAGTGAAATGCGAATGACAAACAGTTCAGACAGGAAGAGGAAAGAAGCTTTTGGAATGTGGTGCTACAAAAAAATAATGAAGATTTAATGGGTAAATCAGACTGTTAGTGAGATGGTACTGAATCGAAATGGGGATAATAGAAATTTATAGCACAGATTGACTGTAAGAAGAAATTGAGGTTTTTGTGTATGTGTGTATGTGGTAGAAGGGGGGTAAAAACTGTAATGGCTGACTACAGTAAGCAGCAGCACCAAACCAGTCTTCAGACTGAAGACCCAGCAACAAAATATGCTTGCTATATTGTAACCTAATATATTAATTTTATAAGTTCTATGAAGATACTGGACAATGAAGTACACGGAGTTAAATGACAGATGGTTCTTTAATCAAGTCTTAAACTTAACTAAACCACCCAATGATTGCAGTTGTATAAATTCACCATGCCACAGCTTGCTATGACAATGCTGTCATTTTTTTTATGTTTGTAATTCTTTGTTCTATTGCCTCATAACCCTGGACAAATAAATCAGTTTGAAAAATATAGTGAGTAGATCAATCACTTGTAAGGTTCATGATGTTGATGACCACAACTAGCTCAGTCATCCTTGAATTTCCTGAAGTCCTTGACAATAATACCATTCTGGGAGACTTTTGTTCACTAACCACTATTTCTTCACTAACCACCATGGCTCTGAATTTGCCATCAGTTTTTGTGGATGTAACTGTTTCCCCATTTCTATCACCACTCTGACAATAAGATATTAGTCTATATTCATCTAATTGTACATATATAATTGTAATGATCTCAAAGTGATGTATTGTAAAAATGTAAATGCCGTGTGGCTAGGGCCTCCCATCAGGTAGACTGTTCGCCTGGCGCAAGTCTTTCGGGTTGACACCACTTCAGCAACTTGTGTGTTGATGGGGATAAAATGATGATGATTAGGACATCACAACACCCAGTGCCTGAGTGGAGAAAATCTCTGACTCCGCCAGGAATCGAACCCGGGCTGTTAGGTATGACATTCCATCGCACTGACCACTCAGCGACCAGGGGTGGACTAGTGATGTATTGATAAGCATAACAAATCTGCTAATATCCAGTAACACTTTCCCAGCTGTCTATTTGATATTTGTTGTGTCTTCATGCAGACACAATTTCAGAAGTAACACCAGCCAAGGTTTTTTTTTTCTGCTTCCACATGAACAGATTCAAAATAGCACTGAATGAAATGTAGAACAGCACAGAGTCTCATAACTATAGAACATATATAATCTCATAGGTGAGCATACAGTGAGCTACTAAACATAAGTGAGAGGAGGATCCGGCATGTCAGGCTTATATTGGAATGTTGTGGACACGGCTCAGTGCCTGCTACACCGTCTGTCCAGGTTGTGAAGTGACCTCTCTAGGCCAGGCGTGAAGCCAATTTTATCATGCACTATTTGATTATGTCCCCCCATGAACCATGGACCTTGCCGTTGGCGGGGAGGCTTGCGTGCCTCAGCGATACAGATAGCCGTAACGTAGGTGCAACCACAACGGAGGGGTATCTGTTGAGAGGCCAGACAAACGTGTGGTTCCTGAAGAGGGGCAGCAGCCTTTTCAGTAGTTGCAAGGGCAACAGTCTGGATGATTGACTGATCTGGCCTTCTAACAATAACCAAAACGGCCTTGCTGTGCTGGTACTGCGAACGGCTGAAAGCAAGGGGAAACTACAGCCGTAATTTTTCCCGAGGGCATGCAGCTTTACTGTATGATTAAATGATAATGGTGTCCTCTTGGGTAAAATATTCCGGAGGTAAAATAGTCCCCCATTCAGATCTCCGGGCGGGAACTACTCAAGAGGATGTCGTTATCAGGAGAAAGAAAACTGGCGTTCTACGGATCGGAGCGTGGAATGTCAGATCCCTTAATCGGGCAGGTAGGTTAGAAAATTTAAAAAGGGAAATGAATAGGTTGAAGTTAGATATAGTGGGAATTAGTGAAGTTCAGTGGAAGGAGGAACAAGACTTCTGGTCAGGTGACTACAGGGTTATAAACACAAAATCAAATAGGGGTAATGCAGGAGTAGGTTTAATAATGAATAGGAAAATTGGAATGCGGGTAAGCTATTACAAACAGCATAGTGAACGCATTATTGTGGCCAAGATAGATACGAAGCCCACACCTACTACAGTAGTACAAGTTTATATGTCAACTGGCTCTGCAGATGACGAAGAAATTGAAGAAATGTATGATGAAATAAAAGAAATTATTCAGATTGTGAAGGGAGACGAAAATTTAATAGTCATGGGTGACTGGAATTCGAGTGTAGGAAAAGGGAGAGAAGGAAACATAGTAGGTGAATATGGATTGGGGCTAAGAAATGAAAGAGGAAGCCGCCTGGTAGAAGTTTGCACAGAGCACAACATAATCGTAACTAACACTTGGTTTAAGAATCATGAAAGAAGGTTGTATACATGGAAGAACCCTGGAGATACTAAAAGGTATCAGATAGATTATATAATGGTAAGACAGAGATTTAGGAACCAGGTATTAAATTGTAAGACATTTCCAGGGGCAGATGTGGACTCTGACCACAATCTATTGGTTATGACCTGTAGATTAAAACTGAAGAAACTGCAAAAAGGTGGGAATTTAAGGAGATGGGACCTGGATAAACTGAAAGAACCAGAGGTTGTACAGAGTTTCAAGGAGAGCATAAGGGAACAATTGACAGGAATGGGGGAAAGAAATACAGTAGAAGAAGAATGGGTAACTTTGAGGGATGAAGTAGCGAAGGCAGCAGAGGATCAAGTAGGTAAAAAGACGAGGGCTAGTAGAAATCCTTGGGTAACAGAAGAAATATTGAATTTAATTGATGAAAGGAGAAAATATAAAAATGCAGTAAATGAAGCAGGCAAAAAGGAATACAAACGTCTCAAAAATGAGATCGACAGGAAGTGCAAAATGGCTAAGCAGGGATGGCTAGAGGACAAATGTAAGGATGTAGAGGCCTATCTCACTAGGGGTAAGATAGATACTGCCTACAGGAAAATTAAAGAGACCTTTGGAGATAAGAGAACGACTTGTATGAATATCAAGAGCTCGGATGGAAACCCAGTTCTATGCAAAGAAGGGAAAGCAGAAAGGTGGAAGGAGTATATAGAGGGTCTATACAAGGGCGATGTACTTGAGGACAATATTATGGAAATGGAAGAGGATGTAGATGAAGATGAAATGGGAGATAAGATACTGCGTGAACAGTTTGACAGAGCACTGAAAGACCTGAGTCGAAACAAGGCCCCCGGAGTAGACAACATTCCATTAGAACTACTGACGGCCTTGGGAGAGCCAGTCCTGACAAAACTCTAGCATCTGGTGAGCAAGATGTATGAAACAGGCGAAATACCCTCAGACTTCAAGAAGAATATAATAATTCCAATCCCAAAGAAAGCAGGTGTTGACAGATGTGAAAATTACCAAATTATCAGTTTAATAAGTCACAGCTGCAAAATACTAACACGAATTCTTTACAGACGAATGGAAAAACTAGTAGAAGCCAACCTCGGGGGAGATCAGTTTGGATTCTGTAGAAACATTGGAACACGTGAGGCAATACTGACCTTACGACTTATCTTAGAAGAAAGATTAAGGAAAGGCAAACCTACGTTTCTAGCATTTGTAGACTTAGAGAAAGCTTTTGACAATGTTGACTGGAATACTCTCTTTCACATTCTAAAGGTGGCAGGGGTAAAATACAGGGAGCGAAATGCTATTTACAATTTGTACAGAAACCAGATGGCAGTTATAAGAGTCGAGGGACATGAAAGGGAAGCAGTGGTCGGGAAGGGAGTAAGACAGGGTTGTAGCCTCTCCCCGATGTTGTTCAATCTGTATATTGAGCAAGCAGTAAAGGAAACAAAAGAAAAATTTGGAGTAGGTATTAAAATTCATGGAGAAGAAGTAAAAACTTTGAGGTTCGCCGATGACATTGTAATTCTATCAGAGACAGCAAAGGACTTGGAAGAGCAGTTGAATGGAATGGACAGTGTCTTGAAAGGAGGATATAAGATGAACATCAACAAAAGCAAAACAAGGATAATGGAATGTAGTCGAATTAAGTCAGGTGATGCTGAGGGAATTAGATTAGGAAATGAGGCACTTAAAGTAGTAAAGGAGTTTTGCTATTTGGGGAGCAAAATAACTGATGATGGTTGAAGTAGAGAGGATATAAAATGTAGGCTGGCAATGGCAAGGAAATCGTTTCTGAAGAAGAGAAATTTGTTAACATCCAGTATTTATTTAAGTGTTAGGAAGTCATTTCTGAAAGTATTCGTATGGAGTGTAGCCATGTATGGAAGTGAAACATGGACGATAACTAGTTTGGACAAGAAGAGAATAGAAGCTTTCGAAATGTGGTGCTACAGAAGAATGCTGAAGATCAGATGGGTAGATCACATAACTAATGAGGAAGTATTGAATAGGATTGGGGAGAAGAGAAGTTTGTGGCACAACTTGACCAGAAGAAGGGATCGGTTGGTAGGACATGTTCTGAGGCATTAAGGGATCACCAATTTAGTGTTGGAGGGCAGCGTGGAGGGTAAAAATTTTAGAGGGAGACCAAGAGATGAATACACTAAGCAGATTCAGAAGGATGTAGGCTGCAGTAGGTACTGGGAGATGAAAAAGCTTGCACAGGATAGAGTAGCATGGAGAGCTGCATCAAACCAGTCTCAGGACTGAAGACCACAACAACAACATTGATTATGTGCGCTCATGCTATAGGTTTACAACAATGTTAGAGGTTCATTCTTTTTATTTGCCAAGCTTCTTATGTTTCAGTGGAATATACTAAACGTGTATTCTTTTACAGCTACAATTTCATCCTAACTCCGTTGTTTTTGTTGCTAATAACTGCATCATCTGTAACTGTATTTAACTTTGTTGCTCTGTCTTTGACTCTATAGTAAACTCACTAATTGAAGAATGACTTTTCCACATAATGTCAGCTTGTTAGTACTGAAAAATAACTGAAACTGCAAAAACAAATAAACTGAGACATATATTCCACTGCATAATCAGCTCCTTTCTTAATTTAACACTCATTGTCAGACTGTTGCACACAAAGCTGCCCCAAATGTCTGGAAAATAGAGCAAGACAGCCTGGTTCGTGAAAAGAGCTAAAAGATCAGTTCTATTAATTATAGGCCAAAATTTATAACATTTGTCTACTACATGAAGTAAAACATATGACATGCTATAATTCAATGAATGTTCTTGAATAAGAAAGGCTTGTTTTCAGAAATTAGCTGATATAGCACACAGCATTGCTCCAGGATTCAGATGGCTAGAGGTTGTGAAGTAGCTACTTGGTCAACAACCTCAAGTGGCACTGCATGTCCTGCAACAAAGTTTGATTGAATTCAATAGCTGTTTCACAATATGTGCAAGCTAGATCCTCCATTTGCATCCTTTACTGGACTGCACAGACTATTTATCAGTTTTTGGTAATCCCTATTATCCTCCTGTATCTGCACATCCCCTTCTTTTGCTACCCAGTTCCACACTTCTGCTCCTGCTTCAGCATGACACACCTCTGTTAATTTTGCAGTCCACCTCACTTCACCCATTGTAAGAAGGCGAAGTAAGTACACCAGAATTGAAATTAAGAACAACTGCCAACATGAGTAACTTTGAAGTAGATATCCTCGGTTTAGTGAAGCAGCTTAAAATTTGTAACAAAGGCAAGGTTTCTGGTCCAGACTGTATACCAGTCAGGTTCCTTTCAGAATATACTGATACAATAGCTCTGTACTTAGCAGTCATATACAACCATTCGCTCTTAGAATTATCTGTACCCAAAGACTGGAAAGTTGCACAAGTCACACCAGTGCCCAGTAAAGCAAATAGAAGTAATGTGCTGATTACAGACCCCACTAATAATTTGCAATAGGATGTTGGAACATGTACTGTGCTCGAACATGATGAATCATCTCAAAGAAAATGATTTATTGACAAATAGCCTACACGGATTCAGAAAATATCATTTTTGTGAAACACAACTAGCTCTTTACTCTGAATGTAATGAGTGCTATTGACAGGGGATGCCAAATTGATTCCATATTTTGAGATTTCCAGACAGTTTTTGACACTGTTCCTCATCAGCAACTGCTAATCGAATTGCATGTCTCAGTTGTATGATTGGATTCATGATTTCCTGTCAGAGAGGTCACAGTCCATGATAACTGATGGAAAGTCATCAAGTAAAACTGACGTAACATCTGGCATTCCACAAGGAAGTATTGTAGGTCTGTAGTTCATGATCTATGTGCCACCTAGATTTAGGAGACAATCTGAGCAGTCCTCTCAGTTTGTTTTCAGATGATAATGTCATTTACCATCATGTAAAGTCATCATATGACCAGAATGAATTGCAAAATGAAATAGACAAGATATCTGTATGGCAGTTGACTCTAAGTCATGAAAAGTGTGAAGCCATCCACATGAGCACTAAAAAGAATCTGCTAAATTTCATTACATGACCAATCACGCAATTCTAAAGCCTTTAAACTCAGTTAAATACCTAGGGATTACAATTACAACTATCTTAAATTGGAATGATCACATAGATAATGATGTGGGGACAGCAAACCAAAGGCTGTGATTTATTGACAGAACACTTGGAAAATGTAACAGGTCCACTAAAGAGACAGCTTACACTATGCTTATGTACCCTCTTCTGGAGTGTTGCTGTGCAGTGTAGGAGTCGCATCAGATAGGATTGATGCAAGACATTGAAAAAGTTCAAAGAAGAGCAGCTTGTTTTGTATTGTCACAAAATAGGGGAGAAAGTGCCACAGTGATGATACACAAATTGGGGTGGCAGTCATTAATACAAAGGCGTTTTTTCACTTTGGCAGGACTGTTAAGTGAAATTTCAATCACTAACTTTCTCCACATAGTCTGAAAATATTTTGTTGACACCCACTAACTTAGGGAGAAATGATCGTCATAATAAAATAAGAGAAATCAGAGCTCGCATGGAGAGATTTATGTGTTCATTTTTCCTGTGCGCTGTTTGAGCATGGAATGGTAGAGAATTAGCTTAAAGATGGTTTGGTGAACCCTCTGCCAAGACACTTAATTGTGAATTTCAGAGTAATTGTGTAGGTGTAACAATCACTTCAATCTTTAGCTTAGCCTTCTGCTCAAAATCCTCTGTACTCCTTCTCTGCAACATTTCGTCTAGCATCCCACTACCATATTTCGTGCCTCTCTGTGTAGGTGCTTGCCATCTCTCGACCACACATCTGCAAGTTACTGAAAACAATAATCAGGCTGCAGTGTTTGAAGGTAATGTAGACTGTGTGTGTGTGTGTGTGTGTGTGTGTGTGTGTGTGTGTGTTTGTAAGAGGAGTTAGATGTACAGAATGCCATTTTTTGAAAGCTAAGCTAAGCAGTGTACTGACTTTTCTATGTGCACGACTGCTGCTCATTATGTTTCCTATTTAGTGAGTAGTGTTCCTTCTTAATGTACACTTTATATTCCAACCTTGATTTTTCATTGATTTATTTATTGTATCAGTCACTTCATGATTATCTTATATAATGAAAAGAGAGAGAGATCAGAAAAACAATAATACAAGCAGGTAAAATAATTGAGGGTGGAGCAGCTACGATCCAATATTCATAGAGTTGTAGTCACTAAAGTTAGAAAGATTTTTATTCTTTTTATTTGCTAAATACATTTTTTTCTGTATTTCTTGTGTTACTAAACAGTCAGGCGAAGATCTGCTTGTCTTCAATCACAATTTCATTTCCAAGGTACTTTCTTTTATAGAAGATTCAGAATAACTTCAAAGGTCATGAATAAATTGATTTACTAAATTGATACTTTGTAGTTTTCATATATTAACACAATCTTCATGTGTTCCAGTTTTGCACATTCCTGGGTGCCTGCATTGTCCCCTTTGCCTTCATCATTGTATGGGAACTGACACACTCCTTAAAGGCTGCAACTTTTTCAGCCTCTTTTATTTTGTATGGTAAGTAGTAGTACACTTTCATGTAATGCAGCAAACTATAACTTTTGACAATATGCTGATGGGAGAAATATCACAACACAAAAAAAAAAATAATTAATGTAGAGTAATGAAATTGTGAGAATACAATTGTCAAGATAACATAGTTAAGCCACTAATGTTGCAAGATCACAGGTTAATGTATGTGCGAGATAATCCAGTGCAAATGTGAAATTCTGGTACACTGATAACTGGTGTAACTGCCAGAATGTTGAATGCAAGCTTGCAAATGAGAACACATCATGTTGTACAGGTGCTGGATGTCAGTTTATGGCATGGAATTCCATGCCTGTTGCACTTGGTTGGTCAATACATGGACGGTTAATGCTGTTTGTGGATGATGCTGGAATTGTCGTCTGAAGATGTCCCATGTATGCTTGACTGGAGTCAGATCTGGTTGACTGGAGACAGATCTGGTGCTCGAGCAGGCCAAAGCAACATGTCAACACTCTGTAGACTGGCATATGGGTGTGCGTTATCCTGTTGGAAAACACCCCCTGGAATACTGTTCATGAATGTCACAAAACAGTTCAAATCATCAGATTTATGTACAAATTTGCAGTCAAGGTGTGTGGAATAACCATGAAAGTGCACCTGCTGTCGTACGAAATTGCACCCTAGGCCAAAACTCCTGGTGTAGGTCCAGTGTGTTAAGCATGCAGCCAGGTTGGTTTCTGGCCCTCAACTGGTCTCCTCCTAACCAGCACACAGCCATTACTGGAACTGAGTCAGAACCAGCTTTCATCAGGGAACACAACAGACCTCCACCCTGCCATCCAATGATCTCTCACTTGACACCATTGGAGTCGCAAATTGGTGGTCAATAGAATGAGCACTACAGGTCGTCTGGCTCAGAGCTGTCCTTGAAGTGGCCAATTTGTAACAGTTTGTTGTTGTGTCACTGGAGTGCCAACTGCTATTCAAATTGCTGCTGCAGATGCGGTACAATGCACCAGAGGCATACACCAAACACAATGGTTATCCCTTATGGTAGTGCCACATCGTCATCTAGAGCCCGATCTTCTTGTGAGCATACTGCCTCATGACTATTGCTGCCAGCAATCATTTCCAGTGGCTGCATTCTTGTCAAGTCTCTCTGCAGTATCGCAGAAAGAGCACCCAGCTTCTCGTAGCCCTATTTCGTGACCTCACTCAAAGTGTTGAGTGGTGTTGATAATGGCATATTTGTCACTTTAAAAGCCTTCTTGACTGACATCAACCCATGATGTCCAGTCATAAAGGTAACTAATACCCATGACTGCTACAGCATGTATTTAAAGGTAATGTTATATGCATCCTCACAGTGGTGCTACCAGCACTACTCTTATGCAGCTGATAGGAAGTTTGAATAGATATTATCTTTCAGATGTAGAAACACACCTACCAACTTCTGTTTATATCCCACAACTCGTTCTTGGTGTTGCAATTTTTTTCCCATCAGTGTAGATGGACAGTAAGCTGTTCAAAATGTTACCAAGGTACTACAATATATACTAACATTGTGGTTAAATATCAGTAGACTTGTAGTTAGTGCACTGCATGTAGCAAATATTGTATGTGCATATAATGCTTACATGTATTTTTTATTTCAACAGATGTTGGGATTCTCACTCTTACACAGTATATATTATTAGACCCAATTCTACTACATTTTGTTATGGGGTCTGTTCTTGGAATGGTCAAATTCCATTCATATAGAGACAGGTAAGTTTTCTGTATTATATTGTTGATGCAGTTATTGTAAGGCGAGTAAATGACTAAAATGTTCTTTAAAAAAATTGCTATTCATATGACAGCAAGGAGATAAACTATTGAGAAAAAAGAGTTACGGGAGACAAAGGCGCTTTCCTGAAGATCCAATTAAGCAGAGAATGAAAGACCATAAAGTTGAGAAACTGCAGTGGAGGCATACAGAGACTGATTTTTGTTTCTTTTTTTTATTTCTCTTGAATTGTAGTACTGGATGGCTTCCTTGTTGAATGATTCAAAAATACCACTTTAAACAAAAATTTCTTCTGTTTTCCACCCAAAGGAAATCAAGGTGCCATAATTTCACTGTGTTTACAACTACTGTATATATTTTTAGCATTTGAATGTGACAGGGAAAGAAAAGAAATCTGTAGTATTTGGTAAATTTCAAAACATGCAGGTATTTAATAAGCTTCAAAATGTATAGACCTAGAAAACTGCTACTTTGACCACAAGATGGTACAATAATAATAAACTGTACTTAGAAAAATTTTACCTGGTAAGCTATGAGCCTTCATGTTCTCCCTTTTCCAATCAGGCACCCGTAGAGATCCTCTTTTCATCATTCATGATCTACATCTACATACGTGTTCTGCGAGGCACTGTATGGTGCATTGGAGAGGGCACCTCGTACCACTACTAGTTACTTCCCTTCCTGTTCCACTTGCAAAACAAAGTGAGGGAAACATGATTGTCTAAAAGTCTTCATATGAGCCCTGATCTCTCTAGTCTTATCTTCTTGGGCCTTATGCAAAATGTGTGTTGGCTGCAGTAGAATCATTCTGCTGTTGGCCTCAAATGCCAGTTGTCTAAATCTTCGCAACAGTCCCTTGCAAAAATAGCATCATCTGCCAGGGATTCCCATTTGAGTTCACAAAGCATCTCCATAATATTTGTGTGCTGATCAAACCTTCCAGTAAAAAATCTACCAGCACACCGCTGAATTGCTTCATTGTCTTCCTTTAATATGAGCTGGTGGAAATCACAAACACTCAAACAGTATTCCAGAATGTGTTCTACATGACATCTCCTTTATGGGTTAGCTACACTTTCCCAAATTCTCCCAATAATGTGAAGCTGAACATTCACTTTCCCTACAACCAACCTGATGTGCTCATTCCATTTCATATTGCTTTGCAACATTACATCTAGATATTTAAACAAAGTGACTGTGTCAAGCTGCATCCTACTAATGCTGTATTGGATGGTACAGGACCCATTTTTCTACTCATCCTCATTAACTTACATTTTTCTGCATTTAAGGCAAGCTGCCAGTCATCACCTCAACTAGAATTTTTTTCTAAGTCATCTTGTATATTTGTACAGTCACTCAATGATGACACATTTCTGTACACCACAGTGTCATCAGCAAACAGCCATAAATTGCTGCTCACCCTGTCTGTCAGCTCATTTATGTGTATAGAGAATAAAAGCAGCACTCCTGGCAATACCCTTGTCAGTGATGAATACTCACTATGGAGGACCACGTACTGGTCTATACGGGGTGTATCATAATTAATGGCATAAACACATACAGTTGAAAGTACATGATACTAGAAACAAAAAAGTCTCAGTAAACAGAGGGTCGAAAATGCATAGCTTAAGAGCTACAAGCAATTTTTCATCTTCAACACTGTGAAAAAATCTCTTCTACTGCAAGTTCTTTGCTTCTTATGTTTTGGGAAGTCGTAGTATGGACCAGAATAAGAAAAAAATGTCCAGTGAACATGTGCTCTAAAACACATACCTTAAAAGTTACAAGCACTTGATCATTAGAAGAGTTGTGTTTCAAAGTAGCAAAGATGAACAAGTGTTCATAGCTCTTACGAAATGCATTTTAGAGCACATGTTTACTGAGCTTTTCTTTTTTTTTTTTTTTTTTTTTTTTTTGGTCCATAGTACCGGTTCCCAAAGTATGGAAAGCAAAGAACTTGCAGTAGAAGAGATTTGTTTCACAGTATCAAAGATGAAAAATTGCCCGTAGCTCTTAAGGTATGTATTTTCGACCCTATGTTTACTGAGACTTTTTTGCTTCTAGTACTGTGCACTTTCGACTATATGCATTTACGCCATTAATTATGTTACACCCTGTATTACTTAAAAGGTCTTTGAGCCACTCTCATATCTGGAAACATAAACCATATGGTTGGATCGTTGTCAACAGTCTGCAATGGTGCACTATATCAAATACTTTCCGGAAACCTAGAAATATAGAATCTGCCTGTTGCCCTCCATCAATGGGTTCAGAATGGCATGTGAGAAAAGGGGGAGCTGAGTTTCACGCAAGCAATCCTTTCTAAATCCAAACAAAACAAGAGGAACAGAGAAGGGGAAAACACTGGGCGGTGCATTGACAGAGAGCAATGCACAATGACTGTACATAACATGCTTGATTTCAGTGGCTGCTTCACAACCTAGGCTGTCTGGATCCTCCCTTCTACCACCAGCTTTTCTGAACTGTGGAGCTGGGAGTTATCCCTACGTCATATTCTCCTCTCCCAAAAATTTCCCAGCCTCAATCTAAGGTAAACTACTGTCCTCTCACCCTCCCTATTCACATTTGATCACCCTGATTGTGTGCTACACCCTGCCAATGCATCCATCCTTCTTTCTTCTACCCTGCTCCTTCCATTTTCTACTGCCCCCCCCCCCTCCCCCTCTGCCCCTGTCCCACTGCCACCTGACGGTGTGCCTGGCAGTCTGCTCATGCTGCTATCTAGTCATTGCATGCTCAACCAGGCAGCGCTCGTCTCTCCCCCTGCCCGTACCCTGCTATACCTCCCCCTTCCCCACCCAACTTCAGATTGTTGCTTTTATTCAGTATTATAGTAACATTCGAGTTGGAAGTACCAGAGCTTATGGTCATTTGTGCATGAAGTGTGCCTGCTTGTGTGAATGTGTGTGTGTTTTCTTTCCTGAAGGAGGCTGTGGCCAAAAGCAATAATATGTAACAGTCTTTTCATTGTCCCTGTCTGCAATCTAACATGTCATCTTTACAGTGAGTAGCAGTCTATCCTTTTCCTAATATTGTTCATATTCCATCTACAACTTTCTGTTGTTTGATTCCTGTACAACAGGACTGATTATACACTAACACGTAGCAGCAGTACTGAAAAAATTTTATCTAGTGAGAAAGGTAATTGGTACTGAGGAGACTTATGTAAAAATTAGCAAAAGAGATAATGAAAGAAAATGCAGTGAAGAGAAACAGCAAGAATGAAGCAAACTAGAAAATTGTTGGCAAGGGGCAAATATATTATATTGCCATTGGATAAGTTACACTATTGATATCAGGAAAAGTTTCAGTTGGGTTGATTAGGGGGAAGAGACGAAACAGTGAGATCATCGGTTTCATCAGATTAGGGAAGGATGGGGAAGGAAGTCAGCCATGCCCTGTCAAAGGAACCATCCTGGCACTTACCTGAAGCAATTAAGGGAGATCACAGAAAACCTAAACCAGGATGGCCAGACGCAGAACTGAACCATCATACTCCCAAATGCGAGTCCAGTGTGCTAACCATTGCGCCAACCTCGCTCGGTAAAAGTTTTTATTCTCATCTCGAATGCAGCGTGTCTTTTATATTACATGCAGATTACTGGGTAGTTTATTCCACAGATTATGGCTAAAATATATGAGGGGATGGAATCAGATTAAGAATTATTCATAGTTTCAATCAAGATGCTGAATTTGTCTGATTGTGTATTGCACATTTTGAATAATAATAGGTATTTTGGAGTGTGAGGAGGGGACTAATGTTATTAAATAACCAAATGTCATGCCACATTACATGTGAATATTCATGGATAGCTTAATTTGTCTGCAGTTTCACTATTTTTATTATGATGAACGACACTATATTAGCAGAGTTTTGGAGTATTAATAACAGGACTAGTTTTTGATTTATTTTTCTAAATTTTTGAATTTCAAATAAAGAAGGGAGATACATACTGGTTGCTGTTAACAGTCTATTCTGCCAAATATAGATGCTCCTCCAGTATTATCCCAATTTATTTATTTATTTTTTATTTGCTTACATAGTTTACACCCACATTGGAGCACTAAAATCAAAAATAATACAACAGAGTCTACAATAATTAAGTTTAGGTCTTAGCAGTCAGCAATGTCTTCATTTCCCAAAATTTCTTCATTTGCTATGATCTGGCTGCTCATTCTTCTGCAGATAAGACATACTTCTTCTGATCTGATGGTTTGAATGCCAGCCATGTGTATTTGTTCTTCAGAAGCAGTTTCTCTTCTCTGTGTTGAATTTGGTGTGTGGTGATGTTCAATTCATCCAGATCACTTTGTACTTCGTTAAACCAGATGTTTTTGGTTTTACTGTTCCAGAAGTAGTCAAAAAGTTGCTTCAGGATTCTAGTTTTTGGTAGGCGAGATATGTGGCCGAAAAATGCATTGTATCAATAATGGATTCACTTTCTTTGTACACTACTGAATTGGGCAAAAGTCTCCACGGCCCATTAACTTGATGTTTTTTCCTGATAATTGTTCAGAGTATTCTTCTATCAACTTTCGCAATTTTCCAGTTGTTGCTTGAGTATGTAGTTTGAATAGTGTTTCACCTGCATATGTTGCTTCTGGTTTAACAACGGAGGAGTAATGTCGAAATTTAGCATTTATTAAGCACATCGTTTGTTGTAGGTTGGCCATGTGGTTCTCTGTGCTCGCTGTAGTTTTAATGTACTACTATCTATTGACGCTCTTTCATTAGCATTCCAGCATCTCACCAAGATATTTAAACTTTTTTACTACTTTAATTTTTTGATCATTATGGGGTATGATAAGGAATGTGTAAACTGGGAAGCTAGGCATCATTTCTGTTTTCTCAAACAAAATTTGCAATCCAGCTTTTGCCATTAATCGTTCTAGTTGTTCTGTCTGAACCTTTGCTTCATCAATATTGTTTGTTAACAGCGCCAAATCATCTGCAAATCTTTCTTCCAATATTAACAGATGGTCGGCATATCCCGTTCCATTCACGCAAGATTTTCTCCAGCGCACAATTGAACGGTAATGGAGACAATCAATCACCTTGTCGAAGGCCAGTATGAATATCAAAAGGTTCAGAAAATTCATTTCTGAACCTTACTCTAGCTTTGGTATTTCGAAGGGTGACTGCACGAGGTTGACAAGTTTCTGATGTAAACCAAATTCTTTAAGAATTGACAGTAGAGATTCACGATGGATACTACCATAGGCTCTTTTAAAATTGACAAAGGTGATCACTAGCCTCTTGTTCCTGACTCTTTGATGTTTCATTATCCATTTGAGACTAATAATTTGATCAGGAGAGCTTTGTCCTGGATGAAAGCCTCCCTGATATTTGCCTAGTTCACCATCAAGCTGTTCATGAATTCTGAAATACAGAACCTTGGAAAAAATTTATAAGTAATATCCAGCAGGGATATACCCCTATAATTATTTGGATCTGATCTATCTCCTTTTTTGTGAAGTGGATGGATTATTGCAACATTCCATTCCTCTGATAACTTCTTTGTATTCCAAATGTCAGTAAGATGTTTCTGTAAGTTCAGAATAGTTTTTACATTAGCATATTTCCAAAGTTCTGCCACTAGTTGGTTCTCGCCTGCTGCTTTATAATTCCGAAGTGAGTTAATCGCTGCTTGTTCTTCATCTGGATGTGGTGGTAAACTCTTTCTAAATGCGTTTTGTTTCTTGGATGGGGGTCAAATTCCAAATGATGTTCAGGCTCCACACTATTTAGTAACTGTTTGAAATATTTAGCCAATATCATTTAATTGTCATAATTGTTATGTGCTACCTTTCTGTTTGTATCCTTCATCATAAGAGTAGGTGGAGCATATTTTGACTGGTACTGTTTGAGTGTCGGATAGTAATCTCTTGTCTTGTGGCAATTGAAAGCATCCTCGATAGATTTTAGCAAGTCCTTATGAAATTACCTTTTGACCCTTCTAATTTCTTTTGCGGTTGATTGTCTAATGTTTATATTAATTGCTCCCTGGAGCTTTCAGTTATCTTTTTTTGGTCATTTAACCAAATGAATGTTGAATCGCTACATTGCATTCCTCATTCCACCAAACATTTTTCTTGTGTTTCTGTTGTACAGGAGCCACTTCTTCAGCCAAGGCTTTTAATCAATTGACAGTGGCTTCTAGATTGTCACTTAAAGATATTCTTGATCTCTCATAATATATCTGATTATAAATAATATAACTATGGTCGTATGTTCTCTTTGTATTTAACTTTTGAGGTTTGCTTTAGCTTTTAGGTGTCAGTTTGATTTTAATTTTTTAAATGTAGTGGACTGAATCAACATTGACGTCATGTAGCACTTTAACATTATAGATTCCTTATGGAATTTCTGATCCATGGCTACATGATCTATCTGGAACTCTCCTAGCTTGATGTTAGGGTATTTCCATGTCATTAACTTATGTGGTCTTCTCTTAAACCTTGTTGTCTTCAAAACCAATCCATTTTTAGACAAAATTCAAATAACTGTTGTAAGTTTATGCGCTGATCATCGCCCCACCACACCTCGAAATTTCTTCTGCCATCCTATCTTCGCATTACAGTCTCCAATGTTAGTATCCGGTATGGTCCTTACTAGTTGATCAAGTTCATCCCAAAATTTTTCTGTTCCATCCTTGTCAGTTCTATTTTTAACATTGGTTGGAACATGAATATTTTTCAGTGTGTATCTTTTGTTTTCCATCTTAATTGTTAACAATGCCATTCTTGAGGAATTGGATGAAAAATCCTCAATGGAATCCAATATTCTATTGTGTACCAAGAAACCCACACCAAATTGGGGAACATTTTCTATTACCCTTTCTCCTGGTGGTCCCTTATAAAGTCGATGTACTCCTGATTCGATTGGGTACTGGTCAGTATTGTATAACTCTTGAAGGGCTGTGATAGCTATGTTCTGTTGATCTAAGACATCTGTTAAATGTTTCAATTTACCAACTTTCCTTAAAGAATTAATATTTACTGTTGCAAAATACGAAAATCTTCCTGGTTTGTTAAATTTTAGCTCCTTCTTATGTGGAATATGTTGCATGTTTGTTTGTTCGTTCAGTGCGTCACTAGGTGCTCCGACTTGCCTTCGTCCTCTATGTGACACCCCACCGTATCCGAATGGTTTCTTCGCATGGATAATCTCATCGTGACTGTTCAAACCAGTGGATTCTTTCAATAGAAGACTTCTCATATTTGTTTGATTGTCTGATCACTGATCAAGTGTCTGACCAAGGTCAGGGTTTACAATTCCAGATGTGATCTGGAAAGGTGACGGATGAACTATGGATGGTAAAAAATGAGATTGATGGGATGTGTGTTTGGTCTGCGAGAGCTATTTTATTTCGCTCAAGTCTGCCAGCAAGCTGTTGAGGACCCCCCTATCCACCACCTGGGACGTGCCACGTAGGAGTGCACCTCTCCTCCTATTATGACACCATAACAGGTTCATGGTATTATCCCAATATATTTTATTGTTTTTTGCTAAGATAACTGGGACCCTCAAGAAATATGGGAGGAACTGCTTCATAAAAGATGTTCACTGATAAACTTTGAGTGTGACATGAGTGTCACCTGAGACTTTGTAGGGTTCACTGAGGCTTTGTGTGCATCTTGATATGGAACCAATATCGTCATTCATATCTGAGATGGGAGAAGAATATTGTTAGAACTTAATCTTAGATGCAACATCTGAAGTGTATCTAGTTGGTATTAATAAGGAAAATGATGAACCTATATCAAAAAATGCTGATAAGACAAAATTTTAAGATTCTAGGTGGGAACTGAGTTTAGCTGCTGGCACGTGACATTTCATATGACATTTAGAGCACTTCGTGAGAGAGACAATTATCTGAACATATTCTTGGCTATTGCTTGTGACATTCATACTTGATCAAATGTAACTACTTTTCTGGTGTAGGATGTAGTCACTGTGATCTCTTAGGTAGACAGTGGAAAGTCCGCATTGGAATATAAAAAATATTAGAAAAGGACAGATTGCTTTTCCCGGTAAAGATGAAATGAAATATTGAGCTGCAGACTGGCACGATGAAATGACTGTTGCATATTAGCTTTTGACCAAAGCCTTCTTTAGAAAATAGAAGCAAATGCACATTTACACTAGCAAGCACACCTCATATGGACATGACCATTACCTCTGGCCACTCCACCCAGACTGCAACAGAAACATGCTGAACTGGATCAACAATCCCGAACAGAGCGGGGAAGGGGAAGGGATAGCAGGTTACGAGTGGGGAAGATGACTCAGTGCTGCCTGTGGAGTATGCAGGGACTAGATGTGGTAGGACAGGACTGACAGGTCCAGCTTCGAGAGGCTTTGGGAGAGGAAGAGGGGGAGTTGAAACTGGGAGCGGAAAGGAGAGGAGCAGAGAAGAGGAAAATACTGGCGGATGTGCCGGCAGAGAGCAGCCCACAATGAGGATGCAATGAGGCAAATTGCGAGGAGATGACAGGACGGAGAAGACAGAAGTAGTTGTGTGGAGGGTGTCGGGACTGTTGATTACTGTAGGTTGAGGCTAGGATGATTTTGTGAGCAGAGTTGAGGAAAGCTGGTGGTGGAGGGGAGATCCAGATGGCTCAGGTTATAAAACAGCCATTGAAATCAAGTATGTTGTGTACAGCTGAATGTGCCACAGAGTGGTTCACTTCACTTATGGTTGCAGTTTGTTGGTGACCACTGATCCTCATAAACAGCTGGTTGGTAGTCATGCCAATAGAAAAAGCTGAACAATGATTGCAGAAGAGTTGGTGTGTAACAAGGCTGCTTTCAGAGGGACCTGGCCTCTAATGGGGTAGGATAAACCCATGACAGAACTGTAATAAGAAGTATTGTGTGGGTGGATTGAGCAGGTCTTGTACACGGGTCTTCCATAGAGATTGGATCTGTGGCAAGGGGTTGGGGTTGGGAGTGGCATAGGTACGGACTAGGATGTTGTGCAAGTTGGTTGGGTGATGGAACACCACTTTAGGAGTAGTGGGAAGGATTTTGGATAGGATGTCCTTAATTTCAGGGCTTTGATTATCTATCATCATGCTCTGAAATTATTGATATTGTACCAAAAATCCCCCTCACTCCTCCTGTCGCCCCCAGCCAACCTCCGCAACATTGTAGTCCATTGCTATGCTGCTCCCAATCCAAACGCTTTGCCATTGGGATCACAACCCTGTGGAAGACCCAAGTGGAAGAGCTGCCCAATCCACCCACTCAGCACTTCCTCTTCCAACCCTATCACAGGCTTTTCCTACCCTATCACAGGCCAGGCCACCTGTGAATGCATCCATGCTATACACCAGTTGCAATCATTGTTGAGATTGTTGAGACTGATCTGATTACCAGCCAGCTGTCCACGAGGATGAATGGCCACCCCCAAACTGTTGACAAGACCAAAGTGAATCACCCTGTGGTACAACACACTACTGTATACATGATTTCAGCGGCTGCTTCACAACCCAGGCCATCTGGATTTGCCCCTCCACTGCCATATTTTCTGAACTGTGCAGATAGGAGTTATCCTTGCAACACATTCTCCACTTCCAAAATAATCCCAGCCTTAACCAACGACAACCTGGAATCCCCACATCCTCCACTCAACTGTTTCTGCCTCCTCTGTCCTGTCACCTCCTCACAATTCACCTCCCGTCACCCTCATTGTATACTGCTCTCTGCTGACACATCCACTTTTCCTCCCCCACAACCCAGCACTGCTCCTGTCAGCCCTTTCTGCAACCAGTCACTGCACACTCTTCCAAGCAGTGCCGATTGCTCTTCCCCAACCCATATCCTGCTATCCCCTCCTCTCCTGCCCCACCCCACTCTGGATTGTTGCTCCTGTTCAGCGCATTTCTTTTCCAGTCTGGCTGGAGTGGCCAGATGTAGTGGTCATGTGTGAGTGAGGTACGCTTGTTTATATGAATGTGTGTGTGCTTCCCTTTTCTGAAGAAGGCTTTAGCTGAAAGTCAATATGTAACACTCTTTTCATCGTGCCTGTCTACAACTCAGCTTGTCATCTTCATGGTGAGTAGCAATCTGTCCTTTTCTAATATTGTTGGTATTTTAGTTAGAACTTTTTATAACTAGTTTCAAGACTACTGATTCATCCCAGACTCATCTAATACTTAGAAAGGGGGGAAATATCTTTTCATGACAAGGTTATCAGAGTTGTAGCACACGCTGAGACATGACAGAGGTGGGAAAGTAAATCAGATGAAGCCCTTTCAAATTAATTTATACAGTTTAGGTAAGCCATGGAAATCCTAAATCTGAATAGCATGGTAGGGATTTAAACCTCATCCTTCCTGAATGCAAGCCCAATGTCTTAATCACTGCAGTACTTTGGTTTGTCTGGTATTTTTATTTTTATGGGCCTGCAGAAGCTATCTGAAGATTGGAAACATGTAAACATTTCCACTGGACATGTTGTAGTTGTTGTGGTCTTCAGTCCTGAGACTGGTTTGATGCAGCTCTCCATGCTACTCTATCCTGTGCAAGCTTCTTCATCTCCCAGTACCTACTGCAACCTACATCCTTCTGAATTTGCTTTGTGTATTGATCTCTTGGTCTCCCTCTAAGATTTTTACCCTCCACGCTGCCCTCCAATGCTAAATTTGTGATCCCTTGATGCCTCAGAACATGTCCTACCAACCGATCCCTTCTTCTAGTCAAGTTGTGCCACAAACTTCTCTTCCCCCAATCCTATTCAATACCTCCTCATTAGTTACGTGATCTACCCACCTTATCTTCAGCATTCTTCTGTAGCACCACATTTCGAAAGCTTCTATTCTCTTCTTGTCCAAACTGGTTATCGTCCATGTTTCACTTCCATACATGGCTACACTCCATACAAATACTTTCAGAAACGACTTCCTGACATTTAAATCTATACTCGATGTTAACAAATTTCTCTTCTTCAGAAACGATTTCCTTGCCATTGCCAGTCTACATTTTATATCCTCTCTACTTCGACCATCATCAGTTATTTTACTCCCCAAATAGCAAAACTCCTTTACTACTTTAAGTGTCTCATTTCCTAATCTAATCCCCTCAGCATCACCCGATTTAATTTGACTACATTCCATTATCCTCGTTTTGCTTTTGTTGATGTTCATCTTATATCCTCCTTTCAAGACACTGTCCATTCCGTTCAACTGCTCTTACAAGTCCTTTGCTGTCTCTGACAGAATTACAATGTCATCGGCGAACCTCAAAGTTTTTATTTCTTCTCCATGGATTTTAATACCTACTCCGAATTTTTCTTTTGTTTCTTTTACTGCTTGCTCAATATACAGATTGAATAACATGGGGAGAGGCTACAACCCTGTCTCACTCCTTTCCCAACCACTGCTTCCCTTTCATGCCCCTCGACTCTTATAACTGCCATCTGGTTTCTGTACAAATTGTAAATAGCCTTTCACTCCCTGTATTTTACCCCTGCCACCTTCAGAATTTGAAAGAGAGTATTCCAGTTAACGTTGTCAAAAGCTTTCTCTAAGTCTACAAATGTTAGAAACGTAGGTTTGCCTTTTCTTAATCTTTCTTCTAAGATAAGTCGTAAGGTTAGTATTGCCTCACGTTTTCCAACATTTCTACGGAATCCAAACTGATCTTCCCCGAGGTCCGCTTCTACCAGTTTTTCCATTCGTCTGTAAAGAATTCGCGTTAGTATTTTGCAGCTGTGACTTATTAAACTGATAGTTTGGTAATTTTCACATCTGTCAACACCTGCTTTCTTTGGGATTGGAATTATTATATTCTTCTTGAAGTCTGAGGGTATTTCGCCTGTCCCATACATCTTGCTCACCAGATGGTAGAATTTTGTCATGACTGGCTCTCCCAAGGCCATCAGTAGTTCTAATGGAATGTTGTCTATTCCCGGGGCCTTGTTTCGACTCAGGTCTTTCAGTGCTCTGTCAAACTCTTCACGCAGTATCTTATCTCCCATTTCATCTTCATCTACATCCTCTTCCATTTCCATAATATTGTCCTCAAGTACATCGCCCTTGTATAAACCCTCTATATACTCCTTCCACCTTTCTGCCTTCCCTTCTTTGCTGGACATCAAGTTTTAAAATTAATCTTTGAGTAATCATTGCTTCATGTGCAAATTCTCTGCAGATAAAGAAGAATCCCAAATGGATCTCTGAGTGAATATTTCTGTGTTTACTGTTATGTGTAGGATGGTAAATAAGGTAAAATTCTAGGGTTAAGAGTATACAATGTACAAAATTTCATGTGATGGAGAAAATGCAAAGTATGAAAAGAAAGACATATAAAGTAGGAGATGGTAACAGATCCACTTGTAATAGATCACATCACAGTGAACAATAGGGAAATTAAAATAGTGAAACAATTTAAATACCTGGGTGAAATTATAACACACAAATTGGACGAGAAACCTGCATGGCGAGCAAGAACTAATAAAATGATAAAAGCTCAAAAACTAACATGGTCTACATACAATAAAAAATGTCTATCAATTAAAACAAAATTAAAACATTACAAGACGGTGGTTCAACCAGAGGTTACATACGGAAGTGAAACTCTTTTTAAAGTCACCCAGAAAAACAGAATTGACAAAATTTTAAAAGTAGAGAGAAGAATTGCTAGAACATGCATAAATAAGAAATATCAAAAAGCTGGGCAATGGCGGATAGTTCCAAATGAAGTGGTATACAGAGAACTGGAGCCCATCACCGATACTATACGAAAGAAAAGGATCTCTTTTTGTGGTCACCTTCTGAGGACACCAGAAACCAGATTATCAAGGAAAATTATTGAGAAACTCTGGAATTTGAAACAACAAGGAGGATGGCTTAAGGAAATAAGAGAGGATATGGAAGAACTGGAAATAACTCTGGATGACTTGCAGAACAAAACGCCAAATTTAAAGAAGTTGAGGGACACAGAAATAAGATTTAAACCAAAAATTGACAAACGACATACAATGAAAAGGGTATTTACAGATGAGGAACGACGAAAAGCATCGGAACGAATGAAGAGATACTGGGCCACTCGGAAGGGGAAAATACCAAAGAAGAGGACCAGAAATGAAGTGGTCCAATGAGGCCGTAAAAGCAGAAGAAGAAGAAGAAGAAGAAGAAGAAAAGTAGGAGTTAGTCGAAAAATGAAAGGAGGAATAGTAACCATTCACCATCTTGTTGAGCCATTGAGCAGTTAATAGTAGCATAACTAAGACTGAAGACATTGCTGAGCTTTCAGACAATGTGCTCCTTCAGAGCTAACTAACAATGCAATTAAAAATAGAGAGATGAACCCACATGATTACATGGGCCCACAGGGCCCAGCACCATAAAGGATATGACATAAACAGATGTGTGTGAGGTGTAGTGGATGATTAGTCTGACCTCTGAAATGAGATACAGAAGAAAGGAAAGGAAAATTGCAGAGGCTGTTAATAAAGATCTGTTTGGCTTTAGGCACTGAAAAAGTACTTGACAAGCTCGTTTTCTTCATATGCCATAATTTCTAAGCAATAGCCAGACATGTTCAGAATTAATTTTATAACCTATTCTGTTATCCTTACTACAAGCTTCTGTGCAACAAATACTTTCTTCCTCAGTGATGAGATATCCTAGAATGTGATGCCATAAAACATTACTGAAAAGAAAAAGGAAAAGAGTCAGCTTTTTGGCATTTGCATCTCAAAAAACTGTTGCAATCTGTAACAGAAAAGTTGTGGAGCTTAGGTACTTAAGGAAGTGAATTACAGTTCAGAATATTGTCAGTACAAACACTTAATAATAATTTAGCATACTCTTGTTTCATTTATTAATGTATAATTATGTGCTATTTGTAATGGTGTGATCAGGCCTTGTGCAGTTCAGAGTTGCATGAATTGTATTTTATCTAAATTGGGTCAGGATCCATTTAGAGAACCAGTGACTTTTTGAAGTATTGAAACTTTTCCATTAGGGATTATTATAATACTTCAATCATTAGCAAAGAGAACCATTTCTGCTTCTTGCACCACTTCTGCTTCTTGGATATTAATGACAGATGATTTATATTTAAGAACAGAAATGGACCCAATATCAATCCTTGCAGTAATTTCTGTTTCTGAAGACACTTTTTCATTGTGTACACTCTGTCAGTTCCTTAATGCAACACTTTGCATCCTTTTAGTCAATATGATGAAAATTTACCACCAGTAGCATCTCAGATACCATAATCTTCAAGCTTGTGTAGAACTGTGCTGTGCACAGTATAATTTGTTTTGACAACTCACAGAAAATACCAGCATGCAGTATTTTGTCATTTAAAATTTGTGTAATATTATTTACAAACTGAAAAATGGCATGTTCTGGGGAGAGACCCTTTTGAAATCACTGTGGAGTGTGACACTGTTTGAGATAGGTATGTTGTGCTTCTTGCTTACACGTCTTTTTTCAATACCTCCGAGAAGGAGACAAGCAGTGAGACTGGTCAATAATTGTTAATATCTGTATTATTGCCTTTCTTGTAAAGGAGTACCACAATAGCATACTTTAGAATTTCTGAATATGGTGCATAAGAATAGGATTTTAATATTTTACTTGAGATATTATCACCATGAGAGTTTTTGCTTTTGAGGGAGTTAATTACACTCATAATTTCTTTGATACAACATGGAGTAACTGTGATTTGGAGGTATGTATGTGGCATTGATATTATTTCTTGCATGTATTCTATTGCATTATCACTCGAAGTGTGTATTAGGAATATTGGTTACCTGATTGTTTTGTACAATAATAAAGTCCTCGCATTCCTGAATTGATTGTGTGGTTTCCCTTTTAATTATTACCCACAAAGATTTAATTTTTAATTTTGGACATTACACAGTGTAGTAACACTGTTCACGTTTATGTCGCACTTCACTTAGCGTAGACCGAGACTGTGTCCTGGGCATGCCCGATGTTAACTGACTGGGCATGGCCCGTGCTGCCGGAGTTGTTGTTGTTGTTGTTCTTGTTGTTGTTATGCCGGCAGAGGTCGCGTCTGAATTCTCGCGTGCCCTCTGGTGGACGGGACTCTACTTGCGGCAACTACCATCCGTGATGCGCCGTGCCAATGTGCGCCTCCCGCGATCTTTCTGGTGGCTACTGCACTCCTCCTCCTTCGGGGGATGAAGCCACTGTGATCCACTGCGTTGGAAGGTGGAGCGTCGGGCAGGAGCGATGACCTCCACATCC
The DNA here is from genome assembly GCF_023864345.2 of Schistocerca serialis cubense. Classification (NCBI taxonomy): domain Eukaryota; kingdom Metazoa; phylum Arthropoda; class Insecta; order Orthoptera; family Acrididae; genus Schistocerca; species Schistocerca serialis. The sequence continues at coordinate 28,179,989 of NC_064642.1, forward strand.
ATTGGAAGGCCGGAGTCGAGGGGATCTGCCAACTCTCGAGCCGGAACCTTCGAATACGGCTGGAAGTGACCCACACGAAGAGGCCCCCGTCGTCCCACCACCGGAGCCCAGGACAGAACGGGCGACAAGCTGTCGAACTCTGGATCCTGTTCCACCTCGGGAGGGGCAAGACCCAGTGGCGGGGACAGTGGGAAAGGGACGACCACAGGTGAACCAGCCTCCTGAGAAACCGGGCCTGCGAGGGGGGCCGGCTCTCGCTGGGGCATCTCGAACAATGGCGATGCTGGTGCTGGAGCTACTGGAGGCTGCCAAGGCTGAGAACCATTGCAGTGCGGCAGAGGCACAGCGGGGAGAGGAGGCAACGTCCCCTGTGAAACCAACACAGGTGCCGGCAATGGGGAAGCCGGTGTCCGAGAGGGCGGAGGGTGGGTGCCCGAATGTGGATGTAGCTGATTTTGGTGACGACGTACCACCCGGTCCCCCGCCTGCAAGGTATAGAGCCGGCGGCCATTTCGGCGCCGGACCACCACCGGTATCCAACGTGGATTGCGACCAAACCCACGGGCCCAGACCGACGTACCCAGTGGAAAGCCAGGTACTCCGTTTTGCGAAGACTGGTGAGGACCAGGTCGGAGGAGGTGCAGCAGAGTCCTAGGTTGACGCCCATGGAGGAGCTCCGCGGGGCTGCGTTCTCCCATTGGTGTGGTCCGGTATGCCGTCAGGAAAAACGTCAATGCTTCCTCGGCAGGAAATTCGTGCACATACTTTTTCATCTGCGTCTTAAATGTGCGCACCATGCGCTCGGCTTCCCCATTCGATTTTGGATGGAAGGGGGGAGAGCAAACGTGCCGAATACCGAAGCACCTACAAAAATCCTGGAAGGTCTGCGAAATAAACTGCGGTCCATTGTTTGAGACCAGGGTGATTGGCAGACCTTCCACAGAAAAGATTTTTGCTGGTGCCTGGATTGCAACTTCTGAAGTGGTTGAGGAGCAGCGAACCACATATGGGAATCGGGAATAAGCATCAAATGACAATGAGCCAAAAGCCATTGAGAAACGGGCCCGCAAAATCGATGTGAACACGTTCCCGTGCTTGGGTTGCCGGCGGCCATGAAGAGAACGCTGCCCTGGGAGATGCCTGTTGGCTCGCACACTGGGAACAGGCAGCCACCAAGTGCTCAATTTCTCTGTCAATACCGGGCCAGTACACATGTCTGCGAACCAAGGTTTTAGTACGGAAAACACCCCAGTGCCTCGCATGTAATAACGTGAGGACCTCCCTTCGTAAACTTGCAGGAACAACCACGCGAGGAGCTGTATCATCGATAGCCAGAAGGAGAATTCCTTCCAAGACCGAGAGGTGGTCTTGTAGAATAAAATAATTACAAAGAGGGTCCGAGGCCCGGCCCGGAGGGCGGGATGACCACCCCTGCTGAATGTGGTGAACTACTTGCCAGAGAACAGGCTCAGCTGCCGTTTCCCTGGAGACTCGAGAACCAGTGATCGGGAAGCCATCAACCGCTTGGCGGGACGCCACATCCAAATGAAAACACATAATCTCCTCTCGATCGAACGTAGGATCCGGGCCCACCGGAAGACGGGAAAGAGCTTCGGCGTTGGCATGCTGTCCTGTAGGGCGAAAATGAACGTCATAATGGTACTTAGAGAGGAACAAGGCCCAGCGCTGTAGTCTGTGGGCCGCCCTATCCGGAATCTGAGAGGCGGGGCCAAATAACGATATTAACGGCTTATGGTCAGAGATTAACTGAAACTTCGTGCCATACAAGAAAGGGTGAAACTTGGTAACAGCGTAGACAATGGCCAAAGCCTCTTTTTCCACCTGGGAGTAATGGGCCCGCACGGGACTAAGCGTTTTAGACGCAAACGCCAGTGGTTGCTCGGAACCATCTGCATTACGATGGGCCAGGAGCGCCCCCACCCCATACTGCGAAGCATCTGTAGCCAGGACCAACAGCTTATGGGGATCAAAAGTAGCCAAACAAGGTGCTGATGTGAGGAGGCCCTTCAATGAGGTGAACGCTCGCACGCATGCAGGCGACCAATCAAAAGGAACACCCTTGCGCAGAAGGCAGTACAGGGGGCGGGCTATGGTGGAAGCCCTGGGAATGAACCAGTGGTAATAGGCTATCTTGCCTAAAAAAGCTTGTAACACTTTCAGCGAAGCGGGCTGAGGAAGGTCGACGATACCTTTGAGCAAACTTCCTAGTGGCTGGATGCCGTGCCGAGAGATGGTGTAGCCCACATACTCAATGGACGGTTGGAAGAAGTTTGACTTATGCAGGTTGCAACGCAAGCACACAGACCTGAATTTGAGAAAGAGGGTGTGAAGGTTGTGCAAGTGTTCCTTCGTGCTGCGGCCTGTGACAATTATGTCATCCAGGTAATTAATACAATGAGGGATTGTCAGCGTGATATGCTCAAGATAATGCTAGAATATCGCCGGGGCACTGGATATTCCGAAGGCCAACCGCTGGTATTGGTAAAGGCCAAACGGGGTGTTGACGACCGCCAGCCGTTTGGAGTCCTCATCAAGTGGTATCTGATGATAAGCCTCCGAAAGATTGATTTTCGAAAAATATTAGCCTCCCGCCATGGCGGATAACAATTCATCAGCACGAGGCAAAGGATAGGTGTCCACCACCAATTGGGAATTAATGGTGGCCTTGAAATTGCCACAAATATGTAATTTTCCCGAGGGCTTCCTTACAATAACGAGAGGTGAAGCCCACTCACTGGAAGAAATGGGAAGAACGACCCCTAGGGCTGTCAGCCGGTCTAGCTCTTCCTTTACCTGAGGGCGGAGAGCCAAGGGGAACTGCCTCACGCGTAGAAAATGCGGGCAAGCCGATGCCTTCAACGTTAAGTGAGCTTCAAAATCTGAAACACGCCCCAGGCCCTCCTCAGAAATATCTGGAAAGTCTGAGATCAAAGATTCCAATGATTGATAGGGTATGTCTTCAGAGACCAACTGTATGGTGTCAGCGATAGAAAAACCGAAAGCTTGAAAGGCATCCAGGCCAAAAAGGTTAGCAGAGCTCGCATCGCTGACAACAATAAAAGTAATAGGCCGAGTGACTGATTTGTAAGTCACATCGGTAGTGAATTGACCCGGTAGGGGAATGAACTGTTTACCATAACCACGTAGACGCCGGTAAACTGGTGCCAACGGGGGCGATCCAAGGTCGGAATAAGTTTGTGCATTCAACAACGAAACTGCCGCGCCCGTATCTACTTGCAGTTGTAACCGGCGCGACCGAACCAACACCTCGATAAAGAGTTTGTGTGCTGATGCGTCGGGAGCCTGGCCCGATGAAACTTCCTGAATGTCAACGTCCATGTCCTCTGTACCTGCTTCCTTCGATTCTTTTGAGGCTGAGCGGCAAACTTTAGTTATGTGACCTTTTTTATTACATTTGCGACAAACGGCCCAACGCTGGGGCACTCTGACCGATCATGATGTATATAGCATGACGCACAGGACAGCAACAGTGGCCGGCGGCCAGAATTCCGTGACGCGCCGTGCGGGAGCAGCCACAACGGCCGGATTGTACTGCTCGCGCGTCGTCCACCCCGGACACTGTGGACACGGCCGCGCTGCCCTGAACCGCCGCGACGTCGCACCACGCTTCCAGCTGTTGACCTGCTGCGTGAGAGACTTCATACGATTGAGCAATGGACAGGACTTCCTCGAGGGAAGGGTCTTCTAACTGCAGGGCCCGTTGCCGGACCTCCCTATCAGGGGCCGAACGAACAATGACATTGCGTACCATAACGTGGGCATACAACTCTCGCGACTGCTCCGTGACAAAATGACACTTGTGACTAAGACCGTGCAGGGTAACGGCCCACGCCCGGTAAGACTGATGGGGCTGCTTCTTGCATTGATAGAACTCGACCCTAGCCGCGTGCGGCGGCGATAATATGAAGACAGCAATGAACACAATGCGTCAAAAGACATGGACGAGGGTTCCTGCAACGGCACTAGCTGCCGCAAAACTTGATACAGTGAGGGAGATATCCAAGACAAGAAGAGAGCACGACATACCTCTGCATCGGCAACATGAAACGCCTGGAAATGCTGCCGAAGGCGATGTTCATATGCGTCCCAATCCTCCGCCGTCTTGTCATACGGGGGAAAGGGAGGAGGGAACGGCGGTGGAGCAGACGCCATGGAGAGCAACGCCAGAAGCACTTGTTTCATGGTGGCCATGAGCTCCGTCTGCTGCTCAACCAAAACCCTCACTAAACCCTCCATGCCGTGGAGAAGCTGCGAATCCAGAACGACGACGCAACACGCGAAAGAACGACCCTACTCGTCGCCAATTGTGTAGTAACACTGTTCACGTTTACGTAGCACTTCACTTAGCATAGACCGGGACTGAGTCCTAGGCAGGCCCGATATTAACTGACTGGGCATGGCCCGTGCTGCCTGAGTTGTTGTTGTTGTTATGCCGGCAGAGGTTGCGTCCGAATTCTCGCATGCCCTCTGGTGGACGGGACTCTACTTGCGGCAACTACCGTCCGTGACGCGCCATGCCAATGTGTGCCTCCCGCGATCTTTCTGGTGGCTACTGCACACAGAGATTTCTGATTTTTAATAAACTTCAAGACAGCACAGCTTTTCTTGTAATATGAAATAGACCTACTTCGATGTTTCTCTTAACCATTTCACATAATTTCCTTTACCTTGCACATAATATTTTAATTCCTTTTGTAATGCCAGTATGATTCTTTTGAAATGGACTTGGCATATTTCCTTCTCCATCTTTTCCCAGTCTACCTTTGTGCTCTGTTGACAAGGAGTGTGACACTGACAGGATGTTAAATTCCAGTCTTCCTTCTTTTCCGTAACACACATACTTCTGAGTTGTATGTACCTATGTTCCATATAAATATCTTTAACAAAGATTTTTTGTTAAGAGGGGAGGTATTTTTGTATATCAACATTGTTTTGTTCTTGATGCTCCTGAATTTAGGTTATTCTGCTTCTTATGTCTTGTAGCATTGCTTTCAGAAGTGGTATAGCACAAGCAGGCAAGAGGTGGAAGTCGCAACCAGTCAAGAAAGGCTTATGACTGGGAAGAAAAATTAAAAATAACTTATTTAATTAGGAACATGTTAACAGTCATATATCATTACAGTCCAGGGCCTTAGAGCATTTGAGACTTACATATTTGTACCAACACTGCACAAAATCTGATATATTTATTACAACAAAAAAGTGTGAGTTTGAATGTGTTTACCAGTGCAAATGACACATATTCTGTGGTTTAAAAAGTGTAATAAACCAAAACATGAGTTACCATAAAAAATGTCAATGTAGACCTTAAAAATGAAGTTACAGCTCTTAAGCACTTGGGACAAAAATATTGTGATGAAACATTGTGTTTTATTGGTTTATTTCATACGGTAGTCATGGAAAGTACATGACAAAATCTCTATTACTAATTTAAAAATTTATTTTTTGGTGGTTCTGTCCAATTTTTGTTACCTGTAAATGAGTGTATTTGGCAAAAGCTACTGTTTCTTCATGTATCTTTGCCTGGTAATGTATTACGAATTTGTCAGTATGGCAAATTATACTATATATCTGTAACAGATATATATCACTGCTGGATTTACCAGATTCTTCACTTCACATAAATTAATATTATGTGCAAGACAACTCTGTGTGATATGTATACTTGTCTACTTTGCTGTACTGACTGTCTCATAATAAAAGATATTTAAAAATAAATAATGTGTCGGCATTTTGTCACAATATTGGCTATTAATTTGATGAATTGTCTTAGTTCCAGCTGCTTGAGAAGTTAATAGAATGATATACTAGCTGCTGGGATTAAGCTTTCAGAATGTCTAAGGAAGCACTGTATTTCCTAGCCATTTTTATCTTTATATCACCTAGAAATATGTCATAGTAAATTTCCAGTTCATATATACTTCAGTGTGGCCATGATCAATCATCAGTGTACATAATTTAACTTTTTTATTTGTTTTTTTCGGCAGACCTTTTACATTGCGTTGGTGGCTGTGGCTGATGTTTACTGGCAGTATGCTTGCTTGTGCCATCAGTGTGAAGTTTGTTGGTCTTTTTGTTGTGATTCTTGTTGGTTTGCATACTACTGCTGAATTGTGGGAGGTATTGGGTGACCTTTCAAAGCCAGTGGTAAGTAGATAACCTCTAAGAGAGTTTAAAGACTGTTCAATATTATTTGTGGCTGAAAAACTATGTTTTGTATCTTTTCAGGTATATACAGTGAAACATTTCCTAGCTCGGGCTTTGTGTCTTATACTACTACCAGCCCTTCTGTATATGCTCTTTTTCTACATCCATTTGGTAGTTCTTAGAAAAAGGTAAGAATAACACTGTTTGAACATTTTTTATTTTTATTTTTGTTGATAATGTGTGTTATTAAATGTTCTTCCAAAAATGGTACTGTCAGTAATCATTGCTATTGTTCTTTTTAAGGTTTCAATAAATAATGAAAAAATAGTATTCCCATGATCACAAAAGTAGAGAAAATTATTTAACTGAATAGATAAAAAAAATCTGCTCACCAAGTGGCGGCAGGACACACATGTAAAAGATGGTTGCAACTGGCAAGCTTTCAGAGCCAGTGGCTCCTTCTTCAGGCAGAAGGGTTGAAGGGGAAGGAAGTGCGGTGAAGGAAAAGGATTGGAGAGGTCTAGGAAAAGGGGTAGATTTTGGGAAAGTCACCCAAAACCACGGGTCAGGGGAGACTTACTGTATGGGATGAGAAAGAAAGACAAAAATAGAGGCTATACTGTACTCAGATCTCATTAATTTACTTACAAACAACAGCCATTGGCAAAGTCAAGACCTCATTTAGTTTAGGCATGCAGTCTGGTGGCCCAAAAAGTGTATCAGAAGACACTATCTGTTCAGTTATATATTCTAGCACACAAGAAAGGAAGAAAAATTAGTGTTTAATGCTACATTTGTGTCACAGTCTATAGAGGTAGATTAGAAACTCACACTGAACAAAGTGACGTAGAAAATCAACCATGTTGTCTTCAAAGGAGCCATCCTGGCATTCATCTGAAGTAGAAATGCTGCACTGGAATTTAAACCCCACTCCTTCTGAATAGAAATCTATTATCAGCTGAATCTATGCCTCACACACAGTTCTAACTCATCACATATAAGCAAGCAGCTTATTCATTGTTTTCCATTCGAAAAACTGAATTTATACCTTTGATGAGCCAAACAGCCAAAACATTATGATCACTGTCTGCTACAAGATTGGATGCACCTGGTGGTGTTGTGGGCATGTAAGACAGTAAGGAAAGTATACAAGCAGAGCTCAGACAAATGGGAAATCATTCTAGTGATGATACAGCCCACAAAGTAGGGAAATGTACTGACCTAAGCAATGGTCCAGCACATAGAAATGAGCATCTTGGAAATGGCTGACCTGGTCATTTGTTCACATTTTACTGTCATCAGCATCTATGGAAAGGGGTTAAAGTACATTGAAACCATGAGCAGGTAACAAGATGGTGGATGTGTGTGCCTCATCACAGAATGTTGAGGGGCTTTCCATCTCTGTAAAGCCATTTAGGTGGTGATTTTTGGCATATCTGACACAAGTACAATGCTGGTGCGGGCACAAGTGTTCCGGAGCACACTGTTCAGTACAGAATGTTGAGCATGGGGCCCTGCAGCCGATGACCCCTGTTGTTTCCCATTGACCCAACACCATCATCAGTTAGGATTACAGTCGGCACTTAATCATTGAGGCTGGACTGTGGATTAATGGAAATCTGCTCATTTGCGTTATGTTTATTGTCACACAAAGTTGATGGTTGTGTCTGGATACATCATCTAGCTGAACAGCTGTTCAAAACAAGCATCACATTTGTATGCGGAACAGTGGGGGCTGTATTATACTAAAGGGCACATTTATCTTGCCTTCCACGGGATCTGTGGTACTAATTGAAGCCACGACGAAAGCTGTGGACTATGTGAACATTATTGCTGACTACCGGCATCCCTTCTACTTAATGACTTCTCCAATAGCGATGGGAACTTTCAGCAGGATAAATGTCAGTATCAAAAGTCAAGAATTGTGCTACAGTGGTTTGAGGAGCCTAGTGGTGAACTCACATCCATGTTGTGGCCACCAGTTTTGCCTGAACTGTACCCAGTGGAACTCAGATGGCACATTATTGAGCAGCAGCTCCATGACAACAAACCACCAGCCCACAATTTATGGGAATTGTTTGATGTGTCCATAGACATCTGGTGCCCCATACCTAAGGACTTATTGAATGCATTCCTTGTAGAATTGCTGCTGTATTGTGTTCCAAAAGTAGAGCAACACACTATTAAATAGGTGGTCATAATGTTTTTGCTCCATAGTGTATATACCAGTGCTGTATATGCTGCCTATGTACGGTATTGTGTAGTCTGATTTTGCCAAATATCGATTCCCATTATTTTTATTTGGTGAATTTATTGTTCTAGAATGGAGTTAAATAATAGGAAGATTCCTAACTTTTTCCCTGAATAATACACTAATGTTTGTGAAAGTTACAACAGTAACAAGAATACATGTGACTAGAAGGTGCTTTGTACTACTCATATATACTTCCTTTTTAATTTTAGTGTATTTTTGTGTACAGCCAGCACTAAATTAGTAGCTTATTTGTTATTACTGAGTTGCACAAACAAGTCGGGGAGTCTCTTAACACTTATCTTGTGGAGGTGACAGGTAAAATTTCTGTGATGGAAACACACTCTCATCATTGACAACTGGCAGTACACAGACAATCAGGATTATGTAAATCTACATGTTCTCTAATTAACAGAATTTAGTATGGTGTGATAGCATCACATGCCTGCCAACTCCCCCCCCCCCCCCCCTCACATCCCCTTCCCAGGCTGCCTTCAAAACTGCTACTGTACGGCCACAACTGTGAGTTCTTTGACTGCTGTGGGAGAAGGCTCATCACACTACACACTAGAACACATTAAATACACACATCAAAAAAAGTTTAGCATCACCTTGGTTCTGAGAGTCAGCCCTTTAGAGGTGGTGGTCCAGATTGCTGTACACAGCAGTACCTCTAATACACAGTAGCATGTCCTCTTGCATTGATGCCTGCCTGTATTAGCTGTGACATCCTATCGACAACTTCATCAAGGCACTGTTGGTCCAGATTGTCCCACTCCTCAACAGAGATTCGACATAGATCCCTCAGAGAGGTTGGTGGGTCACATTATCCGTAAACAACTCTTTTCAATCTATCCCAGGCATGTTCGATAGTGTTCATGTCTGGAGAAAATGCTGTACACTCTAGTCAAGCGATGTTGTTTTCCTGAAGGAAGTCATTCACAAGATGTGCATGACGGGGGTGCGAATAGTTGTCCATGAATAAATATGCCTCGCCAATATGGTAGCACTATCAGTTGGAGGATGACATTCACGTATCGTACAGCCATTACAGCGCCTTCCGTGACCACCAGCGGCGTACGTCACCCCCACATAATGCCACCCCAAAACAGTTGGGAACCTCCACCTTGCTGCACTCGCTGTACAGTGTGTGTAAGGCATTCAGTCTGACTGGGTTGCCTCCAAACACGTCTCTGACGATTGTCTGGATGAAGGCGTGTGGGACACTCATCAGTGAACAGAATGTGATGCCAATCCTGAGCGGTCCATTCGGCTTATTGTTGGGCCTCTCTGTACCGCGCTGCATGGTGTTGTGATTGCAAAGATGGACCTCACCATGAACATTGGGAGTGATCTTACCCATCATGTGGCCTATTGCGAACAGTTTGGGTCATAACACGACATCCTGTGGCTGCACGAAAAGCATTATTCAACATGGTGGAATTATTGTCAGGATTCCTCCAAGCCATAATTCATAGGTAGCGGTCATCCACTGCAGTAGTAACCCTTAGGCGGCCTGAGCAAGGCATGTCATAGACAGTTCCTGTCTCTCTGTATCTCCTCCATGACCAAACAACATTACTTTAGTTCACTATGAGACATCTGGACACTTCCCTTGTTGAGAGACCTTCCTGGCACAAAGTAACAATGTGGACAAGATCGAACTGTGGTATTGACTGTCTAGGCATGGTTGAGCTACAGACAGCACAAGCTGTGTACTTCCTTCCTGGTGGAATGACTGGAACTGATCGGCTGTCGGACCCCCCCCTCTGTCTAATAGGCGCTGCTCGTGCACGGTCGTTTTCATGTTTGGTTTGGTTTAGTGATATCTCTGAACAGTCAAAGGGACTGTGTCTGTGATACAATATCCACAGCCAACGTCTATCTTAAGGAGTTCTGGGGACCAGGGTGATGCAAACCTTTTTCTGATGTGTGCATAAGTTCACTTTATTACGTAAATGAATAAAAGATTTATTTAACTTTGACACAGATCTTTTCCATATGATTGCTTGATAAGTTACAACTGTTATTGACTATTAAAGCATCACTTGATGCACAGCTTAACAAACAATTCTCTTGCTTACAATATTCCACATGTAAATGAACAAGTCTATCAGACACTTAACTATCACATTGGTCCTATACTATGATGTTGACTCCTTCATATGAGTGCACGAACTGGGCAGAGCTCTGGCTGGCTCAACAGTACCTTGACCTCAGTGTGAGGGTGCCACTGTGTTGAGAGGGGAGGCATGGTCTTCTAGGTCATCTCCCATATCTCACTGCAGATTGCGGTGAGCCCTTGCTAATGTCTGTGGTATCAATTCGCATTGCCAACTTCGGTGAGGCAATGCGATCTCCCCCCCCCCCCCCTGTAACCTCCATCGTCATCGTGTAGGGCAGGTGCATGTGACAATGGCAAGGTGGAAGACTAGACATGGATGCAAATGAGGGGGCAGGGATAGGGACTGTGGCAGATGGTGTCTCCCTACCTGCATCCCGGTATCCACTGTGAGGGCATCCAGGAACACCAGCAGAGAAACCAGACACAGGGTGCACAGCCACATTTAGGGATGTAGGTGCTGTGGGCAGCTGGAAGGGCAGTGATCTGCTGGAGCAGTGTGATGATCTTCCGGGTGTGACTCATCCGTGGACATTGGTTTGGGCAAATGGAAAGGTGCCGGCACTGGTGATGTCGCAGTGGCAGTGGCTATGCATCAATCTCCGTGGGCACTACAGGGGAAGGTGTCCACGTGTCCATCGCGACTGCCAGAGAGATAGCTGCGACTACAGATGAGGACCCCAGCAACATATTGCATCTGTGGACAAACATTCTGCAGTAGTGGCACCACAGTAGCCCAGCAGAACAGTGCATGACATAAAATTACTTTGGTTATAACTCTATGCTCCCAATGCTGTTGCTTGCCAAGACTTTGTAAAAGACTTCATCCTGTGGCTGAAACTTTGTCTGACCTGGTGAAATGAACTGTTTCTGTGGCGGCCGCAGGAGATGTAACAGGCCACACTGCCTTTGACCAGGTAACAATTCTGCTGACAACATTTCATCACGTGGCAAGAACTGGTGGGAGTAGAGAAAAATTTTTCAGTGTCGTATTCCATGTGTTGGAAGAATGGTGTTTCTCCATGTAACCTCTGAACATTCGAACAAACCATTCAGATACACTATTTGATTGTGGGTGAAAAGGTGCAGTGGTCACATAGCATGTGTGCTATTGGTAGCACAAAGCTGTTGGAAATTAGGTGACCTGAATTGTGACCTCAGGAAGACCTTCATGACAAAAAATAGAAGACAGAGCCAATACCGTACTTGCAGTAGTGGTGGATATCATGGGGACAACAAAAGAAAACTTATACTGTAAGCATTAATCCCTAACACCCATCGCTGGTTCCAGAATGTATCCACAAAATCTGTATGAATGCACTGCCATGGTCTAGACGGACATGGCCACTCAAAAAATCGTTACAGCAGAACTGACTGATTGTCTGCAGAAGCTTCACAGCAAGCAGTCATTTGCACAATCTGAGAGCCCATTCCCTGCCAAGTACAATTATGGTGAGAAAGTTGCTTTGCGCGAACTATGCTTCAATGACCTTGGTGCAGGGTTGAGCAATCACAAACCAGACATCGCCAATCTCTGTATGCAAGATCGGAACACTGACTGCATGGAAATCATTTGACGATGTGAAAAACATCCTCACACCACAGGTTGGAGAATTTCTTTCGAACTGCATGGCCACCCACGGCTCACGTATTGCAAAAGAACCTGAAGAGCTTCGTCAGTCGAAAACATGTTTCCCCAGATGGATCAAACACTGTGTCGGTACCAACCAATTACCGAGACAACATGTCATCATTCAGATGTTGAGCAGTGGGCCATACTGATAATTAGACAAAATCAGAAAGCAGTGTTGCAATTTCTACGCTATCTGGTAAGATTGAACAGGGCCATCAAAGGCCAGTGATCTGTCAGTAGATAGAACATCCTACTGTACAAATACTGTCAGAATTTTGTAACACCATAGATAATGGCAAGCACCTCCTTTTCAAGCTGACTGTAGTTACACTGTGGTTTGTGTTTTCAAAGCAAAAGCAACAGGTCTGTCAGGAGAACTGATCTTATGGGGGAGCACCGCTCTGATCCCTTAAGCAGAAGCATCCACAGCTGACATGAGAGGCTTAGCTGGGTCAAAGTGAATCAAACATCTACAACTTAACAGTGCCTCTTTCAATTGCTAAAATGCATCTGGTATTCTTTGGATCACATGAAACGAACATTTTTCCAGTGCAGCCGGCTAAGCAGAGCAGCAATTTGCTCAGCATTAGGAATAAATTTTATATAATAGATAAGTTTACTCATGACCAAATGTAGCTCCTTAATGTTACAGGTTGCTGGCAGACCTAATCGCAGTCTTGTGTGTTGCAGTTCTAAATAGTTCAATTCTTCCTGAAAAAAGGAGCAGTTTTCCATGTTGCACTCTAAGCCAGCTGCAGAAATAACCTGAAACCAGCATTCTAAATTTACTAAATGTTCAGCGTGACAACAATATCATCCAGATAATTAGTACAAAAAGAGACTTTCAGTATTAACTGTTCCAGGAACCATTGAAAAATTGCAGGAGCTGAAGCAATTTCAACTGGTAGTCTTCGAAACTAGAAAAACCTAAGTGAGTGTTTATCACAAAGTATTGCTTCAACTGTTCATCCAGCATTAACTGTATATATGCCTCTCACAAATCTATCTTTGAAAAGTACCTGCCCTGTCCCAGCCTGTCCATCAGCTCCTCTGAATGTAGAAGAGCAAAAGAATCCACTACTGTCTGTGGGTTTACTGTGCCTTAAAGTCTGCACATGAATGTAAACCACCTGAAGGCATCTTAAGAATGACTGAGGATGATGCCCATTGGCTTGTGGAAATGGGCTGAATAACACCATTCTCTTCCCATCTTTGCAGTTCCTGAGCAACTTGCTCACATAATGCATAGGGGACAGGTTACGCGTGAAAAACTGTGGCTGTGCATCGGCTTTTACAGTGATGTGAGCTTTAAGGACTTTAGCACTTCTTATCTTTTTCTTTCAGTGCCTACCCAGTCCAAACTGGATTGGTGATCTTGTTGGTTATTCTTTTCTTGTTGGTAGCAACATGGAATAGTTCTGTTGAAGGCATATTGAACCAGCATCTGAGGTTGTCAAACCAAGATATTCATCTTCTTCCAGGACCTCTTTTGCTGTTGATTTTCCCTTGACGCATTTTTCTGTAACAAATCATATCTATTATACTTAATATGTCATAGATATTGCAACTTTTGGCATTTCACTCTCTTGATTAATTTAAGTGTTGTGTTCAGTCTTCTCAAAAGCCTACATTTATCACTCTCTGGGTCCAAGGTGTTCTCACCACCTATTAAGTCACAGTTCAAAAACCTCCAGCTTCTTCATGTTTTTCATTTAAGATCCATGTCTTTACCCCATATAGGAGGATGGAGTATACGAAGCAGTGCAAAAGTCTGGTTTTTGTCTTTAGAGTTAGGTTATGGCTTTTGAAGACAGCACTCATTTTCCAAAACACAGTTCTTACTTTCTTGATATAGTCTTTATTTCTTGCAAGTTATCCCAATTTTCATTTATTATGGTTCCAATGTATGTATATTGTTTTACCCTTTCCATAGTTCTTTGGTTTATGACCAAGTTTATTCCTGGAATATTTTCCTTACTTACGACTATGAGTTTTGTCTTAGTGATGTTTATTTAAAGCTCATACTGACTGCTGGCTTGTAAAATTCTATCCATTAATTATTGTAACACTTGAATAGTGTCAGAAAAAACAATAGTATCATCAGCATAGCCAATGTTGTTTAATCTTATTCCCTTTATCAAAATTTCTTCTTCTACTTCTTCCATGGCTTCCCTAAATGTGAATTTGAGTATATGTTAAATAGTATGGATGAAAAGATACATTCCTGTCTTACTCCCATGAGAATTTTGACAGCTTCAGTGTGGTCTCCATCAATATGCATCACTACTGTTTGATTCCAGTAAAGGTTCTTGATGATTCCCAGATCTCTCTCTACCTTTTCAATATTTCTCAAAATCTCCATCAATTTGTCATGTTTTGCTCTATCACAAGCCTTCTGTTAATCTATTAGGCTAGCAAATACATTATTTTTATTTACATCTATCAATCAGTAGTTGAACACTGAACAAGGCTTCTCTCACACCCACGGTATTGACAAACCCAAACTGATTAGGGGCTTTCTGTTCCTCACATAGCCTATATATTTTTCTGTGCATCACATTCAAAAGCAATTTCAAGATATGGGTCATTAGCTTATCACACAATAATCTCCACATTGTCTTGCATTTGGCTTTTTGAGCAGACTAATGAACTCTGATGTCAGCCACTCCAATGAAATGTTTCGAGTGTTCAATTTGTTGCATGTCTAGGGAACATGAGGTCAAAGACTCAGTAGTACCATCATTTTTTGAAGAATTATTGCATGGTACTTGTCACACAAAGCTGGTCCTTGGCCTGGTGAAATATGGCACATTTAGGTCCCTGATGAAGGGCCTGCTCTAAAAACATCCTGTGTGGAATGACTACTTTATAAGCTACCCTCTGCGTTCATTGGTGCCCTAAACTATCCACAGTGCACTCTTACAGTAGAGGCTGCCAGACTGTGATCATCATGGTAGCATGTAATATGCTTGTACCCATCAGAAATTGACAGTTTGATATGGGACTCATTCAAAAAAACTAGTTTACCAGTCAGTATAATGCAGACACTTGTTTCAAACATCAATCATTGTCACACCATTGTGCCTTGAACAAGCTGGAATGTCAAGGTATGGCAAACATACCCCAAAGACAAATCATTTTGCCTTCTTTTCACTCATTCACATATAAGTATTGGATCCTGTCACGGAGATGAGACATACACCACTCTGGTCATATGTTGTGGGCTTTGATGGCTGGTATTTACATCCTTGGTGATTTTAGTTATACGAATATCAGGCCATGATTTAAGATGTGTTTCTGTACCTAATGCTGGAAGCATCATCAGAGGCTGCACGGACTTTGATAATCGACTGAGTTTTTATAGTGTCTGAGGATGTCTACAGCACTAGGACATGAAACATTAGGTACAAAAACATGCCTTAGACCATGAGCTAATGCCCGTATAACTAAAATCACCAAGGCTACACCACTGTCTTTAACATTTCCACTTTGATAGTTTTTATCTAAGTGAGCTTATTGTAGCACTGATCTTTCCACTTGCAAAACTAAGGTTCCTGCTGGCTCTACATGTATGACATAGTGAAAAGAAAGTTCTGCATCCTGGTTTTGGATGGACCAATCGGGCCCCACCGGCTGCCGTGTCATCCTCTTCCATGGGCATCACTGGATAAAGTATGCAGAAGCACGTGGTCAGTACACCGGTCTACCAGTCATTATCAGGGTTCCTGACCTTGGAACCATTACTAATCACTCGAGTAGCTCCTTAGATGGCCTCATGAGGCTGAGCGCATCCCCTACCAAGGAAAAAATCCCAGGCACTACCGGGAATTGAACCCTGGTCTCCTACACGGTAGTCAGCTGTGCTGACCACTGATCTGTACTCTGATTAACAGATTGCAGTGGTTGTGGGGGGAGGGGGTGTTGCCGGAGAGCAGCCAGCCGCACTTCGCAAGGCACTGCACCTACATACAGAACAGGCATCGTAAGGACCCGCAGCGTTCGAGAAAGAACTACAAATAAAAGGTAGCAAGTTCCTACCATTTGTCTTGTTGAAATGTCAATCACAAAGTAATTTTAATCAGAGTATGGAGAGGTGGTCTTGTATATGACATGTGTCTGAAGTATTATTTATTCCTGGTACACTGCTCTAAATAATCTTCAAGTTTTGGTTCAGATGTACCATTCTCCTGAGTGTTGCATTTTTGCATACATTGGTGTAAATGTGGACATAATTTGCAGAAATGCTCATTAATGAATTATAAATAGCTGATTGTGTTTGAATACCAATATGTGCTCAAAATGGCCGTTCATATGCCGAGTTGTAGATATCAAGTATTATTCTACAAGTCAGCTCCTTTGTTTGCGTTCAATGCATGTAAATTTATTCTTTCAGATGCGTTTCTTCAATATGTATTCTGTGTTGGTAACTGAATTTTGATATATCTTTATTTAATTCACCATGTTAGCACAATAATGTTTATAGTAACATCAGTCAGAACTGTATATATTTCCTGTTGTCAGTGATGAACATTTCAAATTAGTGTTGCAGCACCATATTTGGCTACACAAAGTTAATTTTCACTATTCAAAAATTATATGAGGGTTGACTGAAAAGTAACGCCTCCACTTTTGTAACTCTTCAACAATTTCCAGCATTGGTATGGAGCAGGTACTGGCTTGTTCCGTAGGCTCTTCTCTACAGCTCCAGTTGGCGGGAAGCCTTAGCGTTGAACGGTTGTGTTGTTACAGTGTAAAGTGTGGAACCCTGTGCAGACAGTCGGTCGATGCAATTTAAGCAACGTGCAGTCATTGAATTCTTGACAGCAGAAGGTGTCACCCCAAATGAGATTCATCAGAGAAAGAAAGCAGTTTATGGTGATTGTGTTGATGTGAGTACTGTGCATTGTTGGGTGAGTAAGTTTAAAGATGTTGAGGCGAGAACATTTGACCTGCATGACAAACAGAGTTGGACAGACTGTGACAGCAACCACCGAATTTCACAACCAAAATGTTGACAGATTGATTCAGGATGATCACCGTATCCTCAGAGAGAAATTGCGAGCACAATTGGCATTTCACTAGAACGTGTGGGTTACATTATTGCTTTGCTTGGCTTTTGGAAGATCTGTGCATGATGGGTACCCTGGATGCTGACTCCTGAAATGGAAGTGCACAGACTTGAAATTTGCCAGGAACTCTTTTCGCGTTACGTTAATGAAGGTGATGCCTTTCTCCATTCAATTGTGACAGGAGACGAAACGTGGGTACACCATTATGGCCTAGGGATGAAAATCAGTCTATGGAATATCGACACAGACTGTCCCCAGAAAAAGAAGTTCAAGGTGCAGCCCTCAGCTGGAAAAATCATGGCCACAGTGTTCTGGGACGCAGATGGTGTTATCAGTGTGGATTTCCTTGATCATGGTACAACAATAATTTCAGAGTGTTACATCACAATGCTGCAAACTCTGAAACCACGGCTAACAAGGGTCCTAAAAGAAAAGGGAAATGTTTTCCTGTAGCATGACAATGCCAAACCACACACTTCACGTGCCACCACTGCAGAACTTCAGAGACTTAATCTCACCACCATACGGCATCCTCCATACAGTCCAGATCTAGCACCGTCTGACTTCTATCTGTTCCCAATAATGAAAGATGATCTGCGGGGACATCATTAAGCTTGTGATGAAGACGTTGGGAGAACTGTGAGACTGTGGTCGCAGAAACAGAGTGTCAACTTCTTCTGTGACAGCATCAGAAAACTTGTTCATCGTTGGCAGAAATGTATCCAATTGGCTGGTGATTATGTGGAAAAGTGAATATTGGTAATTAAAGATCACATTCTAAGGATTATTTCTGTGTTTGATTTATTAAAATATTCTCATCCAAACCCAATTATTGAAGGTGGAGGCATTACTTTTCATCCAACCCTCATATTTGTTTTTCTTTAAAATCTTCCTTGTCTTTGTTCAAGATTAAAACAATAACCAAACTGATTTATGTTTACAGCGGTAATGGTGATGGATTTTATAGTTCAGCATTCCAGTCACAGCTTGAAGGGAATTCACTGTACAACGCAAGTATGCCCAGAGGTAAATCTGTGAAATATATTTTGATCTGTCATAGTTTTGTTGAGTATGTTATATGTCAAAGCTTAAGCCCTCCCATAATGTGTAACTAAAATTACACATTATTAGCAGGCTCATTATTAGCCATTATGAATTACCTCGAAGAAAAGTTATTAGTGACAAGTTATTAGCAGGCAACTAATTGACTTACAACAGTTAATCAGTGTAGAAGAAACAAAATAGTTTCCAGTGTCTGAAATATTATCCTTTTACCTAAGGTCAGCATCCTAATACAAATTCTAATTCCTTTATAGTATGTCATAATTTCGAAATGAACTGACAGAAAGTCAAAAGAGACAGAGTGCATCTTCATTTATAGCAAGGAGCAGGTTAAGAATAATGTATTATGTAAATATGAATAACTGTTAGGAAAAAAAACGAAAAAAAAAGAAAAGAAATGACACACCCCGTTGCCCTTCTGCTGTAGACATTTAGTCCAGTGTATACTCCACTTGCATGTGACTATGAAGGTGGTAACACTACCTCTCATTTCCACAGGTTGTTATAATATTACTCCTATTCTCTACTTGAAAGCTAATAGTGGTGAAGATTATTGGATATTGTTCATTGTGGCATTTCCTATTCCATGAGGGAAATCGAACTCTTAAATCTTTTTCTCTTATTTTATCATGAAGATGATTTCTCCTTTTGTAGGTGGGCAGCAAGCAAATATTTTCACATTCTGAGGAGAAAGTTGCTGATTGAAATTTCATGAAAAGGTCCTGCCGCAGCGAAAATCACCTTTGTTGTAATGACTGCCACCTCAGTTCATGTATCATATCCGTGGCACTGTCTTCTATATTTAGTGATAATACAAAACATGCTGCCCTTCTTCAAACTTTGTTGATGTCCTCCGTCAGTGCTATCTGATGTGGATCCCATATCGCACAGCAGTACTCCAGAAGAGGACAGAGAAGTGTAGTGTAGGCAGTCTCTGTTGCATCTTCTAAGTGCTCTGCCAACAAATTACAGTCTTTGGTTTGCTTTCCCCACAGCAGTATTTATGTGATCTTTCCAGTTTAAATTATTCTTAATTGTAATCCCTAAGTATTTAGTTGAATTCACAGCCTTTACATTTGTTGATTTATTGTGTAACCAAAATTTAACACATTCCTTGTAGCAATCATGCGGATGACTTCACAGTTTTCATTATTTAGAGCCAACTGGCACTTTTCACATTATAAAAATATCTTCTCTGAATCATATTGCAATTGGTTCAGAACGTCTGGTGACTTCACGAGATGTTAAATGACACCACCATCAGCAAACAATCTAAGATGGCTGCTCAGGTACTTACATAGATCAGGAACAGCAGAGGGCCTATAACACTTCCTTGGGAAATGGCAGATATTACTTCTGTTTCACTCAGCTGCTTTCCATCATTTACTACGAACTGTGACCTTTCTGACAGTAAATCACAAATCCAGTTGCACAACCGATATGATACTCTGTAGGCACACAGTTTGATAAGATGTTGCTTGTGAAGAATAGTATCAGAAGCCTTCTGAAAATCTAAGAATATGAAATCAATTTCACATCCCCTGTCGATAGCACACATTACTTGTGAGAATAAAGAGCTACTTCTATTTCACAAGACCAATAATTTCTGAATCTGTGTTGGCTATTTGTCAATAATAAATTTTCTTTGAGGTAATTCATAATGTTTGAACACAATATATATTCCAAAATCCTACTGAAAATTGATTTTAGTGATATGGGCCTGTAATTCAGCAGATTACTCTTATTTCCTTTCTTGGGTATTGGTGTGGCTTGTTCAACTTTCCAGTCTTTAGGTACAGATGTTTTGATGAGCGAGCAGTTGTATATGACTGCTAACTATGGAGCTACTGTACCAGCCTAGTGTGAAAGGAACCTAACTAGTATACAGTCTAGACTGGTGGCCTTGCCTCTATTAAGTGATTTTAGTTGCTTCGCTACACCAAGGATATCAACTTCTAAGTTACTCATGTTGGCAGTTGTTCTTTATTTGCATTTTCAGCTGTTTACTTTGTCTTCTTTGGTGATGAATTTTGGAAGCCCTGCTTTTGTGGCACTCTAATCAGTACAATACCATTACCATCATACAATAAAAGTGTTGATTGCGTCTTGCCTCTGATGTACTTTAATTATGACCAGAATGTCTTTGGGTTTTCTGCAAGGTTTTGAGATATAGGTTCATTGTGGAAGCTATTAAAAGCATATCACAGTGAAGATCATCGTAAATTTCAATTTGTGTAAAATTTCACCAATCTTGAGGATTTTGTGTTCTTTTAAATTTGGCTTGCTGTTTTTGTAGCATGGGGAATCAGTGCCATTTCTTATTAATTTATTTGCTATATATCTCTCAAATGGCATCGATACTGTTTCTTTGAATCTAAACCACATCTCAGCTTCACTTACATAGCAGATTGGAAGAAGTGGTAATTGTTTCTTGGGAAAGCATCAAGTGAATTTTTATTT
The DNA here is from genome assembly GCF_023864345.2 of Schistocerca serialis cubense. NCBI lineage: Eukaryota > Metazoa > Arthropoda > Insecta > Orthoptera > Acrididae > Schistocerca > Schistocerca serialis. The sequence goes on from NC_064642.1 coordinate 28,200,775, forward strand.
GATTTTTTAAAGAGATATATTTTGCAGGGTCATTTGATGGTCTTGGATGTTACAATATTATGTCTTGTCAGAACAACCTTGTGGTCACTGATTTTTTTATCTATCATGATGCTTCATATTTGCTCAGAATTGTTTGTTGCTCAACCATTTGTTGCAACAGCTACTTCAGCCCTGTTTCTTAAGTGGGGTTGATCAGCTGGTATTGGAAGCACATACACATCATTCCTTATGAGCCCCCAAAGATAAAAAATTGCAAGGCATCAGAGTTGGTGAACGTGGAGGCCATGCAAAATAAGCTCTGTGATCTGGCCCCTTGCAGCCAATCCAGCGGTCAGTTACAATGTCGTTTAAGAAATCATGTACCAAGTTATGCTCGTGAGGTGGCAGGACATTTTGCTCCCAAATAAAGTTCTGTGCTTCAGCTTCTTAGAGTTCAGGAAAGAGCAATAAGGTAAGAAACACCAGTTACTGTTGCTTCATCAAAAAGAAAGATCTATAAACTTTCCACCAGGATATAACACAAAAAAAATTCAGTTTAGGGATGTTTTGTTCCCCCTATAACATCTCATGACGATTTGCTGACTCTCAGATGTGTACTTTGTGTTCACATTTCCACTGTGGTGAAACGTTGATTGACCACTGAAGATAACATGATTCAGAAAATCTTCATTGTTATGGAGCAACATTTTGTTTGCCAAGTTGGCACATAAACCATAGTCTGTAGGCTTTGGAGCTTGTAACAACTGCAAACGATAAGGACACAGTTGTATGTGTCTCCACACAGGTATCACTGCAATCATTAATTCATGACTAGCCTTCAGAACTGATTTCTTGGGGCTATGTGAAAGACTCTCTTTCTTGTTCAACACATTCTTCAATCACCCTTGATAATCCTGTACTCTTCCCTTTGCAAAACCATCTATGGATGTCATTATCACAACAGAACTTAATATGGAACACATGTTGCACTGTAACAACAAATTCTGTCCTTTGCAACATGTAAAACACAAAAAGCTTTCCATTCGATAGTCGCCATCATTGATACTAGTGGTTTCCAAAAGAAGACAGCTGTCTCACTGGGGGCCAAAACCCACAATAACCCTGGGTTTGGTGTGCACCGCCGGTGGGGTGGGTGGACTGCTGTGGCCTGTTGTGGGGTTGTGTACCACTGTGGGCTATGGTGGGACAAAGCTTCTGCATCGTTTTTAGGTCCCCAGTTCAATACACAGTACACAATGTATTATGTGGAATTGTGGGAGGATGTCTAATTGGCACTTATTTTATCGATGGCAATCTAAATGGTGCAATTTATGCCTATTTCTTAATTAATGTTTTACCAATTCTACTACAAGATATACCACTTCATGACAGAATGGTGATGTACTTTGAATGTGATGGATGTCCAGCGCATAGCACATGTGCAATTGAAGCGGTATTAAATAGGACATTTAATGACAGGTGGATTGGTTGTAGAAGCACCATACTATGGCCTGCATATTCACCAGACCTTATATCTCCAGACTTCTTTCTTTGGGGAAAATTGAAAGATATTTGTTATTGTGAGCCACCGACAATGCCTGAAAACATGTCAGTGCATTGTCAATGCAAGTGCGACAATTATTGAAGGTGATTTACTCGCTGTTGAGAGGAATTTCATTGCGTGTATTGGCAAATGCACTGAAGTTGGACATCATTTTGAACACATTTATTACATTAATGAGGTTATTATGGTTGCTCAAGCAATAACAGCATGTATTCCCATAATTTATGATAAGGTCACTAAAGTAAATGTATCAAATTGGAACAACAGAAATAAAGTCCAAACATAACTACTTTTTGTGTTTTAATTTAGAAAATCACATTGTACCCAAGTGTTCATCTAAATGGGTGAGACATATTATAACTGTTGGAATATTACAGCGCTACCCATCAGAAAGTGAAACAAATGTTCCAAATCAAACATTCATATTTATTTATGTACTGTATGAATATGTAATAGAAATTGGGACTACCTACTTTAAAAAAATGCTGTTTCTATCACTCCGACCTATGACAGTGCCATCTAGTGGGCCATCCATAGCACCATCTGTTTTCCCTCATCATGCTCAAACAGATTTGTTCTTCTTGTTTTTTCGTTTGATTCTAATTTCATGAAATATTTGGCCCAGTCACTATCAATGGACCACCCTGTATATATTGATTGTACTCACATTTTTAATTAGTCTTTTCTGTTTTGGAAATTTGAAAATTGCAGTTTCTGTCTGTGCAAACATTACCAACTGTAAGGGTATATGTAGGTGTTAGATTTTGAAAATTTGAAAACTGAAGTTTCTGTACGTGCAAACATTACCAACTTTAAAACTTCCTGGCAGATTAAAACTGTGTGCCCGACCGAGACTCGAACTCGGGACCTTTGCCTTTCGCGGGCAAGTGCTCTGTGTTGGACCATGTTGTCGCATGCCCATCACTTCTGCTTTGGACTTCACTACGAGAAGGTCATGCTTACTTGCATCACAATGGTCACTGTTTCTCTTAAGTGACAAGCTGTTGTGGAATTCTTAGAGCTCTATAAAGATTCAGTCCAGCTCACAGTTTTAATCTGCCAGGAAGTTTCATATCAGCGCACACTCTGCTGCAGAGTGAAAATCTCATTCAAAATTTCAGATGTTTGTGGGATACTTCTGACAAGCAGTATTGCAACAGGGATGCCAGAAACCCTGCACTAAATATCATTGCAGAGAAACTGAAAACAGTTGCAGATATCTGCAACACAGATGAAGGAAATGAGCCATGTTACATGCAGGAAAAGATGTGTTACTGATACCATAAACAAACAGGGCAAAGTCATTACTTTCAGGTTGAGGGGAGCCGGGGGCGGAGGGGGGGGGGGGGGGGGGAAGGGGGGGGGGACAGCTGAGATATATAGGTGGGCCGTTGGCTTACAACTACAAGAACTGAATGATATTCACAGATGAATTTCAGAAAAATTAATATCTGATGTTATTTTTATGGAAAATCAGGAAAGCTCACTGTACCATCATCAGTAGTGAATTTAAGTATACCATCCTGTGAGTTAACTGTTGCCTTCACCACCACCACCACCATCATCATCATCATCATCATCACCCACATCATCAGGCAAGTACAGAATCAGTTGTTCCAGAAGTATATGCAATTCAGCCGTTCAACATTGTTTCAAATATACACAGGTCTGCTGCACAATGTGAAGCAGAAGAATGAGAATCTGAAAACAGTGCTTATACTGTAAATGAATTCAATGTATTTAAGAACACTGGTACACAATAAAGTGTCTTTGCACGTTAATTAAATTCTGTGTAAGCGATTTACATTCACAGAAAGTGATTTCTTTCTCCTTGTGTAGTTCCTCTGAACTGCACATATTGATTTGCATGCTTCAGGGATTGCAGTACTGTATTTAACATCTGCATTGTCTCTTCAGTAGCCAAAAATGACGCTGTTCCGTTTCAAAATCAGTGGAGAGTCCAAGTACAGCAGTGTAATACAACTGTCCCAATCTGTTGTAATATAATGCAGAACTTGACAATATCCAGTTTTTTCAGTAGCGTTGTATGACTAAACTGTCTTCCTGTAAGTAACCAGGTTTTGGCCCGCATCATTATATTTCTCATGTGAGGTGTTTCAAGCAATCCTACTAGAGCAGTGCCAACTTTCTTTTGTTACAATGGTAAAATGTAAAATGTGATTTATTAGTCTCATTACATACATTGTACAGATCATATGATCTGTTGTACAGGAGACACATCAAGTTTAGCAAATATATAATGTATAATGATTTACAGAAATTCTTTTTACACTATTTTAAGAATAATGCCAATAAATGCAACACTAAAATATTGTACAGAGACAACACTGAAATATTAACTATAGATTTTAATTGTTCAAAGTGTCAGACTGTCTTCCATGAATTCTTCAATGGTGTGGTAACATCTCTCTATTAAAATATTTTGGAGTAAACTTTTCAGCAAACCAAGGCCCATTGTTAATAAGTTTCTTTCTTTTAATTTGTTATATATTTTTAGCCCCATGTACAGTGGTGTCTGAGCATAAGGCTTTAAGTGATGTGAGGGAAATTTGAAGTTTTCCTTGTGACGAGTACCATAGCTATGCTTAAAATGGAACTTTTAAGATTACGTTGATTATTAAATACAAAAATCAAAATTTCAAAAATATGCAATGAAGTAATCATTAGTGTTTTTAATTTCTTGAACAATGGGCAACATGACTCATTTTTGTGGGCAGCACACATTTCTAATGATTTCCTTCAGAAGGATTAGTAGCCTTGTACTGCTTCTAGAGTTTCCCCAGAAAATTATCCCATACCAAATAACATTCAAAATAACTGTGGTAGACTGTCTTTTTTGTGTCCATATGAGTGTCATCAGATAAAATAAACATTGCAAAAGCTAGGGAATTTAATTTATGTGCCAGGAAGTCTATATGTGTCTTCCAGTTTAAGCTTTTATCGAGGTTTAGGCCTAAGAATTTAAAATGGCTCACTTCTGTCATCAGTTGATTATTATGGGCTATTTGTACAGGACATATTGCTGATGATTTAGAGACAAATTGCTTTATCTGGGACTTGGTGACATTGAGCTTAAGTCCATTTATATGGAACCAGGATTCCAGTTTCCCCAGAACATTTTCTATACTATCTGGAATTTTTTCTATTATATTATTTTCTATCAGGACTGAGGTGTCATCTGCAAACAAGACTGAATGAGCATCGATATTTAATGCTAAATCATTTATATACAACAAGAACAGGTGAGGACCCAGTGTTGAACCCTGTGGAACTCCTTGGGAAATTTTTTCCATTTGAAATGGTAGTTAACTGAATTTTATGTTAAAATAACTCTTTGTTTCCTTTCTGTCAGATAAGGAGTTGAACCACTGTAATACAGTATCTTCGATCCCATAGCTCTTCAGTTTGTGAAGTAATAATGAGTTGTTCACTGAGTCAAAGGCTTTCATTAGATCACAGAATATTCCTGAGACTTTTGTACCCTGGTCTAGTGATTTGCTTATGTTTTCTGTAAATGGTGCTGTTTCCTCTTTGAAAACCAAACTGATTTTTACAAATAATGTCATTTACTGTTTTCTAGTTGTTTTGCCACAAGTTTTTCAAATATTTTCAATATTTTAAACAAGAAGGAGAGAGACAGAGCGGTAGTTTCCCATATCTTCTGATGATCACTTTTTAAATAATGGATTAATCTCTGCATATTTTAGGACAGCTGGAAAGTACCCATATTCAAAGGACTGGTTTACAATAACAGTCCGTGGGTATGAAATAATATGGCGTTCTGCCTTGATTGCCGTGGAAGGTATTCCATCCCATCCGGTTGAATATTTGTTTTTTAATGATAATATTGTATCTTCCTCATCTTTCTGAATGATTTGTCTGAATTTTTTAAATAAATGCCTGAAAATTATGTTTCCTGATGTGCTGTCAAGCCTGCGTCAGATTTTGCTATATTGGCAAAGAAATCATTGAAGCAGTTTGACACTTGAACATGATTTACAATAATATCACTCTGAAACCTAATTTGAGAAATTTCTTGTCTTTTAACATTGACTCCCAACTCTGATATCACAACAGACCAGACTGTCTTTGCTTTATTTCTTTGTTTGTTTACGAATATACTATTTGCCAGTTCTTTTGCTTCCAGTATCACTTTTTTGAATATAGTCTTATGGTGCTTAACATAAGTTACAAAATTAGGGTTTCTATTTACTTTGAGCTCATTGTGCAGCTGTCTTTTTCTGGCACTTGAAATTTTTATGCCTGGTGTAATCTAATTTCGTTGATTCCTGACTCTCTTTTGATAAAATATTGGGGGAAATGTTTCATTGAATAACCTAAAAAAACAATTTAAGATGCATGGCATGTGCACGTCTTCTCGACAGAAGCAAAGCACTGACTGGCAAAATCAGGCCCTACATCAGGCCGTGTGGGTGCCACACATGACTGCTTGGTCCACTGTTGAGCTGATAGCTCAGGTCATCTGAAGCTGACTTAAAGGTTCTTTCAGCTCCCTGCCAGAGGAGTAGAATTATCACAGAAGTGATTCACAATTCCTGATCAGTAAGCAAGATTGAGCCATGTTCCTAACTGAACATATGTCAAATTTCCTATTGCTTCATGACAGCATATGTTCTTCGTAGCATCTGCTCTCATTCTGTTTTTGAATTTGTATGATGAGTGAGCATTTGATTACTGTCCAGTACCATAGATGCCAGGTTACAGTCTTCTCTCTTTCATCTGTCTAGAATTCAAGCAAATTAGTGTGCATGGTCTATACATTAATATTTTTTTTAAAGACATCTTGTGAATTGTTACTGAAAATTAGCACATAATTCATATGAATGGCAACTATTAAAATTTTATTGGTGCCATTAGCTGTAAAATTGTAGTTTATTCTCTACTGGTTTCGATTGTTACAATCATCTTTGCAGGTGAAAAAGAGTATGCATTGCAGTTTTGGCTACTGGAAAAGAGAATGCAGTCAGTTTTTCCTGTAAAGATGATTGTATGATCAAAACAGGAGCAGAATAAAATACAGTTGTACAGCTGATGACACAAATATTTTTTTTTAATTATCCTAACAGCTGTAGACAGTTGCCTACGAAAAGCTCTATTAACTGTTAAAATATCTGAACTTTGAGATTTGTAGTAGAGACAGGACAAGGTGTTGATTTTTTTTAGGTTTAGATTCAACAGTGTTCTGTCTAATTTCAGTTTCAGCACCAGCTGCTCTGCTTCAATTCATACATTGCATTTTTTAGTCTTTTAATATGTAATCTTGTACTGTTACTGGAACTGACAGCCCTTCAGAAATTAGGACGCATCATCACCATCATCATTATCATACACTCCATTCCGATGAATTATGTACTTTAACAGTATATTGGAAGTAGGATAAGTCAAATTTGAGAGGGAGGGGGGGGGGGGGGGGGGGAAATAAAGAAAAATTTCAATTTACAAATTACAGTAACATACAAATGTCAAACAACACAAAATTAAATGGTATAAATTGTCCATTACTACAAATTTACAAATACTGTGTTTTATAATTCAGTAATTATTCATTTCTGACTAAAAGCGCTCTTACTTCAGAAATAACTGAAGGTTATGTATAAAGAAATTTTCGTGTCCTTGCAGTTTTAACTCAGTAATTAGGTGTTGAATAATTTTTACTGTTATATATGAAACACTTTTTGGTGCTGCACTGTTCTACTACCTTGAAACATATGGATCTTACAGGTATTTCTTGTGTGGTTATGCATATGTTTATGTTATTGTAGTTCCCCACTTCTCTTAAAAGGTACTCATTTGTAAAGAGAACAGATTCATGTCTGTAAATGATTGGAAAGCTTATTATTTTCAACTGTGTGAAATGTGTTCTGCATGTTTCAAGTTTCTTTAAGTTGCAAATAGTCTTGACAGCTGTCTTAGTCCTTACTGAAGTAATAAATCATAGTACGCATGATATTTCAGACTCACAATAGTCCATTCTAGACTTTGGTTCAGCACAAAGACCATAACAAACTTTTGAAAGATTTGTTTCAGGAGGTTTCACATGAGAGTCCCATTCTAAATTGTTTTGTCACCATATTCCAGAACATGAATTTCACTAACTGATTTCTGTAAAGTATTTTTAAGACATAGTATTGCATCAAATGCTTGCAGATATAGGGAAGAGTGGAATATTATGGAAACAGTTTTTTCTTATGTTAGTATACTGAAGAACATGTACACCAGTGTTGCAGTTTGCATTACACTTCATCAGGATAATGAGGAATTTAATACTGAAAGAGCAAAACAAAGCTCCACCATTCTGGCGTCAGATGGGCCAATTGGGAATGACTGACTATTGTGTCATCCTCAGTCGATGGCACCATTTAGATGTGGTGTAGAGGAGGCAGAAAGACTCCATGTCACAAAAGCTATTCCTATCAGTTCTAAAGGAAGTTTTCAGAATCTTAAACTGGGAATATGGAGGAGGAATGCATGTGAATAGAATATATCTGAATTATCTTTGTTTTGCTGATGACAATGGACTCATTTCCCCATGTGCAGATAAATTTCAACAGCCAATGGAGTATTTAATTGAAAAAACTTGAAAGGAAACCTGAAAATCATTTGCAATGAAACTAAAATAATATATAACCAACACACTGAACATAAAATAATACAAATTAGGAATGAAATCATAGAACCAGTGTATTATAAGTTTTACTATATAGGGAACTTAAGCACAGTGACTGGATGGTCAGAAAAAATAAACAGAAGAGTAAAAATGGCTTGTGTGTGTTTTTTTTGTGAACTTAATGATTTTTTTCAAAACTAAACTTGCAATATATCTCAATAGAAAAGTGATTTATTACATAAAACATGGACTTTAAATGCGAAAACAAGTAAAAAATTGAGGGTTGTTCAGTGAGTGGTGGAGAGATGGATGTTGGGAATTATTGGAAGAGACAGGAAAACAAACAAATGGATTATCATACAGACTGCAATGAAAGGCATAACTATGACTATAATGGAAATGAAGTGGGTGGACAGAACATGCAGCAAGGCAAATGGAGTAGATTGTAATGATTTTACATTCACACCACAAATTAATTTGCAAATGTGGTTACATGCTGAACAATTCTAATTTTTTTTAATATACAGATGTCAGTTACTAATTCCTACTCACCATCTTTTACACAGTACTATAATAGAAATTCTTCTGCAGAATAGAAGGAGTTGTCAAGAAGAAACTCTTTCACTTTGTTTTCAAATTTTACTTTGCTGTCTGTCAGACATTTTAATCACTGGGTAAGTATAAAAAATTTTAATTGCGGCATTGTTCATTCGTTTTTGTGCTAAAGGCAACATTAATATGGATTAATGAATGCCATTTTTGCTTCTGGAGTTGTGATTTTGTACATCATTATTCATTTTGAAACGTAGTGGATTGTTTAGAACAAACTTCATGAGTGAATAAATGCACTGTGAAGCAGCAGTCAGAGTGCCCAACTCCTTTAACAGATGTCTATAAGATGATCATAGGTGAGCACCACATATTATTCTTATAGCACATTTTTGCGCAATGAACATTTTCTTTCTTAAAGATGAGTTTCCCTGAACATTGTTCTGTATGACATTATTCAATGAAAATAAGCATATCAACTTACTGATTTGTGCCTCCCTATGATTTGCAATGATTCTGTGTGCAAATGTGGCTGAACTAAGTTGTTTTAGGAGTTCCAAAATGTGCTTTTTCTGGTTTAAATTCTAATCAATATGGACACCTAATAATTTTGAAGTATCCATCCTATTTATTATTGCCACACCAAGTGTTACACTTATCATTGTGAAGAACCCCTAGATGTGCAGAACTGAGTATGTTGTGTCTTTTGAAAATTAAGGGTGAGACCATATGCAGAAAACCAATCAATGATACTGCTAAGAATACTGTTTACCATTTCTACTGTTTCTGTACGTATGCTTGGACTGATTACAATACTAGTGTCATTTGCAAAAAGAACTAATTGAATGGCTGATCCTTCTTTCAGTATTTCTCATCCTCTTTACAAAAATGTTTTTGAGGCTGGAAAATTCTAGTATAGAACATTCACTTGTGAGTGCTTTTATCAACTTTCCCAAATTTCTTCCCCACTTGCTAAATATGTCTGTTACATCTATCTTAGAAATGACATATTGTACCATGTGAAGCTGCTGTATAATTCAACTTTATCTGCACGACTGTTATTAGTCAGAGACTCTTTTCCAGTACACATTCTTCTTAATAGCAGGTGTGTGCGCGTTTCTCCTCTCTCTCTCTCTCTCTCTCTCTCTCTCTCTCTCTCTCTCTCTCTCTCTCTCTCCCCCCCCCCTCCCCCCCCTCTCTCCCTCCGTCCTCCTCTCTCAGAATATGGTATCTGACTGAAACCAGTCACACAATTACACATTTAATGTTTCTTTATTCTGAATTTGGGCTTAGTGATGTAGTATCATTTGTTTATGTGACCTTCTGCTCTCTAGTGTTAAGATTTGACACCATCCATGCAAAGCAGAATGCCTTTAACATCACACCATTTTAATTTCCTTGGTAGAATGTTCTCATCTTCACAGCTGAAGCAAGATCACAGAAAATGGCAGTAGGCTATGTTTCTCACTTTGTTCTACCAGCACTATCCACAACACATGAAAAAAAATTAATGTCATGGTGGAGAGAATAATCCACTTACCACTATCTGATAAGAACACTGAAATAGAAGTAAATACATTGGGATTCATAGTGTGCCATGGAACTTCAACTACTCAAATTAAACTCAGAAAATGAGTACAGAGTGACATTTATTAGAACATTAATATTACATTTATCTAGTATGTTACCATAATCCTCATAAAAAAACGTCCACAGAAAAGATAATATGATAAGCTTCTGGAGCAGGAACAGTTTGTGAGCAATAAGCTCTATGGAAAGACAAAGTTCATAGTGCTTCAGCTCCACTGAAATTCAAAGGCAACATCACACAGGTTCCTTAACACATATTTTCAAAGATATATGTTATCTCACATTTCACAGTGTTAATAACAACTTTGATATACTAACAGGACATTTACAGTACCAAAATGAGTGCAGCTAAGAATTATTCCAAAACAGATTTTAGTGTAAACCTTTCATGTACTCCCAGGTGTTCTATATTCACACATCTCTACATAATAATTTTCTACAGAGGACACCCTGCACTCTTGTTAGAAAGTTTTCACTTAATACCAGTAATGACCAAAATCTGAAATCAGCAAAAGCATTACTGAAATGAAAAACTACAATATAATTCATTCATTAATAAATTTAAAATCACATTAACATAGGAACAGCAAGATATAAAACAAACAGTTTCGTAACTTGCGAGCATTGGCGAAGTGGCTCATGCAGTTGCATCTTTTGTTACCAGCATTGTACATTTCCACTCATCTAGCTGCCATTACTTGTTTGGGCCTTTCTGTTACTGTCCACACAGATAACTGGTACTTACCATACTTAAGTTCTTCTGAAATGTGATACAGCTCCTACTGCCCAGCAAGAGCTTCTAAGCCATGTAGCCAGGCCATAAACATGTTGTCAACATAACGATAAAATTAAGACAGATGATGGGGAGATCTTGAACACTTCCTTGAAGATGTGAACAGTATGCACCCAAATATCTAGTTCACTTCCAATACAGAGACAGAAGAAAGGTTGCCATTTTTACATGTTTTGTACAAGTTAAGTCAGATGGGTGACTTGGACACTCAGTATACCATTGTACCGCAAACTGACGTGCACTGGTTTATATCTTAGCACCCAGAGTTTTCATCATCCAGCCCAGAATAAAGCAGTTGTAAATGCATAAGTACACAGAGCAAAAACTCTTTCTGATGAGTATTACTTGGATTCCAAAACTAATCATCTATGTAGGTGTCCGGAAAGAACAGCTATAGTTCACATGACATGAAGCCACCCTTCTCCTAGAAAATGAAACATGAAAATGTTGAGCACTTACTATGATGAGCTACCAATTGTATTCCTTCCTTTCTGCTCTGCTACACCCAGCAAAATAGGCAGACTCCTGGGAAGACAAGGTATAAGAGCTATTTTCTGATGTCCTAAGAAGATAAAGAAGATGCTACACCCTGTTAGGACAGTCTTACCCTCAGGATCCGTGGTATTTATGACATTCCTTGTGAGTGCAGTAGTAATTACACCAGTCAGTCCATTCGCACCACTTCCGCCTGCTGCACACAACTTCAGCAATCAGTGGCATATTAAAAATTGAGAACTGGGGAAATCTGCAGTTGCTGAGTACAGCCTCACAGACGAACATAAAATACTGTTTGATGAAATGAAAGTTTTGTCCCAGGCTCCCACATTGTAGGAATCTTTAAATTAAAGAGGTTGTAGAAATAAGAATGTGTGACAGGGACTTCAACCATGACAGCGGCTATAACCTTAATGGTGCATGAAAGCAATCTCTCTATGCAGAGAAGAGGCAGAGATATTTATTGCAATTGTCATGCTGCTAGGAGAGCAGTGGTGCCACCAGCACAGACATTGACACCATCTACAGTGGTGTTACTTAATTACCAACCAATCAGAAGCCAGCTGTGGACTATATAAGGCCACACAGCAGCAGTTTTGACAGACAGTTGTTTCTGATGAAAACAGTGGAGGTGATCATCAAAAGCTTGAGGCTGAACCCTGAATTGAAATGGCAAAAAGTCCAAGAGTGTTTTACATGACAGCCACTGTGAAAGACTTAGTTCTCATTGCTTGTATTTTACTACAATTTACAAATGTCCTTTTTGCATTAAAATTGTACTATATTCATAATGTTGTACAATAGGTAATGGAAAGTGATCTCCGACAGCAAAGGTTGTACAGTTAAAAATAAATTATACAGTTGCGTGACGTATTACAATATCTCATCTCTGCTGTTTATCAAAGCTGTGGAACATAGTCAACAAAACTATATTACATGCATCATTATTTCTTTCAGATTTTTGTATTTGATCCAGAATGAATTTTCACTCTGCAGTGGAGTGTGCTGTGATTTTAATCTTGCTGGCAGATTAAAACTGTGCACTGACAGGCACTCGAAGATGGGACCTTTGCCTTTCACTGGTAAGTGCTGTACTAGCGGAGCTATCCAAGCAGGACTCATCACCCACACTCACAGCTCTGCTTTTTCCTGTACTTCATCTCCTACCTTGCCCATGAAAGGCAGAGCTGGGTCTGGCACAGAGTTTTAATCTGCCAGGAAGTTTTCAAATCAGCACACACTTTGCTGCAGAGTGAAAATTCATTCTGGAAAAAATTCCCCAGCCTGTGGCTAAGCCATGTCTCTACAATATACTTTCTCCACAGAATGCTTGTCACCTGAGGCTTGCAAGAGATCTGTGAAGTTTGGAAAGTAGGTGATGAGTTACATTTGTGTTTGATATGTCTTATTTTTATTAATATAAATATGTAATTGAATAGCAAGAGTTTTACAACACTTGCATTTTAGAATTTATTAAAAATTAATATATATGTCACCGTAAGATTACTTTCTCTTGCAGAGGTTGCATACGGAGCTATCATTACACTGAAGAACCATCGTACAGGTGGTGGATACCTTCACTCACATTGGCATCTTTATCCAGAAGGTGTAGGTGCACGCCAACAGCAGGTGAATGAGTCATATAATGCAATCAGTTGTTCGTTGTTACAATTCATCAGAGGACATAAAGATCATAATCCTCAACAAAAAATGAGAAATTTTATAGTTTCAACAGTGCAATTTATCTTTTGAATTAGCTAATTCTTTCCTAGCAGCCTCAGTAAAAAATTATTTATTATTATATACTATTTATTTTTATTTGTGTGAAGCTATATTTTACTGGGCCAATAAATATTAAGCCAAATGATGGAGAATCTGCATCTGGAATAATAAATTCTCAACTCATGTTTTCTGAATGTTATTACATTTCACCATGGCTATCAACAACTCATGCAGGAACACCCATAGCTGGCCCATGTAGATATGGGGAAAAGAACTAGACATGGAATCTGAAATTTATGGAACTTTTTAAGCAATTCCCATCATTGGAAAGATAAAGATGATTACAAAAATAGGAGACAGTAAGGAAAAATGTATTATGAGGGTTGAATGAAAACTATGCCTCCATCTTCGTTAATTGGGTTTGAATGGGAATATTTTAATAAATCAAACACAGAAATAATACTTAGAATGTGATCTTTAATTACCAACATTCACTTTTCCACATAATCACCAGCCAATTGGATACATTTCTGCCAACGATGAACAAGTTTTCTGATGCCGTCACAGAAGAAGTTGACACTCTGTTTCTGCAACCACAGTCTCACAGTTCTCCCAACGTCTTCATCAGAAGCATAATGATGTCCTCGCAGATCGTCTTTCATTATTGGAAACAGATAGAAGTCAGACGGTGCTAGATCTGGACTGTATGGAGGATGCTGTATTGTGGTGAGATTCAGTTTCTGAAGTTCTGCAGTGGTGGCACGTGAAGTGTGTAGTTTGGCATTGTCATGCTACAGGAAAACATTTCCCTTTTCTTTTAGGACCCTTGTTAGCCATGGTTTCAGAGTTTGCAGCATTGTGATGTAACGCTCTGAAATTATTATTGTACCATGATCAAGGAAATCAACACTGATAACACCATCTGCGTCCCAGAACACTGTGGTCGTAATGGGTTACCCACATTTCATCTCCTGTCATAATTGAATGGAGAAAGGCATCACCTTCATTCTCGTAATGCGAAAAGAGTTCCTGGCAAATTTCAAGCCCGTGCGCTTTCATTTCAGGAGTCAGCATCCAGGGTACCCATCATGCACAGATCTTCCAAAAGCCAAGCAAGGCACTAATGTAACCCACACGTTCTACACGTTCTAGTGAAATGCCGATTGTGCTCGCAATTTCTCTCTGAGGATACGGTGATCATCCTGAATCAATCTGTCAACATTTTGGTTGTGAAACTCAGTGGTTGCTGTCACAGGCCGTCCAACTCTTTGTTTGTCATGCAGATCAAATGTTCCCGCCTCAACATCTTTAAACTTACTCGCCCATCGATCCACAGTACTTACATCAACACAATCACCATAAACTGCTTTCATTCTCTGATGAATCTCCTTTGGGGTGACACCTTCTGCTGTCAAGAATTCAATGACACCATGTTGCTTAAATCGCGTTGACTGACTGTCTGTGCAGGGTTGCTTGCTTTACTCTGTAACAACACAACCGTTCAGTACTAAGACTTCCCACCAACTGGAGCTGTAAAGAAGAGGCTACGGAAGAAGTCAGTACCTGCTGCATACCAATGCTGGCAACTGTTGAAGGTGGATGCATTACTTTTCAGCCAACCCTCGTAGTTATAGAGACTGCAAAAACCACTTGGAGCGTTGGATCAGGAAAGCAAAAGGTTTAGGTAAAAGAGCACTAGTAATAATGGATTAATTTAAATTCTTACTTCTTACCTGAACTTTACATCTTCATCTTACCACTCTGTGGTGCATGGAAGAGGGTACTTCCCATTGTACCGCATATTAGAGTTTCTTCTCGTTCCTTTCATATATGAAACACAGGAAGAATGCTTAAATGCTTCTGTGCACACTGTGATAAATCTTGGTTTTTCAGCCCTGATGGGAGCTATATTAGGAATCTGTAGTATATTCCTAAATTCCTCATGTAATACTGATTCTTGAAACTATTAAAATTGACTTTCGTCGGATAGCTGCCATCTGTCTTCAGGTGTATACCAGATCAGGTCTTCCAGCATTTCTGTGTCAGTCTCTGCCTTAGGTTCTAGTAACATTAATAGACTGCTGCTCATCACACAGAGGAGGGATCGAGTTGCAGATAGGCACAGGGGAGAAGGATGCTAAAATATATTTGAGGTTTCAGATGAAGCCTGGTGTGGCGATTGCACACTCTAACTTTGTATACCAGTAACACAACCAGTTTGTAGTTGCAACACTTCTTTACTGATTACACATACACATGAATTCATCAGCAGTAATAATCAATTAACAACATTTGTATATCAAGGCCCTATCCACAATTAGTATTTACAATATTAACCGTCACACTTGTGACAACAACCCCTTTATGTGCCAGTAACAACAGATAACAAAATGTTTACAATGTCAGCTATCGCCTTTCTCACTCAGTTTTACACTTACTGAAAATGTAAAATTAATTTGATGCTATCTGACCTGAAGGGTACTATTAATTATTCTGTTTACACTTAGCATTCTACTACACTTAACGTCCAGAAGATTCTAGACTTTATGCAAAAACGTCAATTTGATGAACATGTGATGGACGCGAGCAAACGTTAATCTATTACGATTTCACAAACACACGATCAAAAGGGTGAACTTATACTCAACTTTGGGCAGTAGGAAATCTTCTGGTTAAAACAAGCCTCTCGTTGAATGGAATAGAGAAATCGTGCCTTAACGGGGTCCGGACGGCCCTGAGTTCAAATCCTGAGATTGCCGCCACACTGCAAGCTCACGGGGTGAGGTTTGCTCGCGTTGACCACTATACATGTTTCTGAAAACAGGAAAACATGAGTGGCAGACACACTGTAGTATATACAAGTTACACAAATATATATTTAGAAAAGCAATACCTTAATATAAACATTCCACTAGTTAACCAATGAACAGAATTAAGGAGCTTAGTTTCCTTTGATAAAAAAAAAAGGTCTAGATACTATGTGGAAAGATGTGCCAGTCCACACCCAATGACTTAAGGTAATCTGCCTTTACTGAATGGCTGACACCACATAAATCAAACGTGCAGTATCTAACGAGACATTCAACCTTCAGATAGGTAGTTGAAATTCCAATAGGAAACTAATGTCACTTCAATACACACAATAAATTATTAAGAAACAACAATTCCAATAGGAAACTAATGTCACTTCAATACACACAATAAATTATTAAGAAACAACAACTACGACTAATTCGTAAAACCAGAAAATTCTAAATCTATAACTAAATTAAGAAATGACATTCAAGTGAACCAGCTACCTTCAGCGTGCCACTAAGCACCAAATCCAAACTTACAAATGCGAGGCGCTATTTTTAGCCACTTTAGTAACATAATTTCATGGCCGTTCCAGAACATAACTTGCCTCACCACCACTGCAGTGAATGTTTTGCTGGCCACTAGCACGAGCAACTGCAACAGTCAACAGCCCTTAAGTACACAATAACATTCACTATACATAGAAGGAGGAACCCACCATGAAAGCTTGGCGATTAATTTTTTCTTCTTCATGTGAAATTCACACACCATCCATCCACCTAGCTCTCAAGGTATTAGCAAATCCTGGTCACCACTGGCCTGCCATGACAGTACAACTTTAACACTTTCCGGCAGCGACCCATGTTTCTTCATTGCTCCAACTCAACTGGTCCTCACGGCATATGGCCGTGCCACGTGACATGATGTTGCCAACCCCCCACAATGACAACATCGTCACGTCACAGACTGACTTGGCTCATGCGCGGACCCAGTCTGCTCGACTTGCGCATGCACGCCAACGTAAATAGCCTGCCTCAAAGACGCAAAGAGAACAAGGCACAGGGACAATGATCAAAGATGGAAGTAAGAATCGATATCGCCTGGTGCCAGAAACCCACTGGCTCAAAGCCCTTATTCAGAAGTAGAAAAGAGAGTCACACACACACACACACACACACACACACACACACACACACACACACACACACACACGCAAAACGGCCGCAGTCTCAGGATACTGAGGCCCATCTCATTCTTTATGTATTTATTTATTTATTGTTCCATGGGACCAAATTAAAGAGAAGTCTCCATGGTCATGGAACGAGTCAATACATGAAATTATAACACGATATTAGAAACAGATAAAATGAAATATAAAAAAACATATTCAGGTGACAAGTCGTAAGTTTAAATGAAGAAAATCAACAATGTAACACTGGAATTTGCTTAATTTTTTAGCTCTTCCAGGAGCTCCTCGACAGAATAGAAGGAGTGAGCCATGAGGAAACTCTTCAGTTTAGACTTAAAAGAGTTTGGGCTACTGCTAAGATTTTTGAGTTCTTGTGGTAGCTTATTGAAAATGGATGCAACAGAATACTGCACTCCTTTCTGCACAAGAGTCAAGGAAGTGCATTCTACATGCAGATTTGATTTCTGCCTAGTATTAACTGAGTGAAAGTTGCTAACTCTTGGGAATAGGCTAATATTGCTAACAACAAATGACATTAAAGAAAATATATACTGTGAGGGCAATGTCAGAATTCCCCACGGATTCCACCGTATCTGTTATTAGAGGTGCTATTTTCTATCAAGTCATTAACATACAACATGAACAGTAAGGATCGCAATACATTTACCTGGGGCATACCTGAAGTTACATTTACATCTGTCCATAACACTCCATCCAAGGTAACACACTCCACCCTCCCTACCACCCCTCGTCACAAACATTTTTGATACTCCGTATGGCCATTCTTTCATTAATAGGCGTTTGTGCAGTACTGAGTAAAAAGCAAGAAAAATTGCTTATATCTGACTGCCTTGACCTGTGACTTATTGGATGTCTTGTGAGACAAGCAAGAATTGGCTATCGCATGACTGATGTTTTCAGAATCCATGCTGGTTGCCATGGAGGAGGTGCTTCTGTTTTAAATATCTCATTATGTTTGAGCTCAGAATGTTCTTGTATTGGCTCGAAGTTCATGGTTCTTTTCCATCCTGTCCATGCTCTTAGTGCTCCCTCAACAAGAACTTAGTAAGCAGTTGTTCTTTTTGTGCTTCACGTAACATTCAAGAATCGCAAGAGGAGGAGGTATACTAGGAAAAGGCCGGAAAGTATGGGAAGATTTCAGTTGGATTACATCATGGTCAAACAGAGATTCCAAAATCAGATGCTGGATTGTAAGGTGTACCCAGGAGCAAATATAGACTCAGATCACAATGTAGTAATGGTGAAGAATAGGCTGAACCTTACAAGACTAGTCAAGAAGAATCAGTATGCAAAGAAATGGGATACCAAAGAACCAAGGAAAGAAGAGATACACTTGAAGTTCTCTATGTCTATAGATACTGAGATAAGGCAGTACAGTTGAAGAGGAATGGACATCTCTAAATAGGGCATTCGCAGAAGTTGGGAAGGAAAACATAGGTACAAAGAAGGTAACTGCGAAGAAACCATGGGTAACAAAAGAAATACTTCAGCTGATCGATGAAAGAAGGAAGTACAAAAATGTTTAGGGAAATTCAGGAATACAGAAATACAAGTAGCTGAGAAATTAAATAAATAGGAAGTCAAGGGAAGCTAAGACAAAATGGCTGCATGAAAAATGTGAAGAAATCAAAAAAGAAATGATTGTCAGAAGGAAAGTTGAAATAACCTTCGGTGAAATTAAAGGCAAGAGTGGTAACATTAAGAGTGCAATGGGAATTTCACTGTTAAATGCAGAGGAGAGAGCAGATAGATTCAAAAAGGACATTGAAGGCCTCCATGAGGGGAAAAATTTGTCTGGCGTGATAAAAGAAGAAACAGGAGTCGATTTAGAGGAGATAGGGGATCCAGTATTAGAATCAGAATTTAAAAGAGCTTCAGAAGACTTTAGATGATATAAGGCAGAAAGGATAGATAACGTTCCGTCAGAATTTCTGAAATCAATGGGGGAAGTGGTAACAAAACAACTGTTGATGCTGGTGTGTAGAATGTATGAGTCTGGCGATATACGATCTGACTTTCAGAAAAATATCATCCACACAATTTTGAAGACTGCAAGAGCTGACATGTGCGAGAATTGTTGCACAATCAACTTAACAGCTCATGCATCCAAATTGCTGACAAGAATAATATACAGAAGAATGGAAAAGAAAATTGAGGATGTGTTATGTGATGACCAATTTGGCTTTAGGGAAGGTAAAGGCACCAGAGTGGCAATCCTGATTTTGCAACTGATAATGGAAGCAAGACTAAAGAAAAATCAGGACACATTGATAGAATTTGTTAATCTGGAAAAAAGCGTTCAACAATGTCAACTGGTGCAAGATGTTCGAAATTCTGAGGAAAATAGGGGTAAGCTGTAGGGAGAGACAGGTGATGTACAACATGTACAAGAGCCAAAAAGGAATAATTAAAGTGGAAGACCAGAACAAAATGCTCAGATTAAATAGAGTGTAAGACAGGGATGTAGTCTTTTGCCCCTACTGTTCAATATACACAATGAAGAAACAATGATAAAAATAAGAGAAAGGTTCAGGCATGGAATTAAAATTCATGGTGAAAGGATATCAATGACACGATTCACTGATGACATTGCTATCCTGAGTGAAATTGAAGAAGTACATGATTTTCTGAATGGAATGAACAGTCTAATGAGTACAGAATATGGATTGAGAGTAAATTGAAGAAAGACAAAAGTAATGAGACGTAGCAGAAATGAGAAGAGTGAGAAGCTTAACATCAGGATTGATGGTCACAAAGCAGATGAAGTTAAGGAATTCTGCTACCTAGGCAGCAAAAAACCAATTATGAACAGAGCAAGGAGGATATTGAAAGCAAACTATCACGGCATAAAGGGCATTTCTGGATGAGAGAAGTCTAGAGGTATCAAACATAGGCCTTAATCTAGGAAGAAATTTCTGAGAGTGAGGAGCACAACATTCGATGTTAGTGAAATATGGACTGTGGGAAAACTGGAACAGAAGATAATCAAAGCATTTGAGATGTGGTGCCACAGACAATATGGAGAAAATTAGGTGGACCAATAGGGGAGGAAATGAGGTGGTTCTGTGCAGAATTCGAGAGGAGAGGAATATGTGGAAAACACTGACAAGAAGAAGGGACAGGAAGGTGGGACATCTGTTAAGACATCAATAAATAACTTCCATGGTACTAGACAGAGCAGTAGGGGGTAAAAACTGTAAAGGAAGACAGAAATTGGAATATATCCAGTGAATAATTGAGGATGTAGGTTGCAAGTGCTGCTTGGAGATGAAGAGCTGGCACAGGAGAGGAATTTGTGGTGGGCTGCATCAAACCAGTCGGAAGACTGATCAATCAAAACACTTTAATATTAATTTTTAATAATATATCCATCCAAAATATTTCCATATACTTGCTGTCAACTTGAAACAATTATAGTAGTATGTGACCAAGTGTGTGTGTGTGTGTGTGTGTGTGTGTGTGTGTGTGTGTGGGCGGGTGCACGTCACTCGCGTGCATACATGCATGTGTGTAAGAGAGAGAGAGAGAGAGAGAGAGAGAGAGAGAGAGAGAGAGAGAGAGAGAGAGAGAGGGTAACTAACAGTTTTCACTATCATTACAGGTTACAACATATACCCACAAGGATGACAACAATCATTTTCGTATAAAAAAATATAACTCTGAGTATGATGAAAATAGTGATGTGGAATTTGTGAAGCATGGTGATGCTGTTAGGCTTGAACATGTCACAACACGAAGAAACCTTCATTCTCATAAAGAACCAGCACCAGTGTCAAAAAAACATTATCAGGTCACTGGTTATGGGGAGGTATGTATAACAGGAAATATAGAAAACTTTTTTTAAGTTCTTTCATTAAACACTGTTGTTATATCAGTACAACTTTATCATCAAAATGAGAGGGGAGATACACAACCAGCTGGAGCTCATGATAGATTACTTGGCATGAGTGCAGAAATGCGTTCTCATTCTCAGCACTGGGTGAATCCACCCCTCTGTTCCAAAGTGGTAGTCACCTCCATTACGTTTAGCCTACTGAGCTGTGAGCTCTGTCTCTTTTAAGCGAAACATTCTCTGCCCGGCTTGACTACACAATGGGAACAGAGGAGATCGCATGTTGGTTGCACTGCAACCTTCTCAAATTATTTAAAAGTTAACTGTTTGGTAAAAGAAATTGATTCTCATGCATCTCATAGCCTCATTCATCAGCTTCATGATGAACTGTGTATCATCTCATTAATGGTCATAGTTGTGGTATTTCTATATGTAGCAAGGTACTGTACAAAATGTGAATAGTTTGCAATGAAAAATGGGGGTAACCATGAATCTGCATTTGGTGCTTGATGTTAGATCCCATATTGCTGCATACAAAATGGAGCTAACATATTGAATTTTTCTTTAAACTTGAGACAAGATCTGTATCTATCACAGATCTCAAGAAACTGGATTGTATGTAGCATACTCATGTCCAATCGTGCACAGACAGTAGTTGGAAGCGAAATATTCGTCTCGTCCCTCATATCTCATAAACAGTTCTAGACACTGAAATGAATTGTTGGCAAATGATAGCATGAAAAGTGGAAAAGTATTTTGCCACATAGCTAACACATGAAACTTTATCCAGTGCTATATATGAGTGACTACAGATTTTTTTCAATGAAGTACTGTAATTCTTTGGAGGGCCACCAATAGCTGGTGAAATGAGAATCAGTAAGGATTCTAACAACATAAATGAAGGAGTTTATTTTTAAACCAAGCAGGAGCGCATTGTAAGCTATTGGCTTTACTTGTCCTCAAATGTTCAATTAATAGTAGACTGTGTAAACACCACTGTATTTTGGAAAAAGAAGGTAATTTTATCATGGCAACAAGAGAAAGAGTAAAAGGTGTACAGGGCAGGCGAAAATAAACACTCTCTCTGTTCCAATTTCAGTGTAATCTTGTACCCACTGAGTTTTTAATAATGAATGGTAGATATGTCGAATTATTTGTCATAGTGGCATAGCCTGTTAATACAATCATTTGTAGACTTGCTAGCTGTAGCTTAACAAGTTCTGCAAGGTATGCATTTGTGTGAAGGCTTAAGCTGTAGAAGTACATCTTCCTTGGCATACTATGCCATCTGCAAGGGAATCCCCACCACTATCATTGCTCACTCCCCTACCATGCCATTTGCACAGCTAGGGGTCATGTAATATTGCACGAACTCTACCTCTAAGAACTGATTAGCAACAGAACAAAATAGTTCCTGCTGCTTTACTTCCAAACTCGCATTCATCTTCAGAGTTGAGGAAGTGTACACATGCATTTCTGATGACATGAAATAACAGTAGTGGTAGTAATAGTAGCAGTTATTCTTATGTTGTTGTTGTTATTATTGTTGAAGTGAGCAGTATAATTGAGTCAATCAGAGCAACACCAGTGGAAAGCTTGTTAATGGTTGATTCAGCACAATCAGTTAATCACTTCTACTCTTGGTAGACGTAGCTTCCTCATTAGTCTTATTCATAGGGAAAAGTCACTGAAATAAAGTAATATTTTCAAATCTTTTGGTTGTGTTTGTGAGTATAGACTTGAATTTGAAGCTGCATATAAAATGTTATGGAATTAAACATATTCACCATTCGTGAATGCAGTATTGTCCCTATATCAGAAGGCAGAAGGATGCATTGGGACTGCACCACCAGAATAAGACTAAACTTGTAATTGGAGAACATAAGTTGTGGAACCCGACCTGTTCAGTATTGGGTCTTGCCTGTTCTTAACCAATGTAAATAATATTCCAACAACATTTAAGGAGTGTTCATAATCTGTGATGTTTACTGATGACAAAAGTGTACACAACAAGAACCCACACTCAACTATAATGTACACAGCCCAAATAATAGATGAACACTCATTTAGTAGCAAACAGTTTTAGTTTTAATCTAACAGAGACTCGTACTGTTCCATTCCAGAGAAATTAAAATGACCTGCTGGTACAAGAAATTGACATTATTCTTATCCTTGTGCCGTTGTCCAGCATCAACGCACAGTCAGCATGGTTACTAATGGGTTTAACACGGTCGGTTGAACAGGTGGCCAGCTGGCCTTTCTGTCAACTCCTTGTTACACCCCCGGGATGGAATAAGTGTACTACAGCTGCCTGCATGTACATTATTCATGTGAAAGTGGAAAAAAGTTTTCTAAATGTTTATGAATCATGTAACTGGTGTGGGACTTGGGTTCCAACCCAGTTTTCACCTACTGGGATATGTGAAACCACATAAAACCACAACCATGTTGGCTGGCACACCAACCCTTGTCATTTATCCACCAGGCAGATTCGATGTAGGGCCTGCTCACCTCCATGTACCAGAAGTGGCACTTTATTACACATGGCTATCTGATTGGATTTTGAACAAGGAATTGACATTAACGGTCTTCTAAGTATATTAATGAAACTTTATTTATCACATTCTCAGAGATTCAGCTGTACAACAAGCAAAAATGGTGTCAAGGCATAGACAAAATTATCAGTAAGTTAGTTTAGAATGTTTTGCACTTGGGAGTTTATTTCAGTGAGTTGATTAGGATACCAGACCACTGGCTTATTTTGCATGCTTTCATTTTATTTTGTGTTATGGTGTTATCTTCTTGGGTAATAAAACTAAAGTAATCAGGAAAAAATCATCAAATGATAGTGCTGGGTAGATATATTCAACAGTGAAGTTTGCTGTTAACTGCATGACAAGCAGCAATGCTTCTGTTAAACAGACCTCAATTTTTAGGCCAGATAGGTAAAAGAATAGAAGATAAACACTGACTATGTAATAAATATGAAACTGCAGTAGCTTTTTTCAAAGAAGCAAATTTCACATTAAATTTAGCCTATATAAGCTCACTGCTATAGCGGTTTAATAACAGTTAATTCTGAATGCAGTTATGCGAGTCTCTAATTTCCTTTGCTTTCTCTGCTCGGTGGGTGGTTACCTTTCTTGGAATCATTGTGTATACTGGTAAGTACTGTATTTGTTGTACATTTGATTCTTATCTGCAATATGTCGTCTTACCTGTTTCTTCTAAAATCATATGGTCTTTTTGTGCCATTTGTAGCTGTATGAGTCTCAGGAGTCATTGCTGTACAAAATTCGATGTGTGTATTTGTTGCTTCATTTTCTTAAGATAGTGTCCATTTGTTGGTAAGGTTTTTGAAGATATAATTTCTAATTGTCATTAAAAACAATTTTAGCCATGAAAGAATGTTATGCACTGTTAATAAACTAAAAATTTTATATTTACCAAAGGAAAGGTTAACTATAATTTAAAAATAACACTGTAACTGATACAACTTTTTTTCAAAATATGCTATGACAGAATGGAACTGGTGATGCCAATGATGTCTGGAAAGTTTTAATTATAAATGGAAAGGATGGTGATGTAGTCACAGCAGTTTCACACCAACTCCGATTTGTGCATTACTTGCAGCATTGTGTACTCACATCAAGTGGAAAACAGCTCCCCAAATGGTTAGTTAATTTTTCTTCTTGATTTTTAATATAATCAATTCCAAAGTAGTAAAAAATTCAGAAAAATAAATAATTGTAAAGTAACTATTAATTTGTGTGTTCACATTTGGAATACTGCGGTGCATTGTGCTTGAGTTGTGATCAGAAAATAAGTAAATTATCAGCTAGCTGCTTCTATGTAATTTTATTATGGACAGGACACTTGATATGTGTATACATGATTAAAATTGGACCACCTTAACACAAACTTCAAGCTGTCGAGTTTGATCTCTGGCTCCATTTCCTGTCCTCTTTGGAAAGTTTTGTCCTTTTTCCAACCCTTCCCCATTTGCATACATTTTATTTGTAATTTCAAGACTGTTATTTGGTACAATATCTGCTTGTGATTCTGCTCTAGAATCCTACATTCCAAAGTGGTATTCCACTTCCAACCTAATCTGCACAATACCCTGGCCCATCTTTATGTCACCCCACTTCCAACCCTTTGCCACATGGGTCATATCTCTGTGGAAGATCCAGGTGCATCTACATCTACATACATCTCCTACATTAGCTATCATATGGTGCATGCAGAGGGTACCACATACCACTGCTAGTCATTTCCCTTCCTGTTCCACTCACAAATAGAGTGAGGGAAAAATGACTGTCTGTAAGCCTCTGCATGGATCCTAATTTCTCTCATCTTATTTTTGTGGTCCTTATGCGAAATGTACGTTGGGAGCAATAGAATTGTTCTTCAGTCAGCCTCAAATGACAGTTCTCTAAAGAGTACTTTGCAAAAAGAGTATAACTGCCCCTCCAGGGATTCCAGTTTGAGTTTACGAAAGAACTCTGTAATACCTGCACGCTGATCGAATCTACCAGTAGCAAATCTAACAGCTCGCCTCTGAATTGCTTTGATATCTTCCTTTAATCCAACCTGGTGTGGATCCCAAACACTTTTGTAATACTCAAGAATGGGTAGCACTGGTGTTCTATATGCTGTCTCCTTTATAAGCGAGCTGTGTGTTCCCAAAATTTTCCCAGTAAAATGAAGTCCAGCATTTGCCTTCCCTTCTACCAACATGAAATGCCCATTCTATATCATACTTATTTCCCACATTGTGCCTGGATATTTAATTGATATGACTGTGTCAAGTACCACACTGCTAATGCCATATTCAAGCATTACAGGATTATTTTTCCTACTCATCTGTATTAACTTGCATTTCTGTACATTTAGAGCAAGTTGCCATTCATCACACTAACTAAAAATTTTGTCCAAGTCATCTTGTACCCTCCTACAGTCACTCAATGATGACACCTTTCCATACACCACAGTGTCGTCAGAAGATAACTATAAATTGCTGTTCATCCTATCTATCAGATCATTTATGTATATAGAGAATGAAAACAGTCCTAACACACTTCCCTGGGGTACTCCTGATGATACACTAGTTTCTGATGAACACTTGGCATCATGGACGACATACTGGGGTCTATTACTTAAAAAGTCTGAATCACTCACATACCTCAGAACCTAATCCTTATACTTGGACCTTCAGCAACACTCTGCAGTGGGACACTGTCAAATGCTGCAAGACCTGTCCAATACACCCACTCAACACACCCTACTTCAGTCCTATCGTAGGCTTATCCTATCCCATCAAAGTCAGGACCACTTATGAAAGCAGTCAAGTCATCACTGACTCCAGTGCAATTTCTTCACAGCATTTTCTGTGGGTGTGCCCACAGACATGCTGTCCCTTGAAATGAATGGTGAGGGTCAGACCACACTCCTGACAACAACATGCTCAATTTCCATGTTTACTACACAGCTTATGCCATGTGGGTCACTTCATCCCAATGACAGCATCTCTGAAATATGTAGATTCAATTGTTCTTGCAGCATATCCTTTGTTCCTGTAATCCTCCTGGCATTGGTCTATGCTAGCCCACTGACCCATGCCCACATTCATTCTTCACTTGTCCTGCACCCACACCCACACTCACTTCCTTACAGTTTTTCCTCCCTAAAATCATATGTGGTATCATTGTTTGAAACTTTTGTGTAGTGCTATCAATTTCTGTTTTGTGTTATTTCTCTCCACTGAGGCTGATTTCACTTACTGTCTTTGGGACAAAAATGAAACATTTACATGAATTTTGCAGGGCATATGAGCAACAGGAAGTTTCATGTAACCCAAATATGCGAGACAAGAATGCTGTGTGGAACGTGGAAGACAACATCTTCTCTAAATGTAAAAGATTTGACAATATAACAAGTTATTTCAGATCTTCTGATGATTACTTTATAATAACATATACAATTTTTTTTCTGTATTTCGCAGTGCCCAAAGTGAGCTTTGAAGTATATGCACCCAGTTTCATTGAACGCTTTCTTGAATCTCATGCAGTAATGCTACAGGGTAATGCTGGCCTAAAACCAAAAGAAGGTGAAGTAACTTCGAGACCATGGCAATGGCCAATAAATTACAGGGTAAATGCATGAAACATTTTGTCGTGATATAACTCATTGTATTGTATTGGAGTTTTATTGGTCCTGTTGTCTGCAAAAGCAGTTTATTTATATCACATTGGACAAGTCACTTTATATATACATACTTAAAAGTGATATGATAGTACACCACATAATTTAAAAATAGAAAATCCAAGATGGAACAATGACCATATTATGAAAAGGATAAATTGCTACTCACCAAATAACAGAGATACTGAGTCGCAATTAGGCACAACTAAAAGACTGTCGAAACAAGTAAGCTTTCAACCAAAAATGCCTTCTTCCAAATTAGTTAAAACACACACACACACACACACACACACACAAATGGAACTCAAGTGTGTTTTTGTCTAATTTGGAAACAGGCATTTTTGGCTGAAAGCTTACTTGTTTGACAGTCTTTTTGTTATGTGTATCTGTCACTCAACGTCTCTGCTATATAGTGAGTGGCAATGTATCCTTTTCATAATATTGTCATTCCATTCTTTACATTTCTATGCATACATTTTTTAACTACAAATTGTTCCCATACACATCATATATTTAAATATTTGTGTACTACACTTCACACATTTAAACAATCTTCAATAGAGTAAAAGCAGTGATGCTGTAAATATGACTCTAAAGATTTTTTAAAAAGTTTTGAACCCTGTATTTGCTTTTATGATTTTGGGAAGTCTTTTATAAGGTTTTACTCTTATGTTGAAAGTACCTTTATCGTACAGGAAACTATTGATCTGATTCAAATATAAGTTTTTATTTTGTCTGATATACTGAGTGTAAATATCAGAGTTTCTTTTACAATCTACTGTTCTTACTCATTACTTCTATTTTAAAGAATAGGAGAGTTTCATTAATGTAGATACACAGTAAGGGTGGAATTCCAGAGTTCTTAAACAGGGTTGAACCTGTAGGTCTGCATACAAACATGATTCTAATGAATAATTTTTGCCATTTTAATGTGTTGATAACTAACATGAGAGAGAAAGTAGGCATGACATGCTTATGCACTACAGCAGGGTTTTAGTGAGCAAAACAGATAGCAGCTTTTGATTAATTTAGCATTCTGATATTCTTTGTACATATTCCATTTTAAATTGCGTTGCAACCAAAATCCTAATAATTTGGTCTCTGTGTTTTATTGAGGATGTTGTTATCAGGAAAAACATAATTGGCATTCTTTGGGTTGGAGGAAAGAATACCAAATCACTTAGTCTTTAAATATGTCTGCTTGTGTCTGTATATGTGTGAATGGATATGTGTGTGTGTGTGCGCGAGTGTATACCCGTCCTTTTTTCCCCCTAAGGTAAATCTTTCTGCTCCCGGGATTGGAATGACTCCTTACCCTCTCCCTTAAAACCCACATCCTTTCGTCTTTCCCTCTCCTTCCCTCTTTCCTGATGAGGCAACAGTTTGTTGCGAAAGCTTGAATTTGTATGTTTGTGTTTGTTTGTGTGTCTGTCGACCTGCCAGCACTTTCATTTGGTAAGTCACATCATCTTTGTTTTTAGATATATTTTTCCTACGTGGAATGTTTCCCTCTATTATAACCAAATCACTTATTCAGGTAGATATGTTAGAGGATATAAAATGATAAAAGGGCAAATCAAATATAAACGAGAATTTTTTTAATAATTTTGTTTAAGCTACAGAAGAACTCTTAAGTTATTTTTCTCCTAATTGGGAAGTTTTTCCCCATTCGGTAGGCAGTTTCTTGATCCTATTTTCATAAAATGTATTGAATGTGACAACAGGCAGCTGCACACAAACACTTCGACAGCACCATAGTTGTCAAATCTGTGTCCTCTCACTGATTCCTTTTGTATTCAAAACAAATGAAAATCATTGGGTGATAAGTTCGAACTGTAGGGGGGATGTTCTAGTGTGATGCAGAAAAAATCCTGAATCTTTTCTTCAGTTCAGGCAGCTGTGTGGGGTCGAGCATTGTCATGATGGATGATCACATTTCAAATCAGAAATGCACACCTTTTCTGATGATATGCTTGTTTTGTTTTGCACAGTTGTCAGTAGTATGCAGCACTCACAATATGAAGTTCATGGGAAAAAATCAATGAGGCCAATTCCTTTGAAATAACAAAAGACTGTTGCAATAGCCTTCTTTGCAGAGAGACAGTTTCTGGCTTCAATGGGTGCAGATTCGTCCTTTTGCACCATTCCATGCTGCTTTTTTCGATTCTGGGATATAGTGGTGCACACATGTTTCATTTCAGATCACAAACCGGTGCAAAAAATGTTCCCCTTCAGTTTGGAGGTGTACCAATAGGCTTCTCGGGTTATCAGCCAATTCAAACCATCTTTCTGCGGCAACATTTTGACAAGTTTCTACTCATCATCTTCAGCATTATGTGGCAAGGTTTTGACAAGTTACCTGCTTGTCACCTTCGCCTGAAGATGATGAGTAGGAAACTTGTTAAAATGTTGCTGCAGAACAACGCCTTGACCCTGCTGACAACCTGAGAAGTCCTCATCATCAAAATTCGCTGAGAAAGCCTGCATTCCCATATGCATCAGTAACTGTTTGCAAATCGAGGCATTGAAATTTGTACTCTGCAGTGAGAAGACGAGGCACCCACCTTGCGGACACTTTCGGAAATCCAAGGCTGTCAGTAATGATCACCTGAACACTTCCGTAACTTATGCCAACCTCAGTAGCAGTTTCAATAACTGTTATTCAGCGATTGTCTTCAAGAAGCTGGCTATCAGTGTGAATATTCTCCTCAGTCATGTTGGTCATCAGGTGATGTCGGTGAGCTGCATTCTCAACTGTTTCTCATTCTCATATAAATGGTTTATGCCATGCGTACACTTGAGTCTTTTATGGGCTATTGTCCCTGAACTGTGCCACAAGTCTTTTCAAAATTTTGTAAGGTTTTATGCTCTCTGTTGTTACAAACTTGAGTATAATGCATTGCGCAACACATGATTGTACGTCTAGCCCTGATATTGCAATCCTGACTAAAGAAATAGTATGACAATGTTCTAGTTGTGGAGAACAGTCACTTCAAACAACAGCAACAATGAGCAAGTGATCGCGCCACTCCCCATTTTCAAAAAGGCATGTAAAATAAAAATTCTGGTTTGTATTTGATTCACTCTCATAAATGGATATGTTGAAGTTAGATGCAGTGGGAGAAGTTGAAGTGCAGCAGCAGAAAGAACAGATCTTGTGGGTAGGTGAGTACAGGACTATCACCACAAAATCAGAGTGAGGTAATGCGTGAGTAGAACTAATAATGAATAAGAAAATAAGAATGTAAATAAGATATTATGAACAGCATAGTGCACACATTAGTATAACCAGGGTAGACATAAAGCCAAAACCTACCACAATAGTGTAAGTTTATATGCGAATTAGCTTCACAGATGATGAAAAGATTGAAAGGCTGTATGATTAGATACAGGAAATTATTCAGGTAATTAAGAGAGATAAAAATTTAATTGTGATGGGTGACTGGAATTCAAAGAATAGAAGGAAAAATAGTAGAAGAAAATGGACTGGGGAAAAGGAATGAAAGAGGAAGCCACATGGTAAAATATTGCACAGAGTATAATTTAATTTTCATTAACACCAGATTTAAGAATCATGAAAGAAGGCTGTATGCATGAAAGAGACCTGGAGACAATGAAAGCACC
The DNA here is from genome assembly GCF_023864345.2 of Schistocerca serialis cubense. Taxonomy (NCBI): domain Eukaryota; kingdom Metazoa; phylum Arthropoda; class Insecta; order Orthoptera; family Acrididae; genus Schistocerca; species Schistocerca serialis. Next base: position 28,231,782 of record NC_064642.1, read on the forward strand.
TGAATGATGATTTTGAAAACAGATTTTAAATGTAAGACATCTCAGGGGAAAATGTGGACTCTGACTGTAATTATTGGTTTTGAACTCCACAATAAAACCATTGAGCACAATACAGATACAGGCAATGGTATCAAGCATAATAACATGCACCAAATCTACACCACATCTAAACAACCTTGCTCACTATATGCATGCAGAATTTCATCTGAATGACTAACAGAGACAAAGGCAATTTCTGATGAGTTGTTATGATCATTCACAGACCATGGTCTTCATCCCTACATCTAATCCACAGGAAAGATTGCTCGTGGAGGCCGAGTGGCTATCACCATGTGTTAAATGCAAGGAAAATCCCAGACAGCTATCTGGTGCTTAACATACAAGACTTCTCATGTGCACTAGCTGGAGCAAAGATTTTTAACTCCCTTGATTGCTGGGAAACGTACAACAAAATATCAGTAATGACCAGGGACATGTGTAAGATTGCAGTGATGACACCACTCAGTTTATTTGAATTTTTATTCATGCCTTTTTGGCATCACAAACACCATGTAGATGTGGCAATGTTTCATGGGTGAGGTACTCAAAGGACCTCCATTTAGTTTTGTGTACTCTGATGACATTTTGGTGCTCTCTCCTAATGCTCAAGTACATGAACAACATGTGTGTGAGGTGCATCAGTGGCTGTGTAATGAGGAAATTGTTTTAAATGAGGACAAATGCATCACTGGGAAGACTCAATTCACTATCCTTCACCATACAGTTTAGGCCAGTGGCATTTGCCTCTTGACAGAGAAGATTACATTGCTGCAGTCCTTGCTGAATCCAACAAACTAGCAGCAACTGAGACACTTTCTGGGTATGGTACATTTCTACAGCTGTCACCTCCCGGCAATGACAGCTGCACAAATGCCTTTCACAGATGCTCTCACGGTTTGCTATACCACAGTATAACATTATGTTAAGTGGATACCTAAATTGGACAAGAGGTTAAATTAATCCAGGAGTTTCGAAGGGGATCCTAGACGTACACACATACACTCTGGGTAGCTGATGCCAGTAGGAACCAAAATTACTAGTGTTGTGTAGATCGATAACACACAATTTTTAAACTATGGAAATTTGGTGTCACGTGCTCCAATTGGCCGCGGGATTGCCCTGTTGCCGGATGCTCTGGACGACGCCTGACCGTGAATGCTTTGCCTACCAGAGATCGTGATGTATCCGAGGTGGCGTGCACGCTTGTGGTAGCGCACCAGCCTTCTGTTCTGGGGGCCTGGGGTCCCACCACATACATTGTAGTTTCATGATAAGTCTTACTGGGAACAAACCCGTCAACAGCTGTTAATTCGCTTGAACCAACAACCATAGCACTGCCCAATAAATGACAAGTGGTAACAGGACAACCCCACGGCCAATTGGACTGTGTGACGCCAAGTTTCTGTAGTTTGGAAAATGGTGCATTGTCGACCTGTACAACATTAGTAATTTTGGTTCCTACTGGCATCAGCTATCCAGGTTAAAATTTTGTGACACAGTTTTTCTCCACCCTGTATATAACAGATCAGCTTATCCTCAGCCGATCTTTAAGGGGCACATGTACTCTGCAGCTTCATCGATGCACATTGTTAGCACATCTGCCTGGTCCTCACAAACAAACCCACTGCCCAACCCCACAGGCACATTTAACCTGTAGCTGCAGCTTGATCACTGGAGTGCTGTGCATGCTTCTCTAGCTGTGAGTGGGATCATTCATGTGCACATGTTGAGAAAGAGGCATGCACCTATGTGTGCCTCTACTTGGGTGTGGGGCAAGCACATGTGCACGGTGACTGTGCAAGGCCCACAGGTGTAAATGCAGCTTTGCACCAATGAGTCTAAGCAAAAATGTGGAGCAGGAAGTGCATTTTTAGATGGCAAGAATAATTGAGGGGGGTTCAAGCTCCCTGAACTAATGTCCGTACTTACTGCAGAACTTGCAGTAATCTTAGAGTTACTTAAATACGCAAAAGAAGTTCAAGAAAAAACAACCATCATTTTATTAGATTCACTGTCAGGATTGATGCTGTTGAAATGCTACAATGTCCTCAGCACCAAAAATCATGTAGTATACCGCATTACAGAAGCAGTTCAGGAGCTTTCCTGCCTACATAAGACTACCATTATGTTCTGGGTGAAGGAACACAGCAAAATAGAGCGAAATGAAGAAGCTGACACTCCGGCAAAGGTGCTGTGGACACTGGTTTAACGACACCATGAAGACCAGAATCAGAGCTCAATGGAAGGAAAACCTTCACCAATATTACTCAGTTAAAGATAGAGACACTATTCCGCAGTGGTACCTATCTCACATCATATCCTTGGTACCAAAATTCCAAACAGAATAGAAACTTTATAGTGATAATGGCATGCCTTCAATTCAGTCATGGAAGATTCCAGCAACAGTGTACGCCATCTCCTTCATGTGAATGCAGCAGTGACAAGGATGTTAAGCATATTTTCTTTGACTATGACAGAAGGTAGCAAGAAACAACAAAGTGTATGATATCCTCTGTCAGTACGTTATCGACAGACACTCAAACACTCTTAGCACTGAAGACCCAAAAGTGCATAAACTTCAATATGATTTTATAGCAGAAGGACAATTAAGAATATAAGAAAGAGATTTTTTTACATTGTAATGTAGTAAATGAATAAGTATGATTTGTGCCTTCAATCCTGCTTTCATATTAATGAATGTATTTTAATTTTTTTAGCCTATGGGCTTAATTTCAGATTAAATTAATGTAATTGATAATTGTCTTGTTTAATGGTTTCAGGCTGTTACTTATTTGAATGTGAAAAAATCTTTCTGGCTGTATGGGTGATGTCCAAAGGCCATTAATAAACTTAAAATAACAGTTCGTTGTAATGCAGTGAGCTTAATTATTTTACATGTCTGTAGATTTTGATTATTTTGTTCAATCATTACACCTGTGATTCCATTAGTTGTTTTCATTTCAGGGGCAGTTTTTCTCTGGAAGCAACTATCGGATTTATCTCCTGGGGAACCCTGTCATATGGTGGTCAAATTTGATATTTCTTGCAGCTTTTCTAATAGTATTCATTTACAATTCCGTGAAATGGCAAAGGGGCTATAAAGACCCTCCTGAAGTTAAAGGTAATAGAACACTGTCATTTTAATTACAATTAATGCTGTCATTTCAGTTACAATGTGAGAGTTACACAGTAAATTAACTACTCCTAAAAGAGATAATGATTTTAATTTTTCAGAAGCAAAAGACAGAATGGCAAGTGCTTGCGGATGGCTGTTTTTAGGTTGGTTTTTACACTATGTACCATTCTGGGCTATGGGTCGAGTACTCTACTTTCATCACTATTTCCCAGCACTGCTCTTCAGTTCTATGCTGACAGGTTGGTACATAAATTGTAAAAACCATTTAATTTGCTTACTTTAGACTTGCAGCTGATTTACTGAGGGTTAAACATCTGACCATCATTCAGTGCAAATTATTGAATGTGGGGCTGTGCAGCTGATGACCCACATGTGTTATTGTGCTGAATCAGTGATATCATCAGCTATAATTACAGTCAACATGGGATCATCAAAATTGGACTGTGAATCAAAGGAAATGTCTCTTGGTCAGATGAATCACATTTATTTTTACATTTGGTTGATGATTGTGTGCTTCAAAGAAGTAGTAGTTGTGGGTTAGGATAAAATTTGTAAGGTGCTTGAGGAATAAGGTAGTGGGTTTGGAGTCTAAAGGACATTGGGAAGGATAGTGGTCAATAGTAGTAAGACCATGATTATGAGGAATGTTGGTGTATAAGGAGGTAGCACCAACAGTGACCAGTTGGGATCCAGGATGTAAAGGGGTGGGGATAGTGGAGAGTTGTTGAAGGAAGTGGTTGGCATCTTTGACATGGGAGATTGGAGGTGTTGGTCAGAGGACAGAAATCCTAACAGTGGGGGCACAATAACTAGCCACAGTCCAAGGCTGTTGGGTTTATGGATTTTTGAGAGATGTAGAAGGTGGGTATGCAGGGTGTCATAAGGGTAAGGAGGGAAATGGAGTCAGGTTGAGGTTCTGGAAAGGGCTGAAGGCTTTAAGCATGGGTTGAAGGTTGTGTTGGACTTCTGCGATGGGATCACTCTGGCAGAGTTTACAGGTGGAGGAGTCAGATAATAATTGGTGGAGGCCTTCCGCCAGGTAGTGATTGCAATCTGCAATTCATAAACACAGTGTTGGAAACTGTCTGCAGTTAAGATCATTAGGTCGGGATTTGTTTTGATGTTGTGTGTGGTCACTCTTTTTCTTTTTTCGCTGAAAGGAAGGTGTTCTGAGGAAGGGACCTGGGGAAGGATGGCGAGGCTAAGTTGGAAGAAAGGAATTTCTGGTAACCAGTGAATGTTTAGGTTGGAGGGCGGGCGGGGGTGGGGACGAGGTATCACGGTTGGATGGTGGAATGGGCTGGGACAGGCAGAGTTCAGTGTTGGAATTAGGTTGGCTTTGATTGGAGGGATTGATGGCAAAGAAGTATTTCCACTGTAGGGATTGGGAGAAGGTGAGTGGGTCTTTGACAAGTCTAGCACGGTTAAATTTGAGTGTATGACTAGAGGTGAAGCCTTTGGATAGGACTGAAACTTCTGTGGAGCCAAGTGTTGCTGGAAAGGTTAACAACAGTGTTATGGGAATGTTTTGGCTCTGGATTTGGTACAGTGTTGATAGGGAGGTTTGGGGGATGTAGCAAATTGAAAAGGTCAACTAGGCAGGGTTTAGGTGCTGTGAGGGGTAGACGAGGAGGAACACTGTAGGTAGAATAGGGTTTGGGCAGTAGTGCCCAGAGTCAGCAACAGGATGTCAGCGGGTTGGATAATGTATGGAGGTGGTGTCTGGAATGCTTCTCCAAGTGGTGGAGATGTGATGTATGAAGCAGAGGCTTCACAGTAGCAGTATCTTGCAGTGGGGGCAGATGTGGTTCTAGAATGCTTGTGCCATGGAGATGTGTTTTTGCAGTACCAGGTTTGTGAGGGCCAGGGACTGGCGGAATCTGAAAAAGTGAAGGTCACTGTGAAAGGAGAGGTGGAATCCAGGGAAAGGAGTTTTCCTTTTTTATGTGCCCACAGTGTGTATTATCCTGAAGAATGTCATCACACAAATTCTTCCAAGTTTGCTGCTATTTTATTGACACTTTATTAGTTTATTGTGTGTCTATCACAATGAGCTAGTTTTGGCATCTTTGCCATTTTGAAGTGATTCTGAATGATGGAATTATTTTTGTAAAAATGTATGATGAAATTATGTTGCTAACCTCTATAGCATAGTATTGAATTATCTGGATTATGTATGTGTTAGTAGTTACTTGTTTTATGTCTCAGATGTTATGAGGGACATTTTGAAAGTCCTGATCTCCATGCATGCACAATCGTTATGGTGGTGTGATCAAGTTGAAATTCATGTCAGTTGTGAGTGAGACTTTAAGCATGATGGTTGTACATGTGGTTGCTGGTTCACATTGCTATGTCATTGCATGATGGTTGTACATGTGGTTGCTGGTTCACATTGCTATGTCATTATAATAATTCAGTTTAAAAACGGATGCTGAAACTGAGTCAGGTCGGATTACGTGTAGTTATCAGCATTCCTACATCAAAACTGAACCTCTATGTGGAAAGAACCCAACAGAAATTTAAAATTATCTGATAGAGGTGCATGGGAATAGTGTACTGGATCATAGCACAGTATCACAGTGGTCTACTTGTTTCCATAAAGGTTGGGTAAGCACTGAGGACAATACAAGAAATGGAAGGCTATCAGTTGCGACAGACTTCACCTCTCAGGTTATTGTTAATGACACTTTGAGAAAGGATCCATGAAAAATGTGAGGAAATGGCAGAAGAGGCCAGAATGTCTCTCACTTCAGTTTATGGGATCATAACTGAAAAGCTAAAGATGAGAGCAGTTGTTGCTACCAGATGGTTCCTGCATGATCTGAGTGAAGAGCAGAAAGCAGGTCACAAAATAATCTCAGAAGTATTGCTTCAAATTTATCGAACAGAAGTAGAAGAGTTTCTGAAAAGGATTGTTGCACTCAATGAAACCTGGATATGAGATTTTGAGCCTGAACTGAAGTTTTAGACATCACAATGGAAAATGTTTTGATACATTTGATGAAGGTTCCAGTGAGGTGACTGAAGTAATCAGACAGCTCAACAATGAAGTTCTCTCAGTGTTGTTGGTCATGTTCATAACAACATTTATATAGCACTTATGTATGTTTGACAGTTTTCTCCAGTGATGCTTACGTGTTTACAGTGAATTTTATTTGCAGAAATTCAGTGATCATAAGTACATTATAAAGATTTATAACTATAATTTTTCATTTCTCGTACAAAGGTATTTGAGTTGAGTATTCTGTTGTCTTCTATGTGGTGTGAAGTGTTTAAAATTGATTTAAAATTGATCCTTTTCGTTTTAGGATGTCAGTAAAGTTTTCTAGATTTTTTCATAGCTCTGTTTGTTCATTTAGGATTGTGTTTAGGCACATGTCTATATGGGTGTAAATTTCCAGTTCTCCCAGAATATTTATTGTATCTCTTTTGGGTACCCAGTATAGAAACCTAAAAACCCTAACTTCTTAAATGCAGGAATTTACAAAATCCTTTGTGACTGTTGCAGCAAATCCTACTTTGGACAGATGAGTAGAAATCTCAGAATAAGGAATAAGGTTCAAGGTATGCACCTGGGACAAGGGCACCCATAACCGAGAGCAAGGAGCTGCGACCCCCCTTCCCCCCCCCCCCCTTTGCCCCCTCCCTGCTCTCAGGAAAAGGGAAAAATATGAAAAATATTGTGTAGCCATGTGTTTTTCTTTTAAGAAAATTATTTAAAAGTGGGTATTAACCAGGTTATAAAGAGGGTTAGAACTTGTATGGAACTTTCTTCTAGTTGCTTACTAGTTGCCAATCATGTTCTGAAAAACTGAAAGTACGCCATACCCTCAGTTCTAGCCCCTTCCCCCTTACAAACAACCATATGGGTGCCTCTGCTGTGAGAACAGTCATTCTACATTTTACATGCACTTATGAAACCAAAAAACACAAAGCAGAAAAAACAGAAAATGCAGTAAAGTTCTACATAGGATACCCAGATACTAAAGTTCAACACTTTATGACACATAAAAGACAAAAGCATACTCAACACAAGTATCTTCGTACAAGAAACAACAAGTTATAGTTATACTATCTTTGTAATGTACTTATTATCACTTCTTTTCTTTGAAGAAAATTACATTTTTATGAAAAATTGTGACATCGTTGCAGGATCACTTGAAAAGGCAAAAGTGCCAAAACAAAATTGCTGTTAAAGACATATAACAAATTAATAGTGTGTCAATAAAAAGCAGCAAAAACGTGGTAGAATTTATGTAAACAATGTAGTGCCCACATTTCTTTTAGCTGAACATCTTACATTACTTCTGGAAAAATGCGATCACCACATCTTGATCTCTTTAGCCATCAGATCTCTTAGTTTTGAGGTTCTATCTTTATTTGCAAAAATTTCTTTAAAGGATTCTTTGGAACTCACAGGTAGCAGTTTTGAGGAGCACATTATGGTGCTTTTGAAATACATACCAAGTTCAGTGTAATTTTTTCAATGACCAACACTTTGAGCTAGTAAACGGTGTGGTCATGGGAATAATAGAGTTTCGTATTTGGTGTAAAAGTTTATAACATGTTTCTAGAAACAGCAGGCAAAAAATAGAAAATCCACAGATACTCAAAAACAAATAAAAGACTACTTTGTTAATAATTGTTTCTATACTATATCTGAATATTTGGATTTGGATTACGTTAATGTTCATATTAAACAGATTTTGAACTTTCTATTACATAGACATTTGACAGTGGACTCAGAAATCAAGAAATTTACATAAATGCTTAGTGTGAAGAAGTAGATAAACATGTCCTGATTCATATCACATTTTAAAAAAATGTGTGTTGAGTGCCACAGGTGATAATTTGTTGTTAGTGTATGTTATGGAAGTTTCTTGCACCAGCTGCATGTTGTAGTGTGAGGAGTTTCTGTCTTTCATAAAGGGATCTACTGATCACACACTTTCACTTGGCCCCTGAGGAGAGGATACTGAAAGTAGAAGTTTGTGATCGGATCTTAGCACTTTGGCTGCTGAGTTATAGCCAGGGGATAGTGATATGCACAGATACGGATGGCAGTAGTATTGCGTACACAAGGTATAAAAGGACAGTGCATTGGCGGAGGTGAGTCATGTGTGAAGGTTTACAATGTGATTATGGTCACATGATGGGAATTAACAAACTTTGAATGCAGAATAGTGTTTGGAGCCAGATGCATGGGACATTCAATTTCATAATTGGGAATTCAGTATTACAAGGTCCGCAGTGTCAAGACTGTGCTGAGAATACCAAATTTCAGGCAGTACTTCTCACCATGGACAACATAGTGGCTGACAGCTTTCACTTAATGACTGAGAGCAGAAGCATTTGCGTAGAATTGTCAGTGCAAACAGGCAAGCAACACTGCATGAAATAACCACAGAAATCAATGTGGGGTGTACGATGAACATATCTGTTAGGACAGTGTGACAAAATTTGGCATTAATGGGCTATGGCAGCAGATAACTGATGCGAGTGCTTCTGCTAACAACATCACATCACCTGCACCGCCTCTCCTCGGCTCGTCACTGCATTGTTTGGGCCCCAGATGACTGGAAAACCATGGCTTGGTCAGATGAGTCCCAATTTCAGTTGGTAAGAGCTGATGGTAAGGTTCGAGTATGATGCAGAACCCACAAAACAATGGACCCAAGTTGTCAACAAGGCACAGTGCAAGCTGGTGGTGTCTCCTCAATGGTGTGGGATGTGTTTACATGGAATGGACTGGGTCCTCTAGTCCAACTGAACCAATCATTAACTGGAAATGTTTATGTTTGACTACTCTGGAGAGCACTTGCAGCCATTACAGCATCATGTTCCCAAACATGTCGCTGAACCACAATCATTCGCAATTGGTTTGAAGAACATTGTGGACAATTCGAGCAAATGATTTGGCCATCCAGATTGCCCTACATGAATCCCATCAAACATTTATGAGACATAATCAAGAGGGCAATTCATGCACAAAATCCTGCAGTGGCAATGCTTTAGCAGTTACAAATAGCTATAGAAGCAGCATGGTTAAGTATTTCTGCAGGGACTTCCAACAGTTTGTTGAGTCCATCTCACATCAAATTGCTGCACTATGCTGGGCAAAAGAAGTTCCAACATGATATTGGGAGATATCCCATGACTTTTGTCACGTCAGTGTATAGCACGTAAAAGAAACAAATATGAAATGGATTACTGTGTTGCAGAAATAATGCCAGAGTTTCTGGTGAGTTGCTAGGAGGACCAAGTACAACCTCTTCCCTCATTTTTGTAAATAATAACAATCACTTTGCAGAATGGTACACATGGATCAACACTATATTTACAACTGATATATATTGTTATGACACACTATACTGTCGTGTAGCTAAGGCTGGCATTCAGCGTAAACATTCTGGAGCATCACGAAGGCAGCTGACTTCTGCTGATTGCAGCGGGTCCAAGTAAAAGTGTGAGATCAGTACAGAACATTATGAATGAAAGTTATATTACTTCTTTGGAAGAAAGAAAAATGTTAAAATTAAATATCGCTTCTGTTTTCTCTAATAGGTGTAATTTTGGATTACTTGCTGGAAAGTCTACCGTTGTTACTTCCAGCAATGTGGGCTCATATGTTCTACCATTGGTCTGTTGGAGTTGTTTTCTCAAGTTTGGTGTACAGGTATGTATTGTAACAAGTGAGTAAACATAGTATCACTGAGTTGTTACAATAGTTGTTAATGTAGTTCAACAATGATTAACAGACTACCAGTACTTATCTATGTAACATAATTTGGCAACTGATGCTAGGAAGGAGCAAAATACTAGAGCACTAGTGTGTGTGTGTATGTGTGGGGCAGGGGGGGGGGGGGGGGGGGGGGGTGAAATACTGGCTGGATAAGTTAATCAGAAGTTTTATATTTTTTACATAGCTTTCCCAGTTATTTATATTTCCCACTTGCAGCTTTCTATTACTGCACAGTGTAGTTAGAGCTGTTAAACTCTGGTGGCTGAAAAATGATTTTAGGCTTCTGTGTCCCTGTCCTTCTGGCATTTAGGCTCAGTTTGCTGAAAAATCATTACATAGAGTTTGGCAAAAATCAAACAATGCAAAGTCCAGGGTGGAATGTAACAATATTGTGAAAAGGAAAGTTGCTACTCACTGTATAGCAAAGATGCTGAGTCGCAGATAGGCACAACAAAAAGACTGTCAGAAATATAGCTTTCGGCCAGTAAGGCCTTCATCAAAATTAGATGACAAACACACACATACACAGTCATGCAGACACAACTCGCACACAAATGATTGCAGTGTGGCCTCAGTTGCCTGAGACTGTTTTGAAAATCACTGACGTTCAGAGATGTTTTTCTCTGTATTACAATTCAACACAGAACAAATATTGGAAATTTGGAGTCACAACATAACATTTTTTAAACTTTTAGAGTCTAGCAAGGGATCTGACATAAGGCTACAGCATCATCTACAGCAGAATGAAATGGAGCCACTGAGAATTATAATTCTGCAAGAGCAGAAGCAAATTTGCCAAATAAATTCAGGGTAAAAGCAGTCTCCACAGAAGTCTACCTAATTAATGGAGCTCCAACTAAGGCACTAAAAAACAAGACTCCAAATGAAGCTAGGACAGAGAAGAAGCTGGATCTTCTGAGGATCTCAATATATTTGGAACCAAGGCCTATGTTCACATCATTCCAAGACTCAACCAACAAAAATGGAACAATAATCATTGTGTATATATTGGTAGGATGCCATGACGAATCAAAAGCATACAGTCTTTTTGAACCAAACTGCCAGGTAATCATAAAAGCGAGGAATGTTATTTTTGGTGAAGGACTTCCAATCAATTTAAAGAAGAAACTGACTCATAGGAACCAAGTTAATTGTTCATCCCATTCATGGAAAGGAAACAGAATGATGTAACAGGCCTGAACTAGAAGAAAGAACCTGAACCTGAGATTAGCTGCAATGAAGAATCAAGTCCAGAAAGTGAAATAATGATAATGAGCAATGACAGCGAAGAGAGCTAATACAAGAGCTGTGTAGAATTGCAAAGCCAAAGAAGCTGTATGCCTTCATTACTGATCAATCTAGACAATCAACTTACTCCAGTCGTTTGTCATTGTGTAATGCAAACAAGTCAATGACACAATAAGAAAATTACAATACTAGTTGGTAGTGATATCCATAGTTTGATGTAAGTAACTTGATATACACACATATTTATAAAAAACAATAGTTGCTTCATGTTTAAATATTTACTTTAATTAATTTTGAAGCATTTTATTTACATTTCTGTAAATCCATTTTTATTAATTGCTTCAAAGATGTTCAGCAATTATTATTGGCAAAGTTGTAATCTTTGATTTTTGTATTATATATTTGTTCTTCTCCATTAGTCCGCAGCTTGTGGTCTTCTACATCTACATCTACATGATTACTCTGCAATTCACATTTATTTATTTATTGTTGGCGAATTTTCCCTAAAAGGAAATCGTTAAGCTTATGACTTTGAAGGCTTGTTCTTCTTGTCCTTCCAGTACTCCTTCATTCTCTTGGAGAGGGCCTCTTTTCTCTCCTCAGACCATTCTTGTTTGGTCCGCTGTTTTAGCGCTTCTGACTTTACTTCCCAATTGTCTATGTGTTTTCAGAAGGTGCTTCTGTCTGTGGTGTTTGTGGGGCCAATTGCTTGTAGGTCTTTTCGGACTCCTTCCATCCAGGGTGTCGAGGCTTTAAGTGTCTTGATGTGTTCTAGAATTTTCTTGGTGAGTCTTGTTTCAGGGAGTCTATCTAAATGTCCGTAGAATTTAAGGCGCCTTTTTCTCATATCGTTCTCGATGTTCGAATATGCTTCTACTGTTGAGTTCTTTTGTAGTCTGTAGCCATCTGGTGTGGGTCTTCCTCCTAAAATTTTCCTCATGATTTTGCGTTCTTCTTTTTTGATTTCTTCAATTTTGATTTTCCTGTTGAGTGCTAGTGTTTCGCTGGCACACAGTACGGCGGGTTTGATCACTGTGTTATAGTGTCTGATCTTGGTGTTTCTGGAAATGCATTGTTTGTTGTAGACGTTTCGTACCATGCCTAGTGATTTCCGTGTCTTCTGTTGTCTGTCTTCGTAAGCCAGTTTCTCTGTTCTGGTCGGTTCGATGATTTTGCCTAGGTATCTGAAGTGTGTGACCCCTTTAATTTTGCCGTACTTGGTTGTGATGTCGTCGCCTTCTCTTGTTAGGACTTGGGTTTTTTCAAAAGAGATTTGTAGGCCGACTTTTTCGGCGCATTCTTTCAGGATTTCGATCTGTGTTTTTGCTGATGTTGGGTCATAGGTCAGTATCGCTAGGTCGTCTGTGAATGCTAGGTAAGGAATTTCCAGTCCTTTCCTTCCTAATGTGACTGGTCTCCAGGTGTTTTGTCTCCTGACTTCAGCTTTCCATTCGCTCATTACTTTGTCCAGGACGATGTTGAACAATAGCGGGGATAGTCTTAGGCCAGTGTGGATTTCAAAGGGGTCCGAGATTTCGCCCATGAATTTGACTTTGGATTTTGTATTGGTTAGTGTCTGTTCGATTAGTCTTCGGGTCTTTTGGTCTAGGCCTTTTTCTCTGAGGATTTGGATGAGGGACTTTCTGTCGATCGAGTCGTAAGCCTTTTTGAAGTCGACGAAAGTGCAGATGATTTTTTTGGGGCTTGTCATGTGGGATTTTATGATTGATTTCAGGTTGAAGATTTGTTCGGGGCAGGCTCTGTTGGGTCTGAAACCCGCTTGGTATTCCGAGATGGCGGGTTCCAATTGTCCTTGCGTTCTGGTGAGAAGGCAGGTTGATAGAATTTTGTAGATGACCGGTAGCAGGGAAATTCCTCTATAATTGTTTGTGTCTGTCCTGTCACCTTTCTTGTGTAGCGGGTGAATGAGTGCGGTCTTCCAGTCGTTAGGTATGATTTCGGTTGTCCAGGTGTTCTGTATGATTTGTGTGATTTCGTTTAGCGAGTTTGGTCCTAGGTTCTTCAGCAGTTCTGCCGTTATTCCGTCTTCACCGGCTGCCTTGTTGTTTTTCAGTTTCTTTATGCAGTGGAGGATTTCTTCTTTTGTTGGTGATGGTGAGTCTTCCGGTGCGTTGGCCGGTTCTCGGGGTTCGAAGGTTGAGTTAGGTTCCGGGCAATTTAGTAATTTTGAAAAGTACTTCGCGAGCTCTTCACAGTTTTCTTTGTTGGTAAGTGCCAGTTTTCCGTCTTCTTTTCTGAAGCAGAGGTTCTGTGGTGAGTATCGCTGATCGTTTATGTATTTGCGTTTCTCTTGTCTTATTGTTTTCGATGTTTGTCTTCGAATTTCATAGAAGTTGTCCTGTGTTTCTTGTGTTTTGTTGCTGTAGTTTGTGAAAGCTGTTCTTCGATTTTGTAGGGCGATTTTGCAGGTAGTGTTCCACCAAGGGTGCCTGGGTTTTCTAGTCAGCGAGATCAGTTCTTTGGCTGTGTTCACAATTTTTTGTTTAAAGCTGGTCCAATCTTTCGTCTCTTGTTTTTCCCAGTGTTCTGTGATGTTCGATTCTCTGATCTTTCTTGTATCAAATTTCGGTGAGGTCAATTTCTTTTTGTGTTGTCTTCTTGGTGTGAGTTTGATTTTGATTCTTGTTAGGTAGTGGTCCGAATCTATGTTGGCGCCTTTTCTCACTTGGACGTCGTGGATTTCTTTCTGGTATTCATAGGAGATTGCCACGTGATCTATCTGGAATTCGCCTAGTCAGTGGACTGGTGATCGCCACGTCTTTTGTTTCTTGGGCTTTTTCATCAGGGAGGTTGACATGATTTTGAGGTTGTTTTGCTGGCAGAGTTCGATCAGTCTGGTGCCGCTTTTGTTGGTGAATTTGTGTGCAGGGAAATTTCCTACTGTTTTTCTGTAGCGTTTTTCTCTGCCGATTTGTGCGTTGAAATCGCCTAGTAGAATTTTCGCGTTGTCTTGGGGTATTTTTGCCAGGGTGGTTTCGAGTTTGTCCCAGAATTTGTCTGTTTCTTCTGGTTTGTCCTTGTTGTCTGCGTTCGTGGGGGCATGTACGTTGATGAGGGTGTAGTTCTTGTTGGCGTGTTTGATTCGCATGGTCATGAGCCTGTTGTTGATCGCGTTGACTTCTTTTACTGAGTCTAGGATGTTTTTGTTTACTGCGAAGGCCATGCCGAGGAGTGCTCCTCCTTTGCCGATTTTCCTGTTGGTTCCACTCTTGAAGAATCTGTAGTTTCCGTAGTCTATTGTGTCTGAATCCGTGTATCTTGTTTCTTGTAGTGCTAGGATCGAGATCTTTTGACTGGTGAGTTCCGTTGTTAGATTGTGTAATTTTCCCGTTTGTATTAGTGTCTGTATGTTGAAGGTGCCAAAGTATGTGTGTGTTTTCTTGGGTAGTTTGTCAGAGCGCTCCGACTCGCCCTTTAGTACATCTCCAGGTCCCCCAGAATCCGAGCGCCTGGTTGCCGTCTTACGACGGGTGGATCGTCCACCTGGGGTAATGTTGTTTTTAGGTGTACTTGCCATTATGCTTGTAATTCGTCTGGCTTGCGCCAGTTTGGTAGAACCAGGGATTTTCAGTTCCTGGAGCTCGTATCAGCAGCACCATTGGTGACAGACGCTGGCCAGAGTACCAGTGGTTACCACACAGACGTGTCTGGGCTTTTGTGTTAGTATTCTTCGTTTCGCCGGTTTTTACTCCGGGTACTTATCCTCGAGGATGTGATAGTTTTGGTCCGCCCCGAGTATTTGATTTCCTCGGTGCCACCCATATCTGGGAGGCTTTCCCCTATCCGCCACCTGGGGAGGCGCCCGATGGAGGATCTATCAACCTCACACGGGAATTCACATTTATTGTATTGTATTGTATATAAGTGCTTGGCAGAGGGTTCATCGAACCACAATCATACTATCTCCCTACCATTCCACTCCCGAACAGCGCGCGGGAAAAACGAACACCTAAACCTTTCTGTTCGAGCTCTGATTTCTCTTATTTTATTTTGTTGATCATTCCTACCTGTGTAGGATGGGCTCAAGAAAATATTTTTGCATTCGGAAGAGAAAGTTGGTGACTGAAATTTCGTAAATAGATTTCGCCGCGCCGAAAAACGTCTTTGCTTTAATGACTTCCATCCCAACTCGCGTATCATATCTGCCACACTCTCTCCCATATTATGTGATAATACAAAACAAGCTGCCCTTTTTTGCACCCTTTCGATGTCCTCCATCAATCCCACCTGGTAAGGATGCCACACCGCGCAGCAATATTCTAACAGAGGACGAACGAGTGTAGTGTAAGCTGTCTCTTTAGTGGACTTGTTGCATCTTCTAAGTGTCCTGCCAATGAAACGCAACCTTTGGCTCGCCTTCCCCACAATATTATATATGTGGTCTTTCCAACAGAAGTTGTTTGTAATTTTTACACCCAGGTACTTAGTTGTATTGACAGCCTTGAGAATTATACTGTTTATTGAGTAATCGAATTCCAACGGATTTCTTTTGGAACTCATGTGGATCACCTCACACTTTTCGTTATTTAGCGTCAACTGCCACCTGCCACACCATACAGCAATCTTTTCTAAATCGCTTTGCAACTGATACTGGTCTTCGGATGACCTTACTAGACGGTAAATTACAGCATCATCTGCGAACAACCTAAGAGAACTGCTCAGATTGTCACCCAGATAATTTATATAGATCAGGAACAGCAGAGGTCCCAGGACGCTTCCCTGGGGAACACCTGATATCACTTCAGTTTTACTCGATGATTTGCCGTCTATTACTACGATTTGCGACCTTCCTGGCAGGAAATCACGAATCCAGTCGCACAACTCAGACAATTCCCCATAGGCCCGCAGCTTGATTAGAAGTCGCTTGTGAGGAATGGTGTCAAAGGCTTTCCGGAAATCTAGAAATGCGGAATCAACTTGAGATCCCCTGTCGATAGCGGCCGTTACTTCGTGCGAGTAAAGAGCTAGCTGCGTTGCACAAGAATGATGTTTTCTGAAACCATGCTGATTACGTATCAATTGATCATTCCCTTCGAGGTGATTCATAATGTTTGAATACAGTATATGCTCCAAAACCCTACTGCAAACCAACGTCAATGATAGAGGTCTGTAGTTCGATGGATTACTCCTACTACCCTTCTTAAACACTGGTGCGACCTGCGCAATTTTCTAATCTGTAGGTGCAGATCTATCGGTGAGCGAGCAGTTGTATATGATTGCTAAGTAGGGAGCTATTGTATCAGCGTAATCTGAAAGGATCCTAATCGGTATACAATCTGGACCTGAAGACTTGCCCATATCAAGCGATTTGAGTTGCTTCGCAACCCCTAAGGTATCTACTTTTAAGAAACTCATGCTAGCAGCTGTTCGTGTTTCAAATTCTGGAATATAACATTCGTCTTCCCTGGTGAAGGAATTTCGGAAAACTGCGTTCAATAACTCCACTTTAGTGGCACAGTCGTCGGTAACAGTACCATCGGCACTGCGCAGCGAAGGTATTGACTACATCTTGCCGCTTGTGTACTTTACATACAACCAGAATTTCTTCGGATTTTCTACCAAATTTCGAGACAATGTTTCGTTGTGGAACCTGTTAAAGGCATCTCGCATTGAAGTCCATGCCAAATTTCGCGTGTCTGTAAATTTTAGCCAATCTTTGGGATTTCGCGTTCTTCTGAACTTCGCATGCTTTTTCCGTTGCCTCTGCAACAGCGTTCAGACCTGTTTTGTGTACCATGGGGGATCAGTTCCATCTTTTACCAATTTATGAGGTGTGAATCTCTCAGTTGCTGTTGCTACTATATCTTTGAATTTGAGCCACATCTCGTCTACATTTGCACAGTCAGTTCGGAAGGAATGGAGATTGTCTCTTAGGAAGGCTTCTAGTGGCACTTTATCCGCTTTTTTAAATAAAATTATTTTGCGTTTGTTTCTGGTGGATTTGGAAGAAACGGTATTGAGCCTAGCTACAACGACCTTGTGATCACTAATCCCTGTATCAGTCATGATGCTCTCTATTAGCTCTGGATTGTTTGTGGCTAAGAGGTCAAGTGTGTTTTCACAACCATTTACAATTTGCGTGGGTTCGTGGACTAACTGCTCGAAATAATTTTCGGAGAAAGCATTTAGGACAATCTCGGAAGATGTTTTCTGCCTACCACCAGTTTTGAACAAGTACTTTTGCCAACATATCAAGGGAAGGCTGAAGTCCCCACCAACTATAACCGTATGAGCGGGGTATTTATTTGTTACGAGACTCAAATTTTCTCTGAACTGTTCAGCAACTATATCATCGGAGTCTGGGGGTCGGTAGAAGGAGCCAATTATTAACTTAGTTCGGCTATTAAGTATAACCTCCACCCATACCAATTCGTACGGAGTATCTACTTTGACTTCACTACAAGATAAACCACTACTGACCGACACAAACGCTCCACCACCAATTCTGCCTAATCTATCTTTCCTGAACACCGTCTGAGACTTCGTAAAAATTTCTGCAGAACTTATTTCTGGCTTTAGCCAGCTTTGTGTACCTATAACAATTTCAGCTTCTGTGCTTTCTATTAGCGCTTGAAGCTCAGGGACTTTCCCAGCACAACTACAACAATTTACAACTACAATTCCGAGTGTTCCTTGATCCAAGCACGTCCTGTATTTGCCATGCACGCTTTGAGATTGCAGCCCACCCCGTACTTTCCCGAGGCCTTCTAACCTAAAAAACTGCCCAGTCCACACCACACAGCCTCCGCTACCCGTGTAGCCGCCAGCTCAGTGTAGTGAACTCCTGACCTATTCAGTGGAACCCGAAACCCAACCACCCTATGCCGCAAGTCAAGGAATCTGCAGCCAACACGGTCGCAAAACCGTCTGAGCCTCTGATTCAGACCCTCCACTCGGCTCTGCACCAAAGGTCCGCAGTCGGTTCTGTCAACGATGCTGCAGATGGTGAGCTCTGCCTTCATCTCGTAAGCAAGACTGGCAGCCTTCACCAAATCAGATAGCCGCTGGAATCCAGAGAGAATTTCCTCAGATCCAAAGCGACACACGTCATTAGTGCCGACATGTGCCACCACCTGCAGCTGGCTGCACCCTGTGCTCTTCATGGCATCCGGAAGGACCCTTTCCACATCAGGAATGACTCCACCTGGAATGCACACGGAGTGCACACTGGATTTCTTCCCCTCCTTAGCCGCCATATCCCTAAGGGGACCCATTACGTGCCTAACATTGGAGCTCCCAACTACCAATAAGCCCACCCTCTGTGATTGCCTGGACCTTGAAGGCTGAGAATCATCCTCTGAAACAGGGCAAGCAGCTGCATCTGGCTCAGCCAGAGACAGTACCTGAAACCTGTTTGCCAGACACACCGGGGAGGCTTTCTGATCAGCCTCCGGGGACGTCTTTCGCTGCCTGCCATGCCTTGGAACGACCTCCCAATCAACCACAGGCGAGGGCTCAGCCTCACTGCGGACAGCAACCAGGGCAACCACAGCGGCAGACTGATCTGGGGACAGACGGGACGAGATTGACATCCCCGTGATACCCAAGTCCGGCTCCCCACAGTGGTGCCCATTGGCAACAGCCGCAAGCTGCGCGACCGAAGTCAGTGCCGCCTGCAGCTGTGAGCAAAGGGATGCCAACTCAGCCCTCATCCAACACAGCAACCACAGTCCCTGTCCGTTCTAAACGATGTTGAACAACAGTTAGTGAAACACGAGTCCGCGCCTAGATAACGCAAGGGAAACACGCAAAGAATGTATGAACTAACCTGTACAAATGCCTAATGACTGCGCTACAATCTGCCTGAATTTACGATTTCAGTAACTAAAACTTGAACTTACACCTCCTATATGAAACTATGTAACAAATAAGTGAGCCAGGAATATACAACTTGCTGCTGGCAGCTGCTTATCCAACGGCAGCAGGGAGCATGTCTTGCGGTAGCGTTCACGCTTCCCGCGCCCGGGGTCCCAGGTTCAATTCCCGGCGGGGTCAGGGATTATCTCTGCCTCGTGATGACTGGGTGTTCTTCATCATCATTGACTCGCAAGTCGCCAAAGTGGCGTCAACTAAAAAAAGGACTTGCAATACGGCGGCCTAACTTCCCCACATGGGGCCTCCCGGCCAACAATGCCATAGGATCATTTCATTTTTCTTCTCCATTGTGTACAGTTTTTGTGGGAGACTAGTTGTAAATGGACAGTTTTGGTGGTAATGTGATGTGAAATGGATAGTTTTGGAGAAAGAGCTATTGTAAATGGAGATGATGTGTAATACTGCTGAAGGCATAAGTATCTTTCATTGATAGTTCAGTGTTTGCAATGTTAGATAGTTAGATAGTTTCATGTTCCATGAATACATCGTAATGATGTGGAATGAGTCATTTTACATACTGTACTCATCAGACCATGATTTTTTATATGGCTACATGCTGATCTTTAATCTACAGGTGTGAGTTAGTAATTTGTACCCACCTCTGTCACACATTACAGTAATAGAAATTCTTCTACAGAATAGGAGAAGTTGTCAAGGAGAAACTTTTTTAGTGTGTTTTCAAATTTTACTTTGCTATATGTCAGACATTTTAGGTCCTGGGGTAAGTTATTAAAAATTTTGGTTGCGGCATTGTGCACCTCTTTTTGTGCTAAAGACAATCTTAATGTGGAGTAATGAATGTCATTTTTCTGTCTGGTATTGTAATATGTACATTATTGTTCCCTTTGACCTGCAGTGTATTATTTACAGTACACTTTATGAGGGAATAAATTACCATGAAGCAGTACCTTCAAGCCAGTAAATGTGAAATAGGTCTTTGAAACTAAGAAAGGTTTTAAAGGCAGCGTTGTATGATATAAAGCACAAATAGTAATAAAAGATTGTGTTCAAAAGCAAGGTCTAGACTGCGAGGAAACATATGCACCAATGATAGGGTGTAACTCATTAAACAATGGAAAGTCTAGGTTAGAATATCAACAATATTACTGAAGGATTGATTGCTGCTCACCATAAAGATGACACATTTAGTTGTAGACAGGTATGATGAAAAAGCTGTTACATTTAAGTTTTTGGCCAAAGCCTTCTTCAGAAGAGAAAAGAAAGCACAGACATTTACACAAGCAAGCACACCTCACAAACACATAACCATTATTTCTGGCTGCTCCGGCCAAAATGAATTCTGGCCACTGTAGATAGTGGTCATTTGTAAGTGAGGTGTGCTCGCTTGTGTGAATGTATGTGCATTTTTCTTTTCTGGAGGAGGCTTGGCTGAAAGATTATATGTAACAGCCTTTTTGTCATGCCTGTCTGCAACACAACATGTCATCTTTACAGTGAGTAGCAATCTGTTCTTTTCATAATATGGATGTATAACTCACTAAGGCATTTATCAGCTCTAGCTGCTAATTATGATTTTGGTATTGACCCATAGATATTGTCATGGCTTTCTTACAAGGGGAATTACATGAAGAAATTTATGTTGAAGGTCAGAAGTAGACCCAGTATTGAAGACATTCAAAGATACTCATTTTAAAAGACTAAAAGATGTAGTATATGGATTGAATCAAGGTAGCCCTTGCTGGAACTTGAAATTAGACAGTTCACTGTTAAATCCAAACTTCAAATGTTAACAGCTGACCTCTGTCAGATAGATGTAAACTGTCCTAAGAAAATCTATTAATAAATTTCAAGAACCAGCTTCAAATGATTAATCTAGGAATACACTACAACCACCTACGTATCACTCACATAGGGATCATGAAGATAAGATTAGAATAACTACTACATGCACAGAGGCATTCAATCAATCATTCTTCCCATGCTCCATACGTGAATGGAACAGAAATGAACCCTAATAAATGGTACAATGGAACGTACCCTCTGCCATGCACCTCATGGTCATTTGCAGAGTATAGATGTAGAACAGAAAATAGTATTCACACTGATGTTTCCTGTCCCTTATTTTATGTCTTTTTCCATCCAGGAATTTCCATTATTACTTTACAACCTATATATAGGGTTACCTCTTGAAAACAAGGGAGTTTTTTGTAAAGTGCTGTGGACATAATATCTTACTAATATTCTTGGTCTTTACTAATAAGTGTAAAATAGTGACCTCACATGGCTATAAACTGACAAAAATTTAAAATGTATCTTCTTTCAGTTTTTACCTGTTTTCGCCGCTGGCATATGGTATGTCTGGACCATCAGCATCGGACCCTAATAGCACAATGTATGGTCTGAAATGGCTTGAATCTTGGGAATTTTAGTGAAGAGAAAAGCAGCCTGTGAAAAGAAAATGCCAGGGAACATAAGAAGAAGACTGAAACTAATTCTGCTGGCTGCAGTCTATTAAATTATTTTGGAGACTTCCCAGAATTCTTGCAATAAAACATGATTCAAGCAAATTTACTATGACTGCTTGTGAGACTGAACCTTTCATGTTTGCAGAGTATTTATATTTAATTATGTACCCTTACTCTGTATGTTTACTTATTTTGTTCCGTCCTTCAGATTGATACAATAATTTAAATGATGTAGTCATTGCTTAGCGGACACGGAGACAATGTAAAAATGCGGTGAAGCTACTTACATTTGTTAAATGCGATATTATATCATCTAATACTCCCCTATGTTTATTTACTCTTGTTTTTGTCTTATTGTTCTGCTTGGTCACTTAAACAGATGTGCTTTCATTTGTATTATTAATATGTATGTTGTTAAATATATTTTTATACTATCTTTTTCACTTGACTGTGTTACTTACTGATTATAAACCTTGTTTACAGAAGTAAATAATGGAAAGTTCAGGTTGGAATATTAACAGTTATATTGGTAGATTGCTACTCGCCATAAAGACGACACACTGAGTTGCAGACAGCACAATGAAAAGACTGTTACACACTAAGCTTTTGACCAAAGCCTCCTTCAGAAAAAGAAAAAAACACCCACACATTCACACAACCAAGTACACTTCACACACTCACACATGACCACTGTCTGTGATTGCTCTGACCAGAATGAAGTGGCCAGAATAGCAGTCAAGTGTGTGTGTGCTTACTAGTGAGAATGTGGATACAAATACAAACAGCCACCAGAGATAGTGTCACAAAATATGTTCTCTGTTTGGTTTCCCGACACCAAACAGGAGAGCAATACAGAAACTGGGTATGGGATGGTAGCAAGGATCGAACCCACGCTAAAGGCTCACACACACACACGCACGCACACGCGCGCGCGCGCACACACACACACACACACACACACACACACACACACACACACACACACTGTAGATTCTTGATTAACTGCAGTAATTGGGAACATGAAAATCTCAGATTATCAAATTCCGAAGATAATTCGCACTTAAAGTACACAGTAACGTATCAGGGTTTTCAAAAACAAAAATTAATCACACACTCTTAATTAAAATCAATCAACTAATGTTTATAATAAATTTACTTTAATCATCATAGTATGCGCTTTATTATCCACATTTAACTTTTCTCCTTGGACAGCAATCTCCCAGATGCCATGAGACTGTTTAAATCTTGTTAAGTAGCCAGAAGATGCATTAAAATCTCCTCCAATTCCCAAGGTTTTAAGGAAAAACTGAGCCTGTTTGGTGCATGTTGGGCCAGATACTTGCATGCCCTTTGCTTTTTTCTGTCGAAAACATTCCAACATAGCTTTATCCAGTTTGTGTATGTACACATTTTTTTAGTCTTCCCCTTTTAAAATCTTTTAGATGAGTCTGGACTGCTACAAAATTTAATTATTTTATCTCTGTTTTTTTCAAGTATTGGAAATCCTAGTTCACTTATATTGTAAATCAATGGTAGATTTTGCACACCAGTACTACCTTCTTTGAGTTTATATATTATTTCTAGTTTCTGCTGTATCCGTAACACAACATGTTTTTAACTTTTCACCCATTGTTCTGCACTAGCTTATGAACCAATTACAAGCCAGGTGCTTGGAGTGTTCGAGCAGCACATTGTTTACTATTCTTGTGTTGTAATGTGAGATTATCACTCACCTGCACCACTCCCAGGTTAAAGAAAAATTTCAGCTGCAAAGAAAAAGGAAAAAGATGGCCACTTATAATCTGCAAAACAGATAATCTGCCCACGGATAATCAAGAGTTTACTGTGTGTGTTCGTGATGAATTTACTTCAAATTTTGAATGATACTCTATTAAACATTCAATCATGTATGGACTAAATTTTTTTTTTTAAACACTAATGTAAAAGTTTTTCTGTTAAAACCTATTGCGAGAAAGAAAATGCTCTGCTGTAAAAATGTGGAGTTTTATTTCCTTTGTCACAGCCAGTTTTAATTAAAATAGTGAAGCATTTAAACTGTTAGACAAATTGTTTCTCCAATATATGTTCTTTCTCATTACACATACATTTTTAAACATAAATTATAAACACAACAATGTAATGTTTTGTTTTCTTCTTTGCAGGTGGTTTTCACAGAAAACAGGAAAGTAGAATTTATGGTTTATCAGTTTATGATTAGAACACTACTACTGTAATCTGAATTTGCAGTAACAAAATAAAAAGAAGGTCAGATGGTGGGGGAGGGGGGGGGGAGATGGGCAGAGGGTACGGGGTGGGGGGAGGGAGGAAAGGACAGAGGGGTAGAGGAAATGAATATAGAGAGTGGAAAGGAAGAGACGAATAGTGATAAGGGCAGGAGGAAATGGAGAGAAATGGGGGAGGAGAAGGTGGGCACAGAGAGGGACAGCAGGTGATGGACAGGGGGAGGGGGAAGGAGGGGGGGAGAAGGAAATGGACAGAGACAGGGATAGAAGAAGATGAGAGTTATATCAAATTCCCATACATACTGGAAACATGTGCTTCCTCTTTTGCTTCTTTTCCATTTAACCAGATTGAGTCACAGAAATGCATGGCAAGCTAAGCTCGTTCATTAATAAAAAACATTTGATTGTATAACCTGTTAATATGAGTTTATTAATAATGTGCATGGAATAGGGAAGGTGAAGACCTTGCCTGTTGTTATGAAACATCAAAGTTACAGATAACAGTCATGTCCCCACTGAAAGAATACTATTTCCTGAAATCTGTTTTGTAAGGTAGAATAACAACAATCAGAGTTAAATACATCACTTTGTTGTAGAGACACAAGAGCACTTAAAATTGAAATAATAAAAAGGAAGTTCATTACTAACAAATAATGAAGCACAACAATAATAGAAATTCTAGTCTGGAACAATACATAAAATAAGGGAAAGATAACCACCCAACTATAGAAGACTGATCTGTGGAGCATAGAAACCTATAACAGAAAACATTATTCATGCTAGCCTTCAAACTCTTGCTGTTTTTCTAGTAAAAACACACACATTAACACACACAACCACACAGTCAGCCAAACGCACACTCCCACAGACACTGCAAGACTGATTATTGACTATCAATTATTGAAAACTGTTGCCTGGGCTGACAGTGGTAGGGGAGGGGGTAGAGAAAGATGGACAAGGCAAGGAGGGTAGAATGGCATAGAGCGAGGCAGGTCCTTTGACAATTGATTCAGCAGCTGCAGAACAAGATGAAAGGACTTCAGAGGGTAGAGCATTTAAGAGAGACATAGAGAAGGAGAGTAGGTGAAGGGAGAGGGAAAGAGGGAAAAGAAGAAGAGAGTATAGATGAAGAAGGAGACAGTGAGGGGAAAAAGAAATGGAAGGAGGTGGAAAAGGGGGAGAGGGAGGGAGAGAGAGGATGGGAGGGAGGGGGGCAGTAAGGAAGAGTGATGAGAGAAGACAGTACATTATCTGGATGGAGTAGGAGTGGTATGATCAGAAAAGAGGAGGGAAAACATCAGGTGAGGCAGTGGGAACAGGTTAGCAGAGGTTTAGGCTCGGGAGATTGTGAGAGTGCAGAATGAGTTCGAGAGATAATTCCCATTTGCATGGTTCAGAGAAACTCATGGTGGAATGAAATATCCAAATGGCCCTCATAGTGAAGCAGCTGTTGAGTTAATTTACATTGTCATCTGCAGCATGTTCAGCAACTGGGTAGTCAAGTTTGCGGTGTGTGACAGTTTGGCAGTGGCCATTCATTCAAGTAAACATTTGGTAACTCGTCATTCCTACATAGTGGCTGTACAATAATTGCAGCATAGTTGATATATAACTTGACTGCTCTCACATGCAGTTCTGCTCTTTTGGCTAGGAAATGACTGTGAATGGACTACAGTACGAGGCGGTGGGTTGGTGTTTGGGACAGGCCTTGCACCTGGGCTGCCCATTAGGGAACAACCCATGGGACACAGGATTGGTAGTAGGACTGGAATAGGGATGGATAGGGATATTCTGCAGGTTGGGTGGGCAGCAGAACACTACTTTTGGGGGAGATAGATAGCATTTTGGGTAGGTCATCCCTCATCTCAGAGCACAACATGAGATAGCGGAAGTCCTGGTGGAGGATGTGATTGAGCTCTTCGAAGCCAAGTTATAATGGGGGATCAGAGGAGCAGATGGCATGAGAGAGTTGTCTATGGATGAGCTGGATGGGATATTGTCTGTGAGAAAAGCCCTGGTAAGATTATCAGAATATTTTGGGTTTGGTATGGTTGATATGAAGAGATGTCTTTTTGCTGCTATTGGAGAAGTGGGGATCAACACCTAAGGAGTTGGCTGGTTGACTTGAGTAGGTGCTGACGTTATGGAAAAAAGACCAAAGATTTTCCCTGCCAAGAGTCCAGATCATGAAAATATCATTCATGACACTGAACGAGGCCAGGGGTCTTAGGTGTTCCCTGGATAGGAAGGATACTCCAGATGATGCATAAGTAAGTTGGCTTAGGATGGTGCTATGTGCATACCCATGGCAGTGTCACTGATTTGCTACTAGATTTGGCCCTTGAGAGTAAATAATTGTGGGCCAGGATTTGGTTGGCGAGGAGGATTAGGAAAGAGGCTGTGGTTTGGTATCAGAAAGAAATTGGGAAAGATAGTGTTCCATAGCCACAAGGCAATGGGCATGGAGGATGTTGGTGTGCAAGGATGTTGCATCCACAGTGATCAGTTAGGTGTCTGGCAGTAAGGGGATAGGATCCACAGAAAGGCAGTGAAGCAAGCCAGTAGTATCATGAATGTAGAATGGAGGTTACAGATAACAGTTGGTAGATGTTGGTCAATAGGGGCAGAGGTTTGTTCTGTGGGAGCATTGTGCCCAGCCACAATGGGGTGATCAGTAGCAAGATATGTGGGATAGGGTTTGTCAAGTATCTACATCTACTTCTACATATACATGGTTACTCCACAATTCACACTTAACTGCCTGGCAGAGGGTTCATCGAACCATTTTCATACTACGTCTCTACCATTCCACTCTCGAATGGCACGTGGGAAAAAGGAAAACCTAAATCTTTCTGTTTGAGTTTCGATTTCTTTTATTTTATTATGATGATCATTTCTCCCTACGTAGGTGGGTGTCAACAAAACATTTTCGCATTCAGAAGTGAAAGTTGATGATTGAAATTTCATAAATAGATCTCGGCGCAAAGAAAACCGCCTTTGTTTCAGTGACTGTCACCGCAACTCACGTTTCATATCAGCGACACTCTCACCCCTATAACACGAAACAAGCTGCCCTTCTTTGCACTTTTTTGAGGTCCTCCGTCAATCCTACCTGGTAAGGATCCCACGCCGCGCAGCAATATTCCAGCAGAGGACGGACAAGTGTAATGTAGGCTGTCTGTTTAGTGGGTTTGTCGCATCTTCTAAGTGTTCTGCCAATGAAGTGCAGTCTTTGTTTTGCCCTCCCCACAATATTATCTATGTGGTCTTTCCAATTTAAGTTGCTCGTAATTGTAATTCCTGGGTATTTAATTGAATTGGCAGCCCTCAGATTT
This sequence comes from Schistocerca serialis cubense, assembly GCF_023864345.2. Taxonomy (NCBI): domain Eukaryota; kingdom Metazoa; phylum Arthropoda; class Insecta; order Orthoptera; family Acrididae; genus Schistocerca; species Schistocerca serialis. The sequence continues at coordinate 28,258,847 of NC_064642.1, forward strand.
GTGCGATTTATCGTATACCCAAAATTTGTTGGATTTCTTTTAGTACCCATATGGATGACCTCACACTTTTCTTGGTTTAGTGAGAAATTCTCTCTAGATCATTTTGTAATTGGAACTGATCTTCTGATTGTTTTACTAGACGGTAAATTACAGCGTCATCTGCAAACAATCTAAGGGAGCTGCTTAGATTATCACCTAGATCATTTATGTAAATCAGAAACAGCAGAGGGCCTATGACACTACCTTGCGGAACGCCAGACATCACTTCTGTTCTACTCCATGATTTACCATCTATCACTATGAACTGTGACCTCTCCGAGAGGAAATCACAAATCCAGTCACACAACTGAGATGATACTCCTTATGCACGCAATTTGATTAATAATCGCCTGTGAGGAATAGTATCAAAAGCCTTCTGGAAATCTAGGAATATGGAATCGATCTGAGATCCTTTGTTGACAGCACTCATTACTTCATGGGAATAAAGAGCTAGCTGCGTTGCACAAGAACAATATTTTCTGAATCCATGTTGGTTATGTATCAATAAATCATTTTCTTCAAGGTGATTCATAATGTTCGAGTACAGTATATGTTCCAAAATCCTACTGCAAATTGAGGTCAGTGATATGTGTCTGTAATTCAATGGGTTACTCCTATTTACTTTCTTGAGTATTGGGGAGTAGTTAAAAGGTGGAGATGTGAGGAAGGAGAGGGAGTCAGTTTCAGGCATGGACCTAAGGTCTTGAGAAGCTGCTGGAGGTCCTGTTGGACTTCTGGGATGGGATGATGGCCATAAGTTTTGTGTGCAGAGATGTCAAAGTTGGCAGAGACACTCAGCCGCATAGTCTGCAAGAAGGATGATAAGGTCTGGATTGGTTTCAAGATTATCAATAGCTGTATGTTTCATAGGAGCAATGCTGGACTCACCTACTGTCTTATGCCTGCACGGGCTTACCTACGGCCATATAAGAGCCTGCCACTGTCACCCAGCCTCCCTGTCAACCATGCATAGCTCCCTGACCATGCCTTGCTGACTTACTCTGCCTTCCACACCCTCATAAACTTCTTCCAACCTTCATTAAACATGCTTTTCCTGAACATCCATCCTGCAACACAGTTGTCAATCCTTCCACCAAAACTATGACCCTGTAGCAATTGTGGTACTTCATAAATCTAAAGTCAGCACTGCTGGACTTGTAAAGAACCTTCTTTCACTTATTCATTCTCTACAGTAGATACATTTTTCGCCACCCACACCATTGCCTACAGCCAACTTAAACTCCACACAGAACCTTGTTTAAAAGAGTTACAACCTGCCTCCAACAGTGACTCTCCTCACCTTTCACTTCTAACCTAGCATCGTCTTCCTTCCCAAAAATCCCTCCCCAGTGAGTCCAATATCACTCCTGTGGAACATGCAGTAACCTGAAAACCTCTCTAAACTTTACCATCCTTCCCTAAACTTTTCCATCCTTCCCACATACAAAGGCTCCACCACAATGGTAATGACTATGTCACTCTGTATCTCCACCAACTTTTTGACACCTCTACATACAAGCCTTACAGGCATGATCCCATGTCAGAAGTCCGACATGATGCCAAGCAGCTCCTCAATGCCTTAGGTCCATCCCAAAACCTGACACCTAGCTCTATCTCCCTCCTCACACTAGCAGCCCCCTGCATTCCAACCTTTTACCTACTCCCTAAGCTTCACAACCCCAACCCCACAGTACTCACTACTGGTCAACCCGTTGGGGTTGGGTGCAATGCTCCCACAGAATGATCCTTTGGCTTTTTTGACCAACACCTCCAAACTATTGGCTGTAACCTCCCATCCTACATTCGAGACACTGCTGACTTCCTTCAATGCTTTTAAATGATTTCTTTGCAATTATCACCAGACTCCAGGTCGGTCACTGTGGATGCAGCATCCTTATACACCAACATCCTCCTTGCCCATGGCCTTTCCCAATGTTCTCCTGATACCAGACCCACCACCTCTTTCATGGTCCTTCTAGCCAACTGCATTCTGGCCCTCAATCATTTAATTTTCAGAGGCCAAATCTACAAAGAAATCTGTTATACTGCCATGGGTACTGTGTGGTACCATCCTAAACCAACATATTTCTGGGCCATGTGGAGGAATCCTTCCTATCTAGCCAACCCCTAAAACCCTTTGTCTGATTCAGATTCACTGATGACATTGTCTTGATCTGGACTCACAGCATAGACAGCCTGTGCTCTTTCCTCCATAACTTCAATGTCTACTGCCAAATCTGGTTCACCAGGTCCTTCTCAACTCAATGAACCACATTCCTAGCTGTTGATCTTTAGCTATCAGATGTCTCCATAAATATACCTGTTCATATGAAGTGCACCAACCACCAGCAGCATCTCCACATTGTCAGCTGTCAATTGTTCCATGTTGAAAAGCCTTGTCTTATAGCCTCACAGCCTGCATTTGTAGTGAAAAGTTGGAGTTATCGAAACATACCAGTAACCATAATAGAACCTTTATTGACATACAACATCCTATCCAGCTCACCTATAAACAGATCTCCAATGCCATTGTCTCCTTTGGCAATGGTAAACCTGTTAACCAGTCACTAACCTGCACAGCTCTGATAACCCATTATAGCCCTGGCCTTGAATAACTCAACCACTTCATTCACCAGAGCTTCAACTACTTCCAGACATGCCTTGAGTTAGGCATATGCTACCGAAAATTCTATCCATATCATCTAAAGTAGTTTTCCGCTGCCCATCCAAGCTAGAGGATGTCCTTCTCTATCCTTATCCCAACCCTGCACCCCATGAGTCATTCCCTTGTGGTCGGCTTAGATGCAAGACCTATTCCATACACTAATTGTGATAAACTGTTTAGCTGCAGGAATGGCCACCACCAGTCTGTGGCGAACTACAAACTTGACGATCCATTGCCAAAGATGCTGCACACCACAACATGAATGACTTCCACAGCTGCTTCACTACAATGACCATTTTGATACTCACTTCCAGCACAAGTTTCTCTGAACTAGACAGGTGAGATTTGTCTCTCCAGTATATCCTACACTCTCACAATCCTCCTGGCCTAAACCTCTGTCCGACAATAATGACTCCTCATTGTCTATTCTGGGGATGATTTAAGTCTTTGCCTAATTATTGTACACTTTTTAAAATGAAAATAAAAAATTTTTCTCTGATGCATTAATCAGACAAATAATTCCTAAGTTGAACACAGGTGCATTCAACACTAAATAATGTACTCCAACCACAGTCGTTAAAGTTCCACTAATAAAGTTGATTGCCTGTAAAATTCACACAATAATTTGTTGGCTGGCAAAATCTGCTACTCAGTTAAGTGATTTGAAAATAGCTTGAACCTCCAATATAACGATTGGCAAGCTTACTGTATAAAAATAATAAATAAAATAGCTGGAAAACACAGACAGTGGTCACAGCTAGAAATTAATAGAAGCTAAACTCCATGTTAACTCACAAACTGACACACAATGCACTAAACCTAAGTGTAGATTTGCTGTAGAAATATTCAGTCTCACAGCAAACTGAGTTAAAGTGCAGACTTAATACATAAATCCAGAGTCCAAATCAACTTTGTGCCCAAAAAATACAAGCTGTGATGAACTACCAGCAGAAATAAATCAGAATCCTGATTACTGTAGAAAACTTCCCAACAAATTAATATGAAATATTTCCAAGTGTAGCAACTGACAATGAAAACATTTCTCTCTCCACAAATGTGTGCAGCTGAATATCCACTCTGACCAGCATAGATCTCTTCAACCACATACAAAATTGTGAGAGCATGCGAGATGGCTGCCTCCTTTCAAGGCCTCAGGATTTCCTCGACAGAAACACCCTGCATCTAAGTCATTAAAAGACTTCGTACTTTGACCAGCATGATTCACACCTTTTTATACATAAATCATATAAAAAAACTGAATATTCCATTACCTGCCCACTAAAATTCTACACATATTGATATATTACTTAACTTTATGAGCAGTAGTTCACCCAAAATTTAAAGTTAAACAAACGCAAAGTTTTGTTGCAGTGCTAAAAATTTGTGAGAATCTCTGTACCACCAGTTATTACAATAAATAGGAATATGACACCACTTTCTCACAGAATTTTTCCTCCTCATTCCATTGAATTACTCAATATAATAGAAGGAAACATTCCACGTGGGAAAAATTATAAATAAACAATTTTATTAAAGACAAAATAAAAATTACAAATCTTACAAACTAAATGTTGAATGTGGTGTGTAATAATGTCCTACAGTGCATAGTACCTTGAAATTGTGTAAGTGCCTTGTAATATATTATGTTCAATTCAATTCAATTCAATTCAATTTTTATTATCACATAACATGCCTTATACAATCAAAGATTGTGACATAGGTGACTTGTCAGTTTTTACACTATATATAACAATACTAAAAATAGACAATAAACTAATAATATACATGGTGTAACATCTTCAAAGAGGTATTTTAATTACAATTATAATGCATTGTTACCATTCATGAAATCTTCTACACTATAGTAACATTTATGTTTCAGATATTTTTCCAGGTCTCTTTTGGTGCCTTTTATATTTGGGTCATCCATATCTTTCCATATTTTATTTACAAATTTCATGCCCATATAGTATGGGGTTTTTTCATATGATTTTAAACGGTGGGTAGGTAACATGTAGCTCGTTTTATGTCTTGTATCATATTGATGCAAGAAGAAGTTGCCCTCAAAAAGTTGTGGGTTTCTTTTCGTGAAAGTGAGAGTTTCATAGATGTATATGCTTGGAATGCTCATTAGATCCAGTTTTACAAATAAAGGTTTGCAGTGTTGCTTTGGTTTTGCTCCCACCATTGCTCGGATGATTCTTTTTTGTAGTCTAAAAGCTCTAAGTAAATTTGTTTTTTCAGACCCCCAGAAAATTATACTATACCTAATGACTGAAACAAAATATGCATTATATACAGTTTTTCTTACAGCTAAATCAGTAATACTATACAAGATATTCATAATATATACAAGGCTATTCAGTCGACCCAGTATGTTATCCACATGGCGACTCCATAACAGGTTTTTATTGACTAACACGCCAAGGAATTTGACACAGTCTGCAGTCTCTAATTTTTTGTCCATATACCTTATTTCACTTATAGACTGTGCAGATTGTTTTGTGGTAAAATGAACAATTTCTGTTTTCGTAAAATTTAATGTCAAGTTATTGTTTTTGACCCATGCCTCCACTTCCCCAAGTGTTTGTTCAATATGACGAATTAGGTCTACCTCATTTTTACAACAGACTACAGCTGTTGAGTCATCTGCATAGAGGATAGTATCAGACTGGACCTGACATGGCATATCATTAATATAATATAGAAAAAGCAGTGGCCCTAATATTGAGCCTTGTGGAACACCTAATTGAGTGTTTTTCCAGCCAGAGAGAAATTTCTTGCCGTTGATGTTAATAAGTACTCTTTGTTTTCTGTTTGCCAAGTATGATGACATCCAGCTAAGAGATTTGCCTTGAAAACCATAGCGTGCCAATTTTTGGAGAAGCAGGTCATGATTTACTGTGTCGAAGGCTTTGGACAGGTCACAAAAGATGCCTGACACACACATTCTATCATCAAGACATCTGCTGACTTTTGTGACTAATTCATTTATTGCATGGATTGTGCTGCGGCCTTTTCTGAAACCATATTGATTGCCTAAGATAATGCTGTTAGATGAATTGTGATTTTCAATCTGATCACATGCAGCTCTTTCAAATATTTTTAGAAAATTGGTAACAGTGAGATTGGCCTATAGTTGCCCAATTCATCTTGTTTGCCTTTTTTGTGTATGGGCCGAACTTCTGCATATTTTAATCGATCTGGGAAACATCCCTCATCAAATGATTGGTTGATTATGAAAGAGAGTGGATATGCAATACTGTGACGGACTATTTTTATTATTTCAGTGGGGACCTCATCCCACCCCGCAGATTTTGAATTTTTTAGGGACATTATGATTTTGATGACATCTGAGATGGAAACATGAGAAAACTTAAAACATGTGCAATTGCTATCTGTCATATTGGGCTTTGTATTTGGTGGTGAACAGTCACCAAATTTGTTACAATTTATGAAAAAGTCATTGAATGATTCACAAATGGCACTGGGTTCTGTAACAGCTCTACCATTAATCACTATTTTAGAAGGGCATTTTCTCTCTGCCTCACTGCCAACTTCACTTCTTATAACAGACCAAACAGCTTTTGATTTGTTTTTTGCATATGTAATGAAGTCGTTATTTGCAGTACGTTTTCTTAGTTTAACTATTTTGTCAAATGTTTTTTTGTATGTGCTTACATACTTAAGAAATTGAGGGCTTCGATTTACTTTTGCCTCCATATGCAGTTTCCTCTTAGTAGCACTAGACACTCTAATTCCTTTTGTTACCCAGGATCTACTTTTTTGGGACCTGGTCCTCACTGTTACAAAAGGGAAGCATTCATTGAATACACCCAAGAATTCAGTTAAAAAGTTATTGTAATTGTCACTTGTGGAAGTGTGTTTGCTGACTGTCCACTTGGTTTGGCTTAGTTTTTTGCAAAATACTTCCACATTTTCTTGACTGAAATTCCTACATCTTTTTGTTGTGCAGACTGAATTTTGCTTCGGTAGTGATACAAATAGTGCTTTATGGTCTGATACTCCTAAATCTAGAAGAAATTTTTCTTTTACATAATAATTATAACTACTTACAATATTGTCAATACATGTTGCAGAGCTTGCTGTAATTCTTGTATACTGATCAAAATTGAGATTTAGCCCATTTGTGGCTACCAGGTTCTTTAAGTGTGAAGAAAATTTGTCATCAGTCCTTACATCTATGTTGAAGTCAGCACATATAACCACTTTCTTGTACAGTTTCTCACATTTTAATTTATGTAGCAATGTATCAAACTTATCTAAGAATACAGAGCTTATATGGTACCCAGGGGTGCGATATATGCTGATAATTAGTGTGTTATACTCTTTAAGTTCTATACAACAACTTTCAAATGTGCCTTCTTCATTCAGATGGCTAAAATTCTGTCTGATATCATAGTCTACCGTGGAATGAACTAATATGCAAGAGCCTCCATACCCATTGGTCCAGTTTATAACCTGTAAGTTTATTTAGGAGACTGATATTTTCAGATTTTAGCCAATGTTCATTAAGGCATATTACTTTCACAGATTGTTTCACACTTTCTAGCAAAATTTCTATATCATAAAGCTTCCTGATCATTCCTTCAGACAGACCTCTTATGTTCAAGTGCATAACGAAATTACTACTGCATATATTATTAGGTAGAGGGTCTTTAAAACTAATTTGACTATAAAGTAACGGAACGTCCACCTGAGTGTTGACTACTTGTTCTGGATTCGTTGTATTGGGCCAAATTTGGATAGAACTGGCCCCCTTCATCAGTTTCCCTGTGTGTGATCATCTGGATGATGAGTAGGTACAGTTTTCTTTAAAGTTCAATTGGAAAGCGTTTCACAGCTTAATTAATTATGTGATATGCATGAGCATCTCAATTGATGCGCATTACTGACAACTGAAACATGAGGACTTTATGTCTTTTGTCCCACAAATATTATAAAAGTTGTTAATGATTTGCGAATTTCAGTCACATTGATCATCTTGGTGCTGTATCTTCCCACATATATTAATTACAAATCATACAATGGAAAATTCAGGATGGGATGTAAAAATATTATAAAAAGGATAGTTGCTACTCACCATATAACAGAAATGCTGAGTCGCAGATTAGCACAACGAAAAAACTGTCAGAAAGCAAGTTTTTGGATAACACGGCCTTCGTCAAAAGCAGACAAAACACACACACATATACACACACAACTTGCACACACATGACCACAATCTCTGGCAGCTGTGCCATGAGAACTTGTACCTCATCCTACAAACCCCTCCCCACCCCCACTCCTTCTTCCCTCTATTCCAGTTCACACCTACAATTTCACCTAATCTAGTCACATTTGCTGTCCCCCTTCTTCACAATCATTCACCCACAGACCTGCAACCCACATTACAATCTTTTTATTTATTTATTTATTTATTTGCTCTCATTTTGCCTTCATGCCAATTTCAGTTTGTTTTCGCCTTTCACTACTGGTCTATGCCCCCAATTTCATCTTGTTTTCGCTTACTTCATCCATTTCATACTTGCTGTGACTTTCTCACCTGTTTGGGTCCTTTTTCAGAGAAAATTCTACATTATTTACATATTTTTATGCATGTTTATCCCCACCATGGGCCCTTGCTCCTTCCATCTGTGCCAATACAGTAAAGTTTCCTTACCCATAACTAGAAGCCAGTCTCACATACTGTTCATGTGTTATTTCTTGGCTCATGGGATCCTGCCAAATGGCCTTGCCTTTAAATTACCCCTCTCCAGCTGCCATCCTTCCTTTCACAATGATCTGCATCTGTTCATATTCCGACAGTCCTTAACCCTCACCAACATAGTCCTGCAAACCATATCAATCAATCCCAAACCTCCTTGCAATACCTTCTCTCCATCTGCAAAATTCTTCTGCTATGCAGTCCGCCTCCATAGCATAGTGGTAAACCTACTACATTTACCCCATCCTCTAAACTCCATACAGAATCCAGAACTTAAACAGACCCAAAACACAGTGATGAACATTTCCTCTAAAGACTCAGCATCACAGAAGTTTCAGTCCTTTCAAAATGCCTCACCTTTGGCCCCACTCCAAAATTCAATCATGCAGGACTTTTAAGATTTTCTCTCCTTCTTCTGGTCCCTACAGTGGAAACACTTTTTTCACCACCAACCCTATCAATCAGACTCAACTAAACACCGTGTTGAACCCTGCCTGACTCAATTCACTCCACCATGCAACCATGATCCACCCTCACTGCTCCAAAATCACACCCTGTTAACTTCCCAGAATTTTTTAAGCTCAAACCTTGCCTCAGCATCATTCCCCAAATGCCTCAACATGCAAACTGACCTTACATCCACAGAAAGAATTGCAATCCACCACTTAAAATGGATCCCAACCTTGTAATCACACCTGCTGACAAAGGCTCCACTACTGTTGTTTTGAACCACAACGATTACCTGGCAGAAGGACCCTGCCAGCTGTCAGATCCATCCACCTACAAACCCTGCCACAGTAACCCTATTCCAGAAATCCAGCAGGCTCTCCAGTCTTTCCTCATATCCTTAGGCCCATCCTAGAAACTCTCTCCGGAGTCCATCTCTCTCCTCACCCCTACCACTCCTCCCACACCTGTCTTCTACATGCTTTCCTAAAGTCCATAAACCCAACCACCCAGGAAGCCCCATTGGCTACATCAGAACCCCCATCCTTATCAAATCCACTAACCACCACCAATACCTCCACTTCGACAGCTCCCACCCATTCTATACCAAGAAGTCCCTTCTGTACAGCTGAGCCACTCATGACAGTCACATCTGTTGTAATTACTGGCCCTCTCAAAATGTACTGATAGTCTCACTGAGGCCTTCACAGACCGTAATTATCCTTCCAACCTTGTATAAAAACAGATCTTCTGTGCCTTCTCTCCAGTAACCCATCACAGTCCCACAGTCCAGCCATAGAGAAACATTCCCCTTGTGACTCAGTACCATCCAGGACTGGAGCAAATGAATCACATTCTCTGTCAGAGTTTCTACTATCTTTCATCATGCCTGAAATGAGGAATGTCCTACCCACTGTCCTCTCCACCTCTCCCACAATGATATTCCACTGCCCACTGAACTTACACAATATCCTCGTCCATCCCTCCACAACCACTGTTCCCAACCCCTTGCCTCATGGCTCATTTTCTTGTAATAGACCTAGAGGTAAGACCTGTCCCTTACATCCTCCCACCACCACCTACTCCAATCTTGTCACAAGCATCACCTATCCCATCAAAGGCAGTGCTACCTGTTAAACTAGTCACATGATCTACAAGCTAAGCTACAACCACTGTGCTGCATTCTACATGGGCATGACAACCAACAAGCTGTCTGTCCACATGAATGGCCACCAAAAAACTGTGGCCAAGTAACAGCTGGGCGACTCCATAGCTGAGCACTCCGCCTAACATGATGTTCTTCATTTCAGTGACGGGTTCATAGCCTGTGCCTTCTAGATGGTTCCCACCACACGAGCTTTTCCGAATTGTGCAGATGGGAACTCTGCGTGCAATATATTCTACATTCCCATAAACTTCCTGGCTTCAACCTTTGTTAGTCATTGTCCTTACTCTTAAAGCCTAGCCTGTTCCCATTCCAGCACTACACGCCTTATATATTCCTCCAATGCACACTCAGTGTTTTTACTTCTCTCCTTTTCCACTACTCCCCACCCCCGCTCCCTCCCTTCTGTCTAACATCCCGACTGCACCTACTTGCCCTATCCTCTCTCCACTTTGTCACTGTATGCTCCCACAAGCAACATTTTATCATCTCCCATCCCTATTCTACTGTCCCCTCCCCCCTCCCTGCCCCTGACTCACAGTGTGGCTTCAGCTGCTAGAAACTGTGATCATGTGTGTGTGAGTTGCATTTGCACATATGTGTGTGTGTGTGTGTGTGTGTGTGTGTGTGTGTGTGTGTGTGTGTGTGTGTGTGTGTTGTCTACTTTCAATGAAGGTCTTGTTGGCCAAAAGCTCACTTTCTGACAGTCTTTTTATTATGCCTACCTGTGACTCAATATCTCTGCTATATGGTGAATAGCAACTATCCTTTTCATGATATAATTACAAATCATATTTGCATACAAGCTCAGTTGTGTTGATCTCCTCTTTAATCTGACATATTGTCCTCCTCTGTGTCTGTCCTCATTTGTGTTGTAGGTGTGCACATGCAAAAAATGTAATACACGCCACTGTGCGTGGTAATGATACATCTGAAGTAACGTCTGCTAGTTTGAATCTGACGTAGCACATGTGTGTGGCTGCCGCCTCTCGTGTGCATGACACTGGAAACTACTCTGTGCCGCATGCCCTCCCAGCCTTGGCTAGACACACACTTGCCCAGAGTTCGTATTGTAAAGTGCATGGAAATCAAATGCCACTCATGACCAAAACTAATTGACCATACTCAGATTTAGTACATAATGTCACATCCACTAACCTGTTCCCCCGTCTCATCTTAACTTTTTTGTTCTCTCTTCTGTCCACACTGCTGCTCGCTCGACCGAATCGTGTACTTCCTTCTCCCACCACTCTTCCTGCCCCCCCCCCCCCCCCCACACACACACACGAGCATCCTCTCCCTCTCCGCTCCCTCTCTCCACTCTTTTACATCCTTTTCCCCTCTCTATCCCCACCCTTTCTCCTTCATCATCTTCACCTTTCCCTCCTTTATCCCCCTCAGTCCTCCTCTCCCTCTTCCTACATCTCTTTTTGTTGTACCCTGCGTACTCTTTTCATCTTGTTTTGCAGCTTTGAAGTCATCTGTCCAGAGACCTGCACCTTTTCTACTACCCCTTCCTTGCATCCTTCCCTACCCCTTCTCCACATTCATCATATCAGGCAACTGCTTCCAATAATCGAGTATCAATAATTAGTCTCGCCATGAGCATGGGAGTGTGGATTTGGATGTCTGTGTTGTTGTGTGTGTTGGTGTATGTACTATAGCTAGAAAAAGAGCTAGTGTTCGAACGCTAGTGTGAATCCTAGTGTTTGAAAGCTAGTGTGAATCATATTTTCCTTATGTGTTACTGTGCAACACACATTAATACATTGCTCTGCTATGAGTGAGTGGTTGCCCTTCCTTATTTCATGTATTGCTTTATCCTGGAATTTCGATTATTGTTATATATTTTGGAGGTTAATTTTGATTAAAAAATCAGATATAATTAACCCTTATTATTTAAAAGTGTCATGCACTGAGAAGCAGTGGTTGAAAACCAAAAACTGTCATTTTAAGGAGGAGGAAAGGTGTGTGGGGCAGGAAGTGGTGGGAGAGTATTGTGTATGAGGAGAGAAGGAGACAGGTGACTATCAGCAGCAGCAACATTCATTCATTCAGTTACCACACACTGTGTTTCATAAATCCCAACATGAAGGAGAGCCTTCAGGCATGTGGAAATAGTCAATTTATACACAGACAGGTAGAAGCAGCCACTGCTGGCTGTTTGTTTAAAGTATACAAACTATAGCTAGTGTTACTCTACTCATACTGATAATTATGGTAATCACTTCTAAATTATTTTATATATTTTTATGGGTATTAGGTAAAAAACACCTACTTGAATAAAAGAAGCCAGTGCTCTCCCTCTCCACTTCTCAGATACTGTTTTTTATGTCTTACTTCAAACAAACCATTTATGTAATGCAACACAGATGACTATTAGCTGTTTACAGTAGGCAAGATCAGGATCTGCTTAACAGAAACGTGTAGACTTATGTGTAATTAATATAAGTCAGGATTGAGGAAGCCTGGAGTGAAAAATTGCAAGAGAGGAAAGGAGGATGGCATGGGAGTTTGAACAAGATGAGGGAGTGAGAGGAGGATAATCAAGGATGCATAATAACAAAGATTTAGGCCAGCTGATTGAGAAAATAAGAGCTGTGAAGGAGGGGTGAGTCTTTGTTGCCATGGGAGGTTGATTCAAATGGCAGAAACTACCTAAACACAAAAGAAAGACAGCTGTCAGCAGACCTGGTAGCTGGAACATGAGGACCTACTTTTGACTGGATAGGTGTCTGAGAACTTTTTAGTCTAATTATGGAGATCACCCAAAGAGTATCTCAAGGTTCAATATTAGCAGGTGATACAAATATCCAGTTTAGTAATAAAACTTATTTTGAATTCCAAGAGATCAAAATTGAACAAAGACAGGTTTGAATAATGGCTCTGTCAAAATGGTCTAATAATAAGCACAAAAAGCACCATCCTGTACTTTGATTTCAGAGCTAAGAGAATTTATCCTAATGGCTAAATTCATTAACAAGTATATTCCCCACATTACAAACCAGATTCCTAGACTTGTGGATTCAAGACTAATGCCAGTGGAAATCACAAATCAGCAGAACTAACAGTAAGTTAAATCAGGTGTGTTTGTTCTGTGCTTTCCTATGCATCATGCAGGTGAAAGAGATTCTTCACTCTACATACTATGTTAACTTCCACAGTATAATGCAATACGATAACTAATTCTCAGTAAACTTTTGATACACTTTATTTTCCCTACCTTATTTACAAGGAGAACATAGCAAGTTTCATAACCCAACATTTGCAGAAACTTCACACAATAAAAGAGGGGTCAAAATACGTGAACCTGTGTCTCAATTTATCCGTAGATATTTGACTGTTTCTGATGAAACCACAGTCAAAATTTTAAATATATGTAGGTGCCTTTTAGCAGGCAATAATTTCATCAAAACTGGTGGTTAGTGTTGCAATTATATAATATATATGGCTATGGTATTTTACGAGGTTATCATCTTTTTTAATTTTCATATTTGTACATTTTATTCTTGTATCAATTCTTGTACTTATTTCTTATATTTTATTCTTATGTTTATTATTCAGGAAGATTTTGTGCATTCTCTGGATGGTACCAATTGTTGAAATGTTTGAAACGTAGATATTCCAAACACCATGAGCATTGTGTGAAGCCAGGTTTGTCACAGCGATGTTTCTTCATCTGAATCTCACTCAGGAAAAGAAACATCATTGAGTGCTGAAGATTTCACACAATGGCAATAATTTGGTGACAAACCATGTGTAATGAATCTTTCCCAAAAATTGACACTTGCAATTCATTGCGAATCAAGAAATACTAAAGGAATTTTTAATTTTCTCATTCATTTGTTTTTCAAATTCACTCAACAGACAGACAGACAATTAGTCAAAAAATAAGGACAATGTTATTTCATCATACACTGGAAAACATTCAAACAGTATTCTTCCATGTCCATAGATAGATAAATAAAAAACAAAAGTAAAAACAACAATAATCATGTTTTGAACATGGGTCGCAAAAGAGCAAAGCTGCAATGCCAGCCACAGTGTCACCACTTCAGCTGAACTTATTACTGGCTAAAAGGCACATAACTAAACCTGAAAAATTCAACCATCGTTTTCTCAAAAACAGTTGAGTATCTACGAATAAGCCAAGACATGTGTTTGCTTATTTTGATCCCTCTTCCACTGAGTAAAGTTTCTGGGAAATTCTCATCAGAATAGGAACTTAGGATAATGCACACTGGTAAGACAGCAGCCATCTGCAGGTTGTTTCCACCCAGGTATTCAAATATAAAAGGGGAACATTGTCTCTCTATAGAAGACTCCACCTGAACAGGCTGTGAAGGCCCAATGGTACCGACTGGCCGCCGTGTCATCCTCAGCCCACAGGCGTCACCGGATGCCAATATGGAGGGGCATTTAGTCAGCACACCGCTCTCCCGACCGTAGGTCAGTTTCCGAGACCAGCTCTATAGAAGACATGAAAAAAAAATGTACATTGAAAGATTGTTACTGATTGCTACTTATAGAAAATGTTCCAGAGAAATTATGAAACATAGGGCTATGGATAGAGAGATGCTGAATGAAATGCATCTGGCTGTCAAGAGAGCAATGTGTGATGCCTTCAATGACTAATGTAGCAGAATATCATCAAAAGATCTTTCACAGAACCCAAGAAAATTGTGGTCGTATGTAAAGGCTGTTAGTGGCACCAAAACTAGTGAATGAGATAGGAACTGAAATTGAGGGTAACAAAGCAAAAGCTATTTTCAAATGTTCCTTTACAAAGGAAAACCAAGGAGACTTTCCTAAATTTAATCACGTGAAAAGACGAGTGAAATAAGTATTAGTTTCAGTGGTGTTGAGAAACATCTGAAAATTTTAAAACTGAACAGAGCTCCATGGACCGATTGAACGTCCCTCAGATTCTATACTGAACTCATGACTGAGTTAGCCCCTCTTCTAACTATGATCTATCATAGATCCTCGAACCAAAAACCATGCCCACTTCTTGGAAAAAGGCACAGGTCACATTCGTCTAGAAGAAGGGTAGTAGAAGTGATGCACAAAACTACTGTCCAATATTCTTGACATCGATTTGTTGCAGAATCTTAGAGCATATTCTGATCTCAGACATAATGTGGTATCTTGAACAGGCTGACCTCCTCAACTACAACCAGCATGGATTCCAAAAACACTGATCATGTGAAACCCAACTTGCACTTTTCTCACAGGACATACTGAAAGCTTTGGATCAAGGCAGTCAGGTAGATGCAGTATCTGTTGATTTCTGAAAAGCATTTGACTCAGTACCACACCTACCTTATTGTCACAGGTACGATTATATGTGGGTATCAAGTGAAATTTGTGGCTGTATTGAGGACTTTTTGGTAGGAAGGACACAGCATGTTGTCTTGGGTGGGGAGTCATTGTCAGATGTAGAAGTAACTTCGGGTGTACCCCAGGAGAGTGAGTTGGGACCCTTGCTGTTCATGCTGTATATTAGTGGCTTTGCAGACAATGTTTAGTAACATCAGGCTTTTTGCACATGTGTGGTTATCTATAATGAAGAACTATCTGAAAGAAGCTGCATCAATATTCACTCAGATCTTGATAAGATTTCAAAATGGTGCAAAGACTGGCAACTTTAAATGGTCAGAAAAGTAATTGGAATCATCCAACTCATACAAATATCAGTATTAACACTTTTTAGGGATGTGAAATTGAGTGATAATGTAGGCTCAGTTGTGGGTAAAACAGGTGGTAGACTTCAATTTATTGGTAGAACACTGGGGAAGTGCAATCAGTCTACAAAGGAGATTGCTTACAAATCACTCATATTGCCCAAGTGTGTGGGATCCGTATCCGTACCAATAGGACTAACAGGAAGTATTGAACATATACAGAGAAGGGCAGCATAAATGGCCACAGATTTGTTTGACCTGTGGGAGAGTGCCACAGAGATACTGAAGGAACTGAACTGGAAGACTCTTAAAGATAGAAGTAAACTATCCCGAGAAAGTATTCTAACAATGTTCCATGAATTGGCTTTAAATGATGACTCTAGGAACATACTACAACCCCTACATATTGCTCACATAGGTGCCATGAGGATAAGATTAGAATAATTGCGGCACACACAAAGACATTCAAACAATCATTCTTCCTGTGCTCCATATGTGAGTAGAATGGGAAGAAACCCTAAAAGCTGGTACTATGGGATGTACCCGCTGCCATGCACCTCATGCTAGTTTGCAGAGTATAGATGTAGATGTAGAGATAGATACGCCCTTTTTTCACACTAGATTCAAGAATGTATTCATTACATTGATGACGAAGTGGAGAGTTGAAAGTATATTTAGCTTGTTACACTCTCAGGAAGGTACATTTGGATCATTAGTTTTGTCTACAGTTTTCTGTGCTTTTAATCTTTAACTTGGGAATCAGCTCAAGAGATTGACAATTTATTTACATGGACAAGACTGTCATACCAGAAAACAGTAAGGATGATGCATTTCATTGGCAGAGTTTACCAATGAAAAATGCTGCAGAATACATCTCGGAAATTAATTTTGTAAAACACGAAAAATGTTGAGTTTCTTGAAACTACCACACGTTGTGGATTAATTTGACCTTATTCTAAGATAAAAAGCCATTCAGAATTTTCCAGAACCAAAAACTATTGTAGCAATATAAAGTTTCACAGGACTAACAGGATATTTTAGTTAGTTAACTTCACCTTACTCTGCCATGAGACACTAGCATATCATGCACAGGACTATTACCAGCCTTACTGACTCATGCAAATACCCATGGTTTTGATGTTGTATCCTGAGTGAAAGAATATTGAGAATAAAGGACTGATAGAATTCAGGCAGTCACTTCAGGCAAAAGAATGCCCACATACTGCTGTGCCTGCACATTACCACACAGGATTTGGTTACATTGCTATATATGGATCTTAAAAATCCAGCTACTACTGCTACTAGTACTACTATTCGTTTAGATACAATAAACTGCAGAATTATTGGCCCTGAGTCTAGGTCAGAGAAGTTGGAAGAAGAATTAAATTAGATTAAATGCGATACAGCAGAGTTATCAAAAAAGTGGAAGCTGTTTCTTCTTCAACTCTTTTCTCACTGCTGGTACAAATGTTTCATGGAACAACCGAGAGAATATTTGTCTGTCCATCCACGCTTTCTTCTGAGCAGAATGATGCACTGGTAGAGTATTTATGTCAGTGTGCGAAAAACAATGTGGATGTTGGGATTTTCCAATCACCATAAGCAGTAGTTTATGACTCCCATCTGCATTACAACATGCCACTAATGTTATGCGCTGTTTCTGTGGCTTGTAACCACGAGCTTTGTTCTCATTCTTGCCAGCTAGTGTTTTTGAAGGAAGCATCTTGTAAAATAGTCCTGTTTCATCAGCATTATACAAGTCATCAGCAGTTAAATCTTCTTCCTCTATTATCTTCCATATCTTGCTTACAAACACATCAGCATCCTTATCGTTAGATAAGTGACTTTCCCCGGTGAATGTCACAAGCCAAATGCCATGTCGTTTTTCCCAGTTTGATAGCCAACTTTCACTTGCTGCAAACAGGTTACTACCGCCAAGTTGTTTGTTAAATACAGCTGCTTTTTCCTTTATAATCAGGCCACTGACTGGAATTGCTTTACTGTAATGTTCTATGAACCATCTATAAACAGCTACGTCTAGCTCTTTATTCTCACTCTTTCACATAATCTTCAGTTTTCCCAACTCACTATCCATTTGTCTCGAGTACCGTCGAATAACATCTTTCTTTTTGATGTCATAAATAGTTGCTCGTACAACACTGAACTCAGCAGCAATGCCTTTTTACGAAGAACCTCGATTTAACTTATCTAAAATTTCGAGTTTCTGCTTGAGGTCTAGCGTAACATGTTTCCTTTTAGAAGACATGATTCCGAACTGTAAAGAAAGCTACAATTTCACATACAGTATATAAAGCATTGTTTAACTGAGCACTGTTGCACACGATAGTTCATTCTGCATGTGTTTTTGGATGTGCGCAGGATTACTGAGATGCCGGACTACTGAGGGCTGGATTAGAGAGGGTCTAGTGTATATCCTATGTTTCCATAACCCTCCTGCCCTCAACCTTCGTTAGTCATTGTCCTCGCCCATCCGGCCCCTTCCCTGTTCCCATTCCAGCACTACACAGCCCTCATCCCACTATCGCACCCAGTCTTTCTACTTCTCTTCTTTTCTGCTAAACTCCCTCCCCCCCTCCCCTGCCTGCCATCTAATCTCCCAACTGCACCTAGCTGCCCTACCATCTCTCCACCTCGTCTTTGCGCACTCCCCATCAGCACTTCACTGTCCCCCCACCCCCCTGCTATCCCTTCCCTCCCCGCACAGCCTCTTTCTTAGCCCCACCGCCACTTATCCTGTTGCTCGCCGATTGTGGTCATGTATGTGTGAGTTGCATTTGTGTGTGTGTGTGTGTGTGTGTGTGTGTTTTGTCTACTTTTGAAGAAGGTGTAGTTGGCTGAAATCTCACTTTCTGACAGTCTGTTTTATCTATCTGTGACTCAGCATCTCCGCTGTATGGTGAGTAGCAGCTTTCCTTTTCATAATATTGTTTTATTTTATTTGCATTAATTAATTTCCTCAGCTAACTGAGCTCAGATTATGCATCAGAGGCATGAAAAGGTCGAGAGCCAACAAGAGTAACTTTACAGCACATTCTCTCCAGAAAGGGTTACATGACATTGGGAAGCTCTAGATGCATGGGTGAGGTAATACTGCTGTCCGTTCCTCAATTTAAAATGTAGACAAGTTGTGAGGGCATCCCTTCCCTGCAAGAATGGAGCCGTCCTTTTTTCTTGTTGGGGAGATACGCAAAGTAAGGCCAACCTTTTTAGATCTGACAAGCACTTCTTCTTTAACTGGAGAGCTGATGTGAGACAAGGTGCAGGAATTAACTTTATACAAGTTCCATAGTAACTGACACAGAAATATTTAGTAAAAATAATAGATTCTCAACACTGAACCACTAGGTTATGATGGGAGGAGTTGAGATCAAGAAGCCGATGGAAGTCTGTGTGAGTACTTGACAAAAACGACGACAATGGTGAAAAGATATTGTTAAGTTAATCACAAAAAGAACAACAGAGAAGCCACAAGAATCTTCTTCATGCTGCATTACACTGACTACAGCATCATTGGTGGTGTTTCATCTCAGCAGCACCTATAATGCCATTCCTCGATGTTAGCAATGGCGATGCAGATCTGAAACTTCCCTTGCATCTCGCATAACTCTCTGACATGCTAGTGTCTTTTGTTTGCATCTTCTTGACAGTAACTGAAATTGCTAAGGGCCACTGGTTTGCAAGAAATAAAATAAAATGCCGTAACAGTAGACAAAATTTTGCACGTTGTAAAATTATGTGCAAGTCCCATGCAGCAGAACTAAAAGTTGGCTCTCTTAGATTTGGTGCCAGTCACAATTGTAACTGAGAAAGTTTTTCATGCTTTGTACCATTTTAAGAATCCACAGTGCTTCAAAGTACATAGTTTCCTGTCAAAAATTTGTTTTGTTCATCACTGCCTCATCATTTGGAACTGTTCCCTAACAAAGGGAACTGTTTTTCTCTGCTTGTGCTTTGGTACAATGTCTATATGGATACGTCTCCAAGAGTTTCTGAGAAGATATGACGAAAATTTGCTAATAGAAATAACTGGGGATGACAAAAATACTAACAAAAGAAAACATGTGCTTACATTGGGTAGCCATCTTATTTCATTAGTTGATGTGGTAGATGCCTAGTTACTAACAAAGGAAGAAAACCTCACAAGCATTATAAGATTTCCTTAAATTTGCAAGAAATGAATCAGAATGATGAACTGTTCGAGGCCGTTAGTGTAATGAGATGAGGGTGTTCCAACTTGAAAATGCTCATGGAGAGTAGAGGGGCAGGATGGAGGGGAAAGCAGAGAAAGAGAGAGAGAGCATCATATTTGGAACACAGACAGAAACTATCCTGAGAAAATCTACTGACGAAATTTCAAGGAACAGCTTTAAAAGGTGACTGTAGGAGTATACTACACATCGCTCCCAGAGGGATCACGAGGATAAGATTACATTAATTACAGCACGCACAGAGGCATTTAAACAATCATCTTCCTCACACTCCATATGTGACATTCCTTCTGCAATGCACTTCACAGTGGTTTGCAGATTATAGCTGTAGCTATAGATGTGGACTTATCGTTGTGGGGATCCTTCTAATTCTGAAATTGATAGTGTGTAAATATCAATAAATGAGCCTACTACTGAGTGGAAACAGAAAATGTAAGAGGGGGATAAAAAATTCTTTTTTCCTCAATGAAATCCATATTAGATGAAGTCCTTAGTGTTTTCATCGCCACATAAGTTAGAAAAAAACTTGTTTCTCAGACACCACTTAATACTTTAAGAATATGTTTTTTAGTAAAGTTTCACATATTCTGCTTAATAACTGTAATTATAAAAAAAATATTTAGGCCTAATATGTACGTACATCTCAGAAAAGTGGCAAATAAAACTAAACCAGAAACTTAAAGGGTTTCAAGAAACATGAAATTTTAAAAATGTATATAGTCATATCACTTTATTCATGCTGCATACCTATATCCAAGTAATTTCAGACTTTAAACCCAGGTGCCTATTTTATTTCAAGAACAAAATATGTTTGTGAAAAAATCTAATTCTGCTTTTGAAAGTTGCTGTATCTTATTACCAGTAAGAAAATGTGTCGTCATAATGATAAAAAACATAAAGTAAAGTTGGGGCTATTAACGAACCATGCCATGTGAGAAGTCGTTTCAAAACGGTTAACATATGGGTACTTCACTGAAGACTGTGGACAGTGTAGGTTCTACATGGCAATTTTTTCCCCATGCATCCTCTGCTTTTCTTTCAGACCTCCTGCTAATAATTGCTGCTGGGCTTACAGACACCTAGAATAAATCTACCAAACTAGTCCATGTAAAGTACAGGTATGCATTTTTTATAAAAAATCAAACTATGCATGCCACTGACAACTAGTGTACACTGAGGAACCGGGAAACTGGTATTGAAATTCTTTCGGGTTACACAGCTGTATAAAATCGTTAAAAACTACTAAGTAAATTTTACGTTTAATACATATATAAAGCTGCCGTTATCCTTAGCAATTATCATCATCTAAAACTTTGCTTCTAGCGTGTGGCGTATGTGCATATGCTGCACTGTATTTGACAGCTACATAATGTTTTATTTTTGTGTGTAGTAGCTCTGGTTTTTTTTTTTTTTTTTTTTTTTAATAATTTCATTCTTAGCAGTTTAAATGAATGTTAGGGGTTTGTTCTACATATTTAATTATTTATTTGCGCTTACGTATTTGATATCTTCATATAACTTTTGTCATTTGTAAATGGTACTGACATTCTTGGTTTCTTTAAATGCGAGCAATATTAGTGATTCGTTCTTGTCGCATGTATTCATCCTACACTCGTACTTATTAAGGAGCCGCGTTCCCACAAGCAACAAAGTATCGCCACCGAGCGAGGTGGCACAGTGGTTAGACACTGGACTCGCATTCGGGAGGACGACGGTTCAATCCCGCGTCTGGCCATCCTGATTTAGGTTTTCCGTGATTTCCCTAAATCAATCCAGGCAAATGCCGGGATGGTTCCTCTGAAAGGGCACGGCCGACTTCCTTCCCCATCCTTCCCTAATCTGATGAGACCGATGACCACGCTGTCTGGTCTCCTTCCAGTTAGACACTGGACTCGCATTCGGGAGGACGACGGTTCAATCCCGCGTCTGGCCATCCTGATTTAGGTTTTCCGTGATATCCCTAAATCACTCCAGGCAAATGCCGGGATGGTTCCTCTGAAAGGGCACGGCCGACTTCCTTCCCCAATCTGATGAGACCGATGACCACGCTGTCTGGTCTCCTTCCCCAAACAACCAAACCAAAGTATCGCCACAGCATGAGACACGGCAGCAGCACCGTATGCTCTATTCTGCTATTTCCACAACTCAAGTCAAAATGTTCGTTTGAAGGGCTCACAATTCTAAAAACAAAATCATCGTTTGAGCACGTGCCAGCGGGCTCACGGGCATGTGCAGAGCTTAAGTCGCATATGATCGCCACTTCCTCCCGCTTCTAGCTACTTCATGTGTTGCTGCTGCAGCAAGCAGCCAGATGCCAATTGGAAATTTTGTTTATGGCGCGCCCTAACTGACAGAGTCGCGCATGCGCAGAACAGTCTGAATTGTCATTGGGGATAGTCACCACGTGACCCGCATATTTAAAACATACAGAAGACTGAAATATGTTATTAGTTTCAGATTTCTGATTTTATTTTATTTTCACTTTATTGGCAATCAAGGATTAATCGTCTTATAGAACAATTAGGTTATAACACAATAAACACTATAACATAATGAAGAACCAAAATGAGATAATAGAATACTGGTACTCCAAGAAAAATGGCAACCCGAAAACCATACAGAAAAGATTAATACCAGATAGGGGTCTGCTTCCGTGTGAATCTGGACTTACGAATGTGCACTTTAAGCAAAAATATGCATATTAGTATGATTTACGAAATTCCAGTGCCTCTGGAGTAACATAAATGGTCACTTGCAGATGACTGCGGTATGCAGGCAATAATTGAATGAGATGTTTTGTTTCAGGACATATTGACAGGATTACCAGAATGTTACAAACAGCCCTCCTTGAAACATAATCTTTATCGGTCAAAAGACATGTTTTAACACTTGTCTGGTACCTCCATTAGCCTGACGGTATTTTATAATTTGTGTTGTTTACATCTTAAGTCTGTAAATTGCCAACTACCAGCACATGGTATTTTACCACTGTAACTCACACGTGGCTTTACATTTAATCCTGAAGGAGAATATAAACTGCCAAGTGTACGTTTTGACAACAGTCATGAGAAATTTAAGAAATTTATTATCGCTAGTTCAGGTTTGTAGAAACAACTGTTTTTTATATTTGAAAGACATTTTAATTCCTTCTTACTAGCTTTTTAGAGCGCTGAGGACGAAGACTTGGTTAGATATGCTACACAACAGTATCTGACGACGAATAAAAAAACAATCATGTTAGTGTCACCACATAGCAAAATATTAGGGTACTTTGAGTGGTAGAGTCTAGTTTTGAAATGAATATTATTCCAAGGACTGCTTTCTTATTCTGCATTCTTTATCTGTATAGGATATTATAAAACAACTACCCTAAGTACAACAACCCTTTATGTCCCTTCCGAACAACACGCAGGAGTACTGAACATGGTCACGTGATGTCCCAGTACTAGCAGGCTTTCCACGTCGTCGTTGCACCTGCGTCTCGCGGGCTCCGAGGAATCGCTTCATGACGTCATCAACAAGGCTGAAAGCGTGACAGCGCTGCCTGGTGACTAGACCTGTAAACAACTCTGTTGACGTAAGTGACGTCACACGTTGGCTACAGTGTTTATACCATGGTTTATACTTTATACAGACTTGCCTTCAGCTGTTGTTTTGGAATGTCAAATCAATCCAGATTGTTTGAATGAAGCTTCCGTTAACAGAATAATATGTAGAAAGAAGGTTTAAATGCGAATAATCTGTATTATGGTGACATGATAAATCCGCAGCGTAGTCAAGGTTACATATTAGAGCCGTACGTGATTGATTGAAACCAACTCATTACAAATTATTGGTCGAAAGGCAGAGTGATTTATTGCATAACACATATTACGCATTGCGGACAATGTGTCTAAATGTTTTTAACGCATTGACTGCTGCTTACTAATGTAGGCTAACTACCACTGAGACGTTTGCAGCACGAATTTGTCTTTGAACCCATACCAGCAGTAGCAAATGCGGAAAAACGAATCAAATATGGTAAAGGATGCGTAGTGGAACGCCCATTGCATTTTTCCAGTTTGTGTACGATATCTGTACGTAATATGCATCAAAACACGTCGGATGCTTGTTCATTTTCTAATATATGTTTTTTGGGGATGACCTAGTAGTTTTATTTTTTTTATTACGAGAAATACGTTAAATGTGGGAAAGTGCATTTAAATATGCCACAAACAAATATAAGGCAAAGACACACGTCTGTCTGTTACCACAACCTTTATTTCTTATTCGCTGTGTTCCACAACTGTCAACGAAATTATCGCTTTTCAACCTAATGTAGACCTCAGACTATGCTACAAATAAAGTTATTACTCCAGTCAAGGTTTCTAGGGAAAAGGGGGCGAAATTCAGTATAGTGCTCTTGCCCAGATATGTGCTCTTGCCCTGTGTGCGTTACCGATATGCTTAAATTTTGATCGTTGTTTTTCTGTAAACAAACAGCTATATGCCAATCACATCTTCCTGTATGTAGTTTCTCAAAAATCCAGTTTATGTGACCTTAAAATAAAAAGAGCTAAATGAGGGAATGTTAATAGATCGAAGCAATACTGACATCTCCAAATTGTAAGACTGCTATAGATGCAAGTCTCTGATTGTCAGAGTGTGTCAGTGGGACAAAACATTTGAAGTAAATCACGAAGCTTTAGGTTAGTTCAACTATTACATCTTAATGTAGTAGGCAGTCACAATTTTCTTCCGTATTTTTATGTATATACATACTACACAAGCAACCAAATGGTACCGTTCCACTCGCAAATAGAGAGAGGGAAGAAAGGCTGTCTATCATCCGAGCCCTGATTTCTCATGCCTTCTAAATTTTCTCTGTAGTGTTATACAAAATAATACTCGGACATAGTTTGAAACTACTGGTAAACTATCTAGCATCCAGCCTCTGAGTTGCTTCAATGTGTTGCTTAAATCTGACATGGATCTCAAACTTTGGAGCAGTACTCATGAATGTGTCACATAAGTGTACGATACGGGTGGTCTAAGTGATCTTCCCCTCATTTCCAGTCACAAAACATATTCATCTTCCCAGAGGAAGGAAGTAATGACCCTGAAAGCTAGAAATGGTTTTTTTATTCAAGTGCTGTTTCTCTAATACTTTGTACAAAGCATTTCAGAATTTTACAATGAGTACTGGCAGCCCTACATATAATGGTAACATTAAAACCCTGTTAATTTGAACCCTAGTGTTAACTATCATATGCATCCTTGAGTAAGAACATTACGTTTAATTACAATTATAGAAGGAGAGGCTACTAAAATAATTTTTTTACTTTGTATTTTATTAATATCTTAAGATTTTCAGTTTGCTGCCTGATGTCTTGCAGCAACCTCTTAAAGACTTTCAATCAGAATGTGAAATTCCATTTCCTTCCAGTATTTTGCAAGTTCATTTCACTGAACAGAGTAAAATTACCCCTATTATGGACAACAAATACTATTAGGGAGTAAAGATGTTGTCCCGGCGGGGTCAGGGATTTTCTCTGCCTCGTGATGGCTGGGTGTTGTGTGATGTCCTTAGGTTAGTTAGGTTTAAGTAGTTCTAAGTTCTAGGGGACTGATGACCTAAGATGTTAAGTCCCATAGTGCTCAGAGCCATTTGAACCATTTTTGAAGTAAAGATGTTGACATGTAAGTGAAAGACTCCGAAGGCCCTGAAGAGGCTTCTGTAAGAAGCTGCACTATCGATTTTACACAATAATTTTACTTACATGGATCAAAAGTTCTGTTAACTTGCCATATCAGATTTGAATAATATCGCAAGCTTTTCATAACAGCCCCCATCACCGTCACCAGTAATGGTACTGGTATGTAATGGTATGGTGTACTGTAGCAGCACATTAAAAGTGTTTCAATTGAATTGATTCTGCATTATCTCTCTTCCCCATGTCCTTGACATTAATGCTACCAAGTTATGTTCTTGTACGGTAATTAGTTTCCATGTTATTTTATTTATTTATCGTGTCAGAAGCAAACTAAAAAAAAACAATATTAGATACATTACTACATACATACATACATTATGGTTTATAAATTAAACTAGTCAAGAATGAAATAAATGATTAGACACAGATTGTGTTATCAAACATAAGGTAATTTTAATCTATACAGTGGATGCCCAAAAATTTGCAACATCCAGTGCACTTTGTGTAGCGTTTACGAGGTCCTCCATGGTGCACACAGTTGGAGGTAATGTGCATTGTAGTAGAAGTGTTGATGTCTGCACAGCAGCTCCGCAGTCACGCTGGAGAGAGTCCACCTGGAAGCCCCACCCCTCCAAATTACTCTTGGATCTTGTGACAGAAGAACGCAGGCGGTTGAGCGATTTACAAGTGGACCATTTCTCTGTGTGGCGTGGGGGAACTACTTCTTGTGGGATCAGCCACTCCTCCAGATGCTGGCATCTGACCTGCCATCTCTTCTCCCGGTGTTGATGTGGAGTGACAGCGAGTGGTTCTGTACTGTGAAGGAAGCTCTTTCTAGACACAAGTCTTTGCTGTGCCAGTTGGTGGCCATGTAGTGGGTGGGCTTCGGATGTTAATGCCTTCTTCATTTCACTCCGTGCTGCTATATCTCTTCGGATGACCGGGGGGGCTATGCCGGATAAGCAGTACAGTTTTTCCACAGGCGTGGCTCTTAGACAACCTGTAGTGATACGACATGTCTCATTCAGAGCAACATCAACTTTCTCTGTATGTGTAGATCTGCACCATACTGGGCAAGCGTACTCAGCTGCAGAGTAGCAGAGGGCTAATGCGGATGTGCGCACTGTGTCTGGCTGTGCTCCCCATGTTGTTCCAGTCAGCTTCCTAACCACATTGTTCCTGGCAGCCACTTTTTGCTTTGTTTTTAAGCAGTGTTCCTTATATGTAAGAGCACGGTCCAGAGTGACTCCGAGGTATTTTGGAGTCTTGCAGTGTTCTAAAGAGGTTCCTTCCCAATCTATGTGCAAGGTTCTACTAGCCTGTCTGTTTCGGAGGTGGAAAGCACAGGTCTGGGTCTTAGAAGGATTTGGTTTCAATTGATTGTCCCTGTAATAGGCAGTTAATTCTTTCGGGGCATCAGTTAGCTTCCGTTCCACCCTCTCAAAGCTGTGATTGCTCGGTCATCTGCATATGTGAAGCTTTGTGTTCCTTCTGGTAACGGCTGGTCATTAGTGTATATATTGAAGAGGGTGGGTGCCAGTACACTGCCCTGTGGCAACCCATTTTTCTGCTGCCTCCATCTGCTTCTTTGTCCTTGATATTCCACAAAATATCTTCAGTTCTGCAGAAGATTTCTAATTAGACAGGTTAGTTTATAGTCCTTGGTGAGGTTGTATAGCTTCACCAACAAGAGTCTGTGGTTGACAGTGTCGTAGGCGGCTGAAAGATCTATAAACACCGCTCCTGTTATCTGCCACCTTTGGAAGTCGTCCTCTATATGCTGTGTCAAATTCAACACCTGTGCTGTACAGCTCTTACCTTGTCTGAATCCTGCCTGTTGAGGGATCAGTAATGGTCCTATCACATCTGTAAGTCTTTGGAGGATCAACCTTTCCAATACCTTATACAGGTGGCATAGGAGGGAGATTGGCCTATAGCTTTTGGGGTCATTGTGGTCTTTCCCTGGTTTATGTATAGCTATAATTTTTGCTTTTCGCCAAGATTTTGGTATCTTGCCGCTCTTGATACAATTATTCATTAGCTCGAGTAACCAGCACTTTGCGCTTGGACCAAAGTTCTTGTCTGTTCACTTCTTATGTCATCTACCCCTGCTGCTTTTCCGACTTTGCACTTATTTAGAGCTGAGTCGAGCTCATTCAAACTGAATGGTCGAGACAGAGTGTTTCCCTCTTGTTCGGGCTCCCTTTCCAGGGTTCGTCTCCCGATTTTACTGGTATGATCATGTTTACCATTTTTCAAAAGCTGGTATGCTATCTGGTCTGCCTTCACATTTGTATGCGTATTGGGTTGGGAGGGATCATTGTTAAGGTGTTGTAACAATCTCCAGGCCTTTTGACTATTTCTACTCATTTCACATTCTGTCATCAGTTTAATCGACTGTTCTCTCTTCGCCTCAGAGATTGAGGAGAGAGTATTTTGCGCAGCCAGATAAGTCTCCTCGCTATAAGGGTTTTCTTCATATGGTCGATAGTATCCGTACAGCAGAGCAGCTGTTTCAGGTGTCACACCCTGCAGATACATTGTCCTACACCCTCTTGGAATTGATGCCCGGGAGATGTTTGACAGTTTGAACAAAGCCGTCATACTCTTCAGGAATAGGTCGCTCAGACTTAATCTCCTTGTCCAGCATCTTAGGAAATTTTTTCCAATCAGCTTTCTTGAAATTGTATCTCCGTTTGAAATTCACCTCCTGTGGCCTTATTGCTGGAAGAACTTGACACAGTAGTGGCCTGTGTGCGTCTTTGGTATGGGCGAGCACACTGATTTAGAGCAAAGCTGTGTGATGTCTTCACTCACAAAGAGGAGGTCAGGGTTAAATCCACGCTGCCACCTGCCACTGTTGAAGGAGGGGGGTAGCTTGCTGCCGTGTATAAGAGACAACTGGCAGGATTCAGCCCAGGAGAGGACTGCCTCCCCATTTTCGTCATCTTCAGAGTATCCCCACAAATGACTATGGCTGTTAAAGTCACCGATTACTACAGACGTCTTGTTGTTATGGAAGTTCCTGGGTGGTGTGAAGGAAAATACAGCCGAAGGGGGCTTATACACAGAGGTAGCCACGCAGTTACTCAGCTCCACTGAAATGACTTCGATGTTATTTTCAACGGTGCAGTGAGCACTGATTATCTGAAGCCCTGGTCTTACAAATATAGCACTTCCATACTGAGAGTGCGGTGTTTCTGCAGCTAGTTTCATGCCCGGTATTTTTGGTCGTCTCTGTCGCTCATCTCTATGTGTCTCTTGTATACACAGGACGTTGCATTTTTTGTCACGGCATAGGTTGGATAACAGATGTTCTTTGGCTGATGATATGCCTTCAATATTTATAGATATGATAGTTAAAGTTGGTTCTGATAAGGACTGTTTATTTCCATGTCATAACATGTTAAATATAGAAAGTTTAACTGTAACCAAGCAGTAGTTTTCTTTGGTGACAATATCAGTTCTAGTGCACAACTGAATTTAAAAATCTGTCTTCTGGGGTGAAAATCCGTTACTGCTGCTATCTTGTGCTGACAATGAGATGACTTTCATAGAAATACTGAGTTATTTCATTTGTAATACAGTTTCATAGTTTTTGTAGTTGCTCACGATCTTTACACTTGCATGCAATGGGTGTAGCATCAGCATACAGAACTATCCTTGAATTTGAGGAGCAGTATTTTGTCATTTACACAAATCAACAAAAGAAAGTATCCCAGTACAAAGTCCTAGGTACCCTGTATTACCTATCAGTAATGTTAGATCTGTGTGTGCCACTCGCCATCCTTATGAGTCAAAACTGATTTGTGTTAGATAAGGTTTTATTAAACTGTGAACAATTATCAGCATAATTACCAGCCGTTTTCCCCTAGTATTTACTATCTCTCTCTACAAGCAACTGATAGAGATTAGATTAGATTAGATTAGATTTACTTTCATTCCAATTGATCCGTAGTGAGAAGGTCCTCCAGGATGTGGAACATGTCAGAAAAACAACAATACATGACAAATATTTACATCTAAAACAAATAAGCTAATGTACCATTCCACAGGTCCCAAGTGGAATCATCGTCATTTTTTAATTAACACTAAGAGTCATTTTACAAATACTAATGCAATGAATTTAAAATAAATTTTTTTTTATTTATTTATAAGGTAATACAACTACTGTAAAATATATATATATATATATATATATATATATATATATATATATATATATATATATATATATATAGACACACACACACACACACACACACACACACACACAAAAAACTGAATTTCATTGGTTGTTAAGCTTTTTATGGCTGCTGGCAAGTTATTGAAAATGTGTGTTCCTGAATAATGCACACCTTTTTGTACAAGACTAAGTGACTTTAAATCCTTGTGAAGATTATTCTTATTTCAAGTATTGATTCCATGAATTGAGCTGTTGGTTTTAAAAAGTGATATATTTTTAATGACAAATTTCATTAAGGAATAAATATATTGGGAAGCAGTAGTTAGTATCTCTAGTTCCCTAAACAGGCTTCTGCAGCATGTTCTTGAGTTCACACCACATATAACTCTCACTGCACGTTTTTGTGCCCGGAAAACTTTAGCTTGGCTTGATGAATTACCCCAAAAAATAATCCCATATGACATTATGGAATGAAAGTAAGCATAGTATGCCAGCTTTTTCATTTTTATATCCCCTATGTCTGACAAAATTCGCATTGCAAACAGAGATTTGTTAAGACGCTTCAGCAGTTCTGTGGTGTGCTCCTCCCAGTTGAATTTATTATCAAGCTGTAATCCCAAGAATTTTACACTGTCCACTGTTTCTATCTTCTTGTCACCGTATGTTAGACATATACTCTTGGGACACCCCTGACAAGTTCTGAACTCCATGTAGTGTGTTTTTTCAAAGTTTAGTGACAAAGAATTGGCTAGGAACCAGTGATTAATGTCAACAAATATTTTATTGGCTGAGCTTTCTAAGAATACACTTGATTTGCTATTTATTGCAATGTTTGTATCATCGGAAAAGAAAACAAACTTGGCATCTGGTAATGTTACTGATGAAATTGATATACACAAGAAAAAGTAAGGGCCCCAAAATGGAACCTTGTGGGACCCCACATGTAATTAGTTCCCACTTGGATGATGCCTGATGTCTCTTTCCTAATAACACCCTTTGTTTCCTGCCAGAGATATAAGATTTGAACCATTTTGCAGCATTTCCTGTTATACTATAATACTCAAGTTTACTTAAAAGGGTATTGTGATTTACACAGTCAAATGCCTTTGACAGATCACAAAATGTACCAGTTGCCTGCAATTTTTTGTCTAATGAATTAAGCACATTTTCACTGTAAGTGTAGATAGCCTTCTCAATATCAGAACCTTTTAGAAATCCAAACTGTGACTTTGACAGTATGTTATTTGAGATAAGATGGTTATAAAGACGACTGTACATTACTTTTTCTAAAATTTTTGAGAATGCTGACAACAGTGAAATTGGACGGAAATTTGATGCTATTTCTTTATCTCCCTTCTTAAACAGTGGATTAACTTCAGCATATTTTAACCATTCAGGAAATATTCCATTCATAAACGACTGGTTACACAGATAGCTTAATATGTTACTTAGCTCAGAATCACATTCTTTAATTAACTTTGTTGATATTTCATCATACCCACTAGATGTTTTTGATTTTAAAGATTTTATGATGGACATTATTTCTGTTGGGGGGTAGTGAGGGTCAAATTCATATGATGGAAGTTACTTGAAATGTCTGGTCTAAGGTAATCCATAGCAGCATCTACCGAACCTGACAACCCTATCATTTCAGCAACAGTTATAAAATGTTTGTTAAAAAATTCTGCAACACTATACACATCTGTCACCAATGTATCATTTACTCTTAATGCTATTTGTTCCTCTTCATCTCTGGTTCTACCGGTCTCCTCCTTCACTATATCCCATATTGCCTTTATTTTGTTATCTGATATGACTATCTTTTCCTTGTACTATATTTGCTTTGACATCCATAGTACGGTCTTTAATATTTTGCGGTATTTCTTATAATGTGCTATAGCATCAACATTGGAAATGTTTCGGATTGACATATACAGTTTTCTTTTTGTTTTACAAGATACCCCTATTCCTCGAGTAATCCATGGCTTCTTTGTAGACTTTGCTCTAACCTTGGTAAGTTTTGGGGGAAAGCAGTGTTCGAATAAGGTAAGTACTTTATTAGCAAAAATGTTATATTTTTCATTCATGCCATGAGCACTGTAAACAGTGAATGTCTCTGAGGAGTGTCGTAAAATAATAAATTTTTGGCTTACTGATTAGCCTCTTGAGCTCAGATTTAACAGATTTTATATCCTGTTCAGTATTAACATTTAACAGAAGGAACTGCATGTCATGGTCTGAGAGGCCATTGACTATTGGTTTTGTAATATAATTTTGTTCATTGGACTTTTCTATAAAGATATTATCAATGGCTGTTTGTGAGCAAGTGGCTATCCTAGTGGGGAACTTTACAGTGGGAATTAAGTTGAATGATAGAGTTACTAACTCAAATAAGTTCTTATTGGGAGAGTCTTTAAGGAAATCTACATTGAAATCACCAGCAACCACTATTTCTTTGTTTTTGGTTGTTAAATGGGCCAGTACAGATTCAAGGTGGTTGACAAACAGATTAAAGTTACCTGCAGGTGCTCGATATACACTTAATATTATGAAGGATTTTTTGCGAAATTCTAATTCTGTTGCACATGCTTCCATATGCTGTTCTAGGCAAAATTTATGAATGTCTATGTTCTTAAATTTATGACAGTTCCTGATGAATGTGGCAACTCCTCCTTTCTCCATTTCTGATCTACAAAAGTGAGATGCTAACCTAAACCCTGTAACACTTAAAAGTGCTATACCAGTGGTCACATCATGTTCAGAGAGGCAGATTATGTCAGCTGGGTTTGAAGACTCTAATTCATCTATGCAGATAGTTAATTCATTAATTTTATTTCTCAGTCCTCGAATATTTTGATGCAATAAAGATAGCTGACATTTCTCATTGACTGAGTTAAAATTGGGTGGAGTTAAAATATCTGCTGACATTTGAAAATTCTTAACCAATGGCTGTTTACGCTGATGTAATAAGCTGGAATTATGTTTTTTGATTTCTTTCTCAAACTGAAGGTTTGTCTCAGTTCTAACCTTTCTTAAAATTTGCTTTCTTTCTGTCCTCCCTACCCTAAAAAAGGGTCTTTTCTGAATCCTATAACCACTGGTATTTTACCACTCATGACAGTGCCTCCCCCCTTAGCTGAAACAAATCTGTAATTTCAGATGGAGGTTTGTCTATATCTAAAATTATGTTTCCTTTCCCATCTACAGCTTATCGCAGAAAGTTGAGTAACACCTTCAACACGTAGGAATTACATCTTTGAGCACCAATTATTGCCACTTTTTGCAACATTACCATAGGGTTTGATATCCCTACTGAAAGATGAGCAGAAATTCTTTGTTAATGGGTGCATAATAAGATTCTTTTTTGGTATACCAATGCTCAGTAATAACTGAAACATCTGGTTTATTAAAACATGCTACTATGTCCAAATCATTGTGCTTATTTCATAGGCTCGTAAAGTTTTGGAGGATGATCTTGGTTTGCAGGTTGCATTGTATCCACATATTTATTTATTTATTTTTTGTAACCATAAATATCCCCATTAAGCAAATCAGATGTGCTTGTCAAACTGGGAAGAGGAAACAAAAATGCCACACATGTACAAAATAATAATAAAAGGAAAGATTCCAAAAAGAGTTCCTGACAGCAAAATGTAAAACTTCATTGTTTTTGGATATATTACTTCTTATATCCTTCATTCAAATACTTAAGAAGGCTGTTAGTTTAGTGTCTTCAAGGCATAATGCTGTTTCATTGAGCATCACAACAATCAAGTCTGAGATAGTAGTGTACTATGATACTACCTATGAAGAAATTGATGCACTGGATGTGAAGTGCACAGTTTAGTCTACCCAGCAGAAGATGGCCCTGCACTGTTCTATACCATCATGAATATAGCTATACATTAGTGATATATTCATCACTGACAGAAAATTGAATAATCACATTTTTGCTTCAAGTTTCTGAAATGGCAGTTGATGAGATCATATCTGAAGAGACAGCTATCAACCCACACTTTCAGCATGAGGTAGGACTAGCAATTACCAGAATTCTGAAATGTGGATCTTGTAAACCTAGAGTTGCTCTAAGAAAACAAGTAAGATGTGACACGTGTTCCAGATCAAAGATGAGAAAATAAAAGGTTGCTGTATTAGTTATAGCACACAAATATGCAGTGAATAAGAAGTGTGAAATGACTGTGTTCGCCGGCCGCGGTGGCCGAGCGGTTCTAGGCGCTACAGTCTGGAACCGCACGACCACCAAGGTCCTTGGGCATCCTTGGGCATGGATGTGTGTGATGTCCTTAGGTTAGTTAGGTTTACGTAGTTCTAAGTTCTAGGGGACTGATGACCTCAGAAGTTAAATCCCATAGTGCTCAGAGCCATTTGAACCAACCATTTTTTGGCTGTGTTCAAAGCTATGTAGACTTGTTTAATTCCTGGTTTAAGTAATTCACATTATTTCATTGCTGTTTCCTGCTGTCATCCATTAATATCTCAATGTCAATAACTACTTTGTTACTTTAAAACCTTCAACATGTTCACTGTGGCTGACACAAAGGTCAATAAGAGCTACTAACACCATGTTTTCAAGTGTCATCCACAGTGAACGTGCAAAACAAGAACATTTTTGCAATTTAATTGAAAGTCCTAATTCAGCTTCCTTTTTCAGGCATGTTTATTCTTAAATATTAAAACTGATGAGAGTTTCATTACTAGACCACTAATTTTGAAATCTGGATGACATCATCCCAACACCGTAACAAAATGTGCACCATACACAACAGGTTAAATGCAATCTCTCCTCTCCACAAATTTGCACCTCAGATGTGTTGTATGTCATATAATACTACAGTTAATTTTCCATATATCTGAGCAAAACCAGTTCTTGTGTGTCCAAGTTTATCTCATCTAGGCATTGCACCTTTCCCTTAACTTTAGTGTGCTTTACAATAAAATTTGTATGAAAAGTTTTCTGTGTAAATTACCTATTCTACATCTACACCTAATGCTTGTATAACCCAGTGTGCCATTCAGGTGGTTTACTTGTGTGTCAATATAAATGTAAGGTTTGGTATGAAAGGGTTTCTTGAAATATATTCCCACATAAATTTTTTAGTATCTATTCTCAGTTGCAAAATATATTACGCACTGTCAGTGCAATTCAATGCAAAAATTTTAAATCATGCTGGGGAATATACCAATAACACAGTTCCAGCACACCTCAGAAATTTGATTTTAGTTGCTTCAACCAATGAGAATTACTGACCAAGTCTTGCACTGCCCTGTTTTGTGTATTAACCCGTTGGCTGGTATGAATGTGCTGGTGGTCACAGCAGACTGCTCTGCTGGGGCCAGCAGTGATATGGTAACAACCAGGTATCAGCAATTTTACACTTTTATCTTACTGGGGAAAAATATTTACGTATATTTGATATTCCTTGCCATTTCCAGACTATTTTTGGGTGTGCAGTATTTTTATTTAAATGTCTTACAAAACCAAACGATTAAATGACTACAAAGTTATTCATGAATTCATTTTTAGATACATATTTAACTGTGTAAAGGATAATTCCTGAAACAGTAATTAGCATTCTAGCTGTTATTTTAGCCACAACTGTACAGATGCATATACTTCACATTCAAAGTTCCTAAATGCCTGCTTAACACATTGACTACCATGCTGCTCACAGCAGAGCAGGACACTTAATGCTGTATGCCTAACCTGATGGTGAAACATCCATTACTAGTCATGTCAGGGTCAAGAAATGCAGAAGATAATCTCTCAGGGAGTACTATAACCTAAAAACGTAAAATTATAACTAAAAAGGTCATTTCCAATTATGTGTACCAAGCAAATTATGCTTTCAGTCAGTGATTTCTTTTGCCATAAATGACTAGTGAACGCACATGCCAGAGGATGGTAAATATTCATACTTTGCCTCTGACAAGCAGCAAAGCCATTAGAAACAGCTATGCACATAGTCCAATTTATGTTGAAATTATCACCTGGGTATTTTAATTTGGTCTACTATAAGCAACATGATAAAGGAATCAAAAGAAACGCACACACACTGAAGTAATTTCTTTATTAACGACGCTCGGATTTCCACATCGCCATAGAGGTACCAAGCTTGATGCGTTACTCGTTTTTTCACATGGCGAGTTTCCGCAGTAGGCCTATAAACCATGAAACAGACAAAAAGCTACTTCTCGCTGTCTTCTCTTCTTTGGTTTTTCACTTCAGAAACTGAAACATCCATTACAAAAACAGATTACATCACTCACAAATCTGGATTCATTCATTGCAATTCATACCTATTTTACTGTAAAAAAAATACTGACTATGCACATAGTCCAATTTATGTTGAAATTATCACCTGGGTATTTTAATTTGGTCTACTATAAGCAACATGATAAAGGAATCAAAAGAAACGCACACACACTGAAGTAATTTCTTTATTAACGACGCTCGGATTTCCACATCGCCATAGAGGTACCAAGCTTGATGCGTTACTCGTTTTTTCACATGGCGAGTTTCCGCAGTAGGCCTATAAACCATGAAACAGACAAAAAGCTACTTCTCGCTGTCTTCTCTTCTTTGGTTTTTCACTTCAGAAACTGAAACATCCATTACAAAAACAGATTACATCACTCACAAATCTGGATTCATTCATTGCAATTCATACCTATTTTACTGTAAAAAAAATACTGACTATGCTGAATGACGTAATTTTGAACATTCAAAAGTTTTCAAATGTGCAGGTTACTGACGTTAGAATACAGTTACTACACACTTTTTGATCAGGAAAAAGTTACAATGATTGCAACTTAAATACCGAAGCCATTTGTTATGAGAATACGCCGTTACCACAAATAATCCACATAGATGCATTGAAAGAAACTTTACTGGGTAACATAATGCATCAGAATACTATAGGCACAAAGAATGAATTTTCTGTAGATTTACCATACACTTTACTTTTCTTGAGCATTATAAAATTACTAACGGAAGTTACTTACCGTCCATTATCTGGAATATAAACTATCCTTTCTCCTCTGCAAACATCTGCTTTTGCAGCTAGTATTATCAATTTTTTTCCGTGATTGAAAAGCTTTGACGCACACAAATCACAAAACCCGCCATTATACACACACACCCACAATGGATTAGCATGTCATGTTCAAAGAATATCCGCGTTTCGAAAACTACCAGCGATATTGCCTAGCGTGAGAGACGACGTCATGTCATGATGCGACGTCATGATTCATCGGGGCTCACGAGACGCTTCTCGTCGTTGCTGCGCATGTGGAGTAACGCCTGGAGTGCAGAATAGTGGGTGTACAGAAAGGAAAAAATAGGCTGGCTCCATTGGTTTGTATAAGGTTCGTATGAGCAGTTGCCAGCGGGCTCGTGCGCATGCGCAGAGCTGAATTCGCGTATGAGCAGTGCCTTCCTCCCGCTTCTGGCTACTTGGAGCGTGGCTGTTTGGTGTACGAGCAGTAGCGGCAAGTAGCCAGAAGCTACCCGGAAAAATTTTCCTGGCGCGCCCAAGCTGCCAGATTCGCGCATGCGCAGAGCAAGCTGAGTTATAGTGGGGGGTCCTTCCCCACGTGACCCGTGGCCGTGTCTTCGTTTACAGCTCCCACGATAAACGAAAACAAAACAGGTTTCTGTGGCCGGCAGCCATCAAGTGAATTAATATACATTCTCATAACCATGAAAGACCAAAATAAGTTAGTGGTTTCAATTTTCTGAATTTATATTATTTCCACGTTATTAGCAATCAACCATTAATGTCTTAATGAAGCTATTTCTGTCTGTTTTATAGAGAAATTTCCTTCAGTTAATTTTTTTTCCCGCTGAGCCAGTTAGTTTATTTGAAACGAAAGGAAGTGTTTCATTCCGCGCTATTGGCTACTTTCAACCTCGTTCAATTTAAAGTGCAAATTTTCATTTTCTGGGACGAATGGCGTTATACCATAATAAAGAACCAAATATGAGAATACAGTACTGGACCTCCAAGAAAATTTGTATCACGAGAACCACATGAAAAGCTGAATATCAGGAACTTCAGAGTCCATCTGGACATAGAAATGTGCAATTAGAGCGGAATGAAGCATTTAGTATGGTTTATGAAATTCCGATGCTGCTGTAGTAGTCTCTGATGTCCTGTTCCTTGTATGACACAGTAAGATCTCTTAATGCTATATACGTACGAACATACGTAAATATTGACTTGAAGCTAAGTAGGCAAATTTGGTCAGTGGTTTTGAACTAAATATTTTGTTTCAAATATAATGACAGCTGTAGCAGAATTTTATACATCTGCCTTCTGTGAAAGTGTTTTTCGATCACAAGGCACTTGTCTCGTACTTCCTCTGGGCCTGAAGTTATTTCTTAATTTGTGTTTACGTCTTAAATTTATAGAATGCCATTCTATGCTAAATTTTAGACTGGCAGCATACCATGTTTTATCGTTTTAAACTCCCCACATGGCTTCATATTTATTCCTAGAGTAGAATATAAACTGTCAGTTGTACAGTTTCTATGCCTCATAGACAATCATGTTAATTTTTTCACATTTTGAAATAGTCATGAAATTTATTGTCCTTTATTCCGGTGTAAGCTACACAAGAAACTCTCCCTTTTTTTGTTGCAAGTAATTTGTATTACGTCCTAGTAGCTTTTTGCATTGATGTGTAGATGTAAACGTGTTGGAAATGCTACATAACAACATTGCAGAGCACGAATTAAAAAAAATCTGTCAAAAATTTTATGGTACTTCGAGCTGTGGAGTCTAAATTTGAAATGACTCAAAAGCCAAGAATTGCTTCCTTATTTGCATCCTTTATCTGTGTGGGATATGATAAAACAATTGTTCTAAGTACAATTCAGTATGTCCTCTCAACAACATGCCGCACGGGCGGCACGCCTACACATGGTCACGTGATGCCCCACCAGAAATACGACGAAAAGCGTATGAGCAGAGCAAGCACCAAACACGGGCTTCCTACGTCATCGTAGCTGCGCATGCGCAGTACAGCCTGTTGTCTGGCGCATTCTGGTAACTGCTCAAACGAACCTTATGATGTAAAGAGTTGCGCTCGACGCCATATTGAAACCGAAACCCGAAATGACGCCTCCTTACTACTACGGCTCCAAATTGACTTTCTTACAAAACGGATGTAATCCAAGCGACTAAATGAGAACTTTCGGGAAATGAAACGCTACTGATACAAGTTGTGATAAATTTTTAGTTAAAAACTTATCACACTTAAATTCATTACTATTCGCATGTGCAAGCTGTGAACTGCAAATGCTTTTAGTTGCAGATGATGATTATGAAGATAGCGTGTTTTTTAAAGATCGGTTTTTTTCCTTTATCAGTATTATTTTACTTATACATTTTTGTTTTGTAGGACTGTGAGCTGATAAATCCCCTTCCTACAGAAACAGCTGTTACTGGACACTCTGCAAGAGCATCAGTGTTTGTATCAGTGCTGGAATTTTCATTCATGTCGTCCACTTGAAAATAATACATAGGTATTGCTGTAAATGACGACATTAGATTGCGTTAAAATTTAATTTACACGAATGTTTTGAATTAGACCCAGACCTGTAAGTCTACTGCACTCTAACATATTATGTAAAATGAATCATATATGTTTAATAAATGACGATCGATAAGTGCCAATGAAACATTTGTCAAACCTTGTCCTAAATATGAGATGTATTTCTGCCTTTCCATTATGACCTATTGGTGTAAAATGTCTGCTTCAATATTTTCTTTCAGCAGTATGTACAACAATAAATCG
Organism: Schistocerca serialis cubense; assembly: GCF_023864345.2. Classification (NCBI taxonomy): domain Eukaryota; kingdom Metazoa; phylum Arthropoda; class Insecta; order Orthoptera; family Acrididae; genus Schistocerca; species Schistocerca serialis. The sequence goes on from NC_064642.1 coordinate 28,298,502, forward strand.
TGATCACCAATTTGAGAAATGCATGTTCACTTGCACGAACTGTTCTCGATTGAGCTGCAGACTACTTGCACTCGGCGCCATCAGGCAGTGTGTTTGGTGCCAAATAAGATACTGTAACTTTTTTTTTTGCATACTTTTCTTCCAACGTTAAAACAAGTTCGACATGTCAGCAGCAATTTGTAAACAGCAATGTATCACCTAAAATGAGCCAAACATGAAGAAGCCAGTGACCATTTTTTTCACTGCAATCCTTCAAATTTTATGCTACAGAGTACTTCGTACAGAGTACGTATCGCAGTAACTACGAGCAATATCGAAAAACACTTCATCATTAAGCTGTGGTACGAGAGCATAAGATGAAAAAGAAACAAATTTTCTGTGCCAGGTAGTGTACTCAGAATCGAATGAGAGATACTTTTATACAATAGTGAAGAAAATGCACAAATGTGAAGGAAGCAAATTTACTTTTTAAAGGAAAATGAGAACCTCTAACGAAAAACTAACTCTAGAAGTTGATGTAACTTTGCTTCTCTTATGCAAAGCATTTTTTTCAGTTTAATGAGCTTGTATAGTTTACAACAAGTAAATTGACGACTCATTTTTCTCCATAGTGCTATCAGCCACTTTGTGGGAACTGTTCATCAATTTCTGTGCAGTCTCTTACCTTACTACTGCCCATTACATATTTCTAATCTTTACAGTACGTTAAACAACTGTTTACTTGTAGATAAGCCCAGCAGCTACAATGCACAATTACTGAAACAAACAATGTATCTAATCTCTTTTGGCTTCATGCACAGCTGTTTACTCAGTTTCAATATGGCAGATTTCGCACATGCGACGTTTCGGTGTGGAAACTATCATCACTTCACAGTCTAACATTGTGGTTACATGATAAACTGCTGTACACACCTGGCTGCAGTGACAGATAACAAGTGACGTGAAACTCTATGCTCAAGCAAAATATTGTTGTAGATTTGTAGCTATAAAATTCTTGTACTTTTCTTCATTTTGGTCCCTCATTTGTATGTATGTCCTAAACAGATTAATGAGTATCCTAAAATGGCTGACTGCTATTACAGGGAAAAATCTGGTGCTAATTACGGTACATTTCAGTTGTGCTTAAGAACTTCCACCTGACACACGTGTGTGTGCCCTGGTTGTAGAGCCATACTGAAGATTAAACAGTAGTCGACATTTGTTGCAATGTACCTGTTCAAGTTAATTACCGTTGAGCATTGAATACTGAGAAATATGTTATGGTATTGAATTTTCTCTCACAAAATTAATTCCATACCATGCCATTTGATACTGACAGATTGGGGATTACTTTACTGTTGTGTAATTGTTTATCTGAATCAAGTAAAAAACCTTCAAATTTCATAAACATTTCTTTGTTAGCGCTTGACGAAACTCTTATATTTTTCTAGGCATTTCTATCGGTGGTAAAGATAGTTCATTGACATCCTCATCCCAACCAAGTTAAAAATGTCAGCTTTCAGTCTAAAAGCGAATTCTAGGTTAGTACTATATGTAGGGTAATCAGCATGTGTACATCATGTCTTTATGATAAAGACTCACTCAGCTTTTGTTTGCTTTTGGAATAAGGCATTTTTGTTGTCTACAATGGTAATACAATTAATGTCGTAAATCATTGAGAAGGATGGTGTGTATGATATAATTACTATTCAATATTCGTTTGATAGCTCTGATTGTTTTTTTTCTGCAGGAATACTGTTAGTGTACAGCATATTTTCCATTGACACTAATACAAAGAAGCAAATTTTTACAGAAGAAAGCGAGGCTTGGAAGCAACTGTTTTTCACTTAGAATGGTTCCTAATTTGTGAATGATGAAACCTCTTTTAATGGCTTGCTATGTACCTCCTGTGTGGTTACCATGTCAGTATGTGATCTAAATGTATGACTAGTCATCTGGCTGAGAATATTTATTAACTCTGCCACAGAGTTTGTGATGGAAAATGTAAAAAGCATCAGTTTCAGTGTTATTTAAAATATAAATTTCATGTGAAAAAACAGTTAAGAGACCTGTTATACCTACTTTCTGTCCAACATTAAATATGGGTTCATATTCTGGTGGTAATTTGACAGCAGTCAAATGAGTCTTCAGAATACAAAAAAGGCCATTACAATCAGAAAGGAAGTAAACCTAGAAACTCCCCTGTTTAAGACTTTAGGAATTCCACCTTTACCATGTATTTACATTTGAAACTAACGTAATGGCCAAAAAATAACAGACTATTTAAACAGTGACAATCATCACCACAACAACACTGTTGTTGTTCTCTTCATTCTCAAGACTGGTTTGATGCAGCTCTCCATGCTACTAAGTTCCGTGCATGCCTCTCTACTACTGTGCAACCTGAATCATTTTGAACCTCCTTATTGTACTAATCTCTTTAGCAGTATAAACTATACAAAAGTAAATAATTCTAGAACCAAATATGAAACAACAAACAAAAAATAACAGAGACAGCGAGCTAAATAAGAAAAAGGAAGCGATATGGCAGTAAGTTAGCGAAGCACACATATTACCAGTAACATTCAGAATGGTAGAACATGCGCAACCAGGTGTCCTCTGAAGCTGGGTGATGTCAATTCCCAGTTCGAAATGTCAGTGCAGGTAGGCATTTTACAGGTGTCAACACTCTGCTTTTCCACATGGCCTCGGTGGAATTATTCAATAATATGGGCATTGGTGGGTCATTGGTTCAGGTTCTGATATTTGAATTGAGCCACGAAACCAGTAAAAACACAACTGTTGCATTTGGAAGTGCAATTTACACACAAATAACACAGTGGCATTGAGCAAAGTAATAGATGTAGGACTCGTAAATGAAGACCCACATGTGAAACAGTTTGTTATAACAAAAGCTAATTTCGAGCACTTTTAAAGGTGAGATTCGAGCTCTATTAAGAGATCTGATACTCAAATTACAGATGCAACCCTGGCTCAAGTGAAAGTAGAAGTGGAATTTAGATATTTTACATCTGGCGATCGCATCTCACTATTATTCTGGCAAAATAAAATTTTATTGTTGTTCAACTGTTACAGCAATAGACAATTTGAAATTACAAATGTGTATAAAGATACAGTATATATACAAAAAAGAATAGAACACAAAAGCTAAAACCATGGCAAGTTAGAATAAATTTTCAAAAAAGTATAATATTTAAGATAAAAACAATTTGAACAAGGCATCTTACATTAAAAATGTTAAAGAAATTATGATACACTCTTCAAACAATTACCACTACACTGCCACATTTTTAAATTCATATAAATCATTACCTGAGTAAAAGGGATTCATAGATAATCAATTGTACAATCTCTGTTGAAATAAGTTGAATGGAGTTTCTAGCCATTCTAGAGGGAGTTTTTTAAACGTTTTCATACCCACTACTTCATAGCTATTCAATGCTTTAGATAATCTACAGTAAGGTATGGTAACATATTATTTCTGCCGGCCGCGGTGGCCGTGCGGTTCTGGCGCTGCAGTCCGGAACCGCGGGACTGCTATGGTCGCAGGTTCGAATCCTGCCTCAGGCATGGGTGTGTGTGATGTCCTTAGGTTAGTTAGGTTTAAGTAGTTCTAAGTTCTTATGACCTAAGATGTTGAGTCCCATAGTGCTCAGAACCAGCTATATTATTTCTAATACCATGAGAGTCTAAATGTACATGTTTATTACGGTTAATACTTCAGGCTAGTAAACTTTAGTCTGCAGTGGATACATTTTTCTGAGTATGTAATAATCCTAATAACTTTCTTATGAAGCATCAGAATGTTCTGAACGTAAGTGCCACTGTCCCAAAATAAAAGTCCATAGGATATCATACAGTGAAAAAAGGAAAATAGGCTGATCTTACATAAAACAGAGGTACATGATTTTTTAAATTTTTAATAGGTACACCACTCTAGGCAACCTTGCAACAACATTTTTAATGAGTGGGTCCCAAGACAATTTACTATCAGTAACTATACGTAAAATCTTAACATTACATAAATAGTTTTCTACTGTCAGATCTCTTAAACTAAATGTAGTTTGTTGAGTTTTACTCTCAATGAGCAAAATTCCATTAGCTCTGAAACAGATTGATACTTGTGATAAGGTGTCTTTACTCATAGTTCGAATAGTATCAGAATCTGAACTGACACTGAAAAAAGTGCTATCATGAGTCTAGAGAGTGGAGTGAGTATTTATATAAACTAGAACATTGTTTATCATTAGAATAAATAACAAAGGTCCCAAAACTAAACCTTGTTGCAAATCTCACTTACTTTCACCTATCTGTGATCTCTACTTTCCAACATGTACAATTTGTTTACAGCTACAAAAAATGGTTCAAAAATGTTACCAATACTGTTGTTAACGATTCCATAATAAACTAATCTAGTGGAAAGTGACTTACACTCTAAACATTGTAAGACCTTGCTAAGCTCGCAAAAAGTAGCCCGAGTAAAGTTTTTCTCCTCATAGGCGCTAAGAACATTTTTAATCAAAGATGCAATGCATGAACAGTAGATTTTCCCCCTACCACGTTCTCAAAAGTACAATTTCATTGCATTTGTGCAATTCGTTGGATGCTACATACAATACCCTAAGCTCTTGTTTAAAACCTAATATTTTCACTCTTGCACCTCATATCAGTTAAATATTACGAAACGTGAAATTTATTCTATATCGGATTTTGTGCATTAAAAGACACAATAATATTGTTGACTGCCTGTGTTAAAAGCTACACTCAGTCTGAAGTTGTACTGCCTACTTCCTCTTTGAAATCAACTGGGCAAATGTCTAACAGGTATTGAAATATCCAGTACTAAAAACTGAATACACTGCCAATATTGCATTAATTTTTACCAATTTCAAAATAAAGTTAAGTGCTATGAAATAACAAAACACCTTTGATTAATTAAATATCAGTTGCTTTACTCACATATAAATTTTATCCCCATGACATATAATAAAAACTTCGTCTACTTTCACCATGTGAATAAATGATTATGCGCTCATAAGACCATTGGCAAAACCTTTATACACCAAAGTCGTAAATCCTACGATTGTGGCGTAATAAACCGTACTCAGAACACTGTGCTTTGGAGAAATCATTAATGCAGGGTATCACTGAAATTACATATTTTCATAATACACACTTATAAATATAAAAAATATCAAATGTGGCATGTGAGTTTCAAAGATGGCGGTCCCTTCTGACGCGAATTGGTGGTGGGTGAAGGAAAGTGGCGTCACAAAATTAAAGCGAATTTAAGTTGTATAGTATGAGTAAACGTGATGTCCTTCAAGGGGTACCACAGCAATTTGTGTGTTCCCACACCAACCTTTGGTGACGCTACACGAATGATAGCCAAGTGATGTCATTTGTGTTGCATGTGGAAACCTGGTTTAATGCTTTACTTTAAATTTACAACACCATACACATTACACAAGCCAGAAAGTCTAACTGGGACTTCATTCTAGGTATGACCTTTTGTCACATCTGCTGTGTAGCCATATTGAAAGCTTTGGTTTGGATTCTATCAACTGTGGGACACTCATAGTCATAGAACAGATACGAATGGTGGATCAAACACCCCCAACAAATCTGTAGTGGCTGAACATTAAGTTTCTATTGGCCATTCTATGAATTTCGGGAAAAGCAAGATACTGGTCGCAGCTTCATCCTATTGGCATTCAGTACTATTGAGATTCAGTGGTCAATTGCTCTCCATCCAGCCTAGATAATAATAGGTGTAGGAGACCTGGAATTATCTGAGTAACAACCAAAGAAAATCCCCCACGGGTGAAGGTATTAAAATCCTACTGTATTACATCCAAAACATTTGCAAGAAAGTGCAAGTGCCAGAGTTTGAAGTGGTCCTACAAATCAGAAGAAATCGCGTAACATTAGGTAGAGATCGCTATTAAAACCTGAAGTTGACAGCAGTGTGATTTTTGAAGAAAATTTCGAAATACGTCGAAAAGATGGGTCTGAGGCAAATTCACACTGATTGTCATGTCACAGCACGTCAAAAAATTCCAAAAAGAATTTCAAATAGTGACATTTTCACTGACCATCGCACCACCTCATGGCACCATCAAGGTTTCTCCAGACACAAGGTTTTGATGGCTGACGTCATCAGTGCTGTTGTCACGTGACCCTCAAACTCATTTCCTCCTGATTCACAGCAATGCTCTCATCCTCCATACTTCGTTTCATCGAGCTTTCATTAGATGGCAGTTTAAGTGGTTGATATTAGTTGTTATTCTACATCTTCATTATTCGTTCTTTGTTGCTCGTTCTTATTTATGTTTCGTTGTTCGTTTGGATTTAAAACAGCTGATGACAGCCATGTGAGTTGAGATCGTTTGACTTAAACTGACCTGACATGGTTTGACATGACAGACATCTTAAGTACACCTTGACATGACGATGCTGTGGTGTGACAGTGCTGTTGGCTAGAATGACTTGATCTTAGTGAGAAGTAGAGGTGGTGTTTTTTCTGCAGGAGACAAATTCACCGAGACAGCAATTGAAGCTGTATCTGAATTTTTTTGGGTAAGACTCAATATCAGGGGTGGGCATAAAATTGTAACTAGATCCTTCCATTGCCACCAGACTCCCTTTCAGATGTAATTGAAAACTTTAGACAAAACCACAGTTCGCTTATGTGTAAGTTCTTCACAATCATACTGTGAACATTGGAGGAGAAATTAATCATCCGGCAATGAATTGGGATAATCAAGGTTTTGTTACAGGTAGGTGTGACAATCTCACTGTAACAAAGAGGCCTGGCCTTTCTGAGGATGTCACCACGGTTGTATAAACAATCATTCTCAAAGTACAAAGTGCACATACAACAAGAAGAAAGATTTATATGTTCAATAAACTACATAAAAAAGCAATAGTGCTTAGTGTTGCGTTTCAATGAGGAACTGGAAAGTCTTAGCACAGGATGTGAGCATATAGAGAAATTATGGCTAAAGTTTAATAGAACTGTTGAGCATGCATTGGATAGATATGTACCCAACAGTACAGCTTGTCATGGTATACAGACACTATAAATAAACTTCTAAAGAACCAGAGACTACTGCATAACAGGTGCAAAACAAAGCATAGAGTGATAAATAGAGATATACTGAATAAAATGCTTTGGCTTAGTAGAGCAATGCAAGACACCATCAACGCTCACCATCACAGAAATTTCTCAAATGATCTTTGACAAAACCCAAAGATATTCTGGTGATATATAAATGTTGTTAGTGGCACCAAAGTAAGTGTCCACTCACTCTTGGATGAAACAGAATCTGAAATTGAGGGTAGAAAAGAAAACACAGAAATTATAAATTCTGTTTTCAAATGTTACTGTACAAAGGAACCAGGAGTGTTGATTATTGCCTAAATTTAATTTTTGTGTTATCGAGAAAAAGCTGAAATCGTTAAAATTAAACAAAGCTCCATGGTTCGATGCAATCTCTATCAGATTCAGTACTCAAGTTACTGGTGAATTAGTTACTCGTTTTTTTAAACTATAACCTGTCACTGATCCCTTGAACTAATAAAAAGAACAGCCCAGTCGTTGAAAAAAGCACAGGTTAGACCTGTGTATAAGAAAGATAGTAGAGGTGACCCATGAAAGTACAATCCAGTATTGCTGAGATCGATTTGTTGTAGAAGTTTATAATGTATTATACGCCCAAAAATAATGATACATCTCGAACAAAATGACCTTCTCCATGCCAGCCAGGGTGGATTCTGAAAACATCAATCATGTGAAAACCAACTTCTGTTTTTCTCACATGATATACTGAAAACACTAGACCAAGGTAGTCATGTAGTTGCGGAATTTCTCAGTAGTTTAGCTGAGAGAGACTTCACTGCCATCAGGTTACTGTCCCTTCCTCTTTCACTATATCACCAGTGAAGTCATGCAATGTTAACCAATTTCTCCCTCCCCACCCCTCTGACGTAGGCCAATTGCCAAATGTATAAAATGGCAGAAAATTAAAAAAATGATGGCAAATTAAAAAATCGCGATTGAGCTACAATTTCTTTTTCACTGCTATGTCGTTAGTTTGGAAGTAGGGCAGTTGTCGTATGCGTAAATTGGCTGGAAATTCAAGATTGGCCATTGTCCTATTTGCTGAAAATCCAAGAGGGTAACCTGGTGATACAAGAATGCTCTCTATGATTTCACAGTTCAACCAGGAAATTAGGGGTACCACTCAGTTCAGAAGACAGGAGAATGAGGTGACATCATTTTGGCATCACATCCTACATAGAAAACAGAGAGAGCAGTTTATCGACTTTCATGATTGTTCAGTTCACAACACTTAATGCGAAAAGGGGGTTCCAAACAATGACATTCGTCTCAGTTAGAGAGAACTGGTAGTTGTGCATCTTCATTGCTGCAGGGAATTGTAACCTAGAAGTTAGGTTGTCTATAAATGTGTGAAATTCTGCATTCAAGTGAACTGGGCTGTGAATAAGGGAAACTAACTATTCTTCCTAATACGCCTCCAACAACCACGAAAGTAAAGTGACTTGCTGATTTGCAAGCAAACCAGCACTGAGTCCAATTGTTACACCACAGAAGCACTGTAACAAATATGTATGAAAAGGCCATGCACAGAATTGTGGTTTACAAGGGCGAGAGGGGGGGAGGGCTTGGAGCTTGGTTCCTATTTGAGCTGGGAACATGCAGTAAAAAGTTTTTGGTTTAGCCTGGACCGGTGGCCATTTGTAAAGCCATTTGAACATCTGTCTAACTTTAGCTATGTTACAGCATATTAATGGAATTTGAACAATTTCTTTTGCAAAAGATTTTAATTGTGCTGAAATTACCACTCAGCTAATGGCTTCATTTGCATGTGTATCGTTCGGGTTTTATGTGCGAAAAAAGCCACCCTCGATTGGATTTTTTGTTCATGGACAGTCATCCTTACATAACTCCAGACTGGAGCGAGACTGATGGTCCAAACTTCGTCCATTGGTGTTTCGTTCCTTGGTCTATGATAAGTTTCAACAGTTTGAAATTCATTTCATGGGAGGTTTCTGAAGCGCACTACTGTTATAGATAAACCTGTATGAATTGGGTGAAACTTCTCATGAAGAGAGAATTTTGTCGAGTCGAGTGGTTACAGGTGTTGGAGCAGCACCTTTTTTAGGATAGGTAAGACAGAAAGATGTCAAGTTCTACGAGAGGTCACGATTGAAACAAATCTTCAGTTTAGGAAAGAAATTAAACAGCGCAATTCTAGCACATCGGATCACCAATCACAGCTATCAATTATAAATTTTCACCAATCACCAGAAATTTTATCTCCACCAAGTAGTATCTCAGTCCTAGGTAATTGCATTGATGAATTAAAGTCACCCAACCCAGTTGACATAATCTGCCTCTCTGAACACCATGTGACCACTGGTATAGTAACTAGGCCTAAGCACAATGAGAAACTCAGACAGGAGAGTACTGCAAATGTTAGAATAAGGAAAGGTTCTCATAAAAGAATAATTAAAAATAATGTAAGTATATTTCATCAAAATATTGGGAGTTTAAAGAATAAAGTAGATGAGCTTCTGGTTTGTTTAGAAGATTTAGAAGCTGAGAATGAAATAGATATACTATGCCTGTCTGAGCATCACATTGTTACTGATATGGGTAAGGTAAATGTAAGTGGTTATAAGCTCTCTGCACATGTAATGAGAGAAAATATGGAGAAAGGAGGAGTTGCCATATATGTCAAAAGTTATCATTGTGCAAAAAGTATAGAAACAAAAAAGTTTTGTGTAGAGAAACATGTAGAAGCATGTGCCTGTGAGCTTAAATTAAATAAAGGCACATTTATAATTGTAACTGTATATAGGTCCCCATCAGGAAATTTTCATCTATTTCTGAAAAATTTGGACTCCTTGTTGTGCTATCTGTCAGACAGGGGGAAGCAAATTATTATTTGTGGGGACTTCAATGTAGATTCTCTGAAAGATGGTAATAGGAAAAATGACCTTGACGTATTACTCGGTTCTTTCAATTTGACACCCGTTATTGATTTTCCTACTCGGGTGGTAAAGGATAGCAGCTCACTGATAGATAACTTCTTTATAGACCAAGATAAGTTTAACCAGATAAATGCTCAGCCTGTTGAGAATGGTCTTTCTGATCATGGTGCACAGCTAGTTACAATATATGACATAGCTCCATTCAGCAATACTAAACAGTCCTCCAAAGTAGTACGTTCAGTCAACGATTTAACAATTGCAAATTTCAGGGAAAGCCTACAGCAGTTAGACTGGGATGAGGTGTACCGTGAACCTGATGCCAATTTAAAATATAATTTATTTCATGACATTTTTGTAAATGCATTTGAAAACTGCTTCCCCAAGATAATAGTTAAATATACTCGTAAGAAACCTTGTAACAAACAATGGCTTACTAAGGGTATAAAAATATCTTGTAACCGGAAAAGGGAAATGTATCTGACAGCAAGAAAGAGTAGTGACCCAGAAACTATCAAAAATTATAAAAACTACTGTGTTATATTAAGAAAAGTTATTAAAAAATCCAGGAGTATGTGTATCATGTCTGAAATCAGCAACTCTGATAATAAAATTGCAACAATTTGGAATATTATTAAAAGAGAAACAGGTCAACCAAGAGTACAGGAAGACAGTATTACCATCAAATTGAATGAAAACTTTACGAACAAAAAGTCAGAAGTTGAAAATATTTTTAATAATCATTTTCTAAATGTTGTGGATATAGTAGGATCCAGGTGTTCATTAGAAGATGCTAGGCTGTTAATGGAAGAGGCTATACCTATGCAATTTGATACAATTGAAATCTCACCCACTTCTCCCTCTGAAATTAGGAAAATAATAAACTTGCTTAAAAGCAAAAACTCACATGGAATTGATGGCATTTCCAGCAAAATACTAAAAGCTTGTTCTCAACAGATAAGTAAGATTCTCAGCCACCTGTGTAACAGCTCTCTGGAACAGGGCATTTTCCCTGATAGACTGAAATATGCTATTGTTATACGTTTGCATAAAAAGGGGGATAGATCTGATGTCAACAATTACCGTCCAATCTCCCTTCTAACAGCTTAATCCAAAATTTTTGAGAAAGTAATGTATTCAAGAGTAGCTTCACATATCTGTAAAAATGAAGTACTAACAAAATGTCAGTTTGGTTTCCAGAAAGGATTTTCAGCAGAAAATGCCATATATGCTTTCACCAGTCAAATTTTGAATGATCTGAATAACCGAACACCACCCATTGGGATTTTTTGTGATCTCTCAAAGGCTTTTGATTGTGTAAATCATGAAATTCTGCTAGACGAGCTCAAGTATTGTGGCATGAGTGGGACAGTGCACAAATGGTTTAATTCGTACCTAACTGGAAGAGTGCAGAAAGTTGAAATAAGTAGTTCTCGTAACATGCAAAGATCAGCACATTCCTCAAACTGGGGAACTATCAAGAATGGGGTTCCACAAGGGTCAGTCTTGGGTCCTTTGTTGTTTTTATTATATATTAATGACTTGCCATTCTATATTCATGAAGAGGCAAAGTTAGTTCTCTTTGCTGATGATACAAGTATAGTAATCACACCTGAGAAACAAGAATTAACTGATGAAATTGTCAATACTGTCTTTCAGAAAATTACTAAGTGGTTCCTAGTAAACGGACTCTCACTGAATTTTGATAAGACACAGTACATACAGTTCTGTACAGTGAATGGTATAACGCCATTAATAAATATAGACCTTAATCAGAAGCATATAGCTAAGGTAGAATATTCCAAATTTTTAGGTATGTCCATTGATGAGAGATTAAATTGGAAGAAACGCATTGGTGATCTGCTGAAACGTTTGAGTTCAGCTACTTATGCAATAAGGGTCATTGGAAATTTTGGTGATAAACATCTTAGTAAATTAGCTTACTACGCCTATTTTCACTCATTGCTTTCATATGGCATCATATTTTGGGGTAATTCATCACTGAGGAATAAAGTATTTATTGCACAAAAGCGTGTAATCAGAATAATAGCTGGAGTCCACCCAAGATCATCCTGCAGACATTTATTTAAGGACCTAGAGATATTCACAGTAGCTTCTCAGTATATATACTCTCTTATGAAATTTGTTATTAACAACCAAACCCAATTCAAAAGTAATAGCAGTGTGCATAACTACAATACTAGGAGAAAGGACGATCTTCACTATTCAAGATTAAATCTAACTTTGGCACAGAAAGGGGTGAATTATACTGCCACTAAAGTCTTTGGTCACTTACCAAATAGTATCAAAAGTCTGACAGATAACCAACAAGTATTTAAGAAGAAATTAAAAGAATTTCTGAATGACAACTCCTTCTAACCCATAGAGGAATTTTTAGATATAAATTAAGAAAAAAAACAAAAATATAAAAAAAAAATAAAAAATAAAGAAAAACAAAAAACAAAAAAATAAAGTTGTTATATTAACTTAAGTATGTTGTTAAATTAACCTAATTATGTCATGTATTGGAAAATTCGACTCGTTCCACATCATTACAAAATATCGTATTCATGATCCATGGAACTAGTATTAATCTAATCTAATCTAATCTAATCTAATCTTTATCCGTTGTTGAGATAGGATGGTTTAAAATCGAGCTGATTGTACCATATAAAATTCGTTGTTACGTGATATGCATGCCCGAAAACTGTTTAAAATGAATCCTACCCAATGTTGCATGTATGGTGAGGTGTGTACGAACAAATAGACAAAAATGTGTGTGTTTCTAGAGTGGGATGCATCTACAATAGAAAGTATCTGAGAGTTGGGGTGCATTTACAATGTCCCAGAGTGGGAACACATGCATTCCAAACTTTAATGACACATTATGTCATATTGCATGACATACACCATGTTGGATAACATAATGACATGTGTCATGTTATGCAACATGACATCATGTTTCATGTTAGTTTACTTGAAACGATGCATTAGATTACATAACATTGTTACTAATACTAACAAGTAAAAAAGCTGATTTAAATGTCTTTGAAGCTGCCAGTGAAGGTGAAAAGTTACATCCTTTCTTTTATATTTCCAACTCTGCACAGAACATACTCACTTTTTTATGCTATGATAGGAGCATTTTTCATTCTGACAATGTACATATTCAACAACATTCATTAGAATTTTGTTGTGGTGGTGGTTCAAAGCCTCAATTTCCTTTAAGAAACAAAATGTGGCCCAAACAGGCTGTAATATATTTATTATCCTTGCTATTAGCTAATTTCGACTGTTAATCATTTTCAAGCACTTTCACAAGCGTCAAAATTGCTGCACTGTATGAGCTACACTTGTGTTATGACATGGCAGGTTTCTGTTCATGTATTGCTAGTGGATGTAATCTAGTGGATTACTGGATTGGATGGTGCTACACATGCATATGAAAGCGACATGTGGCTTTACAAACGTACTGGCTAGTTAGTCAAATGTAAAGTGAAGCATGAGGCTTGTGACAAGTACTTGAAAATATGTAACAGTCGGAATTATCTAATACCACTGATAATACATATATTACAACCTCTCTGGACCATGTTTTCTTTCTTAAACCATTCTTTAAGATATCTCAGCAACATAAGTTTATTTTTATAATTTCTGAATACTAGTTTCAAGAGTTGGTCTGCAATTAGAATGACTGGGTAGCCATTCTAGCAGACAAATTAAAGCAGCAGTTCATTTAACATATGCCCATGAGGTCGGTCATGGCGCCCAAGAACAGATGCAAACTCAACACTGGTATGCAAAGATTGCATCAGCATCGAAGCATACTAGTGTCGAGTTTGTATCTGTTCTTGGGCTCCATGACCGACCTCATTTGTACTCTTCTGAGAGTTAATTTGGAGTGGAACAGTTGCTTATGTCGGGTGCAGGGTCACACATTGGTGTGGTTCCTGTTGATTCTCTCAACAGGTGGGATTGTACTAGGCATGGCCTTCACCTCAACAGGAAGGGGAAGGGTAAACTGGCTGCAAAATATCAGGAAAGTTAAAGGGGGGAGGCACTGTCATGGGTGATAAAATACCAGTGGTTATAGGGTTCAGAAAAGACCCTTTTTTAGGGTAGTGAGGACAGAAAGAAACCAAACTTTAAGAGAGGTTAAGAGTGAGACAAACCTTCAGTTTGATAAAGAAACCAAAAAACGTAATTATAGCTTATTACATCAGCATAAACAGCCATTTGTTAAGAATCTTCAACAGTCAGCAGATATTTTAACTTTACCTAATTTTAACTCAGTCAATGTGAAATGTCAGCTATATTTATTACATCAAACTATTCGAGGACTGAGAAATAAAATTAACGAATTAATTATCCACATAGATGAATTAGAGTCTTCAAACCCAGCTGACATAATCTGCCTCTCTGAACATGATGTGACCACTGGTATAGCACTTTTAAATGTTACAGGGTTTAGGTTAGCATCTCACTTTTGTAGATCAGAAATGTAGAAAGGAAGAGTTGTCACATTCATGAGGAACTGTCATAAATTTAAGAATAAAGACATTCATAAATTTTGCATAGAACAGCATTTGGAAGCATGTGCAACAGAAGTAGAATTTCACAAAAAAATCCTTCATAATATTAAATGTATATCGAGCACCTGCAGTTAACTTTAATCTGTTCGTAAACCACTTTGAAGGTGTACTCGTCCATTTAACAACCAAAAACAAAGAAATAGCGGTTGCTGATGATTTCAAGTAGATTTCCTTAAAGACTCTCTCAATAAGAACTTATCTGAGTTAGTAACACTATCGTTCAACTTAATTCCCACTGTAAAGTTCCCCACTAGGGTAGCCAATTGCTCACAAACAGCCATTGATAATATCTTTATAGAAAAGTCCAAGGAACAAAATTATATTACAAAACCGAAAGTCAATGGCCTCTCAGACCATGACATGCAGATCCTTCTGTTAAATGTTAACACTGGACAGGATATAAAATCTGTTAAATCTGAGCTCAAGAGGGTAATCAATAAACCAAAAATAGATTATTTTAGGACACACCTCAGAGACATTCACTGGACTGATGATTACAGTGTTCATGGCATGAATGAAAAATATAAAACTTTGCTAACAAAGTGCTTACCTTATTCGAACACTGTTTTCCCCAAAAAACATACCAAGGTTAGAGCTATGTCTACAAAGAAGCCATGGATTACTCAAGGAATAGGGGTATCTTGTAAAACAAAAAGAAAATCGTATCTGTCAATCCGAAACAGTTCTGATGTTGATGCTATAGCACATTACAAGAGGTGCTGCAAATTATTAAAGACTGTAATACAGACATCAAAGCAAATATATTACAAGGAAAAGATAGTCATATCAGATAACAAAATAAAGGCAATATGGGATATAGTTAAGTAGGAGACTGGTAGAACCAGACATGAAGAGGGACAAATAGCATTAAGAGCAAATGAAACATTGGTGACAGATGTGTACAGTGTTGCAGAACTTTTTAACAAACATTTCATAACTGTTACTGAAAAGGTGGAGTTTTCAGGTTCTGTAGCTGATGGTGTGGAATACCTCAGACCAGACATTTCTAGTAACTTCCATAATATGAATTTGACCCTCACTACCCCAGCACAAATAATGTCCATCATAAAATCTTTAAAATCGAAAACGTCTAGTGGGTATGATGAAATATCAAAAAAGCTAATTAAAGAATGTGATTCTGAGTTAAGTAACATATTAAGCTATCTGTGTAACCAGTCGTTTATCAGTGGAATATTTCCTGAGTGGTTAAAATATGCTGATGTTAAGCCACTGTTTAAGAAGGAAGATAAAGAAATAGCATCAAATTTCTGTCCAATTTCACTTTTGCTTGAATTCTCAAAAATTTTAGAAATAGTAATGTACAATCGACTTTTTAACCATCTTATCTCAAATAACATACTGTCAAAGTCACAGTTCGGATTTCTAAAGGGTTCTGATATTGAGAAGGCTATCTACACTTACAGTGAAAAATGTGCTTAATTCATTAGATAAAAAATTGCAGGCAACTGCTATATTTTGTGATCTGTCAAAGGCATTTGACTGTGTAAATCACAATATCCTTTTAAGTAAATCAGAATATTATAGTGTAACGGGATATGCTGCAAAATGGTTCATCTCTTATATCTGCAGCAGGAAACAAAGGGTGTTATTAGGAAAGAAACATGTATCAAGCTATCAGGCATCATCCAACTGGGAACTGATTACATGTGGAGTTCCACAAGGTTCCATTTTAGGGCCCTTACTTTTTCTTGTGTATATCAACGACCTTTCATCAGTAACATTACCAGATGCCAAGTTCGTTTTGTTTGCCAAAGATACAAACATTGCAATAAATAGCAAATAAAGTGTAGTCTTAGAAAGATCAGCTAATAAAATATTTGTGGACATTAATCACTGGTTCCTAGCCTATTCCTTGTCACTAAACTTTGAAAAAACACACTACATGCAGTTCAGAACTTGGAAAGGGTGTCCCACGAGTATATGCCGAACATATAATGGCAAGCAGATAAAATAAGTGGACAGTGTTAAATTCTTGGGATTACAGCTTTATAATAAATTCAACTGGGAAAAGCACACCACAGAACTGCTGAAGTGTCTTAACAAATCTCTATTTGCAACGCAAATTATGTCAGACATAGGGCATATAAAAATGAAAAAGCTGGCATACTATGCTTACTTTCATCCCATAATGTCATATGGGATTATTTTTTGGGGTAATTCATCAAGCCAAGCTAAAGTTTTCCGGGCACAAAAACGTGAAGTAAGAGTTATATGTGGTGTGAACTCAAGAACATGCTGCAGAAGCCTGTTTAGGGAACTAGAGATACTAACTACTGCTTCCCAATATATTTATTCCTTAATGAAATTTCTCATTAAAATATATCACTTTTTCAAACCAACACCTCAATTCCTAGAATCAATACCAACCTCAAGAATAATCTTCACATGGATTTAAAGTCACTTAGTCTTGTACAAAAAGGTGTGCATTATTCAGGAACACACATTATCAATAATTTGCCAGCAGCCATAAAAAGTTTAACAACCAATGAAATTCAGTTTAAGAGAAGCCTAAAGGATTTATTGGTGGCCAACTCCTTCTACTCCATATATGAATTTCTCAGTAGAACCAATTGATTTGCTTGTGTATATATATATATATATATATATATATATACTCCTGGAAATGGAAAAAAGAACACATTGACACCGGTGTGTCAGACCCACCATACTTGCTCCGGACACTGCGAGAGGGCTGTACAAGCAATGATCACATGCACGGCACAGCGGACACACCAGGAACCGCGGTGTTGGCCGTCGAATGGCGCTAGCTGCGCAGCATTTGTGCACCGCCGCCGTCAGTGTCAGCCAGTTTGCCGTGGCATACGGAGCTCCATCGCAGTCTTTAACACTGGTAGCATGCCGCGACAGCGTGGACGTGAACCGTATGTGCAGTTGACGGACTTTGAGCGAGGGCGTATAGTGGGCATGCGGGAGGCCGGGTGGACGTACCGCCGAATTGCTCAACACGTGGGGCGTGAGGTCTCCACAGTACATCGATGTTGTCGCCAGTGGTCGGCGGAAGGTGCACGTGCCCGTCGACCTGGGACCGGACCGCAGCGACACACGGATGCACGCCAAGACCGTAGGATCCTACGCAGTGCCGTAGGGGACCGCACCGCCACTTCCCAGCAAATTAGGGACACTGTCGCTCCTGGGGTATCGGCGAGGACCATTCGCAACCGTCTCCATGAAGCTGGGCTACGGTCCCGCACACCGTTAGGCCGTCTTCCGCTCACGCCCCAACATCGTGCAGCCCGCCTCCAGTGGTGTCGCGACAGGCGTGAATGGAGGGACGAATGGAGACGTGTCGTCTTCAGCGATAAGAGTCGCTTCTGCCTTGGTGCCGATGATAGTCGTATACGTGTTTGGCGCCGTGCAGGTGAGCGCCACAATCAGGACTGCATACGACCGAGGCACACAGGGCCAACACCCGGCATCATGGTGTGGGGAGCGATCTCCTACACTGGCCGTACACCACTGGTGATCGTCGAGGGGACACTGAATAGTGCACGGTACATCCAAACCGTCATCGAACCCATCGTTCTACCATTCCTAGACCGGCAAGGGAACTTGCTGTTCCAACAGGACAATGCACGTCCGCATGTATCCCGTGCCACCCAACGTGCTCTAGAAGGTGTAAGTCAACTACCCTGGCCAGCAAGATCTCCGGATCTGTCCCCCATTGAGCATGTTTGGGACTGGATGAAGCGTCGTCTCACGCGGTCTGCACGTACAGCACGAACGCTGGTCCCACTGAGGCGCCAGGTGGAAATGGCATGGCAAGCCGTTCCACAGGACTACATCCAGCATCTCTGCGATCGTCTCCATGGGAGAATAGCAGCCTGCATTGCTGCGAAAGGTGGATATACACTGTACTAGTGCCGACATTGTGCATGCTCTGTTGCCTGTGTCTATGTGCCTGTGGTTCTGTCAGTGTGATCATGTGATGTATCTGACCTCAGGAATGTGTCAATAAAGTTTCCCCTTCCTGGGACAATGAATTCACGGTGTTCTTATTTCAATTTCCAGGGGTGTATATATGATGATGGCGTCCTCTTGGGTAAAATATTCCGGAGGTAAAATAGTCCCCCATTCGGATCTCCAGGCAGGGATGACTCAAGAGGACGTCGTTATCAGCAGAAAGAAAACTGGCGTTCTACAGATCGAAGCGTGGAATGTCAGATCCCTTAATTGGGCTGGTAGGTTAGAAAAATTAAAAAGGGAAATGGATAGGTTAAAGTTAGATATAGTGGGAATTAGTGAAGTTCTGTGGCAAGAGGAACAAGACTTTTGGTCAGGTGAAAACAGGGTTATAAATACAAAATCAAATAGGGGTAATCCATGAGTAGGTTTAATAATGAAGCTACTACAAACAGCATAGTGAACGCATTATTGTGGGCAAGATGGACATGAAGCCCATGCCTACTACAGTAGTACAAGTTTATATGCCAACTAGGTCTGCAGATATTGAAGAAATTGATGAAATGTGTGATGAGATAAAGGAAATTATTCAGGTAGTGAAGGGAGACGAAAATTTAGTAGTCATGGGTGACTGGAATTCGAGAGTAGGAAAAGGGAGAGAAGGAAACATAGTAGGTGAATATGGATTGGAGCTAAGAAATGAAAGAGGAAGCCGTCTGGTGGAATTTTGCACAGATCATAACTTAATCATAGCTAACACTTGGTTCAAGAATCATAAAAGAAGGTTGTATACATGGAAGAATCCTGGAGATACTAAAAGGTATCAGATAGATTATATAATGGTAAGACAGAGATTTAGGAACCAGATTTTAAATTGTAAGACATTTCCAGGGGCAGATGTGGACTCTGACCACAATCTATTGGTTATGAACTGTAGATTAAAACTGAAGAAACTGCAAAAAGGTGGGAAACTAAGGAGATGGGACCTGGATAAACTGACTAAACCAGAGGTTGTACAGAGTTTCAGGGAGAGCATAAGGGAACAATTGATAGGAATGGGGGAACGAAATACAGTAGAATAAGAATGGGTAGCTTTGAGGAATGAAGTAGTGAAGGGAGCAGAGGATCAAGTAGGTAAAAAGACGAGGGCTAGTAGAAATCCTTGGGTAACTGAAGAGATACTGAATTTAACTGATGAAAGGAGAAAATATAAAAACGCAGTAAATGGAGAAGGCAAAAAGGAATACAAACGTCTCAAAAATGAGATCGACAGGAAGTACAAAATGGCTAAGCAGGGATGGTTAGAGGATAAATGTAAGGATGTAGAGGCATATATCACAAGGGGTAAGATAGATACTACCTACAGGAAAATTAGAGAGACCTTTGGAGACAACCACTTGTGTGAATATCAAGAGCTCAGATGGAAAACCAGTGCTAAGCAAAGAAGGGAAAGCAGAAAGGTGGAAGGAGTATATAGAGGGTCTATACAAGGGCGATGTACTTGAGGACAATATTATGGTAATGGAAGAGGATATAGACGAAGATGAAATGGGAGATACGATACTGCGTGAAGAGTTTGACAGAGCACTGAAAGACCTGAGTCCGGGAATAGACAACATTCCATTGGAACTACTGATGGCCTTGGGAGAGCCAATACTGACAAAACTCTACCATCCGGTGAGCAAGATGTATGAGACAGACTTCAAGAAGAATATAATAATTCCAATCCCAAAGAAAGCAGGTGTTGACAGATGTGAAAAATACAGAACTATCAGCTTAATAAGTCACAGTTGCAAAATACTAACACGAATTCTTTACAGACAAATGGAAAAAGTGGTAGAAGCTGTTCTCGGGGAAGATCAGTTTGGATTCCGTAGAAATGTTGGAACATGTGAGGCAATACTGACCCTACGACTTATCTTAGAAAATAGATTAAGGAAAGGCAAACCTACATTTCTAGCATTTGTAGACTTAGAGAAAGCTTTTGACAATGTTGACAGGAAAACTCTCTTTCAAATTCTGAAGGTGGCAGGGGTAAAATACAGGGAGCAAAAGGCTATTTACAATTTGTACAGAAACCAGATGGCAGTTATAACAGTCGAGGGGCATGAAAGGGAAGAAGTGGTTGGGAAGGGAGTGAGACAGGGTTGTAGCCTCTCCCCGATGTTATTCAATTTTTGTATTGAGCAAGCAGTAAAGGAAACAAAAGAAAAATTTGGAGTAGGTATTAAAATCCATGGAGAAGAAATAATAACTTTGAGGTTCGCCGATGACATTGTAATTCTGTCAGAGACAGCAAAGGACTTGGAGGAGCAGTTGAACGAAATGGACAGTGTCTTGAAAGGAGGGTATAAGATGAACATCAACAAAAGCAAAGCGAGGTTAGTGGAATGTAGTCGAATTAAGTCGGGTGATGCTCAGGGGATTAGATTGGGAAATGAGACACTTAAAGTAGTAAAGGAGATTTGCTATTTGGGGAGCAAAATAACTGATGATGGTCGAAATAGAGAGGATAGAAAATGTAGACTGGCAATGGCAAGGAAAGCGTTTCTGAAGAAGAGAAATTTGTTAACATCGAGTATAGATTTAAGTGTCAGGAAGTCGTTTCTGAAAGTATTTGTATGGAGTGTAGCCCTGTATGGAAATGAAACATGGATGATAAATAGTTTGGACAAGAAGAGAGTAGAAGCTTTCGAAATGTGGTGCTTCAGAAGGATGCTGAAGATTAGCTGGGTAGACCACATAACTAATGAGGAGGTATTGAATAGAATTGGGGAGAAGAGGAGTTTGTGGCACAACTTGACTAGAAGAAGGGATTGGTTGGTAGGATATGTTCTGAGGCATCAAGGGGTCACAAATTTAGTATTGGAGGGCAGCGTAGAGAGAGAGAGCAAGACATGAATATACTAAGCAGAATCAGAAGGATGTAGATTGCAGTAGGTACTGGGAGATGAAGAAGCTTGTGCAGGATAGAGTAGCGTTGAGAGCTGCATGAAACCAGTCTCAGGACTGAAGACCACAACAACAACAACAGAGACTTTCTGTATAGCTGCAGGTAAAGTCACCTTCACACGCATAACTTATGTGATGCTACAGCTTTTGTTACCCCATAGTGGCACCATGAGCTACTGTTCGCACAGATAAATTTGCGTCCACGTCAACATGTGTGCGCAGCACTGAGCGGCGATTTCGCGTATTTGTTCAACAATATATTGGCGACACATTTTCCAGCCCATCGAACCGACTTATTCCTACAATTATTTAAGGAGTTTCTATTTAATATGGAACCCTGAGTCATGGTCTACCTTTGTATTATTTTTGCTCATAAACACAAGTACTGCTGAGCCAGTGGAGTATGGACGAAGGGTGTAGAACCACAGAACTTTAATTTGTACTGTGGTACTCCCTCATGTCCTACATAGTAGAGACACCCCTAACAATGCATAAAGTGTCTAAGTGATGAGCATTCGACAAGTGATAATACGCGAAGAAGTGTCCATTTTTTCACACCTCAATACAGATGATGGGATGCTACCATCGGACCTCCATTCCTTTTTATGAATTTCCCCTTCAAGTACAGGAACTGCTAATTGGGCTAGCCAAAGCCTCTTGGTGCTTAATGACTATGCAGGCTTCATTGTTGTTCTTTAATGTCATGGAAGCAAAAAGATCTTTATAAGAAGTGTTTCTGGTGAATGAGTCATTCATCACATTCGACTGGATCATTATGTTGAGTGATGACATTGTTCTTGTGTGTTTTCAAGACCAACTATTTTAGGAATTGATGGTCCTTTCGTGTCAACAAGTTGTGCTTTCACTGTAAAGTGACATGCTCCTGGCTGCATGTGCTTGTTTTGTATTTATGCCCATATTGATCTAAATGTAGTTGAATCATGATTTCTTCACCCCAAAAGTCGATAAGTCGATGGTTCTGACCCACAATTCTTACAACTCAGTATGATCTAATATCTGAACTGTTACCAGAAGATAAATATTGTTTCTTGGCGTATATCCCAGATTGACTGTAGTGAAGAATCTACAGATTTTGTGAACCAATTTCGTCGATAAATTAGTACATCACAATATTGTGCTTAACTCAAATTGTGGTAACCAGAAGTATATCCACTGAATCAGCTGACTCGTAAAATTTATTCTGAAAGTTCTGCAGAATTTGATCCTTCAAGAAACTTGGTAACTACTCTACTGAATTTTATTTCTGATGTTTGTTACTTGCTTGGTCACTGTTATTTCTGTTTTAAGCATATTGATATTCATGTATAACTTGATACCTGGTGCAGCCCATTCTAAATATATGTTTAAATTATCAGTGTTGTACATGTAGATTTCCATTTGATGCTGTGATATAATGAATAGTGTTATACATATTTAAGCCTGTCAGTGCAGTACTCTAATCCCCTTTGCTTAATTCAGTTGGTGGGAAGAAATTCACATGTAACACCAACAGCCGAAATTTTAAAGTCCAAATGTATGACATCACTCCTCAAGCTCAACTGAAGAACTGTTGTGCATGACTATTATTTTTATATATCCTACTTCCCTATAACTGTCGGGATGAACATGAGACATACGTGTCTGCAGAGGCATGAACTGAACTTTTGGTATTGTTGAAAGTTGTAGAATATGTAGTCACCAGTAAAGTAGCAGCACAATTCTTCTGGCGGCTACTGGTTGCTGAATGAATTAAAGCGGTAGGTACCATTTTGGGTTCTTCTGTTAGCACACACTACCTAGTGAGTTCCAGGTCCTCCTGCAATATCCAAAATTGCAAATTGTTAGTCTTCCATATAGTCTTGGATAAGATATTTCGCATAAACGGCCCACAGAAGCTAGTGCGACATAAAAGAGAACTTTTTGTCAATTTAGCAGATCGATGTTTGTGAATTGACTTTTTAGCAGTATAGCTAGTACCTCTTTTTAAATGAACGATCCACCTCTCATACTGTGTGGTTTTAAATATAGCCCTTCCACAATGGCCAGATATTCTACGAATCTTTTAAGTCCCTGCGCTTCATCGAACCGTTGTTGTGAGTTTTCCACATTTTTCATAGTTCTGGCGATAGATTCTGCACTACTGGCTAGAGAACCAATCGCTGAAAATCCCGCCAAGGTTAAGAATCTTGGCATTGAAACCAGTTTTTCTTTTGAGACTCTTTTAGCTAGCACCAAAGATATATATATATATATATATATATATATATATATATATATATATATATGGTGTGTGTGGCATTTTGGACATATCTGAAATAACAGACACCATTTTGATCCAACAGCAATTATGAATTCAGCCACAAATAAATTACAGACCTTGGTTGTGAATGGGTATTGATTGAAATCAATGGTGAAAGCTGAAAATTTGTGCTAGACCAGAATTCAAACCAGAGTCTCAAGCTTACTAGGTCTATGGTCTGACCACTGAGCCATGTAGACACAGTGGCCATTGCAATTATATGGACTACCCTAGCATATCTCCCATCACACATAAAATATCATCTTACCCACACACTACTAATGTAATGGCCCTTCCCCATCTTCATTACTCGTGTCATTTCACCAATTCCCTTAAGAGTTCAAGCCAGATGTGCATCTGCACTGAAGAGATCACTGACAGTCTCACCTTAATTAAATACATGTGTGATGTGAGTTCATGAAAGAACGGACTCGACACATACACAAACATACATACATACACATATATATATATAAAGGCAAGATGGCCAATGATCTCTTCAGTGCAGATGCAATCTAGGTTCGAACTCTAATGGGAATCGACGAAATTCTGCACTACATTAGTAGTGTGTGGATATCTTGAGAATTTGGGTCTGATAGGAGGCATGTTAGGGCAGTCTGTGCAGTTGTAATGTCGACTGTTTCTGGATGACTTAGTGGTCAGAGCATCTGCCTGTTAAGTGGGAGACCCTGGTTCGAAGCCCCACCTGCCACAAATTTTCAACTTCCCCTGCTGATTTCAATCAATGTCCACTGACAGCCAATATCTGTAGTTTCTCTGTGCCTTGATCTTCTTATTCTTCAGCGGATGATGAGTGGTATTCATAACTTGATTGAAATTAGCCCCAAACCTAATTTAAGTTTTGCATGTATTACTTTCTGTATTACAATTGTGGCAATGCCCTGGCCAATACCAATATCCCTTCTCGCACATATTTCCCTAGCTCCGTCAGCTAAAATTCAATCTGTAGCGTAATGTGCTGGGAGATCTTTATTTGCTACTCCTGTCATTTATTTCCAAAGGTCACAGATTTATCATTGCCTGTGAATGTGCTACTTCCTCAGAAGAGCGAGGGGGTAGGATAAGAAAGAGGAAACGTGTTTGTAAGATTAATGATTGGGCTGCCAAAGTTGAATCCTTTGAGGAATGTGTGCTGAGGATTGGGAGTTTCACAGAAGTCATGAAACTTGTAACTTTATAAGTACTGGAGGTGTGAGGGAGCGTCATGCAAAAATTGACATTCGATGATACACAGTTGAACTTGGGGGAACATTGTTCCATATACAGGAAACAGTCGCCAATGATAAACGACCACTAAGATCGTCTGCACGAAGGACAAACCAATTAAACGGTGGGCAAAATCAATAAGATTCAATTTGTCTAATAAAGTACTGCAAACCTCAGTGAAATGTAGCATTGGAAGAAGAATTCAGGCTGTGATTGGCGCTAAAGTGAGGGAAATAAGTGGAACTACCCGCCAACATATCGCATTTGACAGTACCTTATGTGGTTTATGTATGAGCCTAATTCTAGTGGTGTATCTTCAGGGAAAACATAAGCACTCCGTCTTCAGGCCACAAGTGGCCCATCGGGACCATCCGACCGCCGTATCATCCTCAGATGAGGATGCGGATAGGAGGGGCGTGTGGTCAGCACACCGCTCTCCCGGTCGTTATGATGGTTTTCTTTGACCGGAGCCGCTACTATTCGGTCGAGTAGCTCTTCAATTGGCATCACAAGGCTGAGTGCACCCCGAAAAATGGCAACACCAAATAGTGACAGGATGGTCTCCCATCCAAGTGCCGGCCACGCCCGACAGCGCTTAACTTCGGTGATCTCACGGGAACCGGTGTATCCACTGTGGCAAGGCCATTGCCAGGGGAAACATAAGGCGAACTGTTATTGCAAATACAAAGTTCTGAATAATGTACCTACACAGTGAATGGATAATCTGGTGTAGATACGTGAGGAAATTTCGAGCACAAGAGTTCAATTGAACAGGACCATTTGCTATATAAAAAAAGTTTTGTTAAACGAAGAAGGAGTAAGAGTTTTGGTAATTCTGTTTTGCCAGTTTATTATATGACCATTCAGTAAGTTGAGCGTATTTGTGGTTAAGAGGGATGTTGACTAGTTCAGTTATAAGAAGTAGGGGCTAGTAAAATAAGGAAACTGTCTGGTAACGAGGGGAAGTAGAACTTCAGGGAAAACGAGTTCTACCATGAAATTTGGCCACATTGGCTATTTCCAGTAGTCGAACACTGCCTCCTGATCACTGGTCCCACTCTGAACATGGGCCAGTGCTTTCCATCATTGGTGTTGCACACCAGCATGTTCCATGTGCAGAGCTAAACTATGCACAACCAGGAATGTCGCCTCCATGCCCTATTGGGGAAAGCGCTGACATTGGCTCCGCTTCACCTGCTATCCCAATCTGGGTCACCAAAACCATTCTGCCATCACCCATTCTTATGGAGCTTTTATTTATGCCTCTGCACCCAAGAACTCAACAAATTGTTTGTCACCACTGGCTGCCTATAACTTCTGTTCCATCCTATCGCTCCCACAAGTGACCATTCACCCACATCGACTCCACACTTCACAACAACTACCCTGTCACTTTCGATTTCTGAGTCACTTTCCTGTCTAGAAATTTCAGAATTTGTTTTTCATTACAAGCACATCTCTATTATTTTCCATCATGCAAACTTTTCCATCTTCATAAACTGTTGACTCCGCCATGCTATTACAATTGCTTTCTCTATTTTTCAAAGATATATTCTTAATTAAAGAAAACTGCTGACCAGGCCACATTTCATAGTTCACCCTTAATCAACATCGTCCTATGAGGCGGAGCTACATAAATGCTGACACCATTAGTTAATTCTACAGAATTGCCATTTCTGAGGATTATGTGATGACAGGATACGCAACTTTATCGCTCAATTGTAACACCGTCTTCTCCTTCCATACCCATAGAATGTGCACATAGGGTGTCAAGCAAGATGATTTGCAGAAGCTATCACTTTAAGGTTGGGGGTTTGTTAGTTGATAAAGAACACAAGTAGTGTGATACAATGGGACTTGCAATTTTGTTTAACACTTTTTGTCAAGTGCCCTCTTGTTAATGTTTGAAACATCAACTCCACTATCTCACAGTGCTCTTCCCACATTTCCATTGCAATCAGTATTCATCTACGTATACTGTAATTCTACAGTTCACTTCTTTTCTTAATTCTTGGTCAAGTGCCTTAATAAACTCAGGTACAGGCACCTTTAATCCATATGGTATAACCTTGAATTGATAGCATTTACCATCAAAAAGGAGTGCTGAATATTTTCTATCATCTTTGATTAAGGGTACTTGCCAATAACCATTTCTTGGATTTAAGGTGGTCTTCTATTTCACTCCATTAAATTTCTGTATAATTTCGTCCACAGTCTATGGCTTGTCGTTCTCTGTGTCCAAGGATATTTAGAATTGTAACAGCGCTTACTAACTGGACACTTCCATCTCGCTTTCCTACCACTACCATTGGCTTATTATTATTCTCATTTTGACTCCATTATATTACACCCCATCTTTGAATCTTGTCTAACTCTTTAATTTCTCTCTCCCTCTTTCAATAGGAATAGAGTAAGACTCCACTTTATGTGGCTCATGAGGTTCAGTACTGGGTTGATATCGTATTTCATTACTTGTTGAGGTTGGTCGAAAAATACTTTTATATTTCTCCTTACAACATTCTGTAATTCTCTCACTACATGATTACTCTACGATTCATAGTTAAGTGCCTGGCATAGGGTCATGAGCTGGCTTCCATCTCCATTAAGAATTTTGTTACCATAATGAAGATTGTGATCCAAGATTGGCATTAGGAGCAGCACAACAGATTACGTGGACTGACTGAATTTTAGAAAACATAATTTGCATAACCCAATTTGGTATTAGTTCTATGTTGTATGATTGCTTGAAAAAACTCGAATATCTTTTCTGAATGACTGCAGGTTCTGCACATGCAATGAGTAAGAATGGACATTGTAAATTAGTACTGCTATCACGACAATGGCGAATCGATGCCACAACGAAGTGCTGCGTATTTCCCGCTAGATGCTGAAAAATACAACTAATAATACAATGAATAATGAAGTTAAACACGTAGACTGGAGGATTAACAATAAACAGCACCTAAGTAATTCAAAATAAGTCAGTATATTGTGACAGCTCACAATGCTTACATTATGGTGGCTAAAAACAGAACAACAGCCAGACTTCTCCTATCTGCTCTTTAAAAAGTTGAAGGTTGCACTTTCCTTTATTACACAGATAACACTGGTACGAACATCGAGTCTTTTATCGCAAAATGTTTTACACATATTTTTACACAAAATATAATTTCTTTTAGAAAGGGGCATTACAGGATTTATCGAACCATCTTCAAGCTGTTTCTCTACCATTGCATTCTCGATCACTATAGGGATAGAAGAAATTTAAATCTTTAGGTGCAAGCTTTGATTTATCTTATTTTACAACAATGGTCATTTCTCTCTGTTTACATCTGCGCCAACAAAATATTTTCACATTCAGAGGAGGAAGCTCTGACTTGAAATTTTGTGGAAAGATCATGCCACAACAGAAAATGTCTTTGTTTTAATGGTTACCACCCCAATTCAGTTATCATATCTGTGACAATCTCTTTCCTATTTTGTTATAATACATAATGACCTGCTCTTCTTTGAATTTTTTCAATATCCACAGTCAATCCTATATGATGTGGATTCCATACCACACTGCAATACTGCACAAGAGGACAGACAAGTTTAGTGTAGGCAGATTCTTTAGTAGAGCTGTTGCATCTTCTGCCAATAAAATCCAGTCTGTGGTTAGCTGCCTCAACAGCATTATCTATGTAATTGTTCCAGTTGAAGATATTTGTAGTTGTAATCTCTAAGTATTTAGTTGAACTCACAATCTTTATATATATGTGATTTGTCACATAACCGAAATTTAGTGGATTCCTTTTAGTATTCATGTTAATGACTTCATGCATTTCATTATTAAGGGTCAATTGCCATTTTTTACTCCACACGGATATCTTACCTAAATCATTTTGCAATTGGTTTTGATTATTGATGACTTCAGGTGACTGTACAGGACAGCATCCTCTGCAAAAATTCTAAGAGGGCTTGACCTGTCTTTTAAATCGTTTATAAAGATCCAAAATAGTGGTAGGCCTATAACACTTCCCCGAGGAACGCCAGATACCACTTCTGTTATACTCTATGACTACAAACAGTGACCTTGCTGACAGGAAATGATGAACCCAGTCACACAACTAAAATGACACTTCATTAACACAAATTTGATTAGGGATGGGGTCAAAAGCCTTCTGGAAATCTAGAAATATGGAATCAATTTTGCATCCCTTGTCGATAGCACTCATTACTTCTTGTGAGTGTGGATCTAGTTGGGTTTCATTAGCAAGTCTGAGTCTTTACTGACTATGTGTCAATAAATCGATTATTTTGAGACAGTTACAATTTTTGAACATAGTATATGTTCCAAAACCCTATTGCAAATCAACGTTAGTGGTATGAGTCCGTAATTCAGTACATTACTCCTATTTCCTCTCTTGAATATAGATGTGACCTGTGTAACTTTCCAGTTTTGGGTATGGGTTTTTCAGAGAGTAAGCAATTGCATATAAAGTATGGGGCTATTACATCAGCATACACTGAAAGGAGCCGAATTGATGTGGAGTATAGACCAGAGAACTTGCGCTTAGTGACGTAAGCTGATTCCTTACACTTTGGATAACTAGTTCCAAGTTACTCATGTTGACATCTGTTCTTCATTAGAATTCTGGAAGATTTAGTTAATCTTCTTTTGTGAAGGAATTTCAGCGACTCCATTTTAGAGATCCCTGTCATCAGTAACATTACAATTGGTATTGTGCAGTGAATCTATAGATTGTGTCTTGCACCAGGTGTACTTTACATATGACCAGAATCTCCTTTTTGAGGTTCCATTACTTATCCAAGCTTATTGATTATTTATCAAACTTGTCGTTCCCTTTTATCCTCAGTAACCTCCCACTCATTCCTTTGCAGCTCTCCTGCATCTTCATTTCTCCAATTTAAGGGCAATAGTTTCAGTGATAGCACTACTTTTTCCAATCCTTTTTACTATCACTTAGTTAAAAGCTACCACAACTACTTCTTCCTTCCGTTTAACCTGCAAGCAGCTAGTCTCACAGTTCATTTGTACTTTGTATTTTTGATCATCCAGTCCATTCCTAGAATAACATTTGTACTTAATCCAGCAATGACTAAAAGCCAATGCTCTAAACTCAGTTGCCCTATGCTAAACTCCAGAAATGCTGGCTTCATAATGAGCTTACTCAATTGGCCCATTGACCCTATGACCTTGTAACAGTCACTGGTATCTGTATTAATTTTGATTGGTCTTTCAAATCTTCGAACATGGAGACTGAGACAGCAGGTATTTTTCTAAATGAATCAATTAATATAACCTCTGCCTTGCTGTATAATGTTATATTAATTATGGATTGACATAGATTAAGCTCTTCCTCCAGAATTTCCTCTTCTAGTGGATCTTCTTCTAACATCTCATACTGATTTTCTTCCACTTTTCCCTACCCTGACATTTTTTCATCACTCCTTTGTAAAACAAAAGGCCTCACGTTTTTGTCATTCTCTTGGATTAATCCTTTATCTGGTGGCTTTTTCCTCGTTGGCTCTTCAGTTCCTCTGTCATTGCTCTCATATGCTTGGCGATTTATAGATATCTTCAGTCTGTTCTCATCTTTGTCATTTCTGGTTTTGAACACTTCCCCTTCCTTTTATACAATATACTAATTTGGTTGTTTTTGTCCTTTTCTTCTATTATAACTCGTTTGGTTGCTGGTGTAACTATTTTGTTGTCTGTATGCCCACCATGTAATTCCTCTTCCTGGTCATCTTTCTTCTAATCATCTTCCAACTGCTCCTCAAAATATAGTCAGTCTGAACCCCCTTCACAGTGCTTATCACTTTTTGTCTCATTTCTCATTTTCATCTTCTTCAGTAATTAAGTCTTCTCTTTCTTTCTTTCTATTATATCTGCATTTAAACCTTTTACCATTTTCCCCCTTATATTCCAGAAATCCAGTACATATATGAAATAGCTTGCTCTAACATTTTTCAAACATTTTCCCAGGGAAGTGCTTTTTTGTTCCATATTAACCAAATATTTTCAAAACAAGATGTAACACGAGAAACCCAAGCATGTTTCAAAAACGATTGTGCGTTTACATGGGAGCGAAATCTATTGGAGAAGTGGAAAACAGGCACCTAGAAACAGATTTCCTGGATCGATGTTGAAGCGATTTCATGACCAACCAGGAGCGATATTGGAAAACTGGTTTACGAAATCCGGTTTTGGTAGCCCCATCTAAATGGGGTGCCTGACAGCTGACATTTCACCAATGGTGGTGGCCGATGATGGCTTGCTGGACAGGGTTGTCAGGGCCGAGATGAACGATGGCAGACCTCTGAAGTTTCCACTGCCATCCCTGCTCGCTCACCTGGTAAAGTGCAATTCTCACTGCCAACAGTTCACCTGTATCTCCCCTGCGGTTCTGTCATTAGGAGTGACTGAAATATCACCTCCTCCGAGTCTTCCCCCCACCAAGGGACTCTCACATTGGTTAGTTTTTTTCCTTGTCCCCTATTAACGTATTTAACCTTTGCTTTCCCTTCTTTGTCAGTATTAGATTTAACATTATAAATACTCTGAAGTTATTTTAGAAACATACATTATACATCCCGCTGCCATCCTACTGACGACAGGCTTCTCACTTGTTGCTGGAGCTGGCTCACGTCGTCACAGCAAACAAGGCCTTCGGGTTTGGCCCCTTGACGCCTTACTGCACAACATTACTACAGTTTTCAAAAACATTCTATTGACGTGGAACATAACCGTTACAGTTTGTGATCGAGTCTTCCCCCATGGCTTTGTTGTTCTTCAGTTCCGTAACAACCTTCCAAAACTCATCAGGGGTAGGACGGGTTGAACCGTTATTTCTTGGGCCTGGAATTATTCTCCGCCATTTTTCGTCTGGGTTCTTCACTGTTAAGTAGTGTCACAAAGTACTTGGCTAGGATTTCACACCATTACGTATTGTGCACTGCCAGTTTCCCATTGTCACTAGTGAAGTTCAGACTAAGTGGTTGGCAGCCATTTACATGCTGGCTGTGAAAGATCCTCCAGTTGTTTCTTTTTAATTCTGACTGAATACGATCGATTTCTTCTGTGACTTTTGTCCTTTGGCTTGACAGAGATTTTTTTGCAGTCCCCTTCCACACTTCTTTGTACTCTATGCGTTTATATTCTGTTTTGGATGCACACCATAGTTTTTAGGTTATTGCTCTTATGTTAACTGCTTTATCACTATGATCCATCCAGCATGAATGCTTGCACTCGTTCATACAGGTCTACTTTTTTGCAGTATGTGCCATATTCTTTCGGATATTCAGCCAGGTATATGATTTTCTTTGCTGCAGCAATTCTTAACAATTAGCTTTGTTTTTCTTTAGGTTTTTGGGGTCAGTCATTATAAGTTTATTCGGAGGCTTTTTATTCTCATTTAATGGGACCTTTACACTGGTCAAGAAAGCGATACAAGTCCAGATTGGTTCCTTTTCTCACTTCTACATTCATAATTACCCTACTCCATTTCGATATTGTGATGTGGTCCAACTGAAATTCAGTAAGATCTGCTCATGGAGAGGCCATGCTTTCTTTTTCCTGTGACATGTATTAAAATGAGTTTGAGATCAAAGGCATCACAAACGTCATTATCATTTTCTGTTTAATTGTGGGTAGAGTAGTTGCCAACGATATTTTAAAAATGTTGTTCCTTCCCAATTTGTGTGCTGGAATCGTCCATTGGAATTTTGAGACCGCCTGTTGGGTTCTATGTATTTCTCTCCAGCTGATCTCCGAACATGGCTACCTTTTTTGGGGTTTCTTCGGTTGCCTAGCTTTATAGGTGCATGGTCACTGAACCTCTTTTTCACTTTTGAATTTTAGTGTAGAGAGTTTGTCAGAAAGGGAGCTGAAGTCTGATATAGAGTCTATTGTTTATTTGTGAACACAGAATGCTGAGCTGCTATAGATTCGTTCCCATTCATGTTTTAATCTGTGAATCATGTCTCCTATAATGCATGTTTTCTATGTTGCTGTTGTTGTGGTCTTCAGTCCAGAGACTGGTTTGATGCAACTCTCCATGTTACTCTATCCTGTGCAAGGCTCTTCATCTCCCAGTACCTACTGCAACCTACATCCTTCTGAAGTATTAGTGTATTCATCTCTTGGTCTCCCTCTGTAATTTTTACCTTCCACGCTGCCCTCTAATATTAAATCAGTGATCCCTTGATGCCTCAGAACATGTCCTACGAACCGATCCCTTCTTCTAGTCAAGTTGTACCACAAATTTCTCTTCTCTCCAATTCTATTCAATACCTCCTCATTAGTTATGTGATCTACCCATCTAATCTTCAGCATTCTTCTGTAGGACCACATTTCGAAAGCTTCTATTCTCTTCTTGTCTAAACTATTTATCGTCCATGTTTCACTTCCATACGTGGCTACACTCCATACAAATACTTTCAGAAACGACTTCCTGACACTTAAATCTCTACTCGATGATAACAATTTTCTATTCTTCAGAAACTCTTTCCTTGCCATTTTCAGTCTACATTTTATATCCTCTCTACTTCGACCATCTTCAGTTATTTTGCTCCCCAAATAGCAATACTCATTTACTACTTTAAGCATATCATTTCCTAATCTAATTCCCGCAGCATCACCCGATTTAATTCGACTACCTCCCATTATTCCTCCCCCCATGAACCATGGACCTTGCCGCTGGTGGGGAGGCTTGCGTGCCTCAATGATACAGATAGCCGTACTGTAGGTGCAACCACAACGGAGGGGTATCTGTTGAGAGGCCAGACAAATGTGTGGTTCCTGAAGAGGGGCAGCAGTCTTTTCAGTAGTTGCAGGGCAACAGCCTGGATGATTGACTGATCTGGCCTTGTAACACTAACCAAAACGGCCTTGCTGTGGTGGTACTGCGAATGGCTAAAAGCAAGGCGAAACTACAGCCGTAATTTTTCCGAAGGGCATGCAGCTTTACTTTACTGTTTTTCTATATCATCTAGAATTCCTCAGTCTTAAGTAGAGTTTGTATGTCCAGAATGAGATTTTCACTCTGCAGTGAAGTGTGCGCTGATATGAAACTTCCTGGCAGATTAAAACTGTGTGTTGGATCTAGACTCGAACTTGGTACCTTTGCTGTGAGGACGGGGCACGAGTCGTGCTAGGGTAGCTCAGTTGGTAGAGCGCTTGCCTGCGGAAGGCAAAGGTCCCGAGTTCGAGCCTCGGTCCTGCACACAGTTTTAATCTGCCAGGAAGTTTCAGTTTGTACTTTGTCTGTTCCAAAATTCGGGCGCTTCATAAGTTGTGAATTAGACGTCTTTACATTGACTAGTGTGTTAGTCTGATTTTTATTACCTAAAGGGCTCCCAGATAGCTCTGACTCCATAGTCCTGTGTGTACTATCCAAAATAATGGTAGGTTCCCGTTGCCAGTTACCACCTGAAATAGTTCTTTCCAAAAGTGATTTTATCACGCATATTGTTATTTCACAGTATGTTTTTGGAGGACAGATGTCTCTGTCCATTTCTACAACCATAGTTGTAACCATAGAGCCATTTCTTCCATCCCATCTGCCATTGAGAATGTTCCTTTTCCGCTATCTAGTCCATTCACTAATGTCCTGCCTTCATTATTTGATCCTTGTGTGTTTATTCGGCTAAACAGCCGTCCTGTATGATTACAGGAGCGTTCCCTACCGTCCACTGGGACGCACTGTGTTGGGTTTGGGGCCCAGGCACTAGTCTCTTATTTAGGGTTAAGTCCAGCCCTTACTCAGTTCAGAACTAAAACCAAAAGTGAGCTAACTGGGGATCAGTAATATTAATAGTGATTATTATTTCGTTTTTATATGCTTGATTCTGTGATCTCAACTTCTTCCATGAAGTTGAATGTTGGCTTTCGACATTTTTTTCCCGTGAATTCTGTTCAGAGTTCAGGGTGATCTGGAGTAGCAGTTTTAGCGTATGAATTTTAACTTTGCAACTAGCTGCTGTGACTGAATGTGTGGTAGAACAAGAGGGAGCGGCTACAGAGAGTGATAGCGTCCCAGGGTCTGGCTTGTTGCCAGGGTGTTGATATTTTGTGACTGGGTTCATGGCTGCAAGTGCAAGGAAGAGAGAGTCACTAACCAATTCTTTAGAGTGTGGTTTTCTGTCATTGATATTTTTACTTTGAACATGCAGGTATTAGAATAATGAATCTGAGTAAATATGCTAACCCTTACAAAGACAGATAGCCACAAAACATTTGCAACCTACAGAAAAAAACATGAGAGTTTTGTGACAATTAGTGCTTGCTGCGCTATAGGCCACAAAATAACTAATGAAGTGCCTAATAGAATATATATATATATATATATATATATATATATATATATATATATATATATGTGTGTGTGTGTGTGTGTGTGTGTGTGTGTGTGTGTGTGTCTGTGTGTGTGTGTGTGTGTGTGTGTGTGTGTGTGTGTGTGTGTGTGTGTGTGTGTGTGTAGTGATTTTACTTTGGTGTGAAGAGATAGTCATATAAAATTTTTGAAAGATATAACCACCATTTGACTCTACAACAGGTATTATTCCACAATCCAGATTTCGGCCTCAGGCTTTCAAGTGTTACAAGTATTTAAAAAATCATTAGACTTGTGTAGAACACAAGTCATTGTTAAAATATGTATCTTCGGTTATATAAACCAATTTTGTCAAAAGTAAATGCCAGAACATTTGTGTAACAGGCTAATTTACTGACAAGTAGCATAACTTATTGACTTCATATGGTTATGGAATAATGGCCTAAATCCAAAATCTAGAGTGTAGAATAAAACCTGTTGTACAGTCAAATGGCGGTTATGTCTTTCAATAAAATATTTGTGTAAATCTGTGTAACGCACCAAAAATATCTGCCTGTATATCAGTTTTCTGCAATAATCGATAAGTATACAGTATAAGTTCATAAAAAATATCTCACTCATTCTTAAATTCACTCACAGTTATGTGCTGGTCCCCAGATTAATGTACTAACTTTTCTGTCAG
Source organism: Schistocerca serialis cubense (assembly GCF_023864345.2). Taxonomy (NCBI): domain Eukaryota; kingdom Metazoa; phylum Arthropoda; class Insecta; order Orthoptera; family Acrididae; genus Schistocerca; species Schistocerca serialis. The sequence continues at coordinate 28,334,553 of NC_064642.1, forward strand.
TCAACAGACAGTGTAGCAGAGTTTTTACATGTTCAAGCTAGTTTGTACCATTCGACAGAGTGGTCAGTCTGCTCTTAACCAGTGCTACTTTTCTGATAACATATAGCAGCTATAAAAACTAGTATCAACATCTGCTAAGTCCCCACCACCCCATGTTTAGACAGATCAATTTAAACTTGCAAAATGTCCATGATTGTAGTCAGAGCAACACCTCTGATAGTATACATAGCAGTGAACCTCTTCACCAACAGCATTTTACAATAGTTCAGACAGCATCGGAACATGCTGTCTAATCAGCTAGAAAACTTCTTCATATTTACTGATAGACCAAAGCAAGAGCACAGTGTCAACTTTAGGGCGTGTCCTCAATACCGACCCAGCTTTCTGGGCCCTGATCATCCTCCAAGGAGTGTCAGCTTCCCTAAACTATAAGGCAGTATTCGTCTTCCATATCAAATCTACACCTACATCTACATGGTTACTCTTCAATTAACACTTAAGTGCCTTGAAGAGGGTTCGTTGAACCATTTTCATACTACTTCTCTACCATTCCACTCCCAAATCGCACTTAGACTGGTACATCACTTATTTTACGAGATTTCAAAAGTGCCGCAAAATGTACACTTCCACTTGGGAAGGAAGATTCTCAATCAAATGGTTCATATGGCTCTGAGCACTATGCGACTTAACTTCTGAGGTCATCAGTCGCCTAGAATTTAGAACTAATGAACGCTAACTAACCTAAGGACATCACACACATCCATGCCCGAGACAGGATTCGAACCTGCAACCGTAGCGGTCGCTCGGTTCCAGACTGTAGCGCCTAGAACCGCACGGCCACTCCGGCCGGCATTCTCAATCAGTTTCATATGATGTTTGGAGTTTTGCTGAGGGTTCAGAAATAAAGTCTGGTGAACTATTCTTAAGTTGACTGAAAATTATGAAGAAGTCTAACAGTATTCTGTAACAGGCCTTCTTCCACACTACTTCATTGTACAAGTAGTCAAGTAATGGGCAAAATGTTTCTGCTCAAAATTTCTACCTAGCAGTCAGAGGAACTTCTTCAGTGTCCACTTCTTCATCAAAATGAAGTTTGCGTTTCCTTGATCTTTTATAGATGCATTCATAGTCTATATCAGTTATAATCGCCATAGATTTATTTTCATGATAGTTACAAGTGCAAGAAACAGAGCTAGTAAATCCTACAAGTGATTAATATAATTCATGCATCATTTCAATACCAATATTTACACTTTGCAATTTCACATTTACACTATTAAATTTCTCGAGTATGTCCTCCCAAACTGTCATAATGAATTCTGTTTCTGGTCAACTGAATTGGTTCAGTAAAGCTGAAGCCTCATTTCACGCAAATAGTTTCTCACAGGTAATATTAGTAACATGTGTGAGGGCGTTGATAATGTTCTCCCAATTTTCATTTAGACTTACACATGCTTCCTCTCTTACTGACCAACGTATTTGTGATAAAGTTTTAAATGTTTTACTTCCTGGTTTTATGAAAGAATGGACTTGATACCAGCATCAGGTAGAATCAGATAAAAAATTATAAATGTGTTGCACTAAATTGAAAAATGAACATTGTTCCTGGTGACAGCTTGCAGCACTAGTGCCAACTAATTTCAAATGTGCTGAACAAAATACATAACGCTCTTTCGGATTTCGTTGTTTAGTTGCTTAGTGCCTGCCTGCAAATGTGTATAGGCACAAGTTGCTTGCAGTGTCATGTGACTGGCCTCTACAGTCAGTAATATCAATGGAATATTTAGACAGGATTTCCAGTATGGCCTCAGCTACATTTTCAGGCTTTTATCCCAGTTTTGGTAGAAACAGAAGGAAGCGTTCAACAGGCTCACCATTCTCGTTTACACATGAAAGATAATTGATCAATATGTGAAATGTCTGCAGTAGACTCTACTATTACAGAGCAATATTTGACCTGTTTGCTATTACTTATGATAATTCTTTTTATTTGTTCAGAAAGTAGCTCTATTATTTCATCACACATTGTACCTGCCTCTGATTTCCACTTCGTTCAGTGTGCTCTGTGAGAAAAGGATCGAACTCGGCTGTAACTTCAAGAAACATCAGAAATTGGCCATTATATGATGAATAGAATTATTCAACGTGTCAACTTAGGGAAAGTCCACTACTTTTTAACTTTTTCACTATTGCAAACGCCCTTTTCAACATATTGCTTAGTAATTTTTTTCTGTCTCAGCGTATGACTCAATATAGTTTTCTATCGTTCCAAGTGATATTTTTCTTGTTAAAAGTGAAATTTCATGTGAATTTTCATGATGATATAAAATATTAGAAATATCTCTCCAATCTGAAATACCAGTAGTAGCAATCATGGTCTTACCTCTGAACAATTTACATGTCACACAAAAATAGTGCTACAGGTGTATACTAAGTAACCACGAAAAGTTAAGTCACCATTGAAAAGTTCATGATAAAATAAAATTTTGTTCAAATATCTGGTTTTATCGCCTATTGACATTCGTGAATCAGAAAAAGCACCACTAAAATTTCGATTAATGACACAATGTAAAAGAGTGTTGATTGTTGATTCACTAACACACCATACCACAGGATCATCACTACCGCCATTATTTCTTTGTTTGATATCTGATTCGGCACTTAGCTTTTGATGAGACTCGAATTCAGGTGCAATTTGTTTTTCTTCATTTTTAACTATTGTTTCGTTCGTATTTGCTGGTTTCACTACAGCTGCAGTGTTGGACCTGTCATCAGTACTACTTGATCTCGAAGTCGAACCAGCAACATTTTTTGTGCATAATTTGTGTACTTTGGCAAGCGTTTTTGAAACATTAGCTTCTCGTTCTCGCTTTTCCTTCACTAATTTCCGAAATGCTGCCACTCTTAATATTGCATGTCTGTTTTGGTCACTTATTGATGTTACCACCTATGAAATTGTCAACAAACACCGATCCAAAAGCAAATAAGTTTGTAAATAAAAAGTATCCACTTCAAAATCGTACCACACAGCAGACAAGCACAAAGCTTTTTACTTCAAACATGACAGTGATCAACTGACTAGCTTGGATTACTTGACAAAACTTCTATGAAATAAAATGGTGAAGACCATAACGTCAAAGCAGAATAATTTAATTTCATTGTCACCACTTTCTCGATCCCTAATGAACAGACGTTAGAAGCCGACAGCATTCTCAGAGTAATAATGTTTCAAAGCCCATATTATTGGTTGTCTTCCTGATAGCTTACTTTAAAATATTATTGTACAGTTTCATAAAAATGATTCCAGACCGAAATTGAAAGTTTGAATTTCCATTTTGTCACCAAGTAAACTAATAATATTTTCAAGCTTGTATTGTCAATTGTCATTCTTATGGCTTCTTTAAGCTATCAAGTTATTTCATAGTATTAATAATTTTTGTCATTTATAAGCGCAGTTGTTTTAAAAGGCAAAATATGGAAACAAACACAGTGCAAAAAATGCCGCCCTCTAAAGCTGCCGTCTCTAGGCCCATGGTTAGTGGGCCTATATGTAAATCTGCCTCTGGGTCTGAGGTACAAACTGTGGTTCTCTCTATCGCCTCCTGACCCACTGTCATAGCCAATGGTCCTGAGTTCGCCTCATGAGCCACGCAGCCATCTGTCACGTTTTTGAGACACTGGGCCACTGCTCGTTTGCCGCCAATCCGAGCAGAGTGCTTTGGCTGCTGCCACTCTATCAGCATCTGGTATGTCGGCATTTGCCGTGTTAAGAGTCCTGCATCTAGGCAGTATGCCTGAAATGCAAGGATAGCTGCCACGGCTCCACACTAACATGGGGATATCACAGGCTGCGCCCAAGCTGAGGGTGCTTACTGAGATTGTTCGAGTAATGTGGAATAATAAATAATTCTCATGTCCACCGACAGTCTTTGTTTAGGCACCACTATGGACTCCTATTTTTTTCCAGCGAATTATTCTGCTGAGTCCGGTGTAGTTCAGTAGACAGAGGTTATGAGCATAACTGGAGTTGTCAAATGTCAATTCACATTGATTCCCCCCTAAACTGAATAATTGTGCCTCTACTCCAACATATTTAAAGGCGTACAACGACTTCAGCATTAGAACATACCAAGTAAGGTTAAACTGAATCCAGGCTAAATACGAAACCAATTTTTTACAATTTTTTCGGATGTATATTTGTCTCTCAACAGCTACTTTTTGAATGTTATTTTATCCTTTATGTGGCTACATTCCAGTAAATGAAACGGCCGCGTTTACCAACGTCCTAAAAGAACAAGGGAACTATGTGTAAAACCACATGGAGATGAAGAGCAAAGGAGTATGCCTTCTGCACAGTGCTTCTCTAGAAGGAACTATAAAAAAGATCGCTAATATCACCAGGCTAAACATGCTCCCGTGTACAATACGAGTGAAATTTCAGCTAACGAAGGCAACTGTTTGTCTGAATACAATCACCCAAAATTAGTAAGGTATGATTTTTGTTTCTAGCTTTTATAAATTAAATTATGTAATCTACATCTGTACACTGTGAAGCACTATGAAATGCTTGGCAGAGGCTACTGTCCATTGTATACATATTAGGGCTTCTGTTATCGTATTTCACAGTCCCAATTCACACAAATAGGTGTGACCTGAGGCTGAGAAAAACAATAAAGGAATTTCGTTACACGATGGTCGCTGTGTTCCCTTTTGTATTAAGATTTTTTTCGTGCTCCGTTCGCTCATGGAGAGCGCGAAGAATGATTGCTTAAATGGCCGTGATGATGTTGGCGTCTGTCTTAAAGCGTACTGGTATGTCAGTTCAGGCTTATCAGCAGCTTGGTGGTGTTCTTCCGTTAGTTATACGAACCTCATAGAGTTGAGTAATATTCTGTGATAGACGATACAAGTCTTTTGTAAGCAATCTGCTTTGTAAACATGTTGCATTTTCCCCGTATCTGAACCTTCTTTACCTACGACTGAGCTTTTGTCATAGTGACATTTCACGTCCTTAGATACCGTAACACCCATGCGTTTATACGGATTAAATGATTCCAGTTTTCACTCATTGATATTGCAGTGTAGGGATACTTCACTTTTGCGTTTTATGACGAGAAAAATTTTACTTTTATAAATATCATTTAATGCAAGTTGCGAATGTATACCACTTTTAAATTTTGTCAAGATGTGATTGAATATTTGTGCAAACTGTACTCAATTAAACAATATCTATTGTCGCCATAAAAGACAAATATTTATTGATTAGCTTAATTTCTTCTCAAACTTCCTCGTTTCTATATCCATTTACCTCGGGGGGAAAAAAAATGCTAACCAATGATAGTGTTGTTTTGTCCAACTTTGTATTTTCTGTAATTATCTTTGATATAATGTATCGCTGAAATGAAAAGTCAGTGTATAAGAAAATGTTTAACGAAAATGCTTTTGAAAATGGGGGGTACCAAAGCAGTGAGTATTATTAGAAAATATTAGATTCCATTGTGATGTGTTTACAATAAGAAATAGAACATTACAATGTACGGTAAGTGAAATAATCTTAGGTAACTTATCATGAAAGGCGTCGGCTGCTAGCGCGTCTCTATGGCGTCTGCTAGTGTACAGAAAACCGCGCCAGACCAGAGTATTTGTTATATGGTATTTATAAAATATTTATGCTCCAAATTTAAGCACTGTAGTATGTTATGTAGTTGATAAGGTTTGCGTTGTCTCGTAAGTCGCCTACGCTCCAAATGAAGGGGAAAGGGCGTTGTCAGTTGAGTGGAATGCCACTGCCTGCATAATCAAAATGACGCCACTTGTACGATCTGGAAGTTTTCATTTTCTTTATATGCGAGTGCCATATTTTGAAGGCAGCTGACATAACTGGTGTGATGATTTATGAATTTAACCTTTTCGTACTGATATGTGTCGCCTTCTTCCAAATTGCGCGCCAGTTGGCAACGTAAAATTTTTTGTAAGGGCTACCAAAATTTCTCTAAGAAATGAGTCTCCTTTTGTGATATTGGGCGTTTCAGTAAGGTAAAAAAACCACACACACTAGGTGTATTTACCTTATTGTATCCATTAAAAGTTAGCCAAACCAGTTGTTTGTTTCCAATAACATTGCCGCTAGACGTTCAAAAACCAAAATGGGTCAATAGATTCTTTTCTTAATGAACCACCCAACGAATTACTGGCCATACATCGACAATACTTCGAAATATCGCTACTTGCTGTCATTTGTCTTTAGAATATTCGTTGGACAAAGAAGCAATTACTACTGTATAAACAAGGGCCATAATAAACATATATGTGGGAATAGGGTGCATACAAGAAGTAAAATTATTGAATGTGTTTCTGAAACTAGATATTCATCTAGGGTTACAAATGCCCACCTCTGTATGACAATGTACCACTTAAATCAGTACCAGCTGAAACTTACTTGGAGAAGAATAGTGTGTTCAGAACCAGGGCCAAATTTTGAATTTTGCCTTTCGTCATCTGTCATGCACTTTTTATTGTCCAGGAGTTTGAAAAAAAATGCACACGTCATTGCTGCATGTAAGATTCATTGTAAAATACCAACTGACCTGTTCTACCTAACAGTATATGACAGAGCATAAGGCAAATTATTGATGGGAGGCACTGTGTGTCCCTTAATATATTTTCCACCCAAAAAAAAGAAAAGATCAACTGAAGTGTGTGATGCTGGGTGCTGGTATGTCCCCTCTTCAGTACTACTGACTTAAGCTGCATTGTTTCTGAATGTGTGTTCTTTTATAACTCTACAATAAACAAAGTGTGTATACAACTGAAGCTGGAATTTATCCTCTCCATTTGCTGTTACAGTGTTCTTTTACGTACATGTTTAGTGGTTGTGTTTGTGCACTATAATATTTGTACAGTAGCGAATACAAATGTTCAGTTCCTATTCCTGACTTTTTCTAAGGCATGTACATGACCCCTGAACTACCCATCTTTACGAATGTTAAGAAGAGAAGCAACTGCTGAACTCTGTAGGAACAATAAACTATCCTACATTAATCATGTTAACGTAGAATAAATTTATGTTGTAAAATTATCATGTCGGCCTGTACTTTAAGGAGGGGGAGAAATGAATTTTTGGCGTAATATGTGCTGAACTCTGTAGGAACAATAAACTATCCTACATTAATCATGTTAACGTAGAATAAATTTATGTTGTAAAATTATCATGTCGGCCTGTACTTTAAGGAGGGGGAGAAATGAATTTTTGGCGTAATATGTGCATGACTACACTGGCATTTATGAAAGAGAAATGTTTATGTAAATGTGTAACAATTGAGGCCAGTTTATGATGAATTATACTTGTCAGGTAGCTAACAGGAACATCCGGGGATAATATGATAATGGTGTAGCGTTATTTGTCATTGTGCAGTGAAATTATAGCTCAAATATACATACATACGGAAATAAGGATGTTTTTCTGAGGATAGGGCACGTGATTGGCCTTGGCCTTGCTGAAGGAACCATTAGCATTTGCCTGAAATTATTTGAGAATACCTGAATCAAGATGTCAGGACAGAATAAACTCTGTCCTCCTGGAAATGAGGTGTCTTAAGTGCACTTCCTCATTCATTTGATTCATAATGTGCAGTTTTCTTTTTCTCACACATAATTTGCACAAGGTAACTTACAATGAAAGGAATAATTTTACCGTGTTACCAAACATCTCCCTACACTTTCACTGTACACAGTACTGGCATCTGCTTGTGATTTCAAGATCATGGGCATGATGTTATGCCCCTTGTAATCGCGTCAGTCTATCCAGAAAACTGACTCAGATCATAAACATTCTACCATGCCCCATGCACATCTCTATGCTTTACATCAGTCCGTCTGTATAACTGAGTCAGCACCACTGCATGATGAGTGAGATGTTGCTCAGCTGTAATGGCAAGACATTAGTATCATGCATGTTAGGTCTTTGACACGTGATTCTCTTTTAATAAGCATTACATTGTGATCATGTATTGTAATGGGGCCATTTGGTGCCAAGTGGGCTCTCATATCAGACTCTTGAGTCACCAGTGAAAGTGTTTGTGCGCTATTTGAATCTTCCGGCAGGAAGTATAGGCCATCGATGATGATTGTAATGTGACAGTGTGTAGTAGTTGTCCTCTGTAGTTATTAACCCTGCTCTTCAGTTCTCTAAGTAGTCTCTAGATATTTTAGTGGTCTGACTGCTTCCAGTGATCTGAAATTGTCTTTCTGCCTATTTATGTGCAATACGTTAAATTTGTTTGAACTTTTTGCACGTATCTCTCTAATAGATATTGTACAATAGGCTTGGACTTTGTTCATTGAGAGTCAACATTTTTGATCTCAGATGTGAATTTTTCGTGCTGACCACGCAGGCAATCTGAATGTTTTGTCACTTTTGTTAAGCAGAAATACCTTGCTACCTCTCTTTACATTCTTATTTACAGCTGTATTCAGTGATGCTGTAACAACTTAATTGCCACGAATTCTCTGTTTTACTCTTGAGTCCAATGTTTGGGCCTCTTGCTGACTGGGATATATAATTTTTAACATTCAGTATTTGGTTATCTGATTAACTGCTCAAGATAATTTGTGGATAAGTCATCAGAACACTTCCACATGATACCGTGCCCCTATCACCTGCATTAAGGAATTGAGTCTATAGCTGATAAGTTTAAATCTCCACCAAGTACTATAATATGACAAGGAAATTTATGCAAAATCTTCCCCAAGTTTCTGCCACCACCAATCCAGTGGCAGGAGGTCTATAAAAGCATTAAATTATTGTTTATGATCCTATTTTAACACTTTTTACCCAAATTATTTTGCATTAGCAATCTGTACTAACCTCTGTTTTGGTATATTATATCTTCCACGTGCCTGTTGAAGAAATCTCTTAGTATAGGTTGACACTCTTGGAGGGGGGGCTAAATGGTATTTGATCATTTGCGGCTACTTACCCACTTGATATACTCTCTCTAATCAGCACCACCAAACTCCCCTGTCCTTTTGTGGTGCAGATCATGCTTAGTGTAACAGCATCACCCAATAATTCGCACAGGTACCAATGCAATGTGAGGACGGTCATTAGTGTGATTTCCATCTCCACATTAACTCGCTGTGCAGGACTGCCAAGAGGAGGCTGATTGTGTTGCCAGAACAGCTTGAGCAAGTGCACATTGGTGCTACCAGGTAAGTAAGCTATCTTGTCATGTCATCACCTGTGAGGTACATCTTGTCCTTATCCAAATTGTTCATTGACACACCCTATATTACTGTCTGATCACCTTCTGTGAAGTCATTCAAAGGTATTAAGCCTCTCATGACCTGATTCAGCCCAGCTCTCAGTTAGAAAGTGCTGGTGTCCTAAGACACTGTCCCTAACTGCTCCTATAACTGAGTGTCTATACCTCTGTCTAGCAGCAAGACTCTCCTCTTCCTAACATTTGTGGTACTTTTAGACCTGCTCAGGGACAGAGTCTGCTGTGCATTTCCTACTCCTACACAATCTTGAGGCTCCTTTCCCCTCAACTCTTGTAACTGGAACCTGTTACTTGTGGACACAAGAAATTTTCCAGACCATGTCCTCATCCTCCTAGCCTTGCTAGCAAGGCAAATTTCAAGAAATGGAGCAACTTTCACCTCTGAAGGAGACCCACAACCTTCGTATTTAAATATATTATGGAACTCATACATAATCACATTGTATTTTATTTGAGCAGAAAACTGTTTTCACCTTCACAGCAATACTCAGATCTTATAACATGAGACGTGAGGATGCATAATTGTATTAATGTCTGATGATGGCTGTAAAGTTGAAACTATTCATTTATTCTAATAAAATACAAGTGAAGAAGACTGTGAATATTACTGTTTGCTTAGATGAATCTCAACCTTGAGAAATAATTTGGTGTTATCTTCTTGCATTTTTCTTTTTATTAATTTGCTCTTTCATTTGTCATTACATGGAAGGTCTCCAGCCATGCAAAAGAAGTGCCTTTAAACAGTTCCATGGAAGTCAAACAAGTTAATAACTGCTCACAATTTACGCTCTGAAAAGTGAAAAGTTTTAAATGTTTTTTCCTAAATCACTTCAGGCAAATACTGAGATGGTTCCTAGAGCAAAGCTATGACCAACCACGTCCTCTCTCCATTAAACGTATGTTTGTAGTCATATGTCTGTGTACATGACTTATGTTTTCTTTGTATTAAGCTGACAGATTAACATGTTTTCTTTCTATTAAGCTGACAGACACATCATTTTAAAATAATCCTTGGATAAATAAATTACTACTGCTACTAGACCTTCCTTTACATGCTGAAGTGCTTGTATTAGAGGCTTTTGTGCAACGAATGCAATTTAATCTTGGCATATAATGCTTAGATTTTCTATGCTCATCTAAAAAATGTAAATATCAAATGAGATATTACACTGTATGTAGAGACACGCTTCTAATTTAATCTGACACCATACATTGGAGAACACATTTTCAGGTACACTGTGATTTGTTGGAATACACTGATGTAGATGTTTTGTAGTTCTCATCTGACTCCAAAAATGAGAGGATGGCATTTGCAACAGCTGAATAGTGCAGAAATTCAATGTTAAGCTTCTTCAAGAAACACATTCCCCAGCTTCATAACAATCATGTAAGGCGCTGTCCTGTAGTAATGTTGGTGATAGTTCCTGACAGTTGAGTGGGCTTGGTGGAGCTGCTTTGCACTTCAGCGTCAACTAATCACGTAACATGATTTTGTATTAGTCTCTGTGGGAATGCCTCAGTGTTGCTGCTTCTCTGCAGATGATTATCATTTTCACCTGCAGCAGTTTGCACTCAGCAATTGTGAAAGCTGGCAACAGTGCTGCGCGCTGTCAGGAATCTTCCTTCTACAATTTTACTGTAGTTATGAGGGGCAGTCAAATGAAAACTGAACACCTGCCACAATGGGTCCATGGAATGGTTCCATTCATAGGTAATCATAACATGCATTAAGACATTTATCTCGCTGGGAGATGAGGCGATCAATTCTTGTTCTGCAGAATCGGTCGGGTACTGATGGATCCACAACTGTACACATTCCTGCACTTCCTTGTCTGACTGAAACAGATGTCTACAAATTTCTTTCTTCAGGTTGCCGAAGATGTGAAAATCACACAGTGGAAGATCTGGGCAGTACAGAGGATGTTGCAGTATTTCGCAACCAAATTGCTGAATTGAAGCATTCGTCGGATTGGAAGTGTGGGGCAGGCATTATTCTGCAACAGGATGAATCATCCGACAGCATCCCTGGGTGTTTTGGCTTTACGGTACATCACAGTTTCTACAAAGTGTCTTCACAGCACTGTGGATTGAGTGTGGTTCCACGCTTGAGGAACTTGATTACCAGAAGGCCCCAGGAATTGCAGGAGGAGATCGTCATGACCTTACCAGAACATGTTTGGAATTCTTTGGTGGGAGAGATGCAGGATGTTTCAGGCTGTCAGAATGCAGTTGAATGGATTTATACAGTTGCACGATAATGCCTATCCCCTCACTGCCAATTATATGAAGGCTGCACTTCAGCAGTTTGGTTGGGAACACTGCAACTTTGTCCTTCCAGCTTGGATATTTTGCCATGTGATTTTTACATCTTTGGTGACCTGAAGAAAGACATGCGTAGATGTCTGTTTCAGTCTGATGAGGAAGTGCAAGAGTGGATCTATCAGCGGCCAACTACATTCTATGATAAAGAGTCTTGTCTCCCACTGGGATAAATGCCTTAACACTTATGGTGATCACTTTTGAGGGCTTTCAGTTTTTGTTTGACTGCCCCCTTATGTTTTCCAAGTAAATCCGTGACCTGGTTAATATTTTGAAGCCTGTGGAGCCCGCTGGTGCTCCCACTCGAGTAATGCCCTTACCTTTGTTCAACAGCTCCTCTTGACAGGTATGATTATAATTTTCTTCCACAAAAGGAATAGAAGGACTGTTGATGTAAGTTGCATCAGAAAGCAGCCATGTTGATATCTGCCAGAGATCGATCCTGCAAATGCATTCCATTCACCATCAGGGTAGTGGAAAGTTGTGCCTACAGAAGTGGGGTGGGGGACTGAATAGAGAATAGGGTGCTGTGCTCTTTTCAGGTACAAACATGTGATTTGTAGACTGGGCCACTGCTAAATTTAGATTTTTCAAAGAATGAAATATAATTCCATCCAGTATACTTTTATTTATGGCAGTTTTTCTAAAATGTCTTGAGGCACTTTACGGGACTATTTTAATTTGTGATACTCTGCAAACATGTACGCATTATTGTCTACACCTTAGATTGTTGTTGTTCTTTGTCCCTCTGTGCTAGGTCTGCTGATATGCTGGCTTCTGTTGCCAATTGACCCAAAATTAATGATCATATCTGGTTGTTTTTGTACATGGATTATCTTATGCTGATATTCTTCAAATACTTCTTGTTGTTTGAAAGCAAGTCTCCTCCTCCCCTAGCCTCCACATGTCCCCTCCTCTCCGTTCTCTTAATTGACTCAGTACACCACAGATTACAATTAATCAACATTAGTGAAACATCACACCACCTGTGATTGTGCTGTGAAATGAAAAGTGTCACAGAACTCCATTGACTCTTGGAAATTCAATACATAATCTGTTATCAGTTGTGTCTGGCTGATGTTTCTAGATATATATAATGGCCATGTGGATTGTAGTAGTGGTGTTGGTGAGTGATGGTTTCATTACTAAAGTCTAGTTTGTTTTACTCATTTTACAAATGCAGTAATTGTGCATATTTTTTGTGTTTAGTGTCTGGCATCCAGACATCACCTGAAGAAATGGATGAAAGATATATTAGTACTGGCAGCGGTTCTGGTGCTCTCCTGGAATTACTTGCTGAAGTGGCATCTCAGAAACTCCGTTCTGATCCTAGTGTTAAATGCACTAATACAGCTGAGCCACGCATTTCTCCTAGGAATATTATTCCGAAGGGCAAATCCTACATTAAGAAGAAGGTGAGTAGTAGTTTGTGTAGAAACATCCATAAAGTTGCCAAGAATGATGTTTATACTAGGTATGCATATGTGCTAAGAATCTCATTGTGAAACATTTTCACAGCTGAACTGTTACTCTGTGTCGGGCACTAAAAACAAATATGAGACATGATAAATTTGGATCTTATGATCTGTAAAATGTCTGCTTCCTGTATATTCTGTTTCTGACAGATTGAGCAGCAAGTGAAATATTGATGTATTCAGTATGAATTGAAGAATGTGCCTTAGTTTATTAAATTCGGCAACACACTGATTTGTTTTGCTCCTTAATTATCCTGCCCTAGGAATGACATCTGGACCACAATATTGCTCATATCATACTCCCTACTCCAGGTAGTGTTTGGCTGATTTTATTGACTGCTTTACCTAGGTATGTAGCTGACACTATTTACATCTCTCCTTCATTGTTCTAATACTCTGCCCCGTGTATGACAAGCTATGTTGACTTGGAGTTTGAGACCTAGCTCCTTGAACCCTTTGACTGCTCTGGACGTGTTAACGTGCGCACCTTCGTACCTGTCCCTGTGTGCTCTGAACATGCTTATGCGCCACCACTCTGTCTACCCGGTACTCTGAACGTGTCTATGCATAGACGCATTCAGAGTACCAGGTACAAGGACTGGTGGCGTGTGTAGACACGTTCAGAGCACACAGCACAGGGACAGGTACAAAGGCGTGCGTGTTAACACGTCCAGAGCAGTCAGAGGGCTAATGTTTCAGAAAATCTTTTTGCTGTCAAAGGGGGAGGGGATTAAGCTCTGCCTTGAAATAAATTGATTTTCTTGTTTCTGTAGGAGTCTGCAAATTTGTAGCAAAATTCTGCCAAGGTTGGGAAAGGTCTCTGGAAATGTACTGAATTCTTCAGTGCTCATGCACTTTGCTGGTCTTTGGAAAACTGTTCATAGTTGTTATTTTTTGAAAAAGCTCTCCTTGTCTGAAAGCACATGGAGTCTTATCAGGGTCAGTTACCTACCCCACATGCCACCTTGCAGTGTGTGATAGAGGGATATTTCTGACAGCACTGTCAGATGTCTGTTTGCAGTTGGATTTCCTCCAGAGTGAGTGAGTGAGTGAGTGAGTGAGGGTGTGTGTGTGTGTGTGTGTGTGTGTGTGTGTGTGTGTGTGTGTGTGTGTGTGTGTAGATAACAACCCAGTGAGATGTATGTTTGTTGTTGTGGTCTTCAGTCCAGAGACTGGTTTGATGGAGCTCTCCATGCTACTCTATCCTGTGCAAAGTTCTTCATCTCCCAGTACCTACTGCACCCTACGTCCTTCTGAATCTGTTTAGTGTATTCATCTCTTGGTCTCCCTCTAAAATTTTTACCTGGTGGTTGTAGGCTTGGATGTGGCGAGCAGTTATGACGGCCACACTACCCACAGTATGGCCTGCAAGTATCTTGTTGTATGGGCTCCATTTCTCGTCTTGGTGTCATTCAGTTTTACATACAGTAGCCCAACAACTCACAAGTATGCCGTAAGCTGTTTGCAGTCCTCATCTGAGGCAATTTTGTGTAAATTTGCAGGCAAAGCTTCTCCTGCTCCACAAGGGTATTGCCTCAATCACTGCTGCCTACAGACTGTGTGACTTACTTCCCGCACTTGCTCTAGGTAGCGTGCCAATTCGCTCTTGCCATGTTTTCCACTCCCTAGAGTCACTTTCGTTTCAAACAAAAGCACATTGGCTTTTGCGTAACACCTATTTCTTACTTTGTTCCTAAGTGGGACCATTTCTTAAATTGTCAGATTTACATCAGCATGGACAATTTATACAAACAAACATTTTTAAATACAAAATGTCTCCAGAAAATTATTTAACACAATAAAGAAATTGCATAGTATTTTATATACATTGCTCACATACAATGCAAAGAACTCCAGTCTAGCACACTTCACTTTACATCTACAGAAAATATAGTACCAATATGTGAAAATTTTGAAGCAAAAAATTTAAATGAACCATAAACAAATAATGTTATAACTTCAAGAACTCACTTTTTGTTATGGTGTTCAGTTCCTCCAGCAATTCTGTTATCTCATCAGTGGTTATCTTTTTTCATGGTTCTCTTCAGCCTCAAAATAAAAATTGCAGGGGGCCATGTCCAGCAAATATATGGTGGCTGAGGTAACATAACTTTTTTGCCAAAAAAATCATGAACAGGCATTCGTGTGTGAGTGGGACATTATCATGATGAAATTTCTGTGAGGCATTTTACCACAATTCTGGATGTGTTCTTCAAGATTACGTCACACAAATAGCACATAATTTTCAGGTAGTATTCCTTATTGACTGTACGACCGTCCCATTGTAATCAAAGAAATTGCCAATTTTTTTTCAGTCTCGGCTCGTCAGGCAATTTCCATTAGTACAATTGGGCTTTGGTTTCAACGTCGTACCCATGTTTTGTCACTTGTTATAACCTTCTTTAGAAGTTCTCAATTGCTGTTGACTTTATTCAGCTATGTCGATGTGACGTAATTTTTGGTTAAAATTCAACAATTTTGGAACAAACTTTGCTGCAACACGTGCCCAATAGTCTGGAAAAAATTCCATGGGATGAGCCAAAAGATATGCAGACATCATCAGCAACATCTTTGATAGTGATTTTTCAGAACCATTTTCATTACTTCTTCCACATTGTTATCAGTAATTGATGTGCTATGGCATCCAGGGCGGTTGTCACCTTAAATGTGTTCTTGACTCTCTCTGAACTGTTTATAGCACTCATAAACTCTTGTCTTATTGATAGTAGATTTGCCAAAAGCCAGAGTCAACATTTCAAATGCGGCACTGCACTTCATTCCATTTTCAAACAGAATTTAATGGAAACTCTTTGATCCATGTTTTTTGAAAGTAAAAATTTGCCAAGCACTTAAAAACATGTTTATCCTTTTCATTTGTTAGCAATAAGCTAAATATTCAAAACATCTGAAAATGCAAACATAAATGAGGAACATGTGTAGGCCTACAAACAATATAAAAAAATTGAAAAATTGAGTTTATAAATCTCATGAAATAAAAAATTACAGTTACTTTTGAGCACACCACATATGTCTCACTGCCACAGTTTCGTCTCGCAGAGTCTCCTTTTGTCATTATTTCCCACTGCCACTGCATATGTCATACCTTGGCAGGTCAAAAATTCTTGGGACGTGCAATTAATTTTTGCCCCCATATCCATGTGTTTCCAAAATGCACCCTTCACTATACTTACATGTTAAACTTCACTGGTCTGCAAGGTTCAGACCCCCCCCCTCCCCCCCCCCCCCTCCCCCCAGTCTCTACTCATTCGTACTTCTACTTTCCAGTGTTTCCTCTCTTTTTTAGTCCCACTGCTTCTCTCTCCGTCTGTCTCTCTTTCTCTTTTACTGCCCGTTGATCTCCCCTCTTTTTTACTCCCACGGCTGTTGTCTTCTTCCATCTTTCTTTCACTTCCATGTTCTCTCTCTCATGGTCATTGTCTCCTCTTTCTTTCTCTCCCACTGCCACCATCTCCTCTTTCTTCCACCATTACTGTCTCTCTGCTACTGTTTTTAAGCATAAAAAGTGTGAATATGTTCGTATGCCAATATTTTTTGTGAGGAAGGTGGAATTAGGATTCAGGCAGAAAATTCTCCACTTTTCTGTAAACCTTTTAAAGAGTAATATATCTGCATTTCCTGTGCTCTGACAGGAGCATATTTTCGCTGGTTCCCTTCTTTTCCCTGCCACAGCAGGCTGTGCTGCTTATATATATAAAATGAATGCTCTCAATCAGCAAAGTTTTGACAATTTATTTATATATGTCAACCCATTTATATAGTTTGACATCTATAAACAACAAATGAGTGAGCATAATATAAGGTTCACACCAGATTATTTGCTTATTGATCACAATTTAGCAAAAATGCCTGGCTAATGATTTGTACCTTAAGAGAAAAAATGTTACCAGAAATATTTTACTGAATATTTTCCAGTTTTACATAGTTTTTGGCAGTCATTTTAAGTTCTTTTCAGACATGTTAACACCCTTTTACCCCATTTTTTGTCACTGCATTACCACTTTGGGCATATTTGTACGTGTGTAAAGTGCCCATTATTCAGGGAGAGCTCACCTTAAAATTTTATTGGTGGAAAAAATACTGACTAAAACATAGCTTGGTGTCCTCGGAACCCTTGTATGACCCTAGAACCTTTGCCGTGTGTTCACTATGTCAGTTAAAATTACGTTTACACCCCAGACTGTATACTATGTGCATAAGCACTGTAACTTTGAACCTTCGCATCTTGGTAACTGATAATGATATTGAGAAAATTTTTGAAGTTCCTTGAGAATATCATTTTAAGCACATGTGGTAAAAATTTTGACTATCTGCCATGAATAGAAGAGAAGGAAACTTGCTACTCACCATATAGCAGAGATGCTGAATCGCGATAGGCACAGCAAAAAGATTCACACAATTAAAGCTTTCGGCCATTAAGACCTTTGTCAGCAGTAGCCACACATACACACACCCGCGCCCGCGCGTGCCCACACACACACACACACACACACACACACACACACACACACACACACACACACACACACACACACACACGTAAACGCAACTTGCATCTGCAGTCTCGGAGAGCTGAAACCACACTGCGAACAGCAGCACCAGTGCATGATGGGAGTGGCGACTGGGTGGGGGTAAGGAGGAGGCTGTGGCAGCGAGGGAGAGGGGTAGTATGGTGGGAGTGGCAGACAGTGAAGTGTTGCAGTTTAGATGGAGGGCAGGAGAGAAGCTGCAGAGGGGGAGGGGTTAAGTAGTGGAAAGGAGAGAAATAAAAGAAATTAAAAGACTGGGTGTGGCGGTGAATTGACAGCTGTGTAGTGCTGGAATGGGAACAGGGTGGAGGCGGACACCCTCCTGGCCTCAACCTTCGTTAGGCACTGTCCTCATCCATCCAGCCTCTGCCCTTTTCCCATTCCAGCACTACACAGCCGTCATTTCACCACCACATCCATTCTTTTAATTTCTTTTTATTTCTTTTATTTCTCCCCTTTCCACTACTTACCCCTCCCCCATCCGCACCATCTCTCCTCCCCTCCGTCTAAACTGCAACACTTCACTGTCCGCCACTCCCACCATACTACCCCTCTCCCTCCCTGCCACAGCCTCCATCTCACCCCCACCCAGGCGCCACATCATGCACTGGTGCTGCTGTTCAGTGTGGTTTCAGCTCTCCGAGACTGCAGATGTGTGTGCAAGTTGCCTTTACGTGTGTGTGTTGTGTGTGGGGAGGGGGGGGAGGGGGGAGTGAGGGTGTGGGTGGGCGTGGGCGTGCGTCTACTGCTGACAAAGGCCTTAATGGCCGTAAGCTTTAATTGTGTGAATCTTTTTGCTGTGCCTATCTCGACTCAGCATCTCCGCTATATGGTGAGTAGCAACTTTCTTTCTCTGGTATTGTTACATTCCATCCTGGATTTTCCATTGTTTGATTTTTGCCATGAATAGAAAGTGTAGAAGTGGATATCCTCACAGTTGGCAATTTTCATACCCAAAAATCAGGGTTTTTTGGGGTTTTCTCAGGGACTGCCCGTGAACAAGTGGTGCCTTTAGAAGCCACCTAAGGTCTACCCTCGAACGTGCCTAATGCAAATGAAACAACTGCTTTGCTCAATTTGTCTGGGATGGACGAAGTGTGCAATGTTTTAAGTTTTGACCCTGTACTGTAGGATAACCACAATATGCACAGCCCTCAAATAACTGTACAGATGGTCATTAGGCCGAGGGCTATCCAAAACACTTGAACCCTTTTCTCTGTGATCTATAGAAGCACGAATATAACTCCCTGAAAAACTGCATCATTGCACACAGTTTTTTGGAACATACTAGTACCAAGGACTGTCATGCATGAGCCGATAAAGTTGGTCAGAAAAGAAATTTATGGTAGAAACTGACTGAAAGAAGTGGTTTGTCGACAGGATATGTACTGAGACATCAAGAAAGAAGGAATTGTAAGTTTGGTAAAAAGAGTTCAGTGTTGTGGGCAGAAATTATGGAGGGAGACCGAGTACAGCAGCTAAGTTCAAATAGATGTGTGTCTGGGTAGTAACACAGGAATGAAGAGGCATGTGCACGACAGATTAGTATAGTGCTGAATCAAACCTTTGTTAGAATGAAGACCTCAACAGGAGCAGCAGCAGCAGCAGCATCAGGAACGACGACAACAACAAGTGTTCATCATCAGTTTGTGACTAAAGAGTTACCACATAATTTCAGTTCGGAGTATTTATTCCCCATGTACTTCCTTTTCTATATTATTCTATTTGTGGCAGTATTACAATTGTGTGCTATGAACTTTGAGTAGGAGTTGGAAAAGGACTTGTGTTGAAATAAAGCCCCAATTAGTTATGGAAATACTGTCATAAAATAATGACAAAAACGTAACACTTGTTCGCTTTGAGAGTGTGTGATTAAATGTAGTGTAGGTTGTAGGAATGGTTTCGTTTGCAGACAACTAAATCTTAATCATCAGACAACAATTCAGTGGTTTAAAATGGTCAATTTTTAAGATGCAGCAGTATGATGATTTGATTTAGGAAGATCCAGCAGAAACACACAATTTCACAGCTCAGAGTCTCGGGAGTCACATTAACCAACTTCAGTTACATGGGGAAAAAAAATGATAAAGAGGGATTGTGTGTGTCTGTCTGGAGGAAACTCAGGGAGTGAGTGGTAACTGCCTAGGGTCGAAAACACCAAGGTAGGTAAAATTAAGGTTTCTGCAAAGTGGTAATTATAATTCCTGATGTCCAGGATTTTCTTCCTAAATAAAGTGAAATGAACTCATAAGAACAAAACAAGGGTGTGACAATGAGAAAGACTTTCAGGGTAATGGTGATCACACATTTTTGCTATTGGTATTGGAAGATGCTCAACACAAAATTTATCACAAGCAATTAGGTTGGGAGAACTAATGACACAAGCAGGCCAGTCACAATGAACTAAGGGAGAGATTGGTTTGCTCGACACTGATGGGAAATACAAAGGATTGTTTGGTTAAGACTTCTGTCTGATGCACATCTGAAAGTCTTCTGCTAGGATGTCAGCTTGTTTTGTTCTGGGCACTGGAAGAGAATGTGCAAGATGATGCCAAGTCTTCTTCCAGTCCCCCTTTACATATATGGTTACAATGTCAGCAGACATGAATAATCCCACCAGGGGGCTTTCTGCTCTTTGGAAGGTTAGTGCTTGACTACCAGGGGGCCCCATCCTTTGCAGCATCTTTTATTTTCCATACTGCATGTCTATCCTCTTGCTATTCTTTCTCCCCTCCCTTGGGGAGCATGTCTATGGTATTTTTGGAAATGTTTCACATTTTCCGTAGTTGACATAAGAACAATCTCACCACTGTTTTTCATTTCTTTTTGTCCTTTCTTCATTAACCTTCTGCTATCCTACCTCCACTTCAGCGTTTGAGGCTCCTCTTTTTCTTCTTCCTCCCTGAGCACTCCTGAAGGCCAGCCCACACTTCTGACATGTAACAGGTAACTGGTTTAATGTGTAATTCCCAGCCCCGGGTTGACAGGTAGGGTTTGCGTGTACCCTCTGGTACAGGTCAGGCCCAGAGAGGGGTGATTGTGTGACCTGCTACCTTCCCAAATCGCCAATTGGTCCCTCTGGCAGATTTTTGGGAGGTGTGACCTGAGGTGTGAACAGTCACCTAAGGCAGGTGAGCCCCCCTCTGAGTGGGGAGGAGGGAGGAGCAGTTGGAAAGAGTGTGCCATCAGAGCCGCTGGCAATTGTGGGGAATTTTTTCGCAGTGAACCAATCATCATCACTGCAGTCCACATCTACCAAATGTAAACTGAGTGAAGCTCCCAATTCAAAGACCCTCCCAGCTGCACCATGGTCCCTCGTGGTTTCACACAGTGAAGACGGTCAGTCCTTTGCAAGAGTAAATCCATTTCCATTTCAGGAAGGTGTTGATGCAAATGCTGGACTTGTGAAACCTTGCTCTCATTTACGCAATGGCACTTTGCTTTTGGAGGCTACTTCTGATTCTCAAGGACAACAACTGCTCGCTGCTTCATTTTTCCACAGCTGTCCTGTTCATGTCGACCCCTGTAGAATTCTGAATTATTCCTGTGGTGTTATTTGCATTAGGCTGCTCAATGGTCTGACCGAGGCTTAACTCCAAACACAACTCTCTGATCAGGGTGTCATTGCCATCCGTCGGGTGATGAAGGCGTTAGATGCATTCTTAGTGCCCACACTCACTCTTTTTCTCACTTTTGATACTGGTGCTTCCATCCAAGATCAAAGCAGGCTATGAAGTTACCACAGTCCGACTACACATTCCAAACCTGATATGCTGCTACCAGTGTCATTGTTTCAACGACACTCAAATGTCTTGTCCACATCTGGCCAAATGTGTAACCTGTGGAAGAGATGCCCCTGAGGGTGATTGTCTGCCTCCTTCTTGCCACAGTATCAACTGTAATTGGAACTATGCCACCTCCTCTTTAGATTGTCCCGCATATCTCGATGAGCAAGCTGTCCAGGAGATTCGGGTAAAGGAAAAAGTGCCTTACCCGGTCACTCGCAAGTTATTGGCTAGTTGCAAACCCTGTGTTCTACCGTATGGCAGTTATGGTACTGTTATTGCTGCATCTCATTTCCATGAAGGACATGGCCACACAGACATGCCACCTCAAATTCAGCACTGAGATTGTGAAATTGCCCAGTCATGGTAGCATCACTGTCTCCTTATCCAGCTGTGCAACAAGCCACCAAACATTCCCCTCCTGGGGCGAAGTCACCTGCTACACAACTGGCAGGCCGGAAAGGATGTGAGGAATACTCCTGCAAAGACTTCCTATGTCCCTCCAGCCAACACACATCTGAGTCTTCCTCTGCCAACCGGAAAGGCTGCAAGAAGTCGAACAAAGGCACGCGGTCTTCTCCTTCACCAACTCAAAGATCCTCTTCGACAGTGTCATCGTGCGATACACTTGCCCAGCTGACCGTGTTGCTGGTGCCCACTGCCAACCATTTTTCTGCCCGGACTCTGCAGATCGACAGCGGGGAGAGTGCCGACACCTCTGAAGATCTCGTGGAGCACGATCCTCCAGACTCTGTGCCCTGTAGCAGAGTGTCTTTGAAGGCTGGCACTCGGCAGCCACCAAGGTGACACCCCTTCATTTTTTCCCTCTTCCCCTTTCTCCATTGTGGCTCTCCTTCAATGCAATGTTCATGACCTTCAATCAAACAAAGAGGATTTACAGCTGCTCTTAGAATCCCAGCATCTGCTTCATCTCTGCCACCAAGAAACAAAATTGCGTCATCATGACCATGTTGAGCTCTCGCATTTCTTCCTGGTCATTTTGATTTGTGCGTGGAAACCTTCTCTCCATGTTTTTAGCTGTCATCCTAAACTGGCCAACTGTGTTCATTATAAAAGTTGTGTGCACAGTGTCGTCGTGTTCTTCGGGATAGCAAAAAAGCTAGCTGTATTTCATTCACTAGTTCTTTTAATAGTTCCACTCCCTCTTCTTCATGTGGGCCAACTTGCTGTGGCTCTCTGGGACCAAGATCTATTCCCCAATTTCCAGCCTGACAGTAGCAGACGTCGTCACAGTGGACCTTATTGCTATCTCCAGCACCCTGGGCTGTCATTTTGCAGACATTTTGAGCTCCTACCACTGTCATCCTGTCTTCCAATATCAGAAACGAGTGGAGGAGACTCGGGCAGTACCCTTCTCGCACAAAATTGTGAGTGCTACAGTGGCGCCTTTACTATGAGGGAGCTAGAGCACGCTCTCATTTCATCCTGATCCTCTGCCCCAGGGCCAGACAATGTTCACATTCAGGTACATCTACATCTACATCTACATCCATACTCCGCAAGCCACCTGACGGTGTGTGGCGGAGGGTACCCTGAGTACCTCTATCAGTTCTCCCTTCTATTCCAGTCTCGTATTGTTCGTGGAAAGAAGGATTGTCGGTATGCTTCTGTGTGGGCTCTAAGCTCTCTGATTCTATCCTCATGGTCTCTTCGCGAGATATACATAGGAGGGAGCAATATACTGCTTGACTCTTCGGTGAAGGTATGTTCTCGAAACTTTAACAAAAGCCTGTACCGAGCTACTGAGCATCTCTCCTGCAGAGTCTTCCACTGGAGTTTATCTATCATCTCCGTTACGCTTTCGCGATTACTAAATGATCTGGTAACGAAGCGCGCTGCTCTCCGTTGGATCTTCTCTCTCTCTTCTATCAACCCCATCTGGTACGGATCCCACACTGCTGAGCAGTATTCAAGCAGTGGGCGAACAAGCGCACTGTAACCTACTTCCTTTGTTTTTGGATTGCATTTCCTTAGGATTCTTCCAATGAATCTCAGTCTGGCATCTGCCTTACCGACGATCAACTTTATTTGATCATTCCATTTTAAATCACTCCTAATGCGTACTCCCAGATAATTTATGGAATTAACTGCTTCCAGTTGCTGACCTGCTATTTTGTAGCTAAATTTCTCTTGAAGGCAAGCACTTTCAGATTCATACGTACAACCGCATCTGGGCAAAGTGCACGTTTCCCAGATGCTGGTGTGAAGTCACTGTCATACCCATACCTAAGCCTGGTTAGGACAAACACTTTCCTTATAACTACTGCCCTATTCGTCTCACCATCTGTGTTTGCAAGGTGATCAAGTGTACGATTCATGCCCAGCTGATATGGTGGCTTGAGTCCCACAATTTACTAACCACTGCACAGTGTAGATTTTGAGTGTGCCGTCCTGCAGTTGACCATCTCTTCACTTTATCCAACCATGTCATGAATGGTTTTCTGCAGAAATACCAAACTGTGGCTGTGTTTTTCGATTTGGAGAAAGCTTACGACACCTGCTGGAGGACTGGTATTCGCCTTACTCTCTACACGTGGGGCTTCCATGGCTGCCTGCACCGTTTTCTTCAGGAATTTTTAAAAGACAGAGTTTTCAAGGTATATGTGGGTTGTGCCTTGGACACCTTATCCAGGAAAATGGTGTGCCTGAGGTTTCTGTCCTGAGTGTCGTCCTCTTTGCTATTGCCACTAACCCTATAATGGCCTGTCTCCCATTGGGCATCTCTGGCTTCCTTTTTGTTGAGGATTTTGCCAGCTATTGCAGTTCTTCATGGACTTGTCTCATTGAGCAGTGTCTTCAGCGATGTTTCAATCGTCTTTACTCAAGCAGCATTGGCAGTGAGTTTCGTTTTTCCACTGACAAAACTATTTGTATGCTGGTGATGCAAGTGGTTTCTTCCAAAATTTTTACATCTTGGGTCTGTTGCTCTTCCGTTCATTGAAGCTATGAAATTCCTGGGGCTCATGCTCGATAGGAAACTTTTTTGCTCTTCCCATGTGTCTTACCTGGTAGCCCGCTGTGTGTGGTCCCTCAATGTCCTACGTGACCTCAGTGGTACTTTCTGGCAGCAGATTGAACCACCCTCCTTCGTTTGTATCGATAACTTGTCCATTCGAAACGAGACTATGGGTGTTTCATTTATGCGTCAGCATGTCTGTCCCTCTTACACCGTCTCAGTGCTATTCACCATCATGGCATTAGTTTGGCCACTGGCATCTTTCCCAGCTGAGTGTCCGTATGCATAAGCTGACGCGACTTTCTCCTCAACAGATATGCATGCCGTTTGTCTGCCATGTGTGGCCACCCATCCTATGCCTCCTCCTTCGATCATTCCTTTGATCGCCATGGGGCATGTGTCTCTTCTGTATTACCTCCTGGAGTTCGACAGCTTAACTTCATGCTACCTGCAACCTTCCCAGTGGGTGTAACCCCTTAACCATCTTGATTTCGTGCAGCGGTCCGTGTTCACTGTGGTCTCCATTCACTTCCTATGGGTGCTGTTCCAGCCTCGCTCTATCACCTTCAGTTTCATAACCTATGCACAGGACTTCGTGGTAGTACCTTAGTGTACACTGATGCCTGTCTGACTAATCATGATGTCGGGTGTGCCTTCGTCATTGGCGACGATGTTTTTCAGTATCGGCTTCTGGAACACTGCTCAATATTTACACCAGAGCTTTTCACCCTATATCAGGCCGAACAGTACATCCAGTGACACAGGCTTTTCAATTGTGTCATGTGCTCCATCTCTCTGTTCCCTTCGAAGCGTCTGTGTGCTGTACACCGTCCATCCCTTAGTGCACGAGACCAGGAAAGCTGTCACTTGCTCACTGTTGAAGGAGCCTCTGTGATGTTTATGTGGGTTCCTGGTCATATTGGTCTGACAGGAAATGAGGCTGCCGACGCTGCTGCCAAGGCTGCAGTCCTCTTACCTCAGCCTGCTAGCCCTTACACTCCCTCCGATGATATCTGTGTTGCTGTGTGTCAGCAGGTGGTGTCCCTTTGGCATCAGCAATCGTCCTCCCTTCACAGGAACAAGATCCTGGTTATTAAGCCTCTCCCAGCGGCTTTGCGGACCTCCTCTCCGCCCTCTCATCGTGAGCAGATCAGTTTAGCTAGGTTGCATATTGGGCACTGTCTTTTTAGCCATCACCATTTGTTAAGTGGTGATCTCCCACCACTTTTTACTCACTGTGCTCAACCTTAAATGGTCTGCTATTTCCTCATGGGATGCCCTTTTTTTTAACCCCTTACATTCTCATTTCTGTTTGCCGTCTGACTTATTGGCCATTTTAGCGAACAACACGTGGGCTGTCGAACACATTTTACTTTTTATACTTCATAGCAATACGGTGAAGGCCATTTAGGCTTTAGTTCAGGACCTCCGTTTCTCTATAATGTATTTGTAGACCTTTTGCCATGTCCCTGTTTTTAGTTGACTTCTCTTCTGTTGTTTGGGATTAATGTGTAGTGGTTTTTAACTCTTCTTTGTCTTCTTGTTCTTCAGTTCTGACATTGGTGTGTATGACCCTAGTTGTTTTTTCTGTCCTAAAAAAAAACAAAGACATGAGAAACAAGGTTACCGTGTTAATAGATTTCAAAGCAGGAGAGCATAAATGTGACTAGGCAGATAAACTTAAGAAGACCTCAAGGTGTAGACAGTTTAGTCACATGTTAATTCAGTTTTCATGTTATGTTCTGAATTATTTTATATTTGAAAATGTTGTGCACTGGTAGATCTGGTAACCATACTAAAAATCAATTGTTTAGCTGCAATTAAAACAGACAAGAGAAAGAGACCGTAAAAATTGGTTCTGATTTATGTGCTTTTATATTCTTTGGAGGTTAAACATCTAATCACATGTTTGGGTGTAATTGCTGTATGTACACTTATGTTTACTTGTAAAATTAATTTCCAAAACAAGTGGTACTTAACATGTAATATACTAAGAATGAAATGAAATGCACACAAACAATAAACTGTTTTAATACTTATTTCAGCGTACATCACATAGAGGACGAAGTCATGGTGTCGTGGATGTAGAATATGTTAAAGCATTGACTGCAAACCAGCTCATCAAAACATTTTCTGAATTTGACGGGGATGAGATGAAAAGAATGTTCACCTACAAATGTACATTTGACCCTCCGCACTGCAATAAACATTTTGCAAGTTTTGGAAGTGAAGGCAAAGCACGGCAGCAATTAAAGATTCATTTGTTAGAACATGTGAAAAAGTTGGAGAAAAATGAATGTAAGTTTCTACTTATAGAACAATATTTTATAGATGTAGTCATTTTATCTATAAATAACTGTGGTACATTCTACAGAGCAAAATTATTTTACTGTTTGTGCTGTTTAAATGACAGAGATGCATGTTGGATATCTATGAAAGTGGAATAAAATGTGTGAAAGCACCGTATCCCAATTTGAAATAAATTTAGCATTACTGAGTGAGGTGGCCCAGTGGTTAGCAAACTGGACTCGTATTTAGGTGAGCAATGATTCAGACCCGCATCCAGCCATTCTGATTTAGGTTTTCTGTGATTTCCCTAAATTGCTTCAGGCAAATGCTGGGATGGTTCTTTTGAAAGGGCACACACTAGTTCCTTCCCCTTCCTTCCCTAACAGATGGGACCAATGACCTTACTGTTTGGTCTCCTCCACCAAATCAACCAACCTAAGTTTTGCATCAGCAAGCTCCAGGTCAATAAATCACAACTACACTGTAGTCAAAACTTATTTTCTTCTTAATTTTACCGCAGCTTTTTTGGTGCATCAGGAGATATTGTAGGAGAAATATGGGTGGCAGGTAAAGTTGTGGTACAGTTCTCGAAGGCTGATGATTAAATGTCTTCAGTGTTTTGAAACGAAGTGCACACACTACTCCTAATAGGGGCAGTTGCATAAAGCAGTTGATCTTAGATCAACACAGAAAATGATCTCAGATCAAGCTGAACTCAGAAATGTGCTGATTAGACATTAATTTCTGATGAAATTGTCGTAAACAAGTCATCTTTGATTGGGAAATTTCACGGATCAAGTGAAGTTCAACTGCTATTGTCAGTTTACAACATAATGATGTTACAAAGCAGTGATTTTGTGTTATATAGATAAAAGTTGAAAGTAAATTTATCAATTGAAGACATAAAGTCTGACATTGAGTCTGTGATCATATTTTGGCACTTTATTTTACAAGGTATCGAGGCAGACCTGTAAAAATAAAGGAGTAAATGATGAAAAAGTTGTTATTAACACAAAAATGTGAAGTAAATTTGTGAATATGCTACTCTCACTGTCTGTAAGGTTAGGCAAGCAGTCAGTGCACACAATAACTGATCTCATAAAATTCATGGAGATGACTCATAAATACTGTGACTAGTTTAAAAGTGTTTCATAGCTACTTAGTGGCAAAGTAAGGAAGGGATATTTGAAATTTTTGCTGTGAAAAGTTAAGTGAATGGAGATCAACAGCAGCAAATAACAGTTGAATGCCTCTTACAAAAATGCTCTCTTGATTGGAATGAAAATAACTGCACAATCCGTACTTAATTTTTAGCTGAAAAACAAGTGCTTAACTGCTATGACAGCTGCATACTCATTGATGAAAAATGTTAGTAAGCATATGTAAGTCGATTAGCAAAGTGATATTTACCTTATCCAGTAGTGTTCTGTTGGCTCAGTTGTTGCTTCCTGGAATAGTCACGAGGATCTCAGGTTTTATCCCAGTCAGTCCTTGGAATTTTTTTCCCACTTGTCACTTCTTTTGCCTCGGGCAATATTTGTTAATGTGCAAAACGCCAAGTTGGTTTAGGACTCATAGAAAAACTAAATTGCATAGTAGTTGTTATAGTTGCAGCATTTGACTTGAACAATACAGTATAGCCGTCATCCTGAATGCGAGACCAGTATGCTAACCACTGCACTCGGTGAGCACCAGAACTAGAAGTGAATAGGACCATAGTGAATGATATTACAAACTACCTTTTATGCAGCCAGTTTATTTCAAAAAATTAATCTGAACACATTCAAAAGTATACAAACCACTACATACAACTTCTGAATGAAAATCCACATTGTCATATTAGGAGTTGGAAATGGGAATAAATTGTGGTTTCAAGGCTGCAGCTAATCTCTGGCCACTTTCCTTAACCGTAGGTATGCCAAAATTACCACCTCTAGTTTTATGCAGCAGCTTTTTCCAGCAATAAACCTTTTTCAGCTGTAGAGAAATTTGAAGAATGCATCTTCTTCTGCGTATTTTCCTCCATCTTTACAACCCGATATTTTCAATAATGAATACTGAGCACCTCGGATGTACGATTAAAAGCTGCAGTCAAAGCACAATAATAGTGTCAATATCTGGTTTTGGCAGTGTGTGTGTGTGTGTGTGTGTGTGTGTGTGTGTGTGTGTGTGTGTTTTGTTTATTTTCAATGAAGGCCTTGTTGGCCGAAAGCTCACATTCTGACAGTCTTTTTGTTGTGTCTGTCTGCCACACAGCATCTTCGCTATATGGTGAGTAGCAACTGTCCTTTTCCAAATATTGGTGGGTTTCATGGTAATTTAGATCAACACTATACCACCTTCAGTTGATCAAAATGTTATAAAACATAGCAAATTTGTGAACTATGCTCTTCTTCTGAACGAAGGTCAAAATTAATCACCAGCCAACAATATTTATACAATCAGCTCTTACTAGATTTGGATGATTTAATGACTTTCACAAAATTTCAGTCATGGGAATGTTCTTGATGATGAGGTCAATTCCATCAGTCACTAAAGAGAATTTTACCGTAGTTTGAAGACTGCAGAGGAACAACTGCTGTATGTTACACTGCTTCTACCTCTATACTCTGCAAACCACCATGAAGTGCATGGCACAGGGCACGTCCCATTTTATAGATATTAGGATTTCCTCGCGTTCCATTCATGTATGAAGGATGGGAAGGAGGATTGATTGAAAGCCTCTCTGTGTGCAGTAATTATTCTAATCTCATGCTCACAATACCTTTGTGAGTGATTTGCAAGGGGTTGTAGTATATTCCTAGAGTGAAACTTTGCTAACAGACTTTCTCAGGATTCAGAAAACTGTGACTGATGCCCAGACAACAGGGAACTGACATGCATCGAGACTGGAAAATAGTGCATTGATAATGGCTAGGTATTCGCTGAAATCTGGATTTTCCAAATAAAACCTGTAAAAAAAGGACGACTGATTGCGGCACTGTATAATTTATAAATTTCTCAGGATAATTTACGTGTATTTTCAAGAGTTTTGCAGTTCAGTTGCTCTGGTATCCCTCCCACAGATCAAACAAACCTGTGGCCATTTGTGCTGCACTTCTCTATACATATTTAATATCCACTGTTAGTCCTGTTTGGTACGTGTCACACACACTTCAACAGTATTGTAACTGGTCACGAGTGATTTGTAAGCAATCTCCTTTGTAGACTGATTGCACTTCTCCTTTGTAGACTGATTGCACTTACCCAGTATAAATGCTACCACCTGCTGTACCTATAACTGAGTCTATGTGATCATTGAGCCTTTTTGTTGTTACGTCAAAGACTGTAGCTTACATGCATCACCGTATGATGCAAGACTGACAACTATTTGTGTCTGCTGCAGTAATTTTGCTGCCTGTGTTGGCTCCAATGTATTGTCAAGATGGGTATCCTTGGCTGTTACTATTTCATAATAGGTCACTGTCTACTTAATTTTCTTTTAATTAACCAATAAATATGTTAGAATGTAGAGCCATGTTCAGCATATGTGAATTTTCCATGGCAGTGATATAAATTAACATTTTGTTGATTACAAGCATGTTCAAGGTAAAAGATTGTGTACTATTGCTGATTTAAGGAGATATGTTCTTCTTGTTACAGAATATGATACAAAAAATGGGTTCTTTTGCCATTTCTCAGGCTTGCAGTTCATTCTATCTCTTTGTTTTATTTTTCTTCAGAATATAGCTATTATTGTAAAATAAGTGAGTTTACTCTTTGAAAACATTATTCTGTATTTAACATTTAATTACAGGAGTAGTTAATTTATAAGTTGCTCTTCATTGCAGGTGAAAAATATTTTTCATCAAATGTACGTGATACTGAATACACACAAGTAGCTGCCAAGTTAAAGGCTGAAACCTTTAAAAGAACATTCCATAAAGAAGACATATGTGATGAGAATGATAGCAGTTTGTCAAACAAAGAGCCTGGAAGATGCATCGAAAATAATGCAATTAATACATATGTGCTTAGTCCCAATTCTTTGAGAGAAAACAATGTCATAAAGAGGGAAAAAGCCACCAGTTGCTGTACTGCAGATGCCGCTCAGAGAACTGAATTGGCTGAGAAGTCTTCATATGCTAGCAACCACGATAATGAAAAGGAGCTAATACACGATAAAATTTACAATGAACATAATTACACAACATTTGGTGCTAAGTTTTGTAGTGCATCTTCAGACATACATAATTCAGTTAAAAATGAAGGAATGAAACTGGAAGATTCAGATGAAAATTGTGTTCAGCAGGGAGACACATCATTGGACAATATGCAGTCAAAGTGCCTTGGGAAACTTGCTGAATCTGATGTTTGTGATATGGTAATAAACACATTTTATTGTATTGTTTCATTCATAGTCATATTAGGATTAAATGCAGTTATTATATTTGTATGTTTGTTTGCCTGATAAAGATAAGCAGTGATTTGTCTTCAATTCTTTTTGTATTTACATTCATTCAGGTATGCGCAGACGTGTCAACAAGACACTAGAAAAGCGAATGTGATGTACATGTGGTGCTTTCTTCTCATGTCTCTCCATACTAGATTTATTGTTAGGATCTTCTTCCTTAACTGAGATGGCTGAACTTTCCATATCACATATAATGCTTGGAAGAGGTTTCCATCCCTTGTACCAGATGTAAGGGTTTCTTCCCATTCCATGAAAGTATGGAGCACAGAAAGAATGACTGCTTAAATACCTATATGCATGTTGTAATTGGTCTGATATTGAATTCGCCTTCCCTATTCTGTGAATATTTCGAGAGTTGTAGTATATTCCTCGATTCTTCACTTAACTCTTTCCGTGCTACAAACGTGCATATTACAAGCCATGTTGATTGCTGTATCATTATGTCCTAAGAAGACTATCTCACCCGGACCATTCATAGTGGACGCTTCTGTCTGTGCATGTTAGCACAATAATTCATTCACATATAGTTCACAAGAGAAATGAAGTGCTTGGTATAAGAAACTTCTGACATACCCGAATAAGTTTAGTGTGGGTTGCTCTCAGGTGAACTTAAAGGCAAAAAATCAATATTTTCAAATACAGTCTTTTCTTCACATTGAAATAATTTGATCTTATTATAAAATATGGATCTGCATAATTTTTCATTTCCTAAAAAGTAATGAAATTTTAAAAATTAACAGTGCTAAGTACTTGCTCTCTCCTGCTCGCGTTTTTAGGTTGTCCTTCATGAATTCTTCAGCTGAATAATAACGTTTCTGCACTAGTTTCTCATATAAGGTTTTTTTTCAGCATTTCTAAGTTTGTATTGAACAGTTCTCTTCCTTTCACTTTGTCATAAATTTTCATACCCATGTACTATGGAGTTTGAGCATAAGGTTTTAAATGATAACATGATTTGCTACAGATAATTCTTTATTAATAGGTAATACTTCATTATAGATGACTACACCATCTGTGAAAAATCTGAGATTACTATTAATATTGGTAGCCAGGTCATTAATATACAACATGAACAGAAAGGGTCCCAACACACTTCCCTGGATCTCTCCTGAATCCAATAAATCATTAATCCATTTCAAAGTACCTTCAGCAATAGGCATGATACTATGTCAAACACTTTCCAGAAGACAAGAAATACTGCATGTATTGACTGCCTTGATGCAAGGGTTTCGGGATGTCATGTGAGAAAAGTATGAGTTGTGTTTCACATGATTGATCTTTTTGTAATCCGTGCGGGCTGGTATGGAGGAGGACATTCTGGTCAAGATACCTCATTATGCCTGAGCTCATATGGTCTAAGGTTTTACAACAGATGGATGTCATAGATATTGGATGTTAGTTTTGTGGATCTCTTTTACTATCATTTGTGTTGATAAATAAGACATCTGTTTTCTTCCAACTGCTGGGCAAATTGTTTTGTTCAAGGCATCTATGGTATTATGGTTAAAAGAAACTCTACCTCAGCCACAACTTCTGTACAGAATCTGACCCAGATTGCATGGGGCCCTGAGGGTTGTTCAGTATTAGTGATTTCAGCTGCTTCTCAGTGTCACTGACAATAGATATGTCACTAATCTTTGCAGTAGTATGAGAATTGGGCTGATCCAATATTCTGCAATTTTCTTTTACAATGGAATGTTTGAAAATGGTGTTAAGCATTTTGCGCTTTTGTTGTGCTGCCCTCAGTTTCAGGTCCCGTGCTGTCCATGAATGTCTGTATATAAACGTTGATGCCATTTATTGCCTTCACATATGACCATAAGTTCTTTGAATTTTGAGAGAGATTTTTCAGTAAGATTCTGCTATGGTAGTCAATGATGGCTTCAGACCAAGCTCTTTTGACAGCCAAACACATTATTTATCATTTCTCTCTCTATAGTCCTGTGCTATATTTTACATCTGTTGTGCATTTGTAGCTGCTTCTTTAAAAATGTTGACACTGGCTCTATACCATAGAGCTGTACCTCCCAATCAGGAATTGTTGTACTATGTACATATGTATCCAGTGCTTAGTCAACTATTCATCTGAAGTTCAGCCACAGTTCCTGCACATGCTACTGTCCGTAGCTGAATTTTGAAGTTCGTCGTTGAGGTATGACACTACTGCCTCTTTATCTAATTTGCTGAACATATAAATGTTTATTCATTTTATAGTTTCCCCTCCGTACGTTAATAATCATTGTTGCTACAAGTGCCTCATGGTCACAGATACCAGTTTCACTGGTCAACAGCTTCAAAGAGGTACTTTTAAAGAAGGCATTTAATATTGTTCATTAAATGTCATCCTGCCCCCCACTTCCAAAACTGTAATCATCCCAGTTGATTGTCAGCTGATTAGTCACCTCTGACGATGACATTATGAATGGGGAACGTATGCACTAGCGAGTGAACGTTTTCTCTCCATAAAGCCATATGGGATAAATTGATAGCTATTAAGCAGAATGAATCAGTGCCTGTATGGTGTTCATTCTGTTGTTCCTAATGAGAAGCATCAGGAGTGTGTCTTACATATTGTTACTGTTTATATAATGAGCTTGTTCATTTGAAATGCTGTGAAAGTATGCCTGGTGTGTCATGCTTTAGTAATGCATTTTGATAACAACAAGTTTGTGTGAATGTCTGTTTCATACACTCTGTGTCACTCTGAACTCCCCCCCCCCCCCCCCCCCCCCCCTTCCCTTTCCCCTTGTGGGTTGTTGTAACTTAACATTGCAAATATAAATTGAAAATGCAGGTTGATGGATTGGTTCAGTGATAAGCAGCACTACAAGTTGACTAGAGCTGTCTGAAACAAATCTTAAATGGTGCCACAATAATGTGAAAAGGTTAGATTGCTATTCACCATATAAATGAGGCTTTGAGTAGCAGATAGGCATATTTCTTAAAGACTGCTAGATATTATTAGCTCTTGGACTAAGGCTGACATTACACACACACACACACACACACACACACACACACACACACACACACACACCAGGAAGGGAGCTGACAGTGTGGAGTCAGTCAGGCACTGAGAAAGGCAGTGGGGGGCAGGGATGTTGATGTAGAGGAAGAAATCAACAGAGATGAACAGGTTACTGGATAGTAAAGGAACAGGAACTGTGAAGAATTGGTGTACCCTTCCCACCCTCGTACAGTGGTATTTCTCTGTCTGTTGTTATTCCTCTCCTGCTCCCAACCCCTTGCCTCCATGGCTCATCTATCTCCTGCCTCCATCAAAGGCGTGGCCACCTGTCACTGAAACCACGTGATCTGCCAACTTCACTGCAACTGAACTGCTGTGCAGCACTCTGCATGCTCATGACTGTTAGCAAGATGCGTGAATGGTGTGCACATCTCTGTCTGCCACATTTTAACAGAGTGCATTTTATACCATGATGCAAGGGCAGAAGCAGAAATTGGTGGGGATCTGCCCTCTATTTTAGCTGATGGTGAGGTGAGTGTAACTAGGGTATTAGTTTTGAGATGTGTCTGGACTCTGGCCTGAACTTTTAGGCTGAAGGTTTTAGTGTATTGCAGAGTGGCTGGTTCCTTCCTTTTTTCCTTGTGGTCAGCCAGCCACTTCCATCTGCTATATTGTTTTAGCTCCTTCTACCACTTCCTTCCTGTGCCATTAATGTTTTACTACTGCCGCAATGCTTCATCCCGTGCTTCTGTGTGGGTACGCACAGTTTTCCAACCTTTGTTACTTGTGTTTTACATTCTGTTTTATCTTCCTGTTCTGGGTATTTTCTTGACACTCGTCTCAACCTGTTTCTGCACGGGCGCTGAAGACCTTGCCATCTTGTGCCCATACAAACCTCTGCATCTCCAGCTCATCATCTCTCATCACCCAACTTTGGGCCAGAGATGGCTGGATCACCTATTTGCTGAGCATGCCACCCACCATGATGTGCTTGACTGCCACGAATGATTCCCAACCTGTGCCATGTGAGTTCTTCCCACCACTATCAGATTTTCGGAATTGCACTGTTGGAAACTCTCCCTGCAATTTATCCTTCATTGATGTAACCCCTCTAACTTCAACCTTTGCTGGTCTGTCCTCCACCTGTCTACCCCCTTCCCCCTGCTTCTGCTCCAGCCCTACATGCACACAGTCTATCTTACCCTTTCAACACACCTGCATACTCCCCCCCCCCCCCCCCCCTCCAGCACAACCTCCTATTGCTGCACCAAGCAGCCCACTATGGTATTCCTGCAAACTCTGACAGCCAGCACTAGCATCTTCTACCACTGCTGTCTGGCTGTCTCTTCCCCAATCTGCACCTTTTCTGTACTCCCACCACCCCAGGAAAGGTCACTGCTCTCCACAGTTGCAGTTGGGTCTTTGTGCCGGAAGCAATAGTGACCAAGTGTGTGTGTGGGAGGGGGGGGGGGGGCGGGTAAAGAAAGCAATGACAATCACATACAGAATGAGATTTTCACTCTGCAGCGGAGTGTGCGCTGATATGAAACTTCCTGGCAGATTAAAACTGTGTGCCCAACTGAGACTCAAACTCGGGACCTTTGCCTTTCGCGGGCAAGTGCTCTACCGTCTGAGCTACTGAAGCACGACTCACACCCGGTCCTCACAGCTTTACTTCTGCCAGTATCTCGTCTCCTACCTTCCAAACTTTACAGAAGCTTTCCTGTGAACCTTGGAGAACTAGCACTCCTGAAAGAAAGGAAGGAGAGCTTCTGTAAAGTTTGGAAGGTAGGAGACGAGATACTGGCAGAAGTAAAGCTGTGAGGACCGGGCGTGAGTCGTGCTTCGGTAGCTCAGATGGTAGAGCACTTGCCCGCAAAAGGCAAAGGTCCCGAGTTCGAGTCTCGGTTGGGCACACAGTTTTAATCTGCCAGGAAGTTTCAACAGTCACATACAATTATACTTTTCTTTGAGTGGAAAAAATACCTTTTGAAAGAGGCCTAAATTAGGAAAACTTGTAAATATGCTTTTCTTTGTTGATGACTAGTAGTATTAGGAACTAAAAAGAGAGAAACTGATGTAAAAAGAATTTTGTTATTAATTGACAAAAATAAACAAAGATCGAAACTGAAAGGCTGCATAATATAGTCTAGAATCCTGTTAACTTATCGAGGAAAAAAACTGTTGTTGTCCCACAAAGCTGTTGGTTTATGCTAGTGCTGACTTACATAACCTTATTAATTCTGACAGATTTATTATTGTAATTTTAGTTTAGATACATTTTGGTAAAAATAAGTTTCAGGTGTCTGTATCTGAAGTAGTAATATGACTTACTTAAATTTAATAGTATATAAAAGTTGATATGTTTATAAAATACCCTTAAAACACATTCAGTGGACTAGGGAAACCTATTAGAATTGGTAGAGTAAATGGTATTTGTACATTAAACACAGCATGTAATTGAATGTTTCAGGTAACAGTGAGTCTAACAGGAAAGAATCAGTTTAATTCCTCCCAGTTGCCATGTGTTGGGCAAGAAGTGGATGTGAGCACTTGTGTATCACTGAAAAATACAGAACCAGGTAGAAAATGAAATGAAACCAATTACATACCAGGTGCTTAGCGTGTGCCAAATAGTTCTGTGAAAGTATGTCATTCTGTTACAGGGTGTCATTTCATTTTGCACAACAAATCTGAAAAATTTGAGGCAAAGACTGCAACATTCAGGGAAGTCAATAAGAATGTTGAGAGAGATGAATATCGTTTAAAGAAGAAACCAAAAGGGAAAGCAAAATTTATTGGGCAGTCAAAAGCAGAAAAGGTTAGTATTTAATGTTTCTGATAAGCCTTGTGCCTGAACTGAAGAAAATACTCTGTCACTGTATTTTTGTTAGGCAGTTCAAAAAGATACATAAGAGCTTCTGAAAGTAAGTTACATATGTCATCCCATACTAAGACATTTGCGTAACAAGATGGTGCATTGTCAGAAGAGAGTAAATGTTCTGGGTATTCTGCAGACATAGTTCTGCTGAACTATGGATAACAGTTGCATCACAGTGTGGGAGTGAAATGACATGAAATGACACGGAAGCTGCCATACTAAGTTTACTCCAAAGTTGGGACAGTATGGTTCTTATGGGGGAAAATGTATAAATTGCAAACACATTCATTGTGAAATTAATGTGGTATATGGACCAAATGTTGTGCGACATGCATCTATAGTTGTATGGTCCCAACAATTTGACTAAGGCCCCACAGATGTGGGTTATTGTGATCAGTAAGTCAAGATCTTGTACCATGTCATTTATATCATTTTGGCAAGCTGAAAGAACGTCAGGGGAAAGAGCTTTTCCAACAATGAGGATGTTCATCTAGTGGCTCTTGAATGGCTCCACAACCAAGGAGTGATTCTCTGTTGTCATGGAAATGGGCAAGCAGTAGAATATTCGGACAGTTGTTTACAGAGACTTTGTGACTATGTTGAAAAAATAGTGCCATTTGTGTGTGTCACTTTGAAGTATAAGTGCAGCATCAAATAAAAGTTACTTGGCCTTCTGTAATAATATGTAACTTATTTTTTGAAGTCCCCCTGTAGCTTTTATTTTCCTGTTTTGTTTAGGGACACTTACGCCCAACTTAGTATACCTGTTGATTACTAGTGAAACTGTGCAATTCAGCTTGCACAGCTGTGCTAAATGACTCCTGAATTCAAAATGAATTCAGTAGCTAATTGAAGTCTTCCATGTGCTCTTCCAGCAACTCATTTTATGAGTTTGTTTCTGTTTATAGGGGCATACTTTGATGTTATTATTATTATTATTATTATTATTGGTTAAGTAGCATATTAGTAATGCTCTAGTCTCCATTTTTTAACTCCAGACTCCCCATTCATGCAAACTGATTATCCCTGCCAGTTATGTGGCATAGAACCTAAGGGCCATTTGATTAACCAGACAGACAGGTTTTCTAGGTTCTACTGATTCTCGTTAAATCTAGTCAGCTGTATCATGACAGTGATAATTGCTCTATCCAATATTGTTTAATACTGGAACAGCCAAGAATGACACGTGTGTCCAGACCACTCTTGTCTGAGTTGACACTTTTCCCACTACCGTACCACAATTGAATAGCTTGCACATGGCTTGGTTTCATTTTAAGCTGTATAAGGAAATTTGAAAATCTGAAGTTCTGTGCAATATATTGTGAAGAGCAATATTGTACCATTACTGTCGGTACAAGAGAATATGCCAAAAAAAAAAAAAAAAAAAAAATAGTTATGTTTGGTTTGCAGCTGCTGCTGTCTTGACTAAGAATCCAGTATTAGATGCTATTCCGTCGCAACGAAGGAGAAATAATATACAACATGCAACTAACTCCTAGAAAGAGCAGGATATCGTACAGCTTGTCTTGAACAAATGTTTTCTCAGCATCGGATTTGGTACAGAGATCTGATAGAAATGTAATTAGGTTGTGGACAAAACTAAACAAAGTTGTTTCGGAAAAACATGCTAACATGACCAAATTATTTGGGCAGCTGGATTAAAGCACCCTACAAGAGCACTTACTCTGAAATGCTATGAAAGGTGTGGGAGTTGTTGTGTGCAATGTTAGAAATGTTGTTTTCTGTTGCTCTTGGGTGTCCAGTCATTTATGAAACACAGTATTTTGACAGCGTACCTTGCTGTTATCTTCAGATGATAACTGTAGAGTGAGTGTCTTAGCTGCATTGCGCTCATTCTAAAATATCACATGAAGGTGATGGCAAAGTACTCTGTCCAAATATTATGCGTCATAAACATCTGTAGCCACTAAGCAGTGAAAATAGTTGACTTAGTGAAAAGCTAAAGATTGCACATTAAAAATGTCAGCTGTAAGCAGAGCCTCCAGGTTTAAGAAATAGCTGCACTGCTCTCCAGCAATTAACTATTGCCATTCAGCAGTTCCTGCTCCATACACAGCCTCAGTCCATCAACGTGGGTATACCTACTTTTTGTAATTTTATAGCTAATTTTAAGTTCTTGTGAGGTATCCCTCTAATTTTTATCCTATGTTGTATTTCAGTTGTACACCTGAAGATGATCATGTTGTTGTTGTTGTTGTTGTTGTGGTCTTCAGTCCTGAGACTGGTTTGATGCAGCTCTCCATGCTACTCTATCCTGTGCAAGCTTCTTCATCTCCCAGTGCCTACTGTAGCCTACATCCTTCTGAATCTGCTTAGTGTATTCATCTCTTGGACTCCCTCTACGATTTTTACCCTCCACGCTGCCCTCCAATACTAAATTGGTGATCCCTCAATGTCACAGAACGTGTCCTACCAACCAATCCCTTCTTGTAGTCAAGTTGTGCCACAAGATCCTCTTCTCCCCAATTCTATTCAATACCTCCTCATTAGTTATGTGATCTACCCATCTAATCTTCAGCATTCTTCTGTAGCACCACATTTTGAAAGCTTCTATTCTCTTCTTGTCTACACTATTTATCGTCCACGTTTCACTTCCATACATGGCTACACTCCATACAAATACTTTCAGAAACGAATTCCTGGAAGCGCTTTCCTTGCCATTGCCAGTCTACATTTTATATCCTCTCTACTTCGACCCTCATCAGTTATTTTGCTCCCCAAATAGCAAAACTCCTTTACTACTTTAAGTGTCTCATTTCCTAATCTAATTCCCTCAGCATCACCCGACTGAATTTGAGTAAATTCCATTATCCTTGTTTTGCTTTTGTTGATGTTCATCTTATACCCTCCTTTCAAGACACTGTCCATTCCGTTCAACTGCTCTTTCAAGTCCTTTGCTGTCTCTGACAGAATTACAATGTCATCGGCGAACCTCAAAAGTTCTATTTCTTCTCCATGGATTTTAATACCTACTCCGAATTTTTCTTTTGTTTCCTTTACTGTTTGCTCAATATACAGATTGAATAACATCGGGGATAGGCTACAATCCTGTCTCACTCCCTTCCCAACCACTGCTTCCCTTTCATGCCCCTCGACTCTTATTACTGCCATCTGCTTTCTGTACAAATTGTAAATAGCCTTTCGCTCCCTATATTTTACCCCTGCCACCTTCTGAATTTGTAAGAGAGTATTCCAATCAACATTGTCAAAAGCTTTCTCTAAGTCTACAAATACTAGAAACGTAGGTTTGCCTTTCCTTAATCTTTCTTCTAAGATAAGTTGTAGGGTCAGTTTTGCCTCACGTGTTCCAACATTTCTACGGAATCCAAACTGATCTTCCCCGAGGTCGGCTTCTATCAGTTTTTCCATTCGTCTGTAAAGAATTCGCGTTAGTATTTTGCAGCTGTGACTTATTAAACTGATAGTTCGGTAATTTTCACATCTGTCAACACCTGCTTTCTTTGGGATTGGAATTATTATATTCTCCTTGAAGTCTGAGGGAATTTCACCTGTCTCATACATCTTGCTCACCAGATGGTAGAGTTTTGTCAGGACTGGCTCTTCCAAGGCTGTCAGTAGTTCTAATGGAATGTTGTCTACTCCGGGGCCTTGTTTCGACTCGGGTCTTTCAGTGCCCTGTCAAACTCTTCACGAAGTATCATATCTCCCATTTAATCTTCATCTACAACCTCTTCCATTTCCATAATATTGTCCTCAAGTACATCGCCCTTGTATAGACCCTCTATATACTACTTCCACCTTTCTGCTTTCCCTTCTTTGCTTAGAACTGGGTTGCCATCAAAGCTCTTGATATTCATGCAAGTGGTTCTCCTTTCTCGAAAGGTCTCTTTAATTTTCCTGTAGGCAGTATCTATCTTACCCTTAGTGAGATAAGCTTCTACATCCTTAAATTTGTCCTCTAGCCATCCCTGCTTAGCCATTTTGTACTTCCTGTCGATCTCATTTTTGAGATGTCTGTATTCCTTTTTGCCTGCTTCATTTACTGCATTTTTATATTCTCTCCTTTCATCAATTAGATTCAATATTTCTTCTGTTACCCAAGTTCTACTAGCCCTCGTCTTTTTACCTATTTGATCCTCCGCTGCCTTCACTATTTCATCCCTCAAAGCTACCCATTCTTCTTCGACTGTATTTCTTTCCCCCATTCCCGTCAGTTGTTCCCTTATGCTCTCCCTGAAACTCTGTACAACCTCTGATTTAGTCAGTTTATCCAGGTCCCATCTCCTTCAGTTCCCACCTTTTTGCAGTTTATTCAGTTTTAATCTACAGTTCATAACCAATAGATTGTAGTCAGAGTCCTCATCTGCCCCTGGAAATGTCTTACAATTTAAAATCTGGTTCCTAAATCTCTGTCTTACCATTATATAATGTATCCGATACCTTCTAGTATCTCCAGGATTCTTCCATGTATACAACCGTCTTTCATGATTCTTTAACCAAGTGTTAGCTATGATTAAGTTATGCTCTGTGCAAAATTCTACCAGACGGCTTCCTCTTTCATTTCTTAGCCCCAATCCATATTCACCTACTATGTTTCCTTCTCTCCCTTTTCCTACTCTCGAATTCCAGTCACCCATGACTATTAAATTTTCGTCTCCCTTCACTATCTGAATAATTTCTTTTATTTCATCGTACATTTCTTTAATTTCTTCATCATCTGCAGAGCTAGTTGGCATATAAACTTGTACTACTGTAGTAAACATGGGCTTCGTGTCTATCTTGGCCACAATAACGCGTTCACTATGCTGTTTGCAGTAGCTTACCTGTACTCCTATTTTTTATTCATTATTAAACCTACTCCTGCATTACCTCTATTTGATTTTGTATTTATAACCCTGTATTCACCTGACCAAAAGTCTTGTTCCTCCTGCCACCGATTTTCACTAATTCCCACTATATCTAACTTTAACCTATCCATGTCCCTTTTTAAATTTTCCAACCTACCTGCCCGATGATCATATGATGATTGAAACTGGTCACCTTCAATAAATGTGCCTTGCGATCTAGACTGTTACAATTAATTTCAAAGATTATTGTAAGACAGAGATTTCAGAATCAGATTTTAAATTGTAAGACATTTCCAGGGGCCGATGTGGACTCTGATCACAATTTACTGGTTATGAACTGTAGATTAAGACTGAAGAAAATGCAAAAAGGTGGAAATTTAAGGAGATGGGACATGGATAAACTGAAAGAACCAGAGGTTGTAGAGTGTTTGAGAGTGACTATTGGGGAACGATTGAAAAGAACAAGGGAAAGAAAACAGTAGAAGAAGAATGGGTAGCTTTGAGAGATGAAATAGTGAAGGTAGCAGAGGATCAAGTAGGTAAAAAGACAAGGGCTAGTAGAAATCCTTGAGTAACAAAAGAGATACTGCATTTAATTGATGAAAGGAGAAAATATAAAAATGCGGTAAATGAAGCAGGCGAAGGAAATACAAACATCTAAAAAACAAGAGTGACAGGAAGTGCAAAATGTTTAAGCTAGTATGGCTAGAGGACAAATGTAAGGATGTAGAGGCATATATCACTAAGGGTAAGATAGATAGTGCCTACAGGAAAATTAAAGAGGCATCTGGGGAAAAGAGAAGCATCTGTATGAACATCAACAGCTCAGATGGAAAGTCAGTCCATAGAAGGGTAAGCAGAAAGTTGGAAGAAGTATATAGAAGCTCTATACAAGGGAGATGTACTTGAGGGCAATATAATGGAAGTGGAAGAGGATGTAGATGGAGAGGAGATGGGAGCTACAGTACTGTGTGAAGAATTTGTGAGAGCACTGAAAGACCTAAGTCAAAACAAGGCCCCGTGAGTAGACAACATTCCATAAGAACTATTGATAGCCTTGGGAGAGCCAGATATGACAAAACTCCTCCATCTGGTGAGCAAGGTGTATGAGACAGGCGAAATACCCTCAGACCTCAAAAAGAATGTAATAATTGCAATTTCAAAGTAAGCAGTTGTCGACAAATGTGAAAATTACTATCTATCAGTATAATAAGTCACGGTTGCAAAATACTAACATAAATTCTTTACAGAAGAATGGAAAAACTGATAGAAGCAGACCTCAGAGAAGGTCAGTTTGTACTCCAGAGCAATTGGAATATGCGAGGCAATACTGACCATACAATTTCTCATAGAATATAGGTTAAGGAAAGGTAAACCTACTTTTATAACATTTGCAGACTTGCAGAAAGCTTTTGACAATGTTGACTGGAATGCTCCCTTTGAAATTCTGAAGGTAGCACGGGTAAAATACAGGGAGTGAAAGGCTATTTACAACTTGTAAAGAAATCAGACGGCATTTATGAATCGAGGGACATTAAAGAGAAGCAGTGTTTGAGAAGGGAGTGAGA
Source organism: Schistocerca serialis cubense (assembly GCF_023864345.2). Taxonomy (NCBI): domain Eukaryota; kingdom Metazoa; phylum Arthropoda; class Insecta; order Orthoptera; family Acrididae; genus Schistocerca; species Schistocerca serialis. The sequence goes on from NC_064642.1 coordinate 28,377,925, forward strand.
CAGGATTGTAGCCTGTCCCCAATGTTATTCAGTCTGTACATTGAATAAGCAGTAAAAGAAACCAAACAAAAATTTGTAGTAGGAATTAATGTCCAGGGAGAAGAAATAAAAACCTTGAAGTTTGCTGATGACATTGTAATTATGTCAGAGACAGGCAAAGGACTTGGAAGAGCAGTTGAATGGAATGGACAGCGTCTTGAAAGGAGGATATAAGATGAACATCAACAAAAGCAAAACAAGGATAATGTAATGTAGTTGAATTAGATCAGGTGATGCTGAGGGAATTAGATTAGGAAATGAGACACTTGAAGTAGTAGATGAGTTTTACTTTTTGAGCAGCAAATAACTGATGGTGGTCAAAGTAGATTGGCTATAAAATATAGAGTGGCAATAGCAAGAAAAGTGTTTCTGAAGAGGAGAAATTTGTTGACATTGAATGTAGATTTAAGTATCAGGAAGTCTTTTCTGAAAGTATTGTATGGAGTGTAGCCATGTATGGAAGTAAAACATGGATGATAAACAGTTTAGACAAAAAGAGAATAGAAGCTTTTGAAACATGGTGGTACAGAAGAATGTTGAAGATCAGATGGGTAGATCTTGTAACTAATGAGGAGGTACTGAATAGAATGAAGTAGAAAAGAAATGTGTGGCATAACCTGACTAGAAGTAGGGATCAGTTGGTAGGACACATGCTGAAACATCAAGGAATCACCAATTTAGTACTGGAGGGAAGTGTGGGGGATAAAAATCATAGAGGGAGACGAAGAGAGAAATACAGTAAGCAGATTCAGAGGGATGTAGGTTGCAGTAGTTACTCAGAGATGAGGAGGCTTCCGCAGGATAGAGTAGTAGCATTGAGAGCTGCATCAAACCAGTCTTTGGACTGAAGATCACATTAACATATTGTGATTATTGATTTCTCCAATAATGTTTTTAAAAAAATGTGTATAGTTAATGGCTAAAATTTAGAACTCTTCTCCTGCAGTAGCCTCACATACTATGCAACTATTCTCTACCCAATTAGAACCAATACTGTCGGAGTGCAATGATGATGTATAAAATATCTGCAATAGAATTCAGTAACAAACTTCACTGTAATTCATGTCACCTCTGCAATCCATTATTATAGAAAACTTCGCAGTGTTTGCAGTGAGATGTGAGGTGTGATGCTGTTGCACATCTTTTCCGGTAGTGTCTCTCTGAATGTTTTAGTCTCTTGTGTACTTGCGTGCTGCGAGGAAATGTTATTCACCTAATGGCATTAGTTAGATGTATTCACACACTAAGTTAGTAAATGGAATGTTATTGAAAGTGTACAAAGTTTGGAGACTGTTGGGTAAAACTGTTACTTTTCTGTGAGTAAGAGTTCATGTAAGTGGTATTGCGTGGAATTGTAGAGGTTTAGTAAATCAGCAGACAAAATTAAATGTGCCATCACAGCGATGATTAAAAGATAGGATTAGTTTATGGGAGGTAGAAATGCGTATGGGCTACAACCATTACAAAAAATGTTGTTATTCTGAGGAGACCATGATTTAAAACTTTTAGAAATTTTCAGAAAATCGTGGTTTGCACAAAACCATATTGTCACTTTATTAAACAATCAGTTGTCATACATGTACCATTGTCAGGTATAATGTAACATGATAATCTGACATAATCAGATGTATGACAAACTAAAACTATAATCCAGTGTCACATCATAAACCAACATGTTAAATTAAGAACCTGGAGTATGTATAGCATACAGTAGATTTGTAGTGAAGCACATTGCATGACTGTGAAGTGTCATGTCAATTCTGTGCTCCAAATTTATATTTGAAATAACATGTTGGTTTATGACATGATGCTTGTTAATAGTTATGATGTCATATATCTGATTATGAAATCATATTATACCTGAGGATGGTTTGTTTATGACTGAACCTGGTTAAGTGAAAGTTATGATCAAAACTGGTTGTTTAATAAAGTGACAATACAGCTGAGTGCAAACTGATTTTCCAGAAGTGTTTCTCTCCGGAAATGTACAGTCTTGTAGCAGATTGCATGCAGACCCTGGCGCTCCTGTGGCAGTTTTATGAATGACTTCCTTATCGCTGTAATTATCACCTGTAGTGCTTCATGGACCCACCTTGAGCTTTGAAAGACTGATACCATAGTCTCTTTGTTGGTGAACAAATTGCACTTTCAAGCATTAGTGTAATTATATTTTCAACCCTATTGTATTGTTAAAACTAATGAGAAACATTCAAAATTACCTTCATTGCAGTATTCATTCTGTATCAACCATATATTGAACTGAGAACATTTCCAAAGCTCTTCTACAATTTCGATGTGGCACTGAGTGTATTACTTTGAGATTGCATTTGGCATCTAGATGCTTTTCTCCTTTCGTAGCCACAGTCTTTCTTTTATTCATTGATATCAGATGCAGTATCAATTCTATGCAAGTTGATCTGAGCATTCAACAACTGCTGCTATCGAATGAGCTCATTTTGTGTTCAGATAGTGAATGAAGAGTATGCCAGCTGTGTATTTCAATACATTCAGTTATATGATGATTGTGCATAAATTTTGTATCAGAAATAATTGTAATCTGTTGATTCCAATGTTGGGCGGTTTATGCTTGAAATACGAATGAATGAATGTTGATGCAGATACCTGTACTGTGAAACAATTTGAAAAATATGTTAGTCTATAATTCTTTGGACATATCATTCAGTACACTGATGTTGGCCGCTACAGCCTTTCAACTAAACAAAATCAATGCCTTCAAAACTTTTACTTAGTCTTAGGTATCATTGGATGTGTGTTTAATTGAAAACTCTAGGTTGGAATATTGACAAGTGAACCACATCCTTCATCAGGGCTCAATGCATAATCATGCCCTGAAATGAGGGACATCCTATCCAGGATCCAGTCCACCCCTCTGAAGGTGGTGTTCCATCACCCACCGAACCACCTCAACATCCTAGTCCATCCCTATGCCATTCCCAAACCCTACTCCTTGCCACAAGGATTCATATCCTTGTGGAAGACCTAGGTGCAAGACTTGCACAATAAACCATCCCAGCATTTCCTATTCCAGTCCTGTCACAGGGTTAGGCCACCCAATCAGAGAGCAGGCCACCTGTGAAAGCAGCCACACCACATGCCAGTAATGCTGCAATCATTGCACAGCTTTTGTATTGGTACGATTACCAACCAGCTGCCCACCAATATGAAGGACCACCATCAAACAGTGGCAAAGAGCAAAGTGAATCACCCTGTGGCAGAACATGCAGTTGCAAATAAATGCTTTATTTCAATAGCTGTCTCACAGTCTGGGCCATCTGGATCTTCCCCTCTGCCACCAGCTTTTGTGAACTGCCAAAATGTAAGTTATGCTTAAAACACATATTCCACTCACAATATCATCCTCGCCTCAACCAATGGTAACCTACTACCCCTATGTCTTCCACCCAGTTGTTTTTGGGGCCTTTGTCATACAACCTCTGCCCAGTTCATGTCCCTGTCACCCTCATTGTGTTGCTCTCTGAAGACACACCCACCTGTTGTTACCGTTCTTTGCTGCTCTCCTTTCTGCTCCCCATCCCCCCTTCCCTCCCCCCCTCCATGGCCTTGTGATGCTGTGTGTGGCAGTCTTGTCCTGCCACATCCAATTCCAGAACACACTGCCAGGCAGCCCTGACATCTCTCCCCACATTCGTACCCTGCTATCCCACCGACTTCCACACCCCACTTTGGATTGCTGCTTCCATTTGACGTGACACAGTTGCATTCTGACTGGAGTGGTCGGAAATAGTGGTCATGGGTACATGAGGTGTGTGTGTATTTTTCCTTCCTGTTTTGGTTTTTTTTTTCCTCTCTGAGGAAGTTTTTGGCTAAAAGCTCAAATGTGTACCTATATTTTTGTAGTAACTGTCTGCAACTCTCTGTATCATATTTAACACGTGTAGCATTTTATTCTTTTCATGATACTATTAACTGAAAAGTGTGGTTGGGGCAGCATGTCCACTTGTTCTGTTTGAAACAAATCAAAGCTCTTGATTGTTTGTGAGCTGGTGATTTCTAGTACAAATGGAAATGAGTTTTCTGTGACTGTGGATATTTCAAACTCTAAGAGGGAACAACTTAATCAAACAACGTGATATACTGTGCATTTGTTACTTTCAACTATATCTGTACTCCTGAAGCCACTCTAAGCATGTGGGAGAGGGTACATTGTGTAGCAGTTTCATGCACCCCCCCTCTCTGTAATTCCATTTAAAGCTGACATGCAGAAACATGGATTGTAGGTATCCACCTGTAAGAGTTCAAACTTCTTTGATTTTAGTTCTGTTGTTAAGCACATTTTGAGAGTAAGATCACCAAATTAAATGCTAGTCACTTTTAAAGATCAAGCTGGTAGCTTTAGAGCATTTTAGAGTGTGTGGAACTGTTTTGCTAGGTTCAAATGTATCCAGTGCTGGAACATGTGATTCCTGTCCCCTCTCCTCCCTCCCACCCTCACACACACAGCAACACTTACGTACATCGTGGCAATAAAGCAGTGTGTATATGACAGTCAGTTATATGGAATTGGCACAGAAACATGGGTCGACATGGAGATTTGATGGAATGGTATAAATACGCTGTAGTGTTCATGTCTGTCAGTGAGAACACCAGGAGTGATGTTATCTGATTTGTTAGAGTATAAACACAGACTGCCCAGTGTGTATACAAGGAGTAATCCAGCATTGTGTAAGAACAGGACCGGAGACAATTGGTGCTGTGAATTGGTTTAAAATCCCCAGAAATTGCTGTGGTCGGTGAATGAATGGCACTCTATCTCAACCAGTTTCCAAGCAAACATTGCAAAAGAAACTGCTTGCGATGGATATTTGATGCCAAGTGCCACACAAGGCCATTGGTCACTCTGACACACAAAGCATTTTCAGTGGGTCTAACAACACACAAATTGGACAGTAGCTGCTGGTGGGAGGCTCGTAGTGTGATTTGATGAGTCAGAATTTTGCTTCCTTTCAAGTGATTTGAGGCCTTGAATGCACCGATAGCCCAATGAGGTATTTAACCCACAGACTGTAGTTAAATCTGAGATAGTTCTTTGATGTTTTGATGCCACAACTTGGACCTACTCATTCGGTTTCTGTGAACATTCTCAGTGGCCCAGGTATTGCCCTTCCGTCTGTGTCTTCTTCATGAGGGAACTCTGCACACTACTCTTCCCCAAGGTGATGACAGCCATGTTCACAGGGCTATGCAACACTTCAGCATCCATTGACTGACCCACTAAATCATTGAATCTTAATACCGTAGGAAAGTCTAGGATTTTTTGGATCAATAGGTGAGATATAAGTCAGCATCCCTACAGTTGTATAGCTCTGTGATCTCACCGTCGATAAGAAGCCCAGCTGGATATAGCATACCTGAAGAAACTTGTATACTCTCTTCCTCACAGAATCGAGCCTGTGAAGTCAGTCTGAAACCTCCGGGCAGTGTTACCAAGTATGAGTGTGATGCCTCTTTGGGATAACCAATTTGTCAGCGGGCGTGGCATGTTTATTGACTCATTTTGGAATGTGGACTCTCAGAATTTCATAAGGCTCTCCACTATGCACATCATCTTCCTTGTAGTTTTTACCTCTGTGTCTCAACAACACATTGGTCAAACAAACCCATTACAGATAGTGTAGTTTTTCTTTAATCTTTTAATCTCTTATATTATCCAAATTGATGAGGACCTGTACCAATGAACAGTACTTAGAATTCTTTAAACAAGCATTTTGTAAACGACATCCTTTGTGTGTCACTTGTACTTTGTTAAAACACTTCTGTTAAATCAGAATGGGTTTTAATTAGTCGGTGCCTGGGGAAGACATCTTGATTCCTATATAGGATTTGTTTTGTCTCCAGAAATGTAATCATGCAAGTACAGTATATGTTTCCATTCTACAACAAATTGAGGTCTGTGAAATAGAGCCATTGTTCTGCTTAATGGTCTTGCAATCTTTCTCATACATAGGAACAACTTGCACCTTTTTACAGTCACATGATGTGGTTAGTTCTTCCAGTGACCTACGTGCTGCCATTTCCTTTGCCTAAACAATCTAATGGGCACCCATTGAGACCTGCGACCTTTCCTCTATTGAGCTGTTTTTAAGTTTCCACAGCTGTGTGATCATCATATGTAGAACCATTGTGGTCTTCTTTAGTATACAAATTTCAGAAGACAAGACTTATTATTTTGCCCTTCACCTGCTGTTTTCTATTTTGACAGCACGAAGGTTGATGATGGACTACATTGTTCCATTGATTGATTTTACGTAGGAGCAAAACTTTTTAGAGTTTATGACAACTCAGCAGATGAGACCTTGCTTTAAAACTTAATGAATGCTTCTTTCTAAGCTATTTTGTTTGTTTGGCACGTTCAGCTTTCATTTGTCAGTTGGCATCATTTGAATCTGCTATGTGACACATTGATTTTGTAGAACCTTCGTAATGTCATTGTTGAAACATGGTGAATCATTTGCAGATCTCACTGTCTTCCTTGGCACCAACTTGTGTAACACAAGGCATCATGACCAGTTCGAGATCATTTTTCCATACTAACAACTCATGATAACTCCTCTCCCTCTTCCCCCCTCCCCCGACATCTTCCCCCCTCCCCCGACATCTTCCCCCCTCCCCCGACATCTTCCCCCCTCCCCCGACATCTTCCCCCCTCCCCCGACATCTTCCCCCCTCCCCCGACATCTTCCCCCCCTCCCCCGACATCTTCCCCCCTCCCCCGACATCTTCCCCCCTCCCCCGACATCTTCCCCCCTCCCCCGACATCTTCCCCCCTCCCCCGACATCTTCCCCCCTCCCCCGACATCTTCCCCCCTCCCCCGACATCTTCCCCCCTCCCCCGACATCTTCCCCCCTCCCCCGACATCTTCCCCCCTCCCCCGACATCTTCCCCCCTCCCCCGACATCTTCCCCCCTCCCCCGACATCTTCCCCCCTCCCCCGACATCTTCCCCCCTCCCCCGACATCTTCCCCCCTCCCCCGACATCTTCCCCCCTCCCCCGACATCTTCCCCCCTCCCCCGACATCTTCCCCCCTCCCCCGACATCTTCCCCCCTCCCCCGACATCTTCCCCCCTCCCCCGACATCTTCCCCCCTCCCCCGACATCTTCCCCCCTCCCCCGACATCTTCCCCCCTCCCCCGACATCTTCCCCCCTCCCCCGACATCTTCCCCCCTCCCCCGACATCTTCCCCCCTCCCCCGACACGTTCCCCCCTCCCCTGACACGTTCCCCCCTCCCCCGACACGTTCCCCCCTCCCCCGACACGTTCCCCCCTCCCCCGACACGTTCCCCCCTCCCCCGACACGTTCCCCCCTCCCCCGACACCTTCCCCCCTCCCCCGACACCTTCCCCCCTCCCCCGACACCTTCCCCCCTCCCCCGACATCCTCCCCCCCCCGTCACCCGACATCCTCCCCCCCCGTCACCCGACATCCTCCCCCCCGTCACCCGACATCCTCCTCCCCCGTCACCCGACATCCTCGCCCCGTCACCCGACATCCTCCCCCCCGTCACCCGACATCCCCCCCCTTTCACCCGACATCCCCCCCCTTTCACCCGACACGTCCCCCCCCCCTTCACCCGACACCTTCACCTCCCCTTCACCCGACACCTTCACCCCCCCTTCACCCGACACCTTCACCCCCCCTTCACCCGACACCTTCACCCCCCCTTCACCCGACACCTTCACCCCCCCTTCACCCGACACCTCCCCCCTCCCTTTCACCCGACATCTCCCCCCCCCTTTCACCCGAAATCTTCCCCCCCCTTCACCCGACATCTTCCCCCCTTCACCCGACATCTTCCCCCCCCCCCCCTTCACCCGACAATTTCCCCCCCTTTCACCCGATATCTCCCCCCCCCCCCCCGTCACCCGATATCTCCCCCCCCCCCCGTCACCCGATATCTCCCCCCCCCCCCGTCACCCGATATCTCCCCCCCCCCGTCACCCGATATCTCCCCCCCCCGTCACCCGACATCTCCCCCCTCCCTCACCCGACATCTCCCCCCCTCCCTCACCCGACATCTCCCCCCCTCCTCACCCGACATCTCCCGCCCCCGACATCTTCCCCCCCTCCTCACCCGACATCTCCCCCCCCCACCCGACACCTCACCCCCTCACCCGACATCCCCCCACTTCCCCCCACCTCCCCCAACATCTCCCCCTCCACCTCCCCGACACCTTAGCTCCTCTCCCTCCCTCTTCGCCCCCTCTTCCTGTCCCCTTTCCCCCTTCCCCCCTCTCCCCCTCCCTCTTCCCCCTCCCTCTTCCCCCTCTCCCCATCCCCTCCCTCTTCCCCCTGTCCCTCTCCCCTCCCTCTCCCCCCTCTCCCCCTCCCCTCCCTCTTCCCCCCTGTCCCTCTCCCCTCCCTCTTCCCCCCTGTCCCTCTCCCCTCCCTCTTCCCCCCCTGTCCCTCTCCCCTCCCTCTTCCCCCCTGTCCCTCTCCCCTCCCTCTTCCCCCCTGTCCCCCTCCCCTCCCTCTTCCCCCCTGTCCCCCTCCCCTCCCTCTTCCCCCCTGTCCCCCTCCCCTCCCTCTTCCTCCCTGTCCCCCACCCCTCCCTCTTCCTCCCTGTCCCCCACCCCTCCCTCTTCCTCCCTGTCCCCCACCCCTCCCTCTTCCTCCCTGTCCCCCACCCCTCCCTCTTCCTCCCTGTCCCCCACCCCTCCCTCTTCCTCCCTGTCCCCCACCCCTCCCTCTTCCTCCCTGTCCCCCACCCCTCCCTCTTCCTCCCTGTCCCCCACCCCTCCCTCTTCCTCCCTGTCCCCCACCCCTCCCTCTTCCCCCTGTCCCCCACCCCTCCCTCTTCCCCCCTGTCTCGCACCCCTCCCTCTTCCCCCCTGTCTCGCACCCCTCCCTCTTCCCCCCTGTCTCGCACCCCTCCCTCTTCCCCCCTGTCTCGCACCCCTCCCTCTTCCCCCCTGCCTCGCACCCCTCCCTCTTCCCCCCTGTCTCGCACCCCTCCCTCTTCCCCCCTGTCTCGCACCCCTCCCTCTTCCCCCCTGTCTCGCACCCCTCCCTCTTCCCCCCTGTCTCGCACCCCTCCCTCTTCCCCCCTGTCTCGCACCCCTCCCTCTTCCCCCCTGTCTCGCACCCCTCCCTCTTCCCCCCTGTCTCGCACCCCTCCCTCTTCCCCCCTGTCTCGCACCCCTCCCTCTTCCCCCCTGTCTCGCACCCCTCCCTCTTCCCCCCTGTCTCGCACCCCTCCCTCTTCCCCCTGTCTCCCACCCCTCCCTCTTCCCCCCTGTCTCCCACCCCTCCCTCTTCCCCCTGTCCCCCACCCCTCCCTCTTCCCCCCTGTCCCCCACCCCTCCCTCTTCCCCCTCTCCTCCTCCCCTCTCTCTTCCCCCCCCTCCTCCTCCCCTCCCTCTTCCCCCCTCTCCTCCTTCCCTCCCTCTTCCCCCCTCTCCTCCTTCCCTCCCTCTTCCCCTTCCCCCTCTCCCTCTTCCTCCTTTTCCCCTCTCCCCCTTCCCCCTTTCCCCCCTCTCCCTTCCCCCTTCCCCCTTTCCCCCCTCTCCCTTCCTCTTCCCCCCTCCCCCCTCTCCCCCTTCCCCCTCTCCCTCTCCCCCCTCCCCCTCTCTCTTCCCCTCCCTTGTATGCTTACGCTGTCAGCTTTCACTATTTAATTGGGATACGTGGTGTGTTAAAGTTTTGCACTTGGATATCCTGGGCGACATTCTCCATTTGGTGCCCCAAGTGGCTGCTATGAATTGATAAGACTTGTATGGAAATGTCAACAGTTGTGGAATCTTTAGCACACCCTCTCAGCTTGGCACTCCAAGTGGCGGCTTGTGTCCCCCTTAAACTGGCTTTGCATGGCTTCAAAACATCTGAATTTCTGTGTGAGATCCTCCATGTGTGAAAGGTGAAATCAAACTGAAATGGGCGTGAAGACCCAAGAAGAAGAAAAAATAAATAGAAAGACTGTAACGTGGATGCATGTCTGTGGGTGGATAAGTGTGAAGAAGGGGGATGGCAGATCTGACTAGAGTAGGTGAAGTTAGTAGGTGAGAACTGGAATAGAAAGGAGGAGTGGGGATGGGGAGGGATTTCTAGGATGAGATACAACTTCGTGTGGCCCAGGAAGCTATGGGAAGTAACATGACTGGAAGAGTGACTATTTGGAGGTATAGGATTAACAATATTTCCAGGAGTAATGCAGGACATGAGGTGCTACACAATCAAAGTGGTCTTGCAGTTGTCTGTTGTGCTCGGCTGAGATGGTTGATTCAGTGTGTCTCATAAATAGAGCATGCAGTATGGTTTGTAAGCTGACAACAGAAACACAGGAAAGAAGAGAAAGAAGGCTGGACACTGAGTATAGTTGTGCATTAGAAAATAGTAACAAAGGAAAAACAGCACTGGGTTACAGGGTGGAAGAAAAGCCGTGAAGAGTAATGCGGGACACGAGGTGCTGCATAAACAGCATTCCTATCTGAGATGAATCAGCCAGGTCTAGTACATTGGTGTCGGGTTTCCCACTGAATGTGTATGGAATGTGACATGAGAAATCCTATTGTCACTAAAGGCTTGGTCATTAGTCTGAGGTTTGTCAGCTGTGGCCAATGCTGCTTCTATTATATGAAGACTGTGGCCAATATTCTCTCTACATCCATCCATACCAAGCACACTCCAGGTGCATATTTCTCTATTAAATAAATGTAATTAAGTACATGAAAGAATTAAGATCATATAAAGATGTCTGTTCTATTCGTTTAAGGAACTAAGATGATGACAATGTGTAAAGGTGGCTGAAATGCTCTGCATGACTAGAATTGGAGGACATCAACACCCATAAAATTAAAAAGCTGTACTTAGTCAAGATAAATAGTTACTGTTCACTTCTGCACAGAAGTAGCTGTAAAACACTAAACTGGTTGCAATATATAAATGGTATAACATTGCAGCTGACTACTGCTCACAGTAGTGGATGATCACTCATTACATGTCATATGGGTTTGCAAAAGATACTAAACTGTACTTTTGAAGCCATAGAATTGGGCCTTTTATCATAATGACATTTTGAAATGGGCACGTATAGGTAGCACTTTCCAGGAATTGTGGAATGTGAATATAATTTCTTTCTTGATGTTAATAGTATATTTTTGTGGGAGTGGGTAATCTGACACCAATCAGCCCTATGTTATTAGTATTTGCTGCCCGACATTTAATTGAGTAATGGGGCTGGTTAAGGGCCACTGTTAGTCACAATAGTGGACAACATTGAACTTGTCGAGGCTATTGGTGTGCATCTCGAGACTCCTCTAATAGTATTCAAACTTGTGTTAACTCAATGGCTCCTGCTTGATGGTCTGTTGACTGTGCTGTGTAAATACCCATCCTCTTCATTTGTGTGATTAAAATGTTATCAAATTTTCATATAATTCTCACATGTCTTACTAGGTAATCCATCTTGTGTACTTGGCAATCTAGTGCAGGATAAATGAATTACTTGAATTTTAGGAATAATGCCATTCTCTTTTTCCTCCATATATTTAACTTAACAACACATGCTTTAAATTTAGGGGGATTCATGCAGTCTGAAAGTGTACCCTTCTTTACTTGGAACTTTACCGAGAAGCTTCCTAATAATGTTCAAGCTCCCAATTATGTGAAGAACAATGTCAGTGCAATCGTCTGATTTCAGTTTTGCTTTCCAGTCACAAACTTCAAACTTTAAGTCTTATCCTTCCTGGTAGTGACAATTTCAGAAATAGTTGTACAGCGGAAACTTACATGACAACTTGAAAGATTATTTTAAAATCTTTTAATACTCGCATTGGTAAATGTCAGGTTGGTATCTGAGAAATGTGTAAAACTTATTTTGATATTGAAATTTGTAAATCTCAGGGCATGGCAACAGAACAATGTGAAAATTTAATTTTGAACGGTAATATGTGGAGCTCACACTACTCAATGTGAAATCCAAAGTAACTGATACATTAAACAATTCATCTACAAGGAAGCAATCTGTTTTTAATGAAATTACCATATGTCATCTGACTACAAAACAAATGACTGATATTAAAATGTTAGTCCTGAATATTGCTAATCCTTATCTTTAGTCTTGCAAAAAATCACTGTACCAGAACTGCTATTGTAATTGCACAGCAAATGAACATAAAAATTAATGCATCTGACTTTCTGATAAAACTGCATAAAAATTTGCAGGCTAGCACTTTACTGAAACCTTCTACTGGTATTAAGCCTCTGAAGTGATATGATATTAGTTTCACAAATAAACTCTGACGATCAATGTGTCTTACAATGAACATAAGCCTTGGTGGTAATTAAATCCATTGACTCATGTGTACATGGAAAGCTTGTCTTCCCTGTAACCGGTTGCTATTGGGAATATTGATGTGATTGTCAATAACCAAATTAGATTTGCCATACTTGCGATGTGCAGTGCAAGATGGTATTTTACCAATTTTCATAAAATGCGTCTCAGTACCCCACTCACGATGTGCAATGGAAGAGTGCAGAGAGAATCATGAAAGTACAAATGAAAAATGAGGAACTAGACATAACAACTGATAAATGAGAACAGATACTCCAAGTTTAACTAGGCTTCATTAAGCCACGACAACACTACACCTTTTCATAAGTTCTCACACCCTACAAGTTAGCAAAAATATTTCTGAATAACTCTTGTGTACAGCTGTCTTCCTGGATATTTGTTTCAACTATTGGACAAGTCCGTGTGCTTCACTATAAAATTTCTACAGCAAACTTTAACAGTACGTGGCCGAGCAGTTCTAGGCGCTACAGTCTGGACCTGCGCTGCCGCTACGGTCGCAGGTTCTAATCCTGCCTCGGGCATGGATGTGTGTGATGTCCTTAGGTTAGTTAGGTTTAAGTAGTTCTAAGTTCTAGGGGACTGATGACCACAGATGTTAAGTCCCATAGTGCTCAGAACCATTTTAACCGTACACAGTGTTCTAACAGCAAGAAACTCCACAGTTACAAGTATATAAAAAAAGCTGGGTTACCTTAAAAGTTGACTTTATCATTTTTCCATAAATATAATCTCATTTCCTCAGTATTTTTACTCAAAACATCTTATTACAAAATCCCTTTTAAATAATGCTGCCTCCATTATACGGTGCACCAGGTTCCATTTATTTCAAACCAAGTACATTGCCAGACTGTCCAGCATACACTGACTGCTACTCTCTGCCTTACTCTGACCAACGTATCTGATCTCATACACAGTCTTACAAAGAATATGGTTATGTCAATATCTCAGAAGTTCAGTACTGTTACCAAATTCACAACTTAATTCACATTTATGACCAGTACTTACTGAAAATCAAAATGGCAAAAAGGACAGCACCCTTTGAAACTGTAACAAAAAATAAGCATTCACTAAGAACTTAAAAGCCACCATATATATTGTGAAGATTTCTCCATCGAACAACAGTGAAACATTGGTAAAAAGAAAAAATTATGACTTCCGACCTTATAAGTTATATTTTTTTCACAGAACTTGGAATGTTTGGTTAGTTCTATGTAAAAGCTTTTTGAATTTCATACTTTCAGGAGAAGCAAATAAGCAGAAAATATAAAACAAATCATTGCCATGTCTTATACACTTGTGGCTATTACAGTAAAGTGAGACACAAGTGGCAGAAGAAACCATTTATCTGGAATAGGAGCTTACTTTTACTCTTTTTGTCTTTATCTGTCCTTAAATGAAGATGCGCAACATTTTTGTGTTTGTTTTGAAGAGAAGAAGAAAAAATTATTCCAGAATTGTAATACCAAAAGCTGTGGTATTTTTCAACCAGTTATAATGAAAGAGAGTAACATGTACTATTCTTAATAGAGTCATTATTTCAGGAAATGGCTATCCAAATGATTGATTCAATGAAGCGCAAAGAAAATGTTGTCGAATCATTAGAGTGCCACATCTGCAACCCTCCACGAACATTCACTGCTCCTACAACACTTATCAGTCATTACAGGAGCCATGCAGGTAAATGAAGAAATAGTGTACATATTTGTTTAATTATTTTTACTTACAATTTTTTGCATTTAAATAGCCAGACTGACATCTTAGCTTTAATATTGGTCTTGCAGTAGTATATTAAATGTAATATTGCTAATGGTAGTAATAATAATTATTAATTGTGTGCTTCGAGGTGTTGTGCTGAGCTGTTTCCATTATATACACAATATTTCGACAGCTGATCCAGCTGTCTTCCTCAGGTGGTGTGGGTTTTGCTGTTAGGTGTAGTCATTGCTAACCATTTAGGACCCCAAGTAGCGACTACACATAACGGACCCTGAACCCGGCTGACCTTGTGGTCACATGAAACATGTTTCATGAGGAAAACAGCTGGATCGTCTGTTAAAATATTGTGCATAAAATGGAAACAAGAAGCCAGGGAAACACCTGGAAGCACACCATTAGTCAATCACACTGAAAAAATGTGGGAGTTGATGATGATGATGATGATGATGATGATGGAGTCTTTGTTGAGACTAATAGCTATCATACTTTCCAAAAATCTCTACTGGAATGTGAGCATTTACATATCCTAAGAGAATGAGTTAATGTTGCAAATGACTAAAACAATAAAAACATACAATAAGTTATGAGGTACAGTTAAGACAGAATAACAAAGGAACAAGAGAACAACTCCCTGTTTCTCTCTCACCATATATGAGAGGAGCCAATAACTGTGTAGACAAGATCTTGAGCTTTTGAGGAACTACAACCTATATTTCAGCGTACCTGCGATATCAGAGATCTGTTGAATCCCATGAAAGATTCCATAGATGCTCTCAACACTGCAGGTGCTTACTCACTTTGATGTGAATGTGGTGACATCTGCATTGCTGAAATGGAGGAGACTCGTTACCTCTTGTGTGTTGAATTTTGAACACTACATGCAATGGGATCTACACAGCAAACCAGCAATAGCTAAATACCACCTGGAATGTTGCTGGTCTACCAGTTTTCAAGAAGCCTTAGAATGTACTCAGCAGCTCTGGATGCAGCAGCACCAAGTTAGGGAGGCTATTGAAATAATTAAACATCCCAACTGCCTGTACAGGATGGATGGCTACAAATTGCTGATACTCTGGCTGCCAGCGATTGTAGTCCAATGGGCTGCGCGTGTTTTCAGCAACCAGCAGTTCCGTAGTGCTTGGGCTTAACATTATAAACAAATACACAGAAGAGAACAAATACAGTGATGTCTTGTGGCACCATTCAATCTTCATTTTGCAGCCTGGCGGCAGACGTTTGTTTTGAGGAAGCTGAGGTTTCTTTTTGTAGGCAGGGTCTTGACATGAACACCCGTTTCATTGTCATTATAAATATGGTCCTTAGTGTAGCCTTCGGTGTAATCTTTAGACTCTGTTTTGTAAACATCAACTGTGTCTGGATCTGTAGATAACTTCTCTTAATATACATACAGTTGCCAATTGCTGTATCTGTTCTTAAACCTGTCTAACCACCCAGAGCTTGGATAAAATACATTCCTGACCTGACATCTCAGCTGACATTGTAACATTTTCCTGCAGTATCTTTCTATGAAGATTTTTTACAGCTTGTTCTCGAATATAGATTTAGAATTCAGCCATTCTGAAATGTCAGGTTTGTTGACATTGTCAACCATAGTTGTGATATCTGCTGTGAATTTTTTTGTGTTTGAGATTGAAAACCCAGAAAGTCAAGATCACACATGAAATCTGTATTTGGATTGATCCAAATAAAGATGGTTTCATGTGCAATCTTGACTTCATGGGTTTTCAATCCCTTACATTAAAAGAAAATCTGAATGGTAGAAACACCGACTCTGTAATGAGCTGCAACAATTTTCCTTTTTCAGTGTGTTTGTTACCAACTAATTTATAAGTGAAAGTAATCATAACGTGTCTGCTTAGTTACCATAGCACAAAAATATGCATACAACAATCTGACTGCATTTTTGTTGGCAGTGTAGCTATATTTAGACTAGTGAGCAGGTAGCTGTAGAAGCAACTCAAGTTCATGTGTTTACCCCTCCCCGCTAGCCATGACTGATAACTGAGCAACCCCTCCCCCCCCCCCCCCCTCACCATGGGGGCTCATCACCCTTTGGTGGGTTTGTGCTTGGCTACCACAGGGCCACAGCCTTTGCAGCATTTTTTCCCTACCGTGCTGCATGTTTATTCTCTTGCTATTCTTTTTCCCCTCCCTTTGGGGAAAAGTCTCAGGTATTATTGGGAATGTTCTGCATTCTGTCGCTGACATAAGCACAGTCTCACCTTTGTTTTTCACTCTCTTTTCCTTTATTTGTTTCCCTTCTCCTCCCATTCCTCTGCTTCGGTGTTTGAGGATCCTCATTTCCCTTTTTTCTTCTTCCTCCTTGTGCGCCCCTGAAGGCCAGCCCATGCGTCTGACGTGTAACAGGTGACTAGGTAACGTGTAATTCCCAGGCCCAGGTCTACAGAGAGGATTCACGCATACCCCTTGGTACAGACCAGGCCCAATGAGGGGAGATCGCCTGAGCTGTAACCTTTCCAAATTGCCAATTGGTCCCTCTGTTAGATGTTCGGGAGGTGTGACCTGAGGTGTGAACAGTCACCTAAGGCGGGTGTGCCCCATTGTGCAAGGGGCCTCCAGTTGGAAGGAGCGCACCATCGGAGACGCTGGCAATCATGGGAGATTTCCTTGCGATGAGTCAATCATCTTCCCACTCCACGTCTACAAAACTTGAACATAATGAGGCTAATGATTCCAAGAGCCTTACCACGGCCCCTCCTGGTCTCACATACGGAAGATTGTCAGTCCTTCACCACTGTCAATCCGTTTATTATTCAAAAAGGTATTGATGCAATTGCTGGCCCTGTGAAACCCTGCTCTCATTTACGGAACGGCACTTTGCTTTTCAAGACCAATTCTGATGGTAGGGCACAACAACTGCTTGCTGCCTCGCTTCTCCCCAGTTGTGCTTTTCATGTCGAGGCCCGTAGAACTCTGAATTCTTCCCGTGGTGTAATTTACACCAGGCTGCTCGACAGTCTCACCGAGGCCGAAATCCAATCTTACCTCTCTAATCAGGGTGTCATTGCCGTCCATTGTGTAATGGAAAAGGTTGATTCCTCCTTAGTGCCTGCCCGATCTCTCTTTCTCACTTTTGATAGAGTGGTACTTCCATCCGAGATCAAAGCAGGCTATGAAATTATCACAGTCTGGCCGTACATTCTGAACCCAATGTGTTGCTACCAGTGTCATCGTGTCGACCACACTAGAACGTCTTGTTGACACCCAGCCAAATGTGTCACCTGTGGTAGGGATTCACACGAGGGCGATTGTCCACCTCCTTCTCCCCGCTGTATCAACTGTAATGGTGGCCATGCCCCCCTCCTCACGGGATTGTTGCATGTATCTTGCTTGGTGAGTGGGCTGTTCAAGAGATCCGGGTAAAGGAAAAGGTGCCTTACCCATTAGCTCACAAGTTACTGGCTAGTCGCATACCCTGTGTTGTCCTGTCTGGTACCTATAGTTGTGTTCTTGTTACCCCTCGCTCCATGAAGGACATGGCCAAGCAGACACACAACCTCTGATCCGAGGTTGTGAATTCGCGCAGTGTCAAGGTAGCATAGTTATCTCCCTGTCCAGCTGTGCAACAAGCCGCCAAACTACCACCTCAAGGGGCGAAGCCACCAGCTATACAACTGGTAGGCCGGAAAGGACAGAAGGAGTACTCTGGTGAAGACTTCCTTTGTCCCTCCAGCCAAACAGCACCTGAGTCTTCCTCTAACTGGAAGGGCTTGAAGAAGTCCACCAAAGGCAAATAGTCTTCTCCTTCACCAGTTAAAAGGTCCCTTTCGATGGTGTCACCACATTTCTCCCTCCGCCACACACCATCAGGTGGCTTGTGGAGTATGGATGTAGATGTAGATACCCTAGCTCGGCCGGCCTCTGCATTGCTCCACACCGGCTGTCACTCGGCATCTGCCGAGTTGACACCTCCACATCTCTTACTCCTCATAACTGTCCTCCAATGGAACGTTCATGGCCTTTGGTCCCACAAAGAGGATTTACAGCTGCTTTTAGCTTCACAGGATCCCCTTGTACTCTGCTGTCATGAAACGAAATTGCGCCCTCACAACCGCTTCGAGGTTTCACATTACTTACCGATTTGTTCTGACCTTCTCCCTGAGATCCGCATTCCATCTCATGGGGGTGTCATGCTCATCATACAGGATGACAACCGTAGTCAACCCATCTCCCTGATTACCCTTCTTCAAGCTGTTACAGTTCGCCTTTTCCTTCCCCGCCTGACTTTTTCCCTCGGTACCATTTGTGTCCCTCCGTTATTCGATGTCACCAGGGCAGACTTCCTTCAGCTTATTGGGCAACTACCTCTTCCATTTTTGCTACTCAGTGACTTTAATGCGCATCATCCCCTTTGGGGTTCTCCCAGGACCTGTCAGAGAGGTGCCTTCTTGGCTGACCTTCTCAGCCTCTTCTGCCTTAACACTGGAGCACCCTCTTTCCTTTCTGACTCCTCACACACCTATTCCTATTTGGACCTATCTTCTGCACCACCCATCTTGCCCATCATCTTGAGTGATCCCTTCCCAGTTGTGATGACCAGTTGGACTATCTCACCAATGTTATCCTTACTGCTGCTGAATGTTCCATTCCTCGCACGCCCTCTTTACCACATCGTGTCCCCATCCCTTGGTGGACTGGGGCATGCCGTGATGCAATTCGCACACAGAGACGTGCTTTCCACGTTTTCACTGTCGTCATACGGTGGTGAACTGCATTCATTATAAACAGATTAAGTATCGTCGCATTCTGCAGGATGACAAGCAGCTAGCTGGATTTCATTCACTAGTTCTTTTAACAGTTCCACCCCTTCCTCTCTCGTGTGGGCCAACCTTGATAGCTCTCTGGGACCAAGATCCATTCCCCCATTTCCGGCCTCACAGTAGCAGACGATGTTATCATGGACCCTTCAAACACGTTGGGCCACCATTTTGTGGAATTTTCAAGCTCTTCCCACTATCACCCTGCCTTCCAACATTGTGAGTACGGAGGAGGCTCGGGCGATACCCTTCTCTTCTCCGAATCATGAGTGCTACAATGCTGCCTACGAGGGAGCTAAAGCATGCTCTCAGTTCATCCTGATCCTCCGCCCCAGGGCCAGACGCCATCCACATTCAGATGTTGCAGCACCTTTCTCTTGTGGGCAAGCACTTTATGCTTAACACATACAACAGCATCTGGGCAGAGGGCACATTTCACGGACTTTGGTGTGAAGCCACTGTCACACCCATACCTAAGCCCGGTAAGGACAAAAACCTTCCTTCTAGCTACTGCCCCAACTCGCCAGCTGCATTAGCATAGGTGATGGAACGTATGATTCATGCCTGGCTGGTATGGTGGCTCGAGTGTCGCAATTTACTAATGAATGCAGTGTGTGTTTCGAGCATGGCGTTCTGCAGTTGACCATCTCATTACTTTGTCCACCCATGTCATGAAGGGTTTTCTGCAGAAATCCCAGACTGTGGCTGTGTTTTTTGATTTGGAGAAGGCCTGCGACACCTGCTGGAGAACTAGTATCCTCCGTACGCTTTACGTTTGGGGCTTCTGTGGCTGCGTGCCCTGTTTCCTTCAGGCATTTTTAAAATATCACATTTTCAGGGTGCATGTAGGATGTGCCTTGTTGGACACCTTTATCCAGGAAAACAGTGTGCCTCAGGGTTCCATCCTGAGTGTCATCCTCTTTGCTATTGCATTAACCCGATCATGACCTCCCCACTGGGCATCTCCAGCTCCATTTTTGTTGACGATTTTGTCATTTATTGCAGCTCTCCATGGACCTGTGTCACTGAGCAGCATCTTCAGTGATCTATTGATCATCTTTACTCCTGGTGCATTGACAGTAGCTTTTGCTTTTCCACTGACAAAACTGTCTGTATGACTTTCTGGCGAAGCAAGTGGTTTCTCCCACCATCTTTACATCTTGGGCCTGTTGCCCTTCTATTTGTTGAAACAATGAAATTTCTCATGCTCGATAGGAAACACTATTGCTCCTCCCATGTGTCTTACCTGGCAGCCCGCTGTATGCAGTTGCTCAATGGCCTATGTGTCCTTAATGGTCCTTCCCTCCTCCGTTTGTATCGGTCCCTTGTCCGTTCGAAACTCGACTATGGGTGCTTTGTTTATGCGTGTGCACACCCATCCCTCTTAAGCCATCTCAACACTATCCACAATTGTGGCATCCGTTTGGCCATGGGCGCCATTTACACCAGCCTGGTTAAGAGTCTGTATGCTGAATCTGCTGAACTGTCACTGTCCTACTGCCGTGACTTTCTCCTCAGCAGGTACACATGTCGTTTGTCTTCCATGTGTGGCCACCCATCCTATGCCTCCTCCTTTGATGATTCCTTTGATTGTGAGTATGGGGCTCGTCCTTCTTCTTTGTTACCTCCTGGAGTCTGCTTTCATCACTTGCTATAACGGCTTAACTTCACACTACCTGCACCTTTCCTGGTGGGTGTGAATCCTTCACCGCCTTGGCTTCATGAAGCGGCCTATGTTAACCTTGCCTTCATTCGCTTCCTAAGGACACTTCTCCAGCCTCGGTCTATCGCCTTAAGTTTCGTGACCTTCACATGGCACTTCGTGTTAGTTAGTTTGTGTACACTGATGGCTCTCTGACTGACTGTGTTGTCGGCTGTGCCTTTGTCATTGACATCCTTGTCTATATCAGCTTCCAGCACAGTCCTCAGTATTTATAGCCAAGCTCTTCTCCTTGTATCAGGCCATGGAGTACATCCAGTGACATAGCCTTTTCAGTTGTGTCCTCTGCTCAGATTCACTCAGTGCCCTTCAAAGTCTATGTGTGCTGTACACCATTCATCCCTTAGTGCTGGACTCTACCTCCTCTTGGCCCTCCTGCTGGGAGGAGGTTATTTTAACTCTGCTGCATATTGGGCACTGCCTTTTTAGCCATCATCATTTCCTAAGTGGCGCTATCCCACCACTTTGTACACACTGCGCCCAAGTATTAACTGTCCACCACTTACTGATGGCATGTCCGTTTTTTAACCTTTTACGTTCCCATTAGGGTTTGCCATCTGAGTTAATATCCGTGTTAGCAAATGACGCACAGGCTGTTGACCGCGTTTTTCTTTTTATCCACCAAAGCACGTTTTACTTTTTATCCGCCAAAGCAAAATGGCGAAGGCCATTTAATTTTAAGTTTTGGACCTACATTTCTGTATGGTGTCTTTTTTAGCCCCTTTCCCACATGCCTGTTTTTAGCTGTCTTCTATTATGTCAATTGGGACTGACACATAGTAGTTTTTTAACTCCTCTCTGTCTTCGTGTTCTATAATTTTGACTTGGGCACATATGACCCCAGTTGTTTTTGTGCCCTAAAGCATAGCAAAACCAACCAATAACTAAGCACACTTTTGCCCTTGAGTTATTCCCATGCAGTAAAATATAATTTTTTCGATTTGCAGTGTTTGGAGCGTTTTGAATAACCTGAGTTTCTGTTGGTCCACGTTCAGTTAACTGGAGTTCCACTTTATTATTATTATGTGTAAATCGTGTGCTACTAAATTATGTTGCGACATTTTTGTTTTGAATTTTGATATTGCAGTTACTTTGGGTTTATTTATTGATTGTCATTTTATTATTTGAACGAGGGTAATCCCAAAAGTAAGGACTCCTATTTTTTTATAAGTACATAGACCTGTTTATTTCTACAATGGCTTACATCAGTTTACAGGTTGAACATTTTGCTATTTTTCGACACAATCACCATTTCTGTCGATGCATTTTTGTAGATGCTGTGGCAGTTTTCGTGTGCTCATGTCATACCAGCTTGCCGCCATGCTGTTCAGAAAGTTGTTGCTTGGTCGCGGATGTAAAGTGGTATGCCCAGGTTTCGTCACTCTTGACAATTGAGTCCAGAAAGTTGTCCTGTTCGGCTCCAAGGCGGTGAAGAAATGTGCGGGAAGCATCAACTCGTTGCCACATGTGATCCTCAGTCAGCATGCGTGGCTTCCATCTTGCGCACACCTTCCGGTAGTTCAGTGTTTCTGTTTTCATTAAAATTCTGTGAGCGGTGCTCTGGGAAACTTCAGGAACCAATGTGTAGAGATCATCCAGGGTGATCCGTCGATCTTCACACATGCTTTCCTCAACCTTCAACACTGTCTCCTCAGAAATTGCCGGTTTCCCACTCCTTTGTTTGTCGTGAATTTCGGTCTGACCAGCTGCAAACTCTCTACACAATGTATGAACATTTTTGACATTCATGCACAACTCACCACAAGCTTCCATCAATTGGCGATGGATTTCAATCGGCACAGTGCCCTTTGTGTTCAAAAACTGAATAACTGCACGCAATTCCATGCGGCTTTTCGCGGATGATGCTGTAGTATACAGAGAAGTTGCAGCGTTAGAAAATTGTAGCGAAATGCAGGAAGATCTGCAGCGGATTGGCACTTGGTGCAGGGAGTGGCAGCTGACCCTTAACATAGACAAATGTAACGTATTGCGAATACATAGAAAGAAGGATCCTTTATTATATGATTGCGGAACAAACACTGGTAGCAGTTACTTCTGTAAAATATCTGGGAGCATGCGTGCGGAACGATTTGAAGTGGAATGATCATATAAAATTAATTGTTGGTAAGGCGGGTGCCAGGTTGAGATTCATTGGGAGAGTCCTTAGAAAATGTAGTCCATGAACAAAGGAGGTGGCTTACAAAACACTCGTTCGAACTATACTTGAGTATTGCTCAACAGTGTGGGATCCGTACCAGATCGGGTTGACGGAGGAGAGAGAGAAGATCCAAAGAAGAGCGGCACGTTTCATCACAGGGTTATTTGGTAACCGTGATAGCGTTACGGAGATGTTTAGCAAACTCAAATGGCAGACTCTGCAAGAGAGGCACTCTGCATCGCGGTGTAGCTTGCTCGCCAGGTTTCGAGAGGGTGTGTTTCTGGATGAGGTATCGAATATATTGCTTCCCCCTACTTATACCTCCTGAGGAGATCATGAATGTAAAATTAGAGAGAGATTCGAGCGCGCACGGAGGCTTTCAGACAGTCGTTCTTCCCGCGAACCATAGTCGACTGGAACAGAAAAGGGAGGTAATGACAGTGGCACGTAAAGTGCCCTCCGCCACACACCGTTGGGTGGCTTGCGGAGTATAAATGTAGATGTAGATGTAGAATTCACACTTGGTGGTAACATCCAATGGGAGCTCCATTCTCAATGGCTGCCAAGCCAAGACTGAGCACCTCAGCGCAGCATGTGCGTGTTTACACACATCGCGTGAAGCACTCTTTATAACAGTATGACCAACTGCTACTTAGAGTTCTGTACTTATAAAAAAAATAGGAGACCTTACTTTTGGGATTACCCTCGCAGTTCATTGTTGTTGTTTGAGTTTATAGTTAGTCATTTTGTCATTTGGAGAAACTAACTGAAGCTGTGGACTCCAGAAAATGGAGTACCAAGTGGGAAAAATCAGATCATTTCTGACATTCTTCTGTTTGAGTTTAGTAGTGGAGTGACAGTAGTGGAGACAGCCAGAAACATGTGCACCATGTATGGGGATAACGCCAGTGGACAGCGTGTGGCAAGAAAATGGTTTTCTCATTGTAAGGAGGATCTTTTAGAGATTAGTGACTCTCCATATTCAAGAAGACCTTTGGGGTGTAACGAAGTGAATTTAAACACATTAATCCACAATGATCCATGTCAGTGTACTCGAGAACTGGCAGATGTGATGAACTATGGTTATTCCACCATCATGCGACACTTGCATCCAATGGGGACGTTTCAAAAATTGGATGTATGGGTACCTCATGCTCTAAGCCAAAACTACAAAAATCTGTGAAAGGCCTTATGTGCATCTCTGCATGCTCATCATCAATTGGCTCATGAACAACAGCAACTATTACTGTCCTGTATCATTACTGGTGCCGAGAATGTCTTTAAGGTAACAAAAGGAACTGTTGAGCCCAAACAAAACAGCAACTCCCTATGCAAAGACCTTCATGCATCAATTAAAGGGAACGTTATGCATCTGATGAAACTGCAGTGGTGTTGTGGACTACAAATTGCTTCTCTGAGGTCCAGCCATCACTGCTAACATTTATTGTCAACAACTGAGACATCTTGCAGATGCAATCCAAGAACAACAACCAAGAAGACCGCACGAAGTGATGCTACTCCACCATAATGCCTGCCCATATTCTGTTAGACTGACAAAAACCGCTATGTAGGAGTTGGGTTTGGAAGACATTCTGCACCCACTCTATTCACCTGATCTTCTGCTCTCTGATTTTCACCTTTCCTGCTCTCTATCGAACAACCTTCAAGGAACTTCCTTCCTGGATGAAAATGCGCTCCGAACATGACTCGAGGAGTTCTTTGCCTCAGAATCACTTGATTTCTACTGTCACAGAATCGATAAGTTGCCCCAGCATTAGCACACTGTTCTAAATTATGAAGGAGAATATATTATTGATGATTATAGTCTCTGTTATGTGTTTCTGTTGTGGAAAAATGCTATGAACTTGTGCACTAAACCTATGCTCCTGTTGTGCAAAGAAGCATAAATATTTATAGATCTAATTTTAATTTCTACTCACCAAGCAACAGCAGCAGCAGCACACACACACATAAGACTGTTGTGGTTGGCAAGCTTTCGGAGCCAGTGGCTCCTCCTTCAGGCAGAAGGGTTGAAGGTGAAGGAAGAAGGGTGAAGGATGGGACTGGAGAGATCTAGGGGAAAAAATAAATAAATAAATAAATAAAAAATCACCAATACTTGATTGTTTTCATTGTTATATAATTTTAATCTCTCTAACATAATAATGTTCTAAAATGTTGTCTTTTCTTCAGGTATAAAACCATATGAATGTAGGCTATGCCGTTCTGTCTTTACGCGCCAACATAGCCTCAACTATCATATGCTAATTCACACCAACCAGACGCGTTTCACCTGTGGGGACTGTGGTCGCAAATTTCGACATCCCTCACATTTCAAGGAACATAGGAGGCGGCACACAGGAGAGTCACCATATGAATGCTCTGACTGCATGCTCAGGTGTGTAGATGTAAATAACATTTGTAAGGTACAAGTGCAAGTGATATTTAAAAAATTTATTAATTTATATCTTACATAATACATTTACTTCTAATGTAACTTTGCATCCAGTATCCGTTATTTTCATTATTACTGAATAACGTATTGTGAAATTTGGTCTTTGAGAAATTTTTATTCACTGGATTTAGAAATTTTAATTTCTAGAAGTTTAAGATCAAATTTTTTTGAAATTAGTTTTGGCTATGTCTCTGTATATACTACTACTATTTACATTTCTGATAGCATCTCAAATATTGAACAGACTGTGGGGGTATTTGTCAGATACAAAAGCAGCTTGTGTATGTCAAATTTTTTTTATTAATTATTTCATTTAATCAAAACATAATTGCCTTCCCTGACTGCCTCTTGAAGAAAATTGTTTTGATATTTCTTGGCTATCTGTATCTACATGTACATCTACATACATACTCCACAAGCCACCATATGGTGCATGGTGGAGGGTAGCTTGTACTACTACTAGTCATTTCCTTTCCTGTTCCATTTGCAAATAGACCGAGGAAAGAATGGCTGACTGTATGCATTCACATGAGCCCTAATTTCTCATATCTTGTCTTCGTGGTCCTCACATGAAATCTATTGGTGGTGGTAGAATCGTTCTGTGGTCAGCTTCAAATGCTGGATCTCTAACCTTTCTCAATAGTGTTCCTCGAAAAGAATTTTGCCTTTAGTCCAGGGTCTCCCATTAGAGTTCCTGAAGCATCTCCGTAATGCTTGCGTGTTGTTCAAACATATCGGTAACAGATCAAGCAGCCCACCTCTGAATTGCTTCAATGTCTTCCTTTAATGTGATCTAGTGTGGATCCCAAACATTAGAGCAGTAATCAAGAATAGGTTGCACTAGCATCCATCAAACAATGTAAAACCCAGGATGGAATGTAACAATATTATGAAAAGGAATGTTGTTACTCACCAAATAGTGGAGATGTTGAGCGTGGTTTCAGTTGCCTGAGATAGCAGTCTTGTGTGCGAGTTGTGTGTGTGTGTGTGTGTGTGTGTGTGTGTGTGTGTCGTCTATCTTTGACGAAGGCCTTACTGGCTGAAAGCTTTATTTTTGACTGTCTATTTGCTGTGCCTATCTGCGACTCTGCATCTGTGCTACGTGGTGAGTAGCAACTTTCCTTTTCATAATACTATGACACTGGCATCCTATATGCAGTCTTCTTTACAGATGAACCATACTTTCCTAAAGTTCTCCCAATAAACTGAAGCTGACCATTTGCCTTCCCTACCAGAATTGTCACGTGTTCATTCCATTTCATACCCTTTGCAACACTACACTCAGATATTTAAATGACCTGACTGTGTTGAGCAGGACACTACTGATGCTGTATTTGAGAATAAGTGGTTTATTTTTCCTACACATCAGCATTAACTTATGTTTTCGACATTTAGAACTATCAACCATTCATCACACCAACTAGAAATTATGTCTTAAGTCATATTTTATCCTCTTACAGTCACTCAATGATGACACCGTTCCATACAGAACTAGAGATGGGCAAAACTGTTCTTTTCAGAGATTGGATCAGAACTGTTCACTCCCTGAAATGAATTAGCTCTTTTTCATGACTCACCACTCATTTACAATAGAAAATAAATGGAAGGCACATTGTCCTTTAAACTTGGTTTATTCCAGTACTACACCTGTATTTTGATCTTATTTGATCCTATTTTTAAGTAACACAGATAATGAGTAAGAATTTTGTATTGTTTATTGAAATTTCCACGATATGACAAAGTTTTTGATTATTGATTTATTTTGCACTATCGTGGTTTTTTGGGTGATCGGAAAATGTTGTAACTTGAGATTTACATTAACAATATATTTGGCTATAATGTATTAAAATTTCATTAACCTCATACAAATTCATCGCAAGCCATATATTTTTAAAGTGAACGTTTCCTTCCGAAGACGCCTAAAATCGCAAAATCCGTACCAGAATAAAAAAAAAATATATAAATTTGACTGTAAAACGAAAGTGCTGCATATAGCCTTACGCAGAATAAAACAAGGAAAATATTGGTGTATCACATTTTGCGATATGTTTATCGGTTCGCTCGTAATTAAAGCGCAAATTCGAGTGTCCATAATAAAAATCCTATAGTAAGAGGAGTCATCAGGAACCTAATCTAATCAGTTTAAACAAATAAAAATAAAATAAAAACAATTGATGTATACATAACATAATAATGTAATATACATAGCGGTATTACTACGAAGAACAATATCCAGTAGGGACGAACTCCGATGCAGAGGCGCTGAGTCGAGCGGGTCGAGCCGCGAGCTGTATTACTGCGTGAGCTGAGACCGCAGAGACCAGAGTGACACCTGAATTGCTTTGCTCAATGCTCTGGCTAGAGTCGAGACGGTGGGGTGAGCGTTGAGCGGGCGAGTTCCGAGGGTGGGGGGAGCGGTGAACTCACCCACTCCGAAACAAATCGTCCGTTCCCTTGCGAGCAGGTTGTTGCAAGTAGTTCCTATGTTATCCGCTAGGTGGCTCTCTGTCCTGTTGCTCGCATCAACTGCCCAGAGGGCAGGACGTGCGACTGAAACGATCGCCGACAGAGTGCGATGCGAAGTTAAGCTGCGCCAGACACTGCGCGCGGCAGACGACGCACATGGACGGCACGGCATATGTGAAACACAAAATCCAATGGGGCACTGCACAATGCAGGCAGCCAAGGTAGAAGCAGGGCAGAGGCCGGCGCTGGCTGTGTTGTGTGGCGTGCACTGTGCTCTGACCAGCAGAGGCGCTGCTGATATGCTCAGTCTCTCTCTCTCTCTCTCTCTCTCTCTCTCTCTCTCTCTCTCTCTCTGCCGTGGGAAACGTTTGGAGCTACCGTTCTTTTTTTCTGAATCACTGATTGTTCACTCCTTTGAAAGATTCAACTCTATGAATTAGTTCAAGAGCGCATCCTCCATCTCTATACAGAACAGCATCATCAGCAAACAACCACAGATTGCTGCCCAGCCTGCCTGCCAGATTGTTTGTGTATAGAAAATAATAGCAATTCTATCACATTTGTCTGGGACATTCCATATGATACCCTTGTCTCTGATGAACACATGCCATTGAGGACAACGTACTGAGTTCTATTAGTTAAGAAGTCTCAGCCACTCACATATCTGGGAAC
This sequence comes from Schistocerca serialis cubense, assembly GCF_023864345.2. Classification (NCBI taxonomy): domain Eukaryota; kingdom Metazoa; phylum Arthropoda; class Insecta; order Orthoptera; family Acrididae; genus Schistocerca; species Schistocerca serialis. The sequence continues at coordinate 28,406,281 of NC_064642.1, forward strand.
CTATTCCATCCTTGTGCTCGCACCTTGGTTAAGTCTGCAGTGGGGCACAATGTCAAATACTTTCCACAAATCTAGAAATATTTAATCTGCCTGTAGCTCTTCATCCATAGTTCAAGTATATCACGTGAGAAAAGCTATGAGCAGGTCATCTACGTGCAGAATCCATACTATTACTTTTATAACATTTCTCTATTACTGTGCCTATTTAATCCATGATTGTTCTTCACTTCTTCCTGGTCAAGGCTATTAGTCTATGTGCTATTCCACATCAGTACCCCATAATACTGGCAGTGTTGAATTATCTCTGGACAAAGATTATTATCTATCCAGCTCTAAAAAAGGTAGAGACCATTCATTATATTCCTTTCATCACCCATGAAATTATTTTAGAATATTGATATGTTTACTCTGAAACATTGGGTTTTCAGGGAGACTGTACTGAGGAAATAGTTTAGGTTTGCCATTTGATTGCCATAAGTATCTCTCTTGTGTACCATAAGAGCAATTACTACTTTTCAATTGGATTAACAGTACCAATTCATCAAGGTGACAGTAATCTGTTATCAGGTCTCAGGAAGAGTTTTCTTTAATATTTACAAAGTTTAAACAAAAGCTATGGATAAATGGAAAAACTGTTTTGAAAATGTCCTGAATGTGGGCAAAACTGTCAACTGTGTTGCCACAGCAGGAGCAGAAGAAGGAGAGGAAGAATTGTACGGAGAAAATTTAGTGATGGTGCAAACTGGGAGAATGAACTGCTGAGCACGGAAGAGGTAGGAGAAGTCATAAAAATGCTGAAAAACGGAAATGCACCAGGGGGAGAGAGCATACTTGCAGAGACACTGAAATAGGGAAGAGAGATCCTACAAGAGGAGGTGTACCACTTGATCTGTTTAATTTTGAGGAGAGGAAGGATCTTGGCTGAATGGAAGCAGTCTGGCATCTGCCTGATACTTGAGAAAGAAGACCCTATAAGACACAGCTACCAGAGATGAATTACTTTACTATTTACAGCTTAAAGGACCCTGAGACTATTGTTGTTGAAGTAGATAACACTATATGTCAAGGAGGTATCTGGATTCCAACAAGAAGGGTTTAGAAAGGGAAAGTCAACCATAGACCAATTGCATGCAGGAAAGGAAGTGCTATCAAAGAGCTGAGAATTTTGCAGAGAAGTTTACTGTCTTTATGTGGAATTTCAAAAAGTGTGTGAACAGGCAAAAAATATGATAAGGAGAGGAAAGGGTGCAGAGTGGAAATATGTCAGAAGTGAGAAGTGTTAACAGGGAGGCTGCCTCCCCCTGCCCATTTGTTTAATCTGGTTACAGAAAGGGCACTGAGAAAGGTAACAAGCTTGGAGACAGGAATTCAGCTGGGTGGAAGGGTCAACACCCTGACGTATGCGAATGATGTAGTTTGAATAGCACAGAATGAGAAACGTGTGAGTCAGATGGCAAGAGTGTTAATGGAAGAGGCAATGAGAGCAGGCTTGAAGATGAATATGGATAAGACAGAGTTCCTTGTAGTAAAAAGAAGAGAACAATGACAGACCGTTAAATGTGAATAGTGAAATATTTGAAAGGGTATGAAAGTCCAAATACCTCGGGGATTATTCAGTGAAAGAAATACACTAGGAAATAATAGCAAGAATTCAAATAGGGAACGGGTCAAGGTTCGCACTCGGAAAGCTGCTCAAGTACCAGCTTCTATAGAAATCCACAAAGATTAGGATCCACAGGAATTTATTACAACCTGTGGTCCTGTACAGAGTAGAGACCTGGACTCTGACCCAAAAAATAGAAAGCAAGCTCCAGACAAATGAGAATGCTGTTCTGAGACTGATGTTTGGACCAGGGCAGGTGGAGATGGCTGCAGAAAAAGGCAAAACTGCAAATTGCAGGAATTGCACAAATTGCTGCACATTGTGAATGTGATTAACGAGAAGAGACTTGAAGCAGTATGGGCATGTAATGTGTTGAGAAGGCCAGGTCTACACACAGGTGGTGGAAGAAGACGTCAGAGATAAAATGTTAAGGGGAACACCATGGCTGAGATGGATTGATGGGATTAGCTGGAGAAGAATACATGGACCAAAGAAGATGGAGGCAGCTGATTGGCAAGGCCAAAGACAGACTGCAATTTGTGTGACCAACCTAATAAGTATACACAGTACAGGGAATATTATGATGATTAATGTGTGTTTAGCACGTCTGAAATGTTTTTTTTTTGTTGGGTGCAGATCATTAGCACCAGTTCTTCGTGTAATCTGTTGTTTTATATTGTTTCATAAACCTGGTAAATTTTATATCTTTTCATATGTCTGGAACAGGTTCTGAACAATTTTCTTGTATGATTCCTTTTGTTCCCTGAACTGGCCTTAAAAAGTAGTCTGTTTTAATAAGTAGCTTTCCTTTATTTCATTATTCACTCCCAGTTTGTGACTTTTTCTCTAATATATCTTAAGAAGACAGGTTGTGTAGGTGACAACTGACAAATCATTTGATGCTGAATGCTTCATTGATACAATGGGTAGCAAAGTATATTGATGTGATATTATACTGCTCAAGGATATTTTTCAAAAGGCTTTTTCTTGCTGAGGGGACTGCAAAGGACTGCCATCAGCCTTATGAGAACACCACTACCTCTTCTATACAGATGCCCATTGATGCTGTTGGCAGAAGATGACAAAGCAGTGCGTGTTCCAAGGGGGCTTGATTGTGATGTAGTGAATGTAGGACAATTCCATGAAGTATAGCAAATGTTGCATAATTCTGCAAAGTGTGGTATATATAAAATTTTGCTAGTAGCAGAGTCCGCACATCTCATTACTTTTTGGATCCACACATGCCCTCGAAATAGGTGTGTGTGTGTGTGTGTGTGTGTGTGTGTGAACTAAATACATTGTTGTTATGTTGTTAACAGAAGACTAAATTATATACTGTGCAATAAAGTTTTGAAAAATACAGTTTATGTGAGAATTTGCATATCTCATCTATTTAAAGAGCATGTTTTATGTATTAAATAGAAAACAGAACAGAAAGAAAGAAAGAGGACAGGCAGTATTCCACATTACTATGTTTCAGTCAGTCTGAAAATACACAGGATTCCATCTCATACTGTGGCAAATGTCTCTGTGTCCTGGTCTCCTGGTTGCAGCTGCTTCAATATTCATAATTCTAATTAAATATGTAGTTACTTAAGGAAATACAGTAGCCAGTCACTTTTTATATAGCTTTACTTATGACAAGCCAAGTATTGGGCTTTCATCAATCTTCAGTTGGCATAAACAATTATTTCTTCGCCACTAAAATGTTTCATTGACTGCATTGTGAATGCTGTAGCTGCTTTTTGTTCGATACCGTGTAGCTCATTTTTCTGCCTTTTATGCATAGCAGAAACATTTTTGCTTTCGATAATGCACTGATGCTGCACAGCATTTGCTGTGCGACTGACTGTGTGAATACTGTACTGCAGCAGTGCTTTAGTGAAACTATAAGTGTGTTTGTGTTGCTTTGCCCATAAAGGAGAAAGGAGCTACAAGTTACTGAAGTCGAGACAATTGCAGTATTCAAAATACAGCCGATAAAAAATTGTACCGGTGAAGATATAAATGTATTATGCGAGTTGAAGATAGATGAATGTGTGGAACTTTGCATAAATAATACTATATAAAATCCTTCAAGTATTTCAGTGTACAACCACGGATCTTAACTTTCGTGAATATGGATAAATTAGTGTACATCATCAGATCGGAAGTATCTGGGCACTCCTATGTAATGCAGAATTGACCACCAGGTGTCACAAATGACAGACCCACCAGTAAAAAGGAGGCAAGAAGTATTGTGTTAGTAGAGATCCAGTAACAGCAGAGCTCAAGGACTTCGAACATGTACTAGTAATTGGATAGAGACTCTTGAGCATTGCAGGAGGTGGTTGTAAAAAATCACGTGAAACATGCAGAAAGAACGACGTGTGCATTCCAGAGTGCTACCAGCAGTCCAGCTGGTGCAATTGGCTGTGCACAGGGAGGTACAAAGAATAGGGCACAGTGGTCGAGCAGCTCCTTGAAAGCCAGAAATTTAAGTGGTGTAGAGAGAGACACCACCGGATGGTGGGTAACTGGAAATGATTGGTTTGGGGTGAAGATTCGTGCTACACGCTGTGGCAATCTGATGGAAAGCAGTGAAGGCCAGGAGAACGTTACCTATCATAATGTGTAGTGCCACTAGTGAAGTACGGAGGATGTGGTATTACAATGTGTAGATCTTTTCTTGGTTAGGTTGTGGGTCCCGTACTGCACTAAAGAAAACACATTTTCCAGCATTGACTACTGTGTACAGTGGAGGAATAGTTATGATTGTTTGTATCAGAGTGACAATGCACTCTGTCATAAATCAGCATCTGTGAGACAATGGTTTGTGGACAATAACATTCCTGAAATTAACTGACCCACCCAGAGTCCCAATCTGAACATTATGGAACACTTTTGGGATGAGTTAGAGTGCTGAATTTGCTCTGAGCTCTAGTGTCCAACGTCACTGCTATCGGACTGACATTCTTCCGTATACATTCAGACACCTCACTGAGAGAGTCACGAGCAAAATTTGAGCCACCACAAACGCAGAGGGTGGACAATCACTTTATACTGTCCACAAACAGATGTCCGGATATTGCTGATCAGATAGTATATATATTCAATGCTGCGAGGATCGTACGAAACGTGCACTTTGAAGGACAGCATTTTGTGATGCCGTCCTCTCTGCATTTTTCCACGTAGATTTAGGAACTTTTGTAATTTGTAGTGTTGGTTTAGTAAAAATTAAGCATTACTGAAAAAATTACTTAAATGAGCTATATATTAAGCATAATTCAAAATGAAACAAGCTGGGGGCTGTAAAATGAAAACCACTGAGGTGATAATAATGTCATTGCATGTGGAAGAAGTCACTCACGTGGCAACAGAGCTAGTACGTGCACACTGATGTCCTACATTATTGAAGAATAGAGAGTTATGGTGGCAGTCATTGCCCCAAAAGTCGAACCGACCTTTGGAATTGTAATGTACATTAAGTGTTCTCTCTATGCTTGGGTCATTCTTCAATGAATTTCCATTCCTTGTACTCCTTCCATAATCAGAAACTGCACTACAACCTTTCACTCTTGGTTTGAAGCCTCCATTTCCCTGTTTCCAGCATGGCTGAGTGCAGTGGATGGTCAACACATGCACAGTCCTCTAGCGACAAGTTTGGAGCCTTGGCACTCTTACAGGGATTACACCATCTTCCATAGCCATTGCATTGTGATACCTCCAGCAGTTTCCATTTCAGAGCCTTCAGCTCCTTTCTTTCCTAATGACCCTGATAGATTAAACAATACAGATAACCATACTGTAGGTGCAACCACAACAGGAGTATCTGTGAAGAGCCCAGACGAACATGTGCCTCCCTCCAGAGAGGGCAGCAGCATTTTCAGTAGCTGCAGGGGCAACAATCTACATGGTTGACTGATATGATTTTCTAACACTAGCCAACTTGGCCATGCTGTGTTGTTACTGGGAATGGCTGAAAGCAAGGTGAAACTGCAGGTATGACTCTTTTCCACGGGCATTCTGCTTTTTTTTTTTTTTTTGGGGGGGGGGGGGGGGGGGTCATCAGTCTTCTGACTGGTTTGATGTGGCCCACCACGAATTCCTCTCCTGTGGTAACCTCTTCATCTCAGAGTAGCACTTGCAATCTACGTCCTCAATTATTTGCTGGATGTATAATCCTGTCTTCCTCTACAGTTTTTGCCCTCTACAGCTCCCTCTAGTACCATGGAAGTCATTCCCTCATGTCTTAACAGATGTCCTATCATTCTGTCCATTCTTCTTATCAGTGTTTTCCACATATTCCTTTCCTCTCTGATTCTGCGCAGAACCTCCTCATTCCTTACCTTATCAGTCCACCTAATTTTCAACATTCGTCTGTAGCACTGTATCTCAAATGCTTAGATTCTGTTCTATTCTGGTTTTCCCACAGTTCGTTTCACTACAATACAATGCTATACTCCAGATGTACATTCTCAGAAATTTCTTCGTCAAATTAAGGCCGATATTTGATTTTAGTAAACTTCTTTTGGCCAGGAATGCCCTTTTTGCGATTGCCAATCTGCTTTTTGATGTCCTCCTTGCTCTGTCCATCATTGGTTATTTTACTGCCTAGGTAGCAGAATTCCTTAACTTCATCAACTTCGTGACCATCAATCCTGAAGTCAAGTTTCTCGCTGTTCTCATTTCTACTACTTCTCATTACCTTCATCTTTCTTCGAGTTACTCTCAATTCATACTCTGTACTCATTAGACTGTTCATTCCGTTCAGCAGATCATGTAATTCTTCTTCAGTTTCATCAGCAGATCGCATCATTGATATCCTTTCATCTTGAATTTTAATTCCACTCCAGAACCTTTCTTATATTTCCATCATTGCTTCCTCGATGTACAGATTGAACAGTAGGGCCAAAAGGCTACATTCTTGTCTTACACCCTTTTTAACATGAGCACTCCATTCTTGGTCGTCCACTCCTATTATTCCCTCTTGGCTGTTGTACATTTGTATATGACCCGTCTCTCCCTATAGCTTATTCGTACTTTTTTCACAATTTCGAACATCTGGCACCATTTTACATTGTCAAACGCTTTTTCTAGGTTGACAGATCCTATGAACGTGTCTTGGTTTTTCTTTAGTCTTGCTTCCATTATTAACAGCAACGTCAGAATTGACTATCTCGTGCCTCTACCTTTCCTAAAGCTAAACTGATCGTCATCTAGCGCATCCTCAATTTTCTTTTCCATTCTTCCGTATATTATTCTTGTAAGCAACTTGAATGCATGAGCTGTTAAGCTGATTGTGTGATAATTCTCGCACATTTCATCTCTTGCCGTCGTCAGAATTGTGTGGATGATGATTTTCCAAAAGTCAGGTGGTATGTCACCAGACTCATACATTGTACACACCAATGTCAATAGTCTTTTTGCCGCCATTACCCCCAATGATTTTAGAAATTTTGATGGAAAGTTATGTATCCCTTCTGCCTTATTTGATCTTAAGTCCTCCAAAGTTCTTTAAAATTCTGATTCTAATACTGGATCCCCTATCTCTTCTAAATCGACTCCTGTTTATTCTTCTATCACATCAGACATACCTTCCCCCTCATAGAGGCTTTCAGTGTATTCTTTCTCCCTATCCGCTCTCTCCTCTGCTGTCGATTCTGGTAACAACCACCTTGTCACTGAACTGTTCACAGTAACACCCTCTCTGCCACACCTTCCTATTCATAATGAATCCTACTCCTGTTATAACATTTTGTGCTGCTGTTGATATTACCCTATACTCATCTGACCAGAAATCCTGGTCTTCTTTCCACTTCACTTCACTTCACTTCACTTCACTGACTCCTACCATATCTAGATTGAGCCTTTGCATTTCCCTTTTCAAATTTTCTAGTTTCCCTACCATGTTCAAGCTTCTGACATTCCACACCCTGACTCGTAGAATGTTATCCTTTCATTGATTATTCAATCTTTTTCTCATGGTAACCTCCCCCTTGGCAGTCCCCTCATGGAGATTCGAATGGGGGACTATTCTGGAATCTTTTGCCAATGGAGATATCATCATGACACTTCAGTTACAGGCCTCATGTCCTGTGGATACATGTTATGTGTCATTAATGCAGTGGTTTCCATTGCCTTCTGCATCCTGATGGTGTTGATCATTGCTGATTCTTCCCCCTTTAGGGGCAGTTTCCCACCCGTAGGACAAGAGAGTGCCCCGAGCCTCTGTTCCACTCCTCTACCCTCTTTGACAAATAACTGAAAGAGGAAGCTTCCTAACAGAATTTTGCACAGAGCATAACTTAACCATCACCAACACTTGGTTTAAGGATTATGTAAGGCGGTTCTATACGTGGAAGAGACCTGGGGTCAGTGGATGTTTTCAGATTGTTTATATAATGGTAAGATAGAGATAGAGAAACCAGACTTTAAACTACACATATTTCTAGGGACAGATGTGAGCTATGGCCATAATTTATTGGTTTTGAACTGCAGACTAAAACTGAAGAAATTTGAAGAAGTTTGGAAATTAAGGAAATAAGACCCCTATACATTGAAGCAACCAGTGGTTGCTGAAAGTTTCAGAGGGAACATTAGCCAGTTAACTGAAACAGGGGAAAGGAACCCAATAGGGAGCAAATGGGTAGCATTGAGGGATGAAGTAGTGAAGACAGCAGAGGAACAAATAGGTAAAAAAGACAAGACCTAGAAGGAATCACTGGATAGTAATTTGATTAAAGGAGAAAATATAAAAATGCAGTAAATGAAGCAGGCAAAAAGGAACACAGGCATCTAAAAATGGAGATTGACAAAAAGTGCATAAATATTAATCAGGGGATGGAGAACAAATGCAAGGCTCTACAAGCTTACATAACTACAGGAAGTTAGAGAGATCTCTGAAGAAAAGAGAAGCAACTGTCTGAACATAAAGAGCTAAGATGACAAGCCATTGACATGCAAAGAAGGGAAAGCTAAAAGATGAGAGAGAAATATAAATAAGACCTCTACAAGGAAAATGAAGTTGATGAGAGTATTATAGAAAGGGAAGAGGACATAGATGAAGATGAGGTGGGAGATATGATGCTGTGAAATCAGTTTGACAGAGCACTGAAAGACCTAAGTGGAAACAAGGCTCCTGGAGTAGTTGAAATTATCTCAGAATTATTGAGATTACTGGGAGAGCCAGCCAGGACAAAATTATTCTACTTGGTGTGCAAGATATGAGACTGGCAAAATACACTCAGATGTCAGGAAAAATGTACTATTCCAGTTCCAAAGAGGCCAAGTGTTGACAGGTGTGATTCCTACTATTGGCCATAAGTCAGGGTTTCAAAATATTGACATGAATTATTTAAAGAACAGTGGAAAAATAAGTGGTAGCTGACCTTGGCGAAGATCAGTTCATATATCGGAGAAATGTAGAAATGCGTGTGGAAACACGGACTCTTAGACTTTACCTTAAAGAAAGTTTGAATAAAGGCAAAGCTACATTCATAGCAGTTGTAGATTTAGAGAAAGGTTTTGACAATGTTGACTGAACCATACTCAGTGAAATTTTAAAGGTAGCATGAATAAAGTGCAGGAAGCAAAAGGTTATTTACAACTTGTACGGAAACCAGATATAGTTACAAGAGGTGAAGAAAATGAAAGGGAAGCATTAATTGAGAAAGCAGTAAGGGTTGTAGCCTATTCCTGATGTTATTCAACCTGAACATTGAGCAAGCTGGGAATGTAACCAAGGAGAAATTTGGAAAGGGAATTGAGAGTTGAGAAAGAGAAATAGGAACATTGTGGTTTGCTGATGACATTGTAATAATGTCAGGTATGTCTAAGGAATTGGAAGAGTATTTGAATGGATTGTCTTGAAAAGAGTAAAACAGTGCTAATGAAATGTAGTTGAGTAAATCAGATCATACTGAGGGAATTAAATTTAGAAAAGAGACACTTGAAGTAGTAGCTGAGTTTTGTTATTTGAGCAGCGAAGTAACAGATGATGGCTGCAGTGTGAAAGAAATAAAATGCAGACTAGCAGTAGCAGGATACACATTTCTGAAAAAGTGGAATCCATTTCTAATATTAAACCAAAGTGTTAGGAAATCCTTTCTGAAGATATTTGTCTGGAGTGTAGCCTTTTTGGAAGTAAAACATTGACAATAGTGATTCAGACAAGAAGAAGATAGAAGGTTTTGAAATGTAGTGCTGCGGAAGTATGCTGAATATTAGGTGGGTAGATTGAATAATAAATGAGGGGTTAACAAAAATGTACAAAAAGAGAGATTGTTACACACCGTAAACATAACATGCTAAGCTGAAGACAGCACCATTAAGACCGTTACACATAAGCTTTCAGCCACAGCCCTTGTTGGCAAAGAGAAATGCCCACCATTCATTCACACAAGTATTAATGCACACGACTGGCAGCTCATGCCAGAATGACATGATGGGTTAGTGTATCAGTTGGGGAAAAAAAAGAAATTACGGCAAAACTTGACTAAAAGTAGGGATGGGGCATCAAGGAATTGTCAGTTGTGTGTGTGTGTGTGTGTGTGTGTGTGTGTGAGAGAGAGAGAGAGAGAGAGAGAGAGAGAGAGAGAGAGAGAGAGATAAAAACTGTAGGGGGAAATTAAGATTTGAATACAGTAAACAGATTCAGAAGAATGTAGGTTGCGGTAGTTATGCAGAGATGAAGAGGCGTACACAGGATAGATTAGCATGGAAAGCTGCATCAAATCAATCTTAGGACAGATGACGACTGCAGCAGCAGCAACAACAACAACAACAACAACAACAACAACAGATGTAAAACAACAGATGACTGCACATAACTAATTTGAAGTATCATTGTGTGATTTCCAGATGATTTATAATAAATAAGATTTTATGATTTATAATAAATAAGATTTTATTTATTATCATAAGTTATTAATAGAGCATAAATTTTTAACTGGAAATAAAACAAAATTTGCTATAAATAAGTGCAGAGAACATCTTCCTTTTCAAGAATTAAATGTTCATTATAATTTTAGTTTCCATTTCCTTGTGTTGATTGTGCCATTGAAGTAAAATTTAGCAGCTGTGTCATATTGTGTCAACAAGATAACTGAATTTGACACTCTACTTCACCTGTGCTCAACTGTAAATAGCTTTTTTATCATCTTTAATTTGTTGAAACTGTGTTGACAAGATGCTGCTCTCATCGAAATTGTTTAAGTCGTGTGTAAGTCTAGGGACCGACGACCTCAGCAGTTTGGTTCCTTAGGAATTCACATACATTTGAACATTTTGAACACAAAATGGGTTTTCAAGGCAGCAATCAGAGCGACTGAAAGAAATAAAGTACGATCCAGAACAAATGAGTTAAACAGATCCATTTTTGGAAACAAAAATGGTAAATTAAAAGAGATGCGTCATATAAACCTGAATTCAAATAAAGAATTATTTGTTTCTAGTGAGTCAAAAATTTTGATCCCATTCTAATTGTTTCTAGTATGCAGAGGAGTGGGTGCTGTAATAATTTCATGGTTGAACAAGCTGTAAAATTTAACTCATAGATTGGAATGATACATTTGCAAATTTAATGTTTTATTTTGTATTTGAAGTGAAAGTTAAAATTAAAGTACATATTTGTTGCTGATGCTGTAAAGTTAAGAATAGATAAAAGCTTTCTGGACTGTCCTCGATAACAGAGATCATGTTAACTGGTGTTTTGTATAGTTAATGTGACATTAAGTAAATAATGAACAATCGGAATGTATTTTGCCATTTTTCCAACTCTTTGACTAGTGAAACAGAGACTCTGAGAAAGAAACTACCATTATTTAATTAACAGTAAGAAGCTCTAATACACTAATTAATCTCAAAGCTTTTCTGTAGTCTGGGCTCTAATTTAAACTATAACTCTTTATTTTCTTCTCTTTTTCTATCCCCATTAACATGTTGTCTTTTTTTGAGTTGTCATTTGTTCTTTTGCTACTTGAAATGTGCATATAATATGCTTACAGTAATCTTTTTCTCCCGTTCTAGGTTCAAGACACGAAATACTTATAAGCGGCACTTGAAAACACGTCATGGTAAAGTTTTAACGACTTCAGGAGGTTTAATTGTTCTCTCAGAGGAGGAGTTCAAGAGTGTGAGAACATCACCTCGTTCAGTTGATTCAAATAACAAGAGCACCGCTAGGAAAAATTTGCTGAAGGGAAAAGTTCTTACTAAATTTAGTTCAAAAAAGAAAAATGTAGAGCAGGGTGGAGAAGATCGTAAAGAAAATAAATGTATTACTCACAACTGTACAGAGGAAAATGAATCACCAAGGCATTGTGAAGTGGGAGACAATTCAGATATGGGAAAATACAGAAATTGTGAAATGGATTACTTAGAAAACAGCAGTGATTCAAATGATGATGATGAGAGGCAGCATCCAAAATACTTTCCTTTTGATGTTGTGGAAGTAGCAATGAGGCAGAGTAATATTTCATTTATGGAAGACAAATCTGATAATTCAAATGATGCAGATGCCATTTCTGAAAAAGAATTTGATTCACAGAAGTCTAGAGACTGTATTAAATCGGATAGTTATTTGGAAGAATCAGTGAGCACACTGAATGTTACTGTTAAAGAAACATATGAGTCTGATGATAAAAAGGATGAACAGTTCCAGAAAGATGTGAGTAATGTGGAAAAGGCAACATTCCTTGCTGGAAACAGTAAGTGTATTGCACAGTTGTTGCCACAGCCCCCTGCTGAACCTCTTCTTGTTACTAATAGTGTAGCACTGAGTCCAGTTTTTATAGAAACACTTTTTCCAGACAAGCAGACTGTAAGTTCTAAGCTGAAAGACAATCATTCTTCATCAAGTGTTCTTACCGTAATCAGACGACAGCACTGTGAAAACAGTTCCCAGTGGAGAAACAGATCAGAATCAAAACATTTATCACATGAAAGCAATGAGGGCCACACTGTAGTAGTTGTTGCAAACACTTCTTAGAAAATATAATCTTGGTTGAAGCAGTCTTGACGGCTTTCAAACGTTCAGACGATGGCTGTGTTTTCAGATTTGATAGCACAAATCTTTGGGATCTTTTTTACACCTCAGTGTATTCTTGGAGAATTCTTTCGCATCACAAACGCCAATATTCTGATAAAATGCTATAGAAGGCAACAGAATATTCACATAGAATGCTCATTTGAAGAAACTATTTTTACAAAGATCTTTGAATTAAAAACAAATGTCACAATTTGTATTTGGAGCAAAATATAGATAGATTTAAACTTTAATGGCAGTTTGAACCAAGATGATTATTACCTACATTACAAAATTTTAACTTTGTTATTAGTTCCCATAAGAAACTTGTGTATAATTTATTTAATTTAAGGTGCACTTCTGTTAATATATTAGAGTGACTTACAAAACTTGCTGAAGTGGAAGCATCATGACAAGACGTCTACTGTTGACAAAATCAAGCTTTAGCTTTAGGTTATGTATGTTATAAGTATGTAGCATTTTAGTGCCAAAGCTATATTTTGTTTCACAAAATTTGATTAGCAGTTTTTCCTTTGTGAGTGCAAGTATGAAAATGCATTCACCTATTGACTGTTAATCACAGCACGTAACATTTTGTTAAAGTAATTTCTGTTCATTATTTAGTAATATTTCTTATATCTTTCAAGAGTTTATCCAACTCTAAACCTTCATGTTTCTTGCATACAACTGTGATTTTTGTTGTTGTATCACATGAAAAATATTTTGTTGAAAAGAAAGTGCATTTAAGAATTCAGCTCTGAAAGACTTTTTCATAACTTGTAGTTTGTGTAAGATGAACAAAAATATAATTTTTAAAATATTTGCATTTTTTAATATATGTGAGTAAGTTTTTAATGAAATGTTTGTATTTTGATAAAAATTTAATTTTGCTTAAGAACAAACTTGAAACATAAGATTCATAATGTTTGCTTTGAATATCTTGTAAAACTTTATATGCATTTATATTACACTATTACAAGACTGACTGTTGATCGACAGCGTTAAGAAAGTGATGATTATTTCAGTAATGTTCTCCTGCAATTTGAAAGGTGACAGGTAACACTAGTAACACAGATTTTGATTGAAGATTCAGAAGTAAGTTTTGGATTGTGTATTTTAATACTGTCATATCACATGCACTGAATGACTATACAAATGATTTGAGATTGACTTAAAATTTTCTGCTCCATGAATAACTTGAAAATCACAACAAATACTTTTTCTGACACTGTGATGGTTATTTGTTAGACTTTTATGCAGCATTACTGTATTTTTTTATTGAAGTGTAAAGGTAGAGGTCTTCCAGAAATACCAGTTTCTAAAAATTCCATGGACTTTGTAGAAAAAATATACAAAGATAAAATTAAATAGATGATTATATATTTATGTAAAATTTTTCCATATGAAATAAAGCATTTATATGATTTGTAAGCTACTTTTATGTTTATTCTCCCTCTATTAATTCATACTGGTCAGACGTTTATCTTTCAGCCTTTTTGTAGTCATTAAAGTAAAGTGAACTGCTTCTAGGTGCTTTTTTGTTTTGTTTTGCTTTGCAAAATAAGCGATTGTGACACAGGAAACAAATGCTAGTGCCAATATTAGCTTTATTTACTTTCACATTTCTGATAGAAGAGAAACGACATTTTGAGTAAGACCATTATATTTCAAAGCAAATTTAATATTGTCGTTGCATTTTGCTCATTAAGATATTACTTGTGCTAACACCTGTAAACTATTTCAGATGCCGTGAAGTGTTTGTATCATAAACATTGTTCTATGTTTATCCAGTATTATAGATTTACTGCTTTCTCACTATTTCATTAAAAATTGACATTTTGAGAACTGTCTGTTGTTCGGTCAGGCGTGTTAATTAAACGGCTGCCAGCCATAGGTATGGCTTACAAAGTTTTATCCGAATGAAACACACCTGGTTTTGGATTTCTTACAAATCCATCTACAGGTGAGTGTTACAGGTTTCGTAGTTTGTTTGCTTGGGTCTCGTTTTATATTGGTTATTGGTTTGCTGCACGAGGATAGCACTATGTCGTAAAATGTATTGGAGATTTAGTACTTACGACCTCTACCAAAGTATTTATGAAAAGCTTTTAAAGCTATTAAAATGTGAAATGTGGTGAAAACTTACGTGCCGTATAATTCCAGGTGCAGAAATTGCCCTGGGAGTGCTGTTCAGTTCACTGGAAAACACCTTGCACCACACCATTTTTTGTTTAATTGCAGCGTACATGATAAACATTTACGAAGTGTGGCCCAGCTTCATGTGATAACATAAACAATTTATTCAAAGATTCTTAAAAAAAAGAAAAACAGCCAAGATTGCATAAAATATTTCTTTATTTAAGATGAGCGGTTTCAACAGACATAGCTATCATCTTTAGATCTGTAAGAAAGTGCATATACATCGAATATGTCTCATAAGCAATGTTGTAACATTTGATACAAAAGTTTTAGTTTGGTACTATAAAAACGGGAAGTGGACCTGTACATTTACATGCCTTAAAATATTTTTGTTGTAAAACAAGTTCATTTTACACCGAATCTCACACACATGATGTCAAGTGGATAAAAATCAGCACATTATAAAAGGGTGGATGATGATGATGATGATGATGATGATGATGATGATGATGATGATGAGTCCCATACTTCTTTACAGAGCGTAGGGGGGTGAAGCGGGAGACCCACGCCGCCTTACTAGGCAAGGTCCTAGTGGAGGTGGTTTGCCATTGCCTTCCTCCGACCGTAATGGGGATGAATGATGATGATGATGATGAAGACGACACAGCTACACCCAGTCATCTCGAGGCAGGAAAAATCCTTGACCCCGCCGGGAATCGAACCCGGGACACCATGCTCGGGAAGCGAGAACGCTACCGCGAGACCACGAGCTGCAGGTTTTTCATCACTGAAATACTTAAAAACATAAAGCACCTTGTGCAAAAGGTCCTGTCCACATACGTATTGCTCACAGGTCCTTGGTACATCAAACAAACACGGTACCCAACAGCACACCTGTTTGCATATGCTGGACATATTCTAAACAGTGCTCATCCACTTTAAATGGTGTATAAGGTACATCTGACTGGTACTACAGCAAAGATCACATTTGTATTGTGTGTTACAGCCACTAGATGGCTCTTAAAAGTGGAACCACGTAACATATCATAAATTCTTCTCTTTTCGTATTTAAAATTAGCATCTTTAGTGAGTGGCCTTTATGAATGGTAAAGACTGCAGAATTGTACTTTACTAACAACTGAAACTGCTTATGTACGTACATATTTCGTTTGCAGCAGTTAAGTGCCACCACCACAACAACAACAACAACGTTTATGCACGCAGTAATAAGAACGAGTAAAGGGGAATGTGAGAATTAAATATGTGCTTCAGTTGTTAGTAAAGTACAATTTTGTAATTTTTACTGTTCTTAAAGGTCACTCACTAATGTTAAAGTAGTTAATTTTAAATATGAAAAGAGAAGTATCTACGATCTGTTACTTGGTTCCGATGTAAGAGCCATCTAGTGGCTGCAACACACTGTACAAATTTTGTCTTTGCAGTAATACCTGTCAGTTGTGCCTTATATGCCATTTAAAGTGGATTAGGTCTGTTCAGAATATGTCTAAGATATGTAACCAGGTGTGCTATTGTGTACCATGTTTGTATGCTGTAGCAAGCATCTGTGAGCAATGTGCATGTGGACGTGGCCTTTTGCACAAGGTGTTTCATGTTTTTACATATTTTAGTGATGACAAACCTTTTACAATGTGCTGATTTCTATCCACTTGACATAAATGAACAAAAAGATTTTAAGGTATGTAAATGTACAGATCCACTTTCAGTTTTTGTAATTCCAAACTAAAACTTTTCTGTCAAATGTTACATCTTAACTTACGAGACATACTCGACATATATGCACTTTCTAACGGACCTGCAGATGACACCAATGTCTGTTGAACAGATCGCTCTTCAGTGCTCTCAAAATGAGAAAATTCAAAGATGTTATAGTTTTAAAGATGTTAGGGTACTGAAGCTGTGAGAGTGTATGGGAATAGTAAGATATGTCTTTGCTAGTGTAATGGAATTAATTTAAGAAATGAAAAACAAGTAAAATTATTTGCAATAATTTTTAATATGTTGCATGGCTAGCACTACACAGACTAAGGTTATATATAAACAATACCAAACACTGTGGACAGTACACAAGCACAATAAGATAAGTTTTCTATTTTCATGATAAAGCTAAGTTTGAACCTAAATAAGCAGTAGTATCAACTTCTCATAGACCTTAAAATATCCAGCACAAATAACAAACTTCACTTTAACATATTCCATGGATGTTACCATCAGTAATACGTCCTGCCACTCAAACCAGCATAAAATGGCTGACTTCAGGCCAGTGCTTCATTGTATGCATAAAATCCCCCTTAGCCCCACCAAACACCAAAAGGAAATCAGCATAATTAAATCAGTTACCATAATAATGGATCTGATACCTCAGTTACAGATAAGCTCTCCCAGAACATAGAAGCAAGAATTGCTGACAACAAATCTTTGCAACCAACAACATGTACAGCAACTGTGAAGGACACAAAATCAACAAAATATGCAGTCATACCATATATTGGCCCAATTTCCTCAAAACTTTCCAACCTATTCAAACAGATGTACGTCAAAATAAACTTTTCCACCAATAACAAACTACACACTCTTCCACACAATAATGTCCTCCAAAATAGATCAGGAATCTATAAACAGAACTGTAATAAGTGCCCCCAAATTCTGTATTGGCCAAACAGGTTGCAACAAGGTTGAAGGAAAACCTGTATGCCCTATGACTAAACAATTTAAGCAAATCACCCTTTGCCAGCCACACTACAGAAAATAATCACACAGTAGACAGTATAGAAAGCAACCTGCAGATCTTACATCTTACAGATAAGGTGGCACAATGAATCTTATGGAGGAGACAGATTCATATACAGAACAGTGCTTCACCCAACCTCATTCTGAATGAACAGTCATCCAACACCTCCTTCCCAAATAATTTCCGAGAGGTCTTCTCACCATTTAAACCAACGTGATATTCCCATAGTTCGAGATAGCCATAATACTTTCAAAGCTGTTTCATAAAAATAATTGTTACCCAGGTTGCATGAATGCAGTATAAACTACTTATACCTTTATTGTTAAATTCACATTCAAATGAGATTCATATTCTGATGTATTAAAACATTACTATTTTTAATGTAAAATGCAACTATAGATCCATTGTTCAAACTTAGCTTTATCACTAAACTCCCTCAGCATCGATGAAGTAACATCTTTACAACTGTAACATCTTTGAATAAATTGTTTGTTACTCATGTGAAGCTGGAACACACTTTGTAAATGTTTATCATGGTGTGTTGCAGTTACACGGAGAATGGAGTGGTTTAAGGTATTTTTCAATGATTAGAACATCACTCAGTTGTGAAAGTCCGCAAATGTGTTGATTGTAAAATTTGTAATAAAACACACAATGATTTTGTAACCTAGAATTGTACAGCACATAAGTTTTCACCACATTTTAATAACTTTAAATCCTTTTCATAAATGCTTTGATAGAGACATCAGACTAAATCTCTAGTAAATTTTTCCAAATAGTGAACAAAAAACTTTTGTCTCTGCTACTGCAGCAAACTAATAACCAGTATAACACAAAGCCCCAGAAAGAAAACAACAAAACCTGTAACAATCCTCTGAAGATGGATTTGTAAGAAATCTGAAACTGTTCATGGTTTTCTGTTCATCCATTAATGCAGTTTTGCTTTGTCCAAAATCTGTTACGGTTATTTTCTCTCATGAACAGATAAATTTGTGTTCTTACATCCTTTTTATTTTATAACTTATAAATGGACCATGGACCTTATAAATGAACCATGGACCTTGCCGTTGGTGGGGGAGGCTTGCGTGCCTCAGCGATACAGATGGCCGTACCGTAGGTGCAACCACAACGGAGGAGTATCTGTTGAGAGGCCAGACAAACGTGTGCAATTTCAGTAGTTTCAGGGGCAACAGTCTGGATGATTGACTGATCTGGCCTTGTAACACTAACCAAAATGGCCTTGCTGTGCTGGTACTGCGAACGGCTGAAAGCAAGGGGAAACTACAGCCATAATTTTTCCCAAGGGCATGCAGCTTTACTGTATGGTTAAATGATGATGGCGTCCTCTTGGTTAAAATATTTCGGATGTAAAATAGTCCCCCATTCCGATCTCCGGGTGGGGACTACTCAAGAGGAGGTCGTTATCAGGAGAAAGAAAACTGGTGTTCTATGGATCGGAGCGTGGAATGTCAGATCCCTTAATTGGGCAGGCAGGTTAGAAAATTAAAAAAGGGAAATGGATAGGTTAAAGTTAGATATAGTGGGAATTAGTGAAGTTCAGTGGCAGGAGGAACAAGACTTTTGGTCAGGTGAATACAGGACTATAAATACAAAATCAAACAGGGGTAATGCAGGAGTAGGTTTAATAATGAATAAAAAAATATGAGTGCGGGTAAGCTACTACAAACAGCATAGTGAACGCACTATTGTGGCCAAGATACACGAAACCCACGCCTACTACAGTAGTACAAGTTTATATGTCAACTAGCTATGTAGATGATGAAGAATTTGATGAGATGTATGATGAGATAAAAGAAATTATTCAGGTAGTGAAGGGAGATGAAAATTTAATAGTCGTGGATGACGTATTCGGTAGTAGGAAAATGGAGAGAAGGAAACATAGTAGGTGAATATGGATTGGGGGTAAGAAATGAAAGAGGAAGCCGTCTGGTAGAAGTTTGCACAGAGCGTAACTTAATTGTAGCTAACACTTGGTTCAAGAATCATAAAAGAAGGTTGTATACATGGAAGAATCCTGGAGATACTAGAAGGTTGTTGTTGTTGTCTTTAGTCCTGAGACTGGTTTGATGCAGCTCTCCATGCTACTCTATCCTGTGCAAGCTTCTTCATCTCCCAGTACCTCCTGCAACCTACATCCTTCTGAATCTGCTTAGCATATTCATCTCTTGGTCTCCCTCTACGATTTTTACCCTCCACGCTGCCCTCCAACGCTAAATTTGTGATCCCTTGATGCCTCAGAACATGTTCTACCAACCGGTCCCTTCTTCTTGTCAAGTTGTGCCACAAACTCCTCTTCTCCCCAATTCTATTCAATACCTCCTCATTAGTTATGTGATCTACCCATCTAATCTATAGCATTCATCTGTAACACCACATTTTGAAAGCTTCTATTCTCTTCTTGTCCAAACTATTTATCGTCCATGTTTCACTCCCATACATGGCTACACGCCATACAAATATTTTCAGAAACGACTTCCTGACACTTAAATCTATACTCGATGTTAACAAATTTCTCTTCTTCAGAAACGCATTCCTTGCTATTGCCAGTCTACATTTTATATCCTCTCTACTTTGACCATCATCAGGTATTTTGCTCCACAAATAGCAAAACTCCTTTACTACTTTAAGTGTCCCATTTCCTAGTCTAATTCCCTCAGCATCACCCAACTTAATTCGACTACATTCCATTATCCTCGGTTTGCTTTTGTTGATGTTCATCTTATATCCTCCTTTCAAGACACTGTCCATTCCGTTCAACTGCTCTTCCAAGTCCTTTGCTGTCTCTGACAGAATTACAATGTCATCGGCAAACCTCAAAGTTTTTATTTCTTCTCCATGGACTTTAATACCTACTCCAAATTTTTCTTTTGTTTCCTTTACAGCTTGCTCAATAGACAGATTGAATAACATCGGGGAGAGGCTACAACCCTGTCTCACTCCCTTCCCAACCACTGCTTCCCTTTCATGCCCCTCGACTCTTATAACTGCCATCTTGTTTCTGTACAGATTGTAAATAGCCTTTTGCTCCCTGTATTTTACTCCTGCCACCTTTAGAATTTGAAAGAGAGTATTCCAGTCAACATTGTCAAAAGCTTTCTCTAAGTCCACAAATGCTAGAAATGTAGGTTTGCCTTTCCTTAATATATTCTCTAACATAAGTCGTAGGGTCAGTATTGTTTCACATGTTCCAACATTTCTGCGGAATCCAAACCGATCTCCGCCGAGGTTGGCTTCTACCACTTTTTCCATTCGTCTGTAAAGAATTCGCGTTAGTATTTTGCAGCTGTGACTTATTAAACTGATAGTTCGGTAATTTTCACATCTGTCAACACCTGCTTTCTTTGGGATTGGAATTATAATATTCTTCTTGAAGTCTGAGGGTATTTCACCTGTCTCATACATCTTGCTCACCAGATGGTAGAGTTTTGTCAGGACTGGCTCTCCCAAGGCCGTCAGTAGTTCTAATGGAATGTTGTCTACTCCCAGGGCCTTGTTTCGACTCAGGTCTTTCAGTGCTCTGTCAAACTCTACACGCAGTATTGTATCTCCCATTTATCTTCATCTACATGCTCTTCCATTTCCATAATGTTGTCCTCAAGTACATCGCCCTTGTATAGACCCTCTATATACTCCTTCCACCTTTCTGCTTTCCCTTTTTTGGTTAGAACTGGGTTTCCATCTGAGCTCTTGATATTCATACAAATGGTTCTCTTTTCTCCAAAGGTCTCTTTAATTTTCCTGTAGGCAGTATCTATCTTATGCCTAGTGAGATAAGCCTCTATCATCCTTACATTTGTCCTCTAGCCGTCCCTGCTTAGCCATTTTGCACTTCCTGTCTATCACATTTTTGAGACATTTGTATTCCTTTTTGCCTGCTTCATTTACTGCATTTTTATATTTTCTCCTTTCATCAATTAAATTCAATATTTCTTCTGTTACCCAAGGATTTCTACTAGCCCTTGTCTTTTTACCTACTTGATCCTCTGCTGCCTTCACTACTTCATTCCTCAGAGCAACCAATTCTTCTTCTACTGTATTTCTTTCCCCCATTCCAGTCAATTGTATTTAGGAACCAGGTTTTAAATTGTAAGACATTTCCAGGGGCAGATGTGGACTCTGACCACAATCTATTGGTTATGAACTGTAGATTAAAACTGAAGAAACTGCAAAAAGATGGGAATTTAAGGAGGTGGGACCTGGATAAACTGAAAGAACCAGAGGGTGTACAGAGTTTCAGGGAGAGCATAAGGGAACAATTGACTGGAATGGGGGAAAGAAATACAGTAGAAGAAGAATGGGTAGCTCTGAGGGATGAAATAGTGAAGGCAGCAGAGGATCAAGTAGGTAAAAAGACGAGGGCTAGTAGAAATCTTTGGGTAACAGAAGAAATATTGAATGTAATTGATGAAAGGAGAAAATATAAAAATGCAGTAAATGAAGCGGGCAAAAAGGAATACAAACATCTCAAAAATGAGATCAACAGGAAGTGCAAAATGGCTAAGCAGGGATGGCTAGAGGACAAATGTAAGGATGTATAGGTTTATCTCACTAGGGGTAAGATAGATACTGCCTTCAGGAAGATTAAAGAGACCTTTGGAGAAAAGAGAACCACTTGTATGAATATCAAGAGCTCAGATGGAAACCCAGTTCTAACCAAAGAAGGGAAAGCAGAAAGGTGGAAGGAGTATATAGAGGGCCTATACAATGGTGATGTACTGGAGGACAATATTATGGAAATGGAAGAGAATGTAGATGAAGATGAAGTGGGAGATACGATATTGCGTGAAGAGTTTGACAGAGCACTGAGAGTCCTGAGTCGAAACAAGGCCCCGAGAGTAGACAACATTCCATTAGAACTACTGACAACCTTGGGAGAGCCGGTCCTGACAAAACTCTACCATCTGGTGAGCAAGATGTATGAGACAGGCGAAATACCCTCAGACTTCAAGAAGAATATAATAATTCCAATCCCAAAGAAAGCAGGTGTTGACAGATGTGAAAATTACCGAACAATCAGTTAATAGGCCACAGCTGCAAAATACTAACGCGATTTCTTTGCAGACGAATGGAAAAACTAGTAGAAGCCGACCTCGGGGAAGATCAGTTTAGATCCCGTAGAAATATTGGAACACATGAGGCATTACTGACCCTACGTCTTACCTTAGAAGCTAGATTAAGGAAAGACAAACCTACGTTTCTAGTAATTGTGGACTTAGAGAAAGCTTTTGACAATGTTGACTGGAATACTCTCTTTCGAATTCTAAAGGTGGCAGGGGTAAAATAGAGGGAGTGAAAGGCTATTTACAATTTGTACAGAAACCAGATAGCAGTTATAAGAGTTGAGGGGCATGAAAGGGAAGCAGTGGTTGGGAAGGGAGTGAGACAGGGTTGTAGCCTCTCCCCGATGTTATTCAATCTGAATATTGAGCAAGCTGTAAAGGAAACAAAAGAAAAATTCAGAGTAGGTATAAAAATCCATGGAGAAGAAATAAAAACTTTGAGGTTTGCCGGTGACATTGTAATTCTGTCAGAGACAGCAAAGGAGTTGAAAGAGCAGTTGAACGGAATGGACAGTGTCTTGAAAGGAGGATAAAAGATGAACATCAACAAAAGCAAAACGAGGATAATGGGATGTACTCGAATTAAGTTCGGTGATGCTGAAGGAATTAGATTAGGAAATGAGACACTTAAAATAGTAAAGGAGGTTTGCTATTTGGGGAGCAAAATAACTGACGATGGTCGAAGTAGAGAGGGTATAAAAAGTAGACGCAATGGCAAGGAAAGCGTTTCTGAAGAAGAGAAATTTGTTAACATCGAGTATTGATTTAAGTGTCAGGAAGTCGTTTCTGAAAGTATTCGTATGGAGTGTAGCCATGTATGGAAGTGAAACATGGACGATAAATAGTTTGGACAAGAAGAGAATAGAAGCTTTCGAAATGTGGTGCTACAGAAGAATGCTGAAGATTAGATGGGTAGATCACATAACTAATGAGGAGGTATTGAATAGAATTGGGGAGAAGAGGAGTTTGTGGCACAACTTGACAAGAAGAAGGGACCGGTTGGTAGAACATGTTCTGAGGCATCAAGGGATCACAAATTTAGCATTGGAGGGCAGTGTGGAGGGTAAAAATTGTATAGGGAGACGAAGAGATGAATACACTAGGCAGATTCAGAGGGATGTAGGTTGCAGTAGGTACTGGGAGATGAAGAAGCTTGCACAGGATAGAGTAGCATGGAGAGCTGCATCAAACCAGTCTCAGGAGTGAAGACGACAACAACAACAAAAACAACACCAACAACAACAACTTGTTCTAATATAATACCCTGCGTGGTTTCAATTTGAGTGTGTCATGTTTTAATGCCTGAACACTTGATGGCACCAAAAGTGGTGGTGGTGGTTGAAATTTGAATTTTGTGCCATGTGACGCAGGAGCCAAACACATCAGAGTGCACAGTACTGCTAAGAAAATTAAGAAATTTGTAATTTTCAGTGTAACTGATTGAAGTATGCCTCATTGAGACTCAGCTTGAAATATTCACCCACTAAAAACAAACAAGAAAATATGCTCTATATCATTATAGGATTGTTGAATTTGCTGTTGTTGTTGTTGTTGTTTTCAGTCCAAAGACTGGTTTGATGCAGCTCTATGTGCGACTCTATCCTGTGCAAGTCTCATCATCTCGGAATAACTATTGCAACATACAACCTTCTGAATCTCCTTACTGTATTCATCTCTGGTCTCCCTCTGTGATTTTTACCCCAAACACTTCCTTCCATTATTAAATAGGTGATCCCTTGATGTCTCAAAATGTGTCTTATCAATCGATCCCTTCTTTTAGTCAAGTTTCGGCACAAATTTCTTGTCTCCCTAATTCTGTTTAGCACCTTCTCATTAGCTACGCGATCTACCCATCTACTCTTCAATGTTCTTCTGTAGCATCACATTTCAAATGCTTCTCTTCTCTTTTTGTCTAAACTTTATTGTCAACTCTGGACAAATACCTTCAGAAAAGAATTCCCAACACTAAAGGCTGTATTCCTTTTTATTCTTCAGAAACACTTTTCTTGCCATTCCAATCTATATTTTATATCCTCTCTACTTCGGCCATCATCTGTTATTTTGCTGCCCAAATAGCAAAACTCCTCGCCTAAGATGTAATTCGACTACATTCCATTAACCTTGTTTTGCTTTTATTGATTTTCATCTTATAGCCTCCTTTGAAGACACTGTCCATTCCATTCAGCTGCTCTTCCGAGTCCTTTGTTGTCTGTGACAATTACAATTTCATAAGCAAACCTGAAAGTTTTTATTTCTTTTCCCTGAACTTTAATTCCTGTACAGATTGAATAACATTGGGGATAGGTTACAACTCTGTCTCACTCCCTCCTCAACTACTGCTACCCTTTCATTTACCTCAACTCATCTTACTGCCATCTGGTTTCTGTACAATTTGTAAATAGCATTTTTCTCCCCGTATTTTACCCCTGCTACCTTCAGAATTTCAAAGAGAGTGTTTCAGTCTAGTCAACATTGTCAAAAGCTTTCTGTAAGTCTACAAATAAATATAGGTTTGTCTTTCTGTACCAATCTTCTGAGACTGGTTGTAGGGTCAGTATGCCTCGTGTGTTTCTCCATTTCTGTGGGGTCCAAACTGATTTTCCCTGAGGTTGGCTTCTACCAGTTTTTCCATCCTTCTGTATGGAATTTGTGTTAGTATTTTGCAACCATGACTTATTAAACTGATAGTTCAATAATATTTGCAACTGTCAGCAACATCTTTATTTGGAATTGCAATTATTACATTCTTCTTGAAGTTGAGGGTATTTTGCCTCTCTCATATATCTTGCACACCAGATGGAAGAGTTTTGTCATGGCTGACTCACCCAAGGCTATCAGTTGTTCTGATGGAATATCGTCTACTCCTTCTGCCTTGTTTTGAATTAGACCTTTTAGAGCTCTGTCAAATTCTTCTCGCAGCATCATAGCTCCCTTTCTCATCTCCATCTGCTTCAATATCCTTTTCTAAAACATATCCTTCAAGTTCGTTTCTCTTGTATAGGCCCTCTATATACTTTTTCCACCTTTCAGTTTTCCCTTGTTTTCTTAGGACTCGTTTCACATTTGAGCTCTTGATGTTTATACAGATGCTTCTCTTTTCCACAGGTGCCTCTTTAATGTTCCTGTAGGCGGTACCTATCTTTCCCCTAATGAAATATTCTTCTAAATCCTTACATTTGTCGTATAGCCATTCCTGCTGAACCGTATTGCACTTCCTGTCAATCTGATTTTTTAAATGTTTGTATTCCCTTTCACCTGTGTTATTTGGTGCATTTTTATATTTTTTCCTTTCATCAGTTGAATTCAATATGTCTTGTGTTATCCACGAATTTCTACTAGGCCTTGTCTTTTTACTTATTTGGTCCTCTGCTGCCTTCACTGTTTCACCTCTTAAAGCTACCTATTCATCTTCTACTGTATTCCTTCCCCTGTTCTAGTCAACCATTGCTTAATGCTCTCTCTCAAACTCTTGGTGACCTCTGGTTCTTTCAACTTATCCAGGCCCCACCTCCTTAATTTCCTACCATTTTCTTCAGTTTTAATCTCCAGTTCATGACCAATAAATTGTGATCAGAGTCCACATCTGCACTTGGAAATATTTTACAATTTAAAATCTGATTTCTAAATCTCTGTCTTACCACTATAAAATCAATATGGAACCTTCTGGCATCTCCAGGCCCCTTCCATGTAAACAACATTCTTTTATGATTCTTAAACAGAGTGTTGGTGATGATTAAATTGCACTCTGTGCAAAATTCTACCAGGCGGCTTCCTCTTTCATTCCTTACCCCCCAGTCCATATTCACCTACTGCTTTTACTTCTCTTCCTTTTCATACTATCGAATTCCAGTGTCCCACAAATAATGAATTTTTGTCTCCCTAAACTATCTGAATAATTTTTAATACCTCATAATACATTTCTTCAATCTCTTTATCATCTGAATAGCTAGTTGGCATATAAACATGTACTACTGTGGTAGGTGTGGGCTTTGTGTCTATCTTGGATACAATAATGCATTCGATATGCTGTTCATAGTGGCTTATCTGCATTCCTATATTTTCATTCATTCTTAAAGCTACTGCTGTGTTATTTGACTTTGTATTTGTAACCCTGTATTCACCTGACCACAAATCCTGTTTCTTCCGCCACCGAACTTCACTAATTCTCACTATATCTAACTACAACTGATCCATTTCTCTTTGTAAATTTTGTAACTTACCTGCCCGATTGATAGACCTAACATTCCACACTCTGGTCCATAGAATGCCAGTTTTGTTTCTCATGATGACAACATCTTTCTGAGTAGTCCCCACCCAGAGATCCAAATGGGGGACTATTTTGCCTCCTGGATATTTTACCCAAGAGGAAGCCATCATCATACAATAGAGCTGCATGCCCTCGGGGAAAAATTATGGTGCTAGTTTCCCCTTGCTTTCAGTGGTTCATAGTACCAGCAAAGCAAGGTCACTTTGGTTGATGTTACAAGGCTGGATCAGTCAATCATCCAGAATATTGCCCCTGCCTCTTCAGGAACAACACATTTGTCTGGCATCTAAACAGATACTCCTACATTGTGGCTGCAGCTATGGGACGGCTGTCTGTATGTCTGAGACACACAAGTCACCTCTCCAACAACAAGGTCCATAGTTCGTGGGGGGTGTTACAGATATGAAAAGGGCACTTAAAGTCGTGGCATAGTTGACAGACTGATGAGCAAATGTGTGACAGCAGAATTTGGATCCAATCCCAGTTTTGGCAGTTATTTTTTTCATTTTATTGCATTAATTTGTTCAAACTACAGAAGCCATGGCATTAATGTAATGAACACTTCACGGTACATAATAAGATTTTTTTGTGACCCAGAGAAGGGCATATCATGAGGCTTCTTTAGCGTTTAATATCCTCTCCTAAGACCTTCCACTTGTACGACATCTGCATCCTGCGAAGAGCGGAGTCTGAGGCGAGTAATAAATCTTTCTTTTCCACCACCTCAGTCCAGGCATCTACAGCTATGTTCCAGTGGTTATTGTGTATTCTTTGTTTGGTGCCAGGACAGTTATCCCAGACAGTTTGTTTTGTCTCCACCCATACCTTTTTACTGGGGCTATGGTCTTGTACAGGGGTTCTGTTGAGGAGAGAGATCTTATTTTGTTATGCAAACCATTCCTGCACCATAGTTGACATGTGTATAGAAGACTGTCCAGTTGGTTGGATTAATTTCTCAGAGTATAGTTGTCATATGATGGGATCATAACATTATCCATACTTTGAGCACACCAGACTCATTAAGTTGGCCAATTATCCTGTGGAGCAGTTCAAATCCACAGAAACACATGCAGCCCCAAACTGCCAAGTCACATGGCCATTGTGACATGACTTGTGGATGTATTTGGGGTTGAAGCAGACATTGTGTAGCCCATATACTTGTATTATACCATCATTTGCGTGAAAAATAGTGATTTGTCGGAAAGCATCACATTCTATGAGTTACAACAGATATTTTTCCCAGCAAATGCTAATTGGTAGACTCAGAGATTTTCATGTAGATTCTCCTCGATGGCTGCATTTTTGTTTTATAGTCCACCCTCCTGCAGCTACAAGTGAACCTTTTCAACCAACAAAGTAAAAGCGATACAATGTGGGGGGAGGGGAAGGAGGGAAAGCAATTTTTGCACAATGGTGACAATCACTATGAAATTTTAAAGGCAGTCCCTTCTTGACTAGGCAGACTAAATAATCCCTTTGTCCACTTCATTGAGCTGATTAACACAATAATTTACACCAATGAAAGAAGCCATTTGAAGAATATTAATCCATTTTGAATATATCTGAAGTAAGATTACCATGTTTTACTACATGTAGATACAATGGCATGGCTTTGTGGGTTACTGAAGACTGCCCATGTTATGTGAATCAAGAGGGTACTGCATTTGGTGGGGTATGTCATTGTGGCTGTGTAGTGACGGGACACTTCATTGTGATGAATAACATGTACAGAATGTCACGAGAAGAGAACTGAAGACTACTGAGTAGTCGGGATTCGTGGGACGACAGAGTTCGCTGGAAAGTCTGTGGGGGTGAGAACCATCTTGCTTCGGCAGAAATCTTAAGTTTTTCCTGGTGCAGTTTAGCTGTCTATGACAGGACAGCACCAAAGAGTATGTCGGTGCAGGCAGCAGGCAACTTCGAGTCAGAACCAGCAATCTCCAGTAGCAGTTGTGGGCAGATGGTGAATACATCTACAGTCCACAGCAGCTGACAGAGAGCAGCTTTGTTGGGAAAAATAATAAGTGTTAGACCTAGTGATGGTGAGTGTAGTAAAATCAATGAATTGGCACGGAAATGTGAGATTTTCCAAAGGTTAGGGAGTTGTAATCATAAGCCAAGTCATTTTCCCACATTTAAAAATGAGCGAATGGTACACACTACCATTTTTATGAATACTCTGAAGATACACTATAATCCAGATGCAAGAGCAGGAAGAAAGTAAGCCTTACCATAGGATATTTGGAAGGTGTAACCTTGGGAGTGCTGCATGCTAAGGAGCAGCACAAAAATGCTCCTATCAGAGCACAAAAAAGGCACATAACCCACTGCTTAAAAACTCTGACTGAAAACTGAGATATGAGCAGACTCATTCTATCTTCTTCAGAATATTTAAAAAATTTCTCAAAAATTTTGGCATGCAAGCATTTTTGCACTCTTTATAACATGCAACTCAACTCTCACTCCCACAAGCTGTCCATACTGTAACTGTCCAAAAATGTATGTTAGCAGACAGTATAATACCCCCTAGTAACAATCCTTATAACTTTCCTTTAATAATGTTGCCAAAGAAATTGGATGTGAGTGGACAACAAAAGTGGAGAGTGGTAGTTGACTACAGAAAGTTAAATGTATTGACAAAATACTAGACAGCTTAGGAAAAGCAAAATACTTTTTCGTGTTGGACCTGACAAAAGGATACTACCAAGTGCTTATTGACAAAAAAGATCATGAGGAAACCATGTTTAGCATGCCCACAGGTCATTTTGAATATAATAAAATGGCCATGCGACTGAAGACTGCACTATCCACATTCCAAAGATTGATGAACACTGTATTGACAGGGATACAGGGTAACCAAGTTTTCATATATTTAGATGATATAGTCATCATGGGAACTTTGCTTGAGGAACATAATGCTCAATTAGAGGCAGTGTTTGAACAACTGACACAAAACACTTCAAAGCTTCAGATAGACAGCACTTGGTCCCAACAGTCAAGATTAGGTATTTTGTGTATGATAAATTTATTAACAGTGCATAACAATGTTTCATTCTGGCAACATATTAATTCTGTAAATATTAGCAGTTGCAGTTTACTGTAATGTAATCACGTATTTTGACAATCTCCTGACAAATGACCTGGGTAGTAAGTATTATATACAAATGTTTTATGTTTTTTATGTTATACTTTTTGACATGTTCCACACCCACAAGAATCATCTCAATTTTGGTCTATGGAAGTAAAACTGAATCCAATCTAATCTAATAGATAAGTGCAAATTTCTGAGAAAAGAAATCACTTTTTTGTGTCATATGTTGACGGCCAAGGGACTTCAGCCAGATCCATCCAAAGTGAAAGCCTACCCACAACCTCAAACAACAACACAGCTGAAAGCATATTTAGGCCTGGTGGGGTACTACTGGCATTTTTTAAGCAACGTCGTTGAGACAGCCAAACAGTTGTATGAATTGTTGAAGAAGGGAGTTCCGTATAGCTTGGGGACTCAACAGAAAGGAGCTTTCCAACAGTTAAAGGAGAAAACAATTAGTCCACCTATATTACAGTACCTAGATTTTGAACAAGAGTTTATAGTGATCACGGACGCAAGCCTATACACTATCGGTTCTGTACTCGGTCAAGGACCAATTGGCAAGGATCTACCAATAGCCTTTTTATCCCAAACACTCAACAAAGCTGAACAAAATTACAGCACAGTGGAGAGAGAACTACTTGGGCCATGAAGTACTTCAGACCTTTTCATTTGGAAGACATTTCAATATAGTGGCAGATCAGAAGCCACTCACATGGCTCAGTAGCATCTCTGATCCTTCTTCCCACTGATAAAGTTTAGGATGAAATTAGAAGAACATAACTTCCAGATTTTGTACAAAGAAGACAAACAAAATAAGGCTGCAGACTGCATGTGAAGTAGAAAGTGACACAGCGACTAGAGCAATGGGAAGCACCACGAGTGGAGAAGATAACACTGTAGACACAGGCAGTGCGACAGACGCAGCAACCCAGGCCACCAGTGATGACTTGCAGACAAGGCAAGGAGACAACAGTGCCATCTGACTGTCAGAAACACTCCCAGGGGAGCCGCCTAAAGGAGTAAACGAGGCTGATGTAAGTAAACGAGGAGGAGCTAGTGATAGTGAAACAAATGCACCTCTCCAATTGGAGGACACCAGGGTATGGGTAGAACATATGAGAGGGTAAAGCAATATTGTAGTTGGCCGAGAATGAAGGTAGACATAGCGTTGTTTATTCATAAATGTGAAAGTTGCCAGAAAAATAAAATTACACAGACTAAGACTGTAGTGTTGGCAGATTAGCCAACACTGTGTGGAGAGAGGAGGCCGAAATGCACGCGTTTAAACTCACGCAGGCTGGGGTGAGGTCTGAAACAGGATACGTAATGAATGCTATAAAGAAAAGTACGTAGCTGCTGGAATACTTAACTTTAATCCATAATTGGTGTACATCGCTCTTGACGGTACATGTTATACATTCAATATACTGTTAATGGCGCCTTGCTAGGTCGTAGCCATTGACGTAGCTGAAGGCTATGCTAACTATCCTCTCGGCAAATGAGACAGTCTTCGTCAGGTAGCATCGCTATCAAAGTCGTCTGTACAACTGGGGCGAGTGCTAGTAAGTCTCTCAAGACCTGCCGTGTGGTGTTGCTCGGTCTGCTATCACTGACAGTGGCGACACGCGGGTCCGACGTATACTAATGGACCGCGGCCAATTTAAAGCTACCACCTAGCAAGTGTGGTGTCTGGCTGTGACACCACAAAGACTAAGCAACCATTCGAGATAACGCGCACTCCAGAATTTATATTCGAGAGATGTGATGTGGACATAGTGGGTCCATTGCCACAGTCATAGGCTGGTAACAAGTACCTTTTGACATTTGAAGATTCCCTGACAAAATTCATTGTGGCGGAGCCACTGGACAAACAGATACCATCGTGAGGGAGTTGGTAGAGAACATTATACTAAAATTCAGTATACCAATCACACTGCTGAGTGATATGGGCAGTAATTTTGTGAGCAGCACAATGAAACGTGTATGCAAACTGTTAAGAACTGAGAAGCTGCAGACGATTAGCTACCACCTGCAAACAAATGAAGCACTGGAGCAAACACACAGAATATTAACGGAAATGCTAAGACATTACGTAAACAGAGATCAAACCGACTGGGAAACATGGGTACCATTTACAACAACTGTATTCAATACACCCCCCATAGTGCTACAGGATATATGCCGTTTGAATTATTCTTCGGGAGAAAATGCAGCCTACCAGGACTTTTGCAAAAGAAGCTGACAAATGTTATCTATAACTACCATGATTACATCACAAAGATGTGCCAGAGAATGCAGTTGTTACACCAAGATGCCAGGGCAGCCACACAAGAAAGTAAAAAAAGGAATAAGATTCATTACAATAGAACGCAAAATCCAAAGACATTTAAGGTTAATGACTGAGCGTTATTGTATGATGAGAGTGTCTGAAGGGATAGATCGAGGAAATGAGACAGCCAATGGAGAGGACCCTATCAAGTGGTTGCTGTGGATGGACTAAATGTGATAATTAGGATAAAGGGACAGAAATGTATGAAGGTACATGCAAGTAAGCTGAAGGAATTTTTCTAATTACAGATGGAAGGAATATGAGACTTGTGAGGATGGATAATCATTGGCAGTATGGTAACCAGCATAGTGGGAAAAACAGAGGTGGTGAGGGACATATGGCTACAATGATTTCAGTCTGTACCTGGGATTTATTATGACAACCAAAGAAAAGTTAGTTTGCACATACTACTTGGCACATAGTGACATATTTTAATTTGAAGGACATGCATGATAAGTTTGACAAGACTTGCCAAGCCGCCAAGCTAGCAGTGTAAACCTGCATAATGAGATTACATACAGTAGAGTTGGCCACAGCTGAGTGTGAACATGTGAGCAAGCCATAACGTGGCATGTAGAAAAAATAAGTAGAGTGAAAGAATTGAAAGGGCAGTTAGTGAGACAAGAAACCATCAGATGGAAAAGAGAAATTTTAAATTTTATAGGGGAAGCAAATAAGATTTTGTTTAGCACTTTAGATGAGAAGGACACATCATTCTTCAAGGCTAACCTAGATGTTCTGGAGGAACAATAACGGGAATTACTAAGGCTGTCCAAGGACCAAGTAACTAGTGAAGGCCTCCCTAGCGAGTTTTAATCAGATGGTCAATGTGGTCATGAAGAATGAGAAAATAATCGCTGAAGGAATTCAAAAGTTAAGTAAACATGTGGCAGAGTATGAAAATAGTACATCTAAAAAGTTACAGCAAGCCTGAATTCTGATAATGGTGACTGAACAGTCTGTGCAATTCACAGCAATGTTTAATGAACTGGAAAGGGAATATGATTTGCTAAATACAGTCATAGTGAACGCAGAGAAAGGGTTGTTAGAGCCTTACTTAATAAACCCAGTACAGGTAGTGTGATACCTAGAGTTAATGAAAGATGATATGAAAGACGAGGTTCTCCATCACGCTAACTGAGGACCAGGTTTACCAACTGATACGTGTTACAGATTTAGATGTATTAGCTGGCAGTACTTTAAGCTATGTTCTAAATGTACCACTAGTGGATAGCAATGAGTTTACTACATATAAGGTATGGCCATTACTTGCAGAAGTTGATGCAACTAAGAGATTGTTTACATATATTACTCCCACAACAGAATTCTTACTAATCGACAAAGCCAAAAGGCAGTGCACTCAGCCGTCTCTTGAACAATTAAAATGTAAACATATTAATAATAAGCGTTAGATATGTAAGCAGAGTTTTGAACTTACATCTACCTAATCATGAGAGATGCGAAGAATGAATGCTGCAGCCGGTTTAAGAGGTACCTAAGGATTGCAATAAATAATACATAATTCTGAACAAAAGTATCTGGGTGCAGATACAGGAGAATGAATGGTTATTCATAGCTCCCAAGGATGAAGGATTAACCATTCTGTGTAATGAGTTACAGCTGACCAATGTCATAGTACACAGTATCGGCAAGTTAACATTTCTAGGAAAATGTAAGGGCTATGGAGCTCAGACCATGCTGCAAACAGAGTGTATGCTATGGACCAGTATAAGTAATGTAAATATAGTACCTGCCTTAAACATAGAAGCAGAATGTTGTATTACAGAAGATGAAAAACAAAATATCATAAATACCTGTAATGTCACCTTTAGAGCTTGTAGTTCGTCAGCTGCAGGGCATAAGATTGATGAGTTGCAAGATGAAATTAATCATAAACAAAGAATGACCTTCAAGCAATGGTCAATGAGTGAGTATTCCACCTGGGGATACTCAGGATCCACTATATTATGTATAATTATAATTTTGTGTTGCCTGTGTGTTTATTGTAGATGTTGTAGGACTTATGGTAAGAAATTGTGTCAAATAGCCAGTACAGATTGTTGTACTCAGATTTGTGTAACAAATACCATTGTAAATGAATTTGCCCCAGACACAAGTGTCAGATATAGCCCAGCTTGGCAAACTGATGTGAACTATGAGGAGACTGAGCTGGACTCTTACGACACTAGGTCAATCCAGTATCCTGCATAAGGTGAACAATGACTAAGAAGGGCTACCCATTCTCTGTCAAGGAGGATTAGGGAGAATGACTCCCTTACCCCTATAACAGATTCCCCACAATTATGCACCGATAAGTGATAAATTCCCAACACAGACTGGACAATGATGTTTGCAGCATTAAGATGTTGAATTATTTTATAAATGTGTAACTATGTTTTAAATGAAAAATAAGACCAGCTATATTTCTAATGCTGTATAAATGTATGTAATGTTGCCTAGTCCTGTTGACAATGGGAAAAATGAATGATCACATGTAACGATGTATATCATGTTGCATAATTACGCTGACAGTACAGAATGTATATAAGAAATGGAACCAGTGATCTGATGGCACTACTGATGATGTAAACAGAGAATTTTACAGTCCCTGAGGACAGGTTCTAAAAATTTTTTCCAGGGGGATGGGAGGTGTCGAGAAATCCACTAATAAGAGATGGAATACGGCATTAAACTCAAAGTTCCAAGCAAGGGGCTGCTTGTGAAGACAGTGGAGGAGTTGTCACAGTGTGGTATTTAAATAGCGACAGACTGGCGGTGGTTGGTACACAGGCTAAGAACACATGGAAACAGCCTCTGGTCAGCCAGCACATTCCGAGGTCACGGACAGCAACTCATGACAGTGACACAAGTGCGTTGTGAGTTTCCCATATATGGTAATGTACACTCCTCGTTGGTGATGAGTGTCAGAGGGAATGTTCTAGAAACTCGATGAGAGTTATAAAAAGGTGACCCACCCCAACCCAAGGGGGAGCGCAGTTGGTAGTCGTGTGGGATGCTACCCCTGTGCCGGGCAGAAGGGTTATGGTCATGTCGGGATTGAGATAATACAGAGAAGATAGTCCCAGAACTGTGAGATAGAAGGCAGTTGACAGAGTTATGTGAAGCTGTACATGATAACATTGTGCACTGAATAGAAGAAGCTAAAGTCAGCAGTGCCAGAAGTTAACTTCCAATGAACTTGATTACTCTGAGCTTGATTAGACCTGAGTCTCCTCATGCTGTACACCGAGTTCTGTGTCCCTGGACACCCTCTTTAGCTTGTAGATTCTTTACAGGGTGGAGTTCTGCAAGCTGCCTACGTGAAATTCACCTATTGATTACATCTACATGATTACTCTGCAATTCACATTTAAGTGCTTGGCAGAGGGTTCATCGAACCACAATCATACTATCTCTCTACCATTCCACTCCAGAACAGCGCTCGGGAAAAACGAACACCTAAACCTTTCTGTTCGAGCTCTGATTTCTCTTATTTTATTTTGATGATCATTCGTACCTATGTAGGTTGGGCTCAAAAAAATATTTTCGCATTCGGAAGAGAAAGTTGGTGACTTAAATTTCATAAATAGATCTCGCCGCGATGAAAAATGTCTTTGCTTTAATGACTTCCATCCCAACTTGCGTATCATATCTGCCACACTCTCTCCCCTATTACGTGATAATACAAAATGAACTGGCCTTTTTTGCACCCTTTCGATGTCCTCTGTCAATCCCACCTTGTAAGGATCCCACACCGTGCACCAATATTCTAACAGAGGACGAACGAGTGTAGTGTAAGCTGTCTCCTTAGTGGACTTGTTGCAACTTCTAAGTGTCCTGCCAATGAAACGCAACCTTTGGCTCGCCTTCCCCACAATATTATCTATGTGGTCTTTCCAGCTGAAGTTGTTCGTAATTTTAACACCCAGGTACTTAGTTGAATTGACAGCCTTGAGAATTGTACTATTTATCGAGTAATCAAATTCCAACGGATTTCTTTTGGAACTCATGTGGATCACCTCACACTTTTCATTATTTAGCGTCAAATGCCACCTGCCACACCATACAGCAATCTTTTCTGAATCGCTTTGCAACTGATACTGGTCTTCGGATGACCTTACTAGACGGTAAATTACAGCATCATCTGCGAACAACCTAATAGAACTGCTCAGATTGTCACCCAGGTAATTTATATAGATCAGGAACAGTAGAGGTCCCAGGACGCTTCCCTGGGGAACACCTGATATCACTTCAGTTTTATTCGATGATTTGCCGTCTATTACTACGAACTGCGACCTTCCTGAAAGGAAATCACGAATCCATTCGCACAACTGAGATGATACCCCATAGGCCCGCAGCTTGATTAGAAGTCGCTTGTGAGGAACGGTGTCAAAAGCTTTCCGGAAATCTAGAAATACGGAATCAACTAGAGATCCCCTGTCGATAACTGCCATTACTTCGTGCGAATAAAGACGTAGCTGCGTCGCACAAGAACGATGTTTTCTGAAGCCATGCTGAATACGTATCAATAGGTCGTTCCCTTCAAGGTGATTCATAATGTTTGAATACAATATATGCTCCAAAACCCTACTGCAAACCGACGTCAATGATATAGGTCTGTAGTTTGATGGATTACTCCTACTACCCTTCTTAAACACTGGTGCGACCTGTGCAATTTTCCAATCTATAGGTACAGATCTATCGGTGAGCGAGCAGTTGTATATGACGGCTAAGTAGGGAGCTATTGTATCAGCGTAATCTGAAAGGAACCTAATCGGTATACAATCTGGACCTGAAGACTTTCCCGTATCAAGCGATTTGAGTTGCTTTGCAACCCCTGATGTATCTACTTTTAAGAAACTCTCGCTAGCAGCTCTTTGTGTTTCAAATTCTGGAATATTCCATTCATCTTCCCTGGTGAAGGAATTTCAGAAAACTGTGTTCAATAACTCCACTTTAGCGGCACAGTCGTTTGTAACAGTGCCATCGGCACTGCGCAGCGAAGGTATTGACTGCGTCTTGCCGTTTGTGTACTTTACATACAACCAGAATTTCTTTGGATTTTCTACCAAATTTCGAGACAATGTTTCATTGTGGAACCTATTAAAGGCATCTCGCATTGAAGTCCGTGGAAAATTTTGCGTGTCTGTAAATTTTAGCCAATCTTTGGGATTTCGCGTTCTTCTGAACTTTGCATGCTTTTTCCGTTCCCTCTGCAACAGCATTCGGACCTGTTTTGTGTACCATGGGGGATCAGTTCCATCTCTTACCAGTTTATGAGGTATGAATCTCTCAATTGCTGTTGCTACTATATCTTTGAATCTGAGCCACATCTCATCTACATTTGCATAGTCAGTTTGGAAGGAATGGAGATTGTCTCTTAGGAAGGCTTCTAGTGACACTTTATCCGCTTTTTTAAATAAAATTATTTTGCGTTTGTTTCTGGTGGATTTGGAAGAAACGGTATTGAGGCTAGCTACAACGACCTTGTGATCACTAATCCCTGTTTCAGTCATGATGCTCTCTATTAGCTCTGGATTGTTTGTGGCTAAGAGGTCAATTGTGTTTTCACAACCATTTACAATTTGCGTGGGTTTGTGGACTAACTGCTCAAAACAATTTTCGGAGAAAGCATTTAGGACAATCTCGAAAGATGTTTTCTGCCTACCACCAGTTTTGAACAAGTATTTTTGCCAACATATCGAGGGAGGTTGAAGTCCCCACCAACTATAACCGTATGAGTGGGGTATTTATTTGTTACGAGACTCAAATTTTCTCTGAACTGTTCAGCAACTATATCATCAGAGTCTGGAGGTCGATAGAAGGAGCCAATTATTAACTTAGTTTGGCTGTTAAGTATAACCTCCACCCATACCAATTCACACGGAGTATCTACTTTGACTTCACTACAAGATAAACCACTACTGACAGACACAAACACTCCACCACCAATTCTGCCTAATCTATCTTTCCTGAACACCGTCTGAGACTTCGTAAAAATTTCTTCAGAACTTCTCACTCCCTCTCAGGACATAACTGAGGGCTCCAAATTGTGGTGTATAACTTGGTATTGTGTAACATAATTGTGATGGTGCATGAGAAACAGTGTGCTGTAATCAAATTTCAAATTCAAAGTGGTTATCCACACATGGACCTTCCTCTTCTTCAGCATGACTCTGTCAGACCACACACTAGTACTGCAACATCTGCAACAATCCGACTGCCTTGGTTTCACTGTCACTGATCATCCTCCATACGATCCCATCTTGGCATCATCCTATGTTTATTCATTTCAAAAACTTAAAGAATACATTTGATGAAGTGGTGCAGGCAGAGGTGAGGCTGTAGGTGCACGAATGAAGTCAAACGTTCTACAGTGGAAGTATCGATATACTCATCTCTTGGGAGAAATGTGTTCATCACCAATTTGACTATGTTCAGAAATAAATATGGAGATACGATGAGAAAAGATGTAGAATGTTAATAATATTTGCTTAAGAGTTGTCACACAAAAATTTGAAGGAATTTCTTTTCAGCACACTCTCATAGAACTGCATTCATCACCTGTAATCACCAGCCCACTGAAAACAAAAGCAGTAGAAGTCAGAGCCAGCCATATGAGTGGACCAACAGCAAATGTTGCCATCTGTTTTATCACACTTGTCACCACGAGTAAGTGAAAGCTGTTGCTTCACAGTCTACAAACTGTTACATGTACCAAAGAAAATAAACTACTCCCCATCAAAATAGAGAAATGTTTTCCATATAGCACATCTCTTATAGCAATGAATGGAAAAGCTATTTAAACTCAACATGGAATTGATCCATGCATGGAAATGGTTCCACCATGCATTTGGTAATGCCACAAGGAACTGCTGTCCCCCTTGCATGTACCAAACCACATTCACGGACTGGTTAGGCACAATGGTTCACGACAGCTCCTTATTGTGCTTACCTTTACAACAAACTAGCTTCTGCTGCAATGCCTGGTGGCTGGCTCGACATTTTGGATATCATTTCCAATCTATGCTTCCTCATTGACAACAGCATGGACTCCAGCATCATGCCTGCCTCATGTGCCCCCTGTGCATATGGCCATCTAAAGTTATGTTATGTGCTGCCAATGGATCACACATCAATATTCAGGATGCAGCTAAGACCCAGGTGTGTCTGACACTGGATCTGACTTGTATGTGGTTGTTACACATGGGAAACATTGAGGAGCCAGTGCTTGGGGGCTGATTTCCTCAAACTTTCCCCAAACTCACGCACAGCATCCCTACTTCATCACCCTAATGGCATGCGCAAGAGTTCATTTGGTCACACACTCTGAGGACCCACCTCTGTTCACCCTCTCAGAATGTTCTGATCTCACGGCTTGACTCACTTCCTCACTTGTCAAGGTTTTGGTCGAGTGCTCCAAGGTTGACTTGCTTCACTCACATAATGCTGCGTTCAAGCAAGCTATTGAGGAATTATCAGAGAAACTTTCATGTGTACTTCACATGCTGACCCTCCACCACTGCATGACTCTAAAGCATGGTCCAGGCCCGATTCACCTCCTTGAGACAGGCAGCCCTCACTTGTAAAAGTCTCTGCATCGGTGTGCCTCCACCTCCTCCTACTGAGATTGTTTTCCCTCCTTAATGATCCCTAGACTGGAATTTAAATGCAATTATTAACTGCACCTGTCAAAAATAAACACAAGACAGGGACCATCCGTAGAGAACAAGATGCGCAGACTGGCATTATCCAAGCTATGGCAAGCGAAATCTGTTGTCAATGATCTGTTAAGCAAGGGTGTATTATGCTCTTTGGACAGTAGGTCATACACCTGATACCTAAGAAAGAATGCTCATTTGGTTTATGTGGAGACTACTGGAAACTAAACACATGTATCACCATTGACAACTATCCTAATCTGAATATTCAGGACTTTGCTCAACTTCTCAGTGGTGCATGTGTGTTTAGCATCCAGGAAAGCCAAAGGCTTACCTCCAGATTCATATGTTCTCAAAGGACATTGAAAAAATGGCCGTTATTATGCCAATTGGCCTTTAGGAATTTTGCTTCATGCCTTAAAAACACTGCCCAGACATGGCAGCAATTTATTCATCTGTATTGTTTACTTTCTCTTTCTGCTATGCGTATCTTGCTGATATCTTGATCTTCTCCACATCTGATGTGGAACATGAACATCACCAGGACAAGTCCAAGAAGCTCTCAAAAATAATGGTGTCATAATCAACCATGACAAATCTCAACTATGTTCCCAGGTGTTAACAGTCCTAGGCCACACCGTCATCGTCAAAGAAAACTGCCCCACTCTGACCTCGTTGCTTTCATTTGTGATTTTTCTCTCCATAAGAAGTACCACGAGTTACACTATTTCATCAGCATGGAAAACTACTACAGGTGTCTTCCCCATGCTGCAGAGATCCAGGCCCCTCTCACAGATGACTTGGCTGGAAAGAACCCATCTAAGAGGCATAAGTTAAGATGGACAGAAGATATGATTCAAGCATTTAGTTTCAGAGCAGTGTTGAGGAATTAAGGTTCTTACTCTCACTCACCTGGTTCTAGATCCTAGCATTTCCATAACTGCTGACACGAGTGACAGATCCATCAGTGCGGTTCTACAGCAGCACATCAGTGATACGAGTGTTGGAACTGTAATAGTGCCAACTATTTATTTACAGCTCGTACAAAATAGATACATGTTTCAAAGTTTTACTGACCTTCAGAGTAGTCACCAGCATAGTGTATAATCCACTGCCAGCGATGTGGAAGTCGAAGGATACTATTAGCAATGCCAGTTGTGTTGACAGTTCGAGCGGCGCGGTCTATTGCCTGACGAATTTGTAGCAGTTCTGAAGCGAATGCCATGAAGTGTTTCCTGCAGTTTAGAAATCGAGTTGAACTTACGAGGGCTTAAGTCAGGGGAGTGCAGTAGGTGGTATAGCACTTAGCAGCCCCATCAGTCAAACAAATCAGTAAGAGCTTACACTGTATGTGTTGAAGCATTGCCCTGCAAAATGATGGTCAGGTCCTGCAGAAAGTGTCATCACTTCTGTCTCTATGCTGTTAAGTTTTGGAACACAGCTTATGACCAGCTTAGAGACAGAAGTGATGACACTTTCTGCAGGACCTGACCATCATTTTGCAGGACAATGCTCGAGTATGTACAGCACAAACTTTGAAACATGTATCTATTTTGTACAAGCTGTAAACAAATAGTTGCCACTATTAAAGCTCCAACCCTTGTACTACGCAACCACTCTGCTTCTTTTACAGAAAACTTATGCTGTCACAATGCAAGTGGTCTGCATTCGACCAATAATTTCTCACAGTGTATGAGGTGGTGAGATTTTTCTGCAAGGACATCAAAGGCAGCTTGTTCACAATTTTCATGGATACAAGCCATTTGCAGATACTATCTGTAATCCCACCCAGGATCTCCCCCCTTGGAGATTTTGACACATGGACCTAATTTCCCAATACACCACAGATGTGCAATACATCCAGGTGGCAGATAATGTGGTGATGGATTACATTTCATAGGTTAACATCATCTCTTCCCTGCTAGACCTTGAAGAGCTAGCATGACTACATGGGGAGGATCCCGAGCTTCTAATATTGCAGCAGGACCCCAGCTCAGTTATTATCATTGAGGCACATTGTCCTTTTGGTGGTTCTCTTCCAGTTTTGTGAGACACATCTACTGGTAGCCTCTGGCCACTTGTTCTAGCTTCCCTCTGCCAAAAGATCTTTTCAGCCCTCCGCAATAGGGTACACCCAGGTATTAAGGCCACCATGTGTCTTGTTAGACTGCTTCATTTCACCCACTATCAGCAAGCACTGACAAATGTGGCCTTGAACCTGCAATCCTTGTTGATATGATGAAGCAGGAAGCCATGCACAACCCCCACTGGGCACCTTCAACATACCAAAAAGGAGACCCCGACACTTGCACCGGGACATCGTGGGCTACTTCCACTGTTTGTTGATCCTGTAACAAGATGAGCTGAAGCCACACCATTGTTGGATATCACAGCTGATTCCATTGCCTGTGCCTTCATTACCTTGTGGATCGTGCTCTTCGGGTACCCCTCTTCAACAAAGACTGATCATAGCGGGTACCCCTTTTCAATAAAGACTGATCATGGGTGACAGTTTGATTCCTCCCTCTTTGCCATGCTGTATGCCATGGCGGCATGGGTAAGTTCCAAACCACTGCTTTCCACCCACAAAGCAACGGGCTCGTGGAACACTGGCAGCACACACTCAAGGTGGCGCTGATGAGCCATGGTGGTTCGTGGTCCTTGGCCTTGCCATATGTCTTATGACCTCCACTCTGCACACAAGGAGGATTTGAAGACTTCTCTAGCAGAGACCCTGTACAGCAAGCCATGAGTGTTACCAGCTGAATTCATCAAAGATACCAAACTCACATGTCAGGATGAGCTCCCAGCTCTAATCTGCGGCAACTATCGACCCAAGAAAGTGAGCTCTATGCCTTGTGAGACTAAGCTCTTTGACTTGGCCAGTTCTGTTCAACTGTTTACTTGATGTGAAGCTTGATATCATACGTTGGTATCAATAAATGTGTGTATCGAGAGATTCTGTTGGTTTACCGTGTTTATCATCATCACATTAGGAGCAGAAATCCACATCTCCATCATGGCTGCAACTTTCTTAAGCCAAC
The DNA here is from genome assembly GCF_023864345.2 of Schistocerca serialis cubense. Lineage (NCBI taxonomy): Eukaryota > Metazoa > Arthropoda > Insecta > Orthoptera > Acrididae > Schistocerca > Schistocerca serialis. Next base: position 28,449,253 of record NC_064642.1, read on the forward strand.
CTGTGATATGAGGTAATTTATTCTACTGTCACTTTTGTAACATTTGCGGCCATCTTGTTCATGTACCAATTGTTAGGGATTTTCCCCGTCCCATTAATGTTTGCTGAAATTAATCAAATCTTGTTCTCACAATCCATCTGCAAGCAATGTATAAGGGGTTGTGGTATATTTCTAGAGTCACTTTTGGTCTTTGAAACATTGCAAGTAGGCTTTCTTGGGATAGTTTACTATACCTTTAAGTGTCTCCCAGTTCAGTCGTTTCAACATCTCTGTGACACTCTCTTCTGGTTCAAACAAACAGCTGTGACTATTCATGCTGCCCTTCCAAGTGTACATTCAATTTCCCCTGTTAGTCCCATTTGGTATGGCCCCACACACTTGAGTAATATTCTAGGATTGCATTTCCCTCATATTCTAGAATAAACTGAAGTCTGCTACGTGCTTTACCCACAACTGACCCTGTGCCATCATTCCATTTCCTGTACCTGCAATGTGATACACCCAAGAATTTGTGTGAGTTTACAGGTTCCAACTATAACTTGTTAATACTGCAGATGTAGGAAACTACCTCCTCTCATTTTGTGAAGGGCCCAATTTTACAATTCAGAACATTTGAGTTAAGTTGCTAATCTGTGCACTACTTTAAAATCTTGACAAGGTCTTACTGAATGTTTCAGTTTCTTTCAGACTGTACATAATTGCAGATAACTGTATCATCTACAAAAAACCTGAGGTTGCTATTGACATTGTCTTCAAGGCCATTAATAGACAACATGAACAGCAAGGAACACAGCACACTTCCCTTGGGTACACCAGAATTTACATACACATGTAGATAACACTACATCTGATAACTTGCTGCATCTTCCAAACCAAAAAATTCTCAATCCAGTTACAAATTTCACTTGATACCCCATATGACCATACTCCAGATAATAAGCATAGATTGGTACTGAGTCAAATGATTTTCAGAAATTGAGAAATACTGTACCTGCCTGACTGTCTTGGCTAATGGCTTTCATATGTCATGTGAGAAATATGCAAATTGGGTTCCACATGATCAATATTTTTGAAATCCATGCTGTTTGGCATGGAATATGTCATTCAGTTCAAGATACCTCATTATGTTTGAGTTCAGAATACGATCTAAGATTCTGTAACAAATGGATCTCAAGGTTATTGAATGGCAATTTTGTACATCACTTCTATATCCTTCTTCTAGACAAGTGTGGTCTGAGTTTTCTTCTAACTACTGGAATTTTCTGTTTTGAGTTTTCTACTGTTACCAGAGAGGCTAACTCAGCCACAAATTGAGAATACAATCTGATATGAATTCCATCAGACCCTGGGGCTTTGCTCAGTTTTAGATTTCAGCTGTTTCCCAATGTGACTGACACTAATATCTCACTTATCTTTTCAGTGGGACAAGAATTAAATTGGGACACTACTTATGGGTTTCCCTTTGTAAATGAATATTTGAAAACAGAGTTCAGCATTCACACTTTTGCTTTGCTACTCTCAATTTCAGCCCCTGTCTCATAAATGAGTGACTAGACATCAACTTCGGTGCCACTAACAGCCTTTGCATATGACCAGAATTAGCTTTGTGAAAGGTCTTGACAGTATTCTGCTATAGTAGTCACAGAAGACTTCACACACTGCTCTTTTGACAACCAGACACATTTCGTTCATCATCTCTCAACCCAGAGCACACTACTGCTTCTTTGTCTAGTTTTCAGAACATATAAATCTTGCTACTTGTTTTAGTTGTCCTCTGTACTCTGGTATTCGTTGTTGCTATAACCACCTCATGGTCATTGATACCAGTTTCGATGTGGACATCCTCAAGGAGGGCAGGTATGTTTCTTGCCATTAGATCTAATATATTTTTATCACAACCTGTTCTAGGTAGTTTTCGAAGAAGGCATTTAATAATGTTTCACAGGATGCCTTCTCACACCAAGCTGTAAGAAAACTGTAATTTTCCCAATTGATAATTGGATGGTTTAAGTTTTCCTTTGATGTGTACAGTATGTTGGAGTACTTACACACAAGCAAGCTGAGAGGTTTTCTCTAAAGTTTCCAGTTACATCAGGAGGTGAATCTGGCAGTTGATAAAAGTGATAATTATAATTTTTTGCCCACTCGTGATTCTGAGTCTTGCCCAAACAATCTCATATGCAGCTTTTATTGCTGTCTCCATGATTAGATTAGTTTTTTGCTCCATAGATCCATGCTGAGGAGATCCTCGTGGATGTGGAACATGTCATTCTTTTTTTTAAAAAGAAGCTGAAATAACAATACTAATAGTGTGAATATATACAATACATCATTTGTTTCTATTAAAAAAATTCGTCAATGGAGTAGAAGGAGTTGGCCACTAGTAAGTCTTTCAGGCTCCTTTTAAACTGATCCCTATTTGTAACTAAATTTTTTATGTTTGCTGGCAAATTATTGAAGATGAGTGTTCCTGACTGGTGGACCCCTTTTTGAACTAAGGTAAGTGCTTTTAAGTCCTTGTGCAGATCAATTTTGTTCGTGGTATTGTATAGATGAACTGAGCTGTTTGTTGGAAAAAGAGATATATTATTTAGGACAAATTTCATTAAGGAGTAAATATACTGAGAGGCAGTAGTTAGTATACCCAGTTCTTTGAAGAGGTTTCTACAGGACGTCTGTGAATTTACTCCACAAATAATACGTAGTACATGCTTTTGGACTCTGAAAACTTTTGTTTGACTTGAAGAGTTACCCCAAAATATTATACCATATGACATTATTGAATGAAAGTAGGCAAAGTATGCAAGCTTTTTCATTTTTATGTCACCTATGTCTGCTAACACTCGAATTGCAAATACAGATTTGTTAAGGCATTTCTACAGTTCTGTGGTGTGCTCCTCCCAACTGAATTTATTATCAATTTGTAATCCCAGGAATTTAAGACTGTCAACCTCTTCTATCTGCTCTTCTTCATACTTTATGCATATGCTGGGTGGAAACCTCTTACAGGTTCTGAATTGCATATAGTGAGTCTTTTCGAAGTTTAATGTCCATAGATTTAAGTTTCTCATCTACTGCGGCAAATACACCATCTGCATTTTCCATTAGCCACATCTGAACTACTGCTGATTAACAGACCCATATGTATTTGCACTAGCTGCTCTTCACACAAAAAACATAGCACGTTTTCCCACAGCTGAAGTGAGTCTCACTGGCTCAGTTTCAGTTTCAGTGTAAGACAGCACCTCAAAGCTGTATACACTTCTCAAACAGCTTCCCATACAGGGATGACTGCAATCAGATTGGCATAATGTGTGAATGGACAAAAGAAACTGTCTTCCTTGCAGATACCTAGTCAAAATTCAAAAGTGGTTCAAATGGCTCAGAGTACTATGGGACTTAACATCTGAGGTCATCAGTCCCCAAGACTCAGAACTACTTAAACCTAACTAACCTAAGGACATCACACACATCCATGCTCGAGGCAGGATTCAAACCTGCGACCGTAGCAGCAGCGCGGTTCTGGACTGAATCACCTAGAACCGCTTGGGCACAGTGGCCGGCAGTAACAATTGATGAGAATGCTGTGTAGCATGACTCAAAAGACATCAGTGTCTGCTATACCACATCCTATTTCAGTGCTATCACCTGAGTTTCACCGAGCACTGATGACCATGCAGTTGAGTGCCCCACAAACCAAACACCATCATCACCTGAATGTCACAGACAAGAACTTGCTCTCCAACGTGTTGTCTTATTCTTCCATCCACCTGGGCTTAACCTCAGTTAGCTGAAGCTGTCACAGTGCTTACTAATGTACAGTCTTTGACACACCATACCCAATGTCTTTTATTCCATTCCTCCTCACAATACATGAGTCTGTCTTAGCCTGTGTGTTGAATGAATTGTCCACCACTCCTCACTCCTTTACAAACTTCTTCCCTTGCCTTTCCCACAAAACTGTCTACATACTTCTCCCTGCACCTCTCTGTGATTGTATTTATTTGCCTATAACTTCTTACTTTTTTCTTAGTTGTCTCCCTCTGCACAGCAGAGCAATCCCCTAAATGAAGAAGGGGAAAGAAAAAAACACTCCTCAATGTACCTCCTTGCTGGTTGATATATTTCATTCATTCATTCATTGTGTTTCTCAGGTCTTTTTAGAACGCTTGACGCATGCGGAGATAATCAAGATATTTATCTACAGGGTGACGATTATTGAAACTGTGGCATGCAGACTCTTTATTCAATATATAAATGTCACTACAGATATTCGGATTTAGGTTATGACTTGTTTGATATGCCCACCACCATTGGTGATGTGGCACAGACAAATAGCGAAATTCTACATGACCTGCTGAATTGTTGGAACATGAATGCTGTCAATGACCTCCTCACTGGCTGTTTTCATCTCAGTAATAGTTTTGGCTTTATTGCTGTACACCTTGTCTTTAGTATAGCCCCACAGATAAGGAGTCTCATGTGTTCAGACCTGTAGAATATGGCAGCCAGTTATTGCTGTACACTTTGTCTTTAATATAGCCCCACAGAAAAGGAGTCTCATGTGTTCAGACCTGTAGAATATGGAAGCCAATCGAGGCCCATGCTAGTGGCCTGTGGGTACCCCAGAGCCAGAATGCAGTCCAAAAGTGCTCCTCCAGGACATCAAACACTCTCCTGCTTCAATGGGGCTGAGCTCCATCTGGCATGGACCACAGTTTGTTGAAATCAGGGTCACTTTGGATAATGGTGATGAAATCATCTTTCAAAGCCTTCACATACTGTTTGGTAGTCATGTGCCATCAACGAATATCACACTGATTATTCTGTGACTGGATACTGCACACCACACAGTCACCTGTTGAGGGTGAAGAGACTTCTCAATAGTGAAATGCAGATTCTCAGTCCCCCAAATGCATCAATTTTGCTTATTGCCAAACCAATCCAAATAAAAGTGGGCTTGCTAAACCAAACCATACTATTTCCCATCATGCCCTGTGGCCAACCATGCAGTTTGAATGTCCTAATGCAAACCATTCAAAAGTGATCATCATCACTTTTATTTGATATGGTTCAATAATCGTCACCCTGTATAAAAGGAAATGGTTGTTAGAAACTAATTTTATGCACTACACTAATGATTAACTATCACTAAATTGCTATAGTCCCAGAGGGCTCACCACTCTTTGGTGGGCTACCACAGGGCCACAGCCTTTGCAGCACCTTTTCCCTTCCATGCTACATGTCTATCTTCTTGCTATTCTTTTTCCCCTCCCTCGGGGAACATGTTTGGGGTGTTACTGGGAATGTCCTGGATTGTTGCTGATATAAGAACAGTCTCACCGCTATTTTTTCACTCCCTTTTCCTTTCTTTTTTCCCTCTCCTCTCATTTCTCCACTTTGGTGTTTGAGGTTCCTCTATTTCTTCATCCTCCCTGTGTGGTCCTGAAGGCCGGTCCATGCATATGACACATTAGCGGGTGACTGGGTAACGCATAATTCCCAGCCCCGGGTCAACAGGTAGGGTTTGCACTCACCCCCTGGTACAGCCCAGGCCCAGGGAGGGATGACTGCCTGAGCTGCAACCTTCCCAAATTGCCGATTGGCCCCTCTGTCACATGTTCGGGAGGTGTGACCAATCACCTGAGGCTAATGCACCCCCTTGTGAAGGGGGCTTCCAGCTGGAAGGAGCACGCCATCGGAGACACTGGCAATCATGAGGAATTTTCTCGCAATGAGCCAATCATCTTCGCAATCTATGTCTACAAAATGTAAATGTAATGAGGCTAATGATTCAAAGACACTTCCCACTGCAACACGGTTCCTCATGGTCTCACCCACTGAAGACAGTCAGTCCTTCACCATGTAAATCCGTTTATTTTTCAGAAAGATGTTGACACAATTGCTGGCCCTGCGACATCCTGCTCTCGTTTATCGTTTATGGAATGGCACTTCGCTTTAAGAGACTGCTTCCGATTCTCTAGCACAACAACTGCTTGCTGCCTCACTTCGCCATGGCTACCCTGTTCGTGTTGAGGTCCACAGAATTTTGAATTATTCCTGTGGTATTATTTACACTAGGCTGCTTGATGGTCTAACCAAGGCCGAAATCCAATCTTACCTCTCTGAGCAGGGTGTCATTACCATTCATCGGGCGACAGAAAATGTAGATTCCTCCTTAGTGCCCACCCACTCTCGTTGTCTCACTTTTGATGGAGTGGTGCTCCCATCTGAGATCAAAGTACGCTATGAAATTATCACAGTCCAGCCGTACATTCTGAACCCAATGTGCTGCTACCAGTGTCATCCTGTTAACCACACTAGAATGTCTTGTTGACACACAGCCAAATGTGTAACCTGTGGTAGGGATGCACATGAGGGCGTTTATCCGTCTCCTTCTCCCTGCTGTATCAGCCATGGTGCCTCTTCTCCATTGTCTATGTATCTTGATGAGCAGGCTGTCCAAGAGATTCTGGTAAAGGAAAAAGTGCCCTACCCAGAAGCTTGCAAGTTTTTGGCTGGTCACAAACCCTGCATTCTCCTGTCTGGCACCTATAGTTCTGTTCTTGTTACCCCTCACTCCATGAAGGATACGGTCATGCAGACATGTGACCTTAAATTCAGCTCTGAGGTTGTGAAATTGCCCAGTGTCAAGATAGCATCACCATCCCCCCATCCAGATGTGCAACAAGTCATCAAACTGTCACTAACACCTGAGTCTTCCTCTAACTGGAAAGGTTTGAAGAAGCCCTCCAAAGGCAAATGGTCTTCTCCTTCACCGACTCGAAGATCCTCTTCGACGTAGTTGCCATGTGATACTTTAGCTTGGCTGGCCTACGTCTCGCCAGTGTGCACCACAAACTGTTTTTCACTGTCGGACTCCACAGACTGACAGCACAAGCAACCCGATGCTTCTCTGGACCCCATGGAGCAGGATTCTCCTGCGTCTGTGCCCTGTAGCAATGACAATTCACAGGCAGTTCTCGGCAGCCGTCGAGGTGACACTCCTACATCTCTTCCTTCTCATGACTCTCCTCCAATGTCACATTCATGGCCTTCAGTCCCACAAAGAGGATTTATGGCTCCTTTTAGCATCACAGCGTCCCCTTGTGCTCTGCCTTCAGGAAACAAAATTGCGCCCTCACGACTGCTTTAAGCTTTCACATTTCTTCCCAGTTTGTTTGACCTTCCCTCTGAGGTCAGGATACCATCTCATGGGGGTGCCATGCTGCTCATACGGGATGACGTTCACAGTCAACCCTTCTTCCTGGCTACCCCTCTTCAAGCTGTTGCAGTTTGCCTTTTTCTTCCCCACCTGACCTTTTCCCTCTGTACCATTTACGTACCTCCGTCATTTGATGTCACCAGGGCAGACTTTCTTCAGCTTATTGGGCAGCTACCTCCCCCATTTCTGCTACTTGGTGACTTTAATGTGCATTGTCCCCTTTGGGGTACTCCCAGAACCTGTCAGAGAGTGCCCTCTTGGCTGATCTTCTTAATCAACTCAACCTCTTCTGCCTTAACACTGAGGCACCCACTTTCCTTACTGATTCCTCACACACCTGTTCCCATTTGGACCTATCCTTCTGCACTGGCCAGTTTGCCCATTGTCTTGAGTGGTCTGTTCTACATGGTGCCTACTCAAGCGACCATTTCCCATGTGCTCTCCATTTGCTGACTCCTAACCTACCTGCGTGCACACCCAAATGGTAGCTTACTAAGGCTGTGTGGCGGCTTTACTCCTCCCTGGCGACCTTTGAGGAACAAGATTTCCCAGTTGTGATGCCCAGGTGGAATATCTCACAAATGTTATCCTTACTGCTGCAGAATGTTCCATTCCTCACACTTCTTCTTACCATGCCATCCCCCAGTCCGTTGGTGGACTGAGGCATGCTGTGATGCAATTCGCGCACGGAGATGTGCTCACTGCATTTTTAACCTACATCCTACTGTGGCGAACTGCATTCATTATAAGCAGATGCATGCAAAGTGTCGTCACGTTCTTTGGGATAGCTAAAATGCTAGCTGGACTTCATTCACTAGTTCTTTTAACAGTTCCACCCCTTCCTCTCTCATGTGGGCCAACTTCCGATGGCTCTCTTGGACCAAGATCCATTCCCCCATTTCCAGCCTCACAGTAGAAGACGATGTCATTGTGGACCCTATTGCTATCTCCAACACTTTGGGCCGCCATTTTGTGGACGTTTCGAGCTCTTCCCACTATCACCTGCGCAGTGGTTAGACACTGGACTCACATTCGGGAGGACGACGGTTCAATCCTACGTCCGGCCATCCTGATTTAGGTTTTCTGTGATTTCCCTAAATCGCTCCAGGCAAATGCCGGGATGGTTCCTTTGAAAGGGCATGACCGACTTCCTTCCCCATCCTTCCTAATCCGATGAGACCAATGACCTCGCTGTCTGGTCTCCTTCCCCAAAACAACCCCCCCCCCCCCTCCCCCAACCCACTATCACCCTGCCTTCCTCCATCGGAAACGAGCAGAGGAGGCTTGTGTGATACCCTCCTCTTCTCAGAATTGGTAGTGCTACAATGCCGCCTTTACTATGAGGGAGCTAGATCATGCTCTCACTTCATCCAAATCCTCCACCCCAGGGCCAGACACTGTCCACATTCAGATGTTGCAGCACCTTTCTCTTGTGGGCAAGCACTTTCCGCTTAACATGTACAATCGGGTATGGGCAGAGGGCACATTTTGCGGACTCTGGCGTGAAGTCACTGTCATACTCGTGCCTAAGCCCGGTAAGGACAAAAACCTTCCTTCTAGCTACCACCCCATCTCTCTCACCAGATGCCTTAGCAAAGGTGATGGAATGTATGATTCGTGCCTGGCTGGTATGGTGGCTCGAGTCTCACAATTTACTAACGAATGCACGGTGTGGATTTTGAGTGCAGTGTTCTGCAGTTGACCATTTCATTACTTTGTACACTCATATCATGAATGGTTTTCTGCGGAAATCCCAGGCTGTGACCATGTTTTTTGTTTTGGAGAAGGCCTACGACACCTGCTGGAGAACTGGTATCCTCTGTACTCTTTACATGTGGGGCTTCCATGGCCGCCTGCCCTGTTTCCTTCAGGAATTTTTAAAAGACAGAGTTTTCAAGGTGCTTTTGGGTTCTGCTTTGTCAGACACCTTTATCCAGGAAAACGGTGTGCCTCAGGTTTCCGTCCTGAGCGTCGTCCTCTTTGCTATCACCATTAATCCTATAATGGCCTGTCTCCTGCCAGGCATCTCCAGCTCCATTTTTGTTGACGATTTTGCCATCTATTGCAGTTCTCCATGGACCTGTCTCACTGAGCGGCGTCTTCGGCAATGTCTTCATCGTCTTTACTCCGGGAGCATTGACAATGGCTTTCGTTTTTCCACTGACAAAACCGTCTGTTTAAATTTCTGCTGGCGCAAGTGGTTTCTCCCACCATACCACCATATTTACATCTTGGACCTGTTGCCTTTCTGTTAATTGAAACTACGAAATTCCTGGGGCTCATGCTTGATAGGAAACACTCTTGTCCCTCCCACGTGTCTTACGTGGTTCCTCAATGTCCTACATGTCCTCAATGGTACTTCCTAGGGTGCTGATCGAACCACCCTCCTCCATTTGTACCAGTCTCTTGTCCATTCGAAACTCGACTATGGGTGCTTTGTTTATGCGTCTCCGTGTCCATCCCTCTTACACCATCGCAACACTATCCACCATCGTGGGATCCATTTGGGCATGGGCAGCTTTTACACTAGCCCAGTTGAGAGTCTGTATGCTGAAGCTGCTGAACTACCACTGTCCTACTGCTGTGACTTTCTCCTCAGCAGGTATGCATGCCGTTTGTCTGCCATGCATGGCCACCCATCCTATGCCTCCTTCTTCGATTCCTTGAGATGCCAGTATGGGGCATGTTTCTCTTCTCTGCTACCTCCTGGAGTCCACTTTTGGCACTTGCTTTGGTGGCTTAACTTCACACTACCTGCTACTTTCCCAGTGGGTGTGAATCCTTCACCACCTTGGCTTCGTGAAGTGGTCCATGTTAACCTTGCCTTCATTTGATTCCTAAGGGCACTACTCCAGCCTCACTCTATCACCTTCAGTTTCACGGCCTTCACATTGAACTTCATGATAGTATCTTTGTTTAGACTGATGACTCTCAGACTGACCATGGAGTTGGGTGTGCCTTCGTCATTGGCACCTGTGTCTTTCAATATCGGTTTCGGGCACACTGCTCAGTATTTACAGCCTGGCACTTCACCCTGCATCAGGCCGTGGAGTATGTCTGGTGACACAGAGTTTTCAACTGTGTCCTCTGCTCAAAGTCACTCAGTGCCCGTCAAAGCCTATGTGCACCGTACCCCCCCCCCCCCCCCCCCCCCCCATCCCTTAGTGCAGTGGGCCCAGGAAAACTGTCTCTACTCTTGGTGGAGCCACTGTGATGTTTATGTGGGTTCCTGGTCATGTTAGCCTGCCAGGAAATGAGACTGCTGACACTGCTACCAAGGCTGCAGTCCTCGTACCTCAGCCTGCTAGTTCCTATATTCCCTCCGATGATCTTTGTTGCTGTCTGTCCGGAGGTGGTGTCCATTTGGCATTGCTAATGGTCCTCCCTTCATGGGAATAAGCTCTGGATTATTAAGCCTCTCCCAGTGGCTTGGACTACCTCCTCTTGGTCCTCCTACCAGGCGGAAGTCATTTTAACTACGTTGCAATTGGGCACTACCTTTTTTAGCCATCGTCATTTGGTAAGTGATATTCCTCCTCTACTTTGTACATATTGCGCCCAAGCTTTAACTGTCCACCAATTCCTGATGGAATATACAATTTTTAACCTCTTACGTTCCCACTTGGGTTTGCCATCTGAGTAATCAGCCACTTTATCAAATGACACATAGGCTGCTGACCATGTTTTACTTTTTATCCATCAAAGCAAAATGGCAAAGACAATTTTATTTTTAGTTTTGGACCTCCATTTCTGTATGATGTCTTTTTGGGCCTTCCTCCACATCCCTGTTTTTAGCTTGTCTTCTCTTATGTCAATTGGGACTGACGTATAGTCATTTTTTGACTCCTCTCTGTCTTCGTTTTCTCCAGTTTTGACTTGGGTGCATATGACCCCTGTTGCTTTTTTGTGCCCTAAATCAAAACAAAACCAAACTAAACTGCTATGTACTGCTTGTATTTCCTCAGGCTCAAATAAGCATAATAAAATGGCAGGAGAGCTAGTACTTAAAAAAAAAAAAAAAAAAAAAAAAGAGGCTTCCTAACTTATAGTCAATCACCATTGTTCAACTACTGATGCTGTGTTAATATTTGTGTGATTCCAGTGATAATGAAAATAATCACAGTCATCAATGTCTTCTTCCATTCATTTGCTTTGATTTTATTCTTCAACATCAAGCTCGTATTCAGCTCTGGTCAGATCTGTCTTGGATTTGTTTAAGTGTGACACAATGACATTGTTGTTGTTGTTATTGTGGTCTTCAGTCCTGAGACTGGTTTGATGCAGCTCTCCATGCTACCCTATCCTGTGCAAGCTTCTTCATCTCCCACTACTTACTGCAACCTACATCCTTTTGAATCTGCTTAGTGTATTCATCTCTTGGTCTCCATCTACGATTTTTAACCTCCACGCTGCCCTCCAATGCTAAATTTGTGATTCCTTGATGCCTCAGAACATGTCCTACCAACCGGTCCCTTCTTCTTGTCAAGTTGTGCCACAAACTCCTCTTCTACCCAATTCTATTCAATACCTCATCATTAGTTATGTGATCTACCTATCTAATCTTCAGCATTCTTCTGTAGCACCATATTTCAAAAGCTTCTATTCTCTTCTTTTCCAAACTATTTATCGTCCATGTTTCACTTCCATACATGGCTACACTCCATACAAATACTTTCAGAAACGAATTCCTGACACTTAAATCTATACTTGATGTTAACAAATTTCTCTTCTTTAGAAACGCTTTCCTTACCATTGCCAGTCTACATTTTATATCTTCTCTACTTTGACCATCATCAGGTATTTTGCTCCACAAATAGCAAAACTCCTTTCTACTTTAAGTGTCTCATTTCCTAATCTAATTCCCTCAGCGTCACCCAACTTAATTCGACTACATTCCATTATCCTCATTTTGCTTTTGTTGATGTTCATCTCATATCCTTCTTTCAAGACACTGTCCATTGCGTTCAACTGCTCTTCCAAGTCCTTTGGTGTCTCTGACAGAATTACAATGTCATCAGCAAACCTGAAAGTTTTTATTTCTTGTCAATGGATTTTAATACCTACTCCAAATTTTTCTTTTGTTTCCTTTACAGTTTGCTCAATATACAGATTGAATAACATCGGGGACAGGCTACAAGCCTGTCTCACTCCCTTCCCAACAACTGCTTCCCTTTCATGCCCCTCGACTCTTATAACTGCCATCTGGTTTCTGTACAAATTGTAAGTAGCCTTTCGCTCCCTGTATTTTACCCCTGCCACCTTTAGAATTTGAAAGAGAGTATTCCGGTCAATATTGACAAAAGCTTTCTCTAAGTCTACAAATGCTAGAAGCGTAAGTTTTCCTTTCCTTAATCTTTCTTCTAAGTCATAAGGTCAGTAATGCCTCACGTGTTCCAATATTTCTATGGAATCCAAACTGATCTTCCCCGAGGTCAGCTTCTACCAGATTTTCCATTCGTCTGTAAAAAATTCGCGTTAGTATTTTGCAGCTGTGACTTATTAAACTGATATTTCAGTAATTTTCACATCTGTCAACACCTGCTTTCTTTGGGATTGGAATTATTATATTCTTCTTGAAGTCTAAGGGTATTTCGCCTGTCTCATACATCTTGCTCACCAGATGGTAGAGTTTTGTCAGGACTGGCTGTCCCAAGGCTGTCAGTAGTTCTAATGGAATGTTGTCTACTCCCGGGGCCTTGTTTCGACTCAGGTCTTTCAGTGCTCTTCAAACTCTTCATGCAGTATCATATCTCCCATTTCATCTTCTTCTACATCTTCTTCCAATTCCATAATATTGTCCTCAAGTACATCACCCTTGTATAGACCCCTCTATATACTTCTTCCACCTTTCTGCTTTCCCTTCTTTGCTTAGAACTGTGTTTCCATCTGAGCTCTTGATATTCATACAAGTGTTTCTCTTTTCTCCAAAGGTCTCTTTAATTTTCCTGTAGGCAGTATCTATCTTACCCCTAGTGAGATAAGCCTCTACATTCTTACATTTGTCCCCTAACCATCCCAGCCTAGCCAATTTGCACTTCCTGTCGATTTCATTTTTGAGACGTTTGTATTCCTTTTTGCCTGCTTCATTTACTGCATTTGTATATTTTCTCCTTTCATCCATTAAATTCAATATCTCTTCTGTTATACAAGGATTTCTACTAGCCCTCGTCTTTTTACCTATTTGATCCTCTGCTGCCTTCACTACTTCATCCCTCAGAGCAACCAATTCTTCTTCTACTGTATTTCTTTCCCCCATTCCTGTCAATTGTTCCCTTATGCTCTCCCTGAAACTCTGTACAAACTCTAGTTTAGTCAGTTTATCCAGGTCCCATCTCCTTAAATTCGTACCTTTTTGCAGTTTCTTCAGTTTTAATCTACAGTTCATAAACAATAGATTGTGGTCAGAGTCCACATCTGCCCCTGGAAATGTCTTACAATTTAAAACCTGGTTCCTAAATCTTTGTCTTACCATTATATAATCTATCTGATACATTGTAGTATCTCCAGGATTCTTCCATGTATACAACCTTCTTTTATGATTCTTGAACCAAATGCTAGCTATGATTAAGTTATGCTCTGTGTAATGACATTACACTAAAATATTACTGTAGCGATGGCATCCACATCACAGTACTTTTGCATCTGAGGGCTGACGCATTACTCTGTGCTTTATGTTATACATTTTGATGACTGCATATTACACACTTTTCCATATTTGTGAAGGCGTTTTCACATAAACAAAGATTATTAGACTAACAAGCTGAAGAAATCATAATCACATTATTACTCTGTGTTGAGCCAAAGAAGACCCTTATACGAAAATATTCAGAAAATGTCTGTGAACAACCTCTGAAATTTCGTTGGTGGAGTCTGAGTTCATCTTGTATATGTTAATGGTCTAGTGGACGATATGGGAAGCTCAGTAGGGCAGTTCTCGCATAGTGCTGTTGTATTTAAGGAAGTCAAAGTGCCAGAAATTTGTAGTAACATGTAAGAAGACGTGCAGAAGATCAATACTTGGTGCAGGTACTGGCAACTGACCATCAACATACATGCATGTAATGTATTTTACATAAATTTATGACAAGATCCATTATTGTTTGAATTCATTATTTGTGATAATTCATTGTAAACAGTAAACTGTATAAACTATCTAACAGTATCCACCCACAGTGAAAATACATGTAAAAATAGATTGAAGAAAAACAGTTGCCAGGTTGATACTCATTGGAAGAATGCTAAGGAAGTGTAATTCACACAATATATATTTTGTTTAATTGTTGCGCTCATTTGGCAAGCCATGACATAATATCGGCTGTCCATCTGCCGTCCACCATTTGTTTTGCCACTACGTATCTCTTTTTCACTTTCACCTTATCTACAAACTGGTATAGTTTCCTCTGTCTCTTCTGTTCTCTTTTCACTGATCCCTCTGAAGGATATGACAGTAGGCTTTTGTCCTGCTGGACAGTGCCCTAACCAGCTCTTTATTCTCTTTAAAGTCTCCTTTAATATTTTCTTGTTTCACCAACTCTCTAAACTCTTTCTGTCCAGCTTGTCTTCTTCAGTATTCACATCTTGAAGGCCTCCAGTCATTTTTCATCTTCCTTTCTTAATTTCCCTGTTTTTTCACTGTATAAAACCACATCCTACAGAAAACTTGTTCTTAGCTGTCTATTCAGTTTGCACACAATAACTTCTTCTTCTTGTTGAATGCTTGTTTAGCAACTGAAATTCTGATTTCAGTTTCTTTGGTTCATGGCGTTTCTCCTTTTATTCAGATGGTAAAGTATTTACAACTTTTTTACTTGTTCAATTGTGGCCCCTTGTAATCTTATGGTTCTCTTCTTTCACTCTGAACCAATAACAACACTATTGATTCTATCACCCAAGTGGACCAAAACCAGCAAGTCCAAGCTAATAACCATGTGAAGATGATCAGTGGCTCTGAAAATGGACTACTGAAACTACCGATACCACCGGCTGGAGAGGTGTGCGGTGCCGTCAATCAACTTGAAGGAGCATGTGAACTTTAACCACGTAAACATAAAGTGAAATATTATTATTTTGTTACAAAACTGTCAATATGATGACAATAATGAGGTATATTGCCACAGAACTATATTATAAACACTTTTCATTTTTCATACTATGTTTTTCTTATATGTATATGTCCGATGTGTAAAATATCGATATATAACCAAGGTTGGCAGTACTACACAGTTTGTAAGCTCTGTGAACAGGAGCTGGTTGTTGGCAGGTGTAGAGACAATGGGCAGTTGGTGTTGGGATGTCCTGTAATACGCATGCTTTGAGAAGGTCAAGGATAGAGGGAACGAAATGATGTATTGGAAAAGTTGTTACATTGAAAATTATTGAATATTCATCATGATCAGCATTTATAAAATAAAAGTTGGAAGTTTAACTATGTGTCAGTTCTTACGCAGCAAAATGCACACTCTGGACCTCAAATTGATTTAACAAACGACGGATGGCGAGATTCATCACTGGACGACGAGCGTGCAACAACGACCAATAGACCGTGTGGGGTGGCGCAGTGGTAACACACTGGACTCGCATTCGGGAGGACGACGGTTCAATCCCGTCTCCAGCCATCCTGATTTAGGTTTTCCGTGATTTCCCTAAATCGTTTCAGGCAAAAGCCGGGATGGTTCCTTTGAAAGGGCACGGCCGATTTCCTTCCCAATCCTTCCCTAACCCGAGCTTGCGCTGCGTCTCTAATGACCTCGTTGTCGACGGGACGTTAAACACTAACCTAACCTAACCTAACGACCAATAAAGGTAAGAAAGTTATATTACTTTAAATTCAAATTGTGATGATACCTATCTTTCTCCATGTCTTCAACCCTGTATGTAGTCTGTTGTTAGAGTGAACAGCATGATGGGGACTGGTGGTCGACTACGCACACCAGGAAGACCACACAGGTTTAAAATGATAATTTGTAGCTTAATATACTGCTACTGATAATAATTAATATTTGTCCCCCGGAGAAAGAGGTGCATTACAAGGTGGAGGGATCATTATCTTCTGGCATTGTCTGTACTGCAGTGATGTGACTGTCAGCACAGTCTGCTCCGTAATGGATAACCGAAATCAGCTGACTATCTTACTGCCTATGTAGAAAGAAACAGAAAGCTGACACAGGTGATGAATCCTTAATGCAGCCTCCTGGCTGGGGTGTTTTTCCCCCACTGGCAGCCAGCTGGCGACAGTGCTAGCAGGGAGAATACTTGCCCCCTGCCACGAGGCATTTATTTATGCAGAAATCTTGTGCAGGTATCACATGTTTGTTAGGCATCCCAATACAGTGTACTGAGTGAAAGTGTTTCATTTGAAATGGTGAAATACAAGTATTCTATTTTCTAAAGAGTATTCATCAATTATTCGTACTTGCATATAAGATCAGCACATGCAGTAAGGAGATATTATTTCAAGAAGAATTTCCTTATGTTCATGTACCAAATTGGTGTATCATTCATCGATTGACAAAATGAATTTCATGAAATGCAAAGTGTTTCTGACAGGAAACGTGAACAACCATGTACAGTACTCAAGGAAGAAACTCTGCATAACACTGGGCATGCTGTAGAAGCATTGACAAAATCAGTTTGATGTCTTTCTCAGCAAATGGAAATTTGTGTTCAAACAGCCCCCCCATGAACCATGGACCTTTCCATCAGTGGAATGGATTGTATTGCCTAAGCGATATAGATAGCCATACCATATGTGCAACCACAATGGAGGGGTATCTGTTGAGAAGGCAAACACGTGGTTCGTGAACAGAGGAAGTAGCCTTTTCAGTAGTTGCAGGGGCAACAGCCTGGCCTTGTAACATCAACCAAAATGCCCTTGCTATGCTCATACAGCAGATGGCCAAAAGAAAGGGAAATTACAATCATAATTTTTCCTGAGGGCATGCAGCTCTGCTGTATGGTTATATGATGATGCCATCCATCTTAAGTAAAATATTCTGGAGGTAAAATAGATCCCTATTCAGATCTCTGGACAGGGACTAGTCAGGAGGAGCATGGAATGAATGTTAGCTCCCTTAATCAGGCAGGTAGGTTAGAAAATTTATAAAGGGGAGTGGATATGTTAAAGTTATATATAGTGGGAATTAGTGAAGTTTGGTAGCAATAGGAACAGGACTTCAGTCGGGTGAATATAGGGATATAAAACAAAATCAAATAGGAGCAATCCAGTAGTGGATGTAATAATGAATAAGAAAATAGGAATGTGGGTAAGCTACTGTGAACAGAATACTGAACACATTATTATAGCCAAGATAGACATGAAGCCCACACATACCAACTAGTACAAGTTTGTATGCCAACTAGGTCTGCAGATGACAAAAAGGTTGATGAAATGTACGATGAAAAAAGAAATTATTCAGATAGTTAAGGGAGACAAAATTTAATTGTGACATGGGACTGGAATTTGATAGTAGGAAAAGGAAGAGACAGGAAGATATCTGGTAGAGTTTTGCACAGAGCGTAATTTAATCATCACTGGCACTTGGTTTAAGGATTATGAAAAAAGGTTGTGTACATGGAAGAGACCTGGACACACCAGAAGGTTACATACAGATTATGCAATGGCAAGCAGATTTTAAATTGTAAAACATTTCCAGGGGCAGATGTGGACTCTGATCAGAATGTATTGGTGATGAACTGTAGATTACAACTGAAGGTAGGAAATTAAGCAGATAGAACCTGGATAAGTTGAAAGAACCAGAGGTTGCTGAGAGTTTTGGAGGGAGCATTAGGCAACAATTGACTAGAACAGGGGAAAAGAATATGTAGAAGATGAATGGGTAGCTCTGACAGATAAACTAGTGAAGGCAGAGGAGGGTCAAATAGATAAAAAGACAAGACCTAGTAGAAATCCTTGAATAAGACACGAGATATTGAATTCAAAAGTGCAGGAAATGAATCTGACAAAAGGGAATACAAAGGTCTAAAAATGAGATTGACAGGAAGTGCAAAATGATTAAGCAGGAATTACTAGAGGACTGATTTAGGATCATATATCACTAGGGGAAAGATAGATACCACCTACAGGAACATTAAAGAGGCGTTTGGAGAAAAGAGATGCAGCTGTATGAATATCAAGATCTCAGATGGAAAACTAGCCCTAAGCCAAGAAGGGAAAACTGAAAGGTGAAAGGAGTATATAGAGGGTCTGTACAACTGAGATAAGCTTAAGGGTAATGTTATGAGAATGGAAGAGATGAAGATGAGATGGGAGGTATGATACTGTGAGGAGAATTTGACAAAGCACTGAAAGACCTAACTCAAAACAAAGCAACAGGAGTAGATGACATTCCGTCAAAACTACTGATAGCCTTGGGAGAGCCAGCCATGACAATACCCTTCTGCCTGGTGTGCAAGATGTATAAGACAGGCAAAACATCCTCAGACTTCGAGAAGAATATAATAATTCCAATTCCAAAAAGCTGGTGATGACAAGTGTGAATATTAATAAGACCTGGTTGCAAAACACTAGCAACAATTCTTCACAGAAGAATGGAAAAACTTGTGGAAGCTGACCTCAGGGAAATTCAGTTTGGATTCCAGAGAAATGTTGGACACACAAGGAAATACTTACCCTATGACTTAGAATAAATATTAAGGATAGGAAACCTATGTTTATATCTGTGGTTGAGAAGAGACTGATGAGCAGGAGTTAAAGTTCAGGGAGAAGAAATAAAAATCTTAATGTTTGCTGATGAAACTGTAATACAGTCAGAGACAGCACAAGAGCAGTTGAACAGAATGGACATTGTCTTGAAAGGAGGATATAATATGAATGTCAACAAAAGTGAAGCAAGGATAATGGAATGTAGTCGAATTAAATCATGTGATGTTGAGGGAATTACATTAGGTAACAAGACACTTATAGTGGAAGATGAGTTTTGCTATTTGGCAGCAAAATAACTGATGATTGCTGAAGGAGAGAGGATATAAAATATAGATTGGCAATGGCAAGAAAAGTACTTTTGAGGAAGAGAAATTTGTTTGCACCGAATATAGACTTATGTGTTAGGAAGTCTTTTCTGAAGGTGTGTGGCTGGGTGGAAGTGAAACATGGATGATAAACAGTTTAGACAAGAACGGAATAGAAGCTTTTGAAACGTGGTGTTACAGAAGAATGCTTAAGCTTAGATGGGTAGATCACATTATTAGTGAGGAGGTTGTTGTTGTTGTGGTCTTCAGTCCTGAGACTGGTTTGATGCAGCTCTCCATGCTACTCTATCCTGTACAAGCTTCTTCATCTTGCAATACCTACTGCAACCTACATCCTTCTGAATCTGCTTAGTGTATTCATCTCTTGGTCTCCATCTACGATTTTTACCCTCCACACTGCCCTCCAATACTAAATTGGTGATCCCTTGATGCCTCAGAACAGGTCCTACCAACCGATCCCTTCTTCTAGCCAAGTTGTGCCACAAACTCCTCTTCTCCCCAATTCTAATCAATACCTCCTCATTAGTTATGTGATCTACCCATCTAATCTTCAGCATTCTTCTGTAGCAAGTGAGGAGGTACTGAAAAGAATCCGGCAGTCAAGAAATTTATGACAAAACCTGACTAAAAGGAGGGATAGTTTGATAGGACACCCCCTACCTGAACAGGTCAAGGCCATTAGTACAGTGCTTTTGCCCAAAGACTTTCAGGGGCTTTGCCGCTTCCTAGGAATGGTAAATCACTACCGCAAACACATTCCCCATGCTGCCGACGTAGAAGCCCCACTGATGGATGCTCTCGCAGGAAAAGACACTTCAGGCTCTCGTGCAGTCACGTGGACTCCAGCTATGCAATGCGCATTTGATAACCTCAAGTCAGCCTTACAGACGGACGTTACGCTCGCTCATCCCATCCCTGATGCTCCCATGTCTCTTACTACAGATGCGAGTGATACAGCAGTGGGGGCAGTACTTAAGCAATGCATGGGTTCTGTTGTACAGCCGCTCAGATTTTTCTCCCACAAACTGTCCATTTTCCAATGGAAATGGTCGACCTTTGACCAGCAACTATTTGCTATTTATGCCGTTATCAAATATTTCCAAGACGATATTGAAGGTCGCCATCTCGTGGTATTTACCAACCACCAACTCTTTCCGTAACCCAGGCAAGGACTTATTGCCAAGATGTATTCATCATATGGACCTCATTAGTCAGTTTACGAATGACATACGTTACATCAGAGGGGCAGACAACATCGTCGCCGATTTTTTATCTCGTGTGTCAGTATTATCTTCACAACTGGACCTCAGTGAACTCCCTAAATTGCAAACAGATGATACTGAACACGCCACATTGCGCTCTGATGCTAAAACAGGACTCAAACTAGAGTTACGGACACTTACTGGGTTCTCGTCACCCATCTGGTATGACATTTCAACAAGACGCATATGTCCAGTGATTCCTGCACCTCTCTGCAGGGCATTTTTAATAGTATTCACAACTTGGCACACCCTGGCATATGCGCTGCCACATGTCTGATATCTGAACATTTCGTTTGGCCTGGGGAGATAAAACAATGTCGCAGTTGGGCATGAGCATGTGTGGCTTGTCAGTGCGCAAAAGTAGGACGTCATGCACAGCCCCCCCCCCTCCCCCCCCCCCCCCCCCCATGTGTATATTCAATGTGGCAAAACGAAGGTTTCAGCACATACACATCGATATCGTCAGGCCCTTACGCCTCTTGGGCCTCTTCCGTTACATACTGTCTGCCATTGACAAGTTTACCCACTGGGTAGAGTAATTCCCTTCACTACTATCACAGCCGATGCAGTGGCCCGAACCCTTTTATTAATGTGAATCTCATGCTTCGGCTGCCCAGCTTCTATCAGCACTGACCAGGGCTTCCAGTTAGCCTCTGTCCTCTTCCAGCAGCTTTGTGAACTGTGTGGGGTGAAACGATTTAGGACAACAGCATACCAGCCCCAGAGCAATGGGCTTGTCGAACGCTGGCACCGAATGCTTAAAGCTTCCCCGATGTGCCACTGAGGTGAGCGGGCTGACGCCCTACCATGAGTAATGTTAGGTGTTCGAGTCACGTACAAAGAGGACCTTGGCACGTCCCTGGTGGAAGCACTATACGGAGAACCCCTCACACTCCCAGCAGAGCTAGTCGGGCCTTCACTCCTTCCAGATCAAAACTGCGACTCGATATTTGTCAGGCAAGTTAAGGAGCTAATCACAAACATTTGCGTGCCCCATCCTTGACCGCACTCGCTCCCTCCTGTATTCGTGCATAAGGACTTGGCGTCATGCACTCACATTATGGCACGCGATGACACCGTCCGACTGGCACTCAGCCCTCCGTACTCGGGCCTGCACAGAGTCGTATCGCGGCGTAACGACAAGTTTGTAGTGCTCATTAACAGCACACCTCAAACGGTGTCTGTGTGCAGCCTCAAACCGGTGTGGTCTCTGGGAGAACTGCCCGATACCCCACCCAGTTGGCCTCCACCCCCTGCTACACCCGCCTCGCATGAGGCATCTACCGACAACCCATGGATGAGTGACGTCCATTCCCGCACGTGTGACGTTACCCACTCCCAGTCGTGTGACAGTGTTACAGGTGTGTGCGACATTCCCATACAGAGTGATGCATGTGATGACTCCCCCTCCTAGAGGCAGCCCCCCACCTTTAGTGTCGTATCAGGGGCCAGCCTCAGAACGTGTGATGCCGCCGTCGAAGACTCGTGTGGAGATTCTGTCAGCCCCTATACGGAAGGTGCATAACAGGATTTAGCCCATATGAGTCATGTTGAGATTATTTTAAGGAACACTGATTTCATTTGCAGCTCTAGAGTGTTGTTTGTTATGCATCTGGATATTGTGTGTGTATTCTACGAATGAGGCAGCTTCCCCAATGACAACTTGACCCAGATTCATCTTCGCCAGTCTGTCCCCATGCATGTTGGTACTGACCCATCAATGGTAAAAGTCCTTACTGCAATAGACATTCAGGTTCACTACCCTGGCTTCTCACAACCCACCATCCCCTCCCCAGATCCCTCCACTGCTGTACGAGGATTCACCCGGTCGGGGAGGACTATCCGCCCCCATCACTGGCTTGAAGACTTTATTTACTAATGTAATGTATTGCTTCTGTATAAACACCCTCTCCCTCCTGCCCCCCCCCCCTTCCTTTACATGTGTGCTCTCATATTTGTGTTTGTGCTCCACATTCTTGGGGGGGGGGGGGGGAGACTAATTGGGTGACTATCAACCAAGTCGCATGTAACATCTTTGTTTCGCAAGCTATTTGTGAGCAGACTGTGGTCATGCACGAAGTGATAAACATGTATACCGAGAATCAAGAATATGTATATCTGTATGTGTGTGCTTCGGGCCAGTAAATCATGCTTAATACATGTGGTATAGTTTACATCTCTGGATCTGGCAATCCTACTACACTAAACCCGTAGGTGCACTACTTGGTTTGAGGCAAATATACTGCAGAAGAATAATAGTAAAACTGAAGCTATTGTATTCGATCTGAATGCTCCCGGTCATGATGACAAAACAGTAAAATTATTAGGATTTCATACAGATAAAAAGCTCAGCTGGGATACCCACACAGGGAAGATATGTGGCAAATTGGCACATGCCATATATATCTGCTGTACAAGCTGAGGAGCAGTGTCTGTAAAGAACTTCTGTTAGGCTATATGCATATCTTGCGTTCTCCCATTCACACCTAAGTTACGGAATACTATTATGGGGCAATTCCACAGGCTCAAAACTGGTATTTAAATGGCAAAACAAAGCCACAAGGTGCATAGCAGGACTTAGACCATATGAGTCATGTCGAGATTATTTTAAGAAACTAAATATAATTGCAGAGCCTGGTCTGTATATTTACAACTGCATTGTCTTCATTAAAGAGAATCTGAGTAAATTTGACTTAAGGAGAATAGTTCATGAACATTACATAAAAAGTGGACATAACAATTACAAATATCTTGGTCCTGTCTACTTCAACAAATTACCTGAAAATGCCTGCACAGTGCCAGCAAATAAATTTAAAACTAGTCTTTCGAGGTAAATCAAAAGTAAAGTAATTTACTCTGCTCAAGAGTACCTTGAGTATGTGACAAATGACCCAATTTCCTTATGAGAATGAACTATAAATTTACTGCAAGCTATACATATTCCACACTGTGCAACTATTTTATTACTGTTTCATTGATTTGTTTGATTATTTACTTGTCATTCACTGAACTATGTAGTTCATTCATCTTGAAATTGATCTGTTAGGAAACTTCTTGTTGTTCTTGACATTTGCACAAATATGTATTGTATCCATCTTGGATTATTATATTGTAGTTAATAACATCAATCATGTCGAAGTTTATATTATTATTGTTGTTATTATTATTGTGTTAACACTGTCAACACCAATTGCATGTAAATATGCTCAACAGTGGAACAAAACATTCGTATTTGTGTAAAGAGAGAGAGAGTGAGTGTGTGTGAGAGAGAGAGAGAGAGAGAGAGAGAGAGAGAGAGAGAGAACTGAAAAAAGCAACAAAATCTGTTCATACATTTGCAGCTACATGCATTGAACTCGATGGACACATTTTTGAACATTTATTGTGAATGTATTGTGAAATTGTACGTATGGGAATGGGATGCATGTAGAGGTATACTGAAAAAACTGTCCCACAAATATCTGCCCATAAATATATATTTCCACAGTATTCGTATACATGCAGACAGCAAGAGACATAAATGCAGACTGCTAGATTAACATGGCGGCTCGTATGTCCGATCTCAGTCAAAGATCATGTTATTCTTGGTCAATATGCCCTGTCAACACCACACAGCCACCCCCCCCCCCTCCTCCCACAGTATGGAGTACCACAGATGAGTTTTGGCTGGAGACAGTGTGGGCATTGACACTTTTGGAGGTCATACGAGATGTCAGACGCACAACCGGCACCTCCACCTCAACGAGGGTGGGGTGCAGAGGCGGAACGATGGGAGGCAGGTCCACCTCGAAGTTGTTGAGCCAGAGAGGGTGGACGATTTGGCAGCTTGCCCGTGAGCACGTGGGCAGAACAGCAGATGGCAGGGTGTAGGTGCGGCAAGCCCGGATGCTAACTGAGTCGTCCGGCGAGATGAAGGTACGGATTGTTGTCGGGTCACACTCATGAGGGAGGGTGAGGCTATGTGCAACACTGAAGTTTAGCTGGTCGTTGGGTGGCGAGGTTGTGGTGTCTGTGAGTAGAAAGAGAACTCGGACATCGAGAGTTGCGATTGAAATGTCGTCCACGCGGTGTGGGGGTACGTTGCAGAGCAGGGTGACTATGAGAGAGTGTGTCTCCATAGTCGGTGAGGTAGCTGCGAAACCTGCACACAGGGTGGAGGATGACGTATCCGAGAAACCCGCCAATGGCGACAGGGAGGCGTCTTTGTGTTCATCTGTGACTCAAATCCTTCTCTATGTGGTGAGTGGTAATCTACGCTTTTCATATTGTTGTAACAATGAAATACGTGTAGAATTAGATCAATTCTTGAGCGTTGCTGATCTGTTTAGAATCCTTATCAGGTAGGATTAGTAGAGGAGCTAAAGGAGATCCAAAGAAGAGGTGCATGTTTCGTCATGGGTTCATTTAGCAAGTGTGAGAACTTCATGTAGATGCTCATCAAACTCCAGTGGCAGTCACTATAAGAGAAGCACAAGGTCACGTGTCATGGGGAAGCCTCTGTGTCAAAATGCTGAGAATGTATACTCCAGGTATAATCAGAGACATACTGCTTCCTTCGACACACACTGAGTATGCTGTGAAAATCAGAGAAATTTGAGATTGTTAACAATTGTATGCAGCGAGACTTTGTGAGTCGGAGATCAGTGAAGTGAAATTATTTCGCAAAAGCGTGAATTTTATTGTATTAGTTCTTGAAAAGCTTCATGTTTCTCTGTGTTTATGACGTTTTGCAGAATATCGGAGCGCTCAAGGTTTGAAGTGAAGTTTACAGCAGTGGTAACATTGTCTGTTAGAAGAAAAATCGGAGTAATTGCAACCTTGCACACACCTTCTTCTTTCTTACACGAGGGAGGCTCGAAGAGTAAGGTAACAAGTTCTGTGGAAGGAAAGATTTATGTAAGAAATCAGAGAGATACAAAAGTTGCTACGATTGTCTGAGCATTTGACCGATCGGTAAACTAATCGTTGAAACCCACCTAAAAAATGAAGGCACAGATCTCTGAGCCATGTAACTATAGATTTCTGAGCGTCTGCATGGGTTCTGAAGTGACACGTGCCAAATCACACGATATGGGATCCGGGCTATTTGGAGAGTGTTCGAATACAGTCCACTGGAAACGCTCGACCAAATACTGTAACGTGTAACTGAAGCCGTAGGCGATTGGCCATTGCTGCTCAACGACCCAGTCAGTACCTTTCAAAAGCCGTCCGGTCATTTCCTCTCAACCACCTTCTGCAACCGTTCCAGTGTGGCAAAATCATTGACAGCATTCATAGTTTGCCCATGGCTAAGGAGATCAACCTGCATTACACTGTGTTCGGTAAACTGAAAATCTGTGGCCGTAACGTTTTTTGTGGATACCATAGTTTTGAACATCTAACGCAGAGAAAACAAGGGATGTCTCCATGACATCGATGCTTTCTTCATCTAAGATGTTTTGTTCACTGTGACGGTATGGGGCAAGGGGTGATATCCCGCATGCTTAGTATAGCGTTAAACTTAAATCACTTGGCTTTATTCTCTTCTGCGTTTTGCCCAAGTACCCAGCGATAACACGTCTTCTGTGGATGACCCAGAATACATTGCCAGTGGAGATGGCGAGTTGGTGTGCAGTCTGCCTCACATGAACGTGTCGATCAGCTTGAATCAACTCTCTCACACAGCACACATAGGCGTCTGAGGTGGAGTTACTCGGTGACCCACATCTTTGCTCTTCTAGCACATCTCTTCTGCCTTTATCAAATTCTTGGAAGCACAACCACCCTGTATATGTGACATTACACTCGATCTATAAACCTACACTGCAAGGAATTGCAGCTTGGGTCTTTTACCTTAAAAGCAAAATCTTTATTACATTTCATACTTCAATCACTCACGATGTATCCGTCAACACCTCCAACATGGCTCTGAGCACTATGGGACTTAACATCTAAGGTCATCAGTCCCCTAGAACTTAGAACTACTTAAACCTAACTAACCTAAGGACATCACACAACACCCAGTCATCACGAGGCAGAGAAAATCCCTGACCCCGCCGGGAATCGAACCCGGGAACCCGGGCGCGGGAAGCGAGAACGCTACCACACGACCACGAGCTGCGGACACACCTCCAACATGAAATTATGTTTAGAAGCACATCGGCTGAGCTGCCTCCAGTTACTGACTGCGAGATCCAAAGAAGAGCAGCATGTTTCGTCATGGGTTCATTTAGCAAATATGGAATTTCACTCACACGGGGTAGTTATGAGAGGTGTTTAGAAGTATCGAGAATATTATAATTTCGCGGTTCGTATTAGTCCGATTCACGCGATTTTTTGCTTTTCTGTTGGTAAAAACGTCTGGATCGCCTATGTGTACGCTGGTAACCATATTGGATGTTTAGTCTGTCGTCAGTTGTCATGAAGATTACATGGGTTTGCTTACGAGTGGCGAATATCGATTTGTTTTGAAAGTGGATCAGAGCATTGTTGGAGAGTTTGCTATGAGTAAAACAAAGGTTTACGAGTGGTATCAACATTTCCAAGATGGCCGGAAAGACGTTGAAGCTGTCGAGCTATTGGACGTCCCAGCATATCAACAACCGATAAAAAAGTGGAGAGAGTGAAGAAATGATTGTGAATGATCGCCTAACCACTATTAGAGAAGTTGCTGATGATATTGGCATATCAACTGTTTCATGCAATGAAATCTTTTCGGATGTTTTGCGTATGATACTAATGACAGCAAGATTTGTGCCAAATGCACGTGCCCACACTTCACAGCTTGTTTGTGATTTATTGGGGGAATAACAGCACTATAATGATGCCCCAGCCTCCATATTCGGCAGATGTGGCCCCGTGTAACTTTTTTCTGACTTCAAAAATAAAGATAACGTTAAAAGGCCGTCGTTTTACAAGCATAGACGAGATTAAAAACGCATCTCTAGAAGAGCTGTGCTATTCCAAAGATCGAGTTCCTGAAGTATTTCGGGGACTAGAAGAAGCGCTGGCGTAAGTGTATAGTATCTAATTGTGATTGCTTTGGAAGAGATAACATTAATATAGACGAATAAATAAAAATAGTTCCAAAAAACGAAAATTCCCGATACTTTTTCAACAAAGCTCGTAATCACCCTAGAGAACTCTTGTTACCTTATTAAACCACTCTCGACCTCTCCTGGCAGAGAAATAAACTATTTGCATTTTCGTGTATCTGCTTGCAAATGCTCTACTGTCACATACTGGTATGTTTTTCATGGTCAGATAAAACATGAACATAATTATTTCCAATTTGTGAAGCATTCTGCAACCTCTTGTGATTGCAAGCCATTCTCGCTGTTCCATTCCAACCTTCTCTGTTGTAAACTTTCGAAGTTCTAAAGCTGAAGGCCGTTGTAATACTCGGGGAAGCAGCTTGCACACTCCTGCTAAGTTGCAGCAGATGATGTCCTGCAGCATATGAATGAAGAATTCTAAGTTGCCAAATACACAACATGTGCTCTTATTAATTGTGGGGACAAGGAAAAATAAACAAATGGTAATATTGGTATATATTTATTTCTCTCTTAAATATTACAACGACATTACATAAAACGAGGTATAATTTTACGCTGAATCATGAAAAACAAACAACTAAAAAAGAGAACAAACGTACAACAGGTGAGCAGTATCTTTCATTCAACTAATCCTGCAGACCACTTTCACAAGGGAAGGATGTTCCTTACCCGTGAAAATTCTACGAACATATATAACGGACAGTCTCAAAACAAAAACTTTTTTATTTCCTGGCAATTAATCAGCTGGAGGTAAAACCCTGAAAAATGAAATCAGAACGTCTAAAACGTAAACAATTCTGTGAAAAAATAGAAGTGATAGTACTCAGTTTGAGTCATTTGCTGTGGCTCTTCTACGATGTGAAGAAAATGCCGCTGTAAGGCCTTCGTATATAACAAAACAACGCTACTGCTCTCAGAACGCTTTATGACTGAAGTGCTAATTTACGATACATTTGATTTCCTACGAAAGTACAGATATCTTACATCTTTAACTGGCAGACAGAAATACTGCAAAAATCTCGCTAGATGCTGGCGGGGTACCGTATTCACATACCGTACCTACGTTACTACGCTTACCTATTGCGGTGGACACAGCAGAGGCTGTGATTCCACTATTGCACACATTTCTGTATCGAAGCGATCGATAGTCTATAAATATTTACTGTACAAGCAACACACAGTTGGGAACGACGTCCAAGGCTGTCCCGATAATCACTTACTAGTCAGAGCGCCTTTTTCTAGAATTATTGAAATATTAGAGGATGTGTGAAAGTTTATTTACGACGATTAAATATTTTGATGCGTAAACAGTCACTTCGAGTGAACGTTGGGGATGCAGAACTCCATACGAGATGATTAGGAAGAAAAAGACCTAGCGTAGCCATGTTTTTCAGCCACTAGCAACAGCACAACGATCTGAGATTTGCTGTCAAGAAAATCTCTGAACTATAAGGGGTGCGTGTAAAGTGTATGTAAAGAGCTCAACCGAAGCGACTGGGCTGTGCTGTGCTGTGTCTCAAAACGACTGTACATCAGTCCCAATCAACTAGCAGGACACATTTACGTGCTGTGAACGTTCGGACCGATGACCTCGCTATTTGGTCGCCCCCCCACCCCCTTAACCCCCCTCCCCTCCTCTACATCGCCAAGTCAACCAACCAATCATGCTGTGAAATATCGATCCAAACATCCTATGTCAATGATGTGAAGCTCTTACGTTTCTAGCCGGGTGGCATTGTTAAGATACCATTATCTTCTGGCGAAGATTACATTCTTCCGTCAATGGAGCTCCTCGTCATAGTGAATGACACTGTTTTATTCATTTATTAATTGTCCAACGTTAATGAGAGATGCTTTGATAATCACAGAACGAATATATTGGACAGATTTGAAATATGCGTAGCAGTTATAACAGGCAAGGCATATATAACAAGTGAAATGATATACACTCATGCTCATAAATTAAGGATAATGCTGTTACTTGGTGGAACAACGCTCTGGTGGGCGGTTTGCGGTTTTAAATCACCTCACGGTATGACCATGCGGTGCATTTGACCTGCGGTCGTCGCACGGTGGCGCTGGCAGCAGTCCACATACGCAGAGGTGTGTTGGCGCATGTCACAGTACAGCGCAGCGAGTAAGTGTGCAGACGTTTTCAGACGTGCTAATGGTGACCGTGAGTTAAAAATGGCTCAAAGAACACATATTGATGATGTTATGACGGGTAGAATACTAGCGTGACTGGAGGCTGGTCAAACACAGCAGGTTGTAGCACGGGCCCTCCGTGTGCCACAAAGTGTGATCTCAAGATTATGGCAACGATTCCTGCAGACAGGAAACGTGTCCAGGTGCTACAGTACGGGACGTCCACAGTGTACAACACCGCAAGAAGACCGATATCTCACCATCAGTGCTCGCAAACGGCCACGGAGTACTGCAGGTAGCCTTGCTCAGGACCTTACCGCAGCCACTGGAACAGTTGTCTCCAGACACACAGTCTACAGACGACTGAACAGACATGGTCTATTGGCCCGGAGACCTGCAAGATGCATTCCACTGACCCCTGGTCACAGGAGATCCCGTAAAGCCTGGTGTCAAGAACACAGTACATGGTCATTGGAACAGTGGTCCCAGGTTATGTTCACGGACGGGTCCAGGTATAGTCTGAACAGTGATTCTCGCTGGGTTTTCATCTGACGTGAACCAGGAACCAGATACCAACCCCTTAATGTCCTTGAAAGGGACCTGTATGGAGGTCGTGATTTGATGGTGTGGGATGGGATTATGATTGGTGCACGTACACCCCTGCATGTCTTTGACAGAGGAACTGTAACAGGTCAGGTGTATCGGGACGTCATTTTGCACCAGTATGTCCGCCTTTTCAGGGGTGCAGTGGGTCCCACCTTCCTCCTGATGGGTGATAACGCACGGCCCCACTGCGCTGCCATCGTGGAGGAGTACCCTGAAACAGAAGATATCAGGCAAATGGAGTGGTCTACCTGTTGTATCGCTGCACATCTTCAAACCCCTAGGTCACTTCAGGAGCTCCGACAGGCACTGGTGCAAGAATGGGAGGCTATACCCCAGCAGCTGCTCGACCACCTGATCCAGAGTATGCCAACCCATTGTGCGGCCTGTGTACGTGTGCATGGTGATCATATCCCATATTGATGTCTGGGTACATGCGCGGGAAACAGTGGCATTTTCTAGCACATGTGTTTCGGGACGGTTTTTTCAACTTATCACCAATACCGTGGACTTAGAGATCTGTGTCGTGTGTGTTCCCTGTGTGCCCATGCCATTAACGCCAGTTTTGTGTAGCGCCACGATGTGGCGTTGTGATGGCACCACATTCTGCGGTTATCCTTAATTTATGAGCATGGGTATAGTTCTAATAAATTCGATAAAATTCTATGCTTCCGCATGAGAAATAGTTTGTACTGCTACTGTTGTATCCTAAACATGACATGCCGAATCCCCAAGTACGACTCTGAAATATCGGCTTCTTCCAATATTGTGATTGTGATTGTGCGAACGTCCCCAGCAGTACGTCACGGCATCAGACAGTACGTGTAGTTACAGTCGCATTCTGTAAGACGCTGTGCACTCATTTCGGATTTAACTTGGACAGTGGCACACATTCTAGCGATTGCGTTATCACATCACATCCTTTCACCGACCAAACCTAGTGATAAAAGTTGTGTCCACTACCGTTCTCCCCCACCCCACCCTTTTATAGAGACGAATAGATATACTGCAGTAGGTGTTTTTCTTTCAAGAAAATTGTTAAGAAGTCGTTAGTACGCAGGTATTTAACATGGTCGGAACTAGACTTTTATAATGGCTATTTGCAAGTTGCTATTCGACTTCCAAAAGATTATAAATACTCCAAGCCCTAAGGTCTTGCCTCCCCATTCTCCCCGCTCCCCGCCTCCCCCCCATACGACCCCCACTACAAATTAATCGTACGGGCGCTCTTATGAGCGATGGAAGCATAATATTAACAACTGAAGCATTTGTGGATCAAATTACAGTTCTCTGGCTTATATGTACAGTACAGTGTATTGCTAATTTTTGAAATGTAACATTTAACTATGAACGACAAAACTACTCTGGAAACCGGAAAAATTGAGCGTTTGCGTCTGTGTCATCAGTGTGGTAACTATGCTTTATCGATACTGCAACGAATTGAGCAAGTTTTTCGGGAAGAAATGGCAGTAAGTAGGATAGCGCATAAACTCATTCATTTGGTAGCCGTAACATGCAGTTTAATACGATAAATGTGCGTATCGGAGTATATCATTATGATGGTGCATGCAAGGCTACATTCTGGCTAATACTCCACGAGTCTTCCTCGGCAGTCATAACGCGACACTCCAGGAAACTATATTTTCACAATTTCGTTTACGGATATCACAGATTTTCTGTAACTGGTATTTACTGATCTGTTCCGTTATGTCGGTCGCTTCGGCAAAAGTTGACTTTGCTACTGTGTATTTCAGAAGTTTTAGTAATGTTTCAGCGTTCTTTTCACTGCTCGAGAAGCCTGTAGGGTGGTTCAAATTTCGGCCAACAGTCGTATACTACCGGAGACACACATGTAATATGGCTGGAGACGCCACACAATCACAGCGATCTTCTATTTGGAGAAGAAATATGTTTTAGTAATTTTCTTCTACAGTCTTCCGAGGAGCGATTCCGAATGGCAGCCAGTGACGAACGGTGTTGACAATCCGGTATCTTCCACACGCCTCCTGCACGACGACCACCGTGAAGAGGCCAGACTGTAATAACAACAAAAAAGTCTTGAGAGCCGACAGACAAGTACTTCACGCGGTACTCCGCGACTGTTCACTGGGGCATTTCGCTCAGCTGGAGTAGTGCTCGCCGGCCACGCTCAGCGGTCGCTGGGCGGCCCCGACAGGCGCCACACGGCGTCGACGTCCGCGTCGTGGAGGCCGTCGCCGCCGAGGCGCGCCGCGGGTCAGTGCTGCAGCGAGTCGGCACTCAGGGTCAGCGTGGTCAGCACGCCGCGCCGCGACGGGTTCACGCCCAGGTTCTCCCAGTTGATCCACGACAGCCGCGCCGTCAGGTCTGCAACGGTTACGTACGAATACTACTACACTCGTCTACAGCAGCTGCAAAAACTATAGTCGGAGTCACGAACGATGGCGGTCGATTTTAGGACTGTTGTGTGTGTGAAATCTTATGGGACTTAACTGCTAAGGTCATCAGTCCCTAAGCTTACACAATATTTAGCCTAAATTATCCTAAGGACAAACACACACACCCATGCCCGAGGGAGGACTCGAACCTCCGCCGGGACCAGCCGCACAGTCCATGACTGCAGCGCCTTAAACCGCTCGGCTAATCCCTCGCGGCTTAGGACTGTTCTGCGCACCTACGTCACGTAGGTCCCCGACAGCCAATGAGCGTTCAGTGCGTTCTGAGTTCTCTGCTGTGAATGCCGCAGCTAATGCGAGCATTAAACGTGATCGTAGCTATTTGTTTAGTGAATTTCGATTCCATTCGTTGCGAGTTGCTATCGCTGATTGTGCTGGGAAGTGATAAATTCTGCACAAGTAAGCGAAGTAGTAAAGGAGTTTTGCTATTTGGGGAGCAAAATAACTGATGATGGTCGAAGTAGAGAGGATATAAAATGTAGACTGGCAATGGCGAGGAAAGCTTTTCTGAAGAAGAGAAATTTGTTAACATCGAGTATAGATTTGTGTCAGGAGGTCGTTTCTGAAAGTATTTGTATGGAGTGTAGCCACGTATGGAAGTGAAACATGGACGATAAATAGTTTGGACAAGAAGAGAATAGAAGCTTTTGAAACGTGATGCTACAGAAGAATGCTGAAAATTAGCTGGGTAGATCACATAACTAATCAGGAGATATTGAATAGGATTGGGGAGAAGAGGAGTTTGTGGCACAACTTGACAAGAAGAAGGGACCGGTTGGTAGGACATGTTCTGAGGCATCAGAGGATCATAAATTTAGCATTGGAGGGCAGCGTGGAGGGTAAAAATCGTAGAGGGAGACCAAGAGATGAATATACTAAGCAGATTCAGAAAGATGTAAGTTGCAGTAAGTACTGGGAGATGAAGAAGCTTGCACAGGATAGAGTAGCATGGAGAGCTGCATCAAACCAGTCTCAGGACTGAAGACCACAACAACAAGAACAAGTAAGCGAGGGACCTAATTTGCGGGTGTACGCTTTCTTCATGCGGAAAGCTCGCGCATGCGCGAACGCAACTGTCGCTTGGAATCGTCAACAATGCAATCCCAAAGGCCGTGCTCCAACATGCGCGAACCGCCATCGTTCGTGGATCGGGCTATAACAAGAGCGGAAAGCTACCTGTGGCGATTCGGGTGAGGGGTATTTAATTTCATTGCACTGTGTGGAAAGTTTTTTTGTTATTAATGAGTTACATAATTAATTGTTTGTTTGTTTATCTGCAGTCCAGAAACGCACAAAAATCCCATCGCCACAGTGCTGTTAGCACGCCTATAGGGGAAGTAAAACAAGCTGGTGCAGCCTATGGACACCCACAGAGACTCTGAAATTGCAATTTTTATAGTAAGTGAGTTGATCTGCTCGAGACGTATCATACAACAAGAACTAAATTTTAAAGGTGACGAGCCGGCCGAAGTGGCCGTGCGGTTAAAGGCGCTGCAGTCTGGAACCGCAAGACCGCTACGGTCGCAGGTTCGAATCCTGCCTCGGGCATGGATGTTTGTGATGTCCTTAGGTTAGTTAGGTTTAACTAGTTCTAAGTTCTAGGGGACTAATGACCTCAGCAGTTGAGTCCCATAGTGCTCAGAGCCATTTGAACCATTTAAAGGTGACACATAACAGCTTATTATGCGTGGGTTGGATGAAAAGTAGTAGCAACCTGTAATTCTTATATCGATTAGGAGTAGGTTTATTTTAAGCAACTGTGTATCTGCAATTTATGAAGTGTGCATTCTGTGTTGTTTGAACTCCTTGATGTAAGGCAAGAAAATTACAATTTTGTAATGTATATATGAAAAAAGCAAAAGAATATGTGGAAATTTTAAATTAATATAATATGAATATGTTTATGAAAGAAGTATGTTTGTTAAAAGGTAGTTCATGCTTAGGGCACTTGTATTTGTAACATGTAAACGCTGTAGGGAAGTCCCCCCGGAACGAAAGTGGCATGGCGCGATGTAGAAGGTGGGTTTGGCGGTCGAACTGAGCAGCTCCTTTGTGTGAACGACACGCAGCGTGTGGCTAGCCTTAGAACGGTACACCTCGATGGAAGCAATTGGAAGCTGCATTAGAAGGGATTTGTTTCGGATGTGGATCTGGCTATTATTTGGTATTCACGGAATAATGGAATGGCTCTAATATGTTGAAAATCCGACGCCAAGAAGAGATTTTATATTGATTTTATAGAGGATACGCACGTCAAAAACCGTGAATAGAGTTAGCCGCCATTTCGCCTGCCACTAATCTTCGCCACTGCTTCACAGACTTCATACATTCAGTTACGTGATGCATATTGGTGTGGACCAGTTAATTTGTGTGTTGTTCCAATAATAATCACATAAAACGCCGATTCGTGTTCGAAACCGTAACTTCAATCCCTATCACGATCCTGCTTATGATCCTCACCCAAGTGCTACTAAAACCGAGCATCCTGATTTAAATGAACAATTCTGGCACTCATGTGTTTAAAAGGGATTTTTTTTGTCGAAAGTAAAAGGAGTAGCAAAAGTTAAAGTAAGAGTAAAATTTGGATGCTTTGTCCATGGACTACTCCAAGTGAAACTGTTGAGGTAGGAAGTTTAAGTACAAAATTTAAAGATCAGTCAATAGGAAAGTGGAAACCTTAATTATTTGAAAGCTAAAACCATAAAAGTGAAATTGGATAGGCTTTTACCAAAGTATCCTTAGTTTATTATAAAATATAGGTTTATAGGATTACAGTGCAAGATTGAGTAAATATTATTGCCAAGGATATCTGCTTCACAGGTGATTACAGTACAAGTACATATAAATCTTTAATGAAACGATTTGCAGCAGTTCCATTAGAAGTGAAGTTATGCACATTTTCAAAGACAGGGTATTTTTGGTACCAATCATAAATGGTTCCTTTAGAAGTTAATTAGGCCCAGTATTGCATTTTATTACCTTGCAAAGTGATTTAAATGAATGATTAGCTTTAAGAGATAGTTTTTAATTTTGCAATAATCAAAGAACCTTGGCTAGTGAATCTATACCAGTTTATGGGTCCACATCACATTGTCGTCCTATTAAGAAAAAAATGAACTATTACTGTTACTTAGGAAAACTGCTACAAGCAGAGGAGCTTAAACAGTGTATTTAAGATGTTATTCATCTTTATTTGTGTTATTCATGTCAGTCAAGATAGAAGCGCCTCATGTCAAATTTAGTTCTGCACTTCATACAGTGATGTTTCAGTATTTTGAATAAGTAATACTATTGATTGTGGCCGTCATTAGTATGAGCTCGGTGCAATTTTGCTCCCCATAATTTACTGGTGTGTGTGTTATTGGTAACTGCTGCTACACACAGTACAGAGTGCACTGTGTCAATTTGTATCCTGTTTGCTGTGCAAAGGGAAATCTCAACAAAAGTAACTTTAATAAGTAATACCCAATTTTCTCAAATATTTATTTCCAAATTGATGTGCCTAATTAGGCTGGCGACCGTTTATTTTTTTTTCATTCACTTCTAATTTTACCACTTCTGTTAACTCCGCCGCGCGGTATTAGCCGAGCGGTCTAAGGCGCTGCAGTCATGGACTGTGCGGCTGGTTCCGGCGGAGATTCGAGTCCACCCTCGGGCATGAGTGTGTGTGTTTGTCCTTAGGGTAATTTAGGTTAAGTAGTGTGTAAGCTTAGGGACTGATGACCTTAGCAGTTATGTCCTATAAGATTTAACACACATTTGAATATTTTTTTGTTAACTCCCAAGGTTAAGGCCGGTTTGGTTTTACTGTTTGCGAAGTTATAGTCCGATACCCTTTTCCATTAGACACACGCACGGTCGAACTTTGAAATCCTCTCAGAGGGTAACGGTAGCGTGTTTCACGGCACGTTAGTGTTATACGTAGCTTTTCCCATGACAGAACTAAAGGTTCAGTAATTACGGAATAGAGTTATAAACACTGCCGTAGCTTGAAGGATGTGCGTCAAAAGGCAGTGGCGCTGTCTGTAGCTGTGTTTGAGTCAGCTGCAGCGTGCGGGAGGCCAGTTCAAGCGCCGTAACAGCACGTTTAAGGAAACACGAACAACGTGCGTGGATCAAGACTGAGGTGGCACGAGGTCGGAGTGCATGACATTGTTTTCAGGGAGTGTGTGAGGTGCGTGTGTGGGACGCAGCGTTGCCATATCCTATAGTGGCGAACTCCGTGGCAGAGCTCCTGTGTGCGCAGGGGGTGGAGATACTGTAACATCCATTGTATTCACCCGATAGAGCCCGTGCGATTACGACCTGTCAGCCAAAATGAAGGACCTCTTCATGGCATGCACTACGACACAAGAGAAGACGACATTCGCGCCATAGGGCGGTTCTTGCGAAACATCGACAGAGACGGGGGAAGGATATCGAGATGCGGGGCAATTATATTGAGGGCATGTGGTACGGCGAACGCCTGTCAATAAAGTCTGATATGAATTATAACAGTGTTGCCACTACTTTTTATCCAACCTATGTATACCACAGAACTGAATAATTGTTGTAGGTCGATTGGTAATTAAAAGATTAGCATGATTTCACGATTATCTTCAAAGTGCATCTCTTTGTACACTATCTGATCAAGAGTATCAGGACACCTGCTACCGGACCTTAGTATGCGGTGTAAATGACGGCTTGAACTCTGCTGGGGATAAAATTCCTTTACTTCACGTCAAAGATCGCAAATTGTTTCATCATCAGACCACAGTCTATAATGCCCATCTTCAGATCTGTTTTATAAAAACTTGTCCTAATATGTTCAAATGTGTGTGAAATCTTATGGGACTTAACTGCTAAGGTCGTCAGTGCCTAAGCTTACACACAACTTAACCTAAATTATCCTAAGGACAAACACACACACCCATGCCCGAGGGAGGACTCGAACCTCCGCCGGGACCAGCTGGACGGTCATGTCCTAATATGCTGGAACCATAGTGGTATCGTCAAATGCTAAACACTAAATTAGCGCCAGCGTGGTCAAATGTATATACTAAATATCAGTGTTTCGGCAACGTGTTTTAAAATGTGCACTTATTGTATTTCATTGTACCTTTTATTATTACTGTTTTTAACTACCAATGCAAGAAGTGACCCATCGTATATCTAAAAAATCCAATTTATTTTTCACCTTTAAGTTTTAAATCCGATCTAAATATCTCCTCTATCTGTTTCTTGTTTTTTTCCCCCTAATTTAATTTTTATTGTGAACTGGCTGAAGAGCTCGTTGCCTGTACTAGGACTGTTGATATTTTTCAAAATACCTAGAAACGGATATATTGATTTAAAAAAATATGCAATTATGCGCCTCCGATATATCGAGAATAGCATCGGTGACATCGGCATCGACAGCAAAGATATCGACGTGACTGCCTATAAAATATCGGATGCACATTGTAAGCATACTGCCGGTTTTAAAGCTATATATTTAAGTACTGTTTTATTATTAGATATTCTGTACATCAACAAGTTAGCACCCTGCCTTTTCCTTCTAGAACAAGAATTGAAAGGAAAACGATGCACTTTCATAACCACTGTGCCAGCAATGGTAACTGCATGTAAGTGGCACAATAAAAGGTGTCCCATGGGTCCGTCGTTCGGTTTCGTCACATATCGGATTTGCCTGGAACACTTCATGACGACTTGCCTGATTTTTTCGTTTCTGCCAATGCCAGCGACCTCGCGGTTGTAGTGTCAAAACTGTGTGGTATTGCTAAACGTTGCAGTTTCATGTTGGTAGCGCCGAGAGCCGACTACGTCAGCATTTCCCCTCGCACGTTTCCGCCAAACACCAACGCTGTCATTTAGATTTTTGTTCATCATTTTCAGCAACTGTTTTCGAAGAACGCCGATGAGAAAAAGAAAGTAGTAGAGTGCTATTCTTCATATTGGAAAATCTTGTTATTCCATTCACACCCCTGCATCCCTCCCTCCCCCTCCCCCCCCCCCCCCTCCCAGTGCAATTGGACTTCTTTTGTGCCCACGTACACTTACTTGACGCAGTCAGAGAGAAAGATTGGACGTGATGAAATCTCGAAAAGTGGTAAGACTCCTTCACACTGTGAAAGTATAATTGGGCCTAATTGTGCAATAAGGATCCAACCACAATATTCTGGATTTTTGGATTTATGTTGGAAAATGTGCCTGAAGGTGTGTACCATGTTATGCAAAACAGAACCAATTCCTTTCTGTAATGTGCTGCCATCTAGAGAGTGCAGAACTGCCAGCACTAGAATCGAAGGTGCAGTGATTTGCAATACGGAACAACGTCATGTCTACAGGTCCATAGCATGCAAGAACATGACTTTAAAAGAACTGCACAACTCGAAAAGAGTAATGTTAATAGTAAAGAACACATACATCAGAACAAAGTAACCTTGCTGCAACTTCGTCAGATTAGAATCTTAAAGAGCAAACCCTTCTCTGTATTTATGAATACAGAATTAGATGAGAATTTTGTTGAAGTTGATGTCAAGAAAAGAAGAGCTGGCAGCCCAAAGTCTGCAGTAAACTTCTCCTCGCTCCTGTTACCTTTGTGGCCTATTGGAAAGCCTGTATCACAGCCAAAATTGGACGACATCGCATCCATTATACATCTCATTCCGAGTGATGCTGCCACGTTTAACAGTAATCTTTCAATAGATTGTGGTATTGTGGATGATGCTTATGGGATTTATGGGGAGCTGGACTTCACCTTGGAATAACATGGAATTCGTTGTACAAACTGTATTATTTTTCTTGCCATTGCATTGTATTATGTTCATATTGTTTGGTAAGCAATTAATGATGATTTTTGGTTTGTGGGGCGCTCAACTGCGCGGATATCAACGCCCGTACAAGTTCCCAATCGTTGCTCAGTCCAATGTCGCCACTTTTATGAATGATGATGAAATGATGAGGACAACACAAAAAACCTAGTCATCTCAAGGCGGGTGAAAATCCCTGACCCATCCGGGAATCGAACCCGGGACCCAGTGCGCGGGAAGCTAGAACGCGACAGCGAGACCACGAACTGCGGACGTAAATAATTGAAATTGAATATATTAATACATGCTGACATCACTATTGACAGGTTTTTCACGCTCTTGAAGTACACTGTCCAGTCCCTCAAAATACAACACAAAAGATCCAAATGCCATTTTAACCTATTGAAGTAAGCAATAAGGAACCAACTCCCGTTTGGGCCCTTTCCGCCTACGGAAATCTATATTTTATACCTTTCTTTATTTTAAATGTTGGTGTCTAACATGTACACTTTAATAACATTCTCACATTGTCTACATTGTACGTGTTGAATTTTATTTTCAATGTCTCGCAAAACATGATGTAGCTCAAAACTACTAGGGTTGGAACTTAAATAGTAGCAAGTATTTATTTACAGTTCGTACAAAATAGATACGTGTTTCACAGTTTTACTGACCTTCAAAGTCGTCACCAGCATTGTGTATAGCCCGTTGCCAGCGATGTGGAAGTCGTAGGATACTCTTAGCAGTGCCAGTTGTGTTGACAGTTCGAGCGGCGTAGTGTATTGCCCGGCGAATTTGTAGCAGCTATGAAGCGAATGCCGTGAATTGTTTCCTTCAGTTTAGAAACCGAGTTGAACTCGGTACGGGCTTTTGTTCAAGTTTCGAGAACATACCTTCACCGAGGAGTCAAGCAGTATATTGCTCCAGGCATAGCGACAATCTTTCTTCCCACGAACAATACGAGACTGGAATAGAAGGGAGAACCGATAGAGGTAGTCAAGGTATCCTCCGCCACACACCGTCAGGTGGCTTGCGGAGTATGGATGTAGATGTAGATGAACTCACGAGGGCTTAAGTCAGGGGAGTGCAGTAGGTGGTATAGCACTTAGCAGCCCCATCAGTGAACCAAATCAGTAACAGCTTGCCCTGTATGTGCTCGAGCATTATCCTGCAAATTGATGGTTAGATCCTGCAGAAAGTGTCATCACTTCTGTCTCCATGCTATTCATTTTTGGAAGAAATCCTATGACCAGCTTAGAGACAGAAGTGATGACACTTTTTGTAGAACCGGACCATCATTTTGCAGGACAATGCTCAAGCACGTACAGTGCAAGCTGTTACTTATTTGTATGACTGATGAAGCTGCTAAGTGCTACACCACCTACTGCACTCCCCTGATTCAAGCCCTCATAAGTTCAATTCAGTTTCTAAACTGAAGGAAACACTTCACGACATTCGCTTCCGAACTGCTACAAATGCGTCGGGCAATAGACAGCACCGCTCGAACTGTCGACACAACTGGCACTGCTAAGAGTATCCTACGACTTCCACATCGCTGGCAACGGGTTATACACAATGCTGGTGACTCCTCTGAAGGTGAGTAAAACTTTTAAACACGTATCTGTTTTGTACGAGCTGTAAATAAATAGTTGTCACTATTAAAGTTCCAACCCTCGTATAAATTTGGAGTTGGTTCCATATTGGATAACTGGGCCCAATTAGTTGTACTGCAATTTTAAAAGAACAGCTACAAATATTTACCAAAATTTTGAAAAAAAATATAAAATGAAAATATCGACACTCGATATTTTCATTTTTACATCTTTCTTTCTTTCTTTCGCTTTCGGCATAGTCCCGCAGCTATCCCAGGGTCGGCGTGGTTAGAACGGATTTGGCAGTGTTAGTGTGTAGGGGGGGCCGGATGCCCTTCCTGCCGCCTCCCTGTACCCCCAGGGATGGAATCAGTGTACCCCATCTGTCTGCGTCTAGTGTAAATCGTAAAATAGTGCGAACGTGTTTCAAATGCCTGCGACGCGTGTAACTTAGGCGGAACGTGGGGACCAGCCCGGTATTCACCTATCTGGATGTGGAAAACCGCCTAAAAACCACATCCAGGCTGGCCGGCACACCGACCCACGTCGTCAATCCGCCGGGCGGATTCGATCCGGGGCCGGCGCGCCTACCCTAGTGCAGGAAGCAGTGCGTTGATTTGATTTTAACAGGAGAGCTAAAATAGCTTAGGTCTAACCCGGCACTGCCCGCACGGAAACTAGGTTTATTGTGCGGTATCGCTCCCTGTATATCTAGTAAAGCCAACCAGTGCCCTTAAATAGTGCAAGGAGTCCCTCTACCAGTTATTTGTTAGACACAATTTCTTCAGATCTAGTTGTCCCGAAGATTGGTTCAAATGGTTCAAATGGCTCTGAGCACTATGGGACTCAACTGCTGAGGTCATTAGTCCCCTAGAACTTAGAACTAGTTAAACCTAACTAACCTAAGGACATCACACACATCCATGCCCGAGGCAGGTTTCGAACCTGCGACCGTAGCGGTCTCGCGGTTCCAGACTGCAGCGCCAGAACCGCGCGGCCACTTCGGCCGGCTGTCCCGAAGATTCTGTATCTTTTACTCTCCAATGCCATGCATTCAAAGATTAGGTGTGATGCAGTTTCTTCACCCTCATCACGGATCCTACATTTAGGGGCCTCGGAGCGCGTTAGTACTCTCGGCTACCCTGGCGGGTATTTTCATTTTTACATCGATATATCGGAATAAACAGTCGATACACGTCGATGTTATTGGAAAAAGTATTCGCCAACAGCCCTAATCTGTATCACTGACAGGTCCCCCGCCCACATGGTGCGCGGGGGGGGGGGGGTATAAAATGACAAGAATAACAATAGATAAGTAAACACGAGGGAGCGCCAGCGCCGCCGCCGACTGACCGCTGGTGTTCCACTCTGCGCGCTCGGCCGCCTTCACCTCGCCGCGCAGGCAGCGCTCCACGTAGGTGAGCGGGTCGCAGTCGGCCGCCAGCACCTCCCGCAGCAGCGCGATGTACGCGATGGCCAGCCGCAGCGTGTCGATCTTGCTGAGGCGCTTCTCGTACGGGAACGTGGGCACGTGCACGCGCAGTTCGTCGAACGCCGAGTTGATGCTGCTGAAACCACAACAGGGACCGAGCACAGGTTGATGGCGTGCGTCCCTCCGGCGCCAGCCACTTACACTCTACCGTTATCGTTAGCTTCCTAGCGTCTAGCGGGCGAGAGCGACTCTACGGTGCACCTGAAACTGTACAAAGCCGAGCTGATCCATCGTAGCTTAACCGCTCTCCACTGGAGCCTATCCCTCGACAGCATACCTCGTGTGACTAACCTGATTGAGGTCATGCGGCAGTGGTTGCTAGGTGACCTCGGAGGCCAGGAACGCAATTTATACACTACTGGCCATTAGAATTGCTGCACCAAGAAGAAATGCAGATGACAAGCGGGTCTTCATTGGACAAATGTATTATACTGGAACTGACATACGATTACATTTTCACGCAATTTGGGTGCATAGATCCTGAGAAATCAGTACCCAGAACAACCACCTCTGGTATTGAGTCAAACAGAGCTTGGATGCCGTGTACAGGTACAGATGCCTATGCAGCTTCAACACGATACCACAGTTCATCCAGAGTAGTGACTGGCGTATTGTGGCGAGCCAGTTGCTCGGCCGCCATTGACCAGACGTTTTCAGTTGGTGAGAGATCTGGAGAATGTGCTGGCCAGGGCAGCAATCGAACATTATCTGTATCCAGAAAGGCCCGTACAGGACCTGCAACATGCGGTCGTGC
Organism: Schistocerca serialis cubense; assembly: GCF_023864345.2. Lineage (NCBI taxonomy): Eukaryota > Metazoa > Arthropoda > Insecta > Orthoptera > Acrididae > Schistocerca > Schistocerca serialis. The sequence continues at coordinate 28,492,574 of NC_064642.1, forward strand.
ATTATCCTGCTGAAATGTAGGGTTTCACAGGGATCGAATGAAGGGTAGAGCCACGGGTCGAAACACATCTGAAATGTAACGTCCACTGTTCAAAGTGCCGTCAATCCGAACAACAGGTGACCGAGACGTGTAACCAGTGGCACCCCATACGATCACGCCGGGCGATACGCCAGTATGGCGATGACGAATACACGCTTCCAATGAGCGTTCACCGCGATGTCGCCAAACACGAATGCTGTAAACAGAACCTGGACTCATCCGAAAAATGACGTTTTGCCATTCGTGCACCCAGGTTCGCCGTTAAGTACACCATCGCAGGCGCTCCCGTCTGTGATGCAGCGTCAAGGGTAACCGCAGCCATGGTCTCCGAGCTGATAGTCCGTGCTGCTGCAAACGTCGTCGAACTGTCCGTGCAGATGGTTGTTTTCTTGCAAACGTCCCCATCTGTTGAATCAGGGATCGAGACGTGGCTGCACGATCCGTTACAGCCATGCGGATAAGATGCCTATCATCTCGACTGCTAGTGATATGAGGCGGTTGGGATCCAGCACGGCGTTCCGTATTAATCTCCTGAACCCACCGATTCCATATTCTGCTAACAATCATTGGATCTCGACCGACGCGAGCAGCAATGTCGCGATACGATAAACCGCAATCGCGATAGGCTACAATCCGACGTTTATCAATGTCGGAAACGTGATTGTACGCATTTCTCCTCCTTACACGAGGCATCAAAATGGTTCAAATGGCTCTGAGCACTGTGGGACTTAACACCTGTGGTCATCAGTCCCCTAGAACTTAGAACTACTTAAACCTAACTAACCTAAGGACATCACACACATCCATGCCCGAGGGAGGATTCGAACCTGCGACCGTAGCAGCCTCGCGGTTCCGGACTGAGCGCCTAGAACCGCTAGACCACCGCGGCCGGCACACGAGGCATCACAACAACGTTTCACCAGGCAACGCCGGACAACTGCTGTTTGTGTATGAGAAATCGATTGGAAACTTTCCTCATGTCAGCAAGTTGTAGGTGTCGCCGACCGTGCCAACCTTGTCTGAATGCCCTGAAAGCTAATCATTTGCATATCACAGCATCTTCTTCCTGTCGGTTAAATTTCGCCTCTGCAGGACGCCATCCTCGTGGTGTAGCAATTTTAATGGCCAGTAGTGTATCCGTGAAGTCTTTTGCTGCTGCGTACTTGTATCAAGGTAGACACGAAACCCACTGACAAAATTCCGCCTGTTGTTTAGCGATATTGTCTGAGTATTTTAGAACAATGTAAGGCGTCCGTGGTGTCTCGTTGCACAGTACTAATGTAATTAAGATCTGTTCGTTGGCACAATTGCCTTCGTTTCTGTGAAACTAACTACACAGCAGTGAGAAAGCAACGTCAAAACGTGCAACACAAAACACACAGAGCCATACAACAGCGACCCTCACATGCTAAAGAAATGTGACGTGCCTGCCGTCTCTTCCATTGCATTCACTGGACCCGTACACGAAGTACGTATAAGCCAATTCTTCATCAGTAAATCTTCTCGTACTGCTTGCGTATCACTGTTGACGTACAACTAACGCTGCTGGAAAAACAAAACCGAAACTGAACCGAAGAGTACCGAATGCAAGCTCGAAGGAATAGAATGAAGGGAGGCGAGACGGGGGGGGGGGGGGGGGGGGTAGCGCTGTCAACAACAGGCCCCAGAGTCAATGAAACAAGTCTGTTTTCAAACGAAACACGTAGGATATAGAGGGTTACAATTATTGATCTATATGAAATAAAGTCGTCATAGCTTCTGAACGGTTTGCGTTAGGACGTTCACACTGCACGGTTGGCCGCGGGGCATGATGGGAATTGCACGGTTTGGTTTTGCGACGAAGCCCACTTTCATTTGGATGCGTTCGTCAATAAGCAAAACCGAGCGAGGTGGCGCAGTGGCTAGCACACTGGACTCTCGTTCGGGAGGACGACGGTTCAATCCCGTGTCCGGCCATCCTGATTTAGGTTTTCCGTGATTTCCCTGAATCGCTCCAGGCAAATGCCGGGATGGTTCCTTTCAAAGGGTACGGCCGTATTCCTTCCCCGTCCTTCCCTAATCCAATGAGACCGATGACCACGCTGTCTGGTCTTCCCCCTCAAAACAACCCAATAAGCAAAATGGCTCATTTGCGGGACCTAGAATCCGCATTTGAATTTCGAGATCTCTCTTCACCCTCAACGGATGACTGTGTGATGTGCAATATCCAGTCACGGAATAAACTGTACGATATTCCTTGATGGCACGGTGGCTACCGAACGGTAAGTGAAGGTTTTGGAAGATGATTTCATCCCCGTTATCCAAACTGACCCTGATTTCGACAAGATGATGTTCATGCAAGACGGAGCTCGACCCCATCGAAGCGAGAGAGTGTCTGATGTCCTGGAGGACAGCATTCTGTCTCGGGTGTACCCAGAGGCCATTGGCATGTGCTTCAATTGGCCGCCATAGTCTCCGGGTCTGAACGCGTACGACCCCTTTTTGTGGAGCTATATTAAAGACAAGGTGTACAGCGATAGCCCCAAAACCATTGCTGAGCTGAAAACAGCCATTCAGGGGGTCATCGACAGCATCGATCTTCCGGCACTTCAGCGGGTCACGCAGAATTTCGCTATTCGTCTGATCCACATCAATGATGGCAGGCATATCGAACATGTCATAACCTGGGTCTAAATATCGGTAGTGACGTCTACATGTTGAATAAGGCGTATGCATGCCGTAGTTTGTAACTAATTTACGTTTTCTTTCATATAGTTCAATAACTGCCTCTCTGTACCATCGACATTTACAGTGTTGTGCACATATTTTGAGTGCAATACACGTGCAAAGATATATGGGGGAAAGCAATTAAACGAAACGCAGTTACTTCGTGGCGTGCCCTTGGTGACTACGCTTCGCTTGTTCCACAATACTCAGAAAATATCCCTGACAAACTTACGAAATTTTCTCAGTGGGGTTCGTGTTCGCCTTCAGTATACAAATGACGCTATAAAGACCTCAGTGATTCAACGTTACAACCACTGCAAAAGCAGCTACTTGCGTTCTGCAGACGAAGCTGAGCAATACACAGAGCGTAACGGATATAAGTGCAGACATTTCTATTGGTGATCGGTATTTACGCCAGTATTTACATCAGTGTTTACGTCATTTGCACACTAATCATTATAGCTACTACGAGTCGCGTGTTTTTAGGTTGGTTACTACCTCCGAGTATGTGTGCCAAGAGCAAGTCATTAATGCTTATTTTTCCCTGGAAACGGTTCGCTGTTGGACTGTGGTCGCACGGAAACAAAACGGTTAGTCTATACTGACAGGTATAGTCCACTTACAAATGGAGCAGTTACGACCATGCAGAAAACATCAGGACATAAGGTTTGTGACGTGCTTATGGGATTACTGCCCGAAGCAGAGAAAAAAACAACCGACACAGTGATGTGTGTACGTATCAAGGCGCTACGTATAAAAATAGCTGCACTTGTACCCGTTACACACTGTATGTCAAACAGGCACACCAAGGTGTGAACAACAACAGCTTGGCATGGATAACGAACTGAAAAGGAACGCTTTTGTTTTGAGAAAAATATATCATTTTTCTAGTATTTAGTCTGACGACAGTCACTAATCTTACAATGAACCAGTTTCAAGCTGTGGCCCACATCCATTATATTGCTTCTTTTATCTCGCCAGGTGACAGTCACTGGTTTTGTACTAGTAGTACCAGGTCGTCCACACACCACTCTAGAACACACTGACCACTCAGCTACGGACGTGGACGCATAAACAAAGAGAAGTCTAAAATTCTGTATGAATCTTCATCTTTCATTACGACTGTCAGATAAAAGATTTATTTTCATATTTACAGAATAATGTAGAATAATTAGGAGACAACACAACGAAAAGACAAAAAAAATCGTGAAACTGCACTGTAATACTATCCATTAAAAAGTCACGTTCATAGATCAGATCATCCTAGCCAGAAGGCTGGCGAGCAAAGCCTTCTGTCGTTTCTATGGTGTGAAATATACTACACTTCTAAGAAATACTTTCCGAAAACACTTTCTAACACATTTACAAATGAATAATAACAGATTTTTCTTTTTCTTGCAACTGCCACTGCGCATTTTACATCCACTTTATTTCTGTACTGTCAGTTTTTGTGGCTGCTCAAATGTAAAAAGTCATCTACTACTTTCAGTGCCTCATTTCTTGTTCTAATTCCCTCGGCAATCAGCTCAACTACACTCAGCTACCCATTTGCTACTTTTTTATGTTCATCTTGTAACCTTCTTTCAAGAGAGTGTCCATTCCGTTTAACTGGCCTCCCGTATCCTTTCCTGTCTGTGTCAGAAGTACAATGTCAAATCTAGAGATTCCTGTGTCTTCGCTCTGAACTACGTATAATTTTCTTTCCAAATTTCTCTTTAGTTTATACTGATTGCTCTGCTTACCGATTGAGTAACTTGGGGGATAAGTTACAATCCCCTTCATATCCCTTTCATATCCTTCGACTCTTATGACTGGAGTCTGGTTTCAGGACAGGTTGTAGACAGTCTTTCACTGCCTGTACCTCATCCCCTATAACTCCAGAATTCCGAAGGGCGTATTACAGTCAATATTGTCAAACATTTTTTCTAAATATACTAATGCTATAAACCTACGTTTGTCTTTCATCAGTCTATTTTCTATAGTTAGTCGTGGGGTCAATATTGTCTAGCGCGTGCCACGTTCTTCTGGAACCCAAGCTGATATTTCCCCTCGTCTGTTTCTATCAGTCGTACCATTCTTCTGTAGATAATTTTTCTTGGTAGTTGTCAAACGTGACTAATTGAACTGGTGGTTTGATAATACTGACACCTGTCAATAGTGCCATCTTTGGTTTTGGGATTATTACATTCGTCTGAGGGTATTTCGCCTTTCACTTATATCCCGAATAGCACCTCGAATAGTTTTTCCGATGTTGTCTCGAAGTACTAAAGGCTTGTGTCGACTAGCAAGTAACTTCTGCATGTACTGTCTGAGATGTTTACACTAGAACAAAAATTTGAGGAGGTTTACTTCAGGAAGTCGCTTGGGCAAGTTAATTTCGGGAACTAGCAGAGGTGTTTCCACTGGAGTTGTGTCATGAGATAGGGAAGTCAAAGTTTACAGTTTCATGGTTAAAAATAGAGCAGCCGCAACCGTCGTTGTAACAGTCGGTTGGAAAACTGGATGCGGAGGCGTAGACATTGAAGTTGTTAAGAAACAGTACTGAATGGACTAAAATCGAAGGATTCCGCTCAGATTAAAAAATTCTTGAGATTTTGTATGCAAATTTGGAACATCTCTTGTCTGCCGTAGAATCAAATGTTCGAAAACAGGGTACAAAAATGCGGCAAGCTATACCAGCAAGAGATGTCATACAATGGCTCTTCAAACTGGGAAACAATGTTTATTACTTTCATTCCAAATATGATGCATTTATCTTCACGCTAACATTAAAAAAATCAGTTGAAATTTAAAGATCTCTGTACTGCCATTCTACTTCCTCTTCAGGCGAAACAAAGTAATCGGCAAATTCATGTTGCACTTTCTTGGTTGACGAACGTCAATTATATATGTTTATGGGTTCTAGTGGTACATTTCTTTAGGCTCGTCAGTCTTTGCGTAACTGAAATTATTGTACAAGCACTGAACACACAAAACTTGTGCAACTTTCAGGAACTGGCAAGCTCGAGAAGTACTTGCAGCAAGATGAATGAAACTGATTCAACCAAATTGCGGAAGTTACTTCCAGAAGTTGATAAAACTTGGGGAAGTCAACTTTCTGTGGGAGTTTTCGACGTCAAACAACTTAGAGAAGCACACTGCTTGAGAAAGAAAGTGAAGCAGGCAGAAGACATGATCGGATGTCAACGTAATTTCGTACGTATACGAGTACACACCGACGGCGGAGAAGTACACTACTGGCCATTAAAATTGCTACACCACGAAGATGACGTGCTACAGACGCGAAATTTAACCGACAGGAAGAAGATGCTGTGATATGCAAATGATTAGCTATTCAGAGCATTCAAACAAGGTTGGCGCCGATAGCGACACCTACAACGTGCTGACATGAGGAAAGTTTCCAACCGATTTCTCATACACAAACAGCAGTTGACCGGTGTTGCCTGGTGAAACGTTGTTGTGATGAATCGTGTAACGAGGAGAAATGCGTACAATCACGTTTCCGACTTTGATAAAGTTCGGATTGTAGACTAACGCGATTGCGGTTTATCGTATCGCGACATTGCTGCTCACGTTGGTCGAGATCCAATGACTGTTAGCAGAATATGGGATCGGTGAGTTCAGGAGGGTAATACGGAACGCCGTGCTGGATCCCAACGGCCTCGTATAACTAGCAGTAGAGATGACAGGCATCTTATCCGCATGGCTGTAACGGATCGTGCAGCCACGTCTCGATCCCTAAGTCAACAGATGGGGACGTTTGTAAGACGACAACCATCTGCACGAACAGTTCGATGACGTTTGCAGCAGAATGGACTATCAGCTCGGAGACCATGGCTGCGGTTACTCTTGACACTGCATCACACACAGGAGCGCCTGCGATGGTGTACTCAACGACGAACCTGGGTGCACGAATGGCTAAACGTCATTTTTCCGGATGAATCCAGGTTCTGTTTACAGCATCATGATGGTCGCATCCGTGTTTGGCGACATCGCGGTTAACGCACATTGGGAGCGTGTATTTGTCATCACCATACTGGCGTATCACTTGGCGTGATGGTATGGGGTGCCGTTGGTTACACGTCTCGGTCATCTCTTGTTCGCATTGACGGCACTTTGAACAGTAGACGTTACATTTCAGATGTTTTACGACCCGTGGCTCTACCCTTCATTCGATCCCTGCTAAACCGTATATTTCAGCAGGGTAATGCACGACCGCATGTTGCAGGTCCTGTACTGGCCTTTGTGGATACAGAAATGTTCGACTACTGCCCTGGCCAGCACATTCTCCAGATTTCTCACCAATTGAAAACGTCTGGTCAATGGTGGCCGAGCAACTGGCTCGTCACAATACGCCAGTCACTTCTCTTGATGAACTGTGGTATCGTGTTGAAGCTGCATGGGCAGCTGTACATGTACACGCCATCCAAGCTCTGTTTGACTCAATGCCCAGGCGTATGAAGGCCGCTATTACGGCCAGAGGTGGTTGTTCTGGGTAGTGATTTCTCAATATCTATGCACCCAAATTGCGTGAAAATGTAATCACATGTCAGTTCTACTATAATATATTTGTCCAATGAATACCCGTTTATCATCTGCATTTCTTCTTGGTGTAGCAATTTTAATGGCCAGTAGTGTAGATGATAAGAACTGCAACTGTCTGTGAAAGGTAGAATGGGCGCCATGGTGCGTTAGTGTAGTTCGTGTTTAGTGTTGTTGCCACGCCTGGTAGGATAAGATGTCGTGTGATCACTGTGAAGGACGTGGAGACGCATGCCACTCGTGTGAGACAGCGTTATCAGCACTCAAGGGAGTTTAAAAGTGGCCTCATTGTAGGTCTCAATTTTTCCCAACTAGTCGAATCGTGCAATATCCAGATATGTGGGGCATTCGACTGTAGTAGTGGCCCGATGTTGGACTGTGTGGGAACGCGAGAGCAGACATACTCGCCGTCAAGGTTCCCGCCGACCACTTTCGTCCACCACAAGGGAGCATCGACATGTGTGCACCGAGGACACTGTAGCCGCTTCACATCTGCGCCTGCCGTCCGAGAACAATTAATGGACTCCCTGCAAAGTTCTATGTCACCTCGCACGGTTGGCCGAATGTTAGCAAGAGGCAGACTAGGGGATTACTGACTCGCACGTAGGCTGTCGATGACGCCGCAACAGAAGAGGCTGCGTCTGGGTTGGTACTGTGACCGTAAGGCTTGGGAGTTGGTGAATGGCGTCGCGCTGTGTCTGTGTTGGGCGATGCTTCGCGGTTCTGCAGTATCAGGGACGACCAATGGCGGCGACCGGTGGAGAGCGGAGAGACACAGATGTGTTAGGCCTACTCCTGACGTCAGGGTCTACAGAGCCATTGGATATGACTTCGGGTCACTGCTGCTAGTGATTGAGGCGACTCTGACAGCACAACGCTACATCACGGACATCTTGCGTTCTCGTGTGTTACCTGTCAAGTGGAAGTATGTAAGCAGCTACAATCGCTTAGTACTGGAAAGGGTTCAGGACCATATGAGATACCTGTAACATTCTATAAAGATTATGCGAAAGAACTTGCTCCCCTTCTGGCAGTAATTTATCGTAGATCGCTTGAGCAACGAAAAAGAGCGCAGGTCATTCCCGTTCTTAAGAAAGGCCGTAAGACAGATCCACACAATTACAGACCTATATCGTTGACGCCAATCTGTTGTACAATCATGCAACAAGTTTTATGCTCGAGAATTATGACGTTGAAAATGAACATCTCCTCTGTAAAAATCATCATGGATTCCGCAAACAGAGACCCTGAGGAACTCAGCTCGCTCTGTGCCTCTGTAACATCCACAGCGCAGTGGACAACGGCGATCAGGTCGACGCCGTGTTCCTTGATTTCAGTAAGGCATTTGACACCGTCCCGAGTTGCAATGAATGAAAACATACGAGTTTACGGAGTATCGGAGCAGACCTGCGATTGGATTCAAGACTCTCTTGCAAACAGAATTCAACACGCCGCTCTTAACGAAACTAAATCGACTGGTGTAAAGGCAACATGCAGAGTACCACAGGGAAGTCTGATAGGACCGTTGCTGTTTACAATGTGTATAAATGATCTAGCAGAAAGCGTCGGATGCTCTTTAAGGCTATTCGCAGATGATGCATTAGAGTCTATACCAAAGTAGCAACGCCAGAAGATAGTAAGAATTTGCAGAACGACCTGCAGAAAATTGATGAGTGGTGCAGACTCTGGCAGTTGATCCTGAACGTAAATAAAGTAACATATTGCGCATACATAGGAAAAGAAATCCACTACTGTACAGCTATACTATTGATTACAAACAGCTGGAGACAGCGTCTGCCGTAAAGTATCTAGGCATAACTATCCAAATTGTTCAAATGGCTCTGAACGCTATGGGACTTAACTTATAAGGTCATCAGTCTCCTAGAACTTAGAACTAATTAAACCTAACTAACCTAAGGACATCACACACATCCACGCCCGAGGCAGGATTCGAACCTGCGACCGTAGCGGTCTCGCCTAGAACCGCGTAACTATCCAGAGCGACCTTAAGTGGAATCACCATATAAAGCAAATAGTGGGAAAAGCAGACTCAGATTCATCGGAAGAATCTTTAGGAAATGTAACTGATCCACGAAAGATGTGTCTTATAAGGCGCTTGTTCGCCCTATTCTTGAGTACTGTTCATCTATCTGGGATCCCTATCAGGTATGACTGAAAGAGGAGATAGAGAAGATCGAACGAAGAGCTCCGCGTTTCGTCACGTGATCGTTTAGCCTACGAGAGAACGTCACGGAGATGCTAAACAAACTCCACAGGCAGATATTACAAGAGAGGCGTTGCGCATCACGAAGAGATTTACTATTGAAATTTCGGGACAGTACTTGTCAGCAGGAGTCAGACACATATTACATCTCGCGTATTGACCACGAGGAGAAAATTCGAGAAACTAGAGCCAATACAGAGGCTTATCGACAATCATTCTTCCCACGCACTATTCGCGAGTGGGACGAGGTTGGAGGGATCAGATAGTGGTGCCGAAAGTACCCTTCGCCACACACCATTAGATGGCTTGCGGAGTATGATGTAGATATAGATGTAAGTGACAGTCTTCAACAGGACAATGCTCTTCCTTACATGACATGTGTGTCTCTGAACTCCCGTGGCCACTTAGATCACTAGAGCTGCCCCCGATAGAACACGTGTGGCAGCAGCTTGGACGTTCCCCCTGCACCAGCGCCATCACACAGGATGCAAGTTGTGGGCCAGAATGCCTCAGAACAGCATACAGGAGTTTCCTGATACGATGCGGAACTGGGTCAGTGTATGCATCCAGGCCAGAGCGGGTAAAACACATTTCTAATAAGCGGTCTCATATTACAAAGTTCTTTGTAAATTTGACCCGAAATTGTAATCACGGAAATAACATCAGACACTATCTCTCAAGCTGTGTAGTTTCATTTCGATGCATGCTTCACTTTTTTTGACAGGGAATATAGCTTGTGCAAGTGAGTTGCGCAAGTTTTCTTGATAGTGGACACACACCTTAAAGATGTAGGGTAGGTGGGATGAAATGACGCTTTGGGAAAGAGTACGTATCAAGTTTTAGGGTGCCTAAAGCAGAAGTTCACCATTTTCCCTCCAGGCAGCGCATACGCCATCATCCCCTCAGTCCTATTCCGGAACCTTGTGGCAGTCGGACACTTTCACCTGGAGAAAATGTTGTAAGTAACTTTTCTAGGTTTTCGATTGAAAATTTGTGTAGCTTTGATTGAGTGTTAAGTGAATTTAAATCTATTTAAAAGTTAGATAAATTACATGGAGAAAGACATCAAGCATGGTTTAGATTAGATTAGATTAGATTAATACTAGTTCCATGGATCATGAATACGATATTTCGTAATGATGTGGAACGAGTCGAATTTTCCAATACATGACATAATTAGGTTAATTTAACAACATACTTAAGTTAATATAACAACTTTATTTTTTGTGTTTTTTTGTTTTTCTTTATTTTTTATTTTATTTTATTTTTATTTTTTTTAATATTTTTGTTTTTTTTTCTTTTTTTCTTAATTTGTATCTAAAAATTCCTCTATGGAGTAGAAGGAGTTGTCATTCAGAAATTCTTTTAATTTCTTCTTAAATACTTGTTGGTTATCTGTCAGACTTTTGATACTATTTGGTAAGTGACCAAAGACTTTAGTGCCAGTATAATTCACCCCTTTCTGTGCCAAAGTTAGATTTAATCTTGAATAGTGAAGATCGTCCTTTCTCCTAGTATTGTAGTTATGCACACTGCTATTACTTTTGAATTGGGTTTGGTTGTTAATAACAAATTTCATGAGAGAGTATATATACTGAGAAGCTACTGTGAATATCCCTAGATCCTTAAATAAATGTCTGCAGGATGATCTTGGATGGACTCCAGCTATTATTCTGATTACACGCTTTTGTGCAATAAATACTTTATTCCTCAGTGATGAATTACCCCAAAATATGATGCCATATGAAAGCAATGAGTGAAAATAGGCGTAGTAAGCTAATTTACTAAGATGTTTATCACCAAAATTTGCAATGACCCTTATTGCATAAGTAGCTGAACTCAAACGTTTCAGCAGATCATCAATGTGTTTCTTCCAATTTAATCTCTCATCAATGGACATACCTAAAAATTTGGAATATTCTACCTTAGCTATATGCTTCTGATTAAGGTCTATATTTATTAATGGCGTCATACCATTCACTGTACGGAACTGTATGTACTGTGTCTTATCAAAATTCAGTGAGAGTCCGTTTACAAGGAACCACTTAGTAATTTTCTGAAAGACAGTATTGACAATTTCATCAGTTAATTCTTGTTTCTCAGGTGTGATTACTATACTTGTATCATCAGCGAAGAGAACTAACTTTGCCTCTTCATGAATATAGAATGGCAAGTCATTAATATATAATAAGAACAACAAAGGACCCAAGACTGACCCTTGTGGAACCCCATTCTTGATAGTTCCCCAGTTTGAGGAATGTGCTGATCTTTGCATGTTACGAGAACTACTTATTTCAACTTTCTGCACTCTTCCAGTTAGGTACGAATTAAACCATTTGTGCACTGTCCCACTCATGCCACAATACTTGAGCTTCTCTAGCAGAATTTCATGATTTACACAATCAAAAGCCTTTGAGAGACCACAAATAATCCCAATGGGTGGTGTTCGGTTATTCAGATCATTCAAAATTTGACTGGTGAAAGCATATATGGCATTTTCTGTTGAAAAACCTTTCTGGAAACCAAACTGACATTTTGTTAGTACTTCATTTTTACAGATATGTGAAGCTACTCTTGAATACATTACTTTCTCAAAAATTTTGGATAAAGCTGTTAGAAGGGAGATTGGACGGTAATTGTTGACATCAGATCTATCCCCCTTTTTATGTAAAGGTATAACAATAGCATATTTCAGTCTATCAGGGAAAATGCCCTGTTCCAGAGAGCTATTACACAGGTGGCTGAGAATCTTACTTATCTGTTGAGAACAAGCTTTTAGTATTTTGCTGGAAATGCCATCAATTCCATGTGAGTTTTTGCTTTTAAGCAAGTTTATTATTTTCCTAATTTCAGAGGGAGAAGTGGGTGAGATTTCAATTGTATCAAATTGCATAGGTATGGCCTCTTCCATTAACAGCCTAGCATCTTCTAATGAACACCTGGATCCTACTATATCCACAACATTTAGAAAATGATTATTAAAAATATTTTCAACTTCTGACTTTTTGTTCGTAAAGTTTTCATTCAACTTGATGGTAATACTGTCTTCCTCTGCTCTTGGTTGACCTGTTTCTCTTTTAATAATATTCCAAATTGTTTTAATTTTATTATCAGAGTTGCTGATTTCAGACATGATACACATACTCCTGGATTTTTTAATAACTTTTCTTAATATAACACAGTAGTTTTTATAATTTTTGATAGTTTCTGGGTCACTACTCTTTCTTGCTGTCAGATACATTTCCCTTTTCCGGTTACAAGATATTTTTATACCCTTAGTAAGCCATGGTTTGTTACAAGGTTTCTTACGAGTATATTTAACTATTTTCTTGGGGAAGCAGTTTTCAAATGCATTTACAAAAATGTCATGAAATATATTATATTTTAAATTGGCATCAGGTTCACGGTACACCTCATCCCAGTCTAACTGCTGTAAGCTTTCCCTGAAATTTGCAATTGTTAAATTGTTGACTGAACGTACTACTTTGGAGGACTGTTTAGTATTGCTGAATGGAGCTATGTCATATATTGTAACTAGCTGTGCACCATGATCAGAAAGACCATTCTCAACAGGCTGAGCATTTATCTGGTTAAACTTATCTTGGTCTATAAAGAAGTTATCTATCAGTGAGCTGCTATCCTTTACCACCCGAGTAGGAAAATCAATAACGGGTGTCAAATTGAAAGAACCGAGTAATACTTCAAGGTCATTTTTCCTATTACCCTCTTTCAGAGAATCTACATTGAAGTCCCCACAAATAATAATTTGCTTCCCCCTGTCTGACAGATAGCACAACAAGGAGTCCAAATTTTTCAGAAATAGATGAAAATTTCCTGATGGGGACCTATATACAGTTACAATTATAAATGTGCCTTTATTTAATTTAAGCTCACAGGCACATGCTTCTATATGTTTCTCTACACAAAACTTTTTTGTTTCTATACTTTTTGCACAATGATAACTTTTGTTCATGGTTCAAATTTCAAACACACAAAACAGAAGAAAACGCCATCAACATCAAAAATGGAAGGAGAAAAATCACACAAAATATTAGGAGAATCAAGAGAGGATTCCATAAAGACACAATAAACTATATAGAATATAATTACCACAAAACCGATTCCACAAACTACTATAAAATCTTTGAGAAACAACTATAACAGCATGAGCCCCCGACGCTAATACTAAAATGTGAAGATGGAAGAATGGCACACAGTAACAGAGAAAATGCTGAAATCATGGAAAAAGCATTTAATAAACATTTTAATTGCAACGAACCCAAAAAACTCTTACAAATCGACGTAAATACCCCTATTAAAACTGAACCTAAGAAATTAGACTCCACAACTTTCCAAGAAGTAGAAGAGTCCTCAAAGGCAAATAAATTATAAGGCGTGGAGAAGATCAGGTTTTTGTTGAAGAGTGAAAATATTCAAGTGACACAGTCAAGACCTCCTTACACAAGGCTCTGACAAAAATTTAGATAACAGAACAATTCCCTGAACACTGGACCACAGCCATCATGCATCCACTACACAAGAAGGGTGATAAGAGCAATCCAGATAATTACAGAGCAATCTCTCCCTAGACTGCAGATACATGATTTCATCCAGGACCCTACCGGGAAGAATCAGGGAGCAACTACAACGGGAGTTAGGGAGACACCAGGGAGGTTCCAGATCACGAAGAAACTGTGCAGAGCAGATCATTAGTTTAAAATTGATTATGGCATACTACATGAAACGGAAAAAAGTCTTGCAATAACATTTGTAGAATTTAAGAAGGCATATGACTGCCTCTAGCGACGTTCAGTACTAAAAATTCTAAGCAATCTATGACTCCATCCAAAACTAATTAGGTGAATAGGCGTCACTTTTACCAAAGCGAAGGTTCAGTTTAGGAAGAGAAGTTTCTGAACCATTCTTTATAAAAACAAACTTAAGACGGTTCAACTGTGCTCTGGAATACATAATGAGAGAATGGTACAAGAATAACCCAAAGAACATAAGAATTGCAAGAGCTAAAAATGATATAAATTTGAACTGCTTGGGATTTGCTGATGATCTTGCTCTCGCAGTGAACAATGTACAAGAAACCAGGCAACAAGTTAAATCACTACAAGACATAGCACAGAAAATTGACCTCAGAATACCATTTGAAAAAAAAACAGAGATACTGCTAACTGACACACCACTTGCAAAGAAAATTGCAATAGGAGAACAAGAATCCAAATTGTGGATAAATGTAAACATTTTGATGAACTCGTAACTTACAGTCGAATTGAGGAACCATCATGCCAAAAGTAGAAAAAAAATGAACAAAGAAAATTACATTACCAAAAACGCATACAATAAAAAGGGCCTATCCATAGATGCAAAATTAAAACATTATAAAACAGTTACACAACTAGAAATAACTTACGCAGCTGAAACCATCTTCAAAACAACTAATACATCTGAAATTGACAAAATACTAAAGATAGAAAGAATAATAATTAGGACATGCGTAAATAAACAATACCAAGTAAATGGCTATTGGAGAATAGCTTCAAATGAAACAGTATACAATGAAATAGAACCAGTAATGAGCACGATCGGGAAGAAATGTATTTCATTCTTTGGACATCTGATGAGAACACCAGAAACTAGAATTTGTGAGGGAATAACAGAAAAATTGTGGAAAAATAAGAGCAACATTAAATGGCTCAGAGAAGTTAGAGAAGATACCCCAAATTACAATAGACGACTTAGAAAACAGAACAGAGGAAACCAGAATACTGCAAGACACACATACCAGGCTACAAACTAAGATCAATGAAAGGGCTACAGGAAGAGTGATCATTAACAAAAAAAGAAAGAAAATATCTGAAAGAATGAAGAAATATTGGACAAACAGAAGAGCAAAACACCCTTTACATAATAATAAATTATAACAATCTCTGTATAACTACCGCACTATTGAATTTATTATTGGATTATAATTGAACTGTATCGTACTATTGAATAATAACAACCGGTATGCACCTTTGCATAACTGACTAGATTGGTCCAATGAAGGCCATTAAATAAAAATAATAATAAAAGTTATATAAACTCGGTATTGGAAATGATGCCTATGAGCTTCCAATTTCCTTCTTGATCTCCATAACTTTAGTTGTTTGTGTTATCTGTAGATAGCCGAAAAAGAACTAAAGCAATGGGGTAAAAGTACGCTAGTCCAATGGGGCAGAAGTTCGCAATACGCACTTTTGCCCCATCAGGAAACTACACACATCAAAAAAAGTATTGCATCACCCCAGTTACAGAACTCCTGAAGACAAACGTTTTTGTGGATATTGTATCACAGACACAGTCCCTTTGACTGTTCAGAGATGTCACTAAACCCGCCCAAAGATGTAAACAACCATGTTGTAAGTAGACACGCTGGTCTAGTCAAGGAAAAGATGTCAAAGAGTGTTATAAACTGCAAACGCATTATCGCTGGGTGTGCGAGCGCGCCAAAAAAAGTAACAGTTCGGAGTCGCGAGGAGGCGATTGGTGTCGTTGGTTGTGTGTATTCACCAGAGTGACTATGCAGAAGTGCGGAGCAGTGAAAACTGAAATGGTTGATTTGGCGGATGTTTAATATGGGCAATCTATGTGTATGGCATTTATTGGGTACAGTACAAATGCAGCAAGAGTAATTCACATAACATCAAGAGTACCGTGGGCCCTTGTTGTTGCCTATGGTGTGGTAAGAAGATCATCCTGTGCTCTATTTTACTGCTAAGTGAAGCCACTCGACAAACCAACGGCATCACGAAGTGAAGTAAGATCTAGACTTTTTATAACTAGAAGTGTAATAGACTGACCAGCGTAGTTGGAATCTTATTGCTTAAATAACATTGTTTTCGTGCATGTTGTCACGTAAACAATTTTCCTAAGTCATCATCCGAGTAGTATCCATCCTATCCCTTTGTATGAACCGAGATAATCAGAAAATGAACTGAAAATGAAGGGAATATTAATTTATTAGATTATCAAAACCTAATTTTTACAACTTTTGGACAATTACGTAATTATGAAATCTTTGGCTGTAGTATGAATAATGTCAGAAATAGAATGATGACTGTCATAAGACAAAGTGCCTGTTGGCTTCTGTCTCGGGTTCTTTGGCCGACGTTCGTCTGATGATTTTTCTGACGTTTCGCTAGCGCTTCATGAGTATAAACAGCTAGTTGTGTTTCACAAGAATGATGTTTTCTAAATCCATTTTGACTGTGTGTCAATAGACCGTTTTCTTGTTTTCTTCTAGGTAATTCATAATGTTGGAACACAATATATGTTCCAAAATCCTGTTGCATATCGGCGTTAACGATATGGGCTCTCATTTTTTTTTTTTTTTTTTTTTTTTTTTTTTTTTTTTTTTTTTTTTTTTTTTTTTTGGGTCAGGGCAACGCACCGGCGCACAAAGCCCTCGCAACGCTGGAAACTCTGCGCCACTGCGGGCTCGAATTGTTATGTCACCCGCTACGTTCTCCAGATTTGGCTCCATCAGACTTTTTTCTTTTCCCAAAAGACCTTTTATTTGAATGATTCTTAGAAGTTATCTACATCCATACTCCGCAAGCCACCTGACGATGTGTGGCGGAGGGTACCCTGGTACCCTGAGAAGGGAACCTCCCCATCGCACCCCCCTCAGATTTAGTTATAAATTGACACAGTGGATAGGCTTGAAAAACTGAACACAGATCAATCGAGAAAACAGGAAGAAGTTGTGGGGTACTATGAAAAAATAAGCAAAATATACAAACTGAGTAGTCCATGGCCAACATAAGCAACATTATGGACAATTTGAAGTGAGGGGCGCCGTGGTCCCGTGGTTAGAGTGAGCAGCTGCGGAGCCAGAGGTCCTTTGTTCGAGTCTTCCCTCGAGTGAAAATTTTACTTTCTTTATTTTCGCAAAGTTACGATCTGTCCGTTCATTCATTGACGTCTCCGTTCACTGTAATAAGTTTACTGTCTGTGTTTTGCGACCGCACCGCAAAACCGTGCGATTAGTAGACGAAAGGACGTGCCTCTATAATAGGAACCGAAAACATTTGATCGCGAGGTCATAGGTCAACCGATTCCTCCACAGGAAAACACGTCTGATATATTCTATACGACGCTGGTGACGGCATGTGCGTCACATGACAGGAATATGTTGTCGACCCACCTAACTTGCACACTTGGCGAATGGGTAAAAAGATTCTTCTACCTTGCCCGATTTAGGTTTTCTTGTGGATGTGATAAACACTCCCAAACAAGTGATGAAAACATAAGAGTTTGTCACATAAACTGCAACAAATAAATGCAACAGTTTCACAGTCGCACAGTTTTCCCTGTGCTGTGTCAAAACAAGTTTTTTTACGTTTTCAAATGTTTCCGTGTGTAGACCGTCAAATCCTGCATATGTCCAAGCAAATCTGAACATGTCCTGGAATTTTGGAGAGCGAAGTTGATTATGTGTGAGTGCCTGAACTTTGATAATTGTCTGAAAATAAAAAATTAAACTTTTCACTCGAGAGAAGGCTTGAACCAAGGACCTCTCGTTCCGCAGCTGTTCACGCTAACCACAGGACCACGGCGCTCGTAAGCTTACACTCTCCTTGATGTTGCATATCTTGCACATGGACTACTCAGTTTGTATATTTTGCTTACTTTTTTCATAGTTCCACAAAACTTCTTCCTGTTTTCTCGATTGATCTGTGTTCAGTTTTTCAAGGCCTACCCCTGGGCCAACTTATAACTAAATCTGAGGGGGGTGCGATGGGGAGGTTCCCTTGTGAGTACCTCTATCGGTTCTCTCATCTATTCCAGTCTCGTATTGTTCGTGGAAAGAAGGATTGTCGGTATGCCTCTGTGTGGGCTCTAATCTCTCTGATTTTATCCTCATGGTCTCTTCGCGAGATATACGTAGGAGGGAGCAATATACTGCTTGAGTCCTCGGTGAAGGTATGCTCTCGAAACTTCAACAAAAGCCCGTACCGAGCTACTGAGCGTCTCTCCTGCAGAGTCTTCCACTGGAGTTTATCTATCATCTCCGTAACGCTTTCGCGATGACTAAATGATACTGTAACGAAGCGCGCTGCTCTCCGTTGGATCTTCTCTATCTCTTCTCTCAACCCTATCTGGTACGGATCCCACACTGGTGAGCAGTATTCAAGCAGTGGGCGAACAAGTGAGCATGCGCAAGTGTATTAGTGTACACAGGTATTATATTGAAAAATAATTGGTAGTATGAAATTTCTGTCGTTCTATTTGTTAGGCTAGAAACTTTTCGACCCCCCCCCCCCACCCCCCCTACGTATTGTGCTGTCAGCCGACCGGCGGCGCGTCCTCTGCACGGAGGAAGCGGGCAGCGATGCGAAATTAACGATAGTAGCGGGCTGTCCGTGACAGGAACAAGGCGCGCCCGCTGCGTGGGAGTGCCAGGCCGCCGGGGGTGGGGGTGGGGAGTGGGGGAGGTGGCGCCGGCGCCTGCGTGTGATGGCCCGTCGTCGCAAGGCGCGGCGCGGCTCGCAGTCCACGCCCCTCTGCCTGGTATTGATTTCCTGCTCCCCACAACCAGTGCAGCGTTAATTACAGCTCTCAAAATACGGACGGAGCTACAAAAGGGTGTCTAGTGCTGGTGAAGCGTGGCCACCCTACACATATCACAATACGATAACATGATAAAAAGTTATCGGTTTGGCATACAGATGGCGATGATCTTCTTCCTCCTCTTATCTTTGCGTTTGCGTCAACATTCCTTCATTGTTTCTCAATGTTTCTTTTTCCTGTCTTTAGACCACCTAGTTTAAGTTTACCTTTCCTTCCTGACTCGGAGTCCGTCCAGTTTTAAGACTTTTCCCCTGAAAAACTCTCTTTCGAATACTTATGTTATTCCTTTCCAAGTCTTTTCCGATCCTCCTGAATCAAGGTGGTTGTTAATATCTTTTCTCTGACATATTTGGAGATCAGCTTCGAGAGTCTATTGTCATCCATAGAAGCCAGTACGTTGTCCTCGATGGGGAGTGTTCATCGGAGGTGAGGGTATCATCTGGAGTGCCCTAGGGAAGTGTGGCAGGTCCGCTGTTGTTTTATATCTACATAAATGATCTTTTGGATAGGGCGGATAGCAATGTGCGGCTGTTTGCTGATGATGCTGTGGTGTACGGGAAGGTGTCGTCTTTGAGTGACTGTAGGAGGATACAAGATGGCTTGGACAGGATTTGTGATTGGTGTAAAGAATGGCAGCTAACTCTAAATACAGATAAATGTAAATTAATGCAGATGAATAGGAAAAAGAATTCCGTAATGTTTGAATACTCCATTAGCAGTGTAGCGCTTGACACAGTCACGTCGATTAAATATTTGGGCGTAACATTGCAGAGCGATATGAAGTGGGACAAGCATGCAATGGCAGTTGTGGGAAAGGCGGATAGTCGTCTTCGGTTCATTGGTAGAATTTTGGGAAGATGTGGTTCATCTGTAAAGGAGACCGCTTATAAAACACTAATACTGCTCGAGCGTTTGGGATCCCTACCAAGTCGAATTGAGGGAGGACATAGATCATCACGCGAGTGTTACGGAAATGCTTCAGGAACTCGGGTGGGAGTCTCTGGAGGAAAGGAGGCGTTCTTTTCGTGAATCGCTACTGAGGAAATTTAGAGAACCACCATTTGAGGCTGACTGCAGTACAATTTTACTGCCGCCAACTTACATTTCGCGGAAAGACCACAAAGATAAGATAAGAGAGATTAGGGCTCGTACAGAGGCATATAGGCAGTCATTTTTCCCTCGTTCTGTTTGGGAGTGGAACAGGGAGAGAAGATGCAAGCACCGTATGGTGGATTGCGGAGTGTGTATGTAGATGTAGATTCTGCAAATGTGTCTAAAAAGTAGTAATCTCCTCTTCCTTATTGTTTACAATGTGAAACTAGTGGACTAAAGCACGAAAAAATATCATTTCAGACCACGGTTGCCAGGTATCACATTTAGGTGCGATTGTCCCGAATTCCCAGTTGAAAAATCGATTCCCGTTTAAACCGTTCGGTATCGGTAAAAATCCCGGTCACACAAAAATGGTCAATACTTCATATAATATTATGGTCTCCACTTGAAACTGTTCGTTGTGATTTTAAAATTGAGAAGCAGTCTTGTAAAAGATACTTAAATTTTAAGTTCTGCTTTTAATTTTAGTCAGAGAGCTAAGCTGGCAAACTTGATTCAACAGCCGTTGTTTACCAGTAGCGAGTCAGAAGTGTTTAATGGTTCTCTTGAAGAACAACTGTGTAGTGCTGTGCAATTTCCGTTATCTATGACATCCTCGGTTGTCAGTAAAGATGATCGTATCAGATGATCCAAAAGAGAAGCGGCCAGTTACTTGCAACTTGATTTAGACTGTTTTGACAAATGACTTGACTTTGAAAAGAGCGTGTACAAAGCTTTCAAACCATTTTCGTTAACAGATAAACAGCGTTCAATTTCAGAATTCAAGGAAATGACTTCTCCATATGAACATCGTGCAGACGAGGATTTGATATTCGAAGAATGTGTGCAATCAAACATATTTCTCAAGAAAGAAGAGGAGAATTTTTTAAAGATGAAGTCAGATGATAAGTGAATGAAATATTTTCGTCGTTGTGACACTGTGGAAACCTGTTCAGAGTTGTCTGTTTCGTGTTTTCTATACTTCACTCCAATGCGTCTAAGGGAAACCATTCGTCAGTGGTTACATTAGAAGCTAAACTAATGGTGAATATGGATTACTCATTAACGTGCTTTCGTTGTTTTCTCGATGGGGAAGAATGGAAGGTCGTACTGAGGACCGGGTGCAAATATCAACTGAATAAAAAGATGTCCTTTGTTACAGTGTATTTTGAATTTTAGGCCTGAGTGTGATTTGTCTAAATTTCGTGAGAAATCCCAATGTAGTACAGAAAAAAACGTGGTAATACTCTTACAGACTAACAATCCTATCTCATTTTGGAATTTCATTTTCTACCTTCTTCAGTGTTCGATTTCAGTGACAGAGTGGAAGGTCCGCTGTAAGAAACCATCATGTTAGGTGGCAGCTAGCAAGAGAAATCCGCAATTGCTTCGTGCAATCCGTCGAGGCCCAGGATTCTGTGGAGTCCCATCTTCCGCAAGAAGGATGAATCACACCATCCTTTGAGTCCTTCCGGGTTTACATTGAAGAAGAGATTCTTTGCACACCCTCTTAATATAAATTCAATGCTAAAAGCTGGCACACAGAAAAACGGAAATTTTTTTAGGTAGACATGAAATCCGGACCTTAGCCCTTCAAGAGACACGATATATAAATGAGAATGTGAGATAGACAAAAGAATATAAATCTTTAACGGTAAACCTGCAATCAAATTTATGAAAGGAACGACAGTACTAGACAGAGCCTTTTATGTTAATAAAACAATAGTTTATGATATTACCCAATACAGATTCAGGCGAAAAAGATTATTTCTTTTCACAATGAAATGAAGAAACAAAAAGTATACATTTATTAACTGCCATCCGCCAATAAATGAAGTTATCAGGAAGAATCCTAGTAAAACCAAAGGACTCTGGAGTCTTCTGGACGATGAAATATCCAAAATCCCAAAATCAAATATTATTATATACCTAGATGATTTTAACGCGCAAACAGGCGTTAACATTCATTTTTATTTTTTTATGGTGCAAGTTGTACAAAAATATTATTCGTCATAGTTACGTTAACATGGCTCTTAAAGCAGTATTCTGTCTGAGTCAGTCGAGTGGATAAATTTCAATACATTGTGTTCATAAAACTTTTGTTTTGGGCAGTTTTTCCAGAACGGATATCCACCCAGAATTTGTGCGGGATTTGTTCTCGAGTGTTCAGGAATGTGTGAGTTAACCTTTTCGTGATCTATTAATTATAATATCACACATTATTATAAAAACTGGTTTTATTCTTTTGGAATGGATACCTAGTGAGGCCATGTTGCTGAATTTCGAATGTTGTTCATAGCTTTATAATTATTTTACGATGCACGTAAGTGTTCCCCTGGACTCAAGGAGGAATAGTTGGTTCCATTTTTTTATTCCTGCTCGCGTCCAGCGAAACGTATGCGTCCCATTTAAAAGGACTTTTCTACTAGGGATTAGACTCTGTAAAAAGAAGGAAGTAAGTACGATTATTATGTCAAACAAATTCCAGAATAATAAATCGGTTACAGTTTTGTCAACTGCTCACCACGCGAAAGGTATAAGATTTGTCACAAGAAAAAACAAAGCCGCTACAACCAACTCTGCCTCCACAGTTGTGATGGGAACCGGCGGAAAGAAAGATACGCTACTAGCAGTAGATGGTTGTTGGCATTAACTTTCTTATATTCTTTTGGGCTCCGCCATAGCAAACAGTTTCATCATGTAGAACTGTAATAACGGAGTAAAATGTGAACAATTTACTTTTCGCTTGCTTTTGTGAGGCACATGTCAGTTGGAAGAAATATAAAGACACGGCGGAAACAAGCATTCGTCACAAAAACAAACCACGAGTTTTTGGAGTTTTTCGTTTCATATCAAATGAATAGAAACAAAACAAGAGTAATGGAATGTAGTCGATTGATGAGATGCTCAGGGAATTAGATCAGGAAACGAGACACTTAAAGTAGTAGACGAGTTTTGTTATTTGGGCAAAAAAATAACTGATGATGGTCGAACTCGAGAGGATGTAAAATCTAGACTGGCAATGGCAAGAAAAGCGTTTCTGAAGAAAAGAATTGTTAATATTGAGTATAGACTTAACGTTAGGAACTCCTTCCTGAAAGTATTTGTATGGAGTGCAGCCATGTGTTGAAGTGAAACATGGATGATTGGATGACGAATACTTTAGGAAAAAAGAGAATGGAAGGTTTTGAAATGTTGTGCTACGGAAGAAGATTAGATGGGTAGATAATTTAACTAATGAGGAGTTACTGAACGGAATCAGGGAGCAAAGAAATTCGTGGCACAACCTGACTAGAAGAAGAGACTGGTTTTCAGGACATATTCTGTGACATCAAGGTAACACTAATTCAGTACTGGAAGGAAGTGTGGGGGTAAAAATCGTAGAGGGAGACCAAAAGATGAATGCACTAAGCAGATTCAGAAGGATGTAGGTTGCAGTAGGTACTGGGAGATGAAGGGGCTTGCACAGGATAGAGTAGCGTGGAGTGCTGCATCAAACCAGTCTCTCGACTGAAGACCACAACAACAACAACAGCATCAAATCATGGGAAATAAAACAACATTACAGCACCGAATAAAATATACGAATGTAAAAATTTTGCCACAAATATTAAAAAAAGACGTAAATAGAAATTATCTACATGCACTGGCCATAACGCTACACTATTAAATGAATTTCAAAGTGTTATATCGATAAATATGTCCACAGATCTGTATTTTAGTAGCAAATAGTGTAAAAAAGACAAAAAAATACCTTTACAGAGCTTATCTATTGCAGACGGGAAAAAATTACATAAAACCGTCAAAATAGAAGGTGCACAATGCACAATTGAAACAATGAAGCGATATCTCGCGCATTAGGTGCCAAATAACGAGCCTGTTGTCTTCAAACAGTTGATATATTCGACGATAGACCGCAGTCCCACACAGACATGGAACTTTCATATCCCTTTGAACCCAAGGAAATAAATATGTAAATATGTAGGACACATATGTCCCACTGATCACGAAATGGTTAACTCAAGCGAGGCTACGTGACCCCTGAAGATGAGCTACCGTCGGTCGTCTAACAACTACAACCGAAGAAGAAAACGTCTAAAACAGGAACAACATGGAATCCGAATGTCGCCGATTAAAGATTTACAGCGTAGATAACGCTATCGCCAAATCAGAAGCAAGGGAACACTTAAGTTTTACCGTTTAGGAAACTGTGAGAAACTTCTGGTGCCTTAGTCCCAAGAACATGCACTTTATATACACTTCTGTAATAAGACTTATGACAATTCCTGAGGCTTCAGTACGATGGAATAACGTAGAACAAAAGGTGTGTGGGGCGGCGGGTGGATTAATTGTAATGTATAATGTGTAGAATGTAATGTAGAGAAGATGAATTTCCCGGTCGATTAGCACCATATGTGGGGCGGCGGGTGGAATATTTGTTATTAAACGTTTTGTATTTATGCTGTTGTTTGCCATTCTCAACACTGGCTCTCTAACTACAATATTGGCAACCAGAAAGTGATTAGCAGAACGTGAAGCCTGTAATTAGAATTCCTAGCGCCCACTTCATCTGAGAAATACACTTATAGCTACAGCTTATAGCTCTGAGGAATTAGGAGATTGTCTAGGATTCATAATCAAAAACGATTCTCTCTAAAATGTTCACGATATTCTGAAAGTCACAGACCAAAAAGGAATCCACACAATCCAACTACCAGAGCAGTTCAGAGTCTAATGCGCTGATGCAACTATAACTGTTCAAATTAAAGGTTTAAGTGAATGCTCGCCATAATTTGATGATAATGTTCATCAAACGCCACGCTAAATAATGGTAGAATGTCTGTCCCGTGGCGGCACGTGAAAATACGACATACGCAAACTGAAGATAGATCATTAAAGTCATACCAGAATCAACACTTCACTCGAAAACGATTTCATGGTTACGCGTATCCCGAGTAACTTATTACGGCATCCGAGGCTGTTTATAGCAATGATACCGATGCGACGCGACTCCCGACACAGATGGTGCGCTAATCAGAGAGAGAGCTGGGGCCTTTTTTTTCTCGCGCAGCGTTCTTATATATAAAGCTGCGGTGCGGACGGCTAAGGGAACGCCTGATTAAATCCGCTCTCCCGACTAGCCGCTTGGCTAGTACTGTACCACTTTAAGTTATTGAATAAATCATTGCTTCCTTTGCTGATGGCCGATGAAGCTCTCAATTTAAAGGTGCAATCAGCACACAGGTAAGTAATCATAATAAAATATCTGACGTGGCTAAGCCAAATATTTTGGGCGATAGAAATAATTTAATTACACTACACGCAGTAGACGAGCTCTGAACTTGCCCTTTGGAGATACGCTATCTCTATAGTTTTATAGTTATTCAGTTGAAACTTCTCATATCTTTATGACTATAGCGGATCTCCCTTCTACTTAAATTTAAACATCCTAGCCTTATTTATTCGCCTACTTAATCTATCTTGCTTCCTTAATTTCTAAGACAAAAACCAGGAAATCATGAATTTCAACTAAAATTTTAATTTGTGAGATCCAGAATACTGTTTCTACTAAATTATTATGAAAAGGGAATCTAAATATAAATTTTTAAGTTTCTAGCTCTTTTCTGTTGCGCCAATGATTTTTACAGAAAAACATCCAAATTTCTAAAATGGTTAAAGTTATTGAACTGATATCCAACACATCTTGATTTTGTATTACTCCTGAGATGCTAGAAACGTTTCAGGTTATTTACTTGATTTTTAAAGTATTGCACAACATTTATGACGTCAGAGCTAGTTACAGCGGACTGGCTGGCACACAATGGAAAGACTGATGTGAATTTTATACGGCGTGAGTAGGCTGCTTCCCTACAGGTGGTTGCTAAGGACCTCGAGAAGGTGCAGAGATTGGCCTACATAGACGTAATAGGCGATATTAGCAGTACGCCCACTGCTGAGATGGAGACCATGCTGGACATGCATCCATTACATATTTGGGCTAGAATGCAGGCAACAACAGATCATACATATTATAAACCGGAAATATCCACACTCCCGCACTAATAGAATGAATGTAAGTACAGGAATGATCGTAGAAATGCAGGCGGACTGCACAATGACATCCAGCTGCTTCAATAAATCTTTCTGTTTAACAAATGCTAGAAGCATCGTAGCATCTACATTCATTTAGACAGTCGAGCAGCTCTGAAATCTCCAATAGCCCCTGCAACGAGCTCAAAGATCGTTGCAGAATGCCATGAACCTCTTATGATGGTAGAGGAAACCAACAGAGGTATTTGCTGTGCGCCCCTGGTCACTCATGTGTTCACAGTAACGACAAGCTGATGGGCTGGCCAGGCCAGGGGCGATGACTCCATGTGTTGGACCGGAACCTGTCTTGATTATCACTAAGGCCATGGTTACAGTATCAGCACCTACCCGCCGACTCGTCTGCAACAGCTTGCACATCGGCGTTTCGCGGGTAGTCTAGCTTCAGGTGTCGTCCGCAACCGATCAGGCGTTCGTCATTCCCGTGTGCACGTGTATCACTCGCACACGCAGATACTGTACTGATTAATTCTAAAGTACGTTGCTGGATCAGGGGGCAGCCTGCAGAACATTCGACTTAATCTTAAAAACGAAACAAACAAGCTAATGGTGCCCAAATCATGTTTAAAGAGAAGTTGTGTAATCCTGGGCTGCCCTCCTCCCCCCCCCCCCCCTCCTCTCTCTTTACCCATCATTTCCTCCTATCCTCGCTCTCTCTGCAGATCACCTCCTTTTCCCCCCCCTCTCTGTTCATTTCCTCACCCCTCTTACCCATACCCCTGGCCTTCAGCCTTGTTCAATGTTATTGCAAACGAAACCTTCCTTGGAAATTGAAGTCGCTTAAAATAAATGGGTAAAACAGTTTGAGTCATTGATATACGGGGTATGAGAGAGAGACCTCTCCATCTGGTGAAACTCTGAGGGTAGCAGCTTCAATTAGAGTGTTTCGCAAAGATTTAATCTGTGAATGGGTAGGATTAGAAAGTTTTGGACGGATCGGATTCCGTAGCGGTATTCTAATCATAAGCCGCAAATATACGAGGGTTGGAACTTTAATAGTGGCAACTATCTATTTACAGCTCATACAAAGTAGATACGTGTTTCAAAGTTTTACTGAGCTTCTAAGTAGTCACCAGCATTGTGTATAACCCGTTGCCAGCGATGTGGAAGTTGTAAGATATTCTCAACAGTGCCAGTTGTGTTGACAGTTCGAGCGGCGCGGTCTATTGCCTGACGAATTTGTAGCAGTTCTGAAGCGAATGCCGTGAAGTGTTTCCTTCAGTTTAGAAATCGTGTTGAACTTACGAGGCCTTAAGTCAGGGGAGTGCAGTAGGTGGTACAGCACTTAGCAGCCCCATCAGTCAAACAAATCAGTAACAGCTTGGACTGTACGTGCTTGAGCATTGTCCTGCAAAATGATGGTCAGGTCATGCAGAAAGTGTCATCACTTCTGTCTATAAGATGGTCGTAGGATTTGTTCCAAAACTGAAAAGCACAGAGGCAGAAGTGACGACACTTTCTGCAGGACCTGACCATCATTTTGCAGGGCAGTGCTCAAGTACGTCCAGTGCAAACTGTTAGTGATTTGTTTGACTGATGGGGCTGTTAAGTGCTATACCACGTACTGCACTCCCCTGACTTAAGCCCTCGTGAGTTCAACTCGATTTCTAAACTGAAGGAAACACTTCTCGGCATTCGCCTCAGAACTGCTACAAATTCGCCGGGCAATAGACTGCGCCGCTCGAACTGTCAACACAACTGGCACTGCTAAGAGTATCCCACGACTTCCACATCGCTGGGAACGGGTTATACAGAATTGGTAACTACTCTGAAGTCAGTAAAACTTTGAAACACGTATCTGTTCTGTACGAGCTGTAAATAAATAGTTTCACTATTAAAGTTCCAACTCTCGTACCTTTTCTGTTCCCTTTAAAACCAAAAACAAGGAATAGAAAACAAGACACTGTTATGCATACAATTTTTTCTTTGAAATTACAAATAAAGAGAAAGAATATATATGTGACAAAACAATTTGTCTAATGGTTTACATGCTTAGGTGTCGTGGCTGAAAGTGACTGCAAGAAAGATAATGGAACTGCACATGTTCACACCACGACGCAGCATTTTCTTTCTCACAGTCGGTGTTAATACGAACTTGCACATCATCACGTGTAGCCTATTCACTCAGAAGGTTTATCAGCGTGTCGTGTAAAAATTTAAAATAAAACCGTCAAGAAATTTTCGAGATTTTTGGTAACATTTCCCCTTTAAGCATTATATAAATATTTATACATGATGTATGTGTTAAAAATATATAGCCTTCGTCCGTCCGAATGTTCATTCGACTATAGGGTAAAAATTTGAAGTACATCGGTCAAAAACTTTTCCAGATTTCTGATAACAACTTTTCCCGTTTAAATATTAGATATTTATATTACAAGTACAATGAGATGACAAAAGTGATGGGATAGCGATGTAGACATATAAAGGTGGCGGTAGTACCATGAGAACAGTTTATAAAAGGGCGGTACATTAGCGCAGCAGACATTTGTACCCGGGTGATTAGTGTGAAAACGTTTCCGACGTAATTGTAGCAGCATGACGGGAGTGAACAGGTTTGAATGACAGAGTTAGACGCTTGGACTTTCTATTTCGGAAATCGTTAGGGTATTCAGTATTCCGAGATCTACAGTGTCGAGTGTGTGCTGCGACAAATTTCAGGCATTACCTCTCAACACGCACAAGCCAGTGGCCGGCGACGTTCACTCGACGACCGAGAGCAGCGGCGTTTTGCGTAGAGTTGCCTGTGTTAACAGATAATGCAACATCGCGTGAAACAACAGCAGAGATCAATGTGGGACGCACGAGGAACGTATTCGTTAGGACAGTGTGCAACAACAACAACAACGCTGTACTATTGTACATATAAATATTATGTTTTTTTTTCTCTTCTGAATTTTCGATAAATTAGTGTAATCGATGTTCTGATTTCATTTTTTTTTGTTTCATGCCATTATGTTAAAGAAACTGTAAACAATTTTCGATGTGAATATTAATGTTTATGTCAAATTTCAAGCAATATTATAACAGAATTCAAATGTAAGAAACATTGAAACTATTGTAAGATGTTAAAATTGTAATTTTGCGTCTGGTCCATACATAGTGTAAGTAGGCTGTTTAGGTTTTTTTATTGGTAACGCCACCTCTGTATGAAAATCACTGGCTGTGCTGTGTGCAGTCTGTGGCTGCTTTGCATTGTTGTAATACTCGCCATTGTAGTGTTAGGCAGCTGGCTGTGAACAGCGCGTAGCGTTGCGCAGTTGGAGGTGAGCCGCCAGCAGTGGTGGATGTAGGGAGAGAGATGGCGGAGTTTTGAAATTTGTCATGAACTGCTATATTTATATATGATGGTATCAAGGTAAATACATTGTTTGTTCTCTAAAAAAAAAAAAAAAAAAAATATGTAACGTCCCCTTTGAACAATTATACAAGACTGTGCTTAAACTGACACACAATATTTTGTTAGCGCAACGCAATCTGACTTTCAAAATTCCCTACAAAAGAATGGCCCTGACTAACATTAAACTATACCTTTCACAAATCACTTACCTCACAAAAATCTTCGCTGCTCAAGCTACTGCAATACAGCGAGCGCCACTACTGCCAGCTAAATAAAAGATTCAAACTATGGAAGGCGCTAACTACTGATAGGGATAGTTAGCAAATGAAAGATATTAATAGAGAACAAACAATGTATTTACCTTGATATCATCATATATAAATATAGCAGTTCATGACAAATTTCAAAACTCCGCCATCTCTCTCCCCACATCCACCACTGCTGGCGGCTCACCTCCAACTGCGCAACGCTACGCGCTGTTCACAGCCAGCTGCCTAACACTACAATGGCGAGTATTACAACAATGCAAAGCAGCCACAGACTGCACACAGCACAGCCAGTGATTTTCATACAGAGGTGGCGTTACCAATAAAAAAACCTAAACAGCCTACTTACAATAGGCAATGTATTAGGATATGTAAAATGCAAAACCTCGGGTGAATACCCTGTCTGTAGGGGAGCGGTAAAAGGTGGATGGCACACGGGCGCTGCACGGGATAACGGGCTCAGCAGTAGTAGTTGGAGTTTGGCATTCGTCTGAGCAACACGTCCTGGATCGAGGAGGCTCTCCTGGAAGACGTAGTTTCATTGAGCCTCGGATATGCCGTTCCGACGCCTATACAGCATGGCAAAATTCCATAGGCACTAAATGAAAAAGTATTGCGACGCTAAGAAGAAGTAAAGTGCCGATACGACAAGAGCCATTGCTGTGGTTGTATGTGTGCTCTGTGCCTCGCCATCTCGCCGCGCGCCAACTGCCGCATCGATACGAACAGCTTGAACTTTTTAATACTGTATTCGTACGGACCAGTGTTACTTTTATTCCATACTGTTCAATAACAACTTAAATTTTACCAGAACTGTCCTATCATTTAATTATCCTCACAACTAACCTAGACAGGGTCCTTTCCAAATGTTGTGCAATCCGAGTGTCCCGAAATGAAGAATTAAAGTTTATGTTAATAATAATTACCTGCAGACCTAGCTATGTTAGAATGATGTTTAAAGAACTTTTTTGTTAATGAACTAATAGACGAATAACAAAGGTCTGACAAAGTTGGAAGATAATTTTGATATTGATTTAGTAATGAAGCTTAATTATTTCGAGACAGATATAATGGTATTTAAATGAGCAGGAAATAAGACAAAAAGAGTAGTAAATCATATATTGGAAATCTTGAGGGCATAATGATTTCAGTAATTAATTGTTTTAATACAGTGAACAGTTTCAGGGTTCCCCCCCCCCCCCCTTTTTTTATTCATTTGAATTCTGAAGTGGTCTAAACTGATTTGACCAGCAAAGTCAAAGCCAAAATAGAAACCAAAATTTATCAGTGTTTTACCTTTATTAAAATTGACATTGTGTGAGTGTGTTTCGAAAGTGCTATTTCTAGGGTAACCTATCCCCGATTTTAATCAGATCAATAGGCAGTACGAAGTTTTGTAGTAAACATTATAGTGTAATGTTATGTATTTATGGTTTATCCATATTAGTACAGAAAGTGAAATTATCAGTTCAGTAGATTTTCTGGTTCTAAAATTTACCATATTATGCAGTGTTATTACGTGTGGTTTTGCATGAACGTACATCAACTTGTACGGGGAAGAAACTCAGTTAATGCCTAATTAGGCTGGCGACCGTATCATTAACAAATTGGTAGCATCTTCTGTGTTGTTTCTTGTCCGTCCTGACGTGTAGTTGCATTTCGGACTTGCTTGACGTATCATTGTTATTACAGAGTGGGTGTAAGTCTGATTTGCCTCCATTCAGGTACACGCGGTCAATTTCTATACAAAAATCCTTTCTCATAAGGTGAAGCCCGTCAACTTACCATAGTACAGGCTTTAAGGAGTATCGTGTGCCCCGAAAGCGCAGCGTTACAAGTGCGGCGAAATGTGGCGTTAATGGTCTATGGCAGCGGATGTGCGACGCGAGTGCCTTTGCTATCAGCACGAGATCCCCTGCGGCGCTCCTTCTGTACTCGTGACCATGTCGGTTGGATCCTAAACAACTGAAGAACCGTGGCTTGGTCAGATAAGTCCCGATTCTAAGAGCTGATGGTAGGGTGGTAGTGTGGCGCAGGTCCCACGAAGGCTTGGACCCAAGTTGTCATCAAGGCACTGTGCAAGCTGTTGGTGGCTCCACAATGGTGCGAGCTGTGTTTACATGGAATGCACTGGGTCCTTTGGTCAAACTGAACCGCTCATTGACTGGAAATGATTATGTTCGGCTTCTTGGAGACCATTTGCAGCCGTCCATTGACTTCATGTTCCCGAACAACGATGAAACTTTTATGGCTGACAATTCGCCATGTCAAGAGGCCACAACTGTTCGCGTTTCGTTTGAAGAAAATGCTGGACAGTTTGGGTGAATGATTCGGCCACCCAGATCGCCTGACATGAATCCCATCGAACATTTGTGGGACGTAATCGAGAGGTCAGTTCGTGCTCAAACTCCTACACCGGCAACGTTTTCTCAATTATGGACGGCCATAGAGGAAGCATGGATCATCATTTCTGTGGGGGACTTTGGCACTTTCAGCGACTTGTTGAGTCCATTCCACGTCCAGCTGCTGCAGTACGCCGGACAAAAGGAGGTCCGACACAGTATTAGCCGGTGTCCCACGAGTTTAGTCGCCTCATTGTATGTAGCCTTCTTCCGTTCGAATTTTCATTAGAGTATCGTGTAAAAATTTGAGGGAAGTTGATCAAGAGATTTTCGAGGTTTATGGTAACAACTTTTCCCGTTTATATGTCACATATGTACTTATGTATAAGACGTATATGGAAAATGTATTACTCATGTTCATTAGAGTATCGTGTTCATTAGAGTATCGTGTAAATCGACCAAAAACTTTTCGACGTCTTCGGTTGCAACATTCCCCGTTTATATACCACACGTATATTTATATATCTTGTGTGTATTGAAAAATATACCGCCTACGTCTGTCTGAACGTCCATTAGAGGATCGTGTAAAAATTTAAAGTATCGGTCAAGAACGTTTCGAGATTTCTGGTAACAATGGTTCCAGTTTATATGTTACATACGTACTTATACATCACAGATATTTAAAAAATCTACAAACTATGTCCGTCCCAATTTTCATTAAAGTCAAGTGTAAAAATATGGAGTAAATATATAAATTGCTTTTCGAGATTTATGGTAACAACGTTAAAGAAAGACTTGTCTTTATATAGTAGCATAAATTAAGGGGATCCGGACATGTTTAAACGTACTAACATTGCTACTCTTTTATCAAAATTATCTGTTCAAACCAAGTGAAAATTGAAACTTGCGTAAGATGTCATAATTTCTTCAAAGCGTATTACTTATTTAACTGTAGCGTTATTATTTCGCTAGAAATCCATAGAAAAGTACGTGACATAAAAAAACCAGCATTTAAAAAATATATAAATATTTGTCACAATCGCCATAATTCTAATGACGTAATTAATTTCTGCACCAAGTTTCACTGAAAAACACAATAAGATAACTTCCTGAAATCATGCGTCTACTTCAAAACACCTCAAACACGTAAACAGAGCGCTGAAGAAACTGTTACGTACACTCGCTTAGCACCAGGGTGACCAATTCGATGAACAGTGGCCAAAGACAAAGGAAGTCTGCTGCAGCCGGGATAAAACAGCTGAACTGACAGCAGACAGAAGGGAGCCTGTCACTGTTTGGTAAATGTTTTCTCTTTCCGATCAATACGCGCCAAACAAAACAGAAAAGATAAGTATTCATGTTCTGAAAGGATCAGGCTACAGCTTAACACAATAAAAAGATTCGTTGCTTCGACGGATTATCACCTCCTGGATCCCTTAATACTAACAGTGTCTGTGCATCTAGTAAACTTAAGTAATCAATTACCTTGCATACCTGTTATGGCGAGTATCAGTAATTCAGTCCGAGTGAATGTAATATTCAGTGAACTCTGGGAACAGCGAAGATTTTACGTTTTTTCTAAGATTAAATTTTAGAGATGTTATAATCATTTCATTAGAAACGTACCAGGTTTCCACCACTTTTAATAGCTTTTTTTGGATAAAATTCTACTTCAATTTGAAAGATCAATTGTTTTACTAATCAATTTTTATATGATCTTTGTTCATGGCTGATATAAGGCATATTAGGGACTTTCTTGTTACGTTAATAATCCAAAGAATACGAAAACACTGAGATGACTCAGTGAGAGGTGCGTGGAGGACGTCAGAAAACTTGCTGGAGCAACTAGGATGAGTGTAGCTGAAAACAAAAATCGTGTAAAGTCTACGGGCGGTCCTTATCCAGTGGTGCAGATGAAATAGATGACATACCGTACCACCAGTACAGGTGGAGAAACTAGAGGGATGCTCTCTATTTGGTTGTATGAAATATTATGTAATTTTTATTGTGCAAAAGCAGCTACGTTTCGCACAGAGAGCTGACAAGCGAAGGCAGTGGTAGCAGCAGCAGCAGCAGCAGCAGCAGAGCGACAGAAGCGATATTCTGAGGGCGAGAAGTGCTCCTCACTTTTTGCCGCCTGACCTCAACATGCGCTTGCGCTCCCGGATGTTGGCGGCGTGCCGCTGGATGCGGTACGGGCTGCCGCCGCCACCCCCGCCGCCCCCGCCCGCCGCCGGGTAGAAGCCGCTGCCGCCGCCGCCGCCCGCGGAGGCCGAAGAAGGACCGCCGGGGTCGTCGCCGGTGCCCTCGTCCGCTCCTGCGGGACACCACACACTCTGCTCAGAGCGGTCTACCACACACTCTGCTGTAGCTGTACATCCACGCACACTTCCGCTACAGCACAGGGCAGAAATCGTGGAAGTTACGTGGTGTGCGAAACTTAGGGACGAATGTAACTTTCACAAATGGTTCACTATGGGACTTAACATCTATGGTCATCAGTCCCCTAGAACTTAGAACTACTTAAACCTAACTAACCTAAGGACATCACACAACACCCAGTCATCATAACTTTCACACGATGTACGTAATGCGAGGGACAATCAAACAATTTAAAATCCAAAACATTAAGATAGTCTACATGACTGAAAGTCCAAATCCGCATTAGCTGTTTACTGTACGTAATTTGAAGGACAATCAAACAATTTAAAATCTAAGACGTTACAATAGTCTATATGACTGAAAGCCCAAATCCGCATTAGCTGTTTACTATGATTTTCCCTTTTTGACGACCAGTTTCATACCCTGGACGTATATCTTCAGATCATATTTGCATATACACAGAGTCGCCAAAGAAACTGGTATAGGCATGCGTATTCAAATACAGAGATATGTAAACAGGCAGAATACGGTGCTGCTATCGGCAACTACTATATCAGACAACAAGTGTCCGGCGCAGCAGTTAGATCGGCTACTGTTGCTATAATGGCAGGTTATCAAGATTTGAGTGAGTTTGAACGTGGTGTTATAGTCGACGCACGAGCGATGGGACTCAGCACCTCCGAGGTAGTGATGCAGTGGGGATTTTCCCGTACGACCATTTCACGAGTGTACCGTGAGTATCAGGAATCCAGTAAAACATCAAATCTTCAACATCGCTGCGGCCGGAAAAAGATCCTGCAAGAATGGGACAGACGACCACTGAAGAGAATCGTTCAACGTGACAGAAGTGCAGCCCTTCCGCAAACTGCTGCAGATTTCAATGCTGGGCCATCAACAAGTGTCAGTGTGCGAACCATTCAACGAACGTAATTCATATGGGCTTTCTGAGATGAAGGCCCACTCGTGTATCCTTGATGATTGCATGACGAAAAGCCTAACGTCTCACCTAGGCCCTTCAACACCGACGTCGGACGAGTCTCGTTTCAACTGTATCGAGCAGAAGGACATATACGGGTATGGAGACAACTTCATGAATCCATGGACCCTGCATGTCAATAGGGGACTGTTCAAGCTGGTGGAGGCTCTGTAATGGTGTGAGGCCTGTGAAGTTGGAGTGATATCGGACCCATGATACATCTAGATACGTCTCTGACAGGTGACACATTAGTAAGCATCCTGCCTGATCACCTGCATCCATTCATGTCCATTATGCATTCCGACGAACTTGGGTAATTCCAGCAGGACAATACGACACCCCACATGTCCAGAATTGCTACAGAGTGGCTACAGGAACACGATTCTGAGTTAAAATACTTCCCTGGTTACCAAACTCCCAGACTTGAACATTGTTGAGTGTATCTGGGATCCCTTGCAACGTGCTGTCCAGAAGAGCTCTCCACCCCCTCGTAATCTTACGGATTTATGGACAGACCTGCAGGATTCATGGAGTCATTTCCCTCCAGCACTACTCCAGACATTAGTCGAGTCCATGCGATGTCGTGTTGCCGCACTTCTGCCTGCGTACGGGGGCCCTACGCGATATTTGGCAGGCGTACCAGTTTCCTTGGATCTTCAGTGTACTTACAGATACAGTAATATTTACATGTGCTTAACTTTATTTTACGTTCGTGAAATTTTTCGGAGCGAAGTAAATTTTGCCGCTTATCTCTCGGGCAGAGGGGTAAGTAGTGCAGGATTTGACAGACGGAAAGTTTGACTGTCTTTCAGATATGTGAACTCAGGGCCGTGCGCGACTCTTACCGACCTTCTGCTTTGGTACAAATTTCGACACGGAAGTGATATGGATTCTTGAATTAGATAGACAGTGATGTAAAGCGATACTTAACTGTAATTGTAGCGAGGACTATGAAATTAAATTGAGGTTATTGTAACATAACGCAATGAGTAGAAGAAAAATTACATTTAAGACAGTTAGCAAACTTTTGTGATCGTCTATATAAGTGCAATTACTGGTATTAATCAGTTAATCATGCGCTCACACATACAACACAACAACACTTCGTCAGCCAATGGCATTGGCACAGTTCTCGTGTCACTGAGGGTGGCAGCAATCTGAAACGCAGAACAATCAACACGAACTGTTCAGAATGGTACCTACTATCAATTATTAGTACTTGGGGGCTTCTATTGTGGGGTCATAACATACCAAATTTATGTAGGTTACCAACCGAAGAGGGGAAACGGAAAACATTCTGAACGCCAGTTTTGCACAAAACTCGTTTCCAGTGCCGTTGTGCTCTCGGTACTCTTTCCATGCAAATAGACTCGTTCCAAGTGTCGTATCATGGAGAAAGTGTTTCAGACATTGATTTTTGGTGGCACCAAGCAGTAGAACCCAAATGCCACGCGTCAAGGCTACCTCCATTTAGCCCGGAATGCTTTAAAAAGATAACACACAAGTTTCTGGTGAGTGGGCACCGTTTTCTGACCTACGACAGATATTTGGCAAATATAGAGAAAAGAAGAAATGTAAACAAGACCTTTGTTGCTAAAGATTTACACAAGACTGTTGAATCAGCTATATCTATGTATCCTTTCCCTGTAATTCCAGTGCAGACAACTGACTTGTTTGATTTTAAAGGTGCTGCTGAAGCACTGTTGCCAACGCAGACGTATAGATCTCCCAATGCAATATGATCAAAGCGTTCCGTGCTCATCTATCTCAAATAGCTATATAAAAATCCTTGCTCTGGAACAGAAGAATGCAAAAATGTCAACGTATTTAAAAGAGGAAAGGCCGTGGCAGATGTATGCCATGTCGTAGTTCATCTGAAAGAACAGCCATGTTTATTAGTTGCAAAACAGAGAGAAAAATGTTAACATTTCTTCCTCAGCACAGGGAATTTTAAGGTAAACTTTGCAATATATGATCCCAAGAATGAGGTCGTTTAAGAAACGGAAGTCGATACTGAGAGAGTTCTTCCTGAATTTAATTATGTTATTCTTTTGTGAAAATCATAAAAGAAATGTGAGCCGCGCGGGGTAACAGCGCGGTCTCGGGCGTCTTGTCACGGTTCGCGCAGCTCCTCCCGTCGGGGTTCGAGGCTTCCCTCGGTCATGGGTGTGTGTGTTGTCCTTAGCGTAAGTAGTGTGTAAGCTTAGGGACCGATGACCTCAGTAGTTTGGTCCCTTAGGATCTTACCACAAATTTCCAAAAGAAATGTGAAACGCTTTTTGTTGACTACAGTTCTAGTAGTTAAAATACTACTGCTATATTCCTGTACTCGTATTACCAGAAATAAAACCTAGTGCCTGTGTATGAATACCGTTTGAAACCAAAACCTGATTAAAAAGTTCTTAATAAATTATTCATTTTCTAATTTGCAGTTCAAAAAAAATGGTTCAAATGGCTCTGAGCACTATGGGACTTAACATCTGTGGTCATCAGTCCCCTAGAACTTAGAACTACCTAAACCTAACTAACCTAAGGACATCACACACATCCATGCCCGAGGCAGGATTCGAACCTGCGACCGTAGCGGTCGTGCGGTTCCAAGACTGTAGGGCCTAGAACTGCTCGGCCACTCCAGCCGGCTCAAAGGAATGGAATGAAGGGTAGAGCCACGGGTCGTAACACATGTGAAATGTAACGTCCACTGTTCAAAGTGTCGTCAGTGCGAAGTAGAGGTGACCGAGACGTGTAACCAATGGCACTCCATACAATCACGCCAGGTGATACGCCAGTGTGGCGATGACGAATACACGGTTCCAATGTGCGTTGACCAAGATGTCGCCAAACACGGATGCGACCATCATGATGCTGTAAACAGAACCTGGATTCATCCGAAAAAATGACGTTTTGCCATTCGTGAACCCAAGTTCGTCGTTGAGTACACCATTGCAGGCGCTCCTGTCTGTGATTCAGCGTCAAGGGTAACAGCAGCCACGGTCACCGAGCAGATAGTCCATGCTACTGCAAACGTCGTCGATCTGTTCGTGCAGATGGTTGTTGTCTTGCAAACGTCCAGATCTCTTGACTCAGGGATCGAGACGTGGCTGCACGATCCGTTACAGCCATGCGGATATGACGCCTGTCATCTCGACTACTAGTGATACGAGGCCGTTGGGATCCATCACGACTTTCCGTATTACCCCCCTGAATCCACCGATTCCATATTCTGCTAACAGTCGTCGGATCTCGACCAACGCGAGCAGCAATGTCGCGATACGATTAACCGCAATCGCGATAGGCTACAACCCGACCTTTATCAAAGTCGGAAACGTGATGGTACGCATTTCTCCTCCTTACACACGGCATCACAACAACGTTTCACCAGGCAACGCCGGTCAACTGGTGTTTGTGTATGAGAAGTCGGTTGTAAAATTTCCTCATGTCAGCACGTTGTAGGTGTCGCCACCGGCGCCAACCTTGTGTGAATGCCCTGGAAAGCTAATCATTTGCATATCACAGCATCTTCTTCCCGTCGGTTAAATTTCGCGTCTGTAGCACGTCATCTTCGTTGTGTGGCAATTTTAATGGACAGTAGTGTATCACGTCTCCACGTCTGGCGATCTTACTGCGCTGTTTCCTTACAACTGACTGGCGCTCACACGACACTTCACTGCCGTAACGTACGTCGGCGTTTGGGGGGAGGGGGGGTCACGTTACCGCCTAGTACCGTTTCTACCTTATCTACAGCACTAGAAAGCGACAAGTATGCTATTTGGGGGGGGGGGGGGGGGGAATAGCTTGTATTTTGTACGGTGAGCGTAGCAAGGCTTCCAAACACATTACATCAGTAATAACGGGATCCCCCCTCGTGGGTGTCGAGTTACTCGGAACAGTGCGCCTGCAGTTTGCAGCTGCGACTGGCAGTCTGTGTCGCTGGCGGGCCGCATCTGCCGCGCGTGCTGCGGGTAGCAGCAGAGCGAGGGGAAGCGTGGCGTGGGCGGCACCTGCCACCTGCTACCTGCCGCTGTAAGGCGATACCAGGCAGTGGGGGCAGCCGGCGCCCGGATGACGTCACTCCTTTGTCAGCCATAGTCACTAAAGTGCTGTAGAAAACGTTAACAGACGTAATGACACGAACGTTATTAAAAATATCGTAAATGTGTGTCACTATAATACGGATGTGCTACTCACAATTTTTCCCATTCTTTATTGTAAATATGATAAACATGTCTTACTCTATAAATCTTTAAATATCACACTGAAGAGCCAAGGAATCTGGTACATCTGCCTAACAGCGTGTAGCCCCCTCCACCCCCCTCCCCCGGGAGCACGCAGAAGGACTCTACTAATGTCTAAAGTAGTGCTGGAGGGAACTGACTCCATGAATCCTGCCGGGCTGTCCATAAATCCGTAAGAGTACGAGGGGGTGGAGATCTCTTCTGAACAGCACGTTGCAAGGCATCCCAGATATGCTCAATAATGTTCATGTCAGGGGAGTTTGGCGGACAGTGAAAGTTTTTAAACTCAGACGAGTATTCCTGGAGCAACTCTCTAGCAATTTTGAACGTGTGGGCTGTCGCATTCTCCCGCTGGAACTGCCCAAGTCTGTCGAAACGCACAATGGACATGAATGGATGCAGACAGGATGCTTACCTACATGTCATCCGCCAGAGTCGTATCCAAACTCCACACGCCCTGCACCATTACAGAGCCTCCACCTACGTGAAAAATCCCCTGCTGGCATGCAGGGTCCATGGATTCATGAGGTGTCTCCATACGTCCATCCGCTCGACATGAAATGGTTCAAATGCCTCTAAACACAATGGGACTTAACATCTGAGGTCATCAGTCCCCTAGAACTTAGAACTACTTAAACCTAACTAACCTAAGGACATCACACACATCCATGCCCGAGGCAGTATTCGAACCTGCGAACGTAGCAGCATCGCGGTTCCAGATTGAAGCACCTAGAACCGCTCGGCAACAGCGGCCGGCCCCAATCGATATGAAACGAGACTCGCCCGTACAAGTAACATGTTTCCAGTCATCAAAAATCCAATGCCGGCGTTGACGGGCCCAGGCGGGGCGTACAACTTTGTGATGTGCAGTCATCAAGGGTACACGAATGGGCCTCTGGCTCCGAAAGCCCTTATCGATGATGTACGGTTGAATGGTTTGCACGCTGACACTTGTTGATGAGCCAGCAGTGAAATCCGCATCAATTTGCGGAAGGGTTGCACTTCTGTCACGTTGAACGATTCTCTTCACTCGCCAGAACAAAAACAAAGATGTGCTGACGCCTGGCGTGACTCAATTGCAACGTAGAACGCGGATAATTCTCTTCTGTCAAAAATCATCAAGGATGGCGAGACTCGGTGTTATCAATACGAATCTACCAGAAAACGACAAAGTGCAGAAATTCACATGAAGGGTCAACACCTTGACGACATAACCGGCGTTCAAGCCAGTGTGAGGCGTGAGCTGAACACCATCCTACAGAAGGACTTTTCTGACGGTTTCACCTGCTCGTATGAACGTTCTGTGCGCTGTACCCACGTTATGTCCGATTAAGTAGAACACATGAAGCATTAAACGCACCATCTTAATTTTTCTCAATTTTTTATTACTTCAGCCTCGAAATTTTTTGGACTGACGGGGATTATTCGCCCTACGCGAGGGCTGTGGTGAGACGAAGTACCTCGCGCACAGCCGTCTCAATGTTAATGTCGTAAATAGGTCAATGTTGATTGTTCAGGCCATAGTGTTGGCAACAACTGACGTCCATTCAATCTGCTGCGACCTGTCCTGGCGCTGGTGCAGTGTGGTCGCTGCATGACATGTCCACCGTCAGACCGTTCAATGAGATGGTAAGAAGAAAATGCGCTGTGCTCGTTCACAGCATAAGTAACGAAGTCCTTTTACATCTACATCTATATTTACGTCTGTACTTCGTAAGCCACTGTGGCCGAGGGTACATCTTACTAATATAATAGATTTTCTTTCTTATACCAGTCAAGTATTTCGCTTATGTTGTTGATGTCGACGAACTGTGTAACTATGCTCTGTTTTTTACATGAGTAAATATTCTTTGGGCTGTAATTATAATATGAACTGAAAATATTATTCTGTATCTAACATGCCGCAAAACGACGTGGCACGGACTCTACTAACGTCTGAAGCAGTGCTGGAGGCAACTGACACCATGAATCCTGCAGGGCTGTCCATAAATCCGCAAGAG
Source organism: Schistocerca serialis cubense (assembly GCF_023864345.2). Taxonomy (NCBI): domain Eukaryota; kingdom Metazoa; phylum Arthropoda; class Insecta; order Orthoptera; family Acrididae; genus Schistocerca; species Schistocerca serialis. Next base: position 28,534,450 of record NC_064642.1, read on the forward strand.
TATGACGGGGTGGAGATCTCTTTTCAACAACACGTTGCAAGGCATCCCAGATATGCTCAATAATGTTCATATCTGGTGACTTTGGTGCCCAGCGGAAGCGTTTAAACTCAGAAGAGCGTTCCTGGAACCACTCTGTAGCAGTTCTGGATGTATGGGGTGTCGCATTGTCCTGCTGGAATTGCCCAAGTCAGTCGCATGCACAACGGACATGATGCTTACGTACATGCCACCTGTCAGAGTCGTATCTAGACGTATCAGGGATCCCATATCACTCCAAGTCCACACTCCCCTCACCACTACAGAGCGCCCACCAGCTTGAACAGTCCGCTGTTCACATGCAGGGATTCCTGATATTCGCTGCATACTCGTAAAATGGTCGTATGGGAAAATCCCCACTTCAACGCTACCTCGGAGATGCTGTTTCCCATCGCTCGTGCGCCTACTATAACACCACGTTCAAACTCAGTTAAGGGGCTCCGGAAAGGCTCAAAATCATGAAAAGTTAATTTTTTACTTTTTTGCGTTTTCTGAATCTGCAGACTATTACCTTTTAATAGATATATAATTTATTCAATTTCGAAGACTACAACTATTTCTAAATTTTTTTTGAAATGTGTTCTACATGGGCGTGACCCACTGTGGCGCTGTTAAACTGCTGTCAAATGGTGTTATTATTAACGTCCGTGTTCATCAGGTACATTTTAGTGATTTGAGATAAAGTATGTGTTGTGGCTAACCTGTGATGGTTCAATATATATCGCTGGTGTGATTGTCGATTGTTTCAAACTGTGTAAGATGTATTCATTGTAGTGAAGTTGGTCTGGAACTCTCCATAATAAAGCACGTAGGACTTGCTAGTGACATACAACTGAAATGTGATAAGTGTTCATACATGACCACCTTTTGGAACAGTGTTGCAGTAACTGCAACTGAAGAAAATGGTAGCAAAATCTACGAACACAACAACGAGCGATGCTTGCTTTAGACAAGGAACGCCTTCGGGCTGCAGACAGGGCTGTAAAGAGTCTAGAAATACAAGCAAGAGTAAACAGGAGGAGGAACAAGAGGAAGCTGGAGGTGGAGTTTGCAGAGGATGAAGATAATCCATCCTATGGACCTGGAATGCACTAAAAAGTTAATCCAATCTTTGTCGCTCGATTCCCAAAACTTTTATTTTCTCATACTAATTACATGTTTTCTAAGGATCTTCCAAACATATTTGTTTCAAACTTTCAGTAAATGTTACACAGTACCTTCTGCATAATTTAACACAGCCTTTTCCCAAAAAACTGTATATTTTTGAATATATAAATAAAAAATTGCAAAAAAATGTTGTGAATTTTCATTACAATTGAAAAAAAATCATCTTTAATAAGTGAACTAAAATTTTGTAAAATCCCTGTGTTAAGTTGTAGCCCATATTCCAATAAATAATCTGTAAAAAGTTCAACTTCCTACCTCAAATACTTTGTGAGGAAAGATGTAATTTATAAGCGTTATTTTAACATTGCAAGTATAGGGCGTTCCGGAGCCCCTTAACTCTTCATAACCTGCCATTGTAGTAGCAGTAACCGACCTACCAACTGCGCCAGACACTTTTTGTCTTATATGGGCGTTGCCGACCGCAGCGCCGTATTCTGCCTGTTTACATACCTCTGTATTTGAATATGCAGGCCTATGCCAGTTTCTTAGGCACTTCAGTGAATAATGTCCCTGGTGCCGTGTGTCGCGGCTTGAGGCACGCGTGTACGTGCAGCGTGCAGGACTCGCCCCCGAGTCGTCGCCGAACCTGTGTTGTACCGCAGAATGGCATCAGCCCTGGTCTGGTAATATGTTTTCGAAGAGGCGTAGCAATGAAGTACTTTGCTATATTCGCTTTAAAAGATTAAAGATTTGCTTGCCATTTCTACGTAGTGAGATCCAGTTAGAGATATATTTTATCTATGTAAAATTTCGCCAAGACAAAGGAGTTCCTGTTACCGAAACAAGAGAATGTGAATAGCCGTGTTGGCAAGAAGACGCTCAGGTGTTGCAGACGCAATGTGTAGAGTTTTTTATTGTGAAGCATTTTGGTGACGAATTAGGGCTTGGTCTGTGAGGAATTTCGGAAGTGGTTAGCCAGAGACCCTTTTGGTTGTACTTCGCTATGTGAATACGACGTGAAGGCTGTCAAATAGTAGTTTTGTACGCCGTAGTATTACGTAAATGGAGCTTGTTGCTTTGTTAAACACGAAGGTTGTTAAAAGATTACGGTCATGAATGTGAATAGCGTGGAATACGGAAGTTTAATAAGTGAGAATTTCTTATAAGAACTGTGAACTGTGGTAACTTGATGCTGCAGTGTATCGAACTATGATTTTTCTTCACGGACGAGTTAAGAAGAGATTAAAATTTAAAGCAATGGACCGAAGTTTAAATAGACAGAAGCGGACCGACTGTACGGCCCATTCGCACATTTTGTCCGTTGTTTGTGTGGAATAAAATAAATTTGGACGCTCTGATGAAATAAACTTGGAACGGGAGTGTACTGTTAACTTTATTAACCGTCTATTCTAGCGTCCGTCCCGTGGCTGTTGAGACTTTCAGCACATCGCAAACTGTCGAACAGTGAACTTAAAGCGTGAAATCCATAACGCCGAGTTTTAATTCGTTTTTAAACATGGGAGGTACGACGTTACCAAGATCGTCCATTTTGTCTCGATGCAGCGGCGGTCGCAGCTTTTATTGCAACATCAGCGATGCTACGTCATCCCAAGCTATGTATTCTCTGACATCTCTCTCCTCTTTGACGAAACTCAGCAGCAGCTTTTGGGAACTTTATACGTAAATATGTATTTACGGAATGAAGTTGATAGATGCTAAAGCAGAATTAAAGCTAGTAAAAGAGTAAAAAGGTTATCACTTTCGAGAAAAACTGATTTGTAGTTAAAGATAAAAAATAACTCATCTACTGAGGAAGGTTACGTGACATGTCGAGAGCGAGGTATCTGGTTGACAGCTGGGCAACAGCATTCGACAACCACTGAAACTGAGTAGCATGCAGTATCGTTAATTATTTCATGCCGATATCTAAAACAGAGACGAAAATTGCTACTATTTATCAAGAGGTTTTGAAGTGACAGATATTGAAAGTCGTACAGAATTACTTCCGGCAACCGACTGCTGTCACTAAGGGCCGGCTACTGTGGCTGAGCGGTTCTAGGCGCTTCAGTCCGGAACCGCACTGCTGCTGCGGTCGCAGGTTCGAATCCTGCCTCGGGTATGGATGTGTGTGATGTTCACAGGTTAGTCAGGTTTAAATAGTTCTAAGTCTAGGGGACTGACGACCTCAGATTTTACGTCTCATAGCGCTCAGAGCCATTTGAACCATTTTGCTGTCACTAATCTTTATTTTTCTGTTACGTTAGAACTGTGGCACATCGTGTACTATGGCTGAGAGAAAGCATACGTGTTCTATGTGCTATTTACGCTCAACTCGGACAGATTAGGAATTGAATACAGCATTGTGGAAGAAAATCTGTTTAGTGGAGAACAATGGCAGCCACTAGGAGTATGCAGAGCTATAGTCTCTGTATGTGTCCTCACACTTCATATCTTATTTTCATCATCACTACGTGAGATACAGTATACGACGGCGGCTGTATAGTCCGTAATGGCTGCAAAGTCTTCTTCAAATACAGATACTCTAAATAAACCGAACAGGGTTTCGTGATAGCTACGTCGTATTTCTTTGAAGGATCCCCTCTTAAATTTGCCGAGCACTTCTGTTACACTTCCGTTACTATCTTAGTACCTTGCCATTGAATTGATTCCATACATGTTGCTATTTCTGTCTAATGAGGTTATTACTCTTTTTTCTAATGTTATCTTACATTTATTCACATTCAAAGCGCCTGCCATTCTTTACACCAAGTGAAAAATTTTTTTATGTTTTCCTGAGATTTCTTACGGTCGCCCAGCGACGTCACCTTCCTGTAAACATCATCAAAGCCAGCGAACAATGTTGTACTGCTACTAATCTTGTCTGATTAATCGTTTGTGTATTGAAAACATTAGAGGTCCCATTAGCTTCGTTGGGGCGCGCCCGATATCACTTTCGTTTTTGTTCAACATTCGCCTTTCAGCATAAGGTGCTGGATTCTGTTAGACAAACATTCATGAATCCAATCGCATATTTGCGAAGTTATTCTGTGTAGTTGTATGTTAGTTCGTAGTCGACCATGTTGTACAGTGTGGAACGTCTTTCGAAAATCTAGGAAGACGGAATCCAACTACTCTCCCTCATCTAATGTCTGAAAATGTTGAGTATGAGAAAGCAGACTGTATGTCACGCGAGCGGTCTCTGTGACAAACATCACCTGTCTCAGTGTCAAGCCAGTTTTACTCTTTATGACCAAAATCGTCTACTCGTTGCTAGTGAGCGTCATGCGCTTGCGCGTAAATCAGCCGATCACCCGCCAACCACATCGCGAATGGATCGGTCGCGTCAGTGATCAATAGACTGTGACGTGTGTGGAGTTCTGACATCTTGAGTATGCTGCTGACTGCGCATGCTCAGAAATGGTAGACTGTGGCTTCGTTTGCTAATATAGGAAGCTAACCTATTCTTGCCGACTCCACCACCTGTCGAAGTAATGGATTTTGTGCCTTCTTGTTGTTGGCTATGTTTTCGTGACACATTGCGATGGTTGCTCACGGCTTGGTATTTTTATTGCTCGTGTTTCTTCACAATAGAGACGAAATATCTGAAAGCAGAAAGGTATTTACGTTTCACAGTACCTGGCAAGGAAAAAGCCTACATTGTGCATAAACAAGAACGTTTTTAATGAAAATCGTTACAATTGCGAAAAGGTCATTTCTGTTTAATGAGAAAAATAATTTTCGATATTATTTGACCCAAAGAAAGAAAAAAAAATACAAAGGATAAAGAAGAACACAGTTTTCTGCCTTCTAAATATTGTCTGATGTGTTTGTAAATAGATATTTTTTCGATTAAATTTAGATGTTTTGAAATGTTTTGACGATACCTTTTCTTTCTTTTATTTCCCAGGGGTGTGGAGAATTTATCATACGATCTTTATCATGAATATTCACTATGAACTTTGCTTTTATCATTAGTAATCTACTGTAGCATTCTTGTTCCTATGTTTTATTGCTATATTTCGAGTCTTCGAAAAAAGGATAGTCGCCCATAAAACCCCTTCCACCGTTCAAGTGGTAATTGCACAGAAGCCAACTCTGACAACACGCGTCATTTTGGTGCTGCCGTATAAACGGAAACGACCACTCGTGATAGACGAGAGCAAAGCATGTGCAGTCGCGACGCTAGCGCCCCTAGCGGCAAGAAAGTCTTTCGTCGCCTGACGTCATATAAGTTTAATATTTGTTTTCAATTATTTTTCTACCTAATTTGCGGAATAGCTACTATGTTTCTGAGTCCCAAGCGTTGGTACAATAATCACAAAATAAATGTGAACAGAGCCAAAGCTCATGAATGAAATGACTTTATCTGCAATTTCTTGGTGAAAAAATACTCTGAGAATTGCATGCAATTGTAGCTGTTCCCATTCAAAGCAAAGCGAGCAAATGTAAACACAGTATTTCATCCATTAGAAGCATATGTATCTCAGTTTTAAGTGTCCTAATGATTGGCACTTTCCTCGACAAACAGCAATATTGCTCGAATTCTAAAGATTTACTCATTCTTGCGCTTTGCCCGTCTTTCCAACTGACGAATATTTGTTTAATATAATTACTTGTATTTTTAAAATATGGCTGTGTTGAAAAAATTTGACGTTTGTGGCTCTGATGTATAAGAACTACAGAATTGGTTTCTTTCGCTTCGGGAAAGAGTTTCATTGTTTTTGTCATTTTATTATCACTCCTGTTTGATAGTTTTCTCTTCAGCTAGAGCTATTGTGGTTTAACTGGTATGTTAAATAATGTAAGTGGTGCATTCCATACAAGTTTCCTAGTTTTTTACGGATTTATAAACTGGTATGTTTAGTAGTGCAGTGAAGGAAACTTCACCTTATTGCGTAGACGAGTGACGCCTTTCAACAGTTCATCATATCTTCTGCTGTTTCGTATCTATTTCTTGTTATTGAAAGAAAACGTTATTCTTCAGTAAATGGCTTTAGATTACAAGAAAACTGTTACCAAAAATGCCTGTAATATTCTGTTTCACACCTCTCATGGTCCTTAGGAAATCTATACAGGATGATCCGTTGTTAGTGGAATCCACACAAACGCATAAATTAAAAGTGTCACTAAAATATATTGCCGAGAACACTTAGAAATAGGTGAAAACAGGCGTAAGGGTATTTTATTTTTCGTACTGAGAGATTACATTTCGTATTTACAGGATGTTCAAAGCGTCTACAGAACGTTGTTCAAAGCGTCCAGAACTGAATTCAGAACATGGCTCTGTCCTTCTGCACAATGACCATCGCACGCGTTGGAAAATCTGAGGCATTACCTGAATCGTATTTGCAGCAGCCACTATTTCGCTCCACAGATCTTTTGTGTTAGATCGCTGCGAGAATACATGTTCTCTCTCATGGTAAAGGACGTGAGACCTAGAGACCGTGCTGGCGACACAGCAGATCCTTTACGTCCAGTCGTCCTGCCAGGGTAATGTTCACTCTAATAGTGAGCCACAGCAAGCTGAGATTGTGCAGTGCAGCAGCCACATGTTCTGTCACGTTGCCTCCGGTGGACCAGGAAGAACGGTCCGAATAAACTACAAGCAAGCGACACGTCGTAGTAGTCCAGGCAGTTCAAATGGTCCAAGCAGCTAATCACCAACGATTCCTGCTAAAACACTGGTGGAGAACTGAATCTGGGAATGGTCCTCCAGAGTGGCGTGTGGTACTTCGGCAGCCCAAACAAGGTAACTGTGTTGACTGAAAATGCCATTTATGGCAAATGTTGCCTCATCCATTGCCAGTACTTTACAGAGCGTATGTCGACCTGTGACGTGTTGGTTCAGCAGCCAATCGCGGTGTTGAAAAGCAGGATATGGTTTCAGCTCATGAAGAAACTGCACATGGAAGGGATTCAGTAACTGTTCAGTACTGTTCTTCACACAGACTGCTGTGATTGTCGATGGCTCACGGTAACCTCTGAGTACTTAGTATTCGTAAACCAGCAGCATACTTACGAAAAGCAGCAGCACAATTCTGAAGTTCCTGACCGGAAAACTAAAACCATATCACTCAATTCATGATTTCCATAATCTATCGTCTTCTGCGAACCAAAGCAAGTAATTTACAAAATGTTTATAGCCCATGATAATGCGCTGCAGCGGTGCGTGCACATAATACCAACGACGTTGCCATAGCTCATAAAGCTTTTTCGGTAATATGTTGTAACGACACTCTAAGAGATATTTTTTGGTGCAGATTCCACTAGTAACATTTATCAACTATTACGGGTAACCACTTGGCGCACTGCTTTCGCTGTGTATTACAAAAATCAGCAGGTGTGTCGCGACTGTACGTGTAAAGCGATCCTCATACACTCAGTATTTATTGCACAATAATATTGTGTCAGCGAATTGCACGAAAATGTGAGGCCGAGAACGGCAATATTGATGTTAGGGACGCATCAGTTACTATTATGACACTATGACAGTTTCTTCTGACGTTGTGGCGATGAGGTACTTGGCGTCTCCTACACAGTCAGCAACTTCATTTCTCAAAGTACAGTATGGTTTTTTTATATATACATCCTCCATCACACTGCTTGATCTTTTGTCACTCACTTTATTCAGTTGTTTGCGAAAATTCCTTCGGAGCGAAGGCAGAAAGTGCGTTTTATTCCGCAATGCTACCCTTACACAGTACAATATACACTGAAGCGACAAAGGCCATGGCAGTGATATGCACATATACAGGTGGCGATAGTACTGCTTACGCGGCGTATAAAAGGGCAGTCTATTGGCGGAGCTGTCATTTGTACTCAGGTGAGTCATGTGAAAAGGTTTCAAATGCTTCAAATGGCTCTGAGCACTGTGGGACTTAACATCTGAGGTCATCAGTCCCCTAGAACTTAGAACTACTTAAACCTAACTAACCTAAGGACATCACACACATCCATGCCCGAGGCAGGATTCCAACCTGCGACCGTAGCAGCAGCGTGGTTCCGGACTGAAGCGCCTAGAACCTCCCACATCATAGCCTACGTAGTAAATGTTAGCACACATTTCCATCAGTGCACACACATGTAGCAGCTATAACTGTCATTTTTTTAGACATGTATAAAACAGTAATGCTTATTCTAATGACTTCACAAAGACAACAAATGACAGCTCCCTCGAACCGTACTTAGGGTACTGGCGGCCCGTGTCGGAGTGGGCTCGACATAGGTCGTTAGCAGCTACAACGCAAAGTACAGTACCTTTCCAGCCAGCTGCCGTTTTCCTGTGTTCGTGAAGTCATTTGATCTCATACAAGCATTACTATTTTATACACGTCTAAAAATACCAGTTATGCCCATTGCATATGTGTGCACTGGAGGAAATGTGTGTTAACGTTTACGACGAAGGTTACGGTTTGAGATCGGACAATGCAGTCGTAGACTAGTCACCACAGATAAAAAATTTTGACTTTAACTGTGACAGAAACTAGAAACAACAAAACTTTTTTTTTAGTTTTTTTCCATTTCAGTTCGTATATCTACATGCTTTAAACATACAATTTTCGGAATACATGCTAATTAACACATACCTAATTGTAATTTTTATGAAAAATGCGAGTCTTCTTATTTCTAATTAGTATCGCACAGAAATATCCAGTTTTCATTGAAAATATAAATTGTTAATAACTGATCTTTTATAAAAGACCGCTTAAATTTTGAAAATTACAAGTACAATCTTTTTCATCTTTATGTATTTTACGCTTGACAAATCCCGCCCGAGGCAGGATTCGAACCTGCCACCGTAGCGGTCGCGCGGTTCCAGACTGAAGCGCCTAGAACCGCTCGGCCACACCGGCCGGCCATTACTGACGAACTGCGGTCTTACATGCAAGTAATAACGAATATTGCAGAAAAATCTTAACTTACATGAATAACAATGTCTCAGAACGTGTTGCATATATGAGGAGGAAAGAAAATTTTTTTGCATCTACCCATTCGCGAACGCGTGACGTTCGCATTCCCGCGCGCTAACCACTTTTTTTTTTCATTTTGTTCGTTATTGATCGTTGTGTTTGGCCGTTGCGGACGTCGCAAGACATCCTGTTCAAGTTCGGTGGTTGATCCTTCCACTCAGTTTTTCATTATAGAGGCGAAACGGCTCTCTGACCGAACACGCTGAGCTACCGTGCCGGCACCGCTACAACCCGCCACTTGGCCACCCCAAACAATAGAAGCGCTGACTTCTTTTGCCAAATGGTGCTGTGTAAGTCATACATGCGTGATAGTTTGGAAGGTTTCCAGTATCAGGCTTCACATAATTGCTTTCCAATGTTACTTGAAAGTTGCAAACACGTTTCGATAATTACTAACTAACCTATTTGTGGGAAAAAGTACACAAAGGCACTAGTAACGTCAGTTCACACTCATGTACTATACGTAAGCAGAGCCGATGTCTTGATATTTAATGATATTTAAACTCTTATTTGCATGAAAATAACACGTATTTTGAGAGAATATTGGCCGAAAACGTTTTTTTTTGTAGTCATTCACAGTAACAATCTAACCTACCCATATTTATAACAAAGGAAAATAGTCTATTACGAACTCACTTTCCAACTGGATGCGTCCTCAGGTGATTCTTTAGTAACACGATCACTAAATCCAAAGCTAAAATAGCCAAATATGTTTCAAAAAACAAATTATAGGTGTACATAAACCACAGCTCACCGATCTACAGGGCCAGACCGAAATCCAAAACCTCTCGGTACAATTGTCGTAAAATCGGTAGGAGGACCGTTCGGCACCAAGTCTCAGAAACTTACTGAATAGGATATTTCGATAAAGAACCGAAAATGACGTCACTACCGAGACTAGCCTACTACACCGATCGGTATGAACGATCAGGGGATCCCCCACTACCACTCAGTGTTGCCAACACTCAAAAAAGAAAAAAAACCACAGCCTGTTATGGTCGCAGTACACTTGGATCTCGAACGTGCCTCGTAGAAGGGACTTTAGTGGGATAATGTTGTGAGGTGAGGCTACAAGTTGGTACGGGTACGCGGACGGTGCACCGACCTGCGAGTCCGAGGTAGTGCATGCCGGGGTGCTGGTGCGGCCCGTTGGCGGAGCTGCTGGAGGAGCAGACGGCGGCGGCGGCGGCGGCGGCGGCGGCTGCGGCGGCGGCGGCCGCGCTGCGCGCCGCGAACGCGCACGACGGCAGGTCGGCCAGGTCGTCGTCGCTGCCGTCGCAGGCGTCGTGGCCGCCCGACTGCGACAGGAAGTAGCCGGCCAGCTTGTGCGCCGCCTGCCCGTGGTGCTGCTGGCCGTGCTGGTGGCCCGCCTGGTGGTGGTGGTGGTGGTGGTGATGGTGGTGGTGGTGCGGCGACGAGCTGGAGTCGGCGCGCGTCACCTCGACGACGCCCCCGCTGCGCGGCTGCGGCTGCGGCTGCGAGGAGCCGGGGGACGCCGCCGACGCCGCCGACGACGCCGGCAGCCGGTAGCCCGGGCTCTGGCTGCTCGACATGGCCAGCCTGCTCTTCCCGCTCCCTCGCCTAACACGCGAAACCTCTATTCTGCAACAATGCCCTCTATTGGCAGCCCCTGCATTTGCCGGTAAAGACGCGAATTTCACTGCTACCGAATCCTGTACAGAAATATTATCACCCTCTTTCACTGCCAAACGTGAACTAGCCCGTACAGTAAACTTAATTCCGCTCGCCTATACAGCGCAATCCGATGACAGTTATCAGCTACCTAACGGGTGTTTACCGCACGCTCAACTCCAGTGCAGTTTCAGCCCGACCCTCGAAGCCTGACGCTGCGCACTTCTGCCGTACCGTCTCCCTCCGTGCGAAATCTGAGTCTTGTTCGCGACAATTCTCACGCCACTACAAGCTCCATCTTCCTGCGAATCACCTGAAACAAATGCATATATTGTACGTTAGTGAATAACCAGTATCCTCTCTCCCTCACGGCCAAAATTCCTTAAATAATCCGTATCCCATACAAAAAACAGCTTCAAAGGCCTGATTATTTCACAAATGAGTTGACGTGTCAAGTATTTCGCGTTAAGCGTGTAAAATCTTGAGTACATAAAACGATAATTATGTCGGTTTTATCAGTTTCGGATTATTCATCCATAGATTAAGAAAAAAACTCAAAACAAAAATTGGTAAATCAGAAAAACAACAACCCCTTTATATGAAACTTCCTAGCAGATTAAAACTGTGTGCCCGACCGAGACTCGAACTCGGGACCTTTGCCTTTCGCGGGCAAGTGCTCTACCATCTGAGCTACCGAAGCACGACCCACGCCCGGTACTCACAGCTTTACTTCTGCCAGTATCTCGTCTCCTACCTTCCAAACTTTACAGAAGCTCTCCTGCGGTAGAGCACTTGCCCGCGAAAGGCAAAGGTCCCGAGTTCGAGTCTCGGTCGGGCACACAGTTTTAATCTGCCAGGAAGTTTCATATCAGCGCACACTCCGCTGCAGAGTGAAAATCTCATTCTGGAAACATCCCCCAGGCTGTGGCTAAGCCATGTTTCCGCTATATCCTTTCTTTCAGGAGTGCTAGTTCTGCAAGGTTCGCAGGAGAGCTTCTGTAAAGTTTGGAAGGTAGGAGAGGAGATACTGGCAGAAGTAAAGCGGTGAGTACCGGCCGTGAGTCGTGCTTCGGTAGCTCAGATGGTAGAGCACTTGCCCGCGAAAGGCAAAGGTCCCGAGTTCGAGTCTCGGTCGGGCACACAGTTTTAATCTGCCAGGAAGTTTCATATCAGCGCACACTCCGCTGCAGAGTGAAAATCTCAATCTGGAACCCCTTTATATGGTTATGTAAAATCTTTTTGGCAAAGAATGCATTGTGCCAGGTCGTTTGTTATACGCTTGATCGTAGTAAAAGTAAGTTATAAAACGAAGATCATTAACTGCAAATTAACAATGAAATGTTCTCCAAATATTAAGGTGTCAATTTTATTTTTTTTACGTGGCACCAATATTTACAGTGCAGTCCTGGTATTCTGCGGTGCCTTTTAAGGAAAAGTTAGTGTTTCGCGCATCTCAATCTTTATTATATCATATCTCCTGAACTGCGTGTGGTACAATGCATTAATTTTGCAGCTGCATTTAGTGCTATATGTGGATGCTGTCTGCAAAATGATTTTCTAATTGAGCTAAGTAAGTAATAAACTAAAACGTTGTGCTTCGTGCTGAAGTTTTATTGCATGAAATGCGAAAATGTAGAGAGCGATAAACTCTTGTTCACTTCATTACTTTATGCGTGATATCAGCGAGAAAATATTAGAGAAGGTTTGAAATTATGTGTAAAGCTTGTTGCAAGGTGCTAAGTGCTCTAATCGCAAATTACTGGGCGAATATTGTCTGGATAGTTTGGACGCGATGACTTAAGCCGCCTCAAGACATATAAAGTTATTCACTTTAATTGTTATCTTACAGCGTTAAAACTTTATTGTAAGATTATAATTCTTTCTGAGAAGATTATGTCAGCAATTAAAATTTTTAAATGTAGTCAGTAATCGTACAAATTCTGAGAATAAAATCTTTGTTGACCCTGAAAGCCGTTAGATACACAATCCGCAACAAGGATTGGAGGATTTTAACCTTTTCCTAATATAGACGTCCAGCATTCTGAGCACAGACGGTCTTGTTAAAACTCGACTACGCAGCTTGTCATCTTCTCCCTCCGGCTATAAAGTGTCTCTCTCTTACAAAAATGACGTACAAAAATTGGAAATGATTTTCGGCATATCTGCACTGAGGTGGCAAAAGCCATGTGATACCTCCTAATACCCTGCACCAGCTTGAAGTGGCATGCACTTCACGAGTCTTTGGAAATGTTGAGTCAAGCTGTCTCTACAGCCGTCCACAATAGCGAAAACGTTGCTGGAGCAGGATTTTGTGCACAAATTGACCTCTCGGTTATATCCCATTTCACGTCGGGCCATCTGGATGGCCAAATCGTTTGCTCAAACCGTCCGGAATGTTCTTCAGACCAATCGCGAATAATTGTGATAATTGTGGCCCGGTGACATGGCGCAGTGTCATTCATAAAAAATGGTTCAAATGGCTCTGAGCACTATGGGACTTAACTTCTGAGGTCATCGGTCCCCTAGAACTTAGAACTACACTCCTGGAAATGGAAAAAAGAACACATTGACACCGGTGTGTCAGACCCACCATACTTGCTCCGGACACTGCGAGAGGGCTGTACAAGCAATGATCACACGCACGGCACAGCGGACACACCAGGAACCGCGGTGTTGGCCGTCGAATGGCGCTAGCTGCGCAGCATTTGTGCACCGCCGCCGTCAGTGTCAGCCAGTTTGCCGTGGCATACGGAGCTCCATCGCAGTCTTTAACACTGGTAGCATGCCGCGACAGCGTGGACGTGAACCGTATGTGCAGTTGACGGACTTTGAGCGAGGGCGTATAGTGGGCATGCGGGAGGCCGGGTGGACGTACCGCCGAATTGCTCAACACGTGGGGCGTGAGGTCTCCACAGTACATCGATGTTGTCGCCAGTGGTCGGCGGAAGGTGCACGTGCCCGTCGACCTGGGACCGGACCGCAGCGACGCACGGATGCACGCCAAGACCGTAGGATCCTACGCAGTGCCGTAGGGGACCGCACCGCCACTTCCCAGCAAATTAGGGACACTGTTTCTCCTGGGGTATCGGCGAGGACCATTCGCAACCGTCTCCATGAAGCTGGGCTACGGTCCCGCACACTGTTAGGCCGTCTTCCGCTCACGCCCCAACATCGTGCAGCCCGCCTCCAGTGGTGTCGCGACAGGCGTGAATGGAGGGACGAATGGAGACGTGTCGTCTTCAGCGATGAGAGTCGCTTCTGCCTTGGTGCCAATGATGGTCGTATGCGTGTTTGGCGCCGTGCCGGTGAGCGCCACAATCAGGACTGCATACGATCGAGGCACACAGGGCCAACACCCGGCATCATGGTGTGGGGAGCGATCTCCTACACTGGCCGTACACCACTGGTGATCGTCGAGGGGACACTGAATAGTGCACGGTACATCCAAACCGTCATCGAACCCATCGTTCTACCATTCCTAGACCGGCAAGGGAACTTGCTGTTCCAACAGGACAATGCACGTCCGCATGTATCCCGTGCCACCCAACATGCTCTAGAAGGTGTAAGTCAACTACCCTGGCCAGCAAGATCTCCAGATCTGTCCCCCATTGAGCATGTTTGGGACTGGATGAAGCGTCGTCTCATGCGGTCTGCACGTCCAGCACGAACGCTGGTCCAACTGAGGCGCCAGGTGCAAATGGCATGGCAAGCCGTTCCACAGGACTACATCGAGCATCTCTACGATCGTCTCCATGGGAGAATAGCAGCCTGCATTGCTGCGAAAGGTGGATATACACTATACTAGTGCCGACATTGTGCATGCTCTGTTGCCTGTGTCTATGTGCCTGTGGTTCTGTCAGTGTGATCATGTGATGTATCTGACCCCAGGACTGTGTCAATAAAGTTTCCCCTTCCTGGGACAATGAATTCACGGTGTTCTTATTTCAATTTCCAGGAGTGTATTTAAACCTAACTAACCCAAGGACATCACACACATCCAAGCCCGAGGCAGGATTCGAACCTGCGACCGTAGCGGTCACGCGGTTCCAGACTGTAGCGCCTAGAACCGCGCGGCCACTCCAGCCCGCCATTCATAAAAATTCCATCGTTGTTTGGGGACATGAAGTCCGCGAATGGCGGCCAGTGATCTTCAGGTAGCCGAACACAACCATCTCCAGTGAATTATCGGTTCAGCTGGACCAGAGGACCCAGTCCAATCCACGTAAACACACCCACACCATTACCGACCCACCACCAGCTCGCACAGTGCCTTGTTGACAACTTGGGTCAACGGCTTCGTGAGGTCTGCTCCACACTCGAACCCAGCCATCAGCTGTCACCAACTGAAATGGGGACTCATCTGATCGGCCCACTGTTTTCCAGGCCAGTAGGGTCCCACAGATGCGGTCACGAGCCCAGGAGAAGCGGTGTAGGCGATGCTGTGCTGTTGACGAAGGCACTCGCTTCGGTCGTCTGCTGCCATAGCCCACTAACGCCAGGTTTCGCTGCAGTGTCCTGACGGATGCGTTCGTCGTACGTCCCACACTGATTTCTGCGGATATCTCACGAAGTGTTGCTTGTCTGTTAGCACTGAAAACTCTACGCAAATGCCGCTGCTCTCAATCGTTAAGCGGAGGCCGCCGGCCACTGTGTTGTCCGCGGTAAGAGGTAATGCCTGAAATTTGGTATTCTCGGCACACTCTTGGCAGTGTAGATCTCAAAATATTGAATTCACTAAAGATTTCAGAAAAGGAGTGTCCAATGCGTCTAGCTCCAACTACCATTCCGCGTTCAAATTCTGTTACTTCTTGTCGCGCGGTCATAATCAGACGGGAAATCTTTTCTTACATGAATTATCTGAGTACAAATGACGGCACTGTCAATGCATTGCCTTTTTATACATCGTGTATGCGATACTAGCATGTAGAGCTGCATGGAGAGTTGCACCAATCCAGTTGTAAGTAGGCTGTTTAGGTTTTTATATTGGTAACACCACGTAGCGCTCTGTATGAAAATCACTGGCTGTGCTGTGTGCAGTCTGTGGCTGGTTGGCATTGTTGGAATAGTCGCTATTGTAGTGTTGGGCAGTTGGGTGTGAACAGCGCGTAGCGTTGCGCAGTTGCAGGTAAGCCGCCAGCAGTGGTGGATGTGAGGAGAGAAATGGCAGAATTTTAAGAGCGGACGATCTGGACGTGTGTCCATCAGGGAGAGTAAATTTGTAAGACTGGATGTCATGAACTGATATATATATATATATATATATATATATATATATATATATATATATAAAATGACTTTTGAACACTATTAAGGTAAATACATTGTTTGTTCTCTATCAAAATCTTTCATTTGCTAACTATGCCTATCAGTAGTTAGTGCCTCCAGTAGTTAGAATCTTTTATTTACCTGGCAGTATTGGCGCTCGCTGTATTGCAGTAGTTCGAGTAACGAAGATTTTTGTGAGGTAAGTGACTCATGAAAGGTATAGGTGTCAGTCAGGGCCATTCTTTTGTAGGGATTATTGAAAGTCAGATTGCGTTGCGCTAAAAATATTGTGTGTCAGTTTATGTGTTGATCAGAATAAGTAAAGAGAGAAATGTCTGTGCACGTTCAGTTCTGCTCAGCTGTTTGAAAATCAAGTAACGTAAGGGGTTTATCAGCACAGTAATTCACTAATTTTTCTAAGGGGACGTTTCACAGTCTCCAGACAGACGACGACAACACCACATGCGATACTACCGCCATCTGCGTGTGTGCGTATCGCTAACCCACGACTTACGTCACCCCAGTGTATACTGACTCTAATCGTACCACAAATATGTTTGTTTTTAATTTAATTTCAATAAGGATAGAACCTGAAACAATGAATTAAAGTTTGTGTTACTGCCAAAACTTGGACTCAGGTGTCCTGCGTAGTAGGCATATGTGCTAACCACTACAGCACCATGCCACAGTGGTGTATTAGTTAGCACATCTTACTATTAAGGAGGAGACCTGCACTCAAATTCCAACTGTGGCACAAATTCACAAATTTTAATTCATTGCTTCAACTTCTGTCCTTGTAACAGATAAAGTTGGGACACATATGTCTGCAGGAAAATGTATCTTCCAATTTTAATTAGGGCCAGAGTTACGTTAATATTTTTGAAATTTATTTAATTTTTCCACCTCATTTGGCAACGTATCTTCCCAAAAATGCTTATTTGGTTGCGTATATTGCACATAAGCAAATGAGATTTCTTCTTAATTTTGTCAACATTTGAATCTTAACATGTATGATGTTTGAAATCTCTGTCTCCTAGAAAAATCACGTAAAAATGCTGAAATTCGCATGTGGTATAGATCTCTGCAGTGTCTCTAAGCATGTCAAAATCTGTTCTTAATTTCAATCAGGCACACAATGACTTTTTTCTTGAAATATTCGAAAATTTCGCTTTCGGTTAAGTCCCCTACTTTAGAATTGGCAGTGGCAATCCTTGGCGCAGCAAAAGTGGCAACACAGTGGGAGCCAATTCTACCCCACTGCCTGTCAGACGCCGGCCGACTGCTTTAGGCCGGACTACAGCAATCCACCGACATAACAGGCTAAATAGTATTGGTTCGTGGGTTCTTTTGATCTTGGATGTCAAGCGCGTATCTTACACAAGGTCATACAAATGTAAGACTTACACACTATTCACTCTAACTTAATTTAACTTACAATAAGGACAACACACAGACCCATGCTCAAGGGAGGACTCGAGCCCACTGGGGGGAGGGGGGGGGGGGGCGCCCCGCGAACCGTGGCAAGGCGCCCGAGACCGCGCGGCTCGGGATGCAACAATGAGCACGAAGTACATCTTTATCAGATTAACATGTCTTTGATGGAATAGTTGCTTAAAACTGAATATCTCTCTACAATCGTCGGAAATATATTACGTAGACAAGGATGTAATGCACAGGGTGTTTGGTAACGTCTTTTTTCTGGAATTTTCAAAATACTAACTGGGGGGGAATATTTATTTAGATAGGTAAAAGTAAAAAACACATTAGCCACATATCTGTGGAATTATTGACTTACTTTACTTAATCATTTTCCAGGGAGTTCCAGCAACGAGTTATAATTTTTCAAATAGAATTTGTTTTCTGTCTTGTACCTGATGTAGATAAACCAACTATGTAGGCACAAATTTCTATCAAAATTAGTTAGGAAGCGAGAAACGTTCAAAGTTTCGGGGTGTATGTAACATGTCGTACATGAAATTGTTGTGCCAAAGGGCGGAAAGCTTCCTAGAAGCGCTTTTAATGGAAATTTAATTTATATTGATTAATGCACAGTTTGTTTAAACACATCAGCAACTTAGTAGAAAAAAATAATTTGCTGTTTAAAAAATTGTAACTCGTAGCTGTTACTCTTTGCAAAATTACTAAATAAACTATGTTCATAACTCTGTAGAAAGAGCAACGATTCTTACGTTTACCTGTCTACGTAGATATTCATCTCATTTGTTATTTTGTAAGTCATAGAGCAAAATATTTCAACTGAAACAACCTTTACAGAGCCCGGTATGCGAAAAGGTGCTTTTTGTTGTGGACTAAATTTGCAAGGATAAGGTCATTTTCTTTCGCTGGTGTTAGTTTGCAGTTTTTGCGCAAGGAATGCTGTTGTATCGGGTCACATAGAGAGCCTTTGGATGATACGGTAAATGCAGTATATACATTTATAAATCAGCTGAACGTTTAAAAAGTGGTATTAGTTGAAATATTCGTAACATTATTGTGGACACTTTTTAACTGAAGAGGATTGTCACGAGTTAACGGTGAACTAGAGTAAATTCGCAACTTGTGCAACAGGCTTTGGATGAATTAGGAACAATGTTGTGTACAACAAAAATCGTAATATCGCTGTTATATACAAGGACTTTGAAACTGTTATTCCAACACAGTTATGCCACCTGAGAGTATAGAAAACACAGAAAAAGGAAAATGAATGACTTATTACATCACTGGAGGAGAGGTATTCACGTAGGTATGATGGAATATGAAATAGGATTCTGAAGATGTGGGGTACCATGCATTAGTGTTACAACGCGTCAGCTAGATAATGCGTCTATTAGAAGCGGTCAGTGTTCAGACACATCACGAAAAGCGGCAGAGGGATAGTACAGTTACTATAAGACCCTGTCGTTACTGTTATCGTGTGCTGTCGTGTCTGAGAAGCGAAGCTTTGATAAGTAGCAACACATAGCACTACTCACAACTTGTTTCATTCTCTCAGAAGAGGGCGGCCAACAGAAAATGGAGTTTATTCTTATGTACGCAAAGTACTTTCAGAAAAATGCGAAATTTAGGAGGGCAGATTTTTTTTTTTGTGTACTGTGCATTTTTCATCGAAAACTGGGCATACTTTCACAGCGTCCGTAAATGGGGGACAATTTGTACCTCCCCCTTACGCAAAAAGCATTCACTGCATAAAAGAAAGTAATTAGAATAGTGTTTGGAATTCACACAGGTACATCTTGCAGGTATTTCTCTAAGCAACTGGTAATATTGACCACAGCGTCACAGCATATTTATTCACTTATGAAATTTCTTATCAATAATCAATCTGAATTTGAGAGTAACAGAGATGTAGTAGTACAACACTATCAAGAAAAATGATGTACGTTACCCTTTAATGAATCTATCTTTGGCACAGAGGGGGATTAAATTTGAGCTGTAAACCTCTCTGACAGTCTACCCGTGGAAATAAAATGTTTGACAGGTAGCAGAAACGTTTTAAAATATGGATTAAAGGTGTTCCCCTTCACAACTCCTTTTATACCGTAGAAGAATTCTTGAGTAAGAATAATTAGAAATTTTTAAAGAAAGAAAACCTGTAAATGGGCAGCATTGTCATATAAATATTATTTTTTATATATTTTTAATTGTATGTAAGTGTTCTATGTTTGCTGCGTTGACACGTATCCACATCATAACGTTAATCGCGAATTTTATCTATGGAACAAACTCTTGCGGGGGTGGTGTCAAATATTTGGTACCCCAGGATTCTGTGCGTCTTACAAAAAAATTAATTTGTTCTTAGAACACAATGTAAACGTTTTACCAAATAGCACAGTTGATAATATAATCATGTGGCGCCGAAGAAGACAATAGTTTATACGTTTCACTGAGAAATGCCGTCTATAGGATAACAATGACTCGAAGATTAAGTACGTAATTATCAGACCATAAATCGTTTGTACGATATTTTTGTCTCTTATCGCTTTCTTTACTTCTGGCAGTACGCTGTTGATGTCAAAATTAGCAGAAAGCTCCGTGGTTGGGAGCCCACGTTCAACTGTAGGTCCTGTGATAACTGAATGGTTAAGTCAGTTCAGAGATCGGAGGAAGGCAATGGCATAGCACGTCCCATAGAACACTAAGACGTTCAAATCTTCCTTCAAGTTAAGAACAGCTGTATCTTATATACTGTAACACTGTTTATTATATTGTAATAAAACAAGGAATAAGAGTAAAGTCTGTTTGCTTAAGTAGTGAAAAATTACATTTGGACCTGTGATGACGGAATAAAGGCGAATCAACAGATGATGTAAAATATAATAACCTACTAACATTAAAAGACCCGCATAAATTTACCTGAAAACAC
Organism: Schistocerca serialis cubense; assembly: GCF_023864345.2. Taxonomy (NCBI): domain Eukaryota; kingdom Metazoa; phylum Arthropoda; class Insecta; order Orthoptera; family Acrididae; genus Schistocerca; species Schistocerca serialis. The sequence continues at coordinate 28,554,823 of NC_064642.1, forward strand.
ATGGGATAAGAAGCTTTATTTCATCATAACAAACTTCACAAAGATGGCAGTCTACACTGATACAAGAACTAACGAACAGGGTCAAGTGATTACCGCAAAAACTTGTATGAAATGTAAATAACTTATGTATGCGGTTTATTTGCTTATTTGCAGCTTCGTTTCATTCTCAATCAATTCAGCACCTTCAGGGATCGCACACAAATCCTTTCTTGGTTATTTGATCAGTATTATAAACGGTGCAAAATGAATTCGCAGAGAGAATACCACAAGGACATAAGGTAAAAGTCTGGCAACGAATGACAATTATTTTAAGGTTAAAAATAAACTTATTTCTCTATGAAGTTTCTAGTAGTAGCCCACTGCACACTGGCTCACATTTTTCGGGAAGGGGGGGGGGGGGGGGGTTGATTCGATACCTGAAGTGTAAATCCTTGATAGCCTGCAATATAGGGATCTACGACATATTAACAGTTCCTTGAACTCAGAACGTACCAAAGCAAGAAACTTACTTAGACATAGATACAGGTGGAACTCAGAGGGTGCTAATTCTGATGAAAGGGATATATGTTCCGACGATTCGAATCTGAACTTCTGGATTTCTCACAATACCGAAGCACATTATTCTATTGCCCTGAAGACAGATGACTTTTTTGATTTTGTCTCACAGGCACCTTCTCAAGCACTTACTTTTATCCGGGTTGTCTAGAAGACTAGTTTAGTATTCGTCAGATATTACTTTATCATAGTAAGGCGATCAACAAGAACAATCTCTTTTGAAAACATTAACCACCATTTTAGTATAAGCTGGGTTATTTTTATTGCAGAGCCATCGGGTTCTGCCGATGCGTTGACTGCCGTTCGTTTCTGATCTGAAGTTGTAGACAGTATTACATCGATGCATAGAATCTATTCATTTTAACTCTCTTCAAGCACTGCCGAGAAAATCGTTTTCCCATTTTCTTTAGGTCGGCATTCAACGAATCTTGCACAATCCACTCCCATACTTTCGGCTCAAATGCTTGTTCCTTATACATGTCACATCTTCGGTCAACGAAGACCCAAAACGATACTACCTGATCTTTCGAATTTTTCGCCTGTGGTGGCGGTTTTCGGACGTCACATGAATCATTCTCAAGAGAAGTACGGTCGTGTTATAACTGTTCAAACAACCTCGATGAACTTCCTTAAGAGATAACCCGCCAAAACAAATACTTGTATGCCGGCAGGGTATTCCAGTTTACGTATTTGAAATAAATTCACAGTATAATCTTACTTTAAAAAGCCTAATAAACGAAGATTATTCCGTGGATCAACTTGATATCAAGCTACATGAATCAACATAACTAAAACAAACATTAGTTGATATTAACGGCGTATTTCTATGATGTCGAGTTAATTATTTCTAATCCACCTGACAACTAATATCGCCTCCAGGCAACTGCAGTATTTAAATCCGAGGTCTTATGGTTAAGCTCAAGGAGGGAATGAACAATATGACACTTGAGAAGTAAAGCAGCCTGCTGGAACAGTAAACGCAATACAATGCACAATTCAAATGCCACAAAAAAAAATTACAGACGAAAATACAGATCGTCTTTTGGAAGAAGTTCTTATCTTAACTCAGCTTCTGTTAGCTATGAAAGTATTTATGTCTCTCCGCCGCAATGTTTGCGGAATTGGAGACCAAAATTTATGTCATGATAGCGAAATCTATCCCAGAAACAATAATGAGGAAATAATAAAAATTGAAAAGTAGTGTGTAGAGTACAAATATAGACTGAGAGGAAATAAAATAATAAAAAAAAGAGGATATCTGTGCACCGTTCAATCTTTCGACCAACTTTGTTGTATGGGAGCGAAAGCTGGGTGGTTTCAGGTTACCTTATCAACAAGGTTGAGGTTACGGATATGAAAGTAGCTAGGATGATTGCAGGTACTAGTAGATGGGAACAATGGCAGGGGGGTGTCCACAATGAGGAAATCAAAGAAAAACTGGGAATGAACTCTATAGATGTAGCAGTCAGGGCGAACAGGCTTAGATGGTGGGGTCATGTTACACGCATGGGAGAAGCGAGGTTACCCAAGAGACTCATGAGTTCAGCAGTAGAGGGTAGGAGGAGTCGGGGCAGACCAAGGAGAAGGTACCTGGATTCGGTTAAGAATGATTTTGAAGTGATAGGCTTAACATCAGAAGAGGCACCAATGTTAGCACTGAATAGGGGATCATGGAGGAATTTTATAAGGGGGACTATGCTCCAGACTGAACGCTGAAAGGCATAATCAGTCTTAAATGATGATGATGATGATAAATGATGATGATGATGATGATGATGATGATGATAAATGATGATGATGATGATGGGTAATGATGGTTAGTAGAAATGAAACGAAAATAAAATTTAGTTGATATTAACGGCATATTTTTACGATGCCGAGTTAATTATTTCTAATCCGCCTAACAACTAATATCGCCTACAGACCACTGAAGAATTTAAATCCGACTTCACTTCAAACTATCGGACCGAATAGAATACGAAGTGAGGGGACTGTGCTGCCTCGGAAGCAAAATAACTGATGACAGACGAGGCAAGAACATAAAAAGCACACTAGCACAGACACACACGCCATTCCTCGCTAAAAGATGTCTTCGACTATCAAACTTGGACCCTACTTTGAGAAAGAAATTTGTAAGTATGTACGCCTGGTGCACAGTATTGAGCGGGAGTGATTCATACGCTATTTGGGATGTGATGTTCTATAAGAATGCTGAAAGTTAAGTGGACTGATTAGATAAGAAATGAGGAGGCTCCCTGCAGAATCGGCAAGGAAAGGAATGTGTGCGATGCACTAACTAGAAGAGGCGACAGGACGACAGGTCGCGTGTTGAGAGATCGAGGAAATGACTTCCATGTCGTAGAGGGCACAAACTATAGGGAAGAACAGAAATTGGAATTTATCCACAATAAGAGATTAGTAGGGTGGCACTGGAGAGGCAGTTATTGCGGGTAGCAAGAAACTAGTCAGAAACTGATGAAAGCACCACGAAGTTCAACGAGAGCCATCGACGATAACATGACATGTACTTGTAACTACCACGATGCAGTTAGCAGCTAGACTACTACGAGACCGGACAATATTGACGCAGATGTCGATAAAGAAGAGAGTGAACGAGTGAGCGAGCGAGTGAGAGAGAGATACCTGCTGGGGCGCTGGGCAGCTGGTGTTGACGGTTCGCTTCCCGGGCGGCTACTGACGGGCTGCGGCAGCTTCAGCAGGGCCGCCTCCCTTCACCCTCACCGCCCCCACCCCAGGGTGGCGCCACCAACGCCTCCTATTGGCCAGACGGGGCGGCTCCACCCTCCCTGTGTCGTCACAGGTCCAGCCGGGATTCACCGTTTCCAAAGAAACAAGCCAAACGACTCCCCGCCAACTTGCCAGTTCTCCGTCGATTTCGCTGGGGAAGGCCGGCCTTCTGCCAATGTCTCACTCAGCGTAAGGCTCACATGTTCGTTTCCACTACATTTACATGAGGCTCCCAACACCAGATTTCGTAAACCGATTATCTTATACCGTTTCTGTTTGGCCATGCAGACACTCCAATATCGATTCTACAAATGCGGTTCTAGCTTCCGGGTTTACTCTTCCGCTATCGATTTTCTCTTCCATGTAACCGATTTTGAAAGATGCTTGGGGGTTAGATTACGAACTGTATTTAAAAATTTTCGGCTGAATTAGGTGGAGAGACTTTTTGTTCAATGAAGGAGAAAAAGAAAAAACTGAACATGAAGTCGTTTACTTCCGGCATTTAACTGAAGGGAAACAGCCACTGCGCTGACTTAATGAGAAACTGGAACAGCTGGTTTCCACAGGCCATACACTTTTTGGAATTTTCCTCGCGGGTCTGCTCCAGGTGGCTTTCGAGAATTGCAATGTTGGAGTACATCTGCATACTAGGAAAGATGGAAGGCTTTTCAATGTCAGTCTTCTGAAGAGTAAGACAATGCGCTACGAGATAGTCACTCGTAAACTCCTGTAAGCTGATGGTGCTGCAATTGTTGCGAACTCCGCAGAAGAGCTGTAAGAGCTAGTATCGAGATTTAGTCACGCATGCCACCTATTCTCGATGAGTGTAAACAGCAGTAAGACAGTAATTATGGTTCAGGGTGCTAACACAAAGCCGAATATCACACTAGATGGCACTACTCTGCAAGTCGCAGATAACTTCTGCTATCTTGGATCTACTATAGAATCAAACATGTCTGTTGACAAGGAAGTTGATGCTCGCATTGGAAGAGCTGCGACAACTTTTGGCAAACTCTCTACACGTGTTTGGAAAAACAACAAACTCTCTTTGACCACAAAAATTCTTGTATATCAAACTTCGTCCTCAGCATCCTTTTGTATGCACCGGAAACATGGACTACCTATGCCGAATAAGAACGTCGCCTTAATGCTGTCCACATGCGGTGCTGAGATCCATCCTCGGAGTAACTTGGAAGGACCGAGTGACCAACGAAGCAGTGCTATCTAAAACTAACTGCAACAGTATTTCAGCTGTCCTGAAGCGGAGACGACTCCGCTGGCTGGGACACGTCTACCGTATGGACCCTGACAGATTACCACGTGAGGTGATGCTTGGAGAGATCTCTATAGCCAAAAGACCTGTAGGACGTCCTGTATTGAGGTTCAAGGACTCCTGTAAACGAGATATGGAGAGCTTTGGAATCGACACAAACAGATGGGAGGCACGGGCTAGAATGAGAGCAGAGTGGCGTGATGATATATCATCTGGAATGTCGAAGCACGATGAAGGCTTGTTAGACAGATTGAGGCAGAAAAAGCTTCGCAATGCTACCACTGCTCCTGCCTCAGCAGCCAGATACACTTGTGACAATTGCGGCAAGAGATGCCGTGCTGCCATTGGCTTGACAAGTCATACGAAAAAATGCAACCCATAAATACACAGACACTGCAACAATCATCTACCAAGATGTCGTGGCCAATATATATATATATATATATATATATATATATATATATATATATATATATATATATATGTGTGTGTGTGTGTGTGTGTAAAACAACTGACGCCGGCCGCGGTGGCCAAGCGGTTCTTGGCGCTTCAGTCCGGAACGGCGCGACAGCTACGGTCGCAGGTTCGAATCCTGCCTCGGGCATGGATGTGCGTGATGTCCTTAGGTTAGTTAGGTTTAAGTAGTTCTAAGTTCTAGGGGACTGATGACCTCAGATGTTAAGTCCCATAGTGCCCAGAGCCATTTGAACCAAGCCAAAGTAACTGACGATCCGGAAACCAATATTTCACCAGCCTAGCAAAACCACTTCGGGACTTTATACGTGAATACCACAGCGAAAAACGAGTTTCCAAATTCGGTTTTCGTCTCCCGGGAGTTGAGTCTTACGTAAACGTGGTGTACGGGAGAGAGACTACATTGCGGCGGCTGCAGGTTGTCGTATGTCGGCAGATTAAAGAACGAGCATCCGATAACGTCACTCCAAACTCCAACTCCCCCCTCCCCGCCCCCCCACCCCCCCTTCCGTCATCCATACTCAGCTTATTCTTATTTGTTATTCCACCTCCTCATTACAGGTGGGTGTTGTCGGGAGCCCAGTGGCAATATTTAAAATCCTCTCTCCACACAGAGAGATGAAAATATATACAACAATCATTTAAAAACGTAAAAATTTGTTAGATAACGTCTATATTTACGTACTGACTTCGCAAGTCACTATATGGTGCATGGCCAAGGGTACTTTGTATCACTACTAGTCATTTACCCACAAATGGAGCGAGGAAAAACGATTGCCTATATAGCGCCATACGAGCCCTGATTTTTCTGATTTTGTTTTCGCGATCCTAGCACGAAATGTACATTGGTGACAGTAGAATCATTCTCAGCTAATACTGTATTCGAACACTACGGGATTGTTTCTCCTGCTCAGTTGCGTTAATTTACATTTTCCTATATTTAGAGTCAATGGCAAGGAAATCGTTCCTGAAGAAGAGAAATTTGTTAACATCGAGTATAGATTTAAGTGTCAGGAAGTCGTTTCTGAAAGTATTTGTATGGAGTGTAGTCATGTATGGAAGTGAAACATGGACGATAACCAGTTTGGAGAAGAAGAGAATAGAAGCTTTCGAAATGTGGTGCTACAGAAGAATGCTGAAGATAAGGTGGGTAGATCACGTAACTAATGAGGAGGTATTGAATAGGATTGGGGAGAAGAGAAGTTTGTGGCACAACTTGACTAGAAGAAGGGATCGGTTGGTAGGACATGTTTTGAGGCATCAAGGGATCACAAATTTAGCATTGGAGGGCAACGTGGAGGGTAAAAATCATAGAGGGAGACCAAGAGATCAATAAACTAAGCAGATTCAAAAGGATGTAGGTTGCAGTAGGTACTGGGAGATGAAGAAGCTTGCACAGGATAGAGTAGCATGGAGAGCTGCATCAAACCAGTCTCAGGACTGAAGACCACAACAACAACAACATATATTTAGAGAAAGCTAGCATTCATCACACCAACTAGAAATATTCTTTCTAAGTCGTCCTGTATACTCCTACAATCACTCAGTGACGACAACTCCCATACAACAGAGCGTCATCAGCAGACAGCTAAAGATTACTGCTGAACCTGTCCGTTAGATCATTTACCTATGATGCACATACCGAATAACAGCGGTCCTATCACACTTCCCTGGGGCACACCTGACGAGGCCCTTGTCTCTGAAGAACATTCGGCAACGAGGACAACGCACTGGATTCTATTACTTAAAAAATCTTCGAGTCACTTGCATGACTGAGAACCTAATCCATATGTTGGGACCTACTCTAACAGCCTGCCGCGCGGCACTGTGTCAAACACTTTCTGGAATTATAGCAATATGGAATCTGCCTGTAGTCTTTCATTCCCAAGAAATTGTGCGAGATAAGGGCAAACTGAGTTTAGCACAAGCGATGCTTTGAAATACGTGCTGATATGTGGGCAGAAACTTTTCTGTTTCAAAGGAAATTTATCGTATTCTTTATTTAATCCTTCTTGTATATGGGAGTCACTAACACTACAGCCGACCGGAGTGGGCGTGCGGTTCAGGGCGCTACAGTTAAGTCCCATAGTGCTCAGAGCCATTTGAACCATTTTTTTGCACGTCTTCCAGTCGCTTGCCGTTTTGCGCTAGGAAAGAGATTCGCGATAAATGCAAGCTAAGAAGGGCCAGTGCCGAAAAGTGTTCTCTGTAGAAGCCTGATTGGTATTCGAACCGGAACTTGCGACTTATTTGTTTTTAATACACACATCAAAAAAAGTTTTGCATCACCACTGTTGCCAGAACTCCTAAAGATAGACGTTGACAGTGGATATTGTACCACAGACACAGTCCCCTTGACTGTTCAGAGATGTCACTAAACGCGCCCAAAGATGTAAATAACCATGCATGAGCAGCGACTATTAGACAGAGGGAGACCGTCAGCCGATCAGTTCCAGTCATTCCACCAGGAAGGGGGTACACGGCTCGTGTTGTCTGTAGTTCAACCATGCCTAGACGATCAATACCGCGGTTCGATCGCGTCCGCGTTGTTACTTTGTGCCAGGAAGGGCTCTCAACAAGAGAAGTGTCCAGGCATCTCGGAGTCAACCAAATAAATGTTGTTTGGACATGGAATAGATACAGAGAGACAGGAACTGTCTATGACATGCCTCGATCAGGCCACCCAAGGGCTACTACTGCAGTGGATGACCGCTACCTACGGATTATGGCTCGGAGGAACCCTGACAGCAACGCCATGTTGAATAATGATTTCCTTGCAGCCACAGGACGTCGTCTTATGTCTCAAACCGTGCGTAATAGGCTGCATGATGCACAACTTCACTCCCGACGTCTATGGCGAGGTCCATCTTTGCATCCACGACACCATGCAGCGCGGTACTCATGGGCCCAACAACATGCTGAATGGACCGCTCAGGACTGGCATCACGTTTTCTTCACCGATGAGTGTCGCATATGCCTTCAACCAGACAATCGTCGGAGACGTGTTTGGAGGCAACCCGGTCAGGCTGAACGCCTTAGACACACTGTCCAGCGAGTGCAGCAAGGTGGATGTTCCCTGCTGTTTTCGGGTGGTATTATGTGGGGCCGACGTACCCCGCTGGTGGTCAAGGAAGGCGCCGTAACGGCTGTACGATAAGTGAATGCCATCCTCCGACAGATAGTGCAACCATATCGGCGGCATATTGGCGAGGCATTCGCGTTCATGGACGACAGTTCGTGCCCCCATCGTGCACATATTGTGAATGACTTCCTTCAGGATAACGACATCGCTCGACTAGATTGGCCAGCATGTTCTTCAGACATGAACCCTATCGAACATGCCTGGGATAGATTGAAAAGGACTGTTTATGGATACGTAATCTACCAATCACTCTGAGGGATCTACGCCGAATCGCCGTTGGGGAGTGGGACAATCTGGACCAACAGTGCCTTGATGAACTTGTGGATAGTATGCCACGATGAATACAGGCATGCATCAATGCAAGAGGACGTGCTACTGGGCATTAGAGGTACCGGTGTGTACATCAGCCTGGACCACCACCTCTAAAGGTCTCGCTGTATGGTGGTATCTCTGTTAATCTCTATTCGAAGTTTCTGTACAAGCTTTGGAACGCTCGGAACCGAGGTGATGCAAAACTTTTTTGATGTGTGTACTTTCAGTTGCTTCTCAAAACCAGAGAAGCCTGTAGGTATAGGTGAACCGTGTCAGGCTGGAGCCAGTCTGCCTTTTCATTCCTTTTATTATCTACATCTACATCTACGTCTACATATATTCTCTGCAAGTCACAGTACGGTGGGTGCCGGAGGGTACCCAGTACCACTACTTTTCATTTGCCTTCGTGTTCCACTCGCAAATAGAGCGAGGTAAAAACGACTGTGTGCCTCCATATGAGCCCTCATTTCTCTCATCTTCGTGGCCCTTACGCGCAATATTTCTTGGCGACAGTAGAATGGTCCCGCCGTCAGTTTCAGATGCCGGTTCTGAATTTTTCCAATAGCGTTTGTCGAAAAGAAAATCGCCTTACCACCAGGGCTTCCCAGTTGATTACCCGAAGCCTCTCCGTAGCACTTACGTGTTGTTCGAACCTACCAGTAACAAATCTAACAGCCCGTCGTCTGAATTGTTTCCAACTCTTCCATCAATCCGACCTGGTACGAATCTCCAAACACTCGAGCAGTACTCAAGAACAGGTCGCACCAGCGTCCTATATGTGGTCTGCTCTACAGGCCAACTATTCTTTCCAAAATTCTTGCAGTAAACCGAAGTCGACCATTCGCCCTTCCCTACCACAGTTCTCACATTCTCGTTCCACCTCATATCACTTTGCAACGTTACACCCAGATATTTAAAAGACTTGTCTGTGTCAAGCAGGACACTAGTATAAGAACAAAGGCTTCCGCGGCCGGTGTCATAGTAATTAGAATTCTTCTGGGTATTATGCCGCGTCATTGCCAAAAACTAACAATAATAAACTAACACAGACGTTTCGGCCGAATTGCTACGGCCTTCCTCAGGGGCACGCCTGGTTTTCAGTGGGGATAGGTGCTCCTGGTGCGCGCGGAAGTGGACTGACATTTGCTCTACAGCTGTTTGTGCAGATACTTCCGTGTCCCGTGTGGCTTCTGCCCCGCGACCGCTCGCGGCCCGTTGGACTGGGATGGCCGGCAGCCAGGACGCCGGGAGTTTGTAGCCGTCTTCTCTGTTGATGTTAGGCTGTTTAATAATTTCGATCGCCCCCCCCCCCCCGTATTTTGCGTTCTCGCATCCACGATTCTTTCGCCAGTACTCGGGCTTCCTGGAACCTGATAGGTTGTCCACAGTCACGGCGGTGTTCTGCTATTGTCGATTTATTATGTTGTTGTAATCGTACATAGCGTTCGTGTTCTGCTACTCGTAAGCTGACAGGTCTCCCTGTTTCTCCTATGTAGGCAGCTCTGCACCCACACCGTAGTTCGTAAACACCTGCAGTGTTTGTTGACTACATCCTTGGTGGAACCTATCATTTCGTGGATCCTGACACAGCCAATAGACTTATCACCAAGGTGTCTGTTCCTCCTAGAATCTACGGAATACCTAAGCTCCATAAGGAGGGTTATTCGCTGAGACCCATAGTGAACGCAATAGATTCACCTTCGTATTATGTTGTGAAACATCTGGCACCTAAGTTACGCCGTCTTGTGGGACAAACAGACACCTACGTGGAAGACTCTTCCCACTTCATACAACAGCGAATAAAGCCATCAGACATTATGGTCAGTTTTGCCATCAAGTCTCTCTTCGCTACCGTACCTATTGAGGAGACTACGCGCATTCTACAGGATCGGATCCAACCAGATATCTGCGATCTGCCGGCCGGTGTGGCCGAGCGGTTCTTGGCGCTTCAGTCTGGAACCGCGCGACAGCTACGGTCGCAGGTTCGAATCCTGCCTCGGGCATGGATGTGTGTGATGTCCTTAGGTTAGTTAGGTTTAAGTAGTTCTAAGTTCTAGGGGACTGATGACCTCAGATGTTAAGTCCCATAGTGCTCAGAACCATTTGAACCATTTTTTTCTGCGATCTGGTGCGCTTATGCCTCTCATCTACGTACTTCACCTGGCGGGGAAAATATTACGAACAGTTACATGGAGTGGCAATGGGTTCCCCACTCTCCCCTGTAGCTCCGGACATCTCCATGGAAGCCTTTGAGCAAACGGCCCTAGCTTCTGCTCCGTTACGTCCCAGTTGTTGGCTACGATATGTGGACGACACATTCGTTATCTGGCCTCACGGTGAAGCGGGATTGGGAAACTTCCTCCAGCACTTAAACTGCCTGCACAAAAATATATAAAGTTCACACATGAGACTGAAAACAATGGTTCCTTGCCATTTCTGGATGTGGAAGTATACAGAGCTGCCGAAGGTAAACTGGGACACAAAGTGTACCGGAAACCAACGCACGCTAAACGGTACCTGCTCGCGGAGAGCCACCACCGCCCAGCTCAAAAGTATTCTGTTCTGCATACGTTAACTGCCCGAGCCTACCGGATAAGCGGTGAAAATAACACCAAAGAAGAATTAAAGGAGCTACAACATACGTTTTGTACCAACGGCTATGATGACAACATCACAAGTAAGGTAGCTAAAACCAAAGCGAGCAGAACACGAGAAGAGTTCAAAGAAGAGAAGCTTCCACTGGTACACTTACTATATGTAAAAGGCGTCGGTGAACGGCTAGGCAACGTCCTCCGCCGACGAGGTTTCAAACCGATTTTTCGAAGCAGTCACAGGATCCACGAATTGAAAGGTTCCACCAAGGATGTAGTCAACAATCTTAACACTGCAGGTGTTTACGAACTACGGTGTGAGTGCAGAGCTGCCTACATAGGCGAAACAGGGAGACCTGCCAGCTTACGAGTAGCAGAACACGAACGCTATGTACGATTACAACAACATAATAAATCGACAATAGCGGAACACCGCCGTGACTGTGGACAACCTATCAGGTTCCAGGAAGCCCGAGTACTGGCGAAAGAATCGTGGATGCGAGAACGCAAAATACGGGAGGCGATCGAAATTATTAAGCAGCCTGTCAACATCAACAGAGAGGATGGCTACAAACTCCCGGCGTCCTGGCTGCCGGCCATCCCAGACCAACGGGCCGCGAGCGGTCGCGGGGCAGAAACTACACGGGACACGGACGTGTCTGCACGAACAGCTGTAGAACAACTGTCAGTCCACTTCCGCGCACACCGGGAGGAAAACTTGCCGACCAGAAGCCGAACGCTGATTGGTGGACAGCTACCAATCGTTGACGACATGGACATCCACGAATAGCGTCTTTCCTTTCATCTTCCCTTACGTCGTGACTAGCCAATCGTATTAGAGGGCCAATTAAAAGTTTTACAACAGTGACGTCAGATATCGATAGTCTGTAGTAAATAGGAGCATCTATCCCCATGCAAAACCAGTCGGTTTTAGATCATTATTTTTGGTTTTTAGCAATGACGCGGCATAATACCCAGAAGAATTCTAATCACTAGGACACTAGTAATTCTGTATCCGAACATTACAGGTTTGATCTTCCTACTCATTCGCATTAACATACATTTTTCCAAATGTAAGGCTAGTTGCCATTCATCGCACCAACTGGAAATTTTGTGTAACTCGTCTTGTATCTTCCTAAAGTCACTCAACTGCGACACCTTACCTTACACCACGGCATTATCAGCAAATAACCGCAGATTGCTGCCCATCCTGTCAGCCAAATCATTTATGTATGTATAGAACAACAGCGGTCCTGTCACACATCCTTGGGGCACTCCTGACCATATTTTTCTTGATAACTGTTGTTTTACACTGAACAGGTGCAAAGTGTTCAAGTAATACTTTATTTGTAAACTGTTAACGTCGGCAATAGTGGCAATATTGTTTTTGTGTCCACATTGTAGAAGGTGCAGACTGATCATTGAGTGGTGTTGCAATGTTACGCGGCCTTCCAGATTTTCGCATTGTAGCTTCAGTTCCATCAGGCGACTCTTGTTCTGATCGGTCAACAATATAGCCGCTACAGTAGTAGCTACCAAGTCTTCTTCTTTGACGACATTCCATCATATGGCCACAAGCCTGTTGCCTTAAAACCGTTTAGTGTTACGCCCATACAAACTGATCTGGAGTATGCATTAGCCAGGAGCTTTGCAATGTTGGCGTGTTTTGTGACACTGCCAGGATCTGAACGTACAGTAGGCACCAAGATGCCGCTTCATTGTGGTTGTTTTTAGTGTTTTAAAGAAGGATATGCTCAATGACCGCAGAGAATGAGATGTGTGAGCAGGAAATGAGACCACGATTCTACCATAATCAGAAGCCACCTGAATTGCTTCTAAATTTTTGGCGTGTTGTGCTATGTCCATCCCGTAGAACTTTTGTGCATTTTATGAAGTGTTCTAGCCATCGGATAAACAGTTCTGAGGTTACCTATCCATGTGTCGAGCATCCAAATGCTGTGTTTGGTGGAACTCCCTTTGTTAAAGCATTAAGCATTCTGATGCGCTTAATATTGACGTCTCATGTATGAATTCGCCGTTCATTGCACATACTAATGTCATTGTAAGATTTCTTTCTCCGCTTGCGACTGCGCCCACTTGGTGTTTCTCTTTTCGCATAATTACTTTAGAACTGTGGATAATGCGGTTTGATCCACATAATGTATTTGGTCAACAGTAAACTTATGCTCATCTAATATATCCTTGTATTTATCAAAAAACTCATTAACACGCTCTTTGTTAAACCCCTTCCTTTGTGCCATTGACATTGCTACACGAACTCGCATGGACAAAATGGTGTAATCTTTTTTAAACCTGTAATACCATTTTGTACTGGCTATCTTTTTTTCTTTATTGAAGCGATACGGTAGATGATACTTCTCAGCAAGTCGGTAGGCAAGTTTCCTTATTCAGTAATATTTAATCCGAAGATACTGGACTCTACATCAATTACATCCTAATTCATCTTCCATCTCTGCTCTCATATCATTTGGTCTTCCGAATTTTGATGATCTATTTGAAAACTTAAATGATGACGCAGTGTAGGCTTCGGTATATTATACACTGAAGAGCCAAAGAAACTTGTACACCTGCATAATATCGTGTAGAGCCCCTGCGAGCACGCAGAAGTGCCACAACAAGATGTGGCATGGACTCGACTAATGTCTGGAGTAGTGCTGGAGGGAACTGACACCATGAATCCTGCAGGGCTGTCCATAAATCCGTAACAGTAGTAGGTGCTGGAGATCCCTTCTGAACAGCACGTTGCAGGGCATCCCAGATATGCTTAATAACTGGGGAGTCTGGTGGTTAGCGGAAGCGTTTAAACTCAGAAGAGTGTTCCTGGAGTCACTCTGTATCAATTCTGGATGTGTGGGGTGCCGCATTCTCCTGCCGGAATTGCCCAAGTCCGTCGGAATGCACAGCGTTCATGATTGGATGCAGGTGATCAGACAGTATGCTTACGTACGTGTCACCTGTCAGAGTCGTATCTAAACGTATCAGGGGTCCCACATCACTCCAACTGCACACGCCCACAACATTACAAAGCCTCCATCAGCTTGAACATGTCCCTGCTGACATGCTTGGTCATGGATTCATGAGGTTGTCTCCATACCAGTACACGTCCATCCTCTCGATACAATTTGAAACGAGACTCGTCCGACCAGGCAACATGTTTCCAGTCATCAACAGTCCAATGTCGGTGTTGACGGGCCCAGGCGAGGTGTCATCAAGGCTACACGTGTGGGCCTTCGGCTCCGAAAGACCATATCGCTGATGCTTCGTTTAATGGTTGAAATCTGCAGCAATCTGCGGAAGCGTTGCAGTTCTGTCACGTTGAACGATTCTCTTCAGTCGTCGTTGCCTGATCTTTTTCCGGTCGCAGCGATATCGGAGATTTGATGTTTTACCACAATCCTGATATTCACGGTAGACTCGTGAAATGGTCGTACGGGAAAATCTCCACTTCATCGCTACCTCGGAGATGCTGTGTCCCATCGCTCGTGTGCCGACTACAACACCACTTCCAAACTCACTTAAATTTTGATAACCTGCCATTGTAGCAGCAGTAACCGATCTAACAACCGCTCCAGACACTTGTCTCATACAGGCGACGCCGATCGCAGCGCCTTATTCCGCCTGTTTACGCATCTCTGTGTTTGAATACGCATGCCTGTAACAGTTTCTTTGGTGCTTCAGTGTATATTCTAAATGCTTCACTGAATCCAGTTCCACGACATTTGAGTATACATTTGTCCATATCCTCCTGCTTCCACTTACTGTACGGTGTCTTCGTGATAGTGACCAGGTGTAACAAACAATTTTTAGCTGGTATGGAACTACCATCAAGGCTTAAATCATGGAGCTAACATCAAGGGTTAAACCGTACCGGTGCGATTAACGAATTCTCCACAGGTGCAACCTAGGCAGTGAGATCGTTAACGTTTCCAATTAGAATTACAGGAATAACTGCAAATTTTTCGACCCATTGATTATGCTTAAATGAATGGTGGAGTACCACGAAAATAGACATGATACGAAACAATTACTTTATCATCATATTATTCTTTGAAATTGCTTACGGGTGAGCGAGAGAATGTAATAAAAACAGTCGAAGAAACTTACTTGTTAATTATTTTTTTGTCATTTCAGTCAGCGGCAAGCTCACTTGTCTTTTCTTACTCGCACGAATATTTGGTTCAGTTTAAAACCACTTGACGTGGGACCAGATATTACGGGTGCATGACTTCGGCTGTGGTACGACTAACGCAACTTTACCCTACCTGGGTGTTGCACTTCCTTCGCACGGACATGAAATGGAACGATCTCATCATTTCAGTCGTAAGTAGGTAGCACACATCGGTTTACTGGTAGAATATTGGGGACATGCAATCAGGGTAGAAAAGAGTGCTTACAAATCACTCGAACGACCGATCTTAGAATACTGCTCAAGTGTGTGGGACTCCTACCAAATAAGACTAACAGAGGGTATTGAACGCACACAGAGAAGAGCAGCACGAGTGGTCACAGGTGTGTCTGATCCGCCGGAGAGTGTCACAGAGATGGTGAAGAAACTGAAGCGGCAGACTCTTGAAGATAGACGTAAAGTACCCCGAGAAAAGCTACTTATAAGACCTGTCGTCAAATGACGACTATAGAAACACACTGAAACGCCCTACATATTGGTACCATAGCAGTCGTGAGGACAAGAGTGGTAATTAGAGCACGCACGGGGCGTTTAAACAATCATTCTTTCCCGTTCCGTAGCTAAAAGAAACCGAAAAAGTCCAAATACGCTACTGGCCATTAAAATTGCTACACCAAGAAGAAATGCAGGTGATAAACGAGTATTCATTGGACAAAAATATTATACTAGAACTGACATGTGATTACATTTTCACGCAATTTGGGTGCATAGATCCTGAGACATCAGTACCGAGAACAAAAAGCTCTGGCCGTAATAACGGCCTTGATACGCCTGGGCATTGAGTCAAACAGAGCTTGGACGGAGTGTACAGGTAGCTTCAACACGATACCACAGTTCATCAAGAGTAGTGACTGGCGTATTGTGACGAACCAGTTGCTCGGCCACCATTGACCAGACGTATTCAATTGGTGAGAGATCTGAAGAATGTGCTGGCCAGGGCAGCAGTCGAACATTTTCTGTATCCAGAAAGGCCCGTACAGGACCAGCAACATGCGGTCGTGCATTATCCTACTGAAATGTAGGGTTTCGCAAGGATCGAATGAAGGGTAGAGCCACGGGTCGTAACACATCTGAAATGTAACGTCCTCTGTTCAAAGTGCCGTCAAAGCGAACAAGAGGTGACCGAGACGCGTAACCAATGGCATCCCATACCATCACTCCGGGTGATACGCCAGTATGGCTATGACGAATACACACTTCCAATGTCGCCAAACACGGATGCGACCATCATGATACTGTAAACAGAACCTGGGTTCATCCGTAAAAATGACGTTTCGCCATTCGTGCACCCAAGTTCGTCGTCGAGTATACCATCGCAGGCGCTCCTGTCTGTGATGCAGCGTCAAGGGTAACCGCAGCCACGGTCTCCGAGCTGATAGTCCATGCTGCTGCAAACGTCGTCCAACTGTTCGTACAGATGATTGTTGTCTAGCAAACATCCCCATCTGTTGGTTCAAGGATCGAGACGTGGCTGCACGATCCGTTACAACCACGTGAATAAAATGCCTACCAACTCGACTGCTAGTGATACGAGGCCGTTGGGATCCAGCACGGCGTTCCGTATTACCCTCCTGAACCCACCGATTCCATATTCTGCTAACAGTCATTGAATCTCGACCAATGCGAGCAGCAATGTCGCGATACGATAAACCGCAATCGCGATAGGCTACAATCCGACCTTTATCAAAGTCGGAAACGTGATGGTACGCATTTCTCTTCCTTACACGAGGCATCACAACAACGTTTCACCAGGCAACGCCGGTCAACTGCTATTTGTGTACGAGGTATCGGTTGGAAACTTTCCTCATGTTAGCACGTTGTAGGTGTCGCCACCGGCGTCAGCCTTGTGTGAATGCTCTGAAAAGCTAATCATTTGCATATCACGGCGTCATCTTCCTGTCGGTTAAATTTCGCGTCAGCAGCACGTCATATTCGTGGTGTAGCAGTTTTAATGGCCAGTAGTGTATCTGGTACAGTGGGACGTACCCTCAGCCATGCCCCTCACAGTGGTTTACAGTGTATAGGTGCAGATATAAAAGTAGATCATTTAGTCTAGACTGTTGACTAAGTTTCTTGACGTAAATATTTAATGTAGTGTTGTTTCTTCTTTCATTTGTGGAAACCATTGCAAAGAGTGTAAGAAACGATGTCTCCCACAGACGCCATGTCGTCAGTTCTTTAAATATCGGTATGAGAAATTCTTAGCAAAGAATAAAGAAGCAATAACTGCAAATGATGGCTGCAACTCGAAGCTTTGACAGTTCGCCTGGTTGTAGACATTAAAACCAGGCGCGATTACAAAAAAGTGCTTAAGGCTCTGGAGCGAAACTTGAGCGACGCTAAACAAAGAGGGATGGAACGATTTATCTGCCGGCTCTTGTGGTGCAGGGAGCCCTCCGCCCAGTGGACGGAGTAATTGCGCCGTTTGCCAGCAGGAGAGGCTGTTGGCAGCAGGCGGACGTCACTTACAGCGGCGGCCTGCGGGTGACAGTCGGGCCATGGCGGCGGTTGGCGGGCCTCCAGCGTGCTGCTGCCGAGGGCGTGGCCGCCGCCCGCCGTCAGCCAATCGCCCGCTTCCCCTCCCGTACGCCCCGCCCACTATTGGCGCGCGCTTCGATGCGGATCAATACTCTTGCGGCTCGGGCGCGGCAACGGAGGGCTGAATACAGCTTTAGGATAATTTTCCACCCGCCAGTAAGTTTCTCTCTTGGAAGTAACTGGGTCTTACAAATGAGATACGCTATACTGAAATCAAATAACGAATGAGGAGCGGTAAAGATTACGGTTCACCTGGAAATCCTCTCCTCCTTTCTCTCTTTTTTTAGGAAGTGTACGAAACTGGCTTCATTCAAGAATATTCGTTTTTTGTTGCTTTACAAGATGCGTTTCGAGCCCTCTGGGTGCATAATTTGTTTATTTACATGTGTTTCGTATCTTTTGAGATGTTACAGCAGGAAAAGAAAGAAGTTTGAGAAAAGCCCGAGGAAAAGTTATCTGGAAGAGAGATCCGACAAGTATTTCTAATAGTAAGGTCCAGTTTAGCGGAGCTTATATTGAGCCAAGACGGTAAATCACGCTCGAGGATATATATTTGTTTGTGGAACCAACATAGTTCAGGAGTACGGTGTACAAAGAATTAGACGTACACGAGGTCTCTTATTCGATGCTAAGTTCATGCAATATATTTTGACATATGGCTGGGCCGTTCAATGGCTGCGTGTTATTCTACAAATCTAAAGGTACAGGGTTCAACCTCTGTCAGCACTAAGCTCTTTTTTTTAATTTTTTTAATTTTTTTATTTTTTTATTACTTCATTCACCACAAACTATGTCCAGTTACTGTAAAGAATTCCAACTTCATCTTAATGGAGTCTAAGGTAGGCTCTGATTTGTAGCTTCTCCTATAACTTATTGCGTAAGTCAGTTCGAAATAATCTTATTCATTATGGATAATGTGGTACGCTACCCTATGATGCGTTTTAAGTGAAGCATAAATACAAATAGCTGCGACAGTCACTTATAAAATATGTATTTCATTTTCATTAATTACTTTTCCTGTCTTTTCAGACTCATCTACAGGTGAGGCATGCAGAAGTTCGCATATTTGTATTTATAGCAATATGCATGGGTCTTAGAGGTTGTTCTTCTGTGACAAGAAAATATCAAACACTTTCATGGATTACATTGTATGGAAAACAATGGTCTTTACTTTCTGCGAGGGTATGGACAGCATGGAAGTTAATATCAAACTCTGTGTTTATAAAACAATAGTGCCAAGTAGAGAATATAATGAATACTGCTTAGCTCTGTGTCTGTCAAACAATGGCAGTGGAAGCTGCCAGGTAGATGTTAACATACGTACTGCCCATACTGTCACACATAGTACACGCTTAAACATTCGTTTTTCGCCTCAGCTTGTCATACAACAGCACACAAGACGATACATTAGATGGTTTTGTATCCTTTTGCCACAGAGAAGCAATCATCTGTACACAGAATCACCCAAAAGAATGACCTCCTGCATGCCTCACCTAAAGATGAGCCACAAAAGGCATGAGAACTAAGTAAAGAAAATAAAACAAATATTTGATAAACAACTGGTAGTAGCTATCTGCATTTACGTTTCAAAGCTAGTTCAGAGGTTGAGGGAAGGCGTGAGCACAACATCTCCAATACGATCGCGCCTACCGAGATAACATTACTTCTACTGATGTGCACTGATATTCTTAGCGGCTTCCATTGTATTTCAGTGCTGGAATTCCTTGGCTCTGTAACAAATGTTCGAAATTACTGAAATGACTGTAACTAGGAGAAATGAGTTTATGTTTACCATGTAGTTCAGGACAAAATAATGGTATCCGATTTTGCAGCTGCAAATTAACCAAATATGTTTCACCTACTCAAATTAGGCCTCATTACTTCTCTGTAAAATAAAGGAACTACATATACGCCTACTCTCTGTAAACCGCTGCGAAGTACATAGCAGAGGCCTACTAGTTCTTAGGGCTTCTTCCTACCTGTTCACTAGCGTGTAAGTAGGCTGTTTAGGTTTTTATGTTGGTAACGCCACGTAGCGCTCTATATGAAAATCACTGACTGTGCTGTGTGAAGGCTGTGGTTGGTTTGCATTGTTGGAGTATATGCCATTGTAGTGTTGGGCAGTTGGAGGTGAGCCGCCAGTAGTGGTGGATGTGGGGAGAGAGATGGCGGAATTTTGAGAGCGGACGATCTGGACGTGTGTCCATCAGAAAGAGTAAATTTGCAATATTGGATATCATGGACTGATATATATATATATATATATATATATATATATATATATATATATATATACAGAATCACCCAAATGACTTTTGAACACTATTAAGGTAAATACATTGTTTGTTATCTTTTATTTGCTAAGTATGCCTATCAGTAGTTAGTGCCTTTTATTTAGCTGGCATATTGGCGCTCGCTGTATTGCAGTAGTTCGAGTAACGAAGATTTTTGTGAGGTAAGTGGTCAAAGGTATAGGTTATTGTTAGTCAGGGTCATTCTTTTGTAGGGGTTATTGAAAGTCAGACTGCATTGCGCTAATATTGTGTGTCAGTTTAGTGATGACGAGAATAAGTAAAGAGAGAAATGTCTGAGCACGTTCAGTTCTGCTCAGCTTTTCGAAAATCAAATAACGTAAGAGGTTTACCAGCACAGTCATTCATATATTTTTCTAGGGGATGTTTCACGTTTTATTCGAGATACTTCATTGTGTTTCAGCTCAGATTACGTTCTGAGATTCTACAGCAAATGGATGTCAAGGATACTGGGTTGTAGTTTCGTGGACCACTTCTTCTGCCTTATTGTTGATGGATGTGGTGTGACCTGTGCTTTCTTTCAAGTATTGGGACTGTTTTTTTGTTACAGGAATCTTCGACGTATTTTGGTGACAAGATTGGCAGCTCAGCTACAGAATCGGTATAGAATGTAACAGGGATTCCACAGACCCTGGACTTTGCTCAGTTTCATCTACTTCACTTGTTTCTCAATGCCACTGTCTTCAATATTTATTTCTTCTCTGCAGTGGTACGAGAATTAAAATGGAGCATTACTCCTGGGTTTTCCTTTGTGAAACAAAAGATGATTATTTAATTATACAAAATGAGGCATGTAGTGTTTCCTGGCAGTACATTCAAATTACCTTACTACTTACAACCATGATTTACCACTTACTTGTATGTCTTCTATTCTTCTTGTGTGTCCACTAGTGCTTGTGTAGACTCTAAATGAACACAGTGCAGGCTGCTAATTGACTGTACGCATCAACTTGCATTTCACAGTACATAACCCTTCTTCTTGCTGCACTCTGTAGTATCATGAGGGCCGCAGAGGGTGGCAATGGATTTGGCAGTTCTGATAGTAGAGACATTCTGTATGTATGTGTTACTTTTTTTAAATTTTGCTTTTATAATTATTTTTATTGAAATATTTTTTATTTCACTATTTTTTTTTTAATATTTTTTCATGGTAAGCTATGCATTAGACAGAACGTTATCTTGTTATTACATCTTTGATCATTGATCATTTTTTTCCATTTTTCTTTATGGCTCTCTGTATGAAACACTCTTTTTGGAAAATGAGCGTTCAATTTGTTTCGTTATTGTAGCTTAAGACTGCTATGTCTGTTTTCATGCAAGTATGGTGGTGATTTTCTTCTAATAGATATTCTGCATATGTGTGGGTGTTGAATTCACTCTTCAGTGCCCTTATATGTCCATGTGGCTGACATTAAAATTTCTTGCAGTCACTGCAATACATTTTGAGTTGCAGCTAATGCAGTTTAGTTGGTATATTCCTGAATATTGTATTTATCATTCGCTTTTGTCACAATTTATAATTTATTTTGTATTGCACATTTGAAGATGTTATTAATTTAGTATGTCGGCTGGTTGCGGTATGTCACAGTGTGTTGTGCTGCAGGATGAGTTTTCTAGAGTGAGTGTGCATTGCCTGTTACTGTTCAGTGTTAGTATGTTTTCACTGTTCTTATTTTTGATTTCTTCTGTTTGTATCTTCTTATTAAGGGTGTTGCATAGCTTGTGTTCTAGCTTGCTGTTGTAGCCATTGTTTTGTGCTGTGTTGATGATCATGTTTAGGCCTATTTGGTACTCATTTTTGCTTGGAGGTCTTCTGCATTGTCTACATTGCATATGTCTGATTGCTACTATTTTCCTGAATGAGGGTGGTTTGATTTCATGTTTTTTTTTTATCATGTCTGTAGTTGTTTCTTTTCTGAAAATGTTAAAACTATGTCTGTTGTTGGTATTTGCAAGTTTGAGGTCAAGGTCAATTGAACATTGTGGTGTACGTCATGTTTCTGCATGTGTAAACTGGTTTTTTTTTTTTTTTTTTTTTTTTTTTTACGGTTTGTCTGTGAGGCATACCAACGCCAGTACATACAATAGAATGCTAAACTGAAAGCACTTTAGCTCGACGATTACTTTCATGGTTTGTATAATTTCCGTCTGTGGTATTTAGGATTTCAGGATTTCCTGCCAGTTGCACTTTTGCGACGTTAATAGTGACACCCAGTGGAACTGAAGTATTCTTTCACATTAAAAGATAATCAGTTTTGCAGTTTGTGAGATGTGCATATCTTTTGTTTTTAGGGTTTATTGTAAGGAGTTTTTATACCTCTGTTGTTCACTGTTTTATAATGATCAGGTAAGTATTGATATGCGAAATATGTAACGCGCTATTTGGAAGCACTCTTCAAATTGATAACTGTTCTCATAGGGATAGTGTCTTTATGTATTCTGGACTGACATCTGAAAGTTTGTGTTACTGAATTTGTTGCGTTGTTTTGTTTATGTATTTTGCTGAGTAAATTTTTTAAAATTCTTTATCTGTTTTCAAGTTAATTTGAAACCTATTGCTTGGCTCAGACTTTAGTTCTTCATTGTTATTTTCTTGTGATAAGTCTTTTGTTTTATTCATGTTTTCCGTTTATTCATGAGTTGAGTACGACAGTGTTACTTTTGTCTGCTTTTCTAGCGATTTCCCCAATTCCTGCAGGTTTTTCTTAAGCGGCTTTTGGTCGTGTTCGGTTCTCATTCGCTAATGTTCGCTCCTTTTTTGCTGTATGTCGACCTCTTAGAAAACCGTGAAAGGGAGAAAGGGAGTTCACATTCTCTCCGTTTCGGAGCCTGCAATACGGAAAGCTTTCGTCTCCTACCTTCTCTTGTTGGGATGAGTTGCATGAGCAATGGAGTGGTGTGAAGAGCAGTGGCGTAGCGTGGTTGTAAAGGTTGGAGAGACTCTACGGTTATTATAGGGAGATAAAATAGAGCAATAAACAATAATTTAAACAAATGAAACGTAATGCGTCAAATAAAACAACAACAACAACTACAGCAATTACTACTACTACTTCTACTACCACCACCACCACCACCACTACCACTACAACCACCACTAATAATAATAATAATAATTTGTTCCAAAAACGATGACAAATTTGTAGAACTCCAGCAGCAAGAGAAGAAGCACTTATATTTTATTGTATACAAGTCCAATGCACCTGTCTTTTCTTTCCACGAATAAGTCTATAACTAGGTCTACAAATATCTGATCACTAGATAGCTCTCCAAGTAGTATCTTTTCTATTGCTAACATGCTCAAACGCGACAGCTGGGTGTTGGACATTGAATTCCTTAAATAATTCTTCACTCGTTTAAGAGTACTCATGCTTCGTTCACTGCTTGCTGTAGTTGCGGTAGGGTCAAAGCCAAACGCCCAAACGCTGGAACTTCGTTGTTTCTTCATAAACAGAGTCTAAATCATTGTTGACAATGTACTTTAAGAGTATTCTTGGAGATAAGTGTTTTTTATCATCAGCGTATATGTTGCGCTGTTCATTGTCAAGTTGTTCTTGTTTCAAAAAATGGTACTGTTCTAATAACTGAAGCAGTTTCAACTTTGGGAATTCTTTTTGATAGTTCGGGAAACACTTTTCGCTCAAAAGTTCAACAAACTGAATTTGGGGAAAGTCTTCTTCTTTCCATCTGAACAATTTGCAAATCCAGTATCTCATAAGTTAGTGCCCTGAGAGATGCCTTTTGACTGTCACAGAATGATATGTTGCCATTCAAACAAAAGCTGCAATTAATGCATTCATCAACGAATGTTTCCGTTCTTAATTGTCGTAAGTTCCTCAAAACTGTTCTTATTTCGTCGTGGCAAGCAGTTGTGCTGACAGATTTTGACTGAAGAACATTTAAGAGATAATCAACATAAACAAAGCACCCTCGGTAGAAGCAAAGCAAGTAGACAAACATAGGATCATCCATCCATCGTTTCATTCCCACAGCATAGCTCAAAGATTCTGGGTCCCACTGAGAGTCTGTATCATCAATTATATAATTAAAAACACTATATAGCTCTCAGAAATGACTAGATATTGTTGAAACTGCCCTGGAACGAAAGTTCCAGCGAGTATTGCTTGCATGTGGCAGTTTAAATCCTTTCTCAGTTAGCAATACAGTTCGTTTTGATGATTTGCTGAAAAACGAATGGAATGCAGTAAGATCACTTACAAACATGCTTACTTGTCGTATGATTTTGGAGGCATGTAACAGTACCAAATTCAGTTGGTGTGCGTAACAATGAATAAATAGCGCATAGGCACAGAACTGCTTCACCAATTGTTGTAGTCCTCTTTCTCTGCCAGCCATTACTGAAGTGCCATCATATGTTTGGCTAAACACTTTTCCTCCCACATTCCATTCTTTCAATACTGCATGAATAATGTTTGACAAACCTTAGTAAAATCCAACGAATCTTTCCTCAATTTTGTCTGCAATACAGTAACTGAATATTATAGTCATTTGACTCTTACATGACACGTCTAATGTTTCATCAGCCTGAATCGAAATGAAATTGCAGTTATGCATTTCAGGTTTTATTTTCTCATTAACTGGCATAGTTATCGTTTCTATTACATCATTCTGTATATCTGGAGAAGTTCTTTTAAAGGTTGTAGATGATGACAGATGGTCTCGGATTAATTGCTCTCCTTGAGCTAGCAAATCCAACAATTCCAGATAGTTACCTTTGTTGCTGGAGGATTCGTCTTCTCGATGGCTGCGAAAGGCTGGTTCTTGTTTACAAAGAAATACAATTTGCTGAATAAGACGAGCCAATACTCTCCTGTTGGATGCAACTTGTTCATTGTATTTCGTTGCCGTCAGACGAGCGGCTTCAGAAAGGGCGTGCTCAATTCTACTTTTGCCCAATAACTGAAATGATTCTTTGTTCTGCAGATGACGTTTTGATATCCGATGCTTTTGTGCTTTCCTGTCAAAGTTCTTTATTGTGAAAATGCCCTCATCGCACCATTCTTTTTCACCACCAAACAGAAGACATATATAAGAACATAATCTGTTATTAACTGCATTCGCAGTCAGCCAAGTATACTTTCCGTACCAGGCTGTCTGAAAAGTGCGTTTTTGTTTGGTTTCACTTAAAACTACACTGAGTATAGGAGTAGGTCGTTTGTCCTTCAATTCGCACATTTTTTCGTACGTTAAAGCAGGAAAAGGCGTTTTTAATAAAAATTCTGTAAGTGTTCAGTAGCTGGCTTACTCATATTGGCAACACAACGAAAATATGCACTAAAATCACACAAGAATGACTATGAACACAAACAGCGCGACTGTTCACTTCCGTGTTAAGAGCCAGCATAGAAGCGGCAGAGACTAGTCTCGATACCTGCTAGCAAGTGCAGCGCACCGGCCGTCGTGGAAGAGGGTAAGTGGAGGGGAGACGAGAATACCAGAAACGCTCAGGCGCACACAGCCGGCTAAAGGAAGGGAGGCAGAGACTGAGAGCCTCAAGCAGGCAGATACACCAATACTCAGGGAACGGCGGTGCGGGCTACAAAAATGACGTCTTCGCACATTTAGTGCTCTTAGTAGAAAGTTGTTTATATTTTTGTTATGAATTACTATTGCGTCTTTTTTAAGCACGAATACAGGAGAGACTAAGTCTCAGTCTCCCCTCACGCTACGCCACTGGTGAAGAGTATTTATTGTTGCTGATGGAAGAATGTTGACGTCATACATGATGGTGGGATCTAAAAGATCCATAGCACATAT
Source organism: Schistocerca serialis cubense (assembly GCF_023864345.2). Taxonomy (NCBI): domain Eukaryota; kingdom Metazoa; phylum Arthropoda; class Insecta; order Orthoptera; family Acrididae; genus Schistocerca; species Schistocerca serialis. The sequence continues at coordinate 28,580,753 of NC_064642.1, forward strand.
GGCATAGGAAAAGAAATATGATTGGTAGAAAATTGCCGAAGTACTCAAGAGCCCCAACTAGGGACATGAGAAAGACGATAAATTTATTATGTGGTTTCATCAGCAGGAAACAAAATAAATAAGCTAAAGTTTTGTATTTGTCTTTATTAAAAAGAAAAATTACAGTAAATTTTCCTGGAAGTAAACAGATGCGAATATGCAGGGGAGACCGGGACTAGTGGCGTAACTAAGTTTTTGGTGGGGCCCTCTGCAAATAAATTTTAGGGGCTTTGTTTACTAATGAATCTTCAAACAACAAATATGAAAGCATTAGACATTCACTCAACACAATTCAGGTTAAAAATGAAATAAACTCATCTACTGATGTGTCATTGATTATTTGTCCAACACGCCATGTAGTTTCTCCGTCTCTGAATAACCAGCATGATATTCAGTACACTGCACTTCAAGTAGGGGAATAGTAGCACCAAACTCGTTCAAATTTCTGACCTGTTTTAGAATAACTATAATAATAACCACAGTTAAACGACCTTTTGGTCTTGGTATCTCTAGGGAAAGGACCATGACGATTGCATGACCTGCTATTTATAATTTTTAGTTCAGTCTCTTCCGTCAGTTTACCTTGAAATAACCCTCTTTCAGTGGTAAATGTTGCATTTTGCTGATCATTTTGAAGTTGAGAAGAACAATGTGTTGGTGCGAATCGTCGTGTATTGCTGATGGCATTTGTATCACCAGAATTTACACAGCTGATATCGTGTCCTCCATGAAACTGCAAACCGTGAGACATTCCCTCCATTTCATTTTTGCAACTCATTGACTTTCAGTTTCAGCTTTTCAGTCGCCAGACTTTTCTTCAATTTCACTTTCGTTATTAATTTTAGCACGTATGTGTTCAGCTACATAGCTGACTGCTGGAAGATTGTATCTGTCTTCATTGTCTTTTCTACTTCTTTGTATCGGCAGGTTCTTAGCTTCCTTTTTTGAGTACAAGTAAAGTAAGATCTATTTCTAGACATTGTGGTTCTGGCTTAATGTGGACGTTCGAGAGCAGCCCATATAAGAAAAACTAGCAATACGTGTTACATTAATGTAAACACAGCTTGCGAGGTGCCGGGGCTAGCAGTGTATTTAACACTAAATTCTTCTAGAATCTACATATGTAAATGATGCTCTAAGCCCCCGCTATTCTAACTCCGACTTTTGCTGTTGCACATGGATTAAAAAGAAACGAGAACTGACTGCAATCGACCCTGCAAGTGGAGTAGAAAAGAGTTTGGCACCTGCAATAATTTAATTTGATAAATAAGTTAAATAAAGGAAAGTTTCATTAACGTAGTGAGAAATGATAGGGTTGCTCTACCGATTAACAGAATGAAAGTTCTGTCCAAAATAACAACATGATTTATTATGACTAAACTCAAAATAATAAACAAAACACATGAAACATTTACAATACATCAAATTGGCTCAAATTGGACACTCAAATAAATGCTCTGAAGGTGAAGTTGTCTCTAAACTAGATTGTGACATTTATGACGAAATGGTATGTGGAGCCAATTTCTTGCAACTCAAATCTTAAGAGAAACACCCAGCCAACCCAACATTAATTGCTGCTACAGTAGTGAGAATTCAGACAATGAACACCCAAGACAGAACAAAGTTAGAAAAGACTAACAGGCGCGCTCTGCTGAGCTCTGATTATCACCTAGCAAAATTGCCTGCTTTGCCGGTGCTGCGGACATACATTACCAAGCTGTCTTCTTAACTGCAAGGACATGATCTGGCGTACCGGAGGCGATGGCTGGTTGCTTCGACGTCCCGTCGTGATGATGATAATGTCGCGAGTATAGCCCGAAACAAATTATCCTGGTCTGGTTGTTCCAGACTAAAGACTTCCTAGCAATACAAATGCGCCTCTGAGGGAGACGAAGAAGGCTCGCCACACAATCACTGACGGTACAGTAATCGATTTTAACAAGCGAAGTCACACAGTAACTCCGATACAGTCAACTTTAGCCAAAACTGCTCAAGACAGACAACATAGGCCGCTTGTATGCAGAACACTCAATTGCCAACTGTACTCGGAAAGTTATGTTGAAGTCGAAACTTCAGCAACTTCGTCAAACAGTTACAATTAAATAAAAGTATATTAGACAGCCAACGGAAGGCAGGCTGTCCAGAGCAGTGAGAGCTCAGTCTTGTAACCCACTCCGACTGAAAGGCGAGAGCTGACTCCCACAAGAGCACCCGTACAAACCGAACACAGAACATTCCCGCCCCCACGACAGTGGCCGTGGTTAAACGTTCCAATCAGCAACTCGAAAACCGGCGGAAAATTCCACTCTTTTGCTGAAGCACTACCATTCCACCAATGGAGATTCTTGGCGCCAATTTCTGCGCCGATTTTGCTACGTCACGGAGCTATGCCCTGAGCAAGCCAATCACAGTTACGATTTTGCAGAAAACGCGGGAATTTGCCCGCCAAGACTGCCTGGGTACACAAGTCATTCCCACGCCTCGCTGGTAGCCCGCCAGAAAGTGTTTCCGCTAAGTTTCTGTGAAGTAACGGAACCTCTAGCCCAGCCGCTCCTTCAGGCCCCTGCGGGCGTGTCTCCGCCGCTATTATGACAATGTCGGCGTCTGGAAAGCATTCACTCGACTCCCTCACACCCGTTGGCTTAACTCTTTCAAGATCAGCAGAGCCCGCCTGTCACCGGACTACCTGGGTGACGAGAGACGCTGTGTGGGAAGTTCGCGTGTGAAGGAATAGCAGCTTTTCACTGCATGCAATTAGAGAGGAAAATCGAATTACTCAGAGTAAGATAGAAATATGAGAGAGGGGCTTCTGCCACCTCTCAAGCTTAGATGAAGAGGAAATAAACTACATTACATAGGTAATTGATGTATAGAATTGTAATGACCAAGTCACTTCCTATTTGAAGCTTAGTTGCATTGTAACACTGCATCCATCACAAACAAACAAAAAAATCTTAAGGGATTATTGGCAGGAAAGTCTATTTTTGTCAAAACTAATTGGTTTACTGGCCGCTGCTTGTGTAGCAAAATAGCGTTGGTAGAATCAGTGCACTGCGCGTAATGCAGTAGCATTCTCACCAACGTTAAGCAAGCAAGGCTAGCAAATGTTTGTTGGCAAACTTCAGCGAAATTGAAAATAAGAAGACCCAAACAAATAGGGGTCCTCTTAGCAGACTCTCCCCCTCCCATCCCGGCATTGTGGGTTTTGCAACACAGGTCGGAAGTGAGGCAAATGAGAATCTAATGGTGCAGCTTGCGTACATTAGAAAAATTTAGGCGCTCCGATGATGTGAGTGCTAACCGGCGCCCATCGTTTCAGCTTCAGTTCCGAGAGTATGACGAATAACTCTGGGAAATTTGGCGCTGCGGTCGCTTCATACTCGTCTACTTGCTCCCTCTTACTGAAGGGTGCAGGAGTGTAAGTCTAGTCCTGACTTTCTGTTAGTACGGATGGTGGGTATACGATCTAGATGTTATAAAGTAGCACTGACGGGACGAAATGACCGACTGTCGGGATCAGATGGCCTTCAACGAAGCTGTGTTTTGTGAGACTGAGGAGGGCGTAAGATGAGAACTAACTTATGCAAAGTACACAACTGTGAATGTATTCCATAAGAGAAGGAATGACATCTGGTATGCTGCGCGTTTATATTCTTGGTCATTCCACGTCCACTAAGATAAAACGTATGTGCTGCGTCAAAGGGAACCTGGCCACAGAGCAACGTCACTGTTTTATCCTTGCGACAAAAAAGCGCGCTATTTCCTTGTTAATTTGGTCATGGAAACATGCGTTTATGGGCTAATAGAAAATTGTGTAGCTTATCCTTTATTTCTGCAGTTTATTTCAATAATTAATCACCATTTAGAGATTGCACTTCATCCTCATGTTGTGTTTTGTGGTATTGTAGTTACAGACTCTGTAACCTTTGGAAAGTTTGCGTATTTCAGTGAAACAATTAGACATTCTCTGAATAGATATTAAATATTGAAACAAATAAAGAGCAGTCTTCGAAAAAGTGTTATCTGTATAAATGTATGTATAATCATAACGGTATTCACTGCTAACCGAAGTGACGTTGTATTACTATATAATTTGCTTCTGTCATTTAGATAGGTCTGACATTTTGTGACATTTCAACTGGCATTTAAGAATGGCTATCAAGCCGAAATCATGATTGTGTGAAATAAATGAATAGTAATTTAGAGTTTAATGGCAGAAATTACTTTCAAAACTGTCGCTTACGTAACGGGAATGAGGCGAGTCCGCGGGTAACTCGCTTACTCGCTCTCCTTTCTGAGCCAAGTCGAGTCCACTTCTAGGCTACCCGACACAACAGACAGACTCACGTAACGAGTGGGCTGCGGCGAAGACCCACGCACGAGTCAAGACTACGGACACACGGAGACAGCTAGTTCGGAGCTGACGTCACAGGACCCGCTGGCGAATGTAAAGCGAGTATACGGAGTTCGTTTCTAATCTCCAGTTTGCGGTGCCATTATTTAAGCCACTGACCTGATAGGTCAGCACATCCACGCAGAGCACTTTTCTCGGAAGCTGTTCTTGCTGTAGCGCTACCGACAATAGCAGATTAGTACCGCCATCTACTGAGGGCTCTCTCAAACTTCACGACACCAGTTGACAGAACATCTTAGCGTGAAGAACATATCTGTGTTTTTGTGCAAGATAAGTAAATTTTATTACTCGAATTCCGAAGCTCCTAGGGAGTATACGTTTTACAACTGAGATTAGATGAATACACTCTAGCAAGGGAAACTTCCAATAGCAACTCCCTCAGACTTATTGGTAAGATGGCCCGGTGGACAGCCCGTGAAAAACTGAACACAATTTAAGCATGGAAATTGGAAGAAGGTGTACCCGACTGTTAAAAAAATGCAAAATCGAAATAGTGAACGGTTCAAGCTCAAGACGTGCAACATCGAGCAAGGCAGAATAACCACGGCGTCGTGACTATGTGATCACGGTGTTGGGCTGCGAAGGGGGACATCAGTGTTCAAATATTCTGCATGTCACTTTCTTTCCACAAAATTATGAACTATCCGTCCGGTGATTGACGTGTCTGTTCGCTGAATCCAGGTTTATGTCTGTGTACTGGTGTAACGTCCGTCTGTAACAGCGACATGTGACGAAGGGGCCTCCAGGCGTACATACCTCCTATTTGTGCTACAAAAGCTATGACGCTTGCGTTCAGCTTTGGAAATTTTAACTCTTGACTTCCTTTGTTGTAACATAGCTCACACCCGTTTATGTGTTGTTTGCATTTCAGTGAGAGATCTATGCGACATCTCGCCTGCTCTCACTAGTCATCACATTTACTTTCGACGATAATATATTCTTACCATATGACTCATATTGTCTAAACAATGTATAGTTTGACAACTGTAAATTCTACAGAGGGAGACCAGGCACGTCAGTGACCGGACGGAAAGTTCATGTTGTTGTTTTGGTCTTCACTCCTGAGACTGGCTTCATGCAGTTCCCCATGTTGCTCTATCCTGTGCAAGCTGCTTCATCTTCCAGTACGTATTGCAGCCTACATCCTTCTCAATCTGCTTAGTGTATTCATCTCTTGGTCTCCCTCTAAGATTTTTACCCTCCACGCTGCCCTCCAATACTAAATTGGTGATCCCTTGATGCCTCAGAACATGTCCTACCAAGCGATCCCTTCTTCTAGTCAAGTTGTGCCACAAACTCATCTTCTCCCCAATTCTATTCAATACTTCCTTATTAGTTACGTGATCTACCCATCTAATCTTCAGCATTCTTCTGTAGCACCACATTTCGATAGCTTCTATTCTCTTCTTGTCCAAACTATTTATCGTCCATTTTTCACTTCCATACATGGCTACACTCCATACAAATACTTTCAGAAACGACTTCCTGACACTTAAATCTATACTCGATGTTAACAAATTTCTCTTCTTCAGAAACGCTTTCCTTGTCATTGCCGGTCTATATTTTCTATCCTCTCTACTTCGACCATCATCAGTTATTTTGATCCCCAAATAGCAAAACTCCTTTACTACTTTAAGTGTTTCATTTCCTAATCTATTTCCCTCAGCATCCCCCGAGTTAATTCGACTACATTCCATTATCCTTGTTTTGCTTTTGTTGATGTTCATCTTATATCTTCCTTTCAAGACACTATCCATTCCGTTCAACTGCTCTTCCAAGTCCTTTGCTGTCTCTGACAGAATTACAATGTCATCGGCGAACCTCAAAGTTTTTATTTCTTCTCCATGGATTTTAATACCTACTCCGAATTTTTCTTTTGTTTCCTTTACTGCTTGCTCAATATTCAGATTGAATAGCTCCAGGGAGAGGCTACAACTCTGTCTCACTCCCTTCCCAACCACTGCTTCCCTTTCATGTCCCTCGGCTCTTATAACTGCCGTATGGGGAAAGTTTACAATTTTTTTTTTAAAAAAAAGGGTGGTACGAGGGAGGTTTGAATACAGATCTCCCGCTCTGCCGTCCAACACCGTGACCATACAGCCGGGACGCCGTGGTTCTTGCGATTCGCTCGATGTTGCTTGAGCTTGGGCCGTTCATTGTTTCTATTTTGCCTCAGTTTTCGCAGTTCGGTACACCTTGTTCCCGTTTTCATACTTGATCTGTATTCGGCCTGGAATCTCACTGACTGGAGTAGAATTGACTTCAGTGATGAGTTCCGCTTCCAACTAAGCCTCGATGACCAGCGAAGGCGTGCCTGGAGACTCTCCGGACAGCGGTGGCGCACTACCCTTACAGTCGCCCGACAACCAGGAGGGGTGGTCTGGGGGTGCCACTTTTTTTCATAGCAGCACCCCTTTGGTTGTGATCAGCGGCACCCTTACACCACAGCGGAACGTCGGCGATGTTCTGCGCCGCATATTTTTTTCCCTTCATGGCAAGCCATCCTGGGCTTACATTTCAGCAAGATAACGGCCGCCCAGACACAGCGAGTGTGTACACTGCTTGTCTCCGTGCTTGCTAAGCACTACTTTGGCCAGCAAGGTCGGCGGATCTCTCCCCACTTGAAAACGTCTGGAGGATTATGGGCAGCGCTCTCCACAAACTCGGGATTTCGACGATCTAACAGGCTAACTGGACAGAATGTGGCACGATACTCCTCATCACACCCAACAAATCCATCAAGCAGTGCCAAGCGGAATAACTGCTTGCATAAGGGCCAGCAGTGGTCTGGTACCGCGCGCCGCGGAATTTGAATCCCCGCCGGACGTCATGGACGTCGAGGACCCCTAGAGGTCTCGGCACCATCGCGCCGTAAGCTGTGGCGGCGCGCGCCTCCTGGCCCACATTTAGTGTGAGGGGCCACATTGGAACACGTGGTACCAGCGGCCAATAGCGGAGCCCTCGACAGCGTACTTAAAAAGCCGGCCTCTCGCTCAGCCAGCCAGTCTAATCTTGCGTACGTCTCTGGACACATCGCCTCGTGTTAGACAGCTTACTTACTTTCTTGTTCTCTGTACGAGTGGACGCGGTTGTTAGGTTTCCTTGTGAGTCCGCTGTTTCGATCTTGTTGTTGTTCGTTTTGTCCTTCGTTGGTCGTGACCGTCCTCTCCCGTTGTGTTGTTCGCTGGCCGCTCCGCGGGTCCCGCCGCGCTTTCCGTCACTTCAACCCCGCGACCGTTCCAGTCGCAGTTACAACAGGCGGACCAACACGTTATTGAATTTGCTGAATTTCTGTAGCTCTTTTTCTCGAATAAATCGTCCAATTTTTGTGAAATTGTAATCATTTCTTTGTCTGTACTCATGTACATCACATCTACAGGTTTCCTTCGCGGAGTGTCTTTTGTTTTTGTCTTAGAGTCTATACGCTCGTTTACAAGAGATTATTCTGCTTTTCGTGGTACATTTGAATAGTTCGAAAGTCTGAAAAGTACTACTGTAGTTTCGGAACTAATTCAAACATATCGAGGGGACACGTTTATGCAATTCTCTTGGGCACGTTTACGCTGGATTTTGCATTGTCATCTTGACTGGTACCCCAGTGAAGGAAATTTTAAGATAACAGGAGTCGGAAATGAAATCTACAAAAATGAAGGCTCAGAAGAATAAAAGGTAGAATTTGCTAAGAATGCTGGAATGAGATTTTCACTCTGCAACGGAGTGTGCGCTGATATGAAACTTCCTGGCAAATTAAAACTGTGTGCCGGACCGAGACTAGAAAGCTAGTTGAAGCTAATGAATCTCCAGCAGAAAGAATTAATTCTACGAGAGCAAGGACTGAAGAGGGAAAGAAATTGCTAAAAGCAAGAACAAGGGAAAATGCGGATGGGACTAACTCTTTTGTCATCATTAGTGTTCTGTCGACAGGCAGGTTTTCACGTGGCAACTCTCCATGTTCTGCTGTGTTCTGCCTCCCTCTTCACATGAGCGTACTTTCCGCTTCCTTTTATGTCGTCTAACATCCTCCTTCTCTGTCTCCTCTCACAAACCAGAGCGCCTGTTAGAACGCACTCCAGTTTCAACGAATGTCCCGTCCAGTATTTCTTCCTTACTGTTATAGCCCTGAGTAGTCTGGTGTAGAGGATGAAAATTGCCTTTGTATTCACTGCCTGGCGGAAATTAAATTGTGAACGGGCCCACTGCCTTACACGTAAAAGGTGGGCTCACGGCGATTGTGCCACAGGAAAAACATTATTTCTTGTGAGCATAAATTGCAACTTGGACAATCATCATGAGTAGGCTTTTAATTAAAACTGAAAGTTCTGTGTAGGCCATATTATGGTAATAGGTGGAAGTTCTACAAAAATTTGTATACTGCCAGTAAAATTGTAGCGTTTTGCCATGTTAATTGCTGTAAGTAATCCTGTTATTGTGCTTACTGCCAACAGAATACATCTTTAAAATTTTAGTAGTGTTTTTTGTTCACTCGTTGTTATTTTCTATGGTATATGTAAACGAGCCCCCACAAGTGTGTAAACCTGCCCCATAACTGGAGCACGTTTATGAACTCAACTTGAGCCTACATAAAATTATTTTGCACTCTTAATGTAATGTTGAGTTAGAGGTATACTTTAATAATCATACTGTAATAACACTATCATAAGACCAAACATTTTTAACACGATGAATCTAACCAAAAAGTTTAAAATATTCCGAAAAGAAATCCACGTGTATGAGTTCTGGTCTCCTCTATGTATTATGTGTATTGAAATTAAATATTTACGAAAGACCTGAGCATTCTCGTTGCTTACGGTCATGTTAGCCGTAATTACAAGCTTGACGTGTCACTGTTACGTTAGAGATTTTGTTAGTTTACCCAAGATAACGCTATCTGACCACTAACAGTTTATATAGCAGATTTTATCAAGAAGGCTATGTGACACGTCGTATGTATATTTCACATTTCATTAACCATATTTTATTGTCATTAGCCTCCTTATCCGTACTTCATCAAAGTCCTTGAAGTGTTTAGCATACGTCCCTGCAGGAGTGAGAAAATGTCTGAGATATGCCTACGGCATCCACTCAAATGCCAATCACTTCAGAAAATGTCTCCAATTGCTAATAAGCAAGGTGTCAGCGCTAGCCTTTCTTCAGGTTGTGTTGGTACTCCGTAATTTGCCTTCTGTCGTCCTCAGTTACAATGAGAAGCCAGCGTAAAGCGTCAGCCTACGTATGTGCAAAGTTCTGGAATAACGCTAAGGATAGCTGGAGCTACAGTTCAGTGTTAAGAGCAACGCCTCCAAGCAGTGCACTCACCAGGCAAAATAATCCTCTATGAATGTCAAAATTTTGCATCGTGGATCTATCTATACAGTCCTCTATCCTGTGTGCCGATTATTAGCATCAAAAAGCAATAGCGCAACGTTCATAGGCTTTGCTCATTATCCTGTGTTCTGTTCCGTTTCCTCTGGTGCAAACGCTTATCCACAGATAAAAGCGAATGACAGAGAGCACAGGCGAACTGACTACGAATGCGTCCGTTCGTTGCGGTGTGTACCAGGCGCCAGCGATGTGCGGCGCGCGAAAGGCAAATTACCGAACTTCCTGCTATGGCGAACTATTCGGAAATGTTTGAGGGCGGACGCGGGTTAAGCCTCAGCACAGCTACAAGGTAAGTTAAGGGCCCAAAATAAGATCAGCGTGATCTTATTTTGAGCCGCGAGACGAGGCTAAAACTGCCACTACCCCTGAGCCGCCTGTAAGTGCCCTGCAACAATACAGACACTTCCAAAGACTCACGTTAGACCACTTCATTCGAACACTACAGAAAGCCACTCCACCGACACCAAATGGTTTCCAGTAACCCCTGTCGATTATCTCGTCCATAAATAAAGTCAAAAAGCGAAAGGACGTGCACAACAGAACTACACATCAGTTTCCTATAGGAACAAACGGAGTTTGTCGTCTTGTATCACATGCCATGAGGTCCTTATCGTTCGCTGAACAGCCCCTCCACCCAGCCATCGGCACCACTCCCTGCTAGCGTCCGCGCAGGATCCAGTGCCCGGTACGCAGTCACCAATTTTCGTCCGGAGCGCTGAGCGAGTTTATTCGTATGTTCCTGAGGGGAGGCCAGCATCGTTTGCCCGCTTTTGGCCCGTTGGCGAGGCACTGCGATGACAGAATCGCGGCGCAGGTCCTGCAGCCTTTCTCAGAAACTGTATGGTAAGAAAAAATTCATGTCTGCATTGGTTATAACTTTAAAAGTCAGCTTCATGATGATGCCATCATTGTTTCGTTAATGGTCATATTAATTGCATTTAAGTAAGATACTGCACGAAATTCGAAAACGTCTGTAGTGAGAAACAGCGGTGGCTATGATTTTGTATTTGGTGCATGTTACATAATATGTTACTGCGTATGAACTTCAGGTAATCTACTGAATTTTTCTGTGGGCTTAGGTAAAGGTCTCTGTTTGTCACCAATCTCGAGAAAATTGGTCTTATGTAGCGCACTCATTTGTGATGGTGAGCGCCAGCGACATAGCCAGAATGCAATATCCAACCCAAGATTCCTCATATCTCGTATGACACCAGATTTTGGCAAATGACAGCACGCAAAGAGATGAGTATTTTGCCATATGGTTGTTATGCGAAATTTCATTACCTACCATGTTATTCCACTAACTATAATCTTTGTCGATGAAAGAATGTAATTTTTAAGGGCCATTGACAGTCGGAGAGTCGATAAATGCTGTGAGTTTTGGAACATCGTAAGTGAAGACATTACATGTTTGTCTCTGCACAGGAGGAATAAAGGCCAGCCAACCTGTTGCAAAAAATGGTGGTTTTCAAATAACCTTGACCACGGTTCGACGGTTCTAAACTCTTCTCCTTCAGAAAGACAGATAAACTTCATATTAGCAATGCACTCAGTAAAAGCTGCCTCCACATGAGATTTATATGCGTCTGTATGTGCATACCTAAAAACTAAGGCCGCTAGATGAAGGACTTGTGACATAAGTGAAAGAATCATGTCGGCATGTAGCTACTAACATGGTCTGTTATCCTAAGTGATTGTTGTTACTGATATGACAAGTCTTTGATTCTAGGGGCCTTAATTTTTACATATGGGCATACAGAACGTTCCCGATAAATATCAGTTTTTACCTAGTGAACTGCTAATGTGAAGTTTGTCTGTCCTTCTGAAGACGACGGGTTTAGATCCGTCGAAACCGTAGTCAAGGTTATTTCAAAACCACCACTTTTTGCAACTGGTTGGCTGGCCTTTTTTCCTTCTGTTCTGTAACCATTGCTTTAGTACAGACGTGTTCAAAATACTGTAGTTTATTTTTGTACTGAGGATAGAGTTTTTTACTTGATGTTACTTGTCCTCAGTTTGACACATAATAAACTTATTGAATCACTATTTCGGAATTGTCTCGCAGCAGCATCTGCGCAACATGTTAGTGTGGTGACACTGTGTAAGCTCCGACGTGTTTTGGCAGAACAAGCAAATTTTAACATGGCAGCATGATAAATGTAGGATTTGCTTAGAATTCGCCACTCATGACGCTTCTCTTAAAGTTAACAAGTCAGGCAAAAATAAACCCCATCTTTTGTTGCATTGTCAGCACAATTCTTTTTAGATACTAACCAAAGAAGAGGTGACAAAAGATCTTTTCGGATAGTCACCTTGCAAGTCCGAGTGTGGAGAGGCTTCACTTACCACGTGCAAAGAATGTGAGCATAGCCCTCAATTGAGAACGGCACTTCCCCTGTAGCTCGCTGGCCGCCGGACCGCAACCCCACCCCTCCGCTCCCAGCATGCTTGCCCTGCTGACTGCGCATATGCCACCCACATTATTCTACCTCCGACTGGCGAGTTCGTGTCGACTCAGCAGTCGTAAAAAAACCGACCAATCTCCAGGCTGAAATGGAATGCCGCGCATGGGAGCATACCTGCTAAGCGTTTCAAATCTTTTCACATAGTCAGAACCGCTTTATTGGTCACTGATGACCACTCACTCCCAAACAGATACACTTAACGAGCTCTGTCCCACAGAAGTCACTGCTCCCTTTCTACACCACTGAGTACCGTCCAGCGACTCGCAGTTTCGCAACCTCCAAACTATTCGATGAAATTTTTTCTACATTTTGGGCTTTCAACCACTCAGCCCCCAGAACAGAATTCAGGTGTTTCCATTGGTCATCTCCTGTTGTAGTTCCTACTGCAACTTCTTGGTAAGGTTCTGTTCCAGGCAGGACGTATCAAAAATTTTTTTCCTAGTGGTGGTGGGAAACACCAATCATTATGAGGATTCATAGGCCATTAAGCCACAGTGTGGGCACCACTTACTACTCGTTAACAAGAACTCGACTCATCATCTGGTGAATGCTGCCTTCTCCTGGACACCAGAAAGTGACTGTAGTTAATGGCCGATTTTCTTACAAGAGCCTTATAAGTGAAAGTGCCTGCTCAGATAAGATTTTTCGGTTTGACGGTAAGCTATGAAAGGAAGCATTGTTACCTGATGAACACTTTGGTAAACTTGCAGCTTCATCTTCTCGCGGCACACTGAATAATCCATGAGGTTTATGCCATACCATCGCCCAAACTATTTACGCTATGTGATCAAAACTAAACGGACACCTAGTAAAAGACATTAATGTGGGGTATATACATCCTTCGCCTTGACGACTACTTGAACTTTGCTGGAGACACTTTCAATGAGGTGTGTAAATGTCTGTGGAGGAATGGCAGCCCATTCTTCCTCAAAAACCGAAACCAGAGAAGGTAGTGATGATGGATGCTGGGGTCTGGAGCGAAGTCGGCGTTCTGACTCATTCCAAAGACGTTCCATTCGGCTGAAGAGGGGACTCCATTTCAGGAATGTTACTGACTATAAACCACTGCCTCGAGAAGCTGCTTTGCGACAGGATGCATTGTCTTGCTGATACGAACAATCACCGCCTCCGGACTGTCCCTCTGCTGCACGTGGTGGACACTGCTGTAAAATGTGTGCTCATTCTTGCTCTTCTCTATATCTACATCTACATCCATACTCCGAGAGTCATCTCACGGTGTGTGGCGGAGGGCACTTTCAGTACCTCTATCTGTTCTCCCTTCTATTCTAGTCTCGTATTGTTCGTTGAAAGAAAGATTGTCGGTATGCCTCTGTGTGGGCTCTAATCTCTCTGATTTTATCCTCATGGTCTCTTTGCGAGATATACGTAGGAGGGAGCAATATACTGCTTAACTCCTCGGTCAATGCCTTTGTTCTCGAAACTTCAACAAAAGCCTGTACCGAGCTACTGAGCGTCTGTCCTGCAGAGTCTTCCACTGGAGTTTATCTATCATGTCCGTAACGCTTTCGCGATTACTAAATGATCCTGTAATGACGCGAGCTGCTCTCTGTTGGATCTTCTCTATCTCTTCTATCAACACTATCTGGTACGGATCCCACACCGGTGAGCAGTATTCAAGCAGTGGGTGAAGAAGCGTACTGTAACCTACTTCCTTTGTTTTCGGACTGCATTTCATTAGGATTCTTCCAATGAATCTCAGTCTGGCATCTGCTTTACCGACGATCAACTTTGTATGGTCATTCCATTTTAAATCACTTCTAATGCCCACTCCCAGATAATTAATGGAATTAACTGCTTCCAGTTGCTGACCTGCTATATTGTAGCTAAATGATAAAGGATCTTTCTTTCTATGTATTCGCAGCACATTACACATCAGCACATTACACTTGTCTACATTGAGATTCAATTGCCATTCCCTGCACCATGCGTCAATTGGTTGCAGATCCTCCGGCATTTCAGTACAATCTTCCATTGTTACAACCTCTCGATATACCACAGCATCATCCGGAAAAAGCCTCAGTGAACTTTCGATGTTATCCACAAGGTCATTTATGTATATTGTGAGTAGAAACGGTCCTACGACACTCCCCTGCGGCACACCTGAAATCACTCTTACTTCGGAAGACTTCTCTCCATTGAGAATGACATGCTGTGTTCTGCTATCTAGGAGCTCTTCAATCCAACCACACAATTGGTCTGATAGTCTATATGCTCTTACTTTGTTCATTAAACGACTGTGGAGAACTGTATCGTTTATTTAGGCGCACTACGGAAACTACACCGAAGCCTCCAAAAGCACAGCTGTGTACTTCACTGCTCGATCGACATATGATGATAGGTAATATCCTCCAGGCATTTGGCGAACCCAGATCCTTCCATCGGTTTGCCACAGGGTATAACGTGATTCAGGAGTCGAAATCACTCTTTTTCAGTCATCTACCGTCCAGAGGAATCGCTGTTTAAACCAAGTCAAGCCTCTCTTGATATTGGAACAGAAATGCGTGGTTTACAAGGAGTTGCTCGACTACTGTACACCATTCCTTATAACTCCCCACGCACAGCCATTGCGCTGGCAGGACTTTGGAATTAACGAGTGCTTCCTTCCGCTGATTTAGTGCGATTTTTTACAGCCATCCCTGGCGACGGTCAACGGTCCTTGTCCAGCAGGACACGAGGCCTCCCTGGTCTTGATTAAGCTGTGGCTGTTCCTGTTCGTCTTCGCTTCACAGTCATATCAGCGTCAGTCGACGTGGTCAGCTTTAGGAGGATCCAAGTGTCCCTGGTGGGTTTGTTGCTCTGATGAGACCCAATGATTAGTCCACGTTCAGTGGCTCTGATCTCTCGTGACCGATCCAGTGTGTTGTTACTGCTTCTCTGCTGAAAACGCAATACTTCCCACCTTATTTTATGCTGGTGGGTCCGCCTGTGGTGACACCTAATGGTCAGTTCCGCATTACACAGCAGTGTCTGCACGCTTTGGATCAGATATAATAGGGTATCTTCATCTGCCAGAAGAACTTCTGAGGTTGCACGCTCGAAATTTAATAAACATTCTTACTTTTTTTACTTTTGTAGTGGTTAATAAAAAAGAAAAAGAGAAGAAAAGAAAAGGTTGAAAATGTGGGAAGAAATGGTGAATAAAAAAGGGGGTTTTAAAATCGTTAATGACCGTGAAAAAGGGAAAGAATTAAATGCAAATCGGACTTCGTATTCCAGAAAAGCTATCGGACTTCGTGATTCAGAAAAGCTATTGTTGGGGTAGTCCTTGTGGCGGTTCTGAGCAAAAGTCAAACCAATTTCCACTACAAAATTATTTGAAAGAGAACAGAGAGTAACAAAATGTGATTAACAGGGGCAAATGGCGTAGATAAGAGTTCATTCATTACGAAGTTAATATGTCTTCTCTCGTGCGGCATTCAGGTCTTGTTCTCCAACAATCTCCTGCTTCATTTCTGCATGAGAAAGTCGTAGCTGCTCCTAAATCTTGCAGTAAATTTCATCGTCCAGGAATTACTAATGTCTACGAATTAAAACCGTCTTGATATTGAATGCAATTTGTTTTACGGCTGCTTCCATCCTCCAAATTTCATACAAGCTTCCACAATACAATATGTCTGCACATCAATAACTTTTTACGTCTTAATCAGACCAAGACTAACGAATGAGTTTTTACGTCTGAATCATACCAAGACTAGCGAATGAGTGAAGTTAAGCTTCCGCTCTCAAGAGACAAGAGCGGGTAGAAAACAAAAAGAGTTACCATTTTTGTACCTTCATTTTCTTATAAATATTTTCTCTGCCGTCGAGCACTCATGCAGCTGCGACGGTATAATTTATATCTGAGGGAACGAGTGTAGCGCGTCGACATTCAAAGTCCCGCTACACTTTCCACGTTAAGTACAGAGTAGAAAGTAAGACAACACTGTACTGAAAACCTTTTTCATTAGTTCCTTTCTCTTGGTATGTAATCACGCATGGTGTCGATAGGCACTTCCAAAAGTGACAGTGGATTGCTGCAGTGAAAACTAGCATTTCGGGCCTCGCGTGTTCCTACATTTCTCTGAAACCAAAACTTATCTTCCCCCAAGGTCTTCCTGCATATGTGCCAGTTGACTGCAAATCTGACTACGGCGTACGAACCATAATCTACGATGAAAGCCAACAGCCATACCTTGTTGAATACAACGGTTCTCGTCCGATCACCAAAGTTAAGCAAAATCAGGCCCGGTTAGTACTTGGATGGGTCACCTCCTGGGAACATCGCGTGCTGTTGGCTCCTGTTCATTTTGCCGCGCAGGCACCCGTGCGGTCCGGGGCGCCTTGCCACGGTTCGCGCGGCTCCCCCTGTCGGAGGTTCCAGTCCTCCCTCTTCGGCATGGGTGTGTGTGTGTTGTCCTTAGTGTAAGTTAGTTTTAATTAGATTAAGTAGTGTGTAAGCCTAGGGACCGTTGCCCTCAGCAGTTTGGTCCCATAGGAACTTACCACAAATTTCCAGAACCGCGCTGCTCCTACGGTCGCAGGTTCGAATCCTGCCTCGGGCATGGATGTGTGTGATGTCCTTAGGTTAGTTAGGTTTAAGTACACTACTGGCCATTAAAATTGCTACACCAAGAAGAAATGCAGATGATAAACGGGTATTCACCGGACAAATGTATTATACTAGAACTGACATGTGATTACATTTTCACGCAATTTGGGTGCATAGATCCTGAGAAATCAGCACCCAGAACAACCACGTCTGGCCGTAATAACTGTCTTGATACGCCTGCGCATTGAGTCAAACAGAGCATGGATGGCGTGTACAGGTACAGCTGCCCATACAGCTTCAACACGATACCACAGTTCATCAAGTGTAGTGACTGGCGTATTGTGACGAGCCAGTTGCTCGGCCACCAGTGACCAGACGTTTTCAATTGGTGAGAGATCTGGAGAATGTGCTGGCCAAGGCAGCAGTCGAACATTTTCTGTATCCAGAAAGACCCGTACAGGACCTGCAACATGCTGTCGTGCATTATCCTGCTGAAATGTAGGATTTCTCATGGATCGAATGAAGGGTAGAGCCACGGGTTGTAACACATCTGAAATGTAACGTCCACTGTTCAAAGTGCTGTCAATGCGAACAAGAGGTGACCGAGACGTGTAACCAATGGCACGCCATACCATCACGCCGGGTGATACGCCAGTATGGCTATGACGAATACACACTTCCAATGTGCGTTCACCGCGATGTCGCCAAACACGGATGCGACCATCATGATGCTGTAAACAGAACCTGGATTCATCCAAAAAAATGACGTTTTGCCATTCGTGCACCCAGGTTCGTCGTTGAGTACACCATCGCAGGCGCTCCTGTCTGTGATGCAGCGTCAAGTGTAACCGCAGCCATGGTTTACGACCTGATAGTCCATGCTGCTGCAAAAGTCGTCGAACTGTTCGTGCAGATGGTTGTTCTCTTCCAAACGTCCCCATCTGTTGAGTCAGGGGTCGAGAAGTGACTGCACGATCCGTTACAGCCATGCGGATAAGATGCCTGTCATCTCGACTGCTAGTGATACGAGGTCGTTGGGATTCAGCACGGCGTTCCGTATTACCCTCCTGAACCCACCGATTCCATATTCTGCTAACAATAATTGGATCTCGACCAACGCGAGCAGCAATGTCGCGATACGATAAATTACATTCGCGATAGGCTACAATCCGACCTTTATCAAAGTCGGAAACGTGATGGTACGCATTTCTCTTCCTTACACCAGGCATCACAACAACAACGTTTCACCAGGCAACGCCGGTCAACTGCTGTTTGTGTATGAGAAATCGGTTGGAAACTTTCCTCATGTCAGCACGTTGTAGGTGTCGCCACCGGCGCCAGCCTTGTGTGAATGGTCTGAAAAGCTAATCATTTGCATATTACAGCATCTTCTCCCTGGCGGTTAAATTTCGCGTCTGTAGCACGTCATCTTTGTGGTGTAGCAGTTTTAATGGCCAGTAGTGTAGTTGTAAGTCTAGGGGACTGACGACCTCAGATGTTAAGTTCCATAGTGCTTAGAGCCATTTCAACCATTTCACAGCAGACCAACGACGAGGACACGACTGCGACCGGGAAATGCTACATTGCGAAGTCTTCAGCTGCACATTCGGTATAATTAGTACAGGTCGTCGTCACTGCCGATATATTCTCTGCGGCTGGCATTACTAAATAAGCTGCGATGCCATTGTATCCAGCTGCTGTGCAGAGCAGCGATGACGAGGGAGAGGGGGTGCAGAGTGGGGGCGGCCGGCCGGCGGCTGACGCGGGGGCGTGGCCGTGACAAGCAATTGGCGGCGGGCGGCGGGTTGCGTCGTGCCGCCCGCGGTCGTGCTCGTGCTCGTGCTCGTGAACGTGAACGTGTTTGTCAGGCCGCGTGGCCGCCGCCTGCCCTCGCCCCCGGCCACACATCGCTATTCATCTCCGGCATTGTGCGCAGACAAAGCCGTCCCGGCGCCGGGGACCGCGCCTCACCCGGGGCCCGCCTTATAATTACAAGCGCGAACACCGGGGCCGGCAACTGACGACACCTCGCAGCTCCGACTGCTATTTTTAGTTTTCTAAATTGGCCCGGTATAACCAGCCTTTCACATACACAACATTGTACAAGTCTTGTTTTGTAAGTAAAACCGCCTTTACCCATACGCGATTGGCAATTTTTTATTTTTCATTTTATTTTATTTTTATTACTATTATTATTATTATTATTATTATTATTTTGCTCTAAGGCATCATCAGTGGGATCTATAACGATTCAGTTTTGTTACTTTTACATTATCAAACAGTTCACTTCGCGATATTTTTATGTAAATAACCAATTAATTACGGTTTGCTGTGATCTGCGTTTCCTCTCATCTGGTCTGGACGTCGCACTACCACTATATTTCCGACACATAAGCACAATTTTGTATTTCGAACTTTTTCACATTGTTCACCATGTTTCTCCTTCTTTTTTATGGTGTACTTTTATTCTTTTTGTCAGTCGATGTATCTACCTCTTCGGACTCTCTGCTTTTAACAACGTAAATATTGTACATTGTAATTTCATTACATGTTTCCTCCTCTTTGGTTTGTTTACATACACGTTGCCAGCCTAACGAGGTATATGTTCAAAACCAACATCTATTCGTGATGTTTTTATAGTGTGTGTGTGTGTGTGTGTGTGTGTGTGTGTGTCTGTGTGAGGGAGGCAGAGAAAGAGAGAGAGAAAGAGTGATTGACTGAGTGAGTGAGTTCAAATGGCTCTGAGCACTATGGGACTTAACTTCTGAGGTCATCAGTCCCCTAGAACTTAGAACTACTTAAACCTAACTAACCTAAGGACATCACACACATCCATGCTCGAGGCAGGATTCGAACCTGCGACCGTAGCAGTCGCCCGGTTCCAGACTGTAGCGCATAGACCGCTCGGCCACCTCGGCCGCCTATTTTACTATGACACCCCAAAAAATCAATCCCTCATAGTAACGGTTACGAAAATATTCTGTATCGTTCTAACCTAACAACATCTAATTTAACCAATTGGTAGCACTACTTTTTACACAGATGTCACATAAACACAAGTACACATTAATGATCAAACATTTGCCACATTTTGCAACCAATTAGATGCCAAACCAATATTAATCATTTATGTTGATTGTTTGTTGAATAATATTGTCATGTTGTTGTGGTCTTCAGTCCTGAGACTGGTTTGATGCAGCTCTCCATGTTACTCTATCCTGTGCAAGCTCCTTCACCTCCCAGTACCTACTGCAACCTACATCCTTCTGAATCTGCTTAGTGTATTCCTCTCTTGGTCTCCCTCTACGATTTTTACCCTTCACGATGCCCTCCAATACTAAATTGATCATCCATTGATGCTTCAGAACATGTCCTACCAACCGATCCCTTCTCCTAGTCAAGTTGTGCCACAAACTTCTCTTCTCTCCAATCCTATTCAATACCTCCTCATTAGTTAGGTGATCTACCCATCTAATCTTCAACGTTCTTCTGTAGCACCACATTTCGAAAGCTTCTATTCTCTTCTTGTCCAAATTATTTATCGTCCATGTTTCACTTCCATACATGGCTACACTCCATACAAATACTTTCAGAAACGACTTCCTGACACTTAAATCAATACTCGATGTTAACAAATTTCTCTTCTTCAGAAACGCTTTCCTTGCCATTGCCAGTCTATATTTTATATCCTCTCTACTTCTGCCATCATCAGTTATTTTCCTCCCCAAATAGCAAAACTCCTTTACTACTTTCAGTGTCTCATTTCCTAATCTAATTCCCTCAGCATCAACCGACTTAATTCGACTACATTCCATTATCTTCGTTTTGCTTTTGTTGATGTTCATCTTATATCCTCCTTTCAAAACACTATACATTCCATTCAAATGCTCTTCCAAGTCCTTTGCTGTCTCTGACAGAACTACAATGTCGTCGGCGAACCTCAATGTTTTTATTTCTTCTCCTTGGATTTTAATACCTACACCGAAATTTTCTTTTGTTTCCTTCACTGCTTGCTCAATATACAGATTGAATAACATCGGGGAGAGACTACAACCCTGTCTCACTCCCTTCCCAACCACTGCTTCCCTTTCATGTCCGTCTACTCTTATAACTGCCGTCTGGTTAATGTACAAATTGTAAATAGCCTTTCGCTCCCTGTATTTTACCCCTGCCACCCCCAGAATTTGAAAGAGAGTATTCCAGTCAACATTGTCAAAAGCTTTCTCCAAGTCTACAAATGCTAGAAACGTAGGTTTGCCTTTCCTTAATCTTTCTTCTAAGGTAAGTCGTAAGGTCAGTATTGCCTCACGTGTTCCAACATTTCTACGGAATTCAAACTGATCTCCCCCGAGGTCGGCTTCTATCAATTTTTCCATTCGTCTGTAAATAATTCGTGTTAGTATTTTGCAGCTGTGACTTATTAAACTGATAGTTCGGTAATTTTCACATCTATCAACTCCTGCTTTCTTTGGGATTGGAATTATTATATTCTTCTTGAAGTCTGAGGGTATTTCGCCTCTCTCGTACATCTTGCTCACCAGATGGTAGAGTTTCGTCAGGACTGGCTCTCCCAAGGCCGTCAGTAGTTCTAATGGAATGTTGTCTACACCAGGGGCCTTGTTTCGACTCAGGTCTTTCAGTGTTTTGTCAAACTCTTCACGCAGTATCGTGTCTCCCATTTCATCTTCATCTACATTCTCTTCCATTTCCATAACATTGTCCTCAAGTACATCGCCCTTGTATAGACCCTCTATGTACTCCTTCCACCTTTCTGCTTTCCCTTCTTTGCTTAGAACTGGGTTGCCATCTGAGCTCTTGATATTCATACAAGTGGCTCTCTTTCCTCCAAAGGTCTCTTTAATTTTCCTGTAGGCTGTATCTATCTTACCCCTAGTGAGATAAGCCTCCACATCCTTACTTTTGTCCTTTAGCCATGCCTGCTTAGCCATTTTGCACTTCCTGTCGATCTCATTTTTGAGACGTTTGTAATCCTTTTTGCCTGCTTCATTTACTGCATTTTTATATTTTCTCCTTTCATCAATTAAATTCAATATTTCTTCTGTTACCCAAGGATTTCTACTAGCCCTCGTCTTTTTACCTACTTGATCCTCTGCTGCCTTCACTACTTCATCCCTCAGAGCTACACATTCTTCTTCTACTGAATTTCTTTCCCCCATTCCTGTCAATTGTTCCCTTATGCTCTCCCTGAAACTCTGTACAACCTCTGGTTCTTTCAATTTATCCGGGTCCCATCTCCTTAAATTCGCACCTTTTTGCAGTTTCTTCAGTTTTAATCTACAGATCATAACCAATAGATTGTGGTCAGAGTCCACATCTGACCCTGGACATGTCCTACAATTTAAAACCTGGTTCCTAAATCTCTGTCTTACCATTATATAATCTATCTGAAACCTTTTAGTATCTCCAGGTTTCTTCCATGTATACAGCTTTCTTTTATGATTCTTGAACCAAGTGTTAGCTATGATCAAGTTGTGGTCTGTGCAAAATTCTACCAGACAGCTTCCTCTTTCATTTCTTAGCCCCAATCCATATTCACCTACTACGTTTCCTTCTCTCCCTTTTCCTACTACCGAATTCCAGTCACCCATGACTATTAAATTTTCGTCACCCTTCACTATCTGAATAATTTCTTTTATTTCATCATTCATTTCTTCAATTTCTTCGTCATCTGCAGAGCTAGTTGGCATATAAACTTGTACTACTGTAGTAGGCGTGGGCTTCGTATCTATCTTTGCGACAATAATGCGTTCGCTATGCTGTTTGTAGTAGTTTACCAGCATTCCTATTTTCCCATTCATTATTAAACCTACTCCTGCATTACCCCTATTCGATTTTGTGTTTATAACCCTGTAGTCACCTGACCAGAAGTGTTGTTCCTCCTGCCACCGAACTTCAGTAATTCCCACTATATCTAACTTCAACCTCTCCATTTCCCTTTTTAAATTCTCTAACCTACCTGCCCGATTAAGGGATCTGACATTCCACGCTCCGATCCGTAGAACGCTGGTTTTCTTTCTCCTGATAACGACTTCCTCTTGAGTATTCCCCGCCCGGAGATCCGAATGGAGGACTATTTTACCTCCGGAATATTTTACCCAAGAGGACGCCATCATCATTTAACCGTACAGTAAAGCTGCAAGCCCTCGGAAAAATTACGGCCGTAGTTTCCCCTTGCTTTCAGCCGTTCGCAGTACCAGCACAGCAAGGCCGTTTTGGTTAGTGTTACAAGGCCAGATCAGTCAATCATCCAGACTGTTACGCTTGCAACTACTGAAAAGACTGCTGCCCCTCTTCAGGAACCACACGTTTGTCTGGCCTCTCAACAGATACCCCTCCGTTGTGGTTGCACCTATGGTACGGCTATCTGTATCGCTGAGGCACACAAGCCTCCCCACCAACGGCAAGGTCCATGGTTCAGGGGGGGGATCATAATTAAGTTAATTTTAGATTAATAAATTACTTTTCTTGAAATAAAGTTCTATTTCAACATTGCCCAACTAACTGACTACACCACTTTTCACAGTCAATCGATAAAATAGTTTGACCACATAACACAAATTTCTGACAGTCTTTGGTAAGAAAATTGTGGGACCAAGATTACTTTTAGGATTTAGGCCAGGATCCTACCTGAGGTGGTATGACTTGGATCAATAATAGTCTGTATGCACAAGTAAATTCAATTGTATTAGTGAAAAAACACATAAAATGTAGTGGCACACGTAATTTACAATGCTAGTAAAGAATACAATGGCTGGAGCTGCGATGCGAAGCATTTAGTCGTCGTCGAATATAGTGTCGCTTGAGTACCAGCGTTTACAAAGCTCACCAATTAACGGTTGACACAGAGAACTGCTTACGCATTTCACATCCTCACCACGGGAATGAACGACCATTCCACACAATATTTCCATGGAGTCCTGCCAATCCAGGAAAATGCGTCATGTCCTCGCCATCTCTTCATCGGGCTCCGCACGCCCCTTCTTCTAATAGAATTGTATTCCACTGCTTGCTAAGGATTCACTGAGGGAACACACGCAATACATGCTTTTTCCAATGAAGCTTTCGTTGGATTACTTTTTCAGTAATGCTGTACCCCCCGCCCTCCACTTATTTCTTCATTTCTTTTTCTGTCTTCTCTTTTGTAGCGTTTCACTGATGTAACGAACTTCATTTCTGATGTTTGAAGTTGTCATACACGGTGTCCGAAAAGTCTTTCCCTGGTTACATAAATTGATAACTCAGGCTAGAAGTAAGATACAAACATGAAACTGGTGTCTAATTGTTTAGAAACTTTCAAAGTTTGTTTCACACATCAGTAAACTTCCACTTCCATTGTTGCCCAATGACAGTACACGTCGATTTGACTTTGCGGTCGAAATGCTATCACGTATTGAGGACGATGATGGTTATCTCAGACGAATTGCCTTTTCCGACGAAGCGACCTTTTTTGTCAGTGGAGTAGTGAATCGCCATAATGTGCGCATTTGGGGTTCACAACCCCCTGGCGAGGTCATGGAGTGCACCAGAGGCAGTCCAAAGGTGAATGTTTGGTGCGCGCTATTGCACGATCGAATTGTCGGTCCATTCTTCTTCGCTGAGGCTACCGTCACATCTGCAGTGTATCTGGACATGTTGCAACTGTATGCTGTTCCTCAGCTGCTTCAGTATCACCCCGCTGTCTTGTTTCAGCAAGACGGTGCACCGCCTCATTGTGGTTTGGACGCCTGTGCCTATCTCGATATGTGCGATGGATTGGTCGTGATGGGCCAGCGGTTTGGCCTCCACGCCCTCCTGACATAACCCCCTTAGACTTCTTTTTATAGGGTTATGTCTAGGACGAGGTCCACCGAACACGTGTACCAGATCTCGAAACCCTGCGGCAACGGATAACCACAGTCGTTGAATCACTCCCTCCAGTGATGACTTAACAAAATTTTATTTGAATTGGTTTGACCCTTCAGTGTTCTTATAGTGCCCAATCTGTGTTGATACGTGTTAATTTTTTTATTTGTGTTTTTCTCTTCTTCAGAAGTTATATCACGTCGTAGATACTGGAAATAGGCACCTGTTCTATAATTATGTTGATGCTGATTATCTTAGTCCTTCCAGGGTACCTTCCTAAAAAGGGCATTTTTGTTGTTGATATCTTTAGATTATAATTTAGGCTTATAGCGTTAATTTATGTACCGCTATTTGTAATTTGTCTTTACTGTCCTGTAGGGTTACCTGGTCGTCGACAAAGAGCAGTTTATTTAGAAATTTGCCTGTCACAGTTCTTATACGTTCGGGTATTCCGTCTACCATCCGTTACCTGACCATGTCGCCGATGTAGGTGTTGAACTGTTTTGATGATATGCTACAGACTTTCCTTACTCCATGGTTTATCTCCATTTCTGTTTTCAGCTCTCTGCCAGTATCTATTCTTAGTTTGATTTTTTTATAAACCTTGGTGCACATTTATCAGGTGCATGGGGAAACCTCTTTTCTCCATTATCAACCAGCGCTTCTTTCCGTGGATGCCGTCGAATGCCTTCTCAAACTCGATAAGTGCTAAGCGTATCCCTAAATTGAATTCCAGACTTTTTTTGTATAATTTGTTTCCGAGTGAAGACATCGTCGGCACAAGATACTCCTTTACGGAAGCCTGCTTCATGTTCTAATAAAACTGAATCAGAGATGCTTCGAATACTTTCATTAATTATTTTGCTGTAGATCTTAGGAGAAACATTCAGAAGTCTAATTCCTCTGTAGTTAGTTGTATTACTTTCGTCTCCTTTTTGAAACAGTGAAATAACTTTAGCGTGCTTCCGTCCTTCTAGTATTTCACCTGTGTGCCAGCACATGTTGTATACATGGACCATTCTGAATTCCAGAAATCCTCCACCATAAACTATCAGTTCTGAGTTGATTCCACCATAAATTATCAGTTCTGAGTTAATTCACCTAACCCAGATGCTTTTTTTGTTTTTTGTTTTGGCTTCATATGGCTCTGAGCACTATGCGACTTAACTGCTGTGGTCATCAGTACCCTAGAACTTAGAACTACTTAAACCTAACTAACCTAATGACATCATACACATCCATGCCCGAGGCAGGATTCGAACCTGCGACCGTAGCGGTCGCGCGGTTCCAGACTGTAGCGTCTAGAACCGCTCGGCCACTCCGGCCGGCGTTTTTTGTTTTCTTGAATGCCTATGAGTATCTGTGTATCTGTCTTACAATTGTTTGGTTTTTTCTAATTTGATTATATTTTTCTTTAGCTTCCTCAGTCTGATTCTGTAAGAACTCCCTATTTGCTTTCTTTTTCTTCTTTGTGGCTTCTTTTGTCTCTTCGTTCTAAATATTAATTCCTCTTTTAGTATTGGTTTTGGGTTTTTTACCTAGTACTGATTTAGTGACCTGTATTACAGTATTTTTAAATTTAGTTCATTCTTCAGTTAGATCTTCGCCAGAAGGCATTTGTTGGAGTAGATTAGTTAGTCTGCACTGGTGTAGATTCCGTAAACTGCCTTCTTGGATCAGAGGCGTCTTAAAAGTTTTGTTTGGGTTTCTTTCATTTTTCCTCTAGTACAGATATTAGCCTCGTATTCGATCGGAGATGCGTCCGCCGCGGCGGCTGACTGCTGACCAGTGCTTTGTCCCCAGTTGGCGCCTCTCCACGCCCCAACCACCTTTTCCACCGGCGCGCTCTTGCCCCCTTAACACAGAGGGACGTCCCTCCAGCTTTTCCCATCCTACTGTTGCAAACCTGTCGATCCTATGCAAAGATCAGTAACTCATAAAGTATTTCCATAGATTACAAGTTGAGAAATGATTCATATTTGGAACGAAATCAAATATAAACATAAATAGTGACAGAATATTCATAAATCACAAGCAAAACATTATCCATAAGCGACTGAAAATTATGAATGATATAAAGTGTCGGTGTTACAACCGGTTTCAGTCAAGGAGGAGATGACTCTAAGAAAAATATTGAGTAACCAATGAACGGGTATCATTCTACGTGTCGGATCGTGGAATGTCAGGAGTTTTAATGTGGTAGGGAAGCTATAATACGTGAGAAGGGAATGCAGTGGCTGAATCTACATGTAGTGTTGCTCAGTGAAGTGAAATGGAAAGCACGTAAGGATTTCTGGCCAGGCTAATTTACGGTAATATCAAGACCAACAATAATTGGTATTACATGAGTAGGATTAGCCATGTACAGGAAGGTATGCAAAGGGAGTGGATTACTGTGAACAATTAACTGAGAGGATTATTCTCATCAGAATCGGCAGCAAACCGAAGCCAGCAATATTAGCTCAGGTATACTTGCTGACGTCACAACCAGGAGATGAAGAGGCGATGTTGTTTTGTGGTGTTCCTCTGACCGAAGAGTGATTTGTGCAGCTGGCCTCGCTAAACTACCCTCAGTAAGCTTGGTAGCTCGGAACCGCTACTGCGACCTACATCTATTGGAACGTAGACAAAGTTCAAATGGTTCAAATGGCCCTGAGCACTATGGGACTCAACTGCTGTGGTCATCAGTTCCCTAGAACTTAGAACTACTTAAACCTAACTAACCTAAGGACATCACACACATCCATGCCCGAGGCAGGATTCAAACCTGCGACCGTAGCAGTCGAAACGTAGACAAAGTACACAAGAACACTGAGCGGGTAAATTATGATGAAAGCTAATAATAGTGTAACCTCCCTACTGTGTTTGTTTCTGCCTGGTTTATAGCCCAGCTTCAGCTCCCACTTTGTAAAAGTCTACGTATTGTTGAAACTATGTTCTCACAAACTGTAATCCAACTTAAACTTGTATGGTAACCCTTGAATAAACTGAACGTAATTCTAACTGAATTGTAACTGATCTGAATGCAACCTGTCTTTATATTAAATGCGAAATTGAAGTAAAACAATTATCTGGCCCTAATCAAAAATTTCACTTACCTCGCGTCTTGATAACGTCGTTGCAGATTTCTCGAAAGCATAACAGCAAACAGCAAGCAGGCAGCGGCTAAGCTAGACTTCTGTTTGTATATACATATTCCATCTGTTGCATTGTCCGGCCCCGGTAGCTGAGTGGTCAGAGTGACAGAATGTCAATCCTAAGGTCCCGGGTTCGATTCCCGGCTGGGTCGGAGATTTTCTCCGCTCAGGGACTGGGTGTTGTGTTGTCCTAATCATCATCATTTCATCCCCATCGACGCGCAGGTCGCCGAAGTGGCGTGAAATCGAAAGACCTGCACCAGGCGAACGGTCTACCCGACGGGAGGCCCTAGCCACACGACATTTCATCTGTTGCATTTGGTAATGCGTAATGATAAACAGTGGGGTGGGGAGAGTAACTATTCCTTTGAAATGATATTCCAAGACAACGATTTCAGAATGAAGTATGTACTGAAAAAAGACAGAGTAAAGCTTCGCGTCATCTTAACACGTAACATTAGTCTGAACAATACTATGCTTAACAAAGCGAACAATGATTTCAAAAGGGTACAATGTTAACAGAGTATTTCTATAAAAACGAAACATCTTAATCAGTTAATATGTTAATGCACGACTCAGGGAAATGGGGTGGTCTTTCTCCCAGGTCTGAGCAAGTTAACTAGTCATTCCTAGTTGCAGAGTACTGCTGTCTTACTTCATACTTCTTCTCTTCAAAAATAACATTATTCAAAATATATACTCTCTTCGCTTTCTGACGTATTCATCTTACTCGTCCTTGCTGTCCTTTACAGTCAATCTTTCTTCATCTAACGGATACCATAAAAGTCCACCCAGCACTACTGAATACGTCCGCAACCTACAACCCTTCGACTAAGAGTGTATCAGACTGCGCGGGGGCAAAGATTGTGCTACGACAAGGCCAAAGATTGTTTAACTGTAACGTAACTTGCTCTGTCTCTGACATGCACATCGTTGGCATACAAAAATGAAAGCGACATGACCACCTTACAATAGCTAGAGCCCCAGCCTCAGAGCAGAGCAGAGTTCGGCAGCAACTTTTCGCTTGCACACAAATTGTGTACATCGTTGAGTCTAGCGTTATTCCTACTTCCTTCTGAATGAAAGTGAACAGTAGCTCTTTAGTCATCCATTTCTAGTTGTGTACTTAATTGTAAGAGTTTACGAATTTTTCGTTTGTTTGTGTAGAGTGAGTTTAATATTTTGGGTTAGTGTTACGTTACCTGTGGTAAAGACAAACATTGATTAAAGGTGGAAAGGGACTGCGACTGTTGTGTATGGATGCAAGGGAATTGGCCATCGTAAATAGCTGAAGTTGTGTTGGCCACGAGCGACATTCTTCAGACTGCTGCCCTGGGCTGGAGTGGCGTTTTGGGCTACCTGAAAAGAATGCTTTGACATCTCTGGACCTTCAGTGTCGCCGGGGATCCCCGACGCCGCTGCGCCTTCCGATACGCACGTCCCGACCAGTCGGTACTCACCTGACGGTGACTGGAGAACAGAGGGAGGGTTGTGGGTCTTTGGGCGGAAGGCGAAAGTGGGCCCCGGTCGCTGGGCTTTCCCCTTACTTATTAACACACGTTTGCGGTGTTGCCTGCTGCTGAAAGTGCGTCTGAGCCAGCGCAGGACGCCGCGCCTGTTGGGACTGTGGCCTATCTTCCTGAGAGGTCCGGACGAGTACAGAGGGTCGGACTTCTTGTCACGGCGAGCTCTAATGCTAGGCGGGTGGAAGAGCCTCTCAGGAAAATGTCTGGCACGTCGGGAGAGAAGGCCAGTGTTCACTCTGCTAGCCCGATGGGGAGTCTCGTCCGAGATGTGGAGGAGACTCTGCAGGCAGCAACTGAGCAGACTGCGTGCGCCGGCCGCGGTGGTCTAGTGGTTCTAGGCGCGCAGTCCGGAACCGCGGGACTGCTACGGTCGCAGGTTCGAATCCTGCCTCGGGCATGGATGTGTGTGATGTCCTTAGGTTAGTTAGGTTTAAGTAGTTCTAAGTTCTAGGGGACTGATGACCAAAGAAGTTAAGTCCCATAGTGCTCAGAGCCATTTTTTTAGACTGCGTGCAGCCAGCTGAAAACTGAGGCTCGCGTCGGCATGGATGACGCCCGCTTCCTGGGTTCAGAGGCCGTCCTTGGTTCCTACAGGTGGTTGGCTGATCTGGTGAAGACAGCTGGCCTAGCCCATGCGGTGGAAGCAGAACTATCGTTTTACAGAACTGTTTCCAGAACCGAAGTCGAGTGGAAGGTTTAATTCAGAGTCTCAGACGATTCTCTGACGATCTCGGATGCGGATTTCTCGCCTAACACTATCGGGTGGGGAATTGTAGGATCTCCTTTAGTATGTCTGGCGTGCAGTACACTCAGGAGGCGGTTACTAGGGTAGTGGAAGATAAATGGGGTGCACATGTGGGTTTTTGAGGGTAGAGAAATCCCTCCACAGGCCCGATAAGGTGGGTTCTCATTCCAGACAAGGAAGAATTCGTCATAATAGTTCAGAGAAATAGAGTGTTAATATAGCATTAGTTAACGGAAGGAAAATCCCTTGAACAAGTGGTTTCAAAGCCACCTATATCACGGATGAAGTGCATTTCCGTTAGATTCTTCCAATGAATGTTTGCCTGACATCTGCTTTTCCTGCAACTGATTTTATGTTCTTATTCTTCTTTAGGTCACTCCGACTACTCTTGGTGTTTTACAATTGTTACTGTTCCCAGTGATTTTCCACCAATACCGAACTATGTGACAAAAGTCATGGGACAGCGATATGCACATATACAGAGGGCGGTGGTATCGTGCACACAACGTGTAAACGGGCGGTGCTCAGGTGATTCGTGTGAAAACGTGTCCGACGTGGATATGGCCGCAAGACGGGAATTAACAGATTTTGAATGTGAAATAGTTGGAGCTAGAAGCTTGGGACATTTCATTTCGGAAATCGCTAGGAAATTCAGTATTCCGAGATTCACAGTGTCAAGAGCGTGCCGAGAATGCCAAATTTCAGGTATTACCTCTCATCACGGACGACACAGAAGCCGGCGGTCTTCACTCAACGACCGAGGCAGCAAAATTTGCGTAGAGTTGTCAGTGCAAACAGACAAGCAACACTGCATGGAATAATCACTGAAATCAGTGTAGGACGTGCAACGAACGTATCCGTTAGAGCAGGGCGGCGAAATTTGGCGTTAATGATCTATGGCAGCAGACAACCGATGCGTGTGGCTTTGCTAACATCACGACCTCTCCTGGTTTCGCGACCATATCGATTGGACTCTAGACGACTGGAAAACCGTGGCCCGGTCGGATGAGTCCCGATTTCAGTTGGTAAGAGGTGATAGTAGGGTTAGAGTGTGGCGCAGACCTCACGAAGCCATGGAACCTCCAACTGGTCAACAAGGCAAAGCAAGACAAGCTGTTGGTGGCTTAATAATGGGTTGGGCTGTCTTTAGATGGAATGAACTGGGTCCTCTGGTCCAACTGAACCGATCACTGGCTGGAAATGGTTACGTTTGGCTAGTTGGAGATCATTTGCAGTCTTTCGTGGATTTCATATTTTCTCAAACAACGACGGAATTTTTATGAATGACAATGTGCAATGTCACCAGGTCAGAATTTTTGGTTGGGTTAGAGTGTGGCGAAGACCTCACGAAGCCATGGAACCCAATTTGTCAACAAGGCTCTGTGCAAGCTGTTGGTGGCTTCATAATAGTGTGGGCTGTCTTTGCATGCAATGGACTTGATCCTCTGGTCAAACTGAACTGGTGTGAAGACATCCTGGAAAAGTCGGGCGAATGATTTGGCCATGGAGATTGTTTGACATGAATCCCAACGAACATTCATGGGACGTAATCGAGAGGTTAGTTCGCGCACAAAATCCTGCACAGGCAACATTTTCACAATGATGGACGGCTGTAGAGGCAGTATGTCCCAATATTTCTGTAGGGGGCTTCCAGTGACTTGATGAGTCCATCCCATGTCGTGTTACAGCACTACATTCGGTGGAAGAAAGTCCGACACTGTATTAGGAGGCGTCACATGACTTTTCTCGCCTCAGTGTATGTTACATTTATTTAGTTCAGCGGCAACTGCTGGTACCCGCACCAATTATCGATCCTCCGAATTACTAAGAAATGGTGAAGTGCATTTGCAGTTCTCGAAGGCTGTAGGTAGTTCGATAATGAATACTACAGTAGAGTGTTCAGTTGCAAAGGAATGGGCATCTTTGAAAAGGGCAATCACGGAAGTTAGATTAATATGGGTACACGCTTGATGAATGCACGGAAGTCTTGAGTAACAGAAGAAATTCTTCAAGTGATCGACGACAGAAGGAAGTACAAAAATGTTCACGAAAAGAGAGGTACACAGCAGTGTGTCACTTAGGTATAAAACAGATTGGACGTGCGCGGAAACCAAGGCGAAATGGCCGCAGGAAAAATTTGAAGAAATCGGAAAAGGAATGGTTGTCGGAAGAACAGATACAGTATACAGGAAAGTCAAAAGCAACCTTCGGTGAAGTCAGAATCAAAGTCGTCAACATGAAAAGTGCAAGAGGAATTCCACTGTTAAATGTAGAGGAAAAAGTGGATAATTGGCAAGAGTACACCGGCCACCTGTATAATGTGGAAGAACTACCTGATAACGTGATAAAATCAGGAATGGTAGTCGATTAGGAGGACGTAGAGGACCAAGTGTTAGGTGTCTGACGTTGCTTTGGAAGACTTGCGATCAAGTAAGGCAGAAGACACACTTCAGATAACATTCATTCGGAATCTCTGAAATCACTGGGGGAAGCAGCAGCCAAACGACGATTACATTGACATGTTGAATCAATGAGACTGAAGACAGACCATCAGTTTTTAGGGAAAATATCATCCATGCAAATCCGAAGATAGCGAAGCCATATGAGTGCATAACCAGGGTAACTGTCCATCCATTCAGATTGGAGATAAGAATTATATACAGTAGAATGGAAAAGAAAATTGAGGATCTGTTAGGTGGCGATGAGATTGCCTTTAGGGAAGGTAGAGGTACCAGAGACGCAGTTTTGAAGATTGAACTTGATAACAAAAGCAGGATTTAAGGAAAATTAAGACATGTTCACAAGTTTTGTCGACATAGAAAAAGTGTTCGATACTATAAGACTGTACAAGACGTTCGAAAGGCTCGGGAAAGAAGTTGTAACTACAGAGAAAGACGGATAACATACAATATGTGTAAGAATCAAGAGGGAAGAAACTCTTCCGACCTTCGAACCGACTAACATAGCCAGTTATATGGGGCTTACAGTTTAATGTGGGCACCGAACCTCCGAGCTACTCGGCATTTTCCATATTGACAAACTTTCTTAAAGGAGGAATAATTGGTAAGGACAGAGGAATATCGTACTACTGATTGAGGATCAAACCCACGACCTTTCTATGCGTAATGTGGCAGGCACAGTACCAGTAAGCCACCGTGACAGGAACAGCGATGAACGTTACTTCTGTCTTGTAACTGTCTTAGAATATTCCCTTTTTATCAATACTCCCAAAACTGCTAAGTTGTGTGGTAATTTTGTATTTTACAGTTTATTGAGAAGTTTTGCTCTCTTTACTCCGTAGGATGGTTTCGTTAGTCTGAGAAAAACAGGATTTTTATTATCTTGTATTCAAGATGAGTTTTTATTACTTGTTTCAGTACTGTTACTTTATACGCGTATAATCAACTCTTCTCTGCTGAAACTGCGTTGTTAATCTGTTACGACGACCGCATCTATTGTGTCAAATATTCTAGTCACAATCTTTGAGTGTACTTTGCAGTCAGCGTTTAAAGGACTATGCCCTGTAAATTAATCGCTAACTGTATTTACAGCAGAAAAACCCTGTTAATAATGCTGTCTATTGTTTACGTAACACTGACATTAACGGTTTGCAGTGTACCGGTTACACGAAATTTCATTATTAAAACTGGTACATAACACAGAATTGTAGGTAAATAATGTTTCGTGTACTGACGCACACTACTCAAATCAAACGAAACTTAGAAAACCGTTTGGTGTAAGAGTTATTGGCAACTTAAAGGCACATTATACGATTAAAAGTAGTCGGTTATTCATAATTAATGTACGAGGGTAAGTCAGTTATTATCCTCAAAGTAGTTATAAAATTTTATTGTAATCAAACAGGAAACTTACAAGAACATCATTTTTCGACATAGTCTCCTTGCGTTTCAACCCACTTGGTCCATAGTTGTACAAGCTTCCTGATGCACTCATAGAAGAAGTTTCTCGGTTGAGCTGCGAGCCAGGAATGCAGCACTCCTTTCACTGCTTCGTCTGAGGCAAATCGACGACCCCTTAATGCCTGTTTGAGTGGACCAAACAAGTGATAGTCAGAAGGGGCAAGCTCGGTACTATATGGAGGATGATCCAGTACTTCAAATTTGAGTTTCTGGAGCGTTTCAGCAGTGTGGGCAGCAGTATGCGGACGGGCATTCTCGTGCAACAACACAACACCTTTTGACAGCAATCCTCGGCGTTTGCTTCGAATTGCAGGCTTTAGCCTGGCAGTAAGCATCTCACTGCAACGTACACTGTTCATTGTTGTGCTCCTTTCCCCATAATGTTCCAGTACTGGACTTTTGCGTCCCAAAAAACCATAAGCATCAGTTTTCCTGCGGACGATTGGGTCTTGAACTTTTACTTGCACGGCGAATTTGGATGTTTGCATTCCATACTTTGCCGTTTACCCTCCGACTCGTAATGATGTATCCACGTTTCGTCACCAGTAATGATCCTGTCTAAGAAGTTGTCCCTTTCGTTACCATAGCGATCGAAATGTTCTTTTTCAGATGTCCAAGTGCGTTTGTTTATGCAACTGTGTGAGCTGTTTTGCGAGCCATCTTGCACAAGCTTTATGAAACCAAGTCCATTGTGGATGATTTATAGTAGGCAGAACCGTGACTAAATTTGCAGACGATGTGCCACTTCGTCAATAGTTAATCGTCTGTCTAAGAGAATCATTTCACGTCATTTGTGGCGATAAACGGCCTTCCGGCTCCTTCATCGTGCGTAACACTCGTGCGGAATTTTTAAATCCATGCGTAGACACTCCGTTGTGGCAAAACACTGTTCCCGTACTGAACCGAAAGTCTTCAATGAATTTCGGCCCCTGATACGCGTCCCGACCACAAAAAACGGATCACTGAACGTTGCTCTTCTTTGGTGCAAATAGACAGCGGAGCAGCCACGATTAACCTCACGGCAGCGATAACGAAACTAACCTAGCAGCTTGAAAATTGCAAAGATGTAGCAACAAATAAACAAAGCGTGCGTCATGAACGTAAAACGACAGTACTACAAAAATAAACAAAAATATAATTAAATTGCGGACAATAATTGAGATACCATCGTAGAATTGACCATCAGACACCACGAGAGACGGACGCAACAGCGTACAGCGAGGCGGGGAGCGTCGTGTAGTCAGCAGGGACGCAGTAAGAGCAGAATGTGTCTGTCACGAGACCGCGGTGATTTCGAACGTGGACTAGTCACTGGACGTCACCTGTGTGACAGCTCTATCAGGGACAAAGCAAGCCTTATACAGTTGCTCACGTCGACTGTTGGTGATGTGATTGTGAACTGCAAACGCAAGCGTCATCCACAGCTAAACCGAGACCAAGTAGACTTCATGTAGCGACGGACAGGGAGCGTCGAGGTCTGCGAAAGGTAGCTGCAAAAAATTGCATGAAATAAGCGGAAGGAATCACTTGCGTGTTCCAAAGTGTTAACAGCAGTCCACACAGGACAATGACTGCGTGTGGAAGTTAAAAAAGATGGGCTCAATGGTCGGGCAGCTCCTCATCAGCCACAGATCTCTGTAGTCAGCGACAGGCGACGCTTGAGATGGGGTGAAGGGTGACGTCACTCGGCAGTGGATGACTAGGAACTAGTGTTTTGATTAGATTAGTTTTTCGTTCCTTAGATCCGTACTGAGGAGATCGTCGTGGATGTGGAATAGGTCGTTTTCTTTTAAGCTGAAATAACAATACTAATAGTATGAGTATATACAAAACATCAGCTTTTTCAGGTGAAATAACAATACTAATAGTATGAGTATATACAATACATCATTTGTTTCTATTAAAAATTTCGTCAATGGAGTAGAAGGAGCTGCCCACTAGTAAGTCTTTCAAGCTTCTTTTAAACTGATCTTTATTTGTAACTAAATTTCTTATGTTTACTGGCAAATTATTGAAGATGAGTGTTCCTGAGTAGTGGACCCCTTTTTGAACTAAAGTAAGTGCTTTTAAGTCCTTTTGCAGATCATTTTTGTTCCTGGTATTGTATGTGTGAACTGAGCTGATTGTTGGAAAAAGAGATATATTATTTAGGACAAATTTCATTAAGGTGTAAATATACTGAGAGGCAGTAGTTAGTATACCCAGTTCTTTGAAGAGGTTTCTACAGGACGTCCGTGAATTTACTCTGCAAATAATATGTATTACACGCTTTTGGACTCTGAAAACTTTTGTTTGAGTTGAAGAGTTACCCCAAAATATTATACCATATAACATTGTGGAATGAAAGTAGGCAAAGTATGCAATCTTTTTCATTTTTATGTCGCCTATGTCTGCTAACACTCGAATTGCAAATACAGATTTGTTAAGGCGTTTCTGCAGTTCTGTGGTGTGTTCCTCCCAACCGAATTTATTATCAAGTTGTACTCCCAGGAATTTTGTCAACCTCTCCTATCTGCTCTTCTTCATACTTTATGCATATGCTGGGTGGAAACTTTTTACAGGTTCTGAATTGCATATAGTGAGTCTTTTCGAAGTTTAATGTCAGTGACTTGGCTTTAAACCATTTATTAATATCCATCAAAATATCAGTAGAAGATCTTTCTAGAACTACACTCGACATACTATTCATTGCAATACTTGTGGCATCTGCAAACAAAACAAACTCTGCTTCTGGCAGTGTATCTGATGAGAGATCATTAATGTACAGAAGAAAAAGCAATGGGCCTAAAATGGATCCTTGTGGGACACCACATGTAATTTCTTCCCATTCTGATGATGACAGATTACTTAATTCACTAGTCCCTTTCACTGACACCCTTTGTTTCCTGTTAGCGAGGTATGACTTGAAACATTTTGCAGCACTGCCCGTGACACCATAGAATTCTAATTTATTTAAAAGGATGTTGTGGTTCACAAAATCAAATGCCTTTGACAAATTACAGAAAATACCTGCTGCTTGTAATCTGTTATTTAATGAATTAAGTACATTTTCAGTGCAGGTGTAAATAGCCTTCTCGATATCAGAACCCTTCAGAAATCCAAACTGTGTTCCTGATAATATGTTATTTGTGGTCAGATGGTTGAGAAGCTGCCTGTACATTACTCCTTGCGGCAATCCGATGGGAGGGTTTGGGCTTGGCGGATGCCTGGATAACGTTACCTGCCATCATGTATAATGCCAGCGGCGAAACGCGGAGGATTATCTATTACGAAGTGGGTGTTTCGTTTGTGGTTAGAGTGTGCTCCGCTTACTGTGTTTAAGAAAACGCTAA
The DNA here is from genome assembly GCF_023864345.2 of Schistocerca serialis cubense. NCBI lineage: Eukaryota > Metazoa > Arthropoda > Insecta > Orthoptera > Acrididae > Schistocerca > Schistocerca serialis. The sequence continues at coordinate 28,618,125 of NC_064642.1, forward strand.
ATGCGGAAGAGTATGAACACATCTTACAACATTTTCTAGCGCGTCCAGTGGAGAAACTGTTCAGAGACTATGATTGTTTGTGTCAGCGTGAAACTGCACCTTGTCATAGGGCAACATGTGTGAGGCAGCGGTTTGTGGACAACAGCATTTGTGAAATGGACTAGCCTGACCAGAGTCCAGATCCGAAACCAAAGGAATACTTTTGGGGAAAGTTACGATGTCGGCTTCGCTCCAGACACCAGCGTCCAACATCACTGGTTTCGGCTCTTCAGGAGGAATAGACCGTAATTCCTCAGCAGACATTCAGACACCTCACTAAAAGTGTTCCCAGCGAAGTTCAAGCCGTCATAAAGCTGAAAGGTGCACACATCCTATATTAATGTCCATTAATAGGTGTTCAGGTAATGTATAAATCTATATGTTATTTATCAATCCACTGCTTAAACATAACTGAATTTCTTAAAAAAGGGTGACAAATTTCCCGACGTAACACATACAAGTCGCCAATTTTTGAGAAAAACAAAAAAGACATCTTAATTAGTCCAGTGCTGAAAACTGTGAGTACCTATTGGAGTGAGAAATGAATAGGGAGGACGTGTAGCAACCAAATCATCTGACAGTGAGACAAAGGAAGTGCAAAGTGGTGATGAGACGACAAACATAAAGTATTCTACAAACAGAATCGTGGAAAAAAGATACGGTAAGGCATGAAGTACAATATAATGGCTCTTATCATCGTTTTTTTTCTGTTCAGAGTAAATGTAAGGTGCTGATGAGCTTTCTTGGTGTATCTGGCAGCGAGATGGTAATGTATGAAATCTGAAAATTTCAGTCTGTGATATTTTTTACGGATCGACTTCGAGCCATGAGTTAAGCATAGACTTTGAAGATCTACATGCTGTGATAACATGTATATCTGTGAATACCTGCCATACATCTGTCATCAGTGGCAAACGGAAGCAGTTGATACAGTATAAGCAAACCAGCTGCGCAGGTCTGACCGTGGACCACTGATGACGACGTTGTTGAATCAACGTAAACAGCGCGGTAAGCGTGGCTCTTCTGGTGAGACGCAGGGCACGTGGCAACTGGCCGCAGTTCACGGAATTGCCGTGCACAGGCATACGTAAGGAATTTTACAAGCCATGAAGAGTTGCTACAGGCTTCAGGAACGTTCAAAGAGACTTTTCTGATGCCGTGTGTCACGCTTAGGAAGGGATGGGTCATTTCATTCTATGGTTGTAAAAGAATATTGGAACTGAGAGACATATCAGATATGATTGAAGGATGGCAGGAAGTAACGCAGCTACAACAGCAGACGGGAAGCTGCAGTGAAAAGATCTGAAGGTAAGCGGACTGGGAACTGATTGTGTCTAAGGATTGTGTGATTTATCATCAGTTCTATAAGCAGTTACTCAGCGAACTGACACCAGGCTCTGTTTTGCACTTTTGTACTTGTAACCGGAACAAGCTTCCAACCAGTGCATTTGCCTCCAGTTCTACAGATAAAAGGGTTTTGCTGGACATATACCCAGCTCAAATATAACTTCTCATGAGACCTTCGCCTTTACCCCTGTCGTGATTAGGAATCACTCCCCATCACATTCACTATATTCTGACAGTGCAGTACAGACCCTTGCCTTCGAGGTTCTAATGGTCACTAGGGAGGCAGTGGACCAGGCCAGGTGAAGCTTCTGAGTTCTTAGATTGACTGCTAGAAGAGTACCACTAGTACACGACAGATATAGGTGTACATATATCTTGATCAGTTAGGCTTGTAGTGCTAGAAGTTTCAGATAATGTTTATTTGCTACAAATATGATAAGCATGTGCCAGACCTCCGTGTAGTTGTCTTGTTATTCTGTTATTTGTCATGTCTTTAATCAGACTCTTAATACCTGTAATTTCTACCTACATTTTATAAAATACGATTGCACAGCTGTAGCAATTACTCTCGTCTGTGAAAGGAAAGCTTCCTGCCGCGACACATTACTGCTTCTCTACATTCTGACTCGTTAAATTGTTCTCTTAGTGACATTGCAGATGGACATCGCTGGATGAACTGAGTCAGTAAATCCTAACAGTTGCACTCGATGGTTCGCTGATTGTTAAGAAGGCCGGTCTGCACATGTCACTTCTTCTGGTGTCTCGTTGTCCCATTCCAATTCATCTCCCTAGGTCGCAGATCCAAATAATTTCTCGTATTTTTAACAGTGAAAATAAGTGCGATCACGAGGATCGCCAGTATTGCCACCAAAAGAACATTTAGTCTTTAGACTTAAGAAAACGGCTGCCGCCTTATTTATTTGTTAATTTGTGTCATATAAGGAAAACACTTCTGTTTAGCTGTAGGTCTATGGCAAAGACAACTCCGCGTGAGAGCCAGTAAAAGTCTATAACTCTATGCTACGATCGCGATGTCTAATCACAGTATCCTCGCACTACACTGCATGTATTGTATCTAATATAGCTGTCTTTTCTTAGTGAAAGTCATTTGGTAGCACATCAAACGTTCTCGAATGCATTTTTAAATATTAACTATAAGCCCATGACTTCTTCAGCATGAAACAGATTACGTGTTAACATCAATGAGCGCCGAGACTACTTCCAACCGCGTCCAACTTGCCTGCGCAACGCACACTTCGTCAAAGATCGGCCATTTCCAGTGAAGTTCATCACCTTCATTCCGCTCATTTGGTGGTTCTCTGAACGTTTTTTTAAAAACAAATAGTGTTCCAACATGCAGTGTTAGTACGAGTAAAGATTCAAGTGTAGTCAGCTTGGCTTATTAAAAAAAATGGCTCCGAGCACTATGGGACTTAACATCTGAGGTCATCAGTCCCTAGACTTAGAACTACTTAAACTTAACTAACCAAAGGACATCACATGCATCCACGCCCGAGGCAGGTTTCGAACCTGCGACCGTAGCAGCAGCGCGGTTCCGGACTGAAGCGCTTATAACCGCTGGGCCACATCTGTCAGCCGCTTGGCTTATTAACAAGTTATTTAATAATTGTTAATATTTTGAGTTACGCATAATGCCTCAATTTTGTAAGGGAGTTTCAGCGAGATTCGCTCAAGGACATAGCGTCCTATCGACTGAAACTTTCTCACACTCCTGGTCCATATATGTTGACCATTTGTTATAGTGGAGTAGATAACCTGCCTGTATCTTCTGACAAGCACAATTATAACAGCTACTGTGAATATATTGTTATACTATGGATTCACCATGGGAGATGAAGTTTTCCTGGATCTATCAGCAGAATGACATCATAAAGAGGGAAGTAGCTATCTCTCTCAAGACCAGTTAAGGCGTATTCTTAGTCAACAGCACTCATTCAACACACTGACAAAGCAGAAGACGCCAGCCAGTCCCACTGAAAGTCGAAGTTGTGAAATCTTACAGGTCCAACAGAGCTTCAGACAAAGGTGACTAGATAGAGAAACTGGGGCAAATGAAGCCATCGACACCCAACGGCGATGCCTGGCGGCTGCAGCCTGTTACGGTTTCCTGGGAGGGAGTGCTGATGGAGGGATATTAACTACATCTACATCTACATACATACTCCGCAAACCACCATACGATGCGTGACGAAGGGTACCTCGTACCATAACTAGCATATTCTCTCCCTGTTCCACTCACAAACAGAACGAGGGAAAAATGACTGCCTATATGCCTCTGTACGAGCCCTAATCTCTCTTATCTTTGTGGTCTTTCCGCGAAATATAAGTTGGCGGCAGTAAAATTGTACTGCAGTCAGCCTCGAATGCTGGTTCTCTAAATTTCCTCAGTAGCGATTCACGAAAAGAACGCCTCCTTTCCTCGAGAGACCCACCCGAGTTCCTGAAGCATTTCCCTAACATTCGCGTGATGATCAAACCTACCAGTAACAAATCTAGCAGCCCGCCTCTGAATTGGTTCTATGTCCTCCCTCAATCCGACCTCATAGGGATCCCAAACGCTCGAGCAGTACTCAAGAATAGGTCGTATTAGTGTTTTATAAGCGGTCTCCTTTACAGATGAACCACATCTTCCCAAAATTCTACCAATGAACCGAAGACGACTATCCGCTTTCCCCACAACTAGTTGGCTCACATCTGTACCCCCCAAATCAAACCCTCATTCTCAGATATTCGTTGTATACAGCAGTATCCAGGTGCATCCAATATGTCATGCAACAAAGCCTACGCCAGCTGATGGCTACAAGACGGAGATTACCTGCAACTCAAGAAGAAGCAGCCATCTGCTTTTCACACACATTGTGAAAGGTGGCTACACTGAGCCACTGCGCCAGAGATTGCGCCAAAGAGTACTATTAAGCCGCCTCCTCAGTGCTAGGAGAGAGCTCGTAGAAGTCAGTGCTTGTCCAGAGCTCGTAGTGGTCAGTTCGTGCCGAGATGTGCTAGTGGGCACTGCTTGTCGTGAAGTCGGAGTGAGATGTGATAGTGGAGAGTGTTGTTCCATGTTTTATGCAGTTATTTGATGGGAGAGATAGCAGATGTTATTCTAATGGAAATACTGTAACGATCAGAGTGCTTTTCGTCAATATATATGAAGGTAAAATATTACGTGTTTTTTCATTATTTCCATGTTTTAAATAATGCGTCATGACAGGTTCAGTCAACAAAGCATCTGGCTTGTGTTCTTGTATTAGAGTGTAATTCTGGTTTTCTTGAGTAATTATGGTATTTTTATTTCCTTTAGTTACTTCTGTATAAATGGTATTCAAAATTCTTGTCTTGTTGAAGAAGAACTGTGCCAGATGTGCGTTGAGTCATACTACCACATACAGAACAGCTACACTTGTGCTTTGTTGGTTTAGTAGGTTTTATAGTTGCTGGGGACTTAATTAATTAATTGTGTTAACGAAAAATTTCATTTCATTCTTGTTGTTGTTCTTTGCAGTCAGATAGCGTAATAATACTAGTCAGGGCCAACCGATTACGAGACACAGCGTAATCGGACTTACAGCTACTAAAAATAAAAAAATATTTTCAATCATATTTAATTAAGCCCCCATGCACGTGGCGACCGCTGCTTCGGATCGTCCCTTGGAATTCTCCTGATTGTGAAAATAGTAGACGGTAGTATTGTTGTAGTAATTTGTAGTTTAGTAATTGTAGTCTATTTTGCATGTGTAGATTTGGTAATTGGCATTCTTCTAACGGTATTTTTCAAAATTTAATTTTTATTGCCTTGTATACGCGTTTGACAATTTTGTGCAATTATTTCAATTGTTCGTTAATCGTGTTTGAGGGAAACATCTCGTGTGAATAGTATTGTTGGAGATAAGGAGTCATTGTGTGTGATTTTCGAACAGTGACGAATTTTTTTATGTTTTGTAAATGATTACGCGATCGATGAAGAAGGCAAAAATGATGGATAGTGAGAATGACGAAATTGTTGACATGGCGAACTCGCCAACACAGGAGAACAGTATCATGAATAATGAAGTGGAAAACAATGTAATAAGTCGGGAAGCCAGTCCGGAACCAGTTCAAGATTTTTCTCAATCAGCAAATTCGCAGAATACGAGATTAACGATAGAAGATTCTGAGATAGTATCGAACACAGATAGCTTTACAGCTATGACGAAGGAAACTGGTTTTGCGGGAAATGTTAGGGGCGAAAGGAGTTTCGAATCAGTTACTATGGGGCAGTTGATGAGTGCTATATTAAAAATGGAAACACGGTTTGGATCTGAATTAAAAACACGGATGGGAACAATGGAATCACGGTTAGACTCAGTGGGACCACAGATAGGAACAATTAGAACTGAGATGGGAACAATGGAAACAAGGTTAGATTCACGAATAGGGACATGTTTCAAAGATATGAAAGATGAATTAAAGAAAGAAATCAGAGAGGAAGTACAACCGATTTTGAATTCTCACAATAATAGATTAATTGCAGTAGAAATCAGACAAAGGGAACAGGATAGAGAACAGGAAGAAAGAGATCGCGTGATAGTACATAATTTTTCAGAGTTAAATTTACAACGTGCAAAGGATAAGGAAGAAATATTTGAGAGAATCGAAGAATCCGTACCAAATGACAGATTAAATAATCTAACACAACAATATGAGCAGTTAACTACCAAATGTGTCAATACTGAAACCCGAGTCGCGACACTTACGGAAGACGTAAACAAACAGAAAGAAAAAATAGGTGACTTATCGGAAAGAGTTGAGGAAATTTCAGATAAATTGACAAATCTTAGTTTACATGGGGACAGAGATTCGGATGATACAGCTCCATTACCATTCGCAGAAACCGAAGAGTACCAGAGCATAAATAAACATGTTGAAAATCAGGGAAAATTTAATGAACGCGTGAAAAGGGAATTTGAGGCTTTAAAAAAGCAAGTCAAACAGATTGAGGGCGAAATCGTAGGAAAAGACGACAAAAGAAATTTAGAATCACAGGTACCAGAAGGGTTTGAAGAAAATAATTTGTTTCATTTACGGGATGCAACAAGAGAGCGCCAGGCGCGCGAACTTTATAATAATCGACATTCGGATTGGGACAGACGCGGTAGGTCTTTGTCGCCACGAGGCGAGAGTTTTGACTATAAACACTTTTTGACTGTTCGGAAATTTAAGATCTTCCGCAACTCTAAGAATGACATACATCCATGTGCATGGTTAGATCAATTTATGTACGCACTTCCGCCAAATTTGCCACTAAGTCACAAACTTGAAATTATGTGCAGTTATTAAAGTCCTCAGGGGATTCACTACTCTAAGTGAATATGTGCCGTAGCGAGCATAGGGCCCCGAGCTGTAGTGGTGCTATTTCTCTTTTAGTTTTCTGTACCGCTGCCTACTCTTTTACTATTCTTTGCATCTGTCAAACCAACTCTTCGACTATCAATCTATCTAGAGAGTAAGTAAATAATAACCGGATTTAACTAATTTACCCAAAAGTGGTTTCGGAAATTACCATGTGGAGTTACTGTACCTTCAGCAGCATTCATTGGTAGCTTAAATGAAATTTTACCTGTTTATCTTCGTGACAATATTACTTCATATGTCGACGACATTCTTATTGCTAAACATTCTTGGAGTGAGCATAACAAAATTTTGGATTCATTATTACGTATTTTTGCAAGAGTTGGCATTACAGTGAACTTGGAAAAATCTGAATTTGGTCGTTCTCAGGTGAAATTTCTCGGTCACATTATTTCTACAGAAGGTATTCTTCCTGATCCAGAAAAACTTGACGCTATTCGTAATTATGCTGTTCCTACCACAAAACGTGAGGTTCGTAGTTTCCAAAATTTTTGTGGAATGATATACTTTTGAAAAATTTTTGTAGAATGACATACTTGTGAGAAACTAACAGCTACATGTAAACATGCAGAGAGTACAAGGATACCGCGCTGTGTTTTGGCGGCGGCATATACTCAAAGCAACAGTCAAGTCTGCGCGCCGCACAAGGCAGTCGTTGACCGCGAACACTTGCTTCCTACGTCACGCGCCTACAGCTGATCGAGCGCTCAGTGCGAATGCACTGACAGCCGTAAACAAATACACAGTTTAATTTTTCCGACTAAATTCAGTATAAAGCTATAGTGACTTGATGAATTATGTTATTAACATTCAGTATTTTTCAGGATACGGTTCTATAAAATATTTAAGATCTTCAGGCAAACTCTGTGTGTCTCCGACGTTAAGAGGACTTGCTATCGAGAAATTTTCAGGAAGAATGTAATTTCGATGAAGAAACTAATAAACTAAAAAGGGTAACTATTAATTGAGTTCATTTTTCAGGTAACATATTTCCACTTAGGTACGTACTTTAGACGTAATTTGCTGCTCGCGATTACGTGATTCATACTTTGTGCTAATTTCATGTTCTATGAATTTACATGTGAAGCGACGTGCTTGCGTACATTTTCTGATTTTTGTCAATGTTTTATTAATGAACAGGATTGTTATTTGTATATATTATGCATCGCTTGGCTGCACTGTTTTTTCACTGATGTCATATTTTTTAATTATGTGCCTGCTGTGCTTATTTATTTAAATTATAATTGTAACCTGATTTATTGTGCTGATGTGTTTAGGTATGTAAGTTATACTTTGTGATTTATTTGCTTGCGCCTTCATGTTTACTTATTAAGATTACATATGAACATTTATTTGCTTATGCTGATATGATGCTAAAGACCTGTTTGCTGCTATGCGTATGGATTGCATATTTATACATTTCTGTTTTGTTGTCATAACTACTCTTTAATTTGGTATATAGAAATGCTGATATACTGTGTATGAACATAGAGTTTAGGTCACGCTATGGGATTAATTATAGATTGTTCGCTTGGCAGAGCCTCGTTGTAAGGATTATGCTGCATCCACTTGTTGACATTGTGTTCACTACTGGTATATTTACTCGCTATTGCTTGTTTTGCTTACGGTCAGTGCCTTATATTTTAAGATAAGAAAATGAACTGCTATAATTCGACGAACGACATTGGTACATGAAACTTCATAGAAGTCATATGAGCTGAGGTTTTATGGAAGCTGTATAAATGTATGCTAATAGGAAAGAAGCTAACGACATGACATACCAAAACTAGGTTTAGACCATTGACAATTATTACACTGCATTTTTCGTGAGCAATTGAAATAGGAAGTGACACTTGACACAAGAAATACTCCACATGTTTGCTTCTGTTTGCCATAATTCTTCAAGTGGTGTACACACTGTGAAATATTATGATCATTCACACTCCGTAATCGTACTTAATTACTGAGAGTTATTCGAACTAAGTCTGTTAGAGGTCATGTATGCATTTCTTTGTTTATAATTCATAATGAGCAGAAGATTTGGGTCAGATGGATTATACAGAGGTTGTGTGTTGGCAATGTGTCTTCAGATTGTATGGGATGATGAGGTTTGCATTAGGATTTTATCTGTACTTGTTCGAGAAGACTGACTAAAGGAAAGAGTTGTTATGGAAGTGAAATGATATTGGTAATAAGGTTCATATTTATCGACGTATTAAAGATGTATTAGTGAAGTATTGAGATTATGTGATGCTGATGATTATTGGAGTTTTGGTGGATAAGAGGTAAAGTAAGTGAGATGCATATTTTTTTTTGTTGGTCTTAATGGAACAAGGAGGATGGAGATAGCAGACTAGAACACTAAAGTAGAAGGAAGATAGTCTATACACACACTTTGTTAAATCACTAAGCAGTATATATTTTTTTTGAAGAGAGGAAGTATTTGCATATCTTGGCTCACTGACAGTTGTTCAACAACAGTACATTTGATCTGGCTTGGCAAACATTGGTCTTGACATGATGACTATGACGTTGACTTAACTATTATTGACTGTGATACATTGCTGCCAATACTACTTGATACACATGATGAACATCAGATTTTGACAGAATTACATTTAAACAGTTAACACTATTCAGTTACACAGTAGTACTTAATGTGGATGAAAGATGAATGAGTGTGTTTTGTGTGTTTTCCTTTCCTAATCCTACCCACCTATCTCCTAAATATTATTTTATTTGTTTGTAGTGGCTTGCACTGACACCCATAAATGTTATAGGTTTACTGATATTTGAGCATTTGTGATAGTTAATATGACAATTATCTGACATCTTTTGTGTGTTTATTAGAATTTGTATGTTTAGTGTAAGATCATTGTAAAAGCATTTGTATGTGTTTTCAAACTATTGTTCATACCTGAACTGTCAGATTAGTGAAGGTGAATATTATGGACTGTTACCTGCACTTTTCAACGTAATGTGTGACACTTAGGAATGATTAATTTCTGCTGATGAACTGAGTGATCAGTGATAGTGAATATTATGGACTGTTACTTGTACCTTTTGTACATGATTGGTGCCACTAGGACATGTTTAATTTCTGCTGATGAACTGTGTGATCAGTGATAGTGAATATCATGGACTGCTCTCTGCACCTGCTCAACATTACTGGGTGCACAGATGGAGCTACTTCTATGGAAATGATGTCACTTGCTGCTGTCTGCACCTGCTCAACATTGCTGGGTGCAACTGATGGACTGTTTCTACTGAAATGATGTCACTTGTTGGTGTCTGCACCTGCTCAACTTTACTGGGTGCAACTGATGGACTGTTTCTACTGAAATGATGTCACTTGTTGGTGTTTGCACCTGCTCAACATTGCTGGGTGCAACTGATGGAACTGCTTCTACTGAAATGAAGTCACTTGTTGCTGTCTGCACCTACTCAACATTGCTGGGTGCCACTGATGAACTGCTTCTACTGAACTAATGTGACTTGTTGCTGTGTGTACCTCTGCAACTTTACTGGGTGCAACTGATGGACTGCTTCTACTGAAATGATGTCACTTGTTGGTGTCTGCACCTGCTCTCAACGTTGCTGGGTGCAACTGATGAACTGTTTCTACTGAAATGAAGTCACTTGTTGCTGTCTGCACCTGCTCTCAACATTGCTGGGTGCAACTGATGAACTGTTTCTACTGAAATGAAGTCACTTGTTGCTGTCTGCACCTGCTCAACATTGCTGGATGCAACTGATGAACTGTTTCTACTGAAATGAAGTCACTTGTTGCTGTCTGCACCTACTCAACATTTCTGGGTGCCTCTGATGGACTGCTTCTACTGAACTAATGTGACTTGTTGCTGGGTGTACCTGCTAAACTTTACTGGGTGCCACTGATGGACTGCTTCTACTGAAAAGATGTCACCTGTTGGTGTCTTTTTTTTGTATAAACTGATCATTGAAAGCATTTTATGTGGACATTTGTATAAACTGATTTTTTGTGTATTGTGTAAACTATTATGTAAAGCCACAAGTATGAAAAAATTTGTATTGCTTACTGTATCTCATATGTTAGGTTATTGAAAGGTCAGTGCAAAGCCAAAATTTTAACTAATTATGTGATATTTAGGTATTAATATTATCTTTTATTTTTGTTTGTATTTTTGTGGACGAATTTGGTGGTATTTTCACCACCAATGCTGGCAAAAATACCATCAAATTCTGGCCTGTGGAGGAGGGGCATATGAAAGGTGGCTACACTGAGCCACTGCGCCAGAGATTGCGCCAAAGAGTACTATTAAGCCGCCTCCTCAGTGCTAGGAGAGAGCTCGTAGAAGTCAGTGCTTGTCCAGAGCTCGTAGTGGTCAGTTCGTGCCGAGATGTGCTAGTGGGCACTGCTTGTCGTGAAGTCGGAGTGAGATGTGATAGTGGAGAGTGTTGTTCCATGTTTTATGCAGTTATTTGATGGGAGAGATAGCAGATGTTATTCTAATGGAAATACTGTAACGATCAGAGTGCTTTTCGTCAATATATATGAAGGTAAAATATTACGTGTTTTTTCATTATTTCCATGTTTTAAATAATGCGTCATGACAGGTTCAGTCAACAAAGCATCTGGCTTGTGTTCTTGTATTAGAGTGTAATTCTGGTTTTCTTGAGTAATTATGGTATTTTTATTTCCTTTAGTTACTTCTGTATAAATGGTATTCAAAATTCTTGTCTTGTTGAAGAAGAACTGTGCCAGATGTGCGTTGAGTCATACTACCACATACAGAACAGCTACACTTGTGCTTTGTTGGTTTAGTAGGTTTTATAGTTGCTGGGGACTTAATTAATTAATTGTGTTAACGAAAAATTTCATTTCATTCTTGTTGTTGTTCTTTGCAGTCAGATAGCGTAATAATACTAGTCAGGGCCAACCGATTACGAAATAGCGTAATCGGACATACAAAAAACTAAAACTAAAAAGTATTTTCAATCTTATATTTAATTAAGCCCCCATGCAATTGCTGTCAAAAGGAGCAGGCTCCCGCCTGGCGTGGTTTGGACGCAATCAGATTGGGGCCTCTACTCCGGGGGACCACCTGGGTGACTGTCCCCTGCTGTCGTCCACCTCCCTGGTGGGTCGTGAGTTTGAGCTCCGGCCGGATCGCTACCCAGCTACCCCGCCTTTGTGAGCCAGCACTGCTGGTGACCGTCGCGGGGGTTGGGAGCTCGCTAAGACCTTTGTTCGCGCCAGTCTCAACAATTTAAGAACTGTCTATCCCAGTTCGTTTTCGGCGCACCCACAAAGCGGTTGATCTATGAGAAGCTGCCCTCTGTCGCTAATCGCCGACGGTATGCTTCTTGCATCAGGTCTCTACAGCCATGCTGACGACAGTAGTTGCAACTTCTCATAAGTGCCACCCGCCAGGTGGCCGAAGGGCTGAAGCCTACACGCTCCACACTTGTTGTCACGTACGTCGCTTGAGCACACAACGTTCGCTCCAGCAGCGGTTCTGTTCTCGTAACTCTCGCGAATAAATGACTCTTTATAACCAGGGATGTTTCACCTACAGTTCACCATAGGATTCCAGTCACCACCACCTCCACAGCCCAGGTTCAGGCAGCGAGACGGTGCTCCACCGTTATTTTCCAGCAGCCGAGTCGCCCACCTCCATAGGGACCACATTCCAAACCCTTCATTTTGATGTCAGTAGTTTTTCAACCTCAAACAGCTGCCACTCGTCAGAGGACGCTCCAGCTGCGCTGTCATCTCTAGCTCCTGTTTGCAGCTACGATGCTGTGAGTGTGATGAATGTACTCGTTATTTTTCTGGTCATCTTCTGTTACGGGGCACGAACATGGTAAGGAAGAACTGATTGCCACAGGAATCTGCAAGTGCAGCTTGTGCAAGCAGAACGACCTGCGGATTTGCTTCAGTTCAGGAGTAATGCTAGAGAAGACTACATATGGCCAGTGGGATGCAGTGAGTGTAATTTGTGAGGACATGAGTTGCCCTGTACTCAAGCAGTGCCTGTGACCTGTAGTACGTTCTAATGCTGTGGGAATGAGGCACGTTTGTGTTTAAAGTTGAGATTGCTGATGGTTCATTCCAAGTACTGAGAACATTTCCTGTTGTTGTGTTTGAGTGGCTGTAGTGGCTATTCTGATTTTCTTATAGATTTTGTTTATTGCATTTGTCGTTGGGTAAAGACTTCGCAAATGCCAGGTAACAAACACGAGCGACAACAGCGCAAGTAGCGATTGATCCTTTGGTGAAACAGCTAGCTCGCTTGAGTGAGGATAGCGTTGCTTTGCAAAAGCGAGTATTTACTTTGAAGACAGCATGCATATGCAAAAGGAGCTAGGGGAAGTAAAGGAAACAAAACTGTTATCCAGCGGAGTTACACCTTTATTCGATTCGATTGCTGCTCCTTTTTCGGGCAAGACAATGGAGGATGTGTCAGTATTAATAAGTAATTTGTAAGCTGCCGTGGGTTTGGGTGGCTGGACAGCTGAAGTACTGTTGGCCAAAGGTGAGGCAAAAACGCCTGCGATGTACGATGAGGAGTTAAATAAAGCACGTACATTTGAGCAGCTTAAGAAAGGGCTTGTTCAGTTCTACCGCAAGCACAACAGTATGAGATTTTCTTGGGAGCAGCTCACTGGAGTAATCCAAAAATGGAATGAACCAGTGAGGCGGTTTCTGGATAGGATTAGTGAAATAAATGTGCAAACTTATGAGTTAACAGGAAGTGAGAAGGCAGACACAGTTATCATACAGGAAGCTGAACGCAGCGTACTTTTTTTTTGGAGGCTCCCAGATGACCTGTCAAGTAGAGTATGGATGGAGAACCGAAAGGATTTAGCTGCTGCATTAAGGATAGCTATACAGTTAGAGAAGTAGATATAGCGATGTGAGTGTGGGAAAGACAAAATGTTTTTTTCACCGAGGTAAAGTGTTATAGTTATGTGCTGTGGGCCACATTTGGAAGCAGAGTCGCCAGCCACAATGCTATGAATGTGGAGTGACAGGGTACTCTGCGTGGGATTGTAGAACAAAATGGACTAGAAAGGACTTTGTAGTGCAGTGTTAAACACCAATGAGGACTCCGAAACTGCCGGACAGCATTCCCAGTAAAATTCAATGCCATGAAGACTTTCGAAGACGCCGATTATGCCTTAACTGGCATAATAAATGGAACAGAACGTAAGTTTTTATCGGAAACAGGGACTTACGTGTCAGTGGGAAGTCTCGCCTTCTTGGGCAGGAGGAGACTGAATTCTCTGCTTCGTGGGTTATGCAGAGGAGAGGGCACTGATGCATTGCTGTATTTAATGTTGATCGTTTTTCGCATTGAGGCGAGGCATTTTCGAGAAAATATAGAAGTGTTGCCCGATGTAGTTAATGGTTGTTGTGCAATCCTAAGGTTGGATTTTTTAAGTAAGCATCAAGCGAAAATCAGTTTTTCACATGACACTGTTGAACTCAGTGGGAGGGACTGGGAGAGACCACTGCAAATGACACACTGTTGCAAGGTTCACATGTCATGAGGGTAGAACCGAGTACACTGCGTACATACTCATTAAGAATCGGTTCTTCTGACAGAGCGCTGAAAGACAGAGGGAAACTGCTTGGGGTAAAGTGGGTACTAACCTACCAAGTAATAATTTGTGTGTGGTGGCGCCATTGGTACATAATGACGAACTGTTTTTTTTCACAGTTTTATTTGTAGAAATATGGAATATGTGCAGGAACTGAATGGAGAATATGTGGTTATGGTTTGTGTGGATAATTTTGGCACCACAAGATGGTTTTCAAAAAAGAGTTATTAGTCACCAGTTTGGACATTCTGGATGAGAATGATTTGGACAAGTCAAGTGAGGACCTCTGCCATAAACAAGCAATCAATATATCTGCATTATCGAGGAAAGTAAAGCATTTGAAGGGAGAAGATAGGGTAGGAGAAACTGTTGGTGAAGGTCATGGATTTGTTCAGTCCTGGTGAACCATTGCCGACAGGGAACAGAACTCCGGTTTACAGAAGACCATAAGTAATACCCCACCATTTGTGACCAGTAATGGAGGAGTTTATCAATCATGAGCTGAATGATGGCGCTTCTGGAGAGTAAAAGTACGCGGGGAGCACGGCTTGTCATTGTGTCCGAGAGATCATCGGACAGGGTGAAGATATACAGGTTACATTGCGACTATCATTATTTAAATGCTATAACAGTTATAAATACATATCCTATGCTTAATACCGCAGAAACATTGGATAACTTGGGATAATGCAAGCATTTTTCAATGACAGATTTCAAAAGTTGCTTACCACCAGTTGGAAGTAGTGCTGGAGAACCGGCTGAAGAGCGCATTTACCAACCGCTGGGCGCAGCACCATTACTGACGGATGTCATTTGAGATTAGGAAGGCACCGGCCACATTTCAACGATTATTACATGGGATGTTGAGAGCGTTGAAGGAAGCCAAGACAGTGTATAGTCAACTCAGATGATTCCCGGTTTTTTTTTTTTTCTTCCAACCATCTGAAGGAGAACATGCAGCAGCTAGAAGAAGTGTTTATATGGTTGAATGTCGTGCACGTACCATTAAATACTGAAAAGTGTCATTCTCAGTTGACAGTTCTAAGACGACATAAAACTCAATCCAAGACCGATATGTGCAGTGTGTCATTTCCTGCCACCATAAACTACGAAACAGCTACAGTCGTTTTTATAATTATTAAATTATTGTAGGAAATTTACAAAGGGATTTGCGGACAGAAAACGATGACACATTTATTAAAGAATGGTGTAAAATTTCAGTGGACAGCGGAGTGTCTGTCACATTCGAGAAATTAATGGAGACAGTAAAAACTACAAAGAAGGATTTATGCTGTTCTGTGATGAGAGCACCGAGGTGTCAGCATGCATCTACATATACATGGATACTCAGCAAATGACACAAGTGCCTGGCAGAGGGTTCATGGAACCACCTTCACAATAATTCTGTATTATTCCATTCTCGACCAGTGCACGGAAGAAAGAACACCTATATCTTTCCGTGTGAGCTCTGATTTCTCTTATCTTATTATGACGATAGTTTATCTTATGTAGGTCAGCCTCAACAAAATATTTTTTCATTCGGAGGAGAAAGTTAGTGATTGAAATGTCGTGAGAAGATCCCGCCGCAACAAGAAACGTCTTTGTTTTAATGATGCCCACCGCAAATTCTGTATCATGTCCTTGACACTCTCTCTCCTATTTCTCGATAATACAAAACGTGCTGCCCTTCTTTGAACTTTCTCGATGCATTTCGTTAATCGTATCTGGTAAGGATCCCATACTGTAGAGCAGTACACGAAAGGAGGACAGACAACCGTAGTGTAGGCAATCTCTTTAGTAGATCTGTTGCATCTTCTATTCTGCCAATAAAACGCAGTCTTTGGTTCATACACAACATTTTCTATGTGTTGTTTCCAATTTAAGTTGTTTATAATTCCAATTCCTAGGTATTTAGTTGAATTTACGGCCTTTAGATTAGATTGATTTATCATGTAACCGAAGTTTATCGGATTCTTTTTGCACACATGTGGATGACCTCACACTCTTCATTATTTAAAGTCGACTGGCAATTTTCGAACCATACAGATATTTTGCGTTTGGTTTTGATTTTCTGATGACTTTACAAGACGATAAGCGACAGTATCACCTGCAAATAACCTACGACGGCTGTTCAGATCGACTCCTAAACCGTTTATATAAATAAGGAACAACAGAAGGCCCATACACTACCTTGTGGAGCGTCAGAAATCACTTTTGTTTTACTCGATAACTTTCCGTCAATTACTACGAACTGTGACCTCTGACAGGAAATCACGAATCCAGTCGCATAATTGAGACGGTATTACAAAAACAAGCAATTTGATTACAAGCCTCTTGTGAGGTACGGTGTCAAAATCCTTGTGTAAGTCTAGAAATAAGGATTAATTTTAAATCCCTTGTAGAAATCACTCAACAGGTGTGAGTAAGGAGCTAGTTGTGTTTCACAAGAACGATGTTTTCTAAATCCGTGTTGACTGTGTGTCAACAGGCCGTTATCTTCGAGGTAATTCAGAATGTCTGAACACAATATATGTTCCAGAATCCTGCTGCATATCGACGTTAAAGATATGGGTCTGTAATTTAGTGGATTACTCCTACTGCCTTTCTTGAATATTGATGTGATCAGTGAAACTTTTCAGTCTTTAGTTACGGATCTTTCGTCGAGCGAGCTTTGTATATGAATGTAAAGTACGGAGCAATTGCATCAGCATACTCCGAAAGGAAGTTAATTGGTGTACCGCTTGGGCTGGAAGACTTGATTTTGTTAAGTGATGTAAGTTGCTTCACTGCTCCAAGGGTATCTGCTTCTAAGAGGTCCTCATACTGACAGCTGTTCTTGACTCGAATTCTGCAATATTTACTTCGTCTTCCTTGGTGACGGAATTTCGGAAGGCTGCGTTTAGTAACTCTGCTTTAGCAGCACTCTCGTCGGTAGTATTTCCATTGCTGTCGCGCAGAGAAGGCATTGATTGTATCTTGCCGCAGGCACACTTTACATTCGACCAGAATCTCATTGGATTTTCTGCTAGATTTTTAAACAAAGTTTCGCTGTGGAAACTATTATAAGCATCTCACACTGAATTTCGCACTAAATTTCAAGCTCTTGTGAAAGATCTCCAACCTTGGGGATTTTGCGTTCGTTTGAATTTGGCACGTTTTTTCGTTGTTTCTACAACAGTGTGCTGACCTGTTATGTGTACCAAAGGGAATCAGCTTCGTCGTTTGTTAATTTATTTGGTATAAATCTCTCAATTGCTGCCGATACTATTTCTTTAAATTGAAGCCACATCTGGTCTACACCTACATTGTTAATCTGTAAGGACCGGGGATTCTCTCTCAGGAAAACCGTGAAGCGAATTTTTATCTGCTTTAATCAGGAATGAAATGGCAAATAGCATCCAGTAGCATACAAATCAAGGTAGTTAAATAAATCTGAGCGGAATTACCCGACCACGGAGAAGGAAATGTTGAATTAAATATATGGTGTCACTTATTTTGGTGTTACCTACATGGCAGAATATTCAGCATTGTAACTGACCACTTGGCATAAAGAGGCTGTTAGGGATGAAAGATCCCTCGAGTAGCTGGACTCGATGGGCCTTGAAATTGAGTGAATTTGATACTGAGAAGTTCACAAACCTGACAGGATGCAGATATGCTAAGCAGAAAGATTGAGGTGTTACGAGCACTTGGCTGAAGCCTTCCAGATTAACATGAGGGCACAGACCACTGACATGGAGTGCCAGCTATTCAAAACGCCACCACAATTTGCTACGCTTTATGGACTATTAATAGGATGACGAAGTTTGGGCCAAACTTCTTAGTACCTGCAGTATGAAAAGAAGAAGTATTAAAAGAGGCTCACAGTCACATGTAACCATGATATGAGCAATGAAGAATAATGGATCGTAGGATAGCTGTACGACATTGGCTGAGGACGTTGGCCAAGATGTGAAGAATTGCGTGCCATGCATACAACGTGCTGATGGGAGCCAGCAACAAATACCGTTTCTGTAGTGTCTTGTACCAAGGGAGCAAGGGACAGCATGCTGCTGTGGGTGGCCGGTATCTTCTTTCTTTAAAACAAATGCACATGTGGATTATCACGGTTCATTATTTATAAGATCAGGAAGCTACTTATCTTGAACAGAATCTATGAGTTGTGGTACGAACTCAGTAATAATAGTCTCTTGCTATAGACACAAATCTGGATGCTGTATACTGGCATAGCCTGTGCTGAACTGTGCCACTCCATGAATGAATGACAGACGCCATCTTGGAGTAATAAGCCGAATCAGTCTGTCAGTGAGCTAGTGATTGAGACCCTTCGGTCAGTAGCGGTGACCTAAACGCTTGCGGTCGAGAGGGCATTGGCAGCATTTTGCTTGCGAGTCTATCTCTGGCCTCTCCCCTGATAGGCATGTTTGATCCAGCACCTACTATCGATCTTAGCGCTATATCTTTGCCGACCGGTGAGCTGGCAACAGCTTACGCCAGCACAGTTTCAAAGAATTTACTGGAAGTATCCAAGCCGTTTGAAACTGTGGCAGTGGACATCTTGGGTTTATTTAACCAACCACTGGAAGGTAACTGCCGTATGTTAACTATCATTGACCACTTCACGCATTCTGTTGTGATGACAGCCATTCTGAATAAGTAAGCGAGTACAGCAGCACAGCAATGGTGAATAACTGGTTCTTGAAGTTTGGTGCGTCTGACAAAATAATTACAGATCAGGATATGAACTTCATGTCCAAACTAATTAGGAAACTATGTCATTTGGTGTGAATCTCGAAACTAAAAACCAGTCCCCTACACCTACAAGCAAATGGTAGGGCTGAGTACATTCACAGTGCTATTGGTAAAATGACTGGGACATTTATCTTTCCTATATTGTGCCTGCATATAATTATAAAATTTCATGATACCATTGGACTCTCACTTACAAGGTGGTGCATGGTAGAAATGTGCCATAATGCCATAACCTTTTGAAGTTATTAAACCTAAGACTGGGAAAAATGGAGAGCCGGTATGAAGTTTACCGAAAATATAAAGAGACAAATGGAAGCAAGTAAAAAACGCATAAATTAGGGCAGTTGGGCGACAACAGAAATGGGACGATGTACTGTCAAGTTCACAGAATACAGGGCAAGCAAATGGGTAATGTTATCAAGTCACCATACACAAAAAGGCAAAACAAAGAAATTGCTGACACGTTATCAAGGGCCCTCCCAGCTCAACGAGATGCCATTACCTCTAAAAGCATAATTACAGTTGCCAACACGAGTCACCACTGTCCACGTATACTTTACCACAGGTGCCAGTGCTGCTACCTGCGAAGAAGGTAAAATGCAAAAAGGGAAGGGACAAAGGAAACCATGCACAGGATACAAACGAGGTGCCTTATGCACTCAGGTCATGCTAATAATACACAAGGATTCTCGAATATATGTAGAACCATTTCAGTAAATTGTGTTATGTCAAACCAATGTCTTATTTCCATGATTTGTTACATTATTTTAGGGTAGTGAGATTTGTGTTTTTATAAGTTGTAATATTGTTACTTTATTTTTCTATGAAAGCGGTACTGATAGACAATAAAAGCGGGTTAAAAGCTATGAGCTGTCTGGGGAAGTTAATCTTGCATTACTGAGCAACTGTTTCACCAGGTATCCTGTCTAGCTTACCAAATTCCCAACCAGACGAACATTAATTATAATCTTTTAATAGTCATACGACAACCAGTATATATATAAGAGAATTTAAATAAAAATACATAAATCAGTTTAAATTTGGAAATTTATTTTAACATTGATCATTGAAATTTCAGCATATTAAACTTGATTCCTAACTAAACTGGTGCCTTATTTAGGATTGTGAAAATGTGAGATTGTAATCTTACGGAACACATCAAATATGGAGCCAAGATTGGGAGACTGCATACAACACTGCATTCATAAAACAACACACAAAGAAAGTTGAAACATATGCAAGAGAAAATTAACCACTACCAACCGATTCAATTTTCACCCAAAGAAGTTACGTTCGTAGCACAATCCTGTCCGTCATGTAATTACCACACTCTGGTATACTAAATTCATATTAACTCTCTGTGAAATCTTCCCGAAAAGAATAGCTGAGGGCTACTTTGATTATTACACCACATGCTTCACGTGGTCAACTTGGTTTACACAAAGAGTGTAACTCCACAATAATTTTGATAATTAAAATAAATTAGATCGAAAAGCAATTTACAAAAGAAAAATCTCGAACTGGTTACTATCGTCTTACTATTAACCTGATGGGTCAAACAATTGTATAAGCACGTGGTACTGGTTTCACAAAGTACACCCCACGTGGGTTGAACATAAAGAAAAGTTGCTATATTGAAAAATATTGTCAAGACCAGACGTTATAATCTCACGCACATTCGCATTTAAGATTGATGAACTTAGAGTTACTGATCAACACGTGGTTCCACTTTACTCACAAAGTAGTGACAAAGCAACTACTGGAAGATATTCTGAACTTCACACGAGAATTACATTGCGCTGCAATTTAAGATAACATTAGATATTTTAGAGCTAAACCTGAAATAACGGTGATTAAATTTTCAGTTAGGCAGAACTTAAGAAATCCATTGTCCTACGGACTTAGCAGACACGCGCTTAGCCGGAGATCTTACCACTTCAGACGCTCGCCACGGACAGACTGCCATGGTCCCTTCCTAAGGGGTGGCTCACAAATACAAACGGAAGTTGCCAGAGGGGCAGCTTCCTATACCAACATGACAACGGACGGACAGGACCATACTAAGGATAGAAACCTCTTTGCTTTTAGAAAGCGTAGCTACCTGTTCCGAAGTTGGTCCTACTGTTCTCTAGCAGACAGGCTTGTTTGCTACCCTCAAGCATGAAACTAGAAATACATTTGCTCATTCATCCTCTCACCCAGAAGGAAAGGGGGATGACAGTATCTTATCATATACAGTATATAAAAGAAAGCGGATGTAGGTTCCGTATGAGACTGTGTGACATGAATTACATATAAACTGTGTTTTAAAGTGTAGTAGTGTGACAGATCGTTCTTGTTTATGTGTAAAAGTAACACGTTCCACTACTCAGTCTCCTCCCAGATAGTCAGAAACGCCACAGTAAATTTAGAAGAGGAATTTATGCCGTAAATGACAACAGATTTAAGAAATGAAACATGAAAGGAATCCAACAGAGACCTTTCAAAGTTGATATGTTTTGGTAATGTGGTTAGTAGGGAGTGTAGTGGTGATGGACCATGTGCATCCTGTCTTTTGAGAGAGGGGGGAAGAGTGATACAGATTCCATTTCCCCAGATGGAATCATGTCTGAGGATAAAATGGAAATTTCTAGGCAATATCCTACAAGAAAAGAGGTGAGAATTAAGTGAAAGCATGAGAGATACAGTCATTATTGGGTGAAATGAATGCAGAAGATTGCCAAAGGGATGCCCTGATGCTGCACCTTTATTTCCATAGGGTTGGTATACGTTGTATTTACTCCCTGTTCATACCACAAGTAGTAACTAAAATTTTTTGTGAATAGAATCTACCCAAGTTAATGATGTGGCTGGAATTGGGAGGTAGAGGGTTTTAGGTTAATGCTACCATCTGTAAGCAGAAGAAACTACCTTCCCTCTCCCAGCTGCTATCACTGGAACCACTGTGATGAAATTGACACAACCATCGTTGCACTGGCTATTGGACGTGTTGCCAACCAGATAAAATCTTAAAACTTGACGTTCTCCATTTACTTGATGAAATTATAGCCATTCAGGGAGCTCATATTGCCACTGAGCAGATTCCCCACATATATGCCAGTACCAAGATAAACAGCATGACAAAATCATGATGTTGAGTGTCTCGGTTTTTGGTACCATTGTTGTTCTGACTGCTTTGTGCATCATGTATGTACTGCAAGTGTAAAACTGCTCGAACTGTTGAGCTTCCAAGGCACCAGTTCCCTACTGGATTGCTCGCAGGAAATAGATTAACAGACGGCGAAAGAACCGTAGATTAACGCTAAAATAGAGTAAGGCTACTTTGAGACTTTTTTGTATTTTTTATGACAATCTATGTTAATAGTATGAAGGCTTTCACGACCGGATGAAATATCTTCTGGTAAACCTTGCGGGATGTAAGGTCGTGGTCCATGAAACTCTTCAGCTCCTGACGTTTCGTCCAGTGCTTCGCTGGACATCTTCAGAGGGGGTGTTTCTCCTCCTCCCCCTACATCTACTACATCTACATTGATACTCCGCAAGCCACCCAACGGTGTGTGGCGGAGGGCACTTTACGTGCCACTGTCATTACCTCCCTTTCCTGTTCCAGTCGCGTATGGTTCGCGGGAAGAACGACTGTCTGAAAGCCTCCGTGCGCGCTCTAATCTCTCTAATTTTACATTCGTGATCTCCTCGGGAAGTATAAGTAGGGGGAAGCAATATATTCGATACCTCATCCAGAAACGCACCCTCTCGAAACCTGGCGAGCAACCTACACCGCGATGCAGAGCGCCTCTCTTGCAGAGTCTGCCACTTGAGTTTATTAAACATCTCCGTAACGCTATCACGGTTCCAAATAACCCAGTGACGAAACGCGCCGCTCTTCTTTGGATCTTCTCTATCTCCTCCGTCAACCCGACCTGGTACGGATCCCACACTGATGAGCAATACTCAAGTATAGGTCGAACGAGTGTTTTGTAAGCCACCTCCTTTGTTGATGGACTACATTTTCTAAGCACTCTCCCAATGAATCTCAACCTGGTACCCGCCTTACCAACAATTAATTTTATATGATCATTCCACTTCAAATCGTTCCGTACGCATACTCCCAGATATTTTACAGAAGTAACTGCTACCAGTGTTTGTTCCGCTATCATATAATCATACAATAAAGGATCCTTCTTTCTATGTATTCGCAATACATTACATTTGTCTATGTTAAGGGTCAGTTGCCACTCCCTGCACCAAGTGCCTATCCGCTGCAGATCTTCCTGTATTTCGCTACAATTTTCTAATGCAGCAACTTCTCTGTATACTACAGCATCATCCGCGAAAAGCCGCATGGAACTTCCGACACTATCTACTAAGTCATTTATATATATTGTGAAAAGCAATGGTCCCATAACACTCCCCTGTGGCACGCCAGAGGTTACTTTAACGTCTGTAGACGTCTCTCCATTGATAACAACATGCTGTGTTCTGTTTGCTAAAAACTCTTCAATCCAGCCACACAGCTGGTCTGATATTCCGTAGGCTCTTACTTTGTTTATCAGGCGACAGTGCGGAACTGTATCGAACGCCTTCCGGAAGTCAAGAAAAATAGCATCTACCTGGGAGCCTGTATCTAATATTTTCTGGGTCTCATGAACAAATAAGGCGAGTTGGGTCTCACACGATCGCTGTTTCCGGAATCCATGTTGATTCCTACATAGTAGATTCTGGGTTTCCAGAAATGACATGATACGCGAGCAAAAAACATGTTCTAAAATTCTACAAGAGATTGACGTAAGAGATATAGGTCTATAGTTTTGCGCATCTGCTCGACGACCCTTCTTGAAGACTGGGACTATCTGTGCTCTTTTCCAATCATTTGGAACCCTCCGTTCCTCTAGAGACTTGCGGTACACGGCTGTTAGAAGGGGGGCAAGTTCTTTCGCGTACTCTGTGTAGAATCGAATTGGTATCCCGTCAGGTCCAGTGGACTTTCCTCTATTGAGTGATTCCAGTTGCTTTTCTATTCCTTGGACACTTATTTCGATGTCAGCCATTTTTTCGTTTGTGCGAGGATTTAGAGAAGGAACTGCAGTGCGGTCTTCCTCTGTGAAACAGCTTTGGAAAAAGGTGTTTAGTATTTCAGCTTTACGCGTGTCATCCTCTGTTTCAATGCCATCATCATTCCGTAGTGTCTGGATATGCTGTTTCGAGCCACTTACTGATTTAACGTAAGACCAGAACTTCCTAGGATTTTCTGTCAAGTCGGTACATAGAATTTTACTTTCGAATTCAATGAACGCTTCACGCATAGCCCTCCTTACGCTAACTTTGACATCGTTTAGCTTCAGTTTGACTGAGAGGTTTTGGCTGCGTTTAAACTTGGAGTGAAGCTCTCTTTGCTTTCGCAGTAGTTTCCTAACTTTGTTGTTGTACCACGGTGGGTTTTTCCCGTCCCTCACAGTTTTACTCGGCACGTACCTGTCTAAAACGCATTTTACGATTGCCTTGAACTTTTTCCATAAACACTCAACATTGTCAGTGTCGGAACAGAAATTTTCGTTTTGATCTGTTAGGTAGTCTGAAATCTGCCTTCTATTACTCTTGTTAAACAGATAAACCTTCCTCCCTTTTTTTATATTCCTATTAACTTCCATATTCAGGGATGCTGCAACGGCCTTATGATCACTGATTCCCTGTTCTGTACATACAGATTCGAAAAGTTCGGGTCTGTTTGTTATCAGTAGGTCCAAGATGTTATCTCCACGAGTCGGTTCTCTGTTTAATTGCTCGAGGTAATTTTCGGATAGTGCACTCAGTATAATGTCACTCGATGCTCTGTCCCTACCACCCGTCCTAAACATCTGAGTGTCCCAGTCTATATCTGGTAAATTGAAATCTCCACCTAAGACTATAACATGCTGAGAAAATTTATGTGAAATGTATTCCAAATTTTCTCTCAGTTGTTCTGCCACTAATGCTGCTGAGTCGGGAGGTCGGTAAAAGGGGCCAATTATTAACCTAGTTCGGTTGTTTAGTGTAACCTCCACCCATAATAATTCACAGGAACTATCCACTTCTACTTCACTACAGGATAAACTACTACTAACAGCGATGAACACTCCACCACCGGTTGCATGCAATCTATCCTTTCTAAACACCGTGTGTACCTTTGTAAAAATTTCGGCAGAATTTATCTCTGGCTTAAGCCAGCTTTCTGTACCTATAACGATTTCAGCTTCGGTGCTTTCTATCAGCGCTTGAAGTTCCGGTACTTTACCAACGCAGCTTCGACAGTTGACAATTACAATACCGATTGCTGCTTGGTCCCCGCATGTCCTGACTTTGCCCCGCACCCGTTGAGGCTGTTGCCCTTTCTGTACTTGCCCAAGGCCATCTAACCTAAAAAACCGCCCAGCCCACGCCACACAACCCCTGCTACACGTGTAGCCGCTTGTTGCGTGTAGTGGACTCCTGACCTATCCAGCGGAACCCGAAACCCCACCACCCTATGGCGCAAGTCGAGGAATCTGCAGCCCACACGGTCGCAGAACTGTCTCAGCCTCTGATTCAGACCCTCCACTCGGCTCTGTACCAAAGGTCCGCAGTCAGTCCTGTCGACGATGCTGCAGATGGTGAGCTCTGCTTTCATCCCGCTAGCGAGACTGGCAGTCTTCACCAAATCAGATAGCCGCCGGAAGCCAGAGAGGATTTCCTCCGATCCATAGCGACACACATCATTGGTGCCGACATGAGCGACCACCTGCAGATGGGTGCACCCTGTACCCTTCATGGCATCCGGAAGGACCCTTTCCACATCTGGAATGACTCCCCCCGGTATGCACACGGAGTGCACATTGGTTTTCTTCCCCTCTCTTGCTGCCATTTCCCTAAGGGGCCCCATTACGCGCCTGACGTTGGAGCTCCCAACTACCAGTAAGCCCACCCTCTGCGACTGCCCGGATCTTGCAGACTGAGGGGCAACCTCTGGAACAGGACAAGCAGCCATGTCAGGCCGAAGATCAGTATCAGCCTGAGACAGAGCCTGAAACCGGTTCGTCAGACAAACTGGAGAGGCTTTCCGTTCAGCCCTCCGGAATGTCTTTCGCCCCCTGCCACACCTTGAAACGACCTCCCACTCTACCACAGGTGAGGGATCAGCCTCAATGCGGGCAGTATCCCGGGCAACCACAGTCGTAGTCCGATCAGGGGATGCGTGGGACGAGCTGGCCGTCCCCGACAAACCCCCATCCCGACCCCCACAGTGATGCCCATTGGCAACAGCCTCAAGCTGTGTGACCGAAGCCAACACTGCCTGAAGCTGGGAGCGAAGGGATGCCAACTCAGCCTGCATCCGAACACAGCAGTTGCAGTCCCTATCCATGCTAAAAACTGTTTTGCTAAGAACGTCTGAACTAATCTACAGAGAGCGCAAACAAATCGACAAAATTTAAACGGTTATTAAAATACAAGATTGCCTAGTAAATGCAGTAATGCTGCTACTTGCGCACTGCTGACACTGCTCGGCGGCGGAAGGAGACTAAGCGAAATTACACTATTCAGGTACTAAAACACGATGCTACACTCTCAAATACTATAATACGCCCGAAATTTATGAATTAAACAATGCAAGAACCAAAAACACGCAAAGAAATTAAGAGTTAAACTATGTCACAAATGAGTGAGCTAGGAGTATACGACTTGCTGCTCAGCTGCTTATCCAACGGCGGCAGGGAGCACACTGACTGCGACCAACCGACACTGGCCGTTCAAAACAAAACAGTAGACAAACGACTACGCGAATTTACACTATTCAGGTACTAAAACGCGATGCTACAACTCTCAAATACTATAATACGCTCGAAATTTATGAATTAAACAATGCAAGTACCAAAAACACGCAAAGAAATTAAGAATTAAACTATGTAACAAATGAGTGAGCTAGGAGTATACGACTTGCTGCTGCAGCTGCTTATCCAACGGCGGCGGAGAGCAACCTCTGAAGATGTCCAGCGAAGCACTGGACGAAACGTCAGGAGCTGAAGAGTTTCATGGACCACGACCTTACATCCCGCAAGGTTTACCAGAATCTATGTTAAGATTCTTTTCTCCAAGAATGTAAAGGACTGAGTTTTTGATGGAGGGACGAATACTACACTACTGCTTCACTGGAGATGATGAACAGTTCCTGCATAGATCAGCAGCATAGCGTCATAGAGAGGGAGGCAGCCATCAGCTTGAAGACCAGATGCCATCGAGCAAGAAGGCGTATTCAGAGTGCGAGAGCATTCACTCAGGATGCTGACAAAAGTGGATGACAGGAGCCAGCACCTCTGAACCCTGAAGTCATGAATCTTACAGGTATGTTAGGGCTTCAGGTGGAGCTAGTTAGCTCCAGGAGAACCAGGGCAAATGAAATCATCGAAGCCCTGTGGTGACACCACTCCAACCTGCTACAGTTTCTGGGGTAAGACTGCAGCCACTGGAGAAACACTAACTAGGCAGATCACATAATTACTCCCTCCCCCTCCCCCCCACCAAAAAAAATCACATCCTCATTTTCAGGTGTTTGTTATATCCTGCAGTGTACAGATGCATGTGGTAGGTTGTTTGATGCAGTCTACAGCAATTGGTAGCTGCTTGATGGAGATCACTTGCAACATAAGATGAAGCAGCCATTTACCTTCTGCAAAGTTAGCTGCCAGTAGTTGGAGGTTTCAGCTTGAGCGGAAGTCTGCATGCAGTCAACTTGATCCTTCTGCTCTGCTGGGTAAGCCGATGGGTGACTACCTTCTGTTGGGGGACTGATGACCTTAGCTGTTTAGTCCCCCTTAAACATCCCAACAACCACCACCACCACTACCTTCTGTTGTCGGCCACCTCCTTCGTGGGCTGTCAATTTGAGCTTGGGTCAGGCTGCTGCCCAGCTAGGCTATCACTGTCATCCAGCGTGTGTGGCCCAACGTCACTGGTGACCATCACCCAGGGCATGCACTCGCCAACGTCTTTGGTCAAACTAGACTGGAGACCACGATTAAAACACCACTATCCCAGTGTATTGTCTCTGCAGCCGCGAAGTGGCAGAGCCACGAAGAGCTGCAACTGTCATCCACTGGCGATGGCACGCCACTTGTGCCAGGTCTGTGTGACTGAGCTATTGCAGTTGCTTCTTTGTCCACGCATTGCCTGTTGGGCAGGTGAACTGTGACACCAGCATGCTGCGTATGCAGCTACCTACATCACTGAGATCAACAGCCTTGCCTCCAGCAGTGGCTCTACCCTTGTAACTGAGCTGAATAAAGGAGTATTATAAGCAGGCACATGTTTCTGACCATTTTCCATATGACTATAGTGACCATCAGATTAGCCATCAGCCAATTCACCTGCCACGGTAGGCGTCAAGTCTCGACTTCCACAGTATACTGAAATAAAATTATGACACACAATGTGGCATAAGTTCCACAAGGCTACTGTAAATTTTAAATGGTATCAGTTTGAAAATATTATCGCTGGTGGGGAGTTATGGCAGGTATAACGGCGTGGAAAATTTTCGATAAGTGGAGGAGCACAAGCTGGAGGGACAGAAACTGCGCCGTTTCTTTGTCCCTGAGATAGAAGAGGGTAACCTGGGTCCAGGAATAGTCCTTATTACTGCATGACCGTCATGGAAAATGAAGGATTGCTCGAAATGTAAAAGATCATCTTTGTTAAGAGCAGATTTGGATACATTATTGAATGTTTGAATACGCAGTGCATAGATGGCACTTCACGGCTGGTGGGTGAGAAAGTGATTATGCTTTCACATTCGTTACAGCTCACTGTCTCAACTGCAGCTGGTAGCTGGCTTTCACTGAATCTGTTCCGCTTACTTTTGTTAATTTCTATGCTGTGCCATTTCAGTCGCATGGTAGTGAGATACTTTACTATTTTTTTGTCTATTACAGTCATTAAAAGTTTTATCTGCAACACTTCAAAAATAAACATTCAATGTGTGCCTAATGTGATTCATTCGACGCAAGATTAGGGTGTTCAGTATAAATGTGGAAATTGATGGCTGTTTACTGTTGCATCTAAAAGTGTATTGCATAACGGCAATAACCTTCCATCAGCACCTTTGTCTCATTCAGTATATAAAAGGGTGCAAGATTCTGCTCTATCAATAACAATCGAGACTTTAATAAAAATAGCAAAGGTAAAGTTAATCAGAACAATGGGAGGAGTAGTGGTCTAAATAACAATAGATTTATTCATTCTTAACATTACAAGACAAAAAAAATATGCTTAAAGAAATGGCACACAAAAATTTTGATCGCACAAATGCTTTCAATGATACGCGGTCTATGGTGAACAAAGTGATTAGATGGAGATCAACACACTACAATAACCAGAACTAATCACTTTACCTGACTTCATGCATGTGAAACCATGGTATGGCCCAAAAACTACTCTACTATTCCATAAAGAAAAATATGGTTCCAAAGAACAGGGTGCTGAGAAGCATATACTGAGGCCCTACGCCATAGCACCTCTGGTCAGGGCGGCACACCACAATGCACTCGACGACTGGAGTCATGGACAACAGCAAACTGTTATTAATGGTGCTCGCTGAAACAATGCAAGTACGCGGTCTCGCGTTCGGCTAATTCAGAATGCAGGTATTTCCCTACGAGCCTCTGAAACCCCGGTGGATTCGGGTGTGCATTGGACCTGTTTGCTGTTATGCCAAACCAATTTGACTCCGTGCCATGACTATGCGTGACGGAATATGTCAAATGTTTAGATGGCCAACTCAAAACAAATAATTACACCCACGCATCACTCACTGTTTGCATGATGCTACAAGCAATACCTCTGATAGTTCAGTTGGTGACTGGCACAGACTCTAAGTGCCACACTAGCAAAGAACAGAAGTCTCACTGTTTAGGTAAATACCTGCAGTTCTTTACTAGCAAAGTACCAGTACAAGAGTGTGATCTTCTCTTTCTCTCAGCTTTCCTTGCCAGCTCGGTACCAGAGCACATTTACATCTTAGACTACTACCACTTTAGAACAAACCAATCACGAGCTGGAGCATGGCATCCGAAACTGGGAGATCGCCCCTTGCTCTGATGCACAGATTTGATCAACTAGCGACTTTTAATATTAATTGGGAGAAAAGGAAAAAAGATTCAGCTACACGGCCTCTTTTCCACGTGTTTACGCCACATCTTTGCTAAAAGCATGACTTGGATGTAACCACAGCCCTCCATAAAAAGATTGTTATATCCTCTGTTGCGTCCATTTCGAACTTTCCAAAGAATGGTCATAAACTCGCTAAAAGCCTCGTACCTTCACAAATATGTTTTGTACGAGAGTCTGGACATCTGAGCGCCACTGACCGGTCCCACGTAAATTCGCAGAAACTCACAGTCGTCTCATCGGCTTCCAGTCAAACAAGGGCCCATACTCTGCTTCATTGCCGGTCATCAATGCTCTGCCCATTGCAGCAGCGACTCCTTGGTGCCAGTCAGCCCACCTGGACGCGGCCGCCGACCGATCGGCGCCATCCAACGTGTCTGCACAATGTAACTGAGGAACTGGGCAGTCTGCAAACGTTTTCATCCAGGTTCCGCAGAAAAAACGCTCTCCTCGGCCCTCAGCCACTGTACGCTTTTACTGCAGTCGTTTAAATCGGCACCCTCTTCCTTTGAACGCAGGTAAAGCTTACCGCAATTCCTTCACTAGAACACACAAGCACGAGCGTTAAATACTGCCAACCATTTCATCATATGAATGAAGTCAGATCGTATCCAGGTACAGCAACCAAGTAATAAAAATCATCTTCCCTAAGAACATCAAGTGGCATGACACCGTATCAGAAGTGAGAGTGCCTTGCGCTCTCTCAATGGAAACATGAGAAATCCTGGTCTAGACACTGTAGGCCATTGAATGTAAAGTTCGTGAGTGGATGATCTGCAGTGATATAAAAGTTGTGACACTACTTACGGCTTTACAGACTGGTTTCACAAAAAATTGTTGTTTGATGACGTCGAAAACCACTTTAGTAACAACAAATGACTTATGAGACGATTCCAGGGAAGGAAAATATTAAGGACAAATCGTTACTTACTTGTGCCAAGTAAAGTCATACTACTTCCTCTTCATACTACACTCCTGGAAATGGAAAAAAGAACACATTGACACCGGTGTGTCAGACCCACCATACTTGCTCCGGACACTGCGAGAGGGCTGTACAAGCACTGATCACACGCACGGCACAGCGGACACACCAGGAACCGCGGTGTTGGCCGTCGAATGGCGCTAGCTGCGCAGCATTTGTGCACCGCCGCCGTCAGTGTCAGCCAGTTTGCCGTGACATACGGAGCTCCATC
Source organism: Schistocerca serialis cubense (assembly GCF_023864345.2). NCBI lineage: Eukaryota > Metazoa > Arthropoda > Insecta > Orthoptera > Acrididae > Schistocerca > Schistocerca serialis. The sequence continues at coordinate 28,649,621 of NC_064642.1, forward strand.
GCAGTCTTTAACACTGGCAGCATGCCGCGACAGCGTGGACGTGAACCGTATGTGCAGTTGACGGACTTTGAGCGAGGGCGTATAGTGGGCATGCGGGAGGCCGGGTGGACGTACCGCCGAATTGCTCAACACGTGGGGCGTGAGGTCTCCACAGTACATCGATGTTGTCGCCAGTGGTCGGCGGAAGGTGCACGTGCCCGTCGACCTGGGACCGGACCGCAGCGACGCACGGATGCACGCCAAGACCGTAGGATCCTACGCAGTGCCGTAGGGGACCGCACCGCCACTTCCCAGCATATTAGGGACACTGTTGCTCCTGGGGTATCGGCGAGGACCATTCGCAACCGTCTCCATGAAGCTGGGCTACGGTCCTGCACACCGTTAGGCCGTCTTCCGCTCACGCCCCAACATCGTGCAGCCCGCCTCCAGTGGTGTCGCGACAGGCGTGAATGGAGGGACGAATGGAGACGTGTCGTCTTCAGCGATGAGAGTCACTTCTGCCTTGGTGCCAATGATGGTCGTATGCGTGTTTGGCGCCGTGCAGGTGAGCGCCACATTCAGGGCTGCATACGACCGAGACACACAGGGCCAACACCCGGCATCATGGTGTGGGGAGCGATCTCCTACACTGGCCGTACACCACTGGTGATCGTCGAGGGGACACTGAATAGTGCACGGTACATCCAAACCGTCATCGAACCCATCATTATACCATTCCTAGACCGGCAAGGGAACTTGCTGTTCCAACAGGACAATGCACGTCCGCGTGTATCCCGTGCCACCCAACGTGCTCTAGAAGGTGTAAGTCAACTACCCTGGCCAGCAAGATCTCCGGATCTGTCCCCCATTGAGCATGTTTGGGACTGGATGAAGCGTCGTCTCACGCAGTCTGCACGTCCAGCACGAACGCTGGTCCAACTGAGGCGCCAGGTGGAAATGGCATGGCAAGCCGTTCCACAGGACTACATCCAGCATCTCTACGATCGTCTCCATGGGAGAATAGCAGCCTGCATTGCTGCGAAAGGTGGATATACACTGTACTAGTGCCGACATTGTGCATGTTCTGTTGCCTGTGTCTATGTGCCTGTGGTTCTGTCAGTGTGATCATGTGATGTATCTGACCCCAGGAATGTGTGAATAAAGTTTCCCCTTCCTGGGACAATGAATTCACGGTGTTCTTATTTCAATTTCCAGGAGTGTATGTCAGGCCTGGTGAAGAACTCTCCAAAGGTTGCTCATAAACGGCGTGGGACTATCACTCGTTTGAAAGAATTTTTTTTCCAAGATCAGTGAAGTTAAGTTGAGAGTATGTGCGTTTATTGGATCTCAAATCACAAAATTGTCGATAAATGAGACCTTCGAAGCTAAACTCATAAATGTCATATTACGTACTCGGACTTCTTTCGAAGTCACTGTTCATAGTTTTTTAGGGAACAGAGCCAAGAGAGCTATGTTTCCACAGCGAATGAACTATTGGACAACAACAAAAAATTGGAGAGTAGAATATCATTAAAAATACATTATTTACATTTGCAAGTTTTTTTTTTAATGCAGAGCTCCGATACTGTCAGAGCAGGGTGAACACTTCCACTGAGGCCTTTTTACGGTAGAACATATATATCATTAACTCTGGACGAACAAATGATGAGGGAATTGATCTTCGTTTTTGTTTAGAGAGATTTGTGACATCTTGCAAATGAAAATAGCCCTCATCCTATTTCTCTAAATCAACTGACATTAAATTTTCAAATAAATTAACATTTATAAATGTGATCACTATTATGATGCTATATGTGACTTCTGTGTGATATGATGACTGTTTTGATGTTTTATGTATTTGAATTATTTTCTAGTTATGTGTCTCATATTCAGTTTTATTGATGTTCACCGCATATTGCAAATGAAATTGATGTGATTTCGCTATTATTTGTTATGGCAGAACTGTGATATAATACAAAGTGTTTAGTTCACCTCTGAATTCAGTGTACCAAAATTAGGTTAATCTACTAATTTAGAAACCAGATACAGAAAAATGTTCCAATTTGATGAAAAGTGCTATGACCCAATTAGAATTACGATTGAGTGAGCTCGTTAGTTATTTAATTCAGACTTACAGAGATAATATTCACTATAAAAGTTATAATGTGTAATGTACTTGCTGAAAGAAAGTTTGCAGAGATATTTAGAATTATAGTTTGTAACTGACTAGTTATTTGATGCATTGGAAAAGGGGTTATGCCCACTTTTTTTCAAATTAAACTTAGTGGAGATAATTGATCTTTACATCTGTATGCATCGTTTAATGTAACAGGGGGCCATGTCCAATCAACATGAGTGCTTGTTAGAAGCAGGGACCAAGTTCATATTAACAAGCGTATAGTGGTCCTGTTCCAATAAAAAAAGCAAATAGACGAAGTAAAGAAAATTCTACGACACATATCTGACGAGCAGAGACCATTTTATAAAAGTATCTGCCCAGTGGCCAGCGAAGGATGGAGAAGATAAAGATGAAGCGTACCCACCACTGTCTGCCTTGATGTATTTTGCTTGTGGTTGATTCTGGGTACCTTATGAATAAAACTGTATGCTCGTAACAGACAGTTTTAATGCTATAATGAATGTGAATAATATATACTTGCATAAATAATCCTTCCACTGTGAACAGAGCGCTAGTAGCATCAATATCTTCAGGTTGAAAAGGAATCATCTTCAGCATATTCAAAATCGATTAATGACCACAGTGGATTGCAAAAGTACATTTTAATCGTGCATATTGTTTCACCCTGGGGCAAACAGCTACATGGCAGCTCCACAATACCATGATTAAATCCGCTGTGTAATAAAACAATTTTTTTTGTGTGTCCTGAAGAATTTGCTTTTTCGAATATGATCCCTTTTGCAACCCACCTATTCATTTATATTCACGGATTCCTCTGTGGTAAAGAAGGTGTTATCAAGGAGGAACAACTCTAATCTGGATCTGAAGACACTTATGTTGTCTGTCAGACGTTTACTTCTATGAACAGAATATCAAGGACTTTTATAGATAAGGATTTCACTCCTTTCTGTCTCAAAGCTATATTCAGTAGAGGCGAGTGCAGATAAATTTTTCTTTCAGTACCACATTGGTGAATATCTCTGCTACTATTAAATTGTAATAAATTGTTGAGAATTAATTTCCTAAGGAAAGAGATGTACTATGGGACTGTGGATAATATTCCCAATTGTTTAAACAGATGGTGACACAGAGATAATGATTGTAGAAATCGTACAAATGTCAATTTTTTGGGAGTCTTAGAGCTTTCGGCGAAATTTGATGCAGTCGTGAAACAGCATTTAAGAAGAGCTGAAGCGTCGTAACAGTGAGGAAAACGCATGGTTCATTGTCTGTCACATGTTATTCAAAAAGAATTTGCTAAATAGCTGGAGACTTTGTTCGCCAAACTATTTTAACACTGTACCACGGCGCTAAAGCGTGGATTACGTGCAATGGAAGGTATAAATATGACGTATCAAGTGGAAACCTGTACGGAATGACACATGGGTACATGAAAAGGAAATATGAATGAATTCGACTGGAGAGCCCTAACATGAACAAGTGGAACATGTTTGCTAGACAAAAGTGAAACATTCAGTTTGCAAAAGGCGGAATTCTTCTTATCTATATCGCAAAGCATAACTGGTATCAGGTTTTCTAGTTTACCAGTTCTTTGTAGTGATTTTTTTTAGAAATATGTGGGTAGAATCTTTTATTGCTGGTGCTCGTGCAGTTGTGTTTTGTGGGGGTAACAAAGAAGCAATTTTCTACGAATTGGTTGAAGGCGAGTTACATATGTCTGATTGCTACATTCATTACTGTTGATTACAATGCGTTAACTGCTCTGGAAGATCTTTTCGAGGGTTAGATACAAAGTCTTAGTTTCTCATACAATGAAGGCTTTCACTGCCGGATGTTTCAGCTGCTGAGAATTCTTCGGGGTTGTATGGCCGTGGTCCATGGAACTCTTCAATCCCGGACGTTTCGTCCCAGGCTACGTTGGACTCTTCGGAGGTGCTCCTGGTTTTGCTGAGTCTTGCCGACTGATAAGTCGGACATCGAAGAGCGGTCTAAATACCGTGGGGCGTGGTCCGGATTTCACGTGATAGCAGAGATAAACCTTGTCAAAGATAATTTTTTTTTACTATCGATCACAGTACGTCAAAGATAAAAACTTCTCATCGATTCTGTAGCGGCACAGTCCATATATCACTGAGTTTCATGGCTTCTTCTTTTTTGTTAAAATTGTTCCCATGTTTGTATATTTCGATGGCTTCTCTGTATAGCCGTGGATAATAGTTCATCATAGAACATAAAACTTCAGTTTCCGAAAATTTCACTACGTTATCACCTGATTGAAAAGCATGTTCCGCCACGGCTGATTTGTCTGGTTTCCCTAGTCGGCAAAGACTTTTGTGTTCCTTCAACCGTGTATTCAGACTTCTCTTTGTAGTTCCGACGTAGACCTTGCCACACGTACACGGAATCTTATATACACCACTCGCAGACAGAGGGGGACGTTTATCCTTAACGGAACGAAGTGCTTGGCCTATTTTCTTAGTTGGTCTGAAAATCAGTCGAACGTCATGTTTCCTTAGAATCTTGCCGATTTGATCCGTCACTTTTTTGATGAAGGGTAGAGAAACCGTGTTCTTCCATCGCTGTGTCCTATCGATGTCCTTAGGCCTCCTGTTATTCGGTCGCAAAACTCTATTTATTGCCTTACTAGAATACCCATTTTTCTCAAAAGCCTGTTTTACCTTTTAGCTCTGTGCACTAGACTTTTAATTACACCTCTTTTCTGTTGTGAATGATGATTGGAATCCTTATGCAAGTGCCGGCCGCGGTGGCCGTGCGGTTCTGGCGCTGCAGTCCGGAACCGCGAGGCTGCTACGGCCGCAGGTTCGAATCCTGCCTCGGGCATGGGTGTGTGTGATGTCCTTAGGTTAGTTAGGTTTAAGTAGTTCTAAGTTCTAGAGGACTTATAACCTAAGATGTTGAGTCCCATAGTGCTCAGAGCCATTTGAACCTTATGCAAGTATCTGCCGGTATGTGTAACCTTCCGAAAGGCTTTGTGTTTGAAGCTGCCATCAGTCTGTCTCATGACGAAGACATCGAAGAAGGATATTGCACTGTCTTTCTCTACATCCATGATAAACTGGATTTTTTGATTTACGCTATTTGAATTACAAAAGATTTCCTCTAAAGCTTTTTTGTCATGTGGCCAAACAACAAATGTATCATCCACGTATCGATACCATCGACATTGTTTCTTACTCGCTTTTTCCAAAGCTAATTGTTCGAATTTTTCCATGTAAAAATTAGCAATCGTAGGACTGAATGGGTTACCCATGGCCACACCATCAATTTATACATCGAAAAAATTAAGTTATGTAATTATTATTTGTGTTTATTTGCAGTTACGCATTGAAAAAATTGCGGCCCACTATCGTAGCACGCCTCTACGTGAGCCAAAACAAACTGGCGCGCTGTGAGTCGTGGTCTGCACACGACGCTGCGACACTCCGTGCTGAGCTGGCAGAAGCAGCGCAGCATCAAGTTGTACAGTGGCCTGGTGGCGCAGGCGCTTCCAGTCTGGTCAAACTACTCCGAATGACGGGGAACGAAGTGGCAGACCATCTCTCTTTGAAGAACCGGGAATGGAAGAGACGTGGAGGGCTCCGTGCTGGATCGTGAATCGAGGCTGTAGTGAGAAAAGTACAAAACAGGTACGTACCAGTTTTCAGCAACTGGCACGACGTTTTGAACAAGCAGATGTCGCCGTTCTCCAGGTTCCGCGACTGCTCACACCCGAGCTAAAAACTCGCAGAACCAAGGAAGCAGCGGAGACGCTACAGCTGTGCCGGACCACTCCTTATGACTGCTCAAGCCGCCAACCACCATGGCCGGACGCCAGGTGTAACGTAATGACCCCGAGATAGAGGAGGAAAGCAAGCAGTGGAACACGTGGCTACACCGCCGTCGAAAGAGGCGAAGAGCCGTCGGGCATGGTGATGTTGAGTACTTTTTGTGGCTCCTATAGTGTGGCGCTAACACCCTGGAGTATATTGCTGAAATCTCCTGGCGAGGCTACGGCAGGCTGGCAATGCAAGGCGTTGCTGGAAGCTGTGCGACGGGAGGTTTTTGCTCTGGCTGCAGCTCGTACACAGAGCTCAATCACACATGCTCCTTCTTTGCGCCATCTAATTCTGCACCACCCATCTTATTCTGCTCACCTGGCACTCAGCGATTTATTCCTCTTTCTTTGGACGGAGAAACCGATGTGTTGCAGGCATTTTAATAATGGTGATTCCCAAGATAGAAAACTCCTTGATCAGCCAAAATGAAAATTTCTACAACCAACGTTTCTGCCAGCCCCTCAATCGTCGGGAAAAAATGTGTAACATTGATGGATGAATGTGTAGAGAAGGACTATTATCAACACCAACTTGATGGTCGCCGTCTGAGTTTCTGACGATGGTAAATTGACTACCTTGGTGCTTTCATTATGGCGTTAGGACTACAACGTTAATACAAAGATGGAAAAAAATCAAAAATCCAAAAATAATTAATGTAGAGTAACGAAATTTCGGGAATATTTTCGCTAGATAACATATTTAAGTGATTAACATTGCAAGATCACAGGTTGATGTAAATGAGGTATAAGCCATTGAAAACGTGGAATGCTACATCTACATAGTTACTCTGCAATTCACACTTAAGTCCCTGGCAGAGGGTTCATCGAACCATTCTCATACTACTTCTCTACCATTCCAGTCTCGAATGGAGCGTGGTAAAAAGGAACACCTAAATCTTTCCGTTCGAGCACTGATTTCTCTTATTTTATTATGATGATCATTTCTCCCTAAGTAGGTGGGTGTCAACAAAATATTTTCCCATTCGGAAGAGAAATTTGGTAACTGAAATTTCGTAAATAGATCTCGCCGCAAAGAAAACCGCCTTTGTTTCAGTGACTGCCACCCCAACTCGCGTATCATATCAGTGACACTCTCACCCCTATTGCGCGATATCATGAAACAAGCTGCCCTTCTTTGCACTTTTTCGATGTCCTCCGTCAATCCTACCTGGTAAGGATCCCACACCGCGCAGCAATATTCCAACAGAGGACGGACAAGTGTAATGTAGGCTGTCTCTTTAGTGAGTTTGTCGCATCTTCTAAGTGTTCTGCGAACAAAGCGCGGTCTTCCCCACAATATTATCTATGTGGTCTTTCCAATTTAGGTTGCTCGTAATTGTAATTCCTAGGTATTTAGTCGAATTGACAGCCGTTAGATTTGTGCGATTTATAGTATACCCAAAATTTATCCGATTTCTTTTAGTACCCATGTGGATGACCTCGCACTTTTCTTTGTTTAGTGCTAATTGCCGCTTTTCGCACCATAAAGAAACTCTCTCTAGATAAGTTTGTAATTGGAATTACTAGACGATAAATTACAGCGTCATCTCCAAACAATCTAGGGGGGCTGCTCAGATTATCATCTAGATTATTTATATAAATCAGGAACAGCAGAGAGCCGATGACACTACCCTACGGAACGCCAGATATCACTTCTCCTCGATGATTTACCGTCTATCACTACGAACTGTGACCTCTCTGAGAGGAAATCACGAATCCAGTCACACAACTGAGATATACTCCATATGCACGCAGTTCGATTAATAGTGGCTTGTGAAGAATGGTATCAACAGCTTTCTGGAAATCTAGGAATATGGAATCGATCTGAGATCCCTTGCTGCTTGATGCTGCTACATTAACAACCGGTGTAACCCCTATACTTTGAATGCAAGCTTGAAAACGTGCATGCACTGTGCTGCGCCGATGCCGGATGTGAGTTTGTGGGATGCAGTTCCATACCTGTTGGTCGGTCAATACAGGTAGGGTTAGTGTTGTTCGTGGATGACGCTGGAGTTTTCGTTCGATGATGTCCCATATGTGCTCCATTGGTGACAGATCTGGTGATCGAGCAGGCCGAGGCAAAATGTCCACACTCTGCAGGGGATGTTACATACAATAGCGGTATGTCGACAACAGTTGTCCTGTTGGAAAACACCCTCTGGAATGCTGTTTATGAATGGCAGCAGGACCAGGCAGAATCAGAAGACTAACGTCAGGATACGTGAGACAACCACGAAAGTGCTGCTGCTGTCGTATGAAATCGGACCCCAAACCATAACTCCAGGTATATGTCGAGTGTGTCCAGCACACAGGTAGGCTGGCTGCAGGTCCTCGACTGGCCTACTCGTAACCAACACATGGCTATCATTGGCACCGAGGCAAAACTGACTATCTTTTCTATAAAATACAATAGATCTCCACTCTTCCCTCCTATGAGCTCTCGTTTGATCCCACTCAAGTCGCAAAGTGCTGTGGTTTGGGGTCATTGGAATGCACGCACGTTACGGGGCGTCTACCTCGGAGATGTCCTTGAAGTAACTAATTTGTAACAGTTTGTTGTGTCACTGTGGTCCCAGCTTCTGCTCAAGTTGCTGCTCGAGATGCAGTACGATGCGCCGGAGCCACACGCCGCACACGATTGTCTTCTCTATCGGTAGTGCCACGTGGCCGTCCGGACTCCGATCTTCTTGTAGTGGCACATTCTCGTGACCACCACTACCAGCAATCATGTACAGCGGCTACTTCTACATCTACATCTACATTTATACTCCGCAAGCCACCCAACGGTGTGCGGCCGAGGGCACTTTACGTGCCACTGTCATTACCTCCCTTTCCTGTTCCAGTCGCGTATGGTTCGCAGGAAGAACGACTGCCGGAAAGCCTCCGTGCGCGCTCGAATCTTTCTGATTTTACATTCGTGATCTCCTCGGGAGGTATAAGTAGGGGGACGCAATATAGTCGATACCTCATCCAGAAACGCACCCTCTCGAAACCTGGACAGCAAGCTACACCGCGATGCAGAGCGCCTCTCTTGCAGAGTCTGCCACTTGAGTTTGCTAAACATCTCCGTTACGCTATCACGCTTACCAAATAACCCTGTGACGAAACGCGCCGCTCTTCTTTGGATCTTCTCTATCTCCTCCGTCAACCCGATCTGGTACGGATCCTCACACTGATGAGCAATACTCAAGTATAGGTCGAACGAGTGTTTTGTAAGCCACCTCCTTTGTTGATGGACTACATTTTCTAAGGACTCTCCCAATGAATCTCAACCTGGCACGCGCCTTACCAACAAATAATTTTATATGATCATTCCACTTCAAATCGTTCCGTACCCATACTCTCAGATATTTTACAGAAGTAACTGCTACGAGTGTTTGTTCTGCTACGATATAATCGATACAATAAAGGATCCTTCTTTCTATGTATTCGCAATACATTACATTTGTCTATGTTAAGGGTCAGTTGGCACTCCCTGCACCCAGTGCCTATCCGCTGCAAATCTTCCTGCATTTCGCTACAATTTTCTAATGCTGCAACTTCTCTGTATACTACGACATCATCCGCAAAAAGCCGCATGGAACTTCCGACACTATCTACCAGGTCATTTATATATATGTTGTGAAAAGCAATGGTCCCATAGCACTCCCCTGTGGTACGCCAGAGGTTACTTTAACGTCTGTAGCCGTCTCTCCATTGAGAATAACATGATGTGTTCTGTCTGCTAAAAACTCTTCAATCCAGCCAGACAGCTGGTCTGATATTCCGTAGGCTCTTACTTTGTTTATCAGGCGACAGTGCGGAATTCTATCAAACGCCTTCCGGAAGTCAAGGAAAATGGCATCTACCTGGGAGGTTGTATCTAAAATTTTCTGTGTCTCATGAACAAATAAAGCGAGTTGGGTGTCACACGATCGCTGTTTCCGAAATCCGTGTTGATTCCTAGAGAGTAGATTCTGGGTTTCCAGAAATGACATGATACGCGAGCAAAAAACATGTTATAAAATTCTATAACAGATCGATGTCAGAGATATAGACCTATAGTTTTGCGCATCTGCTCGATGACCCTTCTTGAAAACTGCAACTACCTGTGCTCTTTTCCAAACATTTCGAACCTTCCGTTTCTCTGGAGACTTGCGGTACACGGCTGTTTGAAGGGGGGCAAGTTATTTCGCGTACTCTGTGTAGAATCGAATTGGTATCCCGTCAGGTCCAGTGCACTTTCCTCTGTTGAGTGATTTCAGTTGCTTTTCTATTCCTTGGACACTTATTTCGATGTCAGCCATTTTTTCGTTTGTGCGAGAAGGAATTGCAGTGCGGTCTTCCTCTGTGAAACAGCTTTGGAAAAAGGTGTTTAGTATTTTAGCTTCATGCGTGTCATCCTCAGTTTCAATGCCACCATCATCCCAGAGTGTCTGGATATGCTGTTTCGATCCACTTACTGATTTAACGTAATACCAGAACTTCCTAGGATTTTCTGTGAAGTCGTCACATAGAATTTTACTTTCGAATTCACTGAACGCTTCACGCATAGCCCTCCTTACGCTGACTTTGACATCGTTTAGCTTCTGTTTGTCTGAGAGGTTTTGGCTGCGATTAAATTTGCAGTGAAGCTCTCTTTGCTTTCACAGTAGTTTCCTAACTTTGTTGTTGAACCACGGTGGGTTTTTCCCGTCCCTCACAGTCTTACTCGGCACGTACCTGTCTACAGAGTATTTTACGATTGCCTTTTTCCATAAACACTGAGCATCGTCAGTGTCGGAACAAAAATTTTCGTTTTGATCTGTTAGGTGGTCTGAAATCTGCCTCCTATTACTCTTGCTAAACAGATAAACCTTCCTCCCTTTTTTTATATTCCTATTTACTTCCATATTCAGGGATGCTGCAACGGCCTTATGATGACTGATTCCGTGTTCTGAGCTTACAGAGTCGAAAATTTCGGGTCTGTTTGTTATCAGTAGGTCCTGCCAAGTCTTTCTGCAGTATCGCAGAAGGAACTTCCAGATTCTCGTAGCTCTGTTACACGACCTCGTACAAATTCAAAGAGCTGTTGATAATGGCGTATTTGGCGCCTTAAAGGCATTATTGACTAACATCAAATCACCACGTCCAATCTCACAGTTAACTAGCGCTCACGACCGTCGCAACTTATATTTAAAGAGAACCTGATATGCTGCGGGCACTCTTAGGCAAGTACCACGAAATTTGAATAGACATTGTCTTCCAGATGTAGTGTAAGAGGTCCATGACTAAGGAATTTATTGCTAACGCACTCGAGGAGATGTAATTTCGATGGATTGCTCACGCGCTGCTCTGCGATATGTATGCTACAATAGAATCGCAGACCAGAGAGCTGTGTCGGCAGCAGCAGTAGTAGTAGTAGCTTGCAGTCGGGGGGTTGGGCCGGTCTTGGAGAGCGATGGCGGTGCCCGAGCGATGTAGTATAACGTAAAACCAAGAATTACTATTCATAGCCGCGCGCATATGTAATTTGTAACAACTGATTTTGTACTATTGTTACATCAAGTCCCATGTAAATGTTTTTAAAAAAACCTTTAATAATAATCTTTCTTATAAAGATAACTTTTGACAATCATTCGCCGGCTGGGGTGGGCGAGCGGTCCTAGGCGCTTCAGTCTGGAACCGCGCGACCGCTACGGTTAAAGGTTCGAATCCTGCCTCGGGCATGGATGTGTGTGATGTCCTTAGGTTAGTTAGGTTTAAGTAGTTCTAAGTTCTAGCGGACTGATGACCTCCGATGTTAAGTCCCATAGTGCTCAGAGCCATTTGAACTATTTTTTTTAAGAATCATTCATCTGAATTTAACGATTTTACTGATTTCTCCTATCCATGGTCATCCCGATTACTGTAAAGAAAAATCAGTTGTTTCTTTTTATACATGACAAATCTAGCGGTCTGCATTACACTGGGCTGTGCCAGAAAAATTTCTTATAGGAGCAGATGTATACGGGTTATCCGGCGACTTCATTGAGGTAAGAATTTTCAGGTTATTCACAATGATTTTTCAGGCTCATCACGCAGCATTGCTGACGTCCAGATTTACCAGGTAAGGTTCACAGTAAGTTAATTATTGAACGGTTATATATGACTCACATTTTTATTGAGACATTAGTCACCATTATTATTGTGAGGTTATGGAAAGAAATTGTTGGGAGGTTACACTAAATATGAATGTTATAATAATTTAACTTGTTGGAAGGTTACAGTAGAAACAGCCTACCAACTTCCATTAATGTCGCGCAACTCCTTCTTTGTATTGCGATTTTTTTCCGTCAGTGTAGATAGTTTGAACCAAGTTTTTCAGTTTACAAGTTCTTTATAGTGATCTGTCTTAGGAGCATGTAGGTACGACTTCGTATTGCTGGAAGCACGTCGGTTGTGATTTGTGAGATTAACAGTTAAATAGTTATGTGTGATCCATTCTGGAAGATGTTTACGTATGCACGAAAGGAGCTAGAATCGACCATCGAGAGATACATATGTGGAGACAGGACGTTCTCGTCCCTTTCTGAGACACATCTTTTGAGAGGCACCCACATGCCTTGCTCATACTGTGGCATCAAGCAGTCAGGCCTGCAAGATGAGTGGTCTGCCAAGCGAGTGGATTTGTTGTTATTTCTCGTGTAACATCAATGACTGATTATGAGCTCTAGTACCCACAATTAAGCTACAAATTATTCTCCTGTTTGAATATTACGCAACGGAAACGGATAACGCAATCTGACTATTGGGAATTTACACAACTCTGATTGTTCACTACGCTCTGGCAATACCACATTTTCTTTCTTACCCAACGGCTTTGATCAACACGTGGGCATCGCACTGAATATGAATGGCGCACACATTATAAATTCTGGATATCATGGCTACACACTATTCGAAGAACAAGGCCACCAATCTTTTTCTTTTCACTATCTTTTTTATTCCGATAAATTCTATTATGATTCAAAGATAACCTAAAAACACCATTACATTTTATATAACAATTACAGATGAGAAACTCCGCCCAGTGGGCGTTGGTGATTTTCCATCTTATGGTCTCGTAATGATCTAAAGCTACAGTGCACTTTCTGGATAGGATGGTGGATCTTTTGCTATATCTCACACTTCGACTCTCTCACCCATCATCACGAAAATTTACTCCAGGCCGAGCGGTACAAAAAGGAACATGCATAACCCACTGCCTCTGAACCTATCTTGCTACTCTCCCATGCAAACCACACATACTTAAATTACATGTAATACATCACAAAGGATAGTCACAACGTGAGAATCACTTCACTTTCAGCTTTCCCACTTCAATTAATATTCATACCAGTTTCACACGACACTGCCCCACTTCGTAACTTTCCTTTCCTACTACGAACTCTGGAGGATATATGCGCGTCTTCCTGTGCAATGCAAGCCAAGTGGCGTTGCTGGATAGACGGCTGACTCACCTTGCTTCTCTCTCGGAGTATTATAGTTTGAATCAAGCGTCACACGGAAACGTAACACGCAAAGTAATATTAATATCATATTCGTCACACACGCGAGTCCTTAACTGATACCTTGGATGAGTACTTCTCTTTATCCTTTGTCTCATACACAGATTGAGACTCACACAGTACTCACCACGTGGAAGTGCTCATCTCTAATTTCAAGTCCTGCACACGCCATTTCTTAAATGTTTTCAACTTATAGTACACACGCCAGTAATTCAGCTTAACTTAAGCACTCGGAAGTATTTCAACTTAGTACTAGCACTCGCAAGTATTTCAACTTATTGTTACACGTGGTTTCATTGTGACCGTTGGTCACTTCCGAAGATTACTTTGATCCCCTTAATATTACCTGCCTGTCATTTAATTCTCCCCCCAAAAGTTCCTGAAATAGAGAAATAATTATTCCAGACTACTCTTAAGTATTTCACATGCGTACCATACTCTCCACTCTTTTGTCTTTACGGAGCACACCTAAGACAGGTCTTACCAACACAAGATCCAGCGCCAGAATGCTCAAACGTGGCCGTTCTTCAGGTCATCTCGCACCTCTACCGAAGTGGGGGAGCACCATGCTACCGTATTGGTCAGCCACATTTCAGGTGCTCAAAGCTCAGGTAAATTTCATCTCTTTGGTTCCACCAAAGGTGACCAAAGGACCGTCTCAAAGATGATCATATATTGCACATTCACTATCTGCGGTTAGCAGACGACCATACATTCATTCATTTCACAGATCTCACCAAATTGGGTGTAAGGATTTATTTTGTGGGAGTGCACATGTAATCAATTAAATAAATAAATTGTCCTTTCCTACACTGGTATCCGGCTTCGGTGTATTAAGTGAAATTGAGTTATTATTAGAAAAAATATGTTGTTCTGACAAGAATAACGAAGAATGTTGTACCTATTTTCAATGTCGGACGGTACTGTACCCTTTCACTTTTCTGCAGCGGATGTTGCAATCGAGTGCTGGACAAGCCAAAACGAAACTTCCGCCTTTCGAGTCCAGTGTGCAGCGCCCCTCCTGCGGTATTCGTACGTTGATGCGCGCTTGTTTTTTCCGCGGTGAGCGGCAGGCGCGGCTGGCGACAAATTGGCCCGTGTCAGCGCCGTGGCGCGGGGTGGAGGGGCGGCCACGTGGACGCCACGTGGCCGCTGCAGATGCCGCCCGTCGGCCGCCGGCTCGGCGCATAAATACTTGTTAGGCGCGGCGCCGCCGGCAGTAATCGCCCGTTTAAAATCAGATACTGGGAAACGGGGGCTTCCCGGCGGCGTGACTAACAGAATTAATACAATGACCCACAAGTACCGCCGGGACGGATTTGGGTGGCTGGCGTGCATCTGATGTGTCAACCGGGACGAACGGGCCCTCTGCACCGCGACTCCTCTCACGGGCCTGTCCCCGGCACCGCAGCGTCCACTCCAAACATACTGTCTGTCCCCTGCTATTCGCATACGTTATCCGTTTGTCGAAAACATTCGTGCGACCCGTTCTAGATCGATTCTCAAGTGTGTGAGACTCGTACCAAACAGAAGTAACGACGGATACTGGACGTGTGCAAAGAAGGGATCGTGAGAAACGAGACAAGCAAAGAATTAGAGGAGGTGAGATGCGCATCACAGAAGGAAGCTGTGTACTAAGTGGGCTGAAAAGATAAGAAATATGGAAGGTTCTGCGGAGGAAATGGAACTTACAATACACCTTGGTATGCTTTCCCCACAGGTAATATTCGAACCTCTTGAACGACCGTATTACCGTGAGAGCTTCCAACTCGGTCATGGTTCAAATGGCTGTAGCACTATGGGACTTAACATCTGAGGTCATCAGTCCCCTAGAACTTAGAACTACTTAAACCTAACTAACCTGAAGACATCACACACATCCATCCCCGAGGCAGGATTCGAAGCTGCGACCGTAGCAGCAACGCGGTTCCGGACTGAAGCGCCTAGAACCGCTCGGCCACAGCGGCCGGCTTCTGCGGAGATTCGAGAAAAAACTGTTGTGATATATCGAACAAATAACAGAGAAGGATGAGTGTCACCACAATGCCGCAACACTTGACCGGCAGACGTTGCAGTCTGTCCCCAGCTAGACATTTGCGGCCCAGCGGTTCTGGGCGCTTCAGTCAGGAACCGCGCGACAGCTACGGTCGCAGGTTCGAATCCTGCCTCTGGCATGGATGTGTGTGATCTCATTAGGTTAGTTAGGTTTAAGTAGTTCTAAGTTCTAGGGGACTGATGACCTCAGATGTTAAGTCCCATAGTGCTCAGAGCCATTTGAACCATTTTTTTTTTTTTGTCCCCAGCTACCCCACGAAAACATGCTTCAGAAGCTTCGAGATGCAGTAGTAAATGAGCACCCTCCGAATATGCTACAGCCTCTTACGTATCGTTCCCGTAGTATAACTTAACACTAATTAAAGCGCACACACAGGCGGGCGTATCTGAAATCTCTTTCCTTATACGGTTTTCAGGAACATCAGTAGCAAGCGCAAATTATAGAGCCATCGCTGTGTTCCTGTCTGTTTTAGTTTTTTTTAATACCAGAAGTGTCTCAGCGAGTTAGTGAACAAGTGTATTACAATTACAAAGAACTTCCCTTTTGCACTTTTTTATGGCGTTATTCCCATGTTGCAGGCATCCGCGGTTGATGGCCCGAAATAAAAAAAAAAAAGAAAATTAAAGGGAGGAAGGTCATAAACACCACCTGTTGGCTGCCCATCTCAGCTTTCTTGAGCGTCTTACCATATTTTGGCTGTCTGTTTTCTGTGCTCCTTTGTCACAAAACTGGGAAAATACGCTACTAATCTACCAAGCAGGTGTGAAGAAACGCCTGTAAGCCACATTCTGGCTAGCCGGTGTACCAGAAGAACAGTTATTAATACAGCGTCTTTTTTGCGCTCGGGATCACAGCTAGTTTCTTGTCCGAAATCATTTTCCCCGCACCACGCTATCCGTCCCTTTGTAACACGCATATCACTATCCACGCAACAGTGCATTAACTGTTAACAGCATCCCCGATCACGATACTGTTTGTAGTTGTTTACCGGGTTTCCTATTTTTTTTGTTCATTATTATAAGCACTACTGCATTACCCTTATTTAATTCCCTGTTGATAAGAAATTTTTTTCTTCCAATCACCCCTAATCACTAATTCCTACTATATACAACTTCAGCGTACCAATATCTCATTTCAGTTACTTTAATCTACCTTCTACATCTACATATATATTCCGCTAGCCACCAAGCGGTGTGTGGCGGAGGGCACAATTCGCGCCAGTCATATTCCCCTACCCCCCCCCCCCCTACCCCATCCCCCACTTCTGTTCCACTCACGGATCGCGCGAGGGAAAATGTGGTGTCACCGCCAGACACCACACTTGCTAGGTGGTAGCCTTTAAATCGGCCGCGGTCCGGTAGTATACGTCGGACCCGCGTGTCGCCACTATCAGTGATTTCAGACCGAGCGCTGCCACACGGCAGGTCTAGAGAGACTTCCTAGCACTCGCCCCAGTTGTACGGCCGACTTTGCTAGCGATGGTTCGCTGCCTACTTACGTTCTCATTTGCCGAGATGTTAGTTTAGCATAGCCTTCAGCTACGTCATTTGCTACGACCTAGCAAGGCGCCATTATCAGTTGCTATTGATATTGTGAATCATGTACCGTCAAGAGCGACGTTCATCATTAATGGATTAAAGTTAAGTATTCCACCAGGTACGTCCGTTTTCTAAATTCTAATTTCCTTGTCTTGTTCCAGACCTCACGCCAACCCGCGTGAGCTAAAACGCGTGCATTTCGGCCTCCTCTAGTAACACGGTGTTGGCTCTCCTGCCAACCACAACAGAAAAACTGTCTGAACGCCTCAGTACGAGCTCTAATTTCCCTTATCTTTGAATTGAGATCATTGTGCGATTTGAAAGTTGATGGTAATAACATATGCTCTACATCCTCGGTGAAGATGAGATTTCGGAATTTAGTGAGCAGCCCCTTGTGTTTAGCGCGACGTCTATCTGCAAGTGTGTCCCACTTCAAACTTTCTATGAGATTTGTAACGCTCTCGAGATGGCTAAATGTACCAGTCACGAATCTTGCCGCTCTTCTTTGGACGTTCTCAGTCTCTTGAATCAGACCCAACTGGTAAGGGTCCCATACAGACGAACAATACTCCAAGACTGAACGAACTAACGTATTGTAAGCTATTTCCTTGTTGAAGGACTGCATCGCTTCAGGATTTCCGTACCCGTTACTTGTGTAATGTGATCGTTCCATTTGAGATCATTTCGAATTGTCACACCCAGATACTTGACGTATGTTACCGCTTCCAAAGACCGGGCATTTATATTGTTGTTGTTGTTGTGGTCTTCAGTCCTGAGACTGGTTTGATGCAGCTCTCCATCTACTCTATCCTGTGCAAGCTTCCTCATCTCCCAGTACTTACTGCAACCTACGTCCTTCTGAATCGGCTTAGTGTATTCATCTCTTGGTCTCCCCCTACGATTTTTACCCTCCACATTGCCCTACAATGCTAAATTGGTGATCCCTTGTTGCCTCAGAATATGTCCTACCAACTGGTCCCTTCTTCTTGTCAAGTTGTGCCACAAACTCCTCTTCTCCCTAATTCTATTCAATACCTCCTCATTAGTTATTTATATTCTACTCGTACATTAATGGGGATTTTCGCCTTGTTATACGCGGTAGGTTACACTTACTAATTTCGAGATATAACTGCCAGTCATTACACTATGCATTAATTTTCTAAAAATTCTCATTGATTTGTTCACAACTTCAGTGTCATGCTACTTTCCTGTAGACTACGGCAAACAGTCTAATGCCGCTGTCAATACCTTCACGAGTAAGGGATCGAAAAATCCAACCAGTTTGATTGGACATCACGCAGCGAGTACACATAACAGCACCTGAAGAAGACGACTGGGTCGGTTGTCGAAATATTATGCACAAATTGGAAACATCTCGGCTGTATAGTCGGAGGCACAGCGTTAATCCTCATCGATAGTCCCCCCCCCCCACCCCCGCTCCTTGGAGATCCGAATAGTGAGGGGGAAGGGCTGGGGGGTGGGGAGCCTTATTTTATTCCCGCAGTATTTTAATCATGTGGATGCCACCAGCATTAAACCATGCGGTAGAGCAGTAAGTCCTTAGGTAGTTTCGTCCTGCTTGCAGCCGTGCTACGCTACCAACACAGTTAGGCCATGTTGACTAATGCCACCAGCCCAGATCAGTCACTCTGTTGATCTTGCAGTTACTGCAAAGCTGGCGCCTTCTGCAATAGCTATATGTCAGTCTGTTCTCTCGACAGATACCGTACGGCGACATGCGTCACTGAGACACGCAAGCCAACCCACCACGCAAGGTCCGTGGTCCTTGGGGTGTGTAAGTGCATATAGTTACATTAATAACAAAGTACTATAACATTCTTCCGCTCAGGAGACAACACGAAACTTATACAGTGTGTCCCAAATTAGGCTCAAAATCATGCAGATGGTAAAGGACGCCAAACTGAGTGCTTTGAGGCAACGAACTGATGGTCAGATATGAATATTTGGTTGTTTATTGGGGTTGCCAACTTGTACTCTATGGTAACAATGGAAAAACATTGCATTTGTTTAAAGTGGCAACCGATGCGCTCTCTGGATGGTTTACTACATAATCCATTGGCAGAACAGATCTCTGCTTTCAACTTAATGTGGTCCCCTGGTTAAGACATGTTATTTTAGGTAGGTGTTCAATCGACTTTCCAACAGCAGTCTCCACACCGTGGTTTTCGAAGTATGGATTTCGCGGGCACGTCAAGAGTGCCCATTGACCAGACTTCTTCCACACGATCCAGCAACATCTCGAATTATACTGTGCGAAAAGCTCGAGAATCTTGACTAGCTGCCTGTAGACTGAACTACGCCGTTTCTCATAAGTTTCTATTGACGGCGATTTTTCCACAGTGCCGTCAGTTGCAATTTATTTCCTAGTTAAATTCGGTTTTACGGTCGGTACATGCTACTGCACTATAGTTAAATGTATGCCTTCGTGTTAACTAGTGATGTTCCATCTTCAGTAACAGCAGTGAACCGTAAGTAGTGGGGAAAGAACTTTTGTTGCTTTCCGAGATAGCGCCCCCTACCACTTTGCGACGGGCAGTTGTTTGATATGAAACATACAGCTATAGAGACGTGCCTCAAACGCATTGCTCATTCGAGACCTCCTACAGCCAAAATATTGATTTCTAACGGTTGTTTCCTCCTTTCAAACCACTGTTTATGATACTCTACCGCCTGTTCACTTTACCGCCGGCCGCTGGTGGCCGAGCGGTTCTGGCGCTACAGTCTGGAACCGCGCGACCGCTACGGTCGCAGGTTCGAATCCTGCTTCCGGCATGGATGTGTGTGTTGTCCTTAGGTTAGTTAGGTTTAAGTAGTTCTAAGTTCTAGGGGACTTATGACCTCAGCAGTTGAGTCCCATAGTGCTCAGAGCCATTTGAACCATTTTTTTGTTCACTTTACCGCTAAGTAGCAAAGTGCAACAGGCATTGTTATTACTGCCCACGTCTGTAACAGTACGGCAACAGCTTTTCGGATAATCACTGCTGGAGGGCACCGGAGGACACAAGGGAGACAAGCCTACAACGCGTCGCGAACGCAGGTCATTTCTGTTTTAGTCCAGGACGCTAGCACGCGCGCATTCTTAGCCAGGCCGTCCGCATGGGCTTGCAACAGCAAACACGTGTGGTCAGCCACAGCTGTGAATTTGTCTACTGCTTCGACGTAGTGCAACAAAACATGAAAATATCGTAATAGTGCTGACCGTATGTCTTTTGGACAAATGCAAGCATCGATGTTGCCGGCCGGTGTGGCCGTGCGGTTCTAGGCGCTTCAGTCCGGAACCGCGTGACCGCTACGGTCGCAGGTTCGAATCCTGCTTCGGGCATGGATGTGTGTGATGTCCTTAGGTTAGTTACGTTTAAGTAGTTCTATGTTCTAGGGGACTTATGACCTCAGCAGTTGAGTCCCATAGTGCTCAGAGCCATTTGAACCATTTTTTTGTTCACTTTACCGCTAAGTAGCAAAGTGCAACAGGCATTGTTATTACTGCCCACGTCTGTAACAGTACGGCAACAGCTTTTCGGATAATCACTGCTGGAGGGCACCGGAGGACACAAGGGAGACAAGCCTACAACGCGTCGCGAACGCAGGTCATTTCTGTTTTAGTCCAGGACGCTAGCACGCGCGCATTCTTAGCCAGGCCGTCCGCATGGGCTTGCAACAGCAAACACGTGTGGTCAGCCACAGCTGTGAATTTGTCTACTGCTTCGACGTAGTGCAACAAAACATGAAAATATCGTAATAGTGCTGACCGTATGTCTTTTGGACAAATGCAAGCATCGATGTTGCCGGCCGGTGTGGCCGTGCGGTTCTAGGCGCTTCAGTCCGGAACCGCGTGACCGCTACGGTCGCAGGTTCGAATCCTGCTTCGGGCATGGATGTGTGTGATGTCCTTAGGTTAGTTACGTTTAAGTAGTTCTATGTTCTAGGGGACTGATGATCACAGATGTTAAGTCCCATAGTGCTCAGAGCCATTTGAACCATTTTGAACCAAGCATCGATGTTACTTGGCAGTCTGAGGATCTCGTCTTTCCCGCTACAGCGACTAGAGAGAGAGAGACAATGTAGAGTAAGGGATCGGTACAGGCAGTTCGCATATTTTAGAGTGAAGCGTCTGAGCTTCCAGGAAGGAGTAACCGGCGTCAGTGTGGATGTGCAAATATTTGCAGACGACGGGGGTTATACGCTGCATGAGTCTTTTAGGGTGTGGAGGAATTTGAAACATATTTCGACTAATTCTTGTACATAATAGTGCCAGGCTTGAGCAAGGAGCTTTACGCGGTTTGGACTATTCTTAGGACATTAAATTTGAATTGGTTCGAAACCATAGCCGGACATCTTGTTTTAGTTGCTTTAACGAGGCCACGGCCGACTCTTTGCCTTATAACTTACCTATTTAATCCGAGTCAGTGTCCTGTTTCGGCGTTGCCGCGACGCTGAACAGAATTCATACTAGTAATATTTCCGGTTTGGAATTAAGTAGTTAGAACTACGAGATTGCAGGACTCTTAATTAAGGAAACTTAGCGAGTTACCTGTAAACTGTGATTAGGTCGCAGGATGGGAGAGAACGGAATTCGGCACTTGAGTTTCATCGTTACTTTACATATAACGTGAAGTTACGAAACAATATGCATTCAAGAGAAAATATGACGAAAGGAAAAAGCCGATTTAGAATTAGTGCCATCAAAGTGGTACTGTCAAAGGCCTTCACCCCGACACAAATAACAATAAGCAGTCATTTGCAGACACAAATCAAGAGTGCTTAAACCAATAAATAAAAACATGTAATATGTTAATGACCAGTAAGTATTGTTCCTGTAATCATTGTTTAATCGTGCACAGCGCTCCTCCATATTCACCTCTGTAAATAATGAAGTAACCCGATTTTTGGCCGGCCGCGGTGGTCTCGCGGTTCTGGGCGCTCAGTCCGGAGATGCGCGACTGCTACGGTCGCAGGTTCGAATCCTGCCTCGGGCATGGATGTGTGTGATGTCCTTAGGTTAGTTAGGTTTAAGTAGCTCTAAGTTCTAGGGGACTGATGACCACAGATGTTAAGTCCCATAGTGCTCAGAGCCAGCCAACGCGATTTGGTTAGTATCGAACATGTGCCAGTGTTACATGCGACTGCACGTTTGATTCAAAAAGCATTTGACGATTATTGAAGAGAGAATTGTGAAAGGAAAGACTACTCACGATAAAATGATAGTATGCGTCACAGTTACTCCGAAAAAAATTTTTTACACCCACTTTAGTCGGATAAGGATATCAACTAAGACACTTTAAACTTCTGAAAAAGAAAATGAAAAACTCTTAATAGCAGTGCAGATGCAATGTGTGTGTGCGTGTGTGTTTGTGCTTTATGATTCTCAAGCAGTAAGAAAAAAGAGACGGAGAATTAAAAAGAGGCTTAGAAAGTGCGAACATCGAGCAAGGACACGAGCCAAAGGAAAGATGTGATTCGCTTTCACAATTTCCTCTGTTGCAGGACGTGCCTATGAACGGAGGACGCCCGCGGAGAATCGGCTTCTCTCAACTTTGAAGCATTCTGCAGTGGTGTGGTTTTCAGTAGGTTCCTTGTTGACACTGGAACGAAATACAGCTGATCATACCTTAGAAATGCTTTTAGGTGACCATATCCATTCACTGGGACAGTGGTACGCCTCTGCAGGGGACTATATCTTCCAAGATAATAATGCCAGAGCTCAGATGGCTTGAAATGAACAAATTTCTTTTGTCGAACATGAGGAGGTAATAACTTGTCTTGATTGGTGTTCACTGCCACCACATTTAGGTATTATCGACGCATTGTTTCCTGTACTGGGAAAATAAGTAAGGGTCTGTTACTCTCCTGTTACATTTGTCAAAGAATTGGAACTGTTTCAGGAAAAGTTCACCAGCGTTCAGAATCTACTAGGGACGTCTGTAAGTTATCGACCTAAGAGACAAATGGCAGGAATGTGGAAAAAATCCTGTGGTCCTTGGAAATTACTATTCTTTGGAGTGCACGCTGACAAGTTTCAAAAACGTACTTTTAGTTAGCTACTTTGTAAATAATTAAGTGTCAAGATTTTTGTGAAAAATAGATATAACTGCATTATGAGTTCTGACAAAAGAATTTCGTTTTCAAGTGTTTAACACCCAATGAATGAATAAGGGAGTATTGTATATGGAAATGGAAATGAGCGTTTGGAGTCATTGGGCGGGAGGCCCCTTGCGGGGCAGGTCCAGCCGCCTCGGTGCAGCTCTTATTACATTCGACGCCACACTGGGCGACCTGCGCGCCGGATGGAGTTGAAATGATGATGAAGACAACACAACACCCAGTCGCTGAACGGAGAAAATCCCCGACCCAGCCGGGAATCGAACCCGGGCCCTTAGGACGGCAATCCGTCACGCTGACCTTTCAGCTATTTTTTTTTTTTTTTTTTTTTTTTTTTTTAGTTTAGCTTTTCGTATTGAAAAGGAAAAGTACTCTTGATTACTTTATTTCTCGCAGCCGATTGTCGTACTTCTCCTGTCATATCGGCCCCACCGCCGAGCGGCAGCGAGCGGCAGTCGAGCAAAGTCGGGCCAAGTCGACACACGATGAAGTGAAATTAATCCACTTAGCTGGAACGAGGCAGGAGACGAGGGGATACTACCTGTGCCGCGACACGTGGCAATTTCGAGGATCGCATGGTCTAGAACACACACTATTGCGCTACGCAAAAATGACAATCCTCCTGCGGTGGCCGGGAATCGAACACGGATCAACAGCTTTTTTTTTTTTTTTTTTTTTTTTTGCTGCCGTAGCGCAATATAAGAAATGAAAAGTCTTCTTGAGGTTTTTTTTTGTTTTGTTTTTTTATTTTTTTTTTTTTTTTTTTTTTTTTTTTTTTTTACATTTGCGCCAATTCGTAATAAGAAAGAATGAACAAAGTGTATATCATTGCTAGGCTGCCGTAGCGCAATATAAGAAATGAAATGTCTTCTTGAGGGTTTTTTTTTTTTTTTTTTTTTTTTTTTTTTTTTTTTTTTTTTTTTTTTTTTTTTTGGCCAAGTAGTAAACAGAAATTGTTATGGTGCACAAAAGACTATCACTTCATAATTGAAGGAAGGTTGCTCCGCTCGCTCTGCGAGAGAAGGGAAATGTGAAAGCGAAAATGGGAAAGAAAAAATGCCTTCTGCATTGGTGACCATCTGAATAGTATCGTAAAATTGCGGCATGTGCTAAAGTCCCAGGAAGCAAATGGGAGTCATACATACAGGTCACTGGCAACCTCTGCGATCCGAAAGATTGTATTTGAAGCATTTAACCGTTAATTATGATGTTCAGCATATTTCCAAATATCCTCCTGTAGTCACAGTGTTGTCTCATTTTAAAGTGTTCAATTTCTATGTAAGAATAATAGTCGAGGAAAGTAGCATGCCTATTCTGCATAATAAACGATGCTGTGTGGCCCATGATCCACGTTGCAGCGTTGTTTTTTGCTCGTGGATATCTCAGTTTTTGTGGCTGAATGATCTCTAAAAGATCTACACCACAGGGCGTCGTACGGTCTATCACCGACAATCGTTGACGAAGAAATGTAGTAATTTCTTCTGCATGTCCGCACGTGAACCTATGAAGAAGCGTATCGACCCTTCCGCATGCGTCACAGTTGGGCGTTGGATGAAGGCCAATTTTATGTAGCTTTTCATTCGTTGCTACTTTATCGTTGACTGTTAGATACCAGTCGGCTATGACGCGTGACGGTAACACGTCGCTGTGCACATTCCGCCATACTATACTCCAATGTGTATGTGGATGTTTTTCTTCGAGACGATTCCTGTGGTTTGTTGTCGTGAGAAGGCCATAAAGCTTCCTGTTCGTCAGGCTTCCGTTATCGACGATGTTGTGTCGAATGTAGCTCATTTCCATGTAGTACATTCGCACATGTCGGTAAGAAAGTGGAATGCCGGCGATATTAACGGGTGGGTCAAGGCTATGAGGCTTCCACCGCTGAATGAGGTTTGTGATGATACTGGTCCTCCGGGTACGGAACTCCTTCCTGATGCGATTTAGGAGCAGGGTGACACATTTTTTGTGTACTTTAATGAGGTTAAGGCCACCTTTGAACGAAGGTAAGGTTAAGGTATCGAATTGAACTTTGAAAATGTGCCCCCTAAAAAGAAACCAACATAACGCTTGTTGTATACTCTTGGCTAGATGGTCGGAGATTGGAAGAATTTGCGCCAAATAAGTCATCTTGCTCGTAATGGCGATCTCGATGGTCTTAACTTTCTGTAGTATGTTCAAGTCACGGTCGGAGTGAAGTATCAAAGCAGCACGTAATTTATTAAGCATGTGTGACCAGTTCTTCGTCAGGAATTTGTCTGGTTTGGCCTCAAAAGTAACACCGAGGGTTGTGTGAGAATCCTTGACCTTGCACCAGGTAACATGGGATATGTCTCCGATACCGCCACCGATCTGCAAAGCTGTGGTTTTAGTTCTATTGAGTATTGCTCCTGAAAGAAACGTGAATTTTTGTAAAAGAGTTTCCGCTGACAGAAGTTGTTGCGATGATGACACAGTTACGCAGATATCGTCAGCATACGCAATGCATGGGATAGTGACAGACTGGACGCTAAGTCCGATCCCGCTATGCGCCAAGTTGTTCAGTAGCGGCTCCACTGCAATGGCGTACAAAATCATTGACAGAGGACATCCTTGGCGGACGGATTGCTCAATGGAAACTTCTTTTGTAAAATGGCCATTAATGAGAATCCGTGAAGAGGCGTTTGTAGTAAGTTTGCGAATTAATTCTATGAGATGAAGTCCAAAACCTAGTTTCTTCATGCTTTTAAAGAGGAAGTCATGACGTACACGGTCATAAGCCTTCTCAAAATCTAGAAAGATCAGAGCGCCCTGTCCTTGTGTTTCAGCATACGAACAGATGATGTCCCTCAAATCGCAGGCTGCTGAGATTGCACTTCGGCCTTGCACTGCACTGTACTGGTAACTGCCCAAAACCTCGTACATAACGGTTTGCATCCTTAGCTTAATCGATCTGGTGATGATTTTGAAATCGGCATTCAGGAGTGTGATGGGTCGCATGTTTTCGACCTTCCTGCTGTTCCCTTTTTTCGGTAAGGGCAGGATGATACCTTCCGTAAATGCCTTGAGTATAACTTCCAGGTGCCAGAGTTCATTCGCGATCTCGAGGAGTGTAGGACCGAGGAGGTTCCAGTAACACTGGTAAAACTCAGCGCTGAGACCGTCGGGTCCTGGTGACTTCCCTTTCTTTGCACTGTGGACCGCCAGTCGGATTTCGTCCTCTGTGAAAAGAGATTCCAGATTTGCAGTATCCTGTTGCGACAAGCGACAGCTCAAGGTCCTAAGAAAATCGTCGCACGAGTGTTCATCAACGGCTTGCTTCTTGTAAAGTTGACTATAATAGTCGTAGACGTGCGAGATGATGTCACGTTGCTTCGTGATGGCATTCTCAGCGTCATCAACAACGGCTTCAATCAACATGGCCTTACACCGTTTCGTCGTTCTCAGGATGTGGTACAGAGAGGCCCGTTCTTCGGCGGCAACGTCCTTTGGGTGGGCTCGCACGATGATGCCTTGCATTCGTTGGCGTTGTATCGCCGTGATTTTCGCTTTATATCGTTTGATCTTTATGTCGATATCGCCAGAAGGATTGTTAGCGCGACTGTACAGTTCTCTCAAACAGCGATAATAAAACTCAATAGTCTGTTTCTGCCAAAAGCTTTTTTGTCGGGCGTAACTCATGAGGGTGAGGCGTAATTTAGGCTTAGCACACTGAGTCCACCACAGGAGAGCGCTATCGTAACGACGTCGTTGCCGCTGGAGCTGTTGCCACGTCATGTTCACCTCCTCTTCAAGTTGGGCATCCTGCAGAAGGCTGACATTCAATTTCCAGTAGCCTTTCCCGCGGTATATTTGCTGGCGGTGTAGGTTAAGGTAACACTGATACGCACAATGGTCGGAGATGTTGACAGGAGCTATGTCACAGTTCACAGCGTGCCGCTGGAGGGCCTCGGACACATAGATCCTATCCAGCCGACTGGCAGAATGACTAGTTACGAAGGTGTACGCTACCCGTTCACCGTGCAGTTGTTGCCATGTATCGTGAAGACGCATGCCATGAATTAAATGTTCAAGTTCGATACATCTGTTCGTGTGAGGAGTTTGGTCTCTGTCGTTAAGCACACAATTGAAGTCACCACCGAGGATGAGATGTGCACGATAAGCGCTAAGAAGAATGGGAACCTCGTTTTTATAAAATGTTGAGCGATCTCTCTTATGAGTGCTACCTGAGGGAGCGTACACGTTAACAATCTGCACACCATTCACTCGAAGAGAAATGCCACGACCACTAGGCAGCCGCTGCACATCCGTAAATGGTATACCGTCACGCAGAAGTATGGCAGTGCCTACAGCATCCTGGAGGTTGATGTTATCAATGAGAACGTAACCGGGCACTTCTAAGACTGTGACTACCTCCTGTAGGAGGGCAATGTCAACGCTGGTACCATACAAGAAATCAGTTAGCGAACGGAGTTTCACTGCACTTTGAATTCTATTGACGTTAAGTGTGGTAACGTTGTAGGTTTGGCTATCGCACATGATGGTTCAGAGGACAATGAGCTCTGTGTTGGATCGTCCTTCTCGTCGTCTTTGAATCAAACTCGTTGAGAACGTCTGGAGTACTCAGAGAGTGGAAATGTCGCAGCGCGATGGTCATGCGCGAGAGCAGCTACTGCTGCATCTCCTCGTCCTGCTGCCACCACGGCTCATTGCTGTCGGGGTGCTTCGCGGTGCGCGCGCCGCCCTGCCCGCCACCGCCGGCTGAGTCTGTCAACGTGGTCGCGTCCGCCTGACCACCACGCGGGGCTGCGACGGACGTCAGCGAGTTCCTGCGGGAGCGCTGCTGCAGCTGCTCGCTGCTCTGCTCGCTCTTCCTCTTAGCCGTTACGGTGCTCTGTTCCCTCTCAGCGCTCAGTAGTGCCTTCAGGTGTTTGGTCTGTTCACGAATGCGTTCTTGCCTCGCGGTGTCCTCGCAGCGCACGGAGCAAGAAGATTGAGGTTCAGTCTCGCTGCCACTTTCTGACATGTGTAGGGTCTCAAATCATCCGACTTTTCCTCTTTGCTACTATTCCCTTTGCTTCTCCTTCGGCGGCCTTTCTTCGTGTCTGCTGCAGTCTCTACCGATAGGGGCGGTTCAGGCAAACTGATCTGCACCCGCTCCTGTATCTCACACGGCTTAGTTTCAGAGGTGGCTGGCGCATCGTTGTTATCCAGCGGTAACTGCCCCGGTGAGGATGACGGTGCCGGATCGACGTCCGTCCTACCGCAAATGTCTTGGGCACTGCATTCCACCTGAACTGGTATCTCCGCCTCGCTAACACGTCCCGGCTGCCGAGGTGGTGGTACCGTCCCCGCGACTACCTCACTCAATAGCGGAACAAACTTTTCACTACCGTCTGCAGGACGTTCCCGTGGAAGTTGAAATGGACGTCGGCGTGTACAGTTCATCCGCAGATGTTCTGTTGAATGGCAGATCGAACAGGTAGGGGGTTGTCCAATGTAAGTTACCTGTGCACGACAGCCGCCAATGGCAACATACGAAGGTATATGCTTTTTTAAGTCCACACGGACACTTCGCACCCCGCTGTTAACTTGGTAGCGATATGCACTCGACCATTTTTCATTGGTAACCGACAAAACAACGCCGTACAGTGACAGAGAACGTGCTATCAGGTCATTAGGGCACTCAGGTGGCACATTAAATACCCTGACGGTTCTCACTCCGTATCCCGAAGGCACGATTTGGACATTGCTAATACTGCCATCATTATGACGAAATGGCCTCACACCAGCATGCTCCTCAACGAATTTCTCATAAGTGTCACTCGAAATAAATTTGATAAATAATGAGTACTGCACAAAGTCCAACTGGAACGTGTCGACTATATCTTCCGGCAATTTCAGATCTTCAAAAATCCACTCATGGATTTCGAAAGCCGTCGGTCGCAAGGCAGCACGATCGAAAACACACTGAACGCTGTTCGCTCTGTTAATTGTCGACATCTTACTTACAACAGTGGTACAGAAACAAACGTTAACAGCGCTCGCACACGCTGCGCAGCTCTCCACCGCAGCACTGCTCGCGACGTAAACACTGGCCCGCGCTACCGCCCGTCACCGCGCAATGTGCACTGGCCGAGTGCCTGAGCACGACTGATCGGGCCGGACAGTGTTGTATATGACAATAGCGGATTCTTCGGCTTTTCGCTAGTAAAAAAGTGCGCTGTTAAGCATAAGCGTGGCTGTCCATCCAAAACGATAGTAAATGTTAAAAATGTTAAAAACAAAACTTGGCAGAAATTCAGTCACACTCAACGATCATCAACTGGAGGCTGTCAAAGTCGCTGATGCTGGACAGGTCTCGATAGGCCGTACCACCACATTTTGAGTAAGACGAAGTTTTCCACTCGATGGTGCCTTGATAACAACCGGCCAGAAGAATACTAGGGCAAACTTTGCTGAAGGATGTTAAGACTTGTCTAAACACTGTGCCACTGACTGTCTTTGACGTTTCTTATCAGTAGATGGAACGTGGGTGTTGGGTAGGGCGACCAGACGTCCGGATTAATCCGGACATGTCCTCCTTTTTAGCGCTTTGTCCGGGGTCCGGGCGGCTTTTTACAAAATGGTTCAAATGGCTCTGAGCACTATGGGACTCAACTGCTGAGGTCATTAGTCCCCTAGAACTTAGAACTAGTTAAACCTAACTAACCTAAGGACATCACAAACATCCATGCCCGAGGCAGGATTCGAACCTGCGACCGTAGCGGTCTTGCGGTTCCAGACTGCAGCGCCTTTAACCGCACGGCCACTTCGGCCGGCTAGGCTTTTTACAGTGTCCGGCTTTTTCGCAAAGTTGAGCGTAGTACAGTTAAATTTACAATTCGTCCCGTTCTATTGCTCATTTCTTAAATACTTTAACCATTGGCACAGCCTTCGAGATAAACACGCACGATGGCGGTGTTAGTAGGTGGCACCAGGACCGTCGATGTTATCGTTGATCTACTTATAAGCGGATGCAAATATCGATTATTTAAAATTTTCGTTCCGTATCTTCACTTTGTATTGGCTTGGCTTCCTGTAATGCACGTGTGATTTGTGAGTGTAATTTTTAACCAAGTGAGTTACATAAAATATTTGGTTATGCCTAAACGAAAGTGTACATTTTCTGATGTCCTTTCCTACAAATATCCGGCTTTAAGAAAGGAAGATATGAATTTGAAGCGGAATGTAAGATATATGGGGCCAGTACGTACGTCTCAGTGGCCAATAAAGGTAAGAAATAACTCGACAGATTAACTGTCATGGTTTTATTTTATTGTTTCATAGTCATTCAATTTGTTTGTATTCGGAAGGTTAAAGTGCAGTTTACATGTCGTCAGCTGCTGCTTGAATTGTAGATGTTGGTAGCGGTGCGTCGAATGAAGGGAGGTGAAAGGTCTCACGTTTTTCGGTTTGTAAACAATTTCCTGTTGTTGACATAACAAAACAATTGACGCCACTCTGTCACCACAATCAATGTTTTTAATTTTTTTATATTGCTCAGTTAACCACCACCTGACCATCAGTAACAATTAACTGCTAGTTTTACCGGTAATTCCCGGCAGTCACGTGACTTGTCCAAAACTGTGGTATCCACATCTGCAGTTGACCCGTTTGATGTCTCCTTTTTTTCTTATTTTGTCCTTTTTGAAGCTGTTTGTCCTCCTTTCTAAACAATTGCATCTGCTCACCCTAGTGTTGGGGCATAAAGTCTGAATACTAAATATGGAAGTTTCTAATACAATGTTAATTTTTTAGCCTTCTGGGCCCACCAACGTAAGGATTGGTGGGGGCGAAGTAATATTAACATCAATCAAACAATAAGACGGTGAAAACCGATACAGAACGGAGCAGTTGCCTTCAGATCGGAAACGCAGACTCGACAGCACAGAATGAGACGTTTCTTCGCTGGAATCGCCCTCCTGGTGCCACCGCACAATGAGCACCCTAGGCACTGGGGGTCTCGCGGGAACGCTCAGTGCTGCCCCTGCTAAGGTTGGTCACAGGAACTGCTTTTCTTCACTATGTTTCCTGCGGGAGAACAACACCTGTGTGAGCCCCTCCCCGGGCCCAGTTCTGTTACAGATTTCAGGCGGAGTCCATTCAGATGCAATTTCACGACAGGGTTGTTAAACCGTCAGTGTGTAAGTCGCCTCCATTTTCAGTTAAAATGAACTGGCTTCGATTGCTTTGCAATCAGACAAGTTGTAACCTCCCCCTCACTTATCGACCTTAATGACAGTGAAAAATTAAACCGCGTGTACCTAATGGAAATTTGGGAAAAGCAATCGTCACCGAAGTTTATCTGTCGGTAAAGAGGCAGGAAAGGGTTATCTAAATGAAAGGAAAAATGCAAATGAAATTGGTGGAAATTAATTTTGAGAAAAGGGTAAAATTAATAAAGAAAGTAAATGTGTGGTCGTCACGTTAACAATTAATTGGCCCTAATTAGATATTTGAGATTTGGGGAAAATCACGGTCGCCAGTCCTATGTACAACTACTATAATAACTGAAAAAGAAAGGTTATTGCACAAATAATTAGCACTAGAAGCGTGGCAACTGAAGGTTGACACGTGTAGTGTGAAAACTGAAAGTTTGTCAGAAGTAATAAATTTCGCTACACTCTGACTTAATTTAGCAAAAGAATTAATAAAACCGGAAAATTGAAAGTTAATTTAGTGACTGAAGTTAATAGTGAGCTTTCTCTCTGAAGCACATCGAAATTCAGTAAAATACGGTTAGTCTTGGACTACCTCAACAATCATTTCAAAAGCTACTTGAATCTACGCAATTTAGAAATAAGAGATTTAACTTTGATCTTGAATTAAATGATTCTGAACAATTAACAATAGTAAAATTTAGTACGTACCAAGCTGAGCTGCAGTCACAGGTAAGCTAAAATACGGTAACAAAACTCGCACTCTTAATTTGTGACTGTGTAATCTAAATATTGTAGCCAGCTATGGATACCTTAACTGAACTTTGAAGTTAAAGCAGTGAAATCGAATGATGCTGGCGTTTGAATTTCAACGACACTCGGGTTCATTCCGGAAAAGGAAGGGACCCTGCTTGGTAATGCAATTGGGACAATGAGCAACAAAGGTTCATGCTAAGTTGCTGTAATTTTGTGATGCAACAATTTTAAAAGTTTGAAAAGCTGAGGTCTGCCATACAGTTCTAAAACTTTACGTGCTTCCAGTCTTCCTTGTTGGTTGATTGAAGGTTTGAAGCCGTCGATCGAGGAGGTGGCGACAGTCACTCATTGTTGGCCGTCGCTGTTGCAGAAGCTGGATGTTGGCGCGCCTTCTTCTCGACACGGTCACCAGGCGAAACGGGCTCTTGATGTGCGCCAGCTAATGCTTCCCGTCCGCGACACCGTGTCAGAAACTATCATAGCAAGTCGAGCGCAATTACATGCTGCCAAACCCCGAAAGCGCGGCAATTCGCGGGAGCGTGTTACAACACACCTGCTCCACTGCACCACCCCAGCCCGACTCTCTCCCTCCCCGCGCTCCACGCGACAGAGTTAACACTACCAAAGATCCTAAACACTTTGGTTCTCCACACGACCTATCGATGTATTCGTTCGATAGCATAGTTTTCCCTAGGCCAGACCCAGCGTATAAATACAAATAATATTCACAAAACAAACCAACATAAATGCATAAATATATATATACATATACAAACAGTAAAACAATTACAATATATAAAGAGACAGAAATGTTATATCTTCAGGTGACAAAATAAGGAAAAAAAATTGCAGTGCAATAGATTGAAATAGGAGGATATGCATTTCCGGCGTTACAAAGTGTAAAATCACGTGAGTAGATATCTGGTTCAAATGGCTCTGAGCACTATGGGACTTAACATCTGAGGTCATCAGTCCCCTAGAACTTAGAACTACTTAAACCTAACTAACCTAAGGACATCACACACATCCATGCCCGAGGCAGGATTCGAACCTGCGACCGAAGCGGTCGCGCGGTTCCAGACTGAAGCGCCTAGATTCGCTCGGCCACACCGGCCGGCTGTGGGTAGATACCTGCTCGACCGTCTAATTACGCGCACGCAGCTTGCTTCGCGCATCAGCTGATGGGATTAAGAGTTTTCACGTTTGAGTTTACCATCCTCTGTATTCGAATCTCTTATCTCTCACGGCAACAACAATACTTGCTGCCTGCTTCTTAAGATGGTGAAACCCACGTATCGCTACTTAGGACTCTCTAGGGGCTGGACGAACCCTTATTTCTAGTTTGATTCTTTTCCTCTTGTACCTTTTAGTTCATTTTGAGGACTAGCTGTACAGACTTCTGGACTGATGTCTTCCCATGCTGTAAGAAGGCTCTCTCGCATTCAAATATGTTTTTAAACAATCAGTTTATATTATTTCACTGATTTACTGTTGCGTGTTTGTGGCTTTCCTCTCTGTCACTTATATCAGAACTTCTTATGGCGGAAATACTTGTGGTGTCGACCTCTGAGGCTGCCGCGGTCAGGGGACAGAAGATCCGCAGGTAAGATATCTTTAATCTAATGACAGGGAAGTGGTAACAGATAGCACAACTAATTCAACTAATTAATCTCACCAATCTCTTCAATTCATTTTTTTACACAAGCTACAAGGTTACATCTGCAACAAACGTCATGGCTATCAAACCGGTGAGTCTTACGTTCAATTAATGGAAGCTACAACTATGCGATTCATAATAAACATCCTAGTGACACAAAAAGAAAATCTTTCTTCCATCACGACAAGGTGACCTAACATGCAAATCAATTACTGCAAAACTGCCATACTTTTGCGAAGAAATGATTCCACATCCACTGCATTCACCGGCTCTGGAGCAGTGATTTTACTTTGTATGCCAGGAAGGGAAGAAATGACTGTGCACATAAGGAAGTATGTAAGATATTTCCCAAAAAATAGGACTTTTTTAGTATTTATTTGAAGCTTAAATTTGTAGTGGTACATGAATATTGCGGCACTTCATTAGAGGCAGACTTAAACCTCTGAGGACACAGATACTTTTCGGTGCTCACTGCTGATATTATCTAGCGTTCTCCGAAATTATTGTTTATTAAGGCTTTTTACAAGAACGACAATGAACACATCTGTATAGAAGGACATATCTCATCCAGAATTAGTACGAAACAGCGCGTAGGACGCGAAACTGAAATGGTTCTAGGCGCTTCAGTGCGGAACCGCGCGGCTGCTGCGGTCGCAGTTTCGAATCCTGCCTCGGGCATGGATGTGTGTGCTGTCCTTAAGTTAGTTAGGTTTAAGTAGTTCTAAGTCTACGGGACTGATGACCTCAGATGTTACTTGAGCTCCGGTATTGATATATTATGACGAAACGACTTGATTACAAGTTATTTCAGTATTTTTTGAAAGAAAGACAACTAAAGTTAACCACCAGTAAAAAAATTTAAGTTACTGAGAAAAAAGAGTAACTCACCTACATACCAACGTTGTGTGTGTGTGTGTGTGTGTGTGTGAAATCTTATGGGACTTAACTGCTAAGGTCATCAGTCCCTAAGCTTACACACTACCTTAAAAAAAAAAAAAAGAAAAACACCCATGCCCAAGCGAGGACTCGAACCTCGGCCGGGATCAGCCGCACAGTCCATGACTGCAGCGCCTCAGACCACTCGGCTTACCAACGTTAATGCAAGTATTGTCATGTCTCTTTCTCCTTGAGCAACAGATAACCAACTCTGTTGATATAACGAAAATGTTTAATTGAAATTTATCGGTCGATGAAAATAGAAGCATCTGTGCCTACGTTCCATCTAAGAAACATTTTGACAAACATGCAACCAAACACACTTCAGAAATGACGAAGTTGTTACAATTGTGAACGTTGAATGCTAAATCAATACGACCCACAACCACGCTTACACTACTTACACGTTTTGTAGCACTTTGTCAGCTGGAGAACGTTTGAACGTCGAATATTCCCAGGCGGTTTGGGATGTCAAAAGCGGCCCTACGCCGCGCTAGGTACTATTGTGCCGGACCCCGGTGCTATATGCATTTGCGTCCGGCTCGGTTTAGCGTGACGGCCGCTGCCCTGCGGCGTCGGTGATACAGACGTTACGTGCGCGCTGGCCTGAACAATGCGGCCTAATCCCACCAGCGCTGGGAACCTAACCTCCCGCCGGTGATCCGGTTTGAATAACAAGCGGCCCGGCGCGCCGGGGACTTTTAACCGCACCAGTCAAAATAAACTCGGCGCGCTCGGCCGCGAAACGCGATCTCTATACTGGCCGTGACAGCTCCGCTCCGCTCCGCTCCGCTCCGCTCTAGACTTCAATTTCCGGCGCCCGTCTCTGGCCGCGGCACTTGCGGCTCAAGTAAAGGAGGAAGAGAGGCCAACCGTTTGCAGTCTGGTCCACGATGGTGTCTGAGGGGCGTCCAATAAGTAATGCAACACTTTTTTTTTTTTTTTTTTTTTTTTTTGAGGGCAGGTTGGTTTTATTCTGGATTCAAATACACCGTACTATTACCCACTATTTTGGCTACAAAATCCTATTTTTCAACATAATCTCCGTTCAGTGCGACGGTCTTACAACACCTTAGTGGGAGGACGGTGTGTCGCCGGCCTCTGTGACCGAGCGGTTCTAGGCGCTTCAGTCCGGAACCGCGCTGCTGCTACGGTCGCAGGTTCGAATCCTGCCTCGGGCATGGATGTGTGTGCTGTCCTTAGGTTAGTTAGGTTTAAGTAGTTCTAAGTTCTAGGGGACTGATGACTTCAGATGTTAAGTCCCATAGTGCTCAGAGCCATTTGAACCATTTTGAACCACATGGTACCACTCTACTGGTCGACGTCGGAGCCAACGTCTTGCTACATCAATAACCTCCAAATCATCCACGTACTGCCTCCCACGGAGTGCGTCCTTCGTTGGTCTTTATCGCCTTTTGTTAGGTGGCGACGACCCAGCGGGCACACATTTTTGAGTACATTAACTGGTGGACGAGTGCGTCAGCGTTACCAATAGAGACGTCCAGTTCAAACCTTCCCGTGTCCTCTATATATCTTTTGTTACGCAACCTTCCCTTAGGATTTCTATCTCATGCTTAAAAATAACAAATGAAATCTTCCCTTTGAAATTAATTCTCTTTCTCAATAATAAAAAGTGCAATCTTCGCATACAAATTTAAATGGTGGTTACTCAAAGTGATTTGCTGATTATTTCGAGGAAACATACAAAGTGTCGTCGTTGTGGCCCTCAGTCGTTACCTGCAATAACCCAAGACTGTTCCTTACCTTTTTTACTGTTACTGGATCGCTATCTGACTGCTACATCGAACTGCGACATGAATATACTTACTCTGTTTTACTACACTCTATTAGCTGCTGGTGGGCTGTCATAATAAGTGTCTGTATTTATTACCAAAGCTGACATTATTCTTTAATTAATTTGACTGAAGCTACGTAATTCACAGTTAAATTTTTTCTTCACAACAATAAAATTTTGCAAAGTTTTACGTTGATCCTTTTTGGGATGTATTATAATCAGTAATGCAATATTGCTCGCAAAAATTAATTGTATTCTGAAAACGATTCTTCAAATATTTACTGTTGGTAATGAAATGATTTCACAAACGTTCAAATGGAAGTTACTTTTTACAATAATCTTACAACTAGCATTGCACAAACATACCTTCAGTAGTCTTGAGTTTCTAATGAAAAAAATTCAATAATATTAGTTCCTCTTATTATAATAGTTAGCTGATGTCTCTGTACATACTTTTATAATCTCCTGTAAATCATAGCTGGTGGCTGGCACGCACACCGCTCCTCTCAAACCTCTCGCTTCAGACCTGCTACCGACTCGCTTCACTTCTCGCTTACTACTTACTTCCTACGAACGCTAAAGTGCGTTCCCTCCCGCCAACAATGCTTTCTGGTACAGACAATCCCTGCTACCATTTCAAAATCTATCAATGCGCGGTCTTTCCCGCTCGTTTCTTAAAATGTATCCATACGCGGTCTCTCCCGCCCTTTTCAAAATTATATCAATATGCGGTCTCTCCCGCCGACAATACTTTGGTGCAGACATTCCCTGCTACCACAATTATTTTCAAAATGACAAATATTAATTATTCTCACTTAATCCTATTATTAAAATATAAACATCTTTCATAAATTGTGGTTTGACAATAGACGATAGAAATATACACGTCTTACACAGTTGAGCAGCGAAGTACTCGATTTAGTTGCACCGATCACCTCGAATGAGAGTGCCCTCAACTTCCAACATTGCAGGGTGACAGGTGTGTGCGGCTGGCCGGCGTGCGGGACATCGGACAGGTTTGTGCGACCTTGTTGCGATGACGACATACGCCTCGCCCAAAGACTCATCGTGCTTTTGTTCAGTCAGGTCTGCGTAGACATTTTGCAAGTGCCTATTAATATCTACGATGCTCTGGTTTTCCGCCAAAAGAAACTCAGTTACAATTCTCTTCTTGGAACGTGCTTCCGTTACAGGCGCCGCTTTCAAGGCTACGTGCTGCACCGCCACCAGTCAGAACTTCATGAGACTAAAGGGGCTGAAGCGGGAATGTTGCACGATGTTCCACAACAAATTGTGCATGTTTTCAAACGAAACTGGCCTAGAAAAATAATGTGTTGCATTATTTATTGGACGCCCCTCTAATACACTCGCGACTCCCTAGCTGAAGACAATCACATAACGGTCAAGGGGGAAATAGCCGAAGGTTCACACCTGTCATACGTGACCTGGAACACTTTGAACAGACTGCAAGTTGGGGTGACAAGGTCCAAAGCCAACCTCAGGAAGTGGGGCTTCAGTAATGAGGAGGAAACTTGTCAGTGTGGTGACGTCCAGGACGAACAACATCTGCTAGTCCGCAGGAACCTCCCGGCTGCATGCACTATCTGTAATCTCGCTGCAGCCAGCGAAACTGCTGTGATAACCGCCGAGTACTGGGCCCGTCAAAAGATATAATCATCTTGCTGCTTGTTTATCTGCTGCTTGTTTGTATATATTATTAAATCTGAGTCATAAATACTACTGTACATATTTAATTTTGCAAATTTGTTATGTGAATCAATACTTATTAGTTTTTGTAATTATTTTATGTCCTGGACTCGAAAAATAAAAATAAAACACTCGCGGCACTCACTGCTGCGTAATCTTGTTACAGACTGACATTTGGAACGACACTAGCGCTCCTAGCGGCGAGAAACCTAACCGTAAGTTTAAATTTTGTTTTTATTTTTTTCTACTTAACTAACGAGATACTTATCATATTATTGGAGTACCAAGCATTATTAAGTTATCAGGAGACATGAACGATCGTGAAATAAATACGAGGGTTGGAACTTAAGTAGTGGCAACTATTTATTCACAATCGATACAAACGATTTACATGTTTCCACCTGTTACTGTCCTTCAGAGTAGTCACCAGCGTTGTGTAGAACTCATTGCCAGCGATGTGGAAGGCGTAGTATACCGTTAGCAGAGCCTGTTCTGTTGATGGTGCGAATGGAGCGGTCTACTGCCTGTAGAATCTCTGGAACAGTTCTAAAGCGAATGCCACGAAGTTGTTCCTTCATCTTCAGGATCAAATCAAAGTCACAAGGACTTAAGTCCGGGGAGTATGGTCGATCGTACAGTACTTCCCAGTCCCATCGACCGAAGAGACCAGCCACAGCTTGCGCTGTATGCGCTCGCGCATTGTCGTGCAAAATGATGGGTTGATTGCGCAGAAATTGTCGCCGCTTCTGTCGCAAAGCTGGTCGCGGGTGATGCTCCAAAAACGAACAGTAATACTGTGCATTGACGGTCTGCCGTGGAGGAAAGTAATGTGTTAGGATAACACCATCACAGTCGTACACGAGAATCACAACTTTAGACCGCTTCATTACCCTCTGCTAACGGTATACTACGACTTCCACATCGCTGGCAATGGGTTCTACACAACGCTGGTGAATACTTTGAAGGACAGTCACAGGTGCAAACATGTAACTCTTTTGTATCGGTTGTGAATAAATAGTTGCCACTATTTAAGTTCCAACCTCGTATAAAAACAGTCAAATCTCGCATGATTTATTGACATAACCTACAACTTATTCATGAATGATACTTTGGAATATGTGTATAATTGCACCTTACTCCGTTGAAAGCAAGAGACTAATACATATATTTCACAAATTTCAAAATGACATCATTCTATCAGGCTGTTTTTAAAAATATTTTATTGACGTTAATAGTGTCGGAAACTGTCCATTCTCTAGTAATCTAAAAAACAAAACAAGCACACAATAAGGAAAGAGGAAAGGAAAATCATGAAAGTCATATATTTACATTGGATGTAGCGTTAAAAAACAAGGTAGTTACCTACAATAACATGTGGAGTCATCATTGTCATAATATTAAAATATAGCATGTCATAAACATTTGTGCACAACACGGTCGTCGATGGTCATCTTCTAAAATATAAGGTGCATGACGTGAAAGGACTTTCGTGAACAATAACATTACTACGCTATTAAAGTGTAACATCTGCGCGAAAACACCAAGGAAACACACCATGTAATGCGTGCAACAAATCACACCGTATGAACTTGTTCACACAACTGTCTCGTGTGCATGAATGCGTGGGAAATATTTAACTGTCAGTGAGAGAATAAAAATACTAGGATATTACTGTACCATCGATAAGGTTTCAGAGTATATCTCTGTCTTATACTAACATTTATGCGAGAGAAATGGATGGATATATACGCAAATCGGTGTCACATGTAAGTACCGGTACAGATAATTAACCAACACATATTTCATGGACAGAACATAAATATTTAAACCACATATGTTCGGTACAATACCGGTGAGCGATACATATAGCGTCTAATATCGAAACTAATATCTTAATACATGAGGTTGAAAAATGCGTGAAGTTTTCAAATGGTTCAAATGGCTCTGAGCACAATGGGACTTAACTTCTAAGGTCATCAGTCCCCTAGAACTTAGAACTACTTAAACCTAACTGACCTAAGGACATCACACACATCCATGCCCGAGCCAGGATTCGAACCTGCGGCCGTTGCGGTCGCGCGGTTCCAGACTGTAGCGCCTAGAACCGCTCGGCCACCTCGGCCGGCGTGAAGTTATTCCTATGTCATTATTGTACAACAAAGCGCTCCCAACTACAGCAGATCACGACATGGAGAAGACAGCCTTGTGGAATGACGTCATTTTTCAAATATATTGAGGTTGTGGGACCTACCGAGAAGAAAATAACATATTTAATGCATCCCGGCGGAGGTTCGAGTCCTCCCTCGGGCATGGGTGTGTGTGTTTGTCCTTAGGATGATTTAGGTTAAGTAGTGTGTAAGCTTAGGGACTGATGACCTTAGCAGTTAAGTCCCATAAGATTTCACACACATTTAATGCATAAGAAGTATATATTTCTGTTGTCTGTTCTTATTATGATATGCAGTTTCCTTTACACGTAACGATTCTGTTTGGAGTCTAATGATTCGCCCACTTTTACACTTCACTCGACTTACCGATACCCGATTACTTTTTTTGTTGTTGTAAATTTAGTTACTTTTGCTTCGAAAGTGAATGTGTTGAAGATTCTTGTCATTTTTTGATCATATGTAGCTACAATTGTGGACGTGGTTTCTTTTGCGTTGGGAAATAGTTTTATTGCTTTCGACGTATTATTATCACGTCTGTGTGGTTCTCACTTCAGCTGTAGTTATGATGGCTTATTTACTACTTTAAATAATGTAGATATTCCATTCCACAAAAGCTTCTTAGGTTCCAAATTTAGAGGTAGTGGTATAAATACGGAGTACCATTTTCTTTTTCGTTCACAAATTGCTCAGTTCTTCACATTAAGCAAACAAAATATCTGTAGTGCAACTTTGGGATGTATTATAATACTGCCTATATTTTAGAATACGTACTATATTAGGAACATTTCTAAATTAGGTTTAACACAAATTTTGACATTTCTGCTCTTCAGATTATGGAGTACAAATGTGGAAGAGTCCAGTCGTTTCAGGTTTGTCAAAGTTAAAACAAATAATGGGAAATCGAGTAATTCAGTGTCACAGAAACACTATAAAACATAATAACGCAATAGAAAAACACAAGAAATATTCTATTTTCAGTTATTAAATTCCGTACTCTAAGTATTTTCAATTGTAGAAGGCACACACACACATTGTCGTTAACCGTAACTTTCACATTTCGCACATTACCCATTCTTCCCTTGCCTTATCATGCGAAAATTTATCTGGACAAAAGAGACAGTCGATATCTCCATTAGTGGCTACAGTGTTGTCCCTAGTGCTACCGAGAGTGGACGAACCATCTCTCACACTAAAACCATCATCCTCAGACTCAGATGATCCTGGGTTCCTGGACTTTGTTGGCTCCTACCTTGCCAGTGCAGCCTCGGCCCTGCACAGTAGCAGAGGACGCCAGTTGCCTACAGTTCATCTCATTTGGTAGCAACCGGATCTTCTGAAGGGAGAAAACAACTACCGAGCAAAATTAATAACTAGTTATGACAAGCATACTCTGCAGTGAAACAGGATCTACACTGACTTAGCTAGTCTACGAGAGTCTCTCCGAAAGAAATGCACACTATTTTTTTTTAAATCGATCTTTTATTCTACATGTTTGAAAGTTTTACAGTGTGTAGATATATAATTTAGGAACAATATTTTCATTTCTCCACATAATTTCCACCCCTCTCAACTGCCTTATGCCATCTTGGAACTAGCGCCTGTATCCCGCACGGTAAAATTCTGGACCAACCTGTTGGAGCCACTGTTTTGCAGCGTGCACAATGGAGTCATCATCTTCAAGCCTTGTTCC
Source organism: Schistocerca serialis cubense (assembly GCF_023864345.2). Classification (NCBI taxonomy): domain Eukaryota; kingdom Metazoa; phylum Arthropoda; class Insecta; order Orthoptera; family Acrididae; genus Schistocerca; species Schistocerca serialis. Next base: position 28,691,683 of record NC_064642.1, read on the forward strand.
ACGAAGAGAGTCTTTCAGTTTCCCAAAGAGATGATAGTCACATGGAGCCAGGTCAGGACTGTAAGGCGGGAGTTTCAGTGTTGTCCATCCGAGTTTTGTGATCGCTTCCGTGGTTTTTTGACTGACATGTGGCCGTGCATTGTCGCGCAACAGCAAAACATCCTGCTTTTGCCGATGTGGTCGAACGCGACTCAGTCGAGCTTGAAGTTTCTTCAGTGTCGTCACATATGCATCAGAGTTTATGGTGGTTCCACTCGGCATGATGTCCACAAGCAAGAGTCCTTCGGAATCTAAAAACACCGTAGCCACAACTTTTCCAGCAGAAGGTGTGGTTTTGATTTTTTTTTTCCCCTTGGGTGAATTTGCATGCTGCCACTCCATTGACTGGCTCTTCGTCTCTGGTGAAAAATGATGAAGGCATGTTTCATCACCTGTCACAATTCTTCCAAGAAATTCATGTGCACCATTCTCGTACTGTTCCAAAAGTTCGCTGCATACCGTTTTTCTTGTTTCTTTGTGAGCCACTGTCAACATCCTGGGAACCCACCTGGCACAAACCTTTTTTAACGCCAACACTTTCAGTAGTCTGCAAACACTTCCTTCCCCTATCCCAACGTAGCGTGACAATTCGTTCACTGTGATGCGTCTGTCAGCAGTCACCATTTCGTTAACTCTCTGCACATTGTCTGGAGTGCGTGCAGTACAAGGCCTGCCGCTGCGAGGAGAATCCTCAATATTGCCGTGCCCGCTTTCATCACGTAACCTGCTTGCCCACCGACTAACTGTACTGCGATCGACAGCAGCATCTCCATACACCTTTTTCAACCTCTTGTGGATGTTTCCCACTGTCTCGTTTTCACAGCACAGGAATTCTATGACAGCACGTTGCTTCTGACGAGCGTCAAGTGTAGCGCTAGCAGCCATCTTGAAGACATGCCGTGACGGCGCCACTCACGGGAACAGGTTGAACTAAGTTTGAAAGCAAGCGGGAAGGATGTATCTACACACTGTAAAACTTTCACACTTGCAGAATGAAAACTGTATTTTTACAAACATAGTGTGTATTCGTTTTGGAATGACTCTCGTATTAAACCTAGCAATACTATTGGTGGCGGGGGTGGAGGGGGGGGGGGCGGCTACTTTACACCTACCTTTTGTTCTTGTAATCTAACTGTTCACTTTAAATTCTTCATTGTGTAGCCATGTAGTCCGTAGTTGCTTTACAATTCCTGGGTATTTTTGTTCCGTCGTTACAACTACGAGGAAATGCTTGTTTATCTCACCAGACTAGTTTCACTCTCTTGGAGTAGAGCATCATCAGTGGCCCGTAAGTAAAGATATTTACAGTTTGATTTGTTTTATAGCTCACAGAACAGTTCGTTAACAAATTGTTCGCTTTTACCTTCGGTGATTTCCGGATGGTGTTTCGCCTACACCAGGAATGCCGTTCGCTAGCTGTGCACCCACTCACTGATGTGCCCCTATTCCGCTGACGACGTGCGACGTACGGGGTTGTGGAAGACGACCCTGTCAGCGAGAGGATTCACTTCTGCACACAAATCGCGGCTTAAGGCCGGGGTTCGGCGAGGGCTCTGCGGCCGCAGGCGGCGGGCGGAGCCTAATCCCCGGAGCGCTGGGAACCGCCGAGAGGGCCTATTTGCAGGGCGAAGGGCGCAGGGCGCAGGGCGCAGGGCGCAGGGCGTGCCGGCCGCGACAGCAGAACCACCGCCCGCTCCCTGACAGCCCTTCAGCCGCTGCTGTCGCGCCGGCCTCCGCCCGTGCAATCATTTCCGCCCACTCGGGCTTCCGGTGCGTGTCGGTCCCCGCCGGGGCGTGACCTGTCCTCTCCTATGGGAACAGCGCGCCGTCGCTAGCCACGTCCGCGGACCGGGCCCTGCTTAGTTGTACAGCCCTTCCTATTGGAGACGTCTGACACTTTCAAATACCAAAAAATAACGAAATCCCCGAAACAGTGTAGTTGGATAAGATAGGAGCACGGAAATGTTTGCAGAAGCCCACCTCGAGGAAGATCAGTTTGGCCTTCGGAGGAATGTAATAACACGCGAGGCAGTCCTAGAACAATGACTTGTCTTTCACTACTGACCATTAAAATTGCTACACGAAGAAGAAATGCAGATGTTAACGGGTATTCATTGGACAAATATATTATACTGGAACTGACATGTGATTACATTTTCACGCAATTTGGGTGCATAGATCCTGAGAAATCAGTACCCAGAACAACCACCTCTGGCAGTAATAACGGCCTTGATACGCCTGGGCATTGAGTCAAACAGAGCTTGGATGGCGTGTACAGGTACAGCTGCCCATGCTGCTTCAACACGATACCACAGTTCATCAAGAGTAGTGACTGGCGTATTCTGAGCAGCCAGTTCTTCGGCCACCATTGACCAGACGTTCTCTATTGGTGAGAGATCTGGAGAATGTGCTGGCCAGGGCAGCAGTCGAACATTTTCTGTATCCAGAAAGGCCCGTACAGGACCTGCAACATGCGGTCGTGCATTATCTTGCTGAAATGGAGGGTTCCACAGGGATCGAATGAAGGGTAGAGCCACGGGTTGTAACACATCTGAAATGTATCGCCCACTGTTCAAAGTGCCGTCAATGCGGAGAAGAGGTGACCGAGACGTGTAAACAATGGCACCCCATACCATCACGCCGGGTGATACGCCAGTATGGCGATGACGAATACAAGCTTCCAATGTGCGTTCACCGCGATGTCGCCAACCACGGATGCGACCATCATGATACTGTAAACAGAACCTGGATTCATCCGAAAAAATGACGTTTTGACATTCGTGCACCCAGGTTCGTCGTTGAGTACACTATAGCAGGCGCTCCTGTCTGTGATGCAGCGTCAAGTGTAACCGCAGGCATGGTTTATGACCTGATAGTCCATGCTGCTGCAAAAGTCGTCGAACTGTTCGTGCAGATGGTTGTTGTCTTGCAAACGTCCCCAACTGTTGACTCAGGGATCGAGACGTGACTGCACGATCCGTTACAGCCGTGCGGATAAGATGCCTGTCATCTCGACTGCTAGTGATACGAGGCCGTTGGGATCCAGCACGGCCTTCCGTATTACCCTCCTGAACCCACTGACTCCATAGTCTGCTAACAGTCATTGGATCTCCACCAATGCGAGAAGCAATGTCGCGATACGATAAACCGCAATCGCGATAGGCTACAATCCGACCTTTATCAAAGTCGGAAACGTGATGGTACGCATTTGTCCTCCTTACACGAGGCATCACAACAACGTTTCACGAGGCAACGCCGGTCAACTGCTGCTTGTGTATGAGAAATCGGTTGGAAACTTTCCTCATGTCAGCACGTTGTAGGTGTCGCCACCGTTGCCAACCTTGTGTGAATGCTCTGAAATGCTAATCATTTGCATATCACGGCATCTTCTCCCTGTCGGTTAAATTTCACGTCTGTAGCACGTCATCTTCGTCGTGAAGCAATTTTAATGGCCAGTAGTGTAGATAGACTAAAGGAAAGCAAACGCAATGTTCGACCACGCAAAGTTGCCCCCTCTATAACTGGCGGGGAGAAGAGGGTTGCAACTGACACGAGCGTGGTGGGACGAGCTTGGATGTCTATATATACTTAAGGCTAACCGGCCACTGACGTTCTTCTTCTCTGCTGGATGGACACGCATTGTCAGAACTCTTACGGGACTCGGTAAGATTGTCTGCGGCGAGTAATGAGTGTAATGGGCAGGGGCACTACGAATGTAGTGTGAGGACATTAAGTTGGGAATGTGGGTCTCACGGGAAGCTTGGAAGGGATAAATCCCTGCAGTAGACCTATCCTCTGTGCCCTCGGTGGCTTAGATGGATAGAGCGTCTGCCATGTAAGCAGGAGATCCCGGTCGGGGCACACATTTTCATCTGTCCCCGTTGATGTATATCAACGTCTGTCGTCAGCTTAGGGTCTCGATTTAATTATCATTTCATAGACATCTGTGGGGGCCAAGAACGGCAGCTGTAGCAGGCGAACAAGAAGAAGAATGAGCCTCGTTCTAGCTGCCGGCGGCCGCCAACTACTAGGCGACATGAGCTCAAGCCACCGGGAATCGTACTTGAAGTCAAAGACGATTACCGTGGATATCCGGGAGTCCTGGCAGCCCCTGATCTACGATATTTCCGAACCGGTGCAAAATCTTGATAGTGCCGCCTTGCCCCCCCCCCCCCCCCCTCCCCACCACGACCGCCACTACCACCACAACACACACACTCGAGCGTTTGAAATATGATGTTAAAAATTTAAAAAGAATCCATATCTCAACATCGTTCTGAGATGTTCAGTATACAAGACGTATATGTTCGAGAAAATGTAAAACATGTTATTCCGTCTTAAGTGTGCCACAGTGCACACAGCGTTCTTCCATTAAATGCTTCAAATGGTTCTGAGCACTACGGGACTTAACATCTATGGTCATCAGTCCCCTAGAACTTAGAACTACTTAATCCTAACTAACCTAAGGACATCCCACACATCCATGCCAGGGGCAGGTTTCGAACCTGCGACCGTAGCGGTCACGCGGTTCCAGACTGTAGCGGCTAGAACCGCTCGGCCACCCCGGCCGGCCTTGAGTAACCGTAGAGTAGAGCACGTGTAACTTAAAGGATATAGTGTCTACAGGTCATTGTTTACACAGAGCTAACCTACTGAACATAAAAAAAGTAGATCACCACCTGTAGGTTATAGACGGTTTAGCACCGGTATTAATAAATGGTATTGTAAGTCGCGAACCACTTAGAACTGAAAATGCTTCATTATTTACACCTGCAGATGCCTAACAACCTGTAACTATAGGTGATCAACTTACTAAATGCTTCAAATGGCTCTGAGCACTATGGGACTTAACATCCGAGGTCATCAGTCCCCTAGAACTTAGAACTACTTAAACCTAACTAACCTAAGGACATCCCACACATCCATGCCCGAGGCAGGATTCGAACCTGCGACCGTAGCGGTCACGCGGTTCCGGACTGAAGCGCCTAAAACTGCTCGGTCACCGCGGCCGGCTTCGACATAGTCTCCTTGCGTTTCAACGCACTTGGTGCGTCGTTGTACGAGCTTCCTGATGCCCTCACAAAAGAAGGTTCTCGGTTCAGCTGCGAGTCAGGAATGCACCGCTTCTTTCACTGCTTCGTCCGAGGCAAATCGACGGCCCCTTAATGCCATTTGAGTGGACCAAACAAGTGATAGTCAGAAGGCGCAAGATCAGGACTATATGGAGGATGATCCAGTAGTTGAAATTTGAGTTTATGAAGCGTTTCAGCAGTGTGGGCAGCAGTATGCGGACGGGCATTGTCGTGCAACAACACAACACCTTTTGACAGCAATCCTCGGCGTTTGTTTCGAATTGCAGGCTTTAGCCTGGCAGTAAGCATCTCACTGTAACGTACACTGTTAATTATTGTGCCCGTTTTCCCCATAATGTTCCAGTACTGGACCTTGTGCGTCCCAAAAAACCGTAAGCATCAGTTTTCCTGCGGGCGATTGGGTCTTGAACTTTTTGTTGCACGGCGAATTTGGATGTTTGCATTCCATACTTTGCCGTTTACTCTCCGACTCGTAATGATGTATCCACGTTTCGTCACCAGTTATGATCCTGTCTAAGAAGTTGTCCCCTTCGTTACCATAGCGATCGAAATGTTCTTTTTCAGATGTCCAAGCGCGTTTGTTTATGCAACTGTGTGAGCTGTTTTGGGAGTCATCTTGCACATACTTTATGAAACCCAAGTCTGTTGTGGATGATTTCGTAGGCAGAACCGTGACTAATTTGCAGACAGTGTGCCACTTCGTCAATAGTTAATCGTCTGTGTAAGAAAATGGAAATTTGTGGTAAGTTCTATGGGACCAAACTGCTGAGGTCATCGGTCCCTAGGCTTACACACTACTTAATCTAACTTAAACTAACTTGCGCTAACGACAACACACACACTCATGCCCAAGGGAGGACTCGAACCTCCGACGGGGACTCTGTCTAAGAGTATCATTTTTGACGTGAACGCTCAGTGGTTCCTTCATTTGTGGCGGTAAACGGTCGTCCGGCTGCTTCATCGTGCGTAACACTTGTGCGACCATTTCGGAATTTTTTAATCCATTCGTAGACACTCCGTTATGCCAGAACACTGTTCCCGTACTGTACCGAAAGTCGTCGATGAATTTCGGCATCCGATACCCCAACAGACCACAAAAAACAGATCACTGAACGTTGCTCTTCTTTGGTGCAAATAGACAGCGGAGCAGCCATGATAAACAGCACGGCAGCAGTAACGAAACTAACCTAGCAGCTTGAAAACTGCAAAGATAAATAAACAAAGCATGCGTCTTCAACGTAAAACGACAGTGCTATCAAAATAAACAAAAATATAACTAAATTGCGGATAATAATTGTCTTACCCTCGTAAATACCAAGTTAGCGGCCATTTCCGTATAGCCACTTAATGCAAATTATTGAAAGAAGCGTACTGATCGCAACCTCTTCACTGTAACTTACTGAATATTACTAAAAATAAGTAGTTGTAGTAGCGGTTGTAAGTTACCACAAGACACAATTCTACCTCTGAAAATTGATTGGTTCCTACCACTAACTACACTACTGGCCATTAAAATTGCTACACCAAGAAGAAATGCAGATGATAAACGGGTATTCACTGGACAAATATATTATACTAGAACTGACATATGATTACATTTTCACGCAATTTGGGTGCATAGATCCTGAGAAATCAGTACCCAGAACAACCACGTCTGGCCGTAATAACGGCCTTGATACGCCTGGGCATTGAGTCAAACAGAGCTTGGATGCCGTGTACAGCTAGAGCTGCCCATGCAGCTTCAACACGATACCACAGTTCATCAAGAGTAGTAACTGGCGTATTGTGACGAGCCAGTTGCTCGCCCACCATTGACCAGACGTTTTCAATTGGTGAGAGATCTGGAGAATGTGCTGGCCAGGCCAGCAGCCGAACATTTTCTGTATCCAGAAAGGCCCGTACAGGACCTGCAACATGCGGTCGTGCATTATCCTGCTGAAATGTAGGGTTTCGCAGGGATGGAATGAAGGATAGAGCCACGGGTCGTAACACTTCTGAAATGTAACGTCCACTGTTCAAAGTGCCGTCAATGCGAACAAGAAGTGACCGAGACACACCATCGCAGGCGCTCCTGTGTGTGATGCAACGTCATGGGGAACCGCAGCCACGGCCTCCGAGCTGATAGTCCATGCTGCTGCAAACGTCGTCGAACTGTTCGTGCAGATGGTTGTTGTCTTGCAAACGTCCCCATCTGTTGACTCTGGGATCGAGACGTGGCTGCACGATCCGTTACAGCCATACAGATAAGATGCCTGTCATCTCGACTGCTAGTGATACGAGGCCGTTGGGATCCAGCACGGCGTTCCGTATTACCCTCCTGAACCCACCGATTCCATATTCTGCTAACAGTCATCGGATCTCGACCAACGCGAGCAGCAATGTCGCGATACGATAAACCGCAATCGCGATAGGCTACAATCCGACCTTTATCAAAGTCGGAAACGTGATGGTACGCATTTCTCCTCCTTACACGCGGCATCACAACAATGTTTCACCAGACAACGCCGGTCAACTGCTGTTTGTGTATGAGAAATCGGTTGGAAACTTTCCTCATGTCAGCACGTTGTAGGTGTCGCCACCGGCGCCACCCTGAGTGAATGCTCTGAAAAGCTAATCATTTGCATACCACAGCATCTTCTTCCTGTCGGTTAAATTTCGCGTCTGTAGCACGTCATCTTCGTGGTGTAGCAATTGTAATGGCCAGTAGTGTATCTACACCTAGGAAATTCATTCATATACCAGAGGAACAGCAGAAACTGCTAAACCTCCGCAACAAGGAGGCATGATGGGTAATCCTAATGGACATCGGTCTTCGCTCAGTGGCAGTCGGGAACGGCAGGAGGTGTGCGGTAGACCCACGTAATGATTGCCGAGGTGGGGGGAGTGGTAAGTGCAAGGCAGCGCCGACTTCTTCCCGCAGTGCTGGCACCGTTACCCGTGTCTTGTGCTTGTCCGAAACCAGGAGTGACACACTGCGAAATATTGGCACTGCTCAGACTCAAATATCTGCCGACTTTCAAAGTTGCTGGGAGCACCAGTAAAAAGAGTACACTTAACGTGGCGAAACAGTATGTTTACAGCTTTTGTAGGTTTAGAGAATGCTTTTGACAATGTTGCTTAGAATGCACCCTTTACATTTCTGAAGTTAGCAGCGATAAAATACATTGAGCGAAAGGTTATCCACAACATGTAGAGACACGAGAGTGCAGCTATAAGAGTCGGACATCAAAGAGAAGCTGTAGTTTAGAAAGGAGTGAGAGAGGATTGTAGCATAGCCCCCATGTTATCTGATCTCTAAGGGAAATCTAGGAGAATTTTAAAAAGTGAATTGAAGTTCAGGTTGGAGAAATACAAGTTTGAGTTTTGGCGATGACACAGTAATCCTGTCAGAGGCGGGAAAGGAATTGGAAGATCAGTTGAACGGAATGGATAGGGTCTTGAAAAGAGGTTACAAGATGGACGTCAGCAAAAGTAAAGCATGTGTAATGGAATGTAGTCGTATTAAATCGGGTGACGCTGAGGAAATTAGATTAGGAAATAACTGTACAATCCCAGTTGTCAGTCGCAACTTGGATCCCAAGAAATTAATAATTTATTGTCTCTCTCGTTAAGTTTTTGCATTTATGTCCAGTCTTCCTAGCCAGCTACAGGCACCGCCATAAGTGTGCTGAATCAACGGACTGAGTCCAGTGGCAAGACATATAGCCCGCACTGAGACGCAGCACAGCCCAGCATTCTTATAATAATCAATGAGGAGGCGTCAGCCCCAGGCCGTCTGATATGCCGTTCTTCTATTTTTCGTCTGCGTCTGCCTCTTTTGTGTCATGCGTCTGCCACTCTCTCTATTGTTCAGTATCTTCACAAAATGTGGGAAACCGCAACAATTATGGGGCCAACAATATTTTATTGCTTACGGCCGGTTTCTGAATAATCTCCTGCCATGCACTGTAACGACGCAACAATATGTTACAATTACGGATACGCAGTCGTTCGAAAATGAAGATGTGATTAAGGTGTTTGTTTGCAGAACGAAGTCTCATGCAGTTGTTGGAACCTCACGACGGCACCACAGGTGAAGACAGTCGCTGCTAGACTCAGCGACGAATCGGAGACATCGGCGTAGACACGCCCTCGTTTGTCTCCTTACGCCGCCGCAACCGGAAAGTTCTATATCTACATCTAGATCTATAATCTGCAAACCACCGTGAGGCGCATGGCAGAGGGTACGTCCCATTGTAACAGTTATTAGGGTGTGAACCTGTGCCACTTATGTACGGAGCGCAAGAAGAATGCTTGTTTGAATGCCCCTCGCCGCGCAGTAGTTCAAAAATGTTCAAATGTGTGTGAAATCTTATGGAACTTAACTGCTAAGCTCATCAGTCCCTAAGCTTACACACTACTTAACCTAAAGTATCCTAAGGACAAACACACACACCCATGCCCAAGGGAGGACTCGAACCTCCGCCGGGACCAGCCGCACAGCCCATGACTGCAACGCCTCAGACCGTTCGTCTAATCCCGCGCGGCTGCAGTAGTTATTTTAATCTTATCCTCATGATCCCTATGTGAGCGACATTTAGGGGGTTGTAGTACATTCTTATAGTAATCGTTTAAAGTCGGTTCTTGAAATTTTGTTAATAGACTTTCTCAGAATAGTTTACGTCTATCTTCAAGAATCTTACAGTTCAGTTCCTCCCACGGAACTCTCCCACGGGTTAAACAACGTGTGACCATTCGTCCTGCCCTTACCTGTACGACTATGCGTTCAATATGCCCTGCCAGTCCTATTTGGTACCGGTCCCACACACTTGAGCAATATTCTAGAATGGGTCGCACGAGTGATTTGTAAGCAATCTCCTTTATAGGCTGATTGCACTTCCCCAGTACTCTAAAAATAAACCGAAGTCCTCCACCAACTTTACCTAAGACTAAACCTATGTGATCATTCCATTTCATATGCATGCAAAGTGTTACCTCCAGGTAATTGTATGAGTTGGCCGATTCCGACAGCGACTCATTCATATAAGATTTTTTCGTTTCGTGAAATGCACAATTTTACATTTCTGAACATTCAGAGCAATTTCTCAATCTCTGCACCACTTTGAGATCTTATCAAGATCTGACTGAATGTTCATGCAGCTTCTCTCAGATAGTACTTCATTATAGGTATCTGCTTCATCTGCAAAAAGTCCGATTTTACTATTAATATTATCGGCAAGGTCATTAAAATACAATATGAACAGCAAGGGTCCCAACACACTTCCCTGGGCACACCCGAAGCTACTCCTACATCTGACGATGACTCTCCATCCAAGATAACATGCTGTGACCTCCCTACCAAATAGTCCTCTATCCAGTCACAAATTTATCTTGGTACCCAATGTGATTGTACTTTTAGTTTCGCTATTGAGTCAAATGTTTTAGGGAAATCAAGAAATACTGCATGTAGCAGGTTGCCTTGATCCATAGCTTTCAGTAAGTCATGTGAGAAAAGTGCGAGAAGGGTTTCACATGATCGATGTTTTCGGAATCCATGCTGGTTGGCATTGAGGAGGTCATTCTCTTCAAGATACCTCATTATGTTTGAGCTCAGAATATGTTCTAAGCTTCTGCAACAAATCGATGTCACGGATGTTGGACCGTAGTTATGTGGACGATCACTTCTACTACTGTTCTTGTAGACGGGTGTGACCTGTGCCTTTTTTCAAGAACTGGGCGCGGTTTTTTGTTCGAGGGATCTCCGATAGTTTATAGTTAGAAGAGGGGCTAACTCAGCCGCAAATTTAGTGAAGAATCTGACAGGGATTCCATCGGACCCTGGAGCTTTGTTCAATTTTAACAATTTTTTCCTTTTTCTCAACACCACCGACACTAACACGTAATTCATTCCTCTCTGCAGTAGTTATTTACGTCCGAGCACAGTGGCGCCCTGTCCAGACTCTTACGTGGTCAGCCCACTCCGTACGTAGTCAGCGACCACTTGTAATCATTGGTGAGTACGACGCTATCGTCTTAGCACAAACTTGGCTGCTTGCTTTAGTAGAAGAGTTATTCTGAATTTTATACCCAGTTGAAGACAATTGTACTCTGATGTGAAAGTATCATTTCGCAATCAAAAAAAGTTGTGAAGATTTTGTTCGTATGTCGGCTTGTGAAACAAAACAGTGTCCATAGTAGGATGTATAGAAATCCTTTATTTGTTGTGCATAAAGGCTAACTATACAGCATAAAAATGGTTCAAATGGCTCTAAGCACTATGGGACTTAACTTTTGAGGTCATCAGTCCCCTAGAACTTACAACTACTTAAACCTAACTAACCTAAGGACATCACACACATTCATGCCCGACGCAGGATTCGAACCTGCGACCGTAGCGGTCTCGCGGTTCCAGACTATCGCGCCTAGAACCGCTCGGCCACTCCGGCCGGCTAACTATACAGCATACTACGTACAATTTCTTTCACCAAAAGTACTGAATCTTATGTGTGTGTACAATAATTGTTACCAAAGTTAAGCATTATCACGCTGAAGTTTTAACAAATTATTAATAATCTGTGCTTGTTTTGTAGTATCTGCTCGACCTTCCGCCGAAGTACTTAAGTTGCTACAGTACACCACAATAATGGCAGAGAGATGACCGTACATTACATAAAGCATTAAAAAACTAAGGTCGTCTACCACCCTACGTTGTGTGTCTGGACAAAAGTTCCATGTCCCACTTTATGAAATAGAAAACCGAAGAAGCTTCCAAAACAAAAAAATCCGTTAGAAAACCACTCTACGAAGAATCACGAAACATTTAAGAAACATTAAAAAGAGGAAAATGACACACCATATGGTGTACGGGTTTTCTTCCTCCTTAGTCTGTGCAGTAACCATACTCATTTATTTTTCCGCTCGTTGTTTTGAACCTTCCGCCTATCACAGAGCTTTAATCATATCCCGCTCTCATTGGCCTCTCCCCTAAGCCGTTTACTGTTTTCCGTTTAGTACGCCCAGACAAGAAAGACGTGACTGTTCTCAGGATCCTGCGTAAGTGTCTTTCATATGTTGTGTGGTCCTATTCCTCTTTTTTAACATTTCTAAAGTGTTTTGTGATTTTGCGGATTGTGAATTTCTAACGGATTTTAACATTTGGAAACTTCTTAGGTTCCCTTTTACATAAAGTGGAACACGAAACGTTTCTCCCACAAACAAGGTATTGTGGAAGAGAACCTTTATTATTTTACCCTTTTATGAGTAATGCCCGGTCATCAGTTGGCTGTTACATTTTCATTTGCGAATGACTGCTTATTCATAACTAGCTAAGAAAAGGCTTTACGATAGTATTTATTTATAGCGAGACTTGGAACGCGTGGAATTTATTTATGACTTATAAAGCTTCTTTGTACATAACGCTTATGGTAGTATGATTCTGGAATCATGAAACGACCCCTTTGAACAATTATACACGACTGTCCTTAAACTGATACACAATATTTTTTTTTTTTTTTTTTAGCGCAACGCAATCTGACTTTCAAAAATCCCTACAAAAGAATGGCCCTGACTAACATTAAACTATACCTTTCACAAATCACTTACCTCACAAAAATCTTCGCTGCTCAAGCTACTGCAATACAGCAAGCGCCACTACTGCCAGCTAAATAAAAGATTCAAACTATGGAAGGCACTATCTACTGATAGGGATAGTTAGCAAATGAAAGATATTAGTAGAGAACAAACAATGTATTTACCTTGATATCATCATATATAAATATAGCAGTTCATGACAAATTACAAATCTCCGCCATCTCTCTCCCCACATCCACCACTGCTGGCGGCTCACCTCCAACTGCCAATGCTATGCGCTGTTCACAGCCAGCTGCCTAACACTACAATGGCGAGTATTACAACAATGCAAAGCAGCCACAGACTGCACACAGCCCAGCCAGTGATTTTCATACAGAGGTGGCGTTACCAATAAAAAAACCTAAACAGCCTACTTACATAGCCCCCATGCTACCCAAAAAAATTTTACAAATTGGATTGGGCAGTGGCCAATACAGATTTGAAAAAAATTTTTCATAATTACAATAACAAAGAAATCAAATGCACACACTTATTGATACAATGTTGGTCAAAAGCTAAAATTTTCTCACAGTCCATAAAGATAGTCCTGATCATTCATCATAATAGTAATTACAGGTTTTTTTTTCACAAAGTCTCATTAGTAAAAGAAATTGCACACAGAAGTAGTGGATTTCCATGCAGTCTTGAAGAAGTAGTGTTGTCCTTCCAACGGAAAGACAGTGCTGACTCTTGACATGCTGACAGGTAATGGGCCACAACAGACCAAACCCACAGCAGAGTCAGTTGTAGTTTGGAAGAATATTGGTAGGTAGGTCATCACAGAGCAGACCCACTGGAGTCTTGGTAGAGATTGTGGTATTGGTGGGCCACCAGAGGTGCAGACCCACTGCAGTCCTTGTAGAAATAATGTTATTGGTGGGTCATCAAAGATGCAGACCCACTGTAGTCCTTGTAGAAATAATGGCGTTGGTGGGTCATCATAGATGCAGACCCACTGTAGTCCTTGTAGAGATAATGGTATTGGTGGGCCACCAGAGGTGCAGACCCACTGTAGTCCTTGTAGAGATGGCCAGCAGCCATCTGTTGCGATTGTGCAGGTGCACATTCACCATCGAAGAGTCTTGCGGAGAATATAGTAAGTCCATAAACCACCACTTGTGCACTCACAAAGTTTTTTGAAATTGTCCTTAGAACGAGCAATGCTGTTATCCAGTCCCTTGCTGAATTATCAACACACGTGCAAACACTAACAGTCCCTACTTCTCACATCTTGTCCATATACTATGACCAACAGAAACGTGTGCAGTGAAATGGAACTTACAAGTTACTTAATTTGATTAACTGGTGTCAATTACAATATTATAACACGAAAATATAATTACAAAGGTACAAAATACATCATTAAAAATATAACAATACAGATAACATTTGTAGTAAAACAGGCGTTACAAAAGAATAGAAATAGACATATACGTCAGTGTTACAGGAATTATGACATGAGTACATACATAAAAGATCAGAATAACTTTCGAAACATCAACTTCACACATGAGCATTAACACAAAACAGAATAAATAATGTCTAAACATCTTTACAAAGTAAATAACATATTATTAATGCCAATTATATTCGAGGATAACAGTATTCCTCATCATAGTGAATGTAGCTTAGTATTAGAAAAATTCTACAGTATAAGTCTTATCAGATAAACATATAAATACAGGAAAAACATAAATCCCCAAGGGTACACAAACATATAGCGGAATAATACAAGGAAAGGACAGGGTTTGTTTTACTGCAGTATTTTGCAAACAAAACTTTCTTTACTTCTCGGAGATCTCCCTTCGTTCTTCATTATTTCCAAAAGTCCTATCTGTACCTGCTTTCTGCACTTTTCTCGTATAGCCTCTCAGTGCATTTCTTCAAATTCATCGCAACTCATTCTCTTATAGGCTACCCCCTCTTAAGCTAACTTAAATCTACTGAGCTCAGATGCTAAACTAAGGGACGAGGCAATGAAGCAGCACAAAACAATTAACACAAACGGCAATGACAAAAAATGGAAATTTGCAAAGCAAGCTACAGTAAATCTAAATTACCAAGCAATGCAACATTACAACTAATATGAGCCAATGTCCAGCAACAAGAAAAATAAATGAGTAGTAAAACTGGCTTAGCAGAGTAACACAGTCAAATTCAGTAACACTATGGCTGGCAAACAGCAGCTTATATCTAAACATGACATAGCTCAAGCAGGAAAAATAGTACATTAAAGATAACAATGCAGATAAGGGAAATGTATAATCACATCTTAATGTCTAAGTAATTAAAGTGGTGCACCACAACAACTTATTGTAAATAAAATATTACCATGTACTTGAAAAGAATATTATGTGTCCAGTTACTGTTACTAGTCCCTTCTTATTGTTCTTTCCTTTCCAAGTGCTCCTTTTTTAAAGAATGTGGATTACAAAATTATCATTTAATAGATCTGTTGACAGAAAATGTTCACATTAGCAAATGCATCGAAGTTTATTTTATAAAACTAATGCTGCAACACAGCTGGAAACTAGATATCAAATGAAATAAGCAATTACGCAAACCAAAGCATAAAAATATCATTCAATAGTCATGTGGTATTTCGTAAGTCAGTAGCTCTCAACTCTCATAGAAAGACACTTGTCATAATCAGGTGTGCAGATGTACGAATATTTCCCATCAATTCATAAGCATTTCAGTAATTAGCACAAAGTACGAGTAATCATATGTTTTCAGGTAATGAGCGTGTAATATTTGCGATGCTTTCTACAAAGGAATGTCAATAGCAAGGTTAATGGAAGTAATGAGGGTGTCGCATTTGCAATATTTTCTCTAAAGGAATGTCAATGGCGAGGATAAAGGCCTGCCTTTTTTTGCTTTTTTACCAGTGCCGCTGAAAGGCTAATGGCCTTTTTTTTTTTTTTCGGGCGGCTGTCGCCCAGGTGGGTGCCCGCGACGCATTACGTGCAGGTGGTCACTTAACTTTCTTACGGAAATATTTACGACAGCAGTTTCCGCTACAGTGACAGTATCACATAAAAATATTTCACAGGTCGAAAATTTGCGTTACAAATGTGTAGAAACAGAATCCTGTAAATATAACAGCGTTCAAAAAATTTTCGCCAGCATTGTGATACATTCACGCATTTACACACATTTCATAACTCTTAAAGTACGAATCTTGGTTTCCAACAACCTGTTTCACAAGTCAAGAGTCCCTAACTTCTATTCATTACTCCTTACCTTTTACACATATACGTATCCATCGACACTCGCCAATATTTCGTCATTATAAATATGAAGCATAATCAAATAACTCATATAGCCTCAGCCTATTAATCATAAACATACCTCAGCAGCATAATACACACCGTCGTCGTAAAAATAACATCATAACACCTCAGTCAAATCTCAAAATCGTCGTAGCTTCCTCCAATAATTAAAAAAATTCTCTGCTCATGTCAAAAGTGTCATCTGCCTCAAACGTACTTTAAAAATCATGATCTCATACCAAATACATCATTCAAAGCTCTCATAGTATCACAATGGGTCCGAAAAAATATGAACAGTTCACACAGTACAGACAAAATACAATTTCATAAATGTGAAGTTATCCAACTGTGTAATTGCGCAAACATCTGTCACTGATGTAATAAAAAAAGTTTATCTCTCAGTTACATGATCAGATAGCTGTGTAATTTGTGTGTTAGAGAAATATGGTACCGATGTGTAAAGTTGTATAAGCAAATACCATATTAGCTAGGGTTCCTTGTGGTTGCCAAACACATGGTACACAAAGTAAGTGTGTAACCCCCTGAGGATTAATGTAATTATACCCTCAGGTGTTACAGATTACAGCAATGAAATGAAATGTATCACTGAAAACCTTTGTATCATTGTACTTCAAATATCTTTAAAAATAAATGTTTTAAGTACAAAATTAATCACTCAAATGCGTGTCCTGTAGCGCTAAATGTGCGTCTTGCTGTAAGATAATTATGTGGAAGTGTCGTACTTATCGTCCTCCGAAAGCTAAGTTCTGCAGAAGTCAATGTACTTACCTCATGATAAACAAAAGTGAAATGCTTTATGTATAGATATCTTAGTTATTACGCTTATTGCCATGATGAAGAGTACTGTGCTGTAACGTATTGTTGTGCTACGGAAAAGGCAATCTCATTGTAGCTATACCACAAAAGTTACTACTAAAACATGTTTTACTTTGCAGAATAAAACAGAAAAACTGTGCAGAAATAAAACAGAAACACTACAAAAGCAACATTGTAAATTGTCACTCATTAGAAGCATCGTGATAAAACCGTGTAGTTGTCACTTAAACTAACCACTGTGTCGTCTGGTATCTCACAGAAAGTACATTAAACCCAGAATGTATTTTCAAGTAAACCAAAATGTTGCATTAAAATCTCATTAGCAGTACCAGTATGTGTCCTAAGTATGTAAGCCTGATAGTCGTTACGTAATCGTGCAACTAACAAGCAAGAATGTACAAATACAACACTGTGTCGTCTGTTCACTATAACAATGCATTCGTAATTTCTGTTTAAAAATGTTCCCTAGGTTCTAGACTGGATATTTAACTTCAAACATTGTTGCATGTTAACAGTTTCTTAAGTCTGACAAAGCATACTAGAAATGTGAAGTGAAAAGTTTTATGGCAAAGACAAAGTTAAAAAGCAGATTATCTTTCAATAAATGGTTTTACATGTGAAATGTGGTGTAAACCTTTACTCTTCCTAGTACGCAGAGTTTCAACTTCAACGCAATTATCATGTGGTATACGTCGGATTCAGTATGGTCCATTGTAAACTAGAAAGAATTTGTGACTCAAGTGTTTCTTCTTATGTGACAATGAATGAGCTTTAATGAGAACTTTCTGACCAATATACAATTTCTTTGCATTTGCTTTACCGTGTAGTTTTCTCCTTTTGTCTGCTGCAGATTTTATATTTTTAAGAGCCAAATCAATTATGTCTTTGTGTGGAAGTTTACGTGTATTCGGGAAAGGTACAAGCTCTCTGATTCTGTTCGGTGGTTCTTCATTCTTCAGTACAAGAGTAGGTGGTAAAGCAGTGGAATCATGAGGCATTTCATTCAGCACGTTTTGAAATAAGTGTAAATATCTGTCCCAATGCTGATGCTTTCTGTGACAATAAAGCCTGCAAAGCTTATTGATTTCTTTCATAATCCGTTCGGAGGGGTTACAATGTGGTGAGTACAATGAAATAAAAACAGGTTTGATTTTATGGTTGCGAAGCATGCGTGACCAAACAGCAGATCTGAATTGCGGTCCGTTATCTGAAATGACTTTAGCAACGTGGCCAACTTCACGTAAGAAATTTTTAACAAAGGCGTTGGATACAGACCGTCCAGTGGCTTTACGTAACGGTGTGAAAGAAACAAATTTTGAAGTAAGTTCAACAGCGACTAGAACGTACGAAAATCCATTAGATGTTCTGACAAGCGGTCCCAAGAGATCAACAGCAGCAAATTCTTTTAATTTAGAAGGAATGATAGGAAACAACGGAGCACGATGTGAGACAGTAGATGGTTTCGCCTTTTGACAAAGTTTACAAATAGACAAGACTCTTCGAATTCTCTTTTCCATATTGTTAAAATAACAAGTCGTTCGAAGAATATGATAACATTTTCGTGGACCAAAATGTGCGTAGCTGAAATGAATGTACCAAATGAGCTTATTAACAAAATCGTCAGGAATGCAAAGTACCCATAGCTTGTCATCAACAGTGCAGCGTTTGAACAGTATGTTGTTTCTAACCAGATAATAATGCCGAATCTGTGTGTGTGTCTTTTCATGCCATTTGCTCTTGATGTCTTTCCAAATCGGATCTTTATCTTGTTCATGAGCAATGTCCTTTAAAGATGTGGTGATGAAGTTTTCAAAGGCGACTTTCTGAATGTAAAGAATACTGAAATTTTTCTCGAGGTTGCCTTCTGTGGTACTTTTCTCAAGCCCAGCCGGTGCGCGTGACAGTGCGTCCGCAACAATGTTCTCCTTGCCGGGAATGTAGACTATTGTGAAGCGGAATTCTTGCAGAAACAATGCCCAACGTTTTAACCTGTCATGATTTAATTTTGAAGACATAAGAAATTGTAATGCACGATGATCACTGTATACTTTTACGTGCTTACCAGAAAGAAAGAAACGGAATTTGTTAAATGTCCAAACGATAGCTAAAGCTTCTAATTCAGTAATGGAATAATTTTTTTCAGATTTTGTTAGCACTCGGCTAGCAAAAGCAATGGTTTTCTGAATGGTAGTGCCATTTTCTATGGCTTCTTGAAATAAATGGGCACCAAGACCGACTTTAGAAGAATCCGTGCTAAGGCAGAAATCTTGTGACAGATCTGGATGAGCTAAGATTGGCGCGTGAAGTAACGCTTCTTTCAAAGAATTGAATTCCAACTGTGCTTGTTCGTCCCAGTTCCAAATAGTATTTTTTCCAGTGAGAGAACAAAGTTTTGGTGTAACAAGAATTTGCATATTCAGAAAACGACGGTAAAAATTTACGAGACCTAGAAAACTGCGGACTTGTCTTTTTGTGGATGGCACTGGAATGGCTCTGATTGCTTCTAACTTTTCAGGATCCGGCTGAATCCCTTCAGAAGAAATAATATGTCCCAAAAACTTCACCTTTGTCCTACCGAATTCAGACTTTTCCAAGTTAACTATAATTCCAGATTCTGCAAAAATACGTAACAAACTGTTGAGGATGCGATTATGTTGTTCCCATGAAGCTTCTGCTATCAGAATATCGTCCACATATAAGGTGATGTGACGTTTTAAGAACTCAGGTAATATGGAATTTAACCCACGAATGAATGCTGCCGAAGAAATGTTCAAACCAAAAGGAAGTTTCCGAAACTGATAACAAACGCCGAAACAAAGGAAAGCTGTGTATTTTCTACATTCTGGATGAAGTTCGATCTGATAAAAGCTGGATTTGAGATCAATGGAAGACAACACTTTTACACCATTAAAATTTTGAAGAAGTTCTTCTAACGTTTGCGGCCTGTCTGTTTCAGGAATAATGATCGTATTGATTTGTCTCGAATCTAAGACAAGCCTGATCGATCCATTTTTCTTCTCAACAACATGTAATGGATTGTTGTATGAGCTTACTGCAGGCTCAATAATGCCCTCATTAAGCATAGATTGTATTTCTGTTCTAACACGGTCCCTATAATGCGGCGGAATTACGTATGGTCTAACACAAAATTTAGTATGCTCACGAACACGAAATTGGTATTGAAATCCCTTGATTGTTCCTGTTTTATGAGTAAAAACTGTGGAATGTGCTTGTAAAATCTCAAAAAGGTCCTGCTTATCAGCGTCATTACAATTCTCAATTGTTTGAACTTTATTCTGAATTAACTTATTAGCGTCAAATGCGCCGTCGATATCATCCCTGTCAGTACTTGCAGAGTGATTGTTAGTGTCTAGTTCCGTAGAAAAGTCCGAACTGTTGTCTAACAGAAGGTAAAGCCGATTAATTTCCTCGTCATGGTTTGAGAGCCAATCTTCAAATTTCAAAGCTATTGACTTACCTTCTTTCTCTAAACTTATTTCAGCATCGTGAAAGTTTAAGATTGCTTTGTATTCATTCAAAAAGTCTACTCCCAATATAATTTCCGTCGACAATAATGGAACAATGAGAAAGTTCATAGAGAAGCAGTGGCTTTGACAAAAGAATTCCAAATTGGTTTGTTGGCGTACATCTACACTTTTTCCAAAGATTGCACCTTGTAATTTAATCTTACGTAACGGAAGTGTGGGGCAATCGTTCGATTTGTTGCATTTGCTAAAGGCTGTTTCACTGATTCCTGAAATGGGACTGCCAGAGTCAAGTAATGCCGTAAATTTTTACGTCATTTACAGTAATGTGAATCACAGGATATGCAATGTTGTTATGTTTTACGTCGTGTTCCTGGAGTAAGATGTCCCTAATGTCTTCCATTTTTACGTAATTACTAGCTACGGCAGCTGCATCGTTAGTGTCATAAGAACGTTTTGTGGCTGCCAGCGGTGTGAGTCATTGCCTATTGTCTCTTTGTTGGCGCGCGTCGTTATTGGGATTTGGAGACCTAACTTCTACAAATTCACCTCCTCGAGAGGGCCCTGCTCTGTTTGAATCCCGCCAGTTCTGATGCAATTCAGGTCTGTCGTTACGATCACATCGTCTGTCGTCATGTCGGTAGTTCCTGTAGTTTCTTTCTTGTCGGTTAAGTGGTGGAGAATTTCTCCCTGAATCGTAACTGCGCGCTGAACTGTTGCGTCTGAAGTTATTCTGTCTCCCTTGATAATAATTATTTTGGTTCCCATATTGTCTGTTTCTCTGATTGTCTCTGTGATAGTCACTACCACGGAGAGGTGATCTTTCCCTGTAATTATTACTACTCTGCCAACGGTTGTCGTACGGGTGGTGTCTATTTTGGTCACGATTTGCGTTGTAAGAATAGACCAGTCGTGTCCGGTTATTGTTTCTGTCGTCACGGAATTGTGACGGATGTGACCTGTAATTGTTGTGTCCTTGTTTTCGCGTTCCGCGATTATCAGTGTCAATTTCTAGTTCTTGTAACAGTCCCTGAAAAGCTTCAATGTCGTCTTTGCAACGTCCTGCTAAAATAATATGCCGTAAATGTTCAGGTAATTTGATTAAGCAAATGCGGATGAGTTCTTAGGGGCTGTATGGGTTTGACAGGTACTGATTCTTGTGCAACATGTCTTCAAAATATTTCACAAGACTGGAGAATTCAGATTGTTCGAAATGTTTCATCATTATGATACCATGTTTTACTCGGTCTTGTGTGGCTTGAGACCAATATGCTGAGAGGAAGGCATGGTAAAATTCTCCTTCACTGTGGCAATCGTGAATGACCGATGGCATTCTTACAGCTGGTTCATTTTCTAAGTAGCCACACATAAATTCTAATCTGTGTTCCAACGACCAGTTGGGAGGAAAACAATGAGAGAATTGATGGAGCCATGCTTGTGGATGAATGTCGTTGCCAGAATTCTTAAATGTTTTGAATTTACGTGTAGTAATGAACAGCTTATAGTCAAAATCATCATGTCGGCGAGTCGCATATCGGTCATTGTTAGGTCGTGTCGGCCGTTCCATCTCAAAATTCGGTGCACATTGCCAATTTCTTTCATAACTTCCGAAATGCCCTGTGTTATTATTTTGCGGCTTTTCCATGTTTCTAAGTCCCTCTTCCCATGTTGGAGCGCCAGTGTCCTCTGAAATACGTAATTCTTGTATTACCTGTGTCAGCTGATCTTGTACTTCCCGGATTTCTCTTTGGTGTTGTGTATTAATTTGATTCTGATTTTGTTTGAATTTTCTTATTTGTTCATACTCTTCTGTGTCAGTGAAGGCTACGGGTCTTGTGTCATTCAGACCATCATCTACCTTTGTAGATAAGTTAGTGACCTGATCCGAAAGTTCGGCTACTTTCTCCGATAGTGTACTTATCTCTTCAGTGTGTTTTTCTGAACCAAGTTTCAGAGTATCTACTGTGTCCTTAAAGTTTTCCTGAGTTTTTGCAAGTTGCGTAACCGAATCGGTAGATGCAACTGAGTCAAATTTAGCTTGCAAGGTCTCATGATTTTCATGAACAATAATTTGCAGTTCTTTTATGGCTGCTTCGTGATTCTGTAATGCATTTTCATGCCGCGAAAAAATAGGTTGAAAATGCTCACAAATTTGTGTTTTTACGTCATTACAGACTTTTTGACATTTCGATTCAATGTTATGTAACTCAGTAGTTAAATCTTCACGTGTTTGTTCAAGTGATTGTACCAATGAGTCTAACTTTTTAAGATTTTGTTCCACTGTGTCTAACTTTTGAAGCTTTTGCTGTGTTTGTCTCTGATTTTGTTCCATTGTGTCTAACTGTTGCTGTGTTTGTCTCTGATGTTGTTCCATTGTGTCTAACTTTTCAAGCTTTTGTCCCATTTGTTGCATTAACTGTAATAACAATGCACTGGTGTCTGAAACATGTTTCTCAGTGCTTTTCGGCAGTGAAGTTGCACCGGCAACATTCACATTTTGACAAGTGGAAAATGTGTCTTGACTCATTTTAGAAAACGGTGGGAAGCCAAAACCTGAGTCTGCAGTATTTGCAATATTGTGTTCTGTCATTCCCGATTCCTGAGGCGAGCTGTTGCCGACCAATCGATCGATAACGCTTCCCTGTTCACTACCTGTTTCACTGTCTACACCATTGTTTGCCGCCCGCTCCATTTCCCTATGCGCAATTACCAAATTACTACTTTGAACATTAGTTAATTCATTACTCTGCGGCGCTAACACACTGCTTTCGTCTTCACTGTCATTTCTCAGTTTACTTTGGAGCCTAGTATTACGTTTTTCACACGCCATTATTGTCACAGTATTTCACACGATAACACAGAAAAGCGCAATTTGAAGAGCAAAATAAAATAACATAGCAATGGAAATAATGTCTACTTAATTGCCAGCGCAGCTGCGAAATACTTGGTGCAAATCTACATGCATGCCACAACTGTTTTACTGTACAACAATGAAAAACTACAACTACAAAGGAAATTCTCTCTATAATTACGCGCTAGCAATAAACAATAGCTACACTAATTACACAAACTACAAGAAAAAAATCAGAAGATTCCAGTGAGGGATCCTAGGCTAAGGGTCGACATATGAAACGACCCCTTTGAACAATTATACACGACTGTCCTTAAACTGATACACAATATTTTTTTTTTTTTTTAGCGCAACGCAATCTGACTTTCAAAAATCCCTACTAAAGAATGGCCCTGACTAACATTAAACTATACCTTTCACAAATCACTTACCTCACAAAAATCTTCGCTGCTCAAGCTACTGCAATACAGCGAGCGCCACTACTGCCAGCTAAATAAAAGATTCAAACTATGGAAGGCACTAACTACTGATAGGGATAGTTAGCAAATGAAAGATATTAGTAGAGAACAAACAATGTATTTACCTTGATATCATCATATATAAATATAGCAGTTCATGACAAATTACAAATCTCCGCCATCTCTCTCCCCACATCCACCACTGCTGGCGGCTCACCTCCAACTGCCAATGCTACGCGCTGTTCACAGCCAGCTGCCTAACACTACAATGGCGAGTATTACAACAATGCAAAGCAGCCACAGACTGCACACAGCACAGCCAGTGATTTTCATACAGAGGTGGCGTTACCAATAAAAAAACCTAAACTGCCTACTTACAATCAAACGAAAATCTTGTTTACTTCAATAACAGAGAGACATCTACAGCTGGTCGTGCGAAAAGCATCTGACACTAGGGTCCACTCTCGCAACACACGGTGTCTGGCTTTGTGCTTTATTTATGGCGATGGCATGAAATAAGTAAGCTCACCGGGAATTGTAAATGTTTAAAGCGAAATGATACTAAGGAATAAGCAGAATTTGAAGTATAAAAACTTCCTCGCCTGTGCTACTTCCCGTCACAATTTACGCTTCTATGATGTTACGTTTTAGAGAAGAAACTTTAAGCTCCTTGGTGAAGAGCTCTGAGGAGCGAGATAACGCATGACGTCCTGGATCAAAGTTACATCGCTCCTCGCTTTCGAAATGAGTTTACAAATTTTCCTTAGTCTTTTAACTGTTCTGGTATATTCATAAAGACTCGACCGTTTTCTAGGCATTTTTAATCGTAAAGAAAACGAAATCAAAATGTAACTGAGTGGCCACCCATATCACAAAGCAAAATTAATAAGCTCCTTTTTACTAGCGAAGAGAAAGAAGCAGAGCAACGTCATTAAATTTTTAATACACAAAGCGAAGACAGTAAATTCGTATCTTCTAGCCAGGTATGTTGAATGCTAGTCTGTATTCGCAAAGATAAGATTGTGGCGTTTAATTCTGTCACTGACATAAACTTCCGAAAACACTTCTGTCATTGAGGTAAAAAATACCTTCCAAGGAAAGACGTCAAATATAAGTAACAACCTACCGAATGAGGCAATCCGTTGACATAAACTTTTTAATACGCAAAACAAAATTCGCTGTTAGTTTGTGTTTGCAAAGACAAGACTGCTGAGCTTAATTTGCCACTGACGTAAACTACCGAAAATACGTCTGTCATTTGTAATTTAAAAAAACTAACTATGCTATCTGTTGGTTCTTTGGTGCACTACGAATGTACCCGCGCCACGTATTGATTTGTTGGTGTATTATGTCTTGATTAAACATCTAGGGTGAACAAAAAAATTTAGATACAAATTTAAGTTACGATATTCTTTCTTCAGTGTTCCGATTTTGAAGAAATAAAACCTGTTTCTTGCCCCAAGCTACCCTCAAATTACCTCTGAAAACCCATGGAAATTCGTCTAGTAGTTTTGCAGTCTAGCGTGTTCAAAGATATAAACAGACAGACACGACTGTTTTACCAGTTTTGTTATTAGTATAGATCGTAGTATATTGTTGCCATCGTTACAGTGTATGACAGAAGCTGGAATTAAGTTATTCCGAAACCGGTCGTAAACAATAAAATATTATTGGTTCAACAACTGTTGCGATTTTCTTCACTTTATGTAAATGGATATGAACAGATGCGGTTGCCCAACTCTCTGTCTGTTATTCAGCATTCGCCCCAGTAATATCTAGGAGGGGGGATGAAATATAAACGGGATTTTTGTTCCTGAACATCAACAGTTGGTAGGACTGGTCCCGTGCTTGTGCTATGCTTAGGCGGGACCGTTAGAAGTGAGGAGAGCGTGCTGTAAGATATTTCCCGCCGTTTCGTCAGTAACGCTCTCGATGTCTGAGCAATGGGTGCACCCCTCCATTACGGAACGCATAATTATCAAATTTCTTGCTCGTGAAGGAGTTACAGCGGCGGAAATTTGCCAAAGATTGACTCCACAGTTCGGTGATAAGACATTATCAAGGACGCGTGTGTTTGCCTGGCATAAAAAGTTCAAGGAAGGATAAGAACGTATGGAAAATCAGGAACACGATCGCCGTCCTCGGACCTACATTACAGACAAAAACATTCGTGCGGTTGAAGACATTATTGACGACGATCGACTGGTGGGAGTATCAGAAATTGCACAAAAAGTCGAAATCAGTTATGGGAGCTGTCAAGCAAGCATCACAAATGAGCTACAGTCCCGTAAAGTATGTTCCAGATTGGTCCCTAAACTTTTGACCGAAAATCTGAAGTTCAGACGTTTGGAGCTCCGTCAGAGACTTACAGAAAGGGGGAAGAAGGTGATGCATTTTTGTGCCCGAACCTCACCTGCGACGGAACATGGGTTCACCACTACACTCCAGAATCCAAACAAGCCAGTAAGTGACGGAAGAAAGAGGAGGCAGCACCAGTGAAAGCCAAGACTCGACTGTCAGCTGACAAGGCTTTTTCAACCGTTTTTTTCGATCAGAGAGGCATTTTGCTGATTGATTTTTTGCCCCTGATTTTTTGCATGAGCGACTTACAATCAGTGCTGCTTACTACTGCGAACTGTTGAACAAGGCAAGAGTTGCATATCGCCGCAAAAGACGAGACCAATCGATTCGACAGGTCATCCTCCTCCATGACAAATGCGCGACTCCATGCTGCAGCTCTGTCTCCAAGCTAAAGGAAATGCACTGGACTACACTTGATCATCATTCTTACTGCCAGGACTTATCGCCCAGCGATTTCCATTTATTCGGACCGCTTAAAGAAGTTCTAGGAGGGCGACGATTTGCAGATGACGAGAGTGTGGAAGACTTCGTGAGCAACTGGCTAGTGACACGACCCAGTTCTTTTTAAGATGAGGGCATCGAAAGGAGACTGTGTGGTGAAATAAATTATAATTGCCTTGAGTTTTTCAATAAATGAAATTAAATAAAAAATAAAATCCAGTTTCTATTTGATCCATCCTTTTATGTTCCTTTCCAATATCTTTTGAATTTCGGCGACGCACCTCTTTCGCTTATGCGACTGGCATATGGAATAACTACTTCCGTCGTGGAGGGTTCCACAGTGAACCCTAAACTGCAATAAACGCAGACATGTTCTTTCAGTGTGTGACATTTATTCGCCACCTAATTGTCAGAGCATGTGCTTCGATAAGTGTCGAAGTTATAAGGAATACTACTCAATCCATGATAAAAAGATTGCAGCACTTCATTGATACCAATGGTCATCACTTCGAAAACCTTATGTAAATGGACGTTCATTACATGCCACCTTTTTGACCTTCGTTGACTTTCAAAGACCTTACTGTTACACATCATTGGATTCATCTCTATAGACGCTATCGGAAAATAAGTACCAAACTATAGCAACCCATTAAAAAAAAAAAAAAAAAAAAAAAGTGTTGACTTTCATGTGTCTGACGCGATCCCACCTAGCAACAAAAAACCAACGTCATAGTATGGCGCCTTTTGTCCCATGCAACATTTTCCCCACAAACCTTTCAGCTACTATCATACTTTCGGAGTTATTCCAGGTGGCAATAGTTAGTGACTCACCCTGTATATTCTGTTAAAACTTTCTAGTATTTTTGCCACTGTAAAAGATAGTCATTATTTATGTACAATGTTATTCCAAAATGTACTTTTAGAAGATACACAACGTTCTTACACGGGAAGCTACATAAAAATTAAGATAACTTTCTAAACAACGTATTGTAAAATATGCTAAATACATGTTGTTCTTCTATAATACATATTGCACCGTTTGATTATACATAACAAAACGTGTAAATACATAGTTCCAAAGGAAAATAAGAATTATTTTTACTTCTTGAATATGTATAACATTGTGATATGCAGCCTTGTTTGAGGAAGGTCTTCATATTCGTAAAAAAAAAAAAGTCTAGAGATTATTCCTAGGATCAAAACAACATAAAATTTCCTACAAATATACGTCGCACAGAATTCTGTGCTGAGGCGCATGCTACACAGTCTTACATGGCGGTGACTCACCACGTAACAGGAGATCCCCAAAGAGGCCGCCACGGATTGTTGAAGCTGCTCTGAAACACCGGGAACTTGCGGAGCAGTTAATCGGTCGCTGTGGACCTACCGCCTCAGGCCGCCGCTATTGTCTTTAACTTGAGCAGCTTAAGCCACGTTAATCAGGTACTGAGATCGGAGAGGAAGGTAGGCCAGTGCACTGTACTTCGGGCCACATCAGCCAGAGAAATTTAAAACAGGGGGCGTGGCCGTTGATACTGTTACGTAAGCTGATCTTCTAAGTCGCCTGGGTATCATTAAGGGATCAGTTATGCAATCACGGATAAAATAACACCACATATTGAGTCTAGAGTCAAGCGGAATAGGTGATACTCTCTTCTTCTTTTGCGAACAGTTTGAGTGTTGTTGTCACCACATGCAATCCCTAAGGATTCCGCTAGTTAAATAAGATTTGTATTTTCTTTCACTTCACATATTACATATGGCCACCCACAATCATGACAAATCTCGTCATATTCGGAAATTTGTTTGAGCATCGGACCAAAAGCGGATCGTACACTTCCCTTTCTCTATGCTTCAGAAAATATATAAGGAATTACTGTTAGTAATGAAACATCTTGTAGCGACACATATTTTGTAAGCATTGTTGTTAGCTGACACAATAAAACTATAGTAAAACGCAGCGTAAAAACATTATTTACTATTTTCTGTGGGGACGTGTCGTGATGTAAGACTTTGGTTAAATCATACAAAAAACACAAATCAACTTCGCTCACTACGTGTTTATACGTAACTTGAATTTCGAACGTTTCGGAGATAAAACTCCTGCATTACAGTTTTTACCAGTACTTGTGTTTTACTTCTTTTACTTTCTTACAGCTGTCGCGTATTTGTCATATGTACTGCCGCAACAAATCAGCATTCGTTCTCGCACTTGATGCTTAACAACACATGTACAAAGATACGAGTTGTGTTAGTTCTGATATGGAGGTTTTTCGCCAATGGAAACGGCAACTATTAAATGGCAAAGAATCAGGGAAAAACAAAAAGTGAAACGGATAGGCCGCTAAAACTGTATAAGTCCAGTCGTTGAGAAGGCAGCTTCGAAATACGTAGCAAACAAGTAGACACTACAGGCGGCTACTTACTACTGAACCCTTTAATTAAACTGCGAACATCTCGCAGTTTCGTTGTTGTATCCAGTGAGTGGAATTACATATTCTACCACTTGCGAGTCGCGACTGGAGTGACGAAAATCTATCATCTAGCAATCTACGTGGGTCCTAAAATGGCGCCTATGCTTACGACAGAGCGCTGGCAATTGTTGTTCTGTCGAGGCGGTTTCCGCGGAAACCACAAAGCTGGCAGCATTCCTGGCGTTTACACGACTCCTCTCGCTGCTGCAGCTTCCCAGAGCGAACAAGTGAGTAATTCATCGCATTATGCCTCTGCTAAGTATAACTATCTTTGCCTGCTGTTAGACTGCTAAAACAGTCTACGACAAACAGACGTGAAACTATTTAGGACAAGGAAATGCAACCTTTCAACAGCTGTAGCTATGCTAGCGCTCCAAGCGGCTGGCCTGTAGTAACAGAAGAATGCCGTCATATTAACTGAAAAATGGTAGTTTTTAATGGTGTTGGTACCTAATTTTCAGTCGCTTAACGGGATGGTGATTATTTCAATATGATTATGCAAGCAACTGAACTAATATTCCGGATCCTGGTAATACCAACGTATTATGTGAGTGCAATGCGTATATACTGTTCCCGGTACCCGAGTCGTATTCATATCATCGAATAGCCGTTAAAACGAGAAATGAATTGTGGCCTGGTGTGCTTCAGTTCAAAAGGACATGTTTACGAATAAATCCACACTCTTGACACGTACTTTGTGATGATTTGCACCGATTGTAGTTCGTTTTCCGAGTTTCTTTGGGGATTTCACACTCATTTTAGGCCAGATTTTTCCACTCTTGGACATTAGCAACTATTTATCTACATAAAATATCTTTTGGCCCTGCCCTATCGTTGCTTGTATGCCTATGTGTACCTCCGACCAGTGGTTTCCACAGAGCACGATGGTTTTTACTTCTTGGGTACCCCGTGCAGTGCATCTATTAAATTCGTTTAACAGGACCATACGTAGTCCTCAATCAAATATAAATATTTTCATTCCTAGCTTGTGTATGCTGTTAGTTGCTACTCGTCTCGCGCGTATGTAAACGCTAAAGTATGTCGTAAGTCTAATATTTTCCGCATCCTATTTTCGACATAGTTATAAACTATTTGCCTTTCCCCGTTCGATTGTCTAACAAGTCTTCTCTTACAGGGTTGGAATTAATGACAGTCATTTCCTCGACATTTCGTACTGTTGCCTGTGCGTAATTTCGTTGTCTGATAAAGTGTAAGAAACCACTTTTACCAAAATTATTACACATGCACACACATACTTTGCATAGATTGTGTATACGGATATCACACTTCAGTCGGGAATATGGGCTTGCTTAGGCTGTCACGTGATTGTTCTTACCTTTGTCATGTCAGCAAGCTTGCAAATACTTGTGTGACTGCAACGTACGGAACAGAAAAACTCCTCCCGAACAGGCGATGAGGGCCCAACGGTACTGATCGGCCGCCGTGTCATCCTCAGCTCATAGGCGTCACTGGATGCGGGTATGGAGGGGGATGTGGTCAGCAAAAATGGTTCAAATGGCTCTGAGCACTATGGGACTTAACTTCTGAGGTCATTAGTCCCCTAGAACTTAGAACTACTTAAACCTAACCAACCTAAGGACATCACACACATCCATGCCCGAGGTGGGATTCGAACCTGCGACCGTAGCGGTCGCGCGGTTCCAGACTGTATGTGGTCAGTACTCCTCTCTCCCTGTCGTATGTCAGTTTACGAGACCGGAGCCGCTTCTTCTCAATAAAGTAGCTCCTCAGTTTGTCTCACAAGGGCTGAGTGCACCCGCTTACCAACAGCGCTCCAAAGACCGGATGGTCACCCATCCTAGAGCTAGCCTAGCCCGACAGCGCTTAACTTCGATGATCTGACGGGAACCTGTGTTACCGCGGCGGCAAGGCCGTTAAGAGGCCGATATCGGAGTGTAGAAATGACGTGGGAAACAGCTTCCACCCTGTCAGACACGGCTGAATAAAACAAAGAAAACCCCTTACTGTAGTGATAATATTTATGAGATTCTTCGCATCCTCACACTGGTAGAAGTCGGTTAATACTTGGTAGCAGCTGTGACTGTAAGATGACAGGTTTGGCGCTCATTTTTTTCTAGCGGTTTTGTTTATATGAGACTTTTGGTTATGTACATTAAAAGGCAGTCGCTTCCTTAACTGCTTAGCTATAAACTTTGTTTTCTGTGGCCATTTTTTCTGTATTTTTGTTCATATATCTACACACAGTTTCACGTGTGTGTATTCTAATTGACTAGCTTTTGAATTGCAGAGGTTTTCAGATAAGCTTTGGTAAGTGGAATAACATGGCAGAGATCGGGCGAACACTAAATTTATACAGAGGATACAGAGCTGAGATACAGCGCGAAAGGATTAGCAGACAAAAAATAGAGCAGTCGTAGTGCATTATCTATCTTGACCACAATTCCGCAGGTTTTGTTCAGTGTACTTCCATGTCCGCGGAACGAAGCATTTCCATCTGCTCTTATCTACAAAATAAATGTGGCATTAGACAGCAGGGAGACGTATGGAAACGATTCACTTGTATTTAGGTATTGTCTCTGTTTGTTGAATGCGTCCAGGAGTTGGTAAAAGCACCAGCCTTTAGGCACCGAAACGTTCGTCTGTTTAGGTCGCTTCTACAAAGCTACCCTCCAGAGAGGAGCGAAAATCGATCGTGCCGTCGGACCTCCCTTACGTACCGCCGCCATGAAGACTTGATGCACAGTACTCGATGGAATAACTCGTCTTCCGCCTGCAGTAAATCCATGCTACTGAAGAGCGAGGACATGTTAGCATCTTCTTTCGCGTACGCAACAACAAGTCTGTCATCAGCGAGTCTCGTAGTAATTGGCCTTCTTTGTCTGATCTATTCTGTAATGACCTTGTGTTTGGACGATGTTTCCACAGATTAATGGGAACGAAAGAATAATAATAATAATAATAATAACAGGAGAAAAAATTGAAAAATACATCCAACTGGCTGAGGAAGTCAAAGACATGTGGCATCAGGATAAAGTTGACATCATACCAATTATACTATCAACTACAGGAGTCATACCACACAATATCCACCAATACATCAATGCAATACAGCTACATCCAAACATATATATACAACTACAGAAATCCGTAATTATTGATACATGTTCAATTACCCGAAAGTTCCTAAATGCAATATAACATATACCGTACAGTTAAAAGGAAGTGACGCTTGATAAAAGTCCGCGTCACTCCATTCTTAACCAGACTTAACGTCTGAGAAAGTAAACATAATAATAATAATAATAATAATAATAATAATAATAGTAATAGCGATAATAAGAACTTGAAACTAATACAGATATACTTTTTATTTTTACTATAATAATGACTAATAGGATAAAAATCTACATTTCAATATGTTCCCCATGGAAGTATTCACAGTTGCATTCTTTGTTGCAATGGAACAAGTCTTTAATTGTCATTCCAAAAAACTTTTATTGGTATTAAGAAAAATAGACTTAGCGGAACACTAAGAACATCTACGAGGGAGACTAGCGCGGAAGGCACTGCAATGGAATAAACATCCACACATCATGGTCAGAAATTTGAATAGTACTGAAAAAACCTCACATTTGAATGTACAATTAACTTTAAACTTTGGTTCAAAATGGTTCAAATGGCTCTGAGCACTATGGGACTCAACTGCTGAGGTCATTAGTCCCCTAGAACTTAGAACTAGTTAAACCTAACTAACCTAAGGACATCACAAACATCCATGCCCGAGGCAGGATTCGAACCTGCGACCGTAGCGGTCTTGCGGTTCCAGACTGCAGCGCCTTTAACCGCACGGCCACTTCGGCCGGCTTTAAACTTTGGTACACAGTTCTGACTGTTCTGCCGGATCTGAACTATGTTGACGCAGTAGTTTCAATCGTCGATCGCAGGGTGGGGTGTGGCGCGCTACGCTCTGACGTAACCAGTCTTCCGGCAGCGGCGACCTATGGAACCTCTTGAAGACGTGTCTTCGCCGACGTCTCTCATTCGTGGCTGCGAGTTAACAGCGGCTGTTTTTAGCCCGGGACTCACTCTTCGGACGATACCACAAATTGCCTGCGCTATGGTCCACGCTGTCGCACGTCGCCGTGCTTTTGCGAACGGTTTCCACTCGGGTACCATGGACTGAGTGGCCTGTACACTGCTGTATCCGTTCTATAGATCAGTCGAATCGTGTCTCTTCCTGGGTCCCAGATCACGAACAAATTTTGTGCAATCAAAACAATATTCGATTGTGCCCTCCGATTTACAATTTCTACGTGTAGCCGACGGTATTGACTGGATGGATTAAAGCTTGCAGTTGGTGGTGTTTTACCACTTAGTACCAAGTCGATCTGGCACCTTCTGGTAGTATTTTCATCGCTAAATTTTCCCATATGATTTTCAAATTGTGCTGTGGCCATTGCAGTTCCCATTTATTTCTAACTGGAATTCCTTTGAGAGCCATGGCCATTTTGCGAACTTCTCCTTCTTTAAAGCGTCTGTTGGTATGTAACTTTTACTAAGATAATAATTTCGGACGAATTTTAAAGAGTGAGGGATACTGACAATAATAGGCGGGGCTACTTGTGATGCCAGATGATATCTGCGAAACACTGCAACACTTGGCGAGTGTGGTCCCTTTTCTATTACAAGCTCAGTTCCGTTGACGACTAGTGCCGCCCATTTCGCGTGTAAGCCCGTTAGTCCCTGTCCAGCCCCATTTAAGTTGAGGGTTCAGGTCTGCAGAAGAACCTTCAACGATCAGTAAGGAGGCGGCCATGTTTTCAAGGGAGTCATCCTGGTATACGCCTTAATCGAAACAACGGAAAACTTACAGTATAGTGACTTACAGGACACCATTAGTCCTATTAAATGTACACTCATGCTCAGGAATTAAGGATAATGCTGATACATGGTGAAGCTACGCTCTGGTGGGCGGTTTGCGGGTTTAAATCACCTCCGGGTATGACCATGAGGTGCATTTGACCTGCGGTCGTCGCACGGTGGCGCTGGCAGCAGTCCACATACGCAGAGGTGTGTTGGTGCATGTCAGAGTACGATGCAGCGAGTAAGTGTGCAGACGTTTTGACGTGCTAATGGTGACTGTGTGTTGAAAATGGCTCAAAGAATACATATTGATGACGTTAAGAGGGGTAGAGTACTAGGGCGGCTGGAGGCTGGTCAAACACAGCAGGTCGTAGCACGACAGGAATCGTGTCTAGGAGCTACAGTATGGGACATCCACAGTGAACAACACCACAAGAAGACCCATATCTCACCACCAGTGCTCGCAGACGGCCACGGAGTACTGTAGGTAGCCTTGCTCGGGACCTTACCACAGCCACTGGAACAGTTGTCTCCAGACACACAGTCTACAGACGACTGAACAGACGTGATTTATTCGCCTGGAAACCTGCAAGGTGCATTCTACTCACACCTGGTCACAGGAGAGCCCGTAAAGCCTGGTGTCAAGAACACATTACATGGTCATTGGAACAGTGGTCCCAGGTTACGTTCACGGACGAGTCCAGGTATAGACTGAACAGTGATTCTCGCCGGGTTTTCATCTGGTGTGAACCAGGAACCACATGCCCCTTCACGTCATTGAAATGGACCTGTATGGAGGTAGTGGTTTGATGGTGTGGGGTGGGATTATGATTGGCGCACGTACACCCCTGCATGTCTTTGACAGAGGTCAGGAGTATCGGTGCGTCATTTTGCACCAGCATGTCCGCCTTTTCAGGGGTGCAGTGGGTCCCAGCTTCCTCCTGATGGATGATAACGCACGGCCCCACCGAGCTGTCATCATGGAGGAGTACCTTGAAATAGAAGATATCAGGCGAATGGAGTGGCCTGCCTGTTCTCCAGACCTAAACCCCATCGAGCACGTCTGGGATGCTCTCGGTCGACGTATCGCTGCACGTCTTCACAGGACACTTCAGGAGCTCCGACAGACACTGGTGCAAGAATTGGAGGCTATACCCCAGCAGCTACTCGACCACCTGATACAGAGTACGCCAACCTGTTGTGCGGCCTGTGTACGTGTGCATGGTGATCATTGTAGCACATGTTTTGGGACGATTTTCTCAACTTATCACCAGTACTGTGGACTTACAGATCTGTTTCGTGTGTGTTCCCTATGTGCCTATACTATTAGCGCCAGTTTTGTTTAGTGCCACATTGTGTCGCACCACATTCTAAAATTATCCTTAATTCATGAGCATAAATGTAAATTGTTAAAATATTTGTGTAACTAATCTTTCCACCCAATAGCTGCTTTTTGCTAAGAATTAATGATTGCCAAATTATGTTGGATTGTCTGAACATTGTGGTGAAATGTGCTGGGCTCACAAGGAAAGTCCGCCTTGCAGATATTGTACTCTGTCTCATTTCCAATGACAGTATTTGTGTAAGATTTTGCAAAGTGGTATGAGGTGGAACGAGCATATGAAAACTGTGGTGGGGATGGCAAATGGTCGACTTCGGTTTATTGGGAGAATTTTAGGAAAGAGTGGTGCATCTGTAAAGGTGACCGCATATAGGACGCTGGTGCGACCTATTCTTGAGCACTGCTCGAGTGTTTGGGATGCGTACCAGGTCCTATCACACCCCCTGGGACACTCCTGACGATATCCTTATCTCTGATGAACACTCGCCGTCGAGGACAACATACTGGGTTCTATTATTTAAGAAGTCTTCGAGCCACTCACATATCTGTGAAACTTATTCCATATGCTCGTACCTTCATCAACAGCCTGCAATGGGGCGCCGTGTCAAATGCTTTCCGGACGTCTAGAAATATAAAATCTACCTGTTGCCCTTCATCCGTAGTTCTCAATATATCATGCGAGAAAAGGGCAAGCTGAGTTTCGAACGAGCGATGCTTTCTAAAATCATCTGAACCGTGGACGTAAGCTGCTTAGCCTCAAGAAAGCCTTTAATATTCGAACTGAGAATGATACGCTTTAAAACTCATAATTACCCCCTATACAACTGTAGTAAATGTAAATGATACTAAAGTAACTTAAAATACATGATCACTCACCTCAGTAGGGAGAAACTGGAAGGTGTTCCTGTTGACAGTTGTTTTGCTGATGAATTCGTTGATTAGAGGTTCCAGAGTTCCCTTGCGAGATAGGTATGGATATTCAATAATGCTGCATGATTAACCGGTCTTGGTTCATGGTGGCTCTGATGTAAGTTTTCGTTCTTCGAAGTGCGGAAAACGTTCTGTAATATACGCAGATACAGGTATTGTTAAAAGAAGCCGCAATAATTTTACATTTTCTGATACGTTCTTCAGAGTTACACACTTATCATCCTCTGCCCTACTCTATTGCACTACGCTTTCCAAGTCACCTGGTGGAAGATTATACTGTTTACCACATCCAACGAAACTTCTATACGAAGAGTCAGTCTTACACAGTCGAAAGCGTCACCGTAAAAAGAAGTAACGTAACTACTATCTTCTTTGCCTACTAAAAACTGTTCTATTTTGACAAGGTGTGACATTGTTTCGGGAGGAAATCTAGTTTTGAAGATGCTTACTGCTTAATCCACTACTTCAAAAAATAAAATTCGCAACTTTTCTTGAATATCTGATGAATTGCGCTTGTCACAACCTCCTAATTTTAATGGCAATTTTCTAGGGCGTGGAACAGTGGGGAGACTTAATTGCAGTACATCGCACTTTTCTCTAGCATGTTCCCAAAGTGATAAAAATGTATCTGTATTTCTGACTCCTTCTACTGGAGACAAAACAACATCTACAGAATTACGTGCAAGACGGATATTCAGTGAAACTTTTTGAAGTAATGCGTTAAGTTTTCTAATCTTTGGAATACAAAAATTAGGTATCTTGTTATGAAACAGAGGTTAAATTTTTTGCAGACATTTTAGAAATCCTTTAGCTTTTGCACCAGCATCATTTCTTTCATCTTCTTTCATTAAGAAATTGCAAAATAACTTCATAATTATTATCTATGCACAGCACAGACATAACACGTGTTCACCATCTCTGTGGACAGAACGGTCTTAAACCTTGACTTGCTTCATTGCCATGAGAATCTGAAAGCAATTGTCTAAGATTTCCGAATTTTCCTAGGCTCTTGGGTGAACCACGAGTAAATGAAATCAAATCACTGAGAATTGACAGAATATCTCTTAATACTGGACTGGTATTAAACGAGTCTTCAACAACTAAATTAAGAAAATGAGCCAACCAGTGAATGTAAATAGCCCTGGGCTCGATTTACTTTATCCGTGACTAATCCTTGCAGACAACCGCTAACGTTTGTTACACTGTCATAGCATTGCCAATTGTTCACATTGTTCACAGAAATAATATACCCTTGACAGATTTAAACAGGGTATCTGAATCAGCTCATAAAAAAACCACAAAACAACTCCAACAGCAAAATTTTGATCAACAGTACGAAAAGAAACAGAGATATTCTCTGAAATTGATATATCGTATGTCTCGTCCAACATGAAATAAATCATTTTCTTCTATTTGTTGAATCAAAATTCTCTGAAGAGACACGCTTATCATTGTTATAATTTCATTAATTACCTGATGAGACATCCACCTGTAACTAGTCCGATTAAGCCATAGTTTCAGTTCGGGTACATCCAGAAGATTGACAAAATCAGAAGACTCATCAACATGACCACGTAAGGCCAATCCTTGGAAAGTCAAGAACAAAACTGACGTAAAATTTTTCCTTAAACAGTAGCGACCTGCATTTCTTTTGCTTTAGAATGACTAACTCATAACAGAATATTTACTCCTTTTTTTCACAGAATTATTTGTGCTAACTGAACACATATGCAAATTAATTTATTCATGAGATTTGAATCGTTTTACAGTAGGGGACTAGTTTTTAAAACCGTACTTAACGAATTCATTATAGGAATCCTTGTTCACAGTAACAGTTTTTGGAGGAAATATGTTGTTTTCACTCATAGAACTACTCAAAAAACAATAAACTCTGTCATGTTTTTCGTCATATGGAACCGATGTATATGTTTTTACCGAGTATTTTTGAAAAGTCCTATTCCTTCGGCTGCCACTTTCAGTACCGGTATCATTTTTCGTGGAATTGCCAGAAATAGTAACAAGTATTTCATTGTCCTAAGCTG
Organism: Schistocerca serialis cubense; assembly: GCF_023864345.2. Lineage (NCBI taxonomy): Eukaryota > Metazoa > Arthropoda > Insecta > Orthoptera > Acrididae > Schistocerca > Schistocerca serialis. Next base: position 28,729,761 of record NC_064642.1, read on the forward strand.
CCGACGATGGATCAGTTTTACTGCTACGCGCTGTCGATTTGATATCACCATTACGATTATCTGTCGAAGTCCTTTTGTATATCACTATATACACTCCTGGAAATGGAAAAAAAAAACACATTGACACCGGTGTGTCAGACCCACCATACTTGCTCCGGACACTGCGAGAGGGCTGTACAAGCAATGATCACACGCACGGCACAGCGGACACACCAGGAACCGCGGTGTTGGCCGTCGAATGGCGCTAGCTGCGCAGCATTTGTGCACCGTCGCCGTCAGTGTCAGCCAGTTTGCCGTGGCATACGGAGCTCCATCGCAGTCTTTAACACTGGTAGCATGCCGCGACAGCGTGGACGTGAACCGTATGTGCAGTTGACGGACTTTGAGCGAGGGCGTATAGTGGGCATGCGGGAGGCCGGGTGGACGTACCGCCGAATTGCTCAACACGTGGGGCGTGAGGTCTCCACAGTACATCGATGTTGTCGCCAGTGGTCGGCGGAAGGTGCACGTGCCCGTCGACCTGGGACCGGACCGCAGCGACGCACGGATGCACGCCAAGACCGTAGGATCCTACGCAGTGCCGTAGGGGACCGCACCGCCACTTCCCAGCAAATTAGGGACACTGTTGCTCCTGGGGTATCGGCGAGGACCATTCGCAACCGTCTCCATGAAGCTGGGCTACGGTCCCGCACACCGTTAGGCCGTCTTCCGCTCACGCCCCAACATCGTGCAGCCCGCCTCCAGTGGTGTCGCGACAGGCGTGAATGGAGGGACGAATGGAGACGTGTCGTCTTCAGCGATGAGAGTCGCTTCTGCCTTGGTGCCAATGATGGTCGTATGCGTGTTTGGCGCCGTGCAGGTGAGCGCCACAATCAGGACTGCATACGACCGAGGCACACAGGGCCAACACCCGGCATCATGGTGTGGGGAGCGATCTCCTACACTGGCCGTACACCACTGGTGATCGTCGAGGGGTCACTGAATAGTGCACGGTACATCCAAACCGTCATCGAACCCATCGTTCTACCATTCCTAGACCGGCAAGGGAACTTGCTGTTCCAACAGGACAATGCACGTCCGCATGTATCCCGTGCCACCCAACGTGCTCTAGAAGGTGTAAGTCAACTACCCTGGCCAGCAAGATCTCCAGATCTGTCCCCCATTGAGCATGTTTGGGACTGGATGAAGCGTCGTCTCACGCGGTCTGCACGTCCAGCACGAACGCTGGTCCAACTGAGGCGCCAGGTGGAAATGGCATGGCAAGCCGTTCCACAGGACTACATCCAGCATCTCTACGATCGTCTCCATGGGAGAATAGCAGCCTGCATTGCTGCGAAAGGTGGATATACACTGTACTAGTGCCGACATTGTGCATGCTCTGTTGCCTGTGTCTATGTGCCTGTGGTTCTGTCAGTGTGATCATGTGATGTATCTGACCCCAGGAATGTGTCAATAAAGTTTTCCCTTCCTGGGACAATGAATTCACGGTGTTCTTATTTCAATTTCCAGGAGTTTATTTATCCGTTTTAACGATTTTGACATGCAAGACATGAAGACAATATAAATCCAAGCTCTGGTGACACAGGTCAAACAGAACGCAACCTAACGTCTAGCGGTCTACACGTTCTGACTTATGATTACTTCGTAATTCATTCAGTTGTACAAGTCTGGAAATTCAAATTATACGTTACACTATATCCAACATCATTCCACAAGAAAGAATCTCTCTCTGGCTGTTGTGTTTCGTGATTGTTGCACAGTTGCCAATTAAAGCACAAAGAACTTCACCAAGTTGTTATAAGTACTGTCCATTTACTGAATGTTTTAGTTGGAAGATTGGGGCTCTCTTCGTAGCAGATATGTCGGCTCGCTGGTAACGTATACGGTTGTGTCAAAAGGTTGTCTTAAAAGAAACCGCTAACTAAATTCGTACTTGATAGTACAAACATTTTCATCGTAACGTACCCAACAGGCTTCATCTCAAGTTATGTAATACAATAATCATAATTAATGGTTACCGCCTTCGGTGTACATTATTGACTTAACAAGTGGATATCAACGTGGACTTTAATTCCTGTGAATTCAATTAGCCGTTTGTTTTGAGGTAACCTTTTTACAGCGGTGAATTATAAACACAAGGTTACCTCTAAACAAACGGCCACCCATCAGTTCTATAAGTGAGTCGATTTTAATTACGGTAAAGAAGCAAACCCTTATAGTTCGGGTTGGGTACGACAAAATGTTTATTTTATTTTAAGAATAGCAATGCAACGAAAAAATAATACTAATGCTGTGCATACCTACTCAAATTTTTTGGGGTTTGCTTGAGCGACCGACCTTACCCGTAGCCGGCGCCTTTGACAGCAAGTCGTTCTAAAGAACACTTTCTACTTGTTGAATTTTGTTTAATAGTTAAAACAGTGTCATCACTCACATATGATACGAAACGAGAAGGGGTACCACAGGACTCAAGAGTCCACAACACAACTAACTAAAGTAGGCTAATAAAGAAATTAGTCAAAACGATCGTCAGCCCGATAGGGCATTGTCCACCCACTGTCTGATTAACAATGCACTGAATACGGAAGTGTGTGTGTGGCAACAGAAAGTTGACACACGTTTCTGGCAACACAATACGTTACGAAATAATAATGAATAAAGAAATCAATTGTCTTATGGATTTAATACTTAGATATGTTAATTCTTAAAAAGATATTTAAACTCGTTGTTAAAAGGTAAATGATTAGACGTAAATTTTTTGTTACGACAATAATTTTCGTAACCCTCTGGTAAGACACTGCCACCTGATTCTTTCCACATTGCAATTTGGGTGTACCGCGACTGATCATCTTAGCGATGACAATTCTTTATCGCCAATCCGGCCTCTATTTTTTTTTTAAAAAAAAAAAGTAAATTATCGTCCGCTCGCTATAATATATTTTCCTTATAGATGCAGGCAAATTTTAAAGAATGGGGCATTTCTTCTTTACCTCTCTCTCGCCATAGTACTGACGATATTATCTGGATAGTAAATTTTGACTAGGAGCGATGGCTATGCCTATGATCTGTTAACATTGTGAGTATATTTTAGACAGTCTTTTACTATTTTTAATATCTGCAAAAACTGGTGACACTGTACTTTGCTTTTTACTATAGAGGTTCACCCGATGATGCGGCTTAAGGCCGCGGGACCGGTCGTGTTTCAATAAACAACAATTTTACCTGCAGTGAGTAGAGCTCTCCCAAACATTTTGGAAACAGTATCGTTATTAAGAACTTGCAGTTTAGCCTCTAAAACGGTAATGAGATCTGTCATAACAATAACTGTTTTGTTCGTGCCTCGAAGCTATACGTTCAAATCACTGAAATTCTGGCACATGTCCGTAAGAAAACATCAATTCTGTGTGCCACGTAGCATCCATTAACGGTGAATATTGCAGGGAGCATTTTCATACATCAGTAAGCCACCGAGCTGACTTCATCGAACGATGCTTCGAACTTTCTCTTATTAGAAGCTCACGACGATATAAGGCTCACTGTTTTTTTTTACTATGGCCATTACAATATATTATCAAAGGAATCGAAACCAGCGTTTGCACACAAGGCTTGTTGATGTATGTTGCAGTGTGATTCAAGAACAGAATGCCAAATGAATGCTTGGAATAAACTAATAAAACTATTTATTTTGTCCATCTTATTGCGAGCACCATCAACATTTATCGAAACAATTTTTCATCAGTCTGTTCCTTTTTCAGTAAGCGAATTTTTAACAGATGTACAAATATCTATGACCTTAGTAGCTGCTGCCAACGATATTATCGCAGTCAATTCTTCTTTGATGTTATTTACAACACAATATCGTGTAAACAGGACCAAACGAACAGATTTAGTTACATCTGTTGTTTCGTCAAGTCACAGCAAAATAACGAGAGGACTTAATGTCTTTTTTTCTTGTTGTTCTTTTACATTTTCCGCCAGTTTTAGACTTTTTGTCTTTTATTGTGGTTCTAGATAAACGATTATCTTATATGCGCTCAATTATCTTGCCTTTGTTTTCAAAATATTCAAAAAGTGATGGGGAACATGCTAACCAGGCTTCCTTCAAGAAATTCCCTGTCGCCATAAGGTTTACCTGCTGGGAAATTACATTTGCAGCCGTGAAACTTGCACTGGTATGACAATACGTGACAACATACTTAATCACAAATGTCGACTGCCTATTCTGTTTTTAAAACACTTTGCAATGGATTCTTCTTGTTCGCTTTTTCGATAAACAGACTTGTGATTTGTTTCATAGTGGTGTTTAACAGACGATGTTCTAGATATCGCTGTCCGGGAACATAAAACACATACCGCTTTGTTGCCTTCATTTATCATGCCATATTTCTCACTCCACCAAGTTTGAAATTCTCAGTTACACTTATTTCGCACTTTTTGTTTCTTTGCCATACTAGCCATGTTGAATAATGCCCACAAGTAACAAATGATACTATGTAGAATTGCAGCACATGGCATGAGCTCGCAACAAACGAAAGCAAACAAATGAACACTGTTTCGCCGCGACTATCTGGCTGTACAGTACTTGTCGGTAGAGGTCCGAATTCATCGTTGTTACTGCTGCCACCGTATGCTATCTAACAGAAAATGAAGTTATGATATAATGCATTTTAGTAAACTCTATCAATGTGACTGAACATGAGTGAAGATACGTCATCTACAACATCTGCGACGCCTTGGCTCAGATAGTCCGTCCACGATGAACCTTCGTACTGTGACTTCAAATGCAGACAAACAAACGAATTATTTAGATTAGGTAGAAGATGAATGGGTAGCTTTACGAGATGAAATAGTTAAGGCAGTAGAGGATGAATTTGATAAAAAGACAAGGCCTAGTAGAAATCCTTGGATAACACAGAATATACTGAATTTAACTGATGAAAGGAGAAAATTTAAAAATGCAGTAAATGAAGCAGGCGAAAGAGAATACAAACGTTTCAAAAATGAGGATGACAGGAAGTGCAAAATGGCTAAGCAGGGATGGCTAGAGCACAAATCTAAGAATATAGAAACATTTTCACTGGGGAAAGATAGATACTGCCCACAGGAAAATTAGAGACTTCGGAGAGAAGAGAAGCAGCTGTATGAATATGAAGAGCTGAAATGGAAAACCAGTCATAAGCAAGGAAGGGAAAGCAGTAAGGACTATACAGATGGTCAATATAAGGGAGATGAACTTGAAGGCAGTATCATAGCAATGGAAGTGGACGTAGATGAAGATGAGGTGGGAGATATGACACTGCTAGAAGAATTTGACAGAGCTCTCAAAGCTCTACGCCGAAACAAGGCCCGGGGGATAGACGATATTCCGTCAGAATTACTGACAGCCTACGGAAAGCCAACCATGACAAAACTCTTCCATCTGGTATGCAATATGTAAGAGACAGCCGAAATACCTCAGACTTCAAGAAGAATGTAGTAGTTCCAATTCAAAAGAAAGCAATGGCTGACAGCTGTGAAAATTACCGAACTATCAGTTTAATAAGCCATGGTTGCAAAATGCTAACACGAATTCTTTACAGAAGAATGGAAAACTGGTAGAAGACGACCTCGGGGAATATCAGTTTGGATTCCGGAGAAATGTAGCAACCCACGGAGCGAAACTATGAAGGTAGCAGGAGTACAATAAAAAGAGCTACGAGGCTATTTACAACTTGTACAGAAACGAGAAGGTAGTTATAAAGAGTCGAGGGATGTGAAAGGGAAGCAGTTGTCAGACGTGAGTGAGACAGGGTTGTAGCCTATCCCCAATGTTATTCAATCTCAACATTGAACAAGCAGAAAAAGAAACCAAAGAAAAATTTGGCGTAGGAATTAAAGTCCAGGGAGATGACATTGTAATCCTATCAGAGACAGCAAACGACTTGGAAGAGCAGTTGAACGGAATGTTAGTATCTTGAAGAGAAAATATAAGATGAACATCAACAAAAGCAAAACAAGGATAATGGAATCTAATCGAGTTAAATCAGGGGATCCTAAGGTAATTAGATTAGGAAACGAGACACTTAAAGTAGTAAGTGAGTTTTGATATTTGGGCAGCGAAATAACTGATGATGGCTGAAGTAGAGGGGAAATAAAATGTAGACTGGCAATGGCCAGAAATGTATTTCTGAAGAAGAGAAATTTGTTAATATCGAATTTAGATATAATTGTTAGAAAGTCTTTTCTGAGGGTATTTGTATGGAGTGTTCTCTTGTATGGAAGTGATACATGGACAATAAACAGTTTAGACAAGAAGAGAGTATGTAAGGGGTCCGTAGGCCCTTACTATAAATTTGCACTCGGCACAGGTCGATAGGGCGAACAATCGATTGTGTCGTGTGCGAGAGAGAGTGTGGAGTTGAGCGAGTACCATGTTGCGGGTAGAGGTGTGTGGAAGTCTTTGTTGAAATGTAAGGCTTTAACGGAGAAGGGAGTCGCCATCGCCGTGGCTAGACCCCTTTGTACTAGAATAATACCGGGAAGGTGAAGAAGTATTATTACGAAAGTGGTCAGTGACATTTCGAGTGCCGATATTTTGGTTTCGCGTATACCGCGCCGGCATCACCTTGGATTGCAGTGTTGGATGCAGTGATGGATTAGCGTGTGATGATAATGGAAAATGAAGAAGCCTGTGCTGAGATTAGCCGTAATTAGATATGTATGACGAAGGCAGTGGCTGTCTCCTCCTTTTTGTGTTTTTGAGACGAATATAGGTTCGTAATTAGTGAAACTGTGTTGGTGTTTTTCTTGTTACCAGACATTTCATTATTACAGTATTGAACAGGACGAACTGGAAAGTAACAACTTCCGTAGCAGTCAATTCCGATTGCCAGCCCCATTAGGTACACGGTCACATTAATAATAATTATTGGGCTGCTATTCAATCAGATCAGGTCGGGATAAAATCGGAGGTGTTACAAGTAGAAGCTTTCGAAATGCGGTGATACAGAAGACTGCTGAAGATTAGATGGGTAGATTACGTAACTAATGAGGAGGTACTGAATAGAATTGTGGAGAAAAGGAATCTGTGGCACAACTTGACTAGAAGAAGGGTTCGGTTGGTAGGACACGTTCTGAGGCATCAAGGGATCACCAATTTAGTACTGGAGGGAAGTGCGGAGTGTAAAAATCGTACAGGGAGACCAAGAGATGAATACAGTAAGCAGATTCAGAGGGATGTATGCTGCAGTAGTTACTCGGAGATGAAGAGTCTTGCACAGAATACAGTAGCATGGAGAGGTGCATCAAACCAGTCTTTGGACTGAAGACCACACCACAAGGTAGGATTACCTAAACTCCTCACTTAAATCCCCGCTCAAATTACTTGGTCTCGTACCACTAATGGGACATATGCCACTGGATCGTCATCCCTGCTGTAGGGTATTTCCCGTTGACCTAGAATCATGAGGTCTGGCAGGAAGCTAGGTTTCACACAAGTCGCTGAAGTGGCGACCAATGGAATGATTTGCACAGAGGCCATTGAGCCACACTAAATTATTGTTATTATTATTATTATCATCATGTATATACATATTTAAGTTTGCACGGGACTCTCAGAAAGCGAGATCTACTTACACTTTTCCGATTTTTGTATCAGTGTCGTCTTATAGATGACAGCCCGTGATGGTAACACGAACTGACTTTAGCAGCGATATCTGTCTTTACATGTGGTTACTTACTGCAGTGTTCCGCAATATTTTATCAGTTACAGTATATCCGGGCGGACTTAGACTCAACACAGCACACCAAAATGTCTGTCTCCTTAAAACCTCATGTCTTTTAATGTATTATTACATAGTTATGTAATGTATTATTACATCGTTATGTAATCTATTATTATTCTAAAATAGGAATAGACACATGAATTTATTAACAAATTATTGACTTCAATTCACTGTAGAAAACAGACATTTCTAATAGATATTTTAAAGTAAATGACTATACATACCTTCATTGTGATGCCTGAACCTACTTAGTTGACGGCTGATTCATGGCGGAATCGTTAGCAAAGAAAGCCTCATATCTTCATCGATGTAGTTTTTTAAGTGTCACTCTCGTTGATGTTTTAACTTCAGTCACACAAACAGGTTGTTGAAAATGGTATAACACATTAACTACCATCTTGGAAATAGCCGGTGTTTATGCAAGAGCAGACCGAATTACGGGAGCATGGAGGTGACTCGGAGAATGCCCCTAGACCCACGTCACGTCAGATGAGGGAGGAACCTTCCCAAAACTCACATGTAGCACGCGACTTACAGGATGTACACCACGGAACGAAAACAACGGTGGGTAACCCGTTGGCGGGCACCCCTCTGACCACGGATACTGGGCTAAAGCCCTTGGAGTTCTCAATGACATGACACGAGCATGACAACGACAACGAACCTAGCATATAAGGTGGGCACAGTGAACATTAACACCGCACGTTCGCTTGCAAGATGCAACTTCTCCGGGACCTGATTTACGCCACAGACGTTGATATTCTGCTGATGCAGGAAACCTGCAATGCTGCTTTTCCCGACGTGCATGGATACAACACTTACCTAGCGCCGACTCCAGATGGAGGACGTGGCACAGCGATACTAGTCCGGGAAGGGATTCCGATGTGTGACCTCGATTACCTTCCTTCGGCTCGGGATTTGGCTATGACCATCAACGGCATTCGTATCGTCAACATCTGTTCACCCTCCGGATCTGACAATCGACAGGCGCGTGCACGATTCTACTCGGAGGAGATTTCCCCACTATTCCATGGGAGGTATGACCACATCTTGGTAGGGAGTGATTTTAACTGTGTACTCACACCGAAGGATCAAACTCCTAATTTCAGCTCCTGCCACGCATTGAACACGATGTGCCGGGACATGGCCCTAATGGACACGTGGGAGAAGATCCATGGGTAGCGAGAGGGCTACACGTATTTTACTAGCCACTCGGCGAGCAGGCTGGATCGGATTTACGTTTCTGACAGATTAAGGGATCAGGTGTTGGCTGCTGAACGTTGGCCCACAGCTTTTACGGATCACCTTACATATTTGTGCGCGTTAACCCTCCCACGGCAGCGGGTCTGGCGGAGTCGTAGTTCATGGAAACTTAATTCATCCTTATTGCTGGATCTCGAATGTCGCCAGCGGATCGAAGAAACATGGCAGACATGCACTCGCCGTCTGCCGCTGCACTGTACGGTTCTTTCAAGGTGGCTGCAATGTGCAAAACCGACGATACGAACAGCTCTCATTACGTATGGCAAGGGAAAAGCGAAATGACTCCTAGATACACTTGATTATTACTACATGGTGCTCCGCGACCAGACCTCCAGGGCCCCATCGCCCGAGCGTCAAGCGGAATTCCATCGCATTCAAGCGTGCATTTTATCGATCACGAGACGTCGACTGGAGGGACTTTCGATCCGTGCTCGGTGCTTGGACAACGTCGATAAACAACGTATTAGCATGCATCATGTGTCCAAGGGACATGCGCGTAATCGCCTATCCTTGATCACTGTGCTCCATGATGACGATGGTCAGCCCTTGACGTCACAACGGGACATTGCTGCTTAGTTTCTGGAGCATTACCGCCTCCTTCTCACTATGACGCCGACAGACAATAGGACAGAAGAAAAAATTTTGCGACAGATGCAAACGGAGGTGGATGGTCCGGATGCAGAAGCGCTATTGGAACCCCTAAAGGAAGATGACATCCGGGGGGGGGGGGGGGGGGGGCACTCACGAAGGGTGCGGTGCATAAATCCCCTGGGCCAGATGGGTTGACACTCGAATTTTGTTGCGCATTTGAGGATTTAATGATGTCGCAGTTGGTGTTGATGTATAATGAGTTATTGAGCCCTGACACGGACGTTCCGTCGCAGTTCATGGCGGGATTGCTTATACCAACACCGAAATCGACAGCGAGTGTCGGCGTCCATCAATTTAGACCGCTCACGATGCTCAATACTGACTATAAGATCTTTGCGCGAATGTTGGTGCCACGGCTCAAGGCTGTAATATCCAAGACAATACCACCAGACCAGGCTTGTCTAGGGGTTCGGAGCAACATCCATTCTATCCTAGGCGGATACCGTGACGTAATTTCCCTGACGAAAGCTTGTCGCATGCGAACGGCGGTCGTATCGGTGGATTTTGATCGTGCCTTTGACAGGATCAACCATGATTTCCTTGACTCGACCATGCGACGCATGGCAACACCCCAGGATTTTATTACCGTCCTCATGCGCCTCCTTCGCGGCGCTTCTTCGACGGTGAGAGTCAATGGCAGGCACGTAGGACCAATTTCTGTTTGCAGCTCAGTTAGGCGAGGATGCCCCTTGTCGATAATGATGTTTACAATAGCGCTGGAACCATTGATGCAGACTCTTAGACGGACTCTAACAGGCGTCCGACTCCGTGCGAGCTCCTTCACGTGTCGTGCATATGCCGACGACTTGATGATACTCGTCCGGTCGGAGAACGAAGTAAGTCTGGTGGTTACCCTTCTTATTACGTACGGAGTAGCTGCGGGAAGCAGGGTCAACATGAATAAAACCAAGATCATGCACAACGGTCGAGGGCTGCATGCTCTGCACAGTCCGTTTACGACGGTGGACATCTTGCGATGCTTAGGTGTCTTGTTCACCCGATCGCTACGGCAATCAGCGGCGGCGAGCTATCGACGTCTCCTCCAGCACGTCTGACTGCACATACGCAACAATTCACTCCGAACGCACGACCTGCTCCAAAGGGTGGACTACACTAATGTTCACCTGGCCTCGCGACTGCCGCACCTGGCACAGGTACTGCCAATGCCACATGGTATTGCTGACAGATTAATGGCGGCCTTTGGATACTATGTCAGCCAAAGAATTTTGTTTAAGATCAAATACGAGACTTTAACTCTCCCACACCATTCTGGAGGACTTAACCTCACGGATGTGCGGAACAAGGCTCTAGCTCTATACCTGCGAGCGACGCTACGTTCTTGTAACCAACGGCAACACGCCATCACGTCGGCGATCCTGGATGTGCTTCTTCTTACGTCCTTTGAACCACCGGTGGCGGTAGGCACAATATCGTCCCCTTTTCTCTCGTCGCGCGATTCTTTGTTGATTTTAGTTATGTTCAGTTACAGGTACCTTCTACAAGAATCCCCACTTCCCGTGAGATATATCGATACTTGCGGCGTCATCATGGCAGCAATGTCGTCGAACTTAAATACCCAACACGAAACTGGCGACAGATTTGGCGAGCTGTCCATACGCCTCTCCTCACCACAGCAGCGCGATCGTCATGGTATACACTAATCAACCGCAAGACAGTCAACCGCCAACGATTGTACGACATTCGCATGGTAGATTCCCCGCTCTGCCTTATATGTGGCATGCAGGACACCGACGAACATTCTCTGCAGTGCGGTGGGGCAAAGGATGTTTGGCGGCTGACGCAACGCATCATGGCCCTCCTCCGGCGCACCGACGAATCAACGATCACGACGGACGCTTTATTTTTCCCTGACGCTGTCTTTTTCCCCTCACAAAAAACATCGGCAATCCGCTGGATTGGAGGACACGCATCGCACTACGTGCTCTCGCGGACCTTGATATCGGGCATGGACTATTGGCATTATCTACTAGAACAACACGAAATCATCAGACGCCACTCTAAGTATAAAACGCATTTTGCGAACTTTCTAGGCAGCATGTTTCATAACCACCCAAAGCGGTGGGGAGTCCCAGGTTTACGTTGTTTCGAGGGATAGGATGTACTCCCAGTGAAGTGACGAGGAAGTCACTTCGGCCCTATATTTATTTCCTTTCTTTTTCATATATGATTTTTATTTTGGGACATTAAAATTAAATGAATAAATAAAATCATTTCGTTAAAAATAAAAAAATTACATACATGTACAATGTTTCCTTCCTGCTGCCTCTCCCTTATCCTGTCAGGAGACGGAAACACTGCGGCCAGGCCTCCAAGTGCAACCCTGCCCACTGTGCCCCCTGATCTACTACACCTTAAAAAAATAAAAAATTAAAAATAAGATGGTAGAGCACTTACCCGCGAAAGTCAAAGGTCCCGAGTTCGAGTCTCGGTCCGGCAAACAGTTTTAATCTGCCAGAAAGTTTCAATTTTCACATTGTCTGGTTTTGTGCAATGTCGAGCGAGTTTTATTCTGCATGAACTGTCTGTGGTCTCAAATGTGCATTTACGTACTCAAAGATCTGTGATAGCGCCTGTAATCGACTTATGAGGGTGGTTCAGCGTCAGTGTGCCGCAGCCACAAAGTAAAGGATGTGAGGCAAACAATTGCATATTATTGTAAGAAATTAAGGGATTTCGATATTAGACATACCACGAATATTTATGTTTTAAAGAAATTAAATGTTATTTAGTTCCTTCGATTTTAAGTAAGAAAGTGCTTGTATATTCTGTCATTATTTAATAAATGCCGATAACTGTTACATATTCACAAAATTAAATGTAATTTATTTATTTTTGTTATACTTTGCTTATCGTAAGTTAATTGTATTCTCGCCTGTACCATTCCACCGGCTATGCCGCTAGGATCAGACCTCTTTGCAACACTTCTTTTCTGTAGGGTTGACTGTGCTTCTTATTCTTTGAAATTCCGGGGATTAGCAAAAAGGCCCTGTGTTATTATTTTTGTTGCCTTGTTTTGATATTTGTTCCAGTTTGTGCCGCCGGCCGGAGTGGCCGAGCGGTTCTAGGCGCTACAGTCTGGAATCGCGCGACCGCTACGGTCGCAGGTTCGAATCCTGCCTCGGGCATGGATGTGTGTGATGTCCTTAGGTTAGTTAGCTTTAAGTAGTTCTAAGTTCTAGGGGACTGATGACCACAGCAGTTAAGTCCCATAGTGCTCAGAGCCATTTTTGAACCAGTTTGTACCCGCTTCTTAAATCGTGTTGCTCTTTTCGTTCGCCGCCAAAGGCCCCACAAATTGTCAGACAACAATAATGTGTTTCAGTTCAACAATCTTCTTATTCCATCGTTTATTTTCATTTATTTGAGTGTTTCAGTTCAGTTTCATCACAGATGTGCTCCGCGGTAGTGCGGATATTGTGACTGCTACACCAGTATTTTCTGTTACAATATCTTTAAACTATTTTTTTCCGGTATAGATAAGGTCATTGTACGGAACGGTCCCTCCTCGAGCGCAAGTAGTCAAACCATCGAGTCCGAAAAAAGGAAACAGAAAGTAGTTCAAAAACAGTGTAGTGCCAATTATTTATCTTACGGGTTGTTTTGTTGTACGTGGCGAAAAACTCAGTAATGCTGCTATGGTTCGCAGTAAACTGAAACATTTGTCAACAAAACTTTCCTCTCTGTTAAGTAATGACGTGAATTACTTTCGTTAGTTGTTGACACAAAATGAAAAGAAACTGAAGCTCATTACTGAGTGTTTCGTAAAAAGTACAGCCAGACTTTTCGTAAAGACCAAAAATCTACACGCAATAGCAGAAACTTCGTTAATATCAGTGTGTAGCGAAAAAGTAAAAATAGTTTTTGGTTCAGATGCTGTTACTGGAATTTCAAAAACTCCTCTCCCTGCTGGCAGAATCAACCGCCGAGTTAGTGATGTGTGCAGTGACATCGAAGACATTTCGAAAGAGAAGATAGAGAGCAAAGGTAAGCTGTCACTTCAGATCGACGAGCCCGCCGACATCAGCGGTCACGCATAACTCCTTTCCTTGATTGGGAAGTAATAGCAGGTAATTTCATCTTCTGCAAAGAACTACCCGAATGAGGAGCTGGTGAAGACATATTTCATAAGACTAATGAATATTTGGTTCGTAATGGATTAACGTGACCGGACTCCGTTAGTGTTTGTACAGATGGACCCGCTTCTATGACAGGCAGAGTGGAACGGCTCGTGGTTAAAGTACGCGAAGTAAATCCCTAACTAACGAACCGACCAATGTCTCACTCACCGCAAAGCCATTGTTGCTAAGTGTTTTGCTATCTCCTCCGAAAATTGTGATGGAGAAGTGCTAAAAACCATGAACTTCGTCAAATCGCGGCCCCTAAATATGTGACTTTTTAACGTTTTGTGTCAATACATGGAATCACAGCAAACAACACTTCCGCTAGGGTGATTATCTCGAGCTAAAGAGTTAATGCAAGTGTTTGAACTTGGGTTTGAGGTAATTGTATTTTTGACTGTTGGGGGAATGAGTACAGAAATTTATTTGCAGTTGATGAATGAGTACCTAAGTTTGCATATCTTTTCGACATTTTCGTAAACTTGAATAAACTAAGCAAAAATTGCAAACGTGGAAACTGAAATACTCTAAGAAGTATGGATAATATTCAAGGATTTACTAATAAATTAGTCGATTCAGGCAAGTGAAAATGGATCGTGTGAGATGTCACCAAATGTGGCCCCTTACTGACGATAATAAGGCGTTGATGGACTTAATTAAAGGTAATACTCTTACTGCACAGTTTAAAAAAAAAATTGGAGAGACTTTTGAAGATTCGTGATTCATTTGTGGATGCGAAAAATCTTCAGAGTAATCTGTGTTTAGGCTTACAAGAGGAACTGACATATTTGAAAGCAGGCTGTTGTTGAAACCAAAATTTTTCGAAGTACCTTTGGATAACTCGGCAACACCTCCCGGCAGGCCACCGATACGTAGGTCATCGGCAGTTGCGTGGGAACTTCTCGCTGTGACGCTTCTCCATGTGGCAGTTGCACGACGCGGCGTTGTATGCACTCCGAGCGGATATGTCCTTCTCCACCACAGCCAGAACAGGTGCGTGGCTGGCCATCGTAAACCACAATAACTCGACAGCCTCCAATGTATAATTGAGAAGGATATGTTTATTAAGGACGATCCGCACCTGTCGGACGCCGTTTAGCACAGTATAGGTGCTAAAGTTGCCCAGCGTTCAGGCGTATTACTAAGTACCGTTGCATATGGTCGCAGCGATTCAGTAACCATCGATTCTGGCACCTCAAACGGCAATTCAAAGATCCCACTGACCCTCACACCCAAGCCTGAAGGAGCTACTGCTACATCGCTGATATGGCCATCAGAGTGTCGAAATTTAAATCCTCTCTCAGCAGCGGCGAGAGTTCTTTGACACGCAGCTTCATCGGTCATCTTTACGTACATTGTACTGCTTACAATGGACAGGTGTATTCCAATTATGTCTGCAGCAGGTAAACGAACTTCTTCCATCAAAAAACGCTCTATTTCGAAAGCTTTGGGTCTGGCATATTCGTTGTCGAACGTAAACTGGAGCGCAGTCTTTCGAAAATTGTGTGCCACGGCGATCGAGTCAGACAACAACACGCGCGAGTACCGGCGGTGTAAACACTTCCTCGTTCACGCGCGGCCGCGGCCGGGACAACAGGTCCGTGCAGCGCCACCGCCTAAAGCAGACTGATTCGTCTGAGCTACCCAAGAACAGCTCACGTCCCGTCCTCACAGCTTTACTTCTGCCAGTACCTCGTCTCCTACCTTCATTCTAGAAATGTGAAAATTGCTCTGTATCATTAGGAATTACCTGAGTCAGCCAAGTTTGGAAAACGAGATCGTACAGCGATTAAAACAGTGGACACAGTTTCAGGTCCCCAGCGATGGTTCCGATATCGTTCTCCGCAGTTCTCCTTAACCAGATAAGGTTAATGCTGGAACGCCCAGAGCAGGGGTCTGTGTACTGACATTTATTTCCTGTCGATTAGTAGACGAGTATTCGCCGACCTATTGCACGTCTATATCTTCGTCGTCGCGAGATGTTATGGTAATCAGACGCAGGGTCAGTGCAAGTGGTGTTTCCTGTAGGAAATCTGTGAGTACATAGCTAAAACGTCGTAATTGTTGCAAAGAAAGGATGTCACATGTATAACAGAGGCATGATGAGCTCAACTGGTGTCGATGTATAGTTCGGTCTACTTTCTGGGACAAGGCTTTCTTTTCCGTTGCACAGCAACGTGCGCTCCCACTTGCCATTACGAGTGAGTATAAAATTTGCTGACTGTAGTAGTAAACTCACAAGTAATACCTTGAGTGCGATGTCACAAATGTAACCTTCAGTGACATTCATTTGATATTATTGTGTTAACAATTACGATAGAAAAAATATTAGCTGCTAATGACTCGCCATGTGCATCGGGCCGGCGACAGAAATTAACAAAACGGACATCGTCGACATACAAGAAACGTTGAAAACAAACCATTAACTTAAAAAATCATAAACACGGAATGAAAAATAGCATGCTACAGCCATCACAAGATCGAGGGCGAAGTCCGTGGTAATTACAAAACGTGCAGGACTTTCAACTACGTATCCACTCTTAAAGAATGCAACATCATATTAGTGTAAAGGGATGGTGAGAACTGATGGAAAGCGAAACAATCTGTTGTGGAACTTATCGTGAAACTGGCTATCCTTTAAGGCATATCTGTAGCTAGTGCGATAATATGTTTTATGGGCATGGAAGAAAACAAACATCCAGAGGCTGAATTTGTCCAGCATTTCCAAGTGGTATGAATTACAGTGTCATACACTTTTCACGAAGGATAGTGTGCTTTAAAGAAGTATAATTTTTACATGCAGACCAGGAATCAACTAAAACCAAGTTATTTTGACTAGTTATTTGCCAAAGACAGTGCTCGTACCATAGTTGTAGTTCCCTTACGCCCATTTTCCCACCCTTGCTTGGTGTGACGGAAATATTCTGCTGCTCTTGCAAGATCGCGAGCACAAGAAAAAATCGTAGGGTGCAGAGCACCTCCAACTTCTCGCAGGACAATAAATAACTTTCCAGTCAATTTACCATCCAGATTCACAGTCGGCATAATGGTATACGAATGCGTTAACTCTCTTGGTACCTCTAATTTCCAGGGTTCCTTTCATACGCATTTCCTCTTCAAATCACGATTGGTCGGAGTTGGAAACAAATTCCTTACTGAACGCTGTGATAAATTTATTTATCTCATCTAAAAATTTTCTGGCCAATTTCGCAGTTTGATGCGCATCAGGTTGACACTTTGTTTGAAATTTCGTTGTCTTACGTCTTGCCCTTCTGTAGTGTACGTAGCCTGTTTGTATGTTGGCAGCGCTGTAGAATGTGTTAATATCGCTGACAGCGGTCTGCGCCCTCGGCAAGAGATTCTGTGGTTGGACGGACTAGCAGTTAGCGAGTGGATAGAGAAGCGTATGCGCATGTTTCTCTTAGTGGAGACTCTGTGTTGGTAGGAAATACACTGTAAAAGGAGGATGGATGTCGTTAATAGTATTTGGACAATGGAATTATTGAGAACTATATAATTTTTAGAACTGGATGTCACATGAATAAGGTAAAATTTTCTAAATACATTGTTTGCTCTTCGACAAACCCTTTCTTTTGCTAACCATATGTCTCCTAGTAGTTAGAGTCTATAGTAGTTAGAATCTTTTTATTTAGCTGGCTGTAGTTGCTGCTTGCTGTAATTGCTGTAGTTCATGTTATGAAGATTTTCTGTAAGTTAAGTGACTTATATAAAAATTGTGATTCGTGGTTGAAATGAGTTTAGGAAATTAACAGAGTTGGAGGTAGTGTCATATTTCTTTAATTTCATATTTTTTGGATTTTTATTATTCTTAGGATTTCTTGCAATACAGGGCCATTCTTTTGTGTTAATTATTGGAAGTCATGTTGTCACTCTATAGCAGTCAGATTGCGTTGAGCTTGTATATTGTGGGTAATAACTTGTCAGGAAAAATTCTGTAGGTCAGTGTTTAAATGATAAAAATAAGTAAAGACATAGTTTCACATAGTTTTAGTAGCACTGTTTGAAGTTATGCAACCCTTCAAATCACCGTAATCTATTGTGATGCGCAATTTGATGTGCATAGCATAGATCACTACCATGCACAACCTCAAGATTGTGTCAAGCACACTTGAAACGGGCAAACAGTAGTTTTTGTAACAAGTGCGTCTTGTCCTCCCTTTTATTATATACGACACGAAAATATTGTTGCGGACTTATTCGAAATCTGTTCATAATTGTTTTTTCAATATTCTGCGGATGATCTTCCATTTATGTAATTATGTTTCGCACCCGCTCCTTGGACAACGATTGTCCTTTAGTACGTGTCACTGAAGATGGGATTTGTGGCTTCCTGTCCGAGGAAGATGAATTACCTGTTTCAATATCCTTCACTTGTTAAGCACGTAACGTCACCGTTGTACTTCTCACGTACATTGCCCGCAGATTCCACCGATTCATCTTTCAGAAACTCTAATATTTCATCTGCCGCTTGTTTCTCACTCTGCGAGGTTCCTTGGGTTCCCTTCTGACGCAATGTCAACTTCGGCAGCTGTTACTGTAGACATAATGCAATGTTAGCTTTGTCTATCGTTGCTATTGTTCTGCTTTGTGTCAACGCCAATAGCAGTGGAACGCTATTGTGAGTTGCTCGCCGACTAAGCAGTTCAACTACGCTCCGTAGCCTCAGGCTGTGCACGTCATTGGATCTCTCCAGTCCCGCCTCCTGTTGCCATTAGCAGCCAACATTGTGGTTGCGTCGTAAAAAATATGTGGGGCGTCGAATGCCATAAACGTCATTGGCCTTTTGCGACATCGCACTCAAGGCGTTCTTTGTGAGTAATTTTGGCCACTTTTGAAGAATTGCTAACGTACAGGGTTCGGTGTTTGTCTTCAGCTCGTGTAGTCATCCATTTAATCTAACTACTGTGTCCCTGTTGTGGTCTTCAGTCCGACTACTTGTTTGATGCACCTCTCCACGCTATTCTATAGCGGTCAAGCCTCTACATCACTGCGTAGCTCCTATAGTCTCTATTCATTGAACTTGCTTGCTGTATTGAAGCCTTGGTCAGCGTCTAATTATTACTCCTCAGGCTTTCTTCCTTTGCCAATCTGACGATTATCTGAAGCCTCAGTGTTTGTCTAATCAAGCAACACCTCATTTTAGCCAAGTTGTGCCGCAAATTTTTAGTCCCTCCACTTCGATTCAGTACCACTTCATTAGTTCTTAGATTAACACACACAATCTTCACCATTCTTCTATAGCACATCATTTGAAACGATTCTGTACTCTTCTTGTCAGAGTTGCCTATCGTCTACGTTTTACTTTTGTACAAGGGTACGAAAAACCTTCAGAAAAGACTTCTAACTCTTATAAGAGGGAAGTTTGAGTTGTTGCACCGGATGATGATTACACGAATATTTTGTCAGGATTTGTAAGCGGTGGGTCCTTGAGGTACGACAATACGCGAAACCGAGAAGTAAGTTTAACCGGTTTTATTAACAAAGGCGGATTATAAAACACGCACACTACGCGCACCCATCATCAGCGTGTCTGACATCCTAATTACGGTCGTATCGAGCGCGTGTTACGTAGCATTCGGCTGCTTGCAACACTCTGAGATTTATATTCACTATTGTTGTTGTCCGAGTACCTACTGCAGCCTACATCCCTCTGAATCTGCTTACTGGATTCATCTCTTGGTCTCCCTCTACGATTTTTACCCTCCACGCTGCCCTCCAGTAGCAAATTGGTGAGCCTTTGATGCCTCAGAATTTGTCCTACCAACCGATCCGTTCTTCTAGTCAAGTTGTGCCACAAATTCCTTTTCTCCCTAATTCTGTTCAGTATCTCCTCATTAATTACGTAACCAACCCATCTAATCTTCAGCATTCTTCTGTAGCACCACATTTCGAAAGCTTCTATTCTCTTTTTGTCCAAACTATTTATTGTCCACGTTTCACTTCCATACATGGCTACACTCCATACAAATACATTCAGAAAAGACTTCCTAGCACATAAATCTATACTCGATGTTAACAGAGTTCTCTTCTTCAGAAACGCTTTGCTTGCCATTGCCAGTCTACATTTTATATTCTCTCTACTTCGGCCATCAGCAGTTATTTTGCTCCCCAAATAGCAAAACTCATCTACTACTTTGAGTGTCTCATTTCCTAATCTAATTCCCTCAGCATCGCCTGATTTAATTCGACTACGTTTCACTATCCTCATTTTGCTTTTGTTGATGTTCGTCTTATATCCTCCTTTCAAGGCACTGACCATTCCATTCAACTGCTCTTCCAGGTCCTTTGCTGTATCTTCCAGAATTACGTCATCAGCAAACGTCAAAGTTTTAATTTCTTCTCCATGACTTTTAATTCCTACTACAAATTTTTCTTTTCTTTCCTTTACTGCTTGCTCAATATGCAGATTGAATAACATCGGAGATAGGCTACAACCCTGTCTCACTCCCTTCTCAACTACTGCTTCCCTTTCGCGCCCCTTGACTCTTATAACTGCCGTCTGGTATCTGTACAAATTGTAAATGGCCTTTCGCTCCCTGTTTTTTACCCCTGCTACATGCAGAATTTGAAAAAGAGTATTCCAGTCAACATTTCAAAAGCTTTCTCTAAGTCTACAAATACTTGAAACGTAGTTTTGTCTTTCCTTAAGCTATATACTAAGATAAGTTGTTGGGTCAGTATTACCTCGCATGTTCCAACATTTCTACGGAATCCACGCAGATCCGAGGTCAGCTTTTACAAGTTTTTCCATCCGTCTGTAAAGAATCCGTGTTAGTATTTTGCAGCTATGTCTTATTAAACTGATAGGTCGGTAATTTTCACACCTGTCAACGTCTGCTTTTAAAATGTGTGTGAAATCTTATGGGACTTAACTGCTAAGGTCATCAGTCCCTAAGCTTACACACTACTTAACCTAAATTATCCTAAGGACAAACACACACACCCATGCCCGAGGGAGGAGGGAGGACTCGAACCTCCGCCAGGACCAGCCGCGACGCCTGCTTTGTTTGGTATTGGAATTATTACAATCTTCTTGAAGTCTGATGATATTTCGCCTGTCTCATACATCTTACTCACCAGATGGAAGAATTTTCCCATGGCAGGCTCTCCCAAGGCTGCGAATAGTTCTAATGGAGTATTGTCTACTGTCGGGCCCTTGTTTTCAGCGCTCTATCAAATTCTTCACGCAGTATCATATCTCCAATTCCATCTTCATCTACGTCCTCTTCCATTTCTGTAATATTGCCCTCACGTACATCGCTCTTGTATAGACCCTCCATGTACTGCTTCCAGTTCTCTGCTTTCCCTTCTATGCTTAGAACTGGTTTTCCATCTGAGCTCTTGATAGTCATTCAGATGGTTCTCTTGTCTCTTTAATTTTCTTGTAGCAAATTACCCCTAGTGATATGTCTCTACGTTGTTACATTTGTCCTCTAGCCATCCCTGCTTAGCCATTTTGCACTTCCTGTCAGTCTCATTTTTGAGACATTTGTATCCTTTTTGACTGCTTCATTTACTGCATTTTTATATTTTCTCTTTTCATCAATTAAATTCAATATATCTTCTGTTACCCAAGGATTTCTACTAGCCCTCGTCTCTTTAGCTACTTGATCCTCTGCTGCCTTCACTATTTCATCTCTCAAAGCTACCCATTCTTCGTCGACTGTTCTTGTCAATCGTTCCCTAATGCTCTCTATGAAACTCTCCACAACCTCTGGTTGTTTGAGTTTATCCAGGTACCATCTCCTTAAATTCTCACCTTTTTGCAGGTTACTCAGTTTTAATCTACAGTTCATAACCAGTAGATTGTGGTCAGAGTCCACATTTGCCCCTGAAAATGTGTTACAATTTAAAACCTGGTTCCTAAATCTCTGTCTTACCGTTGTATAATCTATTGGAAAACTTCCAGTGTCTCCAGGCCTCTTCCATGTGTACCACCTTCTTTCCTGATTCTTAAACCATCTGTTGGCTATGATTAAGTTATGCTCTGGGCAAAATTCGACCATTCGAGTTCCTCTTTCGTTCCTTTCCCCCAGCCCACATTCTCCTACTACTTTTCCTTCTCTTCCTCTTCCTATTATCGAATTCCAATTCCCCCCCCCCCCCCCCCCCCATGTTGTTGCTGTGGTCTTCAGTCCTGAGACTGGTTTGATGCAGCTCTCCATGCTACTCTATCCTGTGCAAGCTTTTTCATCTCCCAGTACCTACTGCAACCTACATCCTTCTGAATCTGCTTAGTGTATTCATCTCTTGGTCTCCCCCTACGATTTTTACCCTCCACGCTGCCCTCCAATACTAAATTGGTGATCCCTTGATGCCTCAGAACATGTCCTACCAACCGATCCCTTCTTCTGGTCAAGTTGTGCCACAAACTTCTCTTCTCCCCAATCCTATTCAATACTTCCTCATTAGTTATGTGATCTACCCATCTAATCTTCAGCATTCTTCTGTAGCACCACATTTCGAAAGCTTCTATTCTCTTCTTGTCCAAACTATTTATCGTCCATGTTTCACTTCCATACATGGCTACACTCCATACGAATACTTTCAGAAATGACTTCCTGACACTTAAATCAATACTGGATGTTAACAAATTTCTCTTCTTCAGAAACGCTTTCCTTGCCATTGCCAGCCTACATTTTATATCCTCTCTACTTCGACCATCATCAGTTATTTTGCTCCCCAAATAGCAAAACTCCTTTACTACTTTAAGTACCTCATTTCCTAATCTAATTCCCTCAGCATCACCCGACTTAATTAGACTACATTCCATTATCCTTGTTTTGCTTTTGTTGATGTTCATCTTATATCCTCCTTTCAAGACACTGTCCATTCCATTCAACTGCTCTTCCAAGTCCTTTGCTGTCTCTGACAGAATTACAATGTCATCGGCGAACCTCAAAGTTTTTATTTCTCCCATAACTATTAAATTTTCGTCTCCCTTCAGTATTAACAACTGTATTTTTTTTCAGAAACGCCTTTCTTGCTATTATGAGTCCGCATTCTACGTTCTCTCTACGTTAGCCGTGGTTAGTTATTTTTCTACTGAACTAGCAAATCACATCGAATATTTCTGCTTTTAGTTATTTCGAGTTTCTGAAACTTTTATTAGGGCTATACAACAAATAAAGTGCAAACATAAAAACGTTTATATTCCCTTTGCGTGGCCATGGATGACATTTTTTTTTAAGGAACTCAATCGAGGTTGAAACATAAGAAAGAAACTTACATTAGAACATAAAATGAAAACTGTCAACGCGACAATAGATTACTTGAAGTGGGCTACCACCACGTTTCCGGTAACCTCGATGTCGATTCTAGCCTTCTTTCTTTCTCAGCGGAATTACCAGTAGTGCAGCATGGTGAGAACGGTAGTCATGTAAGGGTGCAGGCTCTCCGGGAAGGAATGGGAGCAGTACGGCAGGCAGGGAGGGGTGCTAATCGCGTCCCCCCCCCCCCCCCCAACCACCCAACAAGCGGCGGTGGGCGAGTTTTCCGGTCCAGCGGCGACGGCAAACATTGGCCTCGTTTCCCACACGCCGGCGGCCTCCTTCCTTTGTGGCGCCGCAAATACTGGCGAGTGGCGCGTGGCGCGCGACCACAATGAATATTGCCGGCGACTGGCGACTGGCGCGCCACATTTATTTGCCGATTTGACGCCGCGGCGGCTGCGGCACACGGCCGGTTGCACAGGCGTCGGCCCGCCGGCTGCGTCCTCGTCGTCGCTGGGTGCGGATAGACGTCCTGACACGTCACTACAAGCTCTCCTTTCTACTTCCTACATACAGAAATTTATATTCATGCACGTGATGTTAGGGAAATACCTCGTTCCGCAATGGCTCTTTTACAGGTGTCATACCCAGCGATTTGGCGGAGCGGTTGGCATACTGAACTCGTTGAACTATCACTGTCCTACTGCGGTGACCTTCTCCTCAGCAGGTATGAATGCCGTTTGTCTACCATGCGTGGCCACCCATCCTATGCCTGTATCGGGCTACGGAGTACATCCGGCGACTCTGAATGGTCTGTCTTGAACACGCCAAATAAGCTCCGCATGGTAAAGTCGTCCACGGCCGTATGGAACTCATCCTTGAGGAGCACGCGTAGGGACTCAGTTGTTCTCTGCCGTCTCCGAACTGAACGTACCCGGTTGACCCACAGCTACCTCCTTCGCCGTGAGAACCCGCCCAAGTGTCTCTGTGATGCAGGGCTGACAGTGGTCCATTTTCTGATTGACTGCCCCCTTTTAGACCCGTTGCGGCAGTCCTTTAATTTACCAGCTGCACTTCCTTTAATTCTAGCTGACGATGCCTCTATAGCTGACTCAGTTTTACGTTTCATCCGTGCAGATGCGTTTTATCACTCGCTCTAGTGTGGGCGCTCTCGCATGATTTCTCAGGCTACACCCACTTCAGCTACTTTTAATTGTGACGTGGATACCAAAATAGTGTCTTTTATGGTAACAAGTTGTGTTGGTACCTCTATCAACGCTTTCCAGCTGGAGGTTCTTCGCTTGCAGTTTAGTCTTTCTCCGATTTACTCTCGAAACATACTGTGTACTCATTACACTGTTCATTCCATTCAGCAGATCATTTAATTCTTCTTCACTTTCACTCAGGATAGCAATGTCATCAGCGAATCGTATCATTGATATCCTTTCACCTTGTATTTTAATACCACTCCTGAACCTTTCTTTTATTTCCATCATTGCTTCCTCGACGTACAGATTGAAGAGTAGGGGCGAAAGGCTACAGCCTTGTCTTACTTACACCCTTCTTAATACGGGCACTTCGTTCTTGATCGTCCACTCTTATTATTCCCTCTTGGTTGTTGTACATATTGTATATGACCCGTCTCTCCCTATAGCTTACCCCTACTTTTTTCAGAATCTCGAACAGCTTGCACCATTTTATATTGTCGAACGCTTTTTCCAGGTCGACAAATCCTATGAACGTGTCTTGATTTTTCTTTAGCCTTGCTTCCATTATTAGCCGTAACGTCAGAATTGCCTCTCTCGTCCCTTTACTTTTCCTAAAGCCAAACTGATCGTCACCTAGCGCATTCTCAATTTTCTTTTCCATTCTTCTGTATATTATTCTTGTAAGCAGCTTCGATGCATGAGCTGTTAAGCTGATTGTGCGATAATTCTCGCGCTTGTCAGCTCTTGCCGTCTTCTGAATTGTGTGGATGATGCTTTTCCGAAAGTCAGATGGTATGTCGCCAGACTCATATATTCTACACACCAACGTGAACAGTCGTTTTGTTGCCACTTCCCCCAATGATTTTAGAAATTCTGATGGAATGTTATCTATCCTTTCTGCCTTCTTTGACCGTAAGTCCTCCAAAGCTCTTTTAAATTCCGATTATAATACTGGATCCCCTCTCTCTTCTAAATCGACTCCCGTTTCTTCTTCTATAACATCAGACAAATCTTCACCCTCATAGAGACTTTCAATGTATTCTTTCCACCTATCTGCTCTCTCCTCTGCATTTAACAGTGGAATTCCCGTTGCACTCTTAATGTTACCACCGTTGCTTTTAATGTCTCCAAAGGTTGTTTTGACTTTCCTGTATGCTGAGTCTGTCCTTCCGACAATCATATCTTTTTCGATGTCTTCACATTTTTCCTGCAGCCATTTCGTCTGAGCTTCCCTGCACTTCCTATTTATTTCATTCCTCAGCGACTTGTATTTCTGTATTCCTGATTTTCCCGGAACATGTTTGTACTTCCTCCCTTCATCAATCAACTGAAGTATCTCTTCTGTTACCCATGGCTTCTTCGCAGCTACCTTCTTTGTACCTATGTTTTCCTTCCCAACTTCTATGACGGCCCTTTTTAGAGATGTCCATTCCTCTTCAACTGTACTGCCTGCTGCGCTATTCCTTATTGCTGTATCTATAGCGTTAGAGAACTTCAACCGTATCTCGTCATTCCTTAGTACTTCCGCATCCCACTTCTTTGCGTATTGATTCTTTCTGACTAATGTCTTGAACTTCAGCCTACTCTTCATCACTACTATATTGTGATCTGAGTCTATATCTGCTCCTGGGTACGCCTTACAATCCAGTATCTGATTTCGGAATCTCTGTCTGACCATGATGTAATCTAATTGAAATCTTCCCGTATCTCCCGGCTTTTCCAAGTATACCTCCTCCTCTTGTGATTCCTGAACAGGGTATTCGCTATTACTAGCTGAAACTTGTTACAGAACTCAATTAGTCTTTGTCCTCTTTCATTCCTTGTCCCAAGCCCATATTCTCCTGTAACCTTTTCTTCTACTCCTTCCCCTACAACTGCATTCCAGTCACCCATGACTATTAGATTTTCGTCCCCCTTTACATACTGCATTACCCTTTCAATATCCTCATACACTTTCTCTATCTATTCATCCTTCAGCTTGCGACGTCGGCATGTATACCTGAACTATCGTTGTCGGTGTTGGTCTGCTGTCGATTCTGATTAGAACAACCTGGTCACTGAACTGTTCACAGTAACACACCCTCTGCCCTACCTTCCTATTCATAACGAATCCTACACCTGTTATACCATTTTCTGCTGCTGTTGATATTACCCGATACTCATCTCACCAGAAATCCTTGTCTTCCTTTCACTTCACTTCACTGACCCCTACTATATCTAGATTGAGCCTTTGCATTTCCCTTTTCAGATTTTCTAGTTTCCCTACCACGTTCAAGCTTCTGACATTCCACGCCCCGACTCGTAGAACGTTATCCTTTCGTTGATTACTCAATCTTTTTCTCATGGTTACCCCCCCCCCCCCTCCCCTTGGCAGTCCCCTCCCGGAGATCCGATTGGGGGACTATGCCGGAATCTTTTGCCAATGGAGAGATCATCATGACACTTCTTCACTTACAGGCCACATGTCCTGTGGATACACGTTACGCGTCTTTAATGCAGTGGTTTCCATTGCCTTCTGCATCCTCATGTCGTTGATCATTGCTGATTCTTCCGCCTTTAGGGGCAATTTCCCACCCCTAGGACAAGAGAGAGCCCTGAACCTGTATCCGCTCCTCCGCCCTCTTTGACAAGGCCATTGGCAGAATGAGGCTGACTTCTTATGCCGGAAGTCTTGGGCCGCCAATGCTGATTATTTATCAAAATTTAGGCAGTGGCGGGGATCGAACCCGGGACCGAAGACGTTTTGATTATGAATCAAAGACGCTAGCCCTAGCCCCCATCAAACCAACCAACCAACATCCGGCGACACAGCCTTTTCAACTGTGTCCTCTGCTCAGAGGCACTCAGCGCCCTTCAAAGCCTATGTGCGCTGTACACCGCCCATCCCTTAGCGCAGCGGGTCCAGGAAAACTGTCACCTGCTCACTCTTGGTGGAGCCAGTGTGATGTTTATCTGGGTTCACTGGTCATGTCTGTCTGCCAGGAAAGCAGGCTGCTGACCCTGCTGCCAAGGCTGCAGTCCTCGTACCTCAGCCTTCGAGTTCCTATATTCCCTCCGATGATCTCTGTCAGAACGTGCTGTCACTTTGGCATCGCCAGTGGTCCTCCCTTCACGGGAATAAGCTCCGGCTTATTAAGCCTCTCCCAGCGGCTTTGACGACGTCCTCTCTACCCTCCTGCCCGGAGGAGGTAATTTGAACTAGGCTGCGTATTCGCCACTGCCTTTTTAGCCATCGTCATTTGATAAGTGGCGCTACCCCACTACTTTGTACACATTGCACCCAAGTTTTAAGTGCCCGCCGCTTCCTGACGGAATGCCCAATTTTTAACCGTTTACTTTCCCGCTTGGGTTTGCCGTATGAGTTATCGGCCGTTTTAGCAAATGACGCGTGGGCTGTCAACCTCGTTTTACTTTTTATCCGCCAAAGCAATACGGCGAAGGCCATTTAATTTTTAGTTTTGGACCTCAGATTCTGTATGGTGTCTTTTTTAGCCATTTTTCCACGTGCCTGTTTTTAGCTGTCTTCTATTATGTCAGTTGGGACTGACGTGTAGCCGTTTTTCTCTCTCTTCGCGTTCTGTAGTTTTGACTTAGGCGCGTATGACCATAGTTGTTTTTTGCGTAGCCGGCCGAAGTGGCCGTGCGGTTAAAGGCGCTGCAGTCTGGAACCGCAAGACCGCTACGGTCGCAGGTTCGAATCCTGCCTCGGGCATGGATGTTTGTGATGTCCTTAGGTTAGTTAGGTTTAACTAGTTCTAAGTTCTAGGGGACTAATGACCTCAGCAGTTGAGTCCCATAGTGCTTAGAGCCATTTGAACCATTTTCTTGTTTTTTGCGACCTAAAGCAAAAGAAAACCAAACGGAAACTGGACTCGCATTCTGGAGGACGACGGTTCAAAAGCTGCGTCAGGCTATCCTGATTTAGGTTTTCCGTGACTTCCCAAAATAGCTTGAGGCAGATGCTGGGATGTTTCATTAGAAAGGGCACGGCCGGCTTCCTTCCCTAATCCGATGACACCGATGATCTCGCTGTTTGGCCCCCTCCTCCAAATCAACCAACCAACAGATGCCACAGAGCTGGATGCTGCAGTCGGGACGGTGGCAGTTGAAAATCCCTATCCAGCCATACTGTTTTAGGTTTCCGTGGTTTTGCAAATTCGGCTAGCGACAAATGCTGCGACTGTTTGTATGAAACAGACTTGGGTTGTGTCCTTCGCTAATCGAACTTGGGCCCCGTCACTGACTTCGTCGGCAACGGGACATTGCAGCCAACTGGTATATGTGTACTTCTACATCTCCATCTATACTCCACCAGCCACCTCATTTTGGGTAGTTCGTGTACCGCTGTGCCGTGCTCGGCAAGAAAGATTGTCAGACGTTGAATGTCTGCAGTTGAACCTTCAAGGTACTTTCGTGACTCGTTCGTAGAGAAACGTCCCCTTAGAAAGATTATGAATGACTGTACTAGTAAAATTCTATGTTATTTCATTTTCAAACAGCTGAGCAAAACTCAACATACTCAGACAGTTTTCTCTTTACTTATACTGATCATCACTAAACCGACACACAATATTTTTAGCGCAAGGCAATCTGACTTTCAAAAATCCCTACAAAAGAATGGCCCTGACTAACAATAACCTATACCTTTCATGAATCACTTAACCTCACAAAAATCTTAGTTACTCGAACTACTACAATACAGCGAGCGCCGGTCGGTGTGGCCGTGCGGTTCTAGGCGCTTCAGTCTGGAACTGCGTGACCGCTGCGGTCGCAGGCTCGGATCCTGCCTCGGGCATAGATGTGTGTGATGTCCTTACGTTAGTCAGGTTTAAGTAGTTCTAAGTTCTAGGGGACTGTTGACCTCAGATGTTAAGTCCCATAGTGCTCAGAGCCATTTGAACCAATACAGCGAGCGCCAGTACTGCCGGATAAATAAGATTCAAACTACTGAAGGCACTAGCTGCTGATAGGCATAGTTAGCAAATGAAAGATTTTGATAGAGAACAAACAATGTATTTACCTTAATAGCGTTCAAGTCATTATATATATCAATTCATGACATCCATCTTTACAAATTTCCTTTTTTTGGCGGACACACATCCAGATCGTCCGCTTATAGTAACCTCTCAAAACTCTGGCATCTCTCTCTCCACACTGCTGGCGGCTCACCTCCAACTGCACAACGCAACGCGCTGTTCCCATCCAACTGCCCAACACTACACAAGCGAATATTCCAACAGTGAGTCCAGCCAGCCACAGACTGCACACAGCGCGGTCAGCGATTTTCAAACAGCGCTACGTGGCGTTACCAACATAAAACCCTAAACATCCTACTTACAGTAGGAGGAAGTAACATATTGGCTGACTCTTCTAGGAATGTGGGCTGTCGGAATTTTAACAGTAAAGCACACCTTTCTTACCGCGTCTGCCTGACCTTATAAAATGAACCAGTAACGAGACGCAGTGCTCTTCTATGGATCATATCTATTTCGCCTTTCTGGCTCGGATCCCAGAGTGGGGACCAATAAATCTGGATTTTTCAACACCGCCTGGGAAACATTATGCATTTATTTCTTGTTTCTATTTACCTGCACATGTTTCGACACCTGTGTGTCATCTTGTTTGGATTCGGATTAATTTCTAAAATTTCATTAATTGCGAACGACCAAAGGTACGATGTGATTGTGCTCTCTATTCACATCGACCTGCTCTGGTGCATACGTTTCTCGCAGGATAAGATATGGACCACATGGACAAGGCAGTGAAGGACGAGTCTAATTTACGGTGTAAGAAGGAGCTGGAGTCACCAACAAACTTTTTCCACGAAAGAGCTCGACTTGCACTAGATTTGAAATGGCGTCATGGAGACCATCGCAAGTCGCTCTCAAGCATCAGTGGAAACTAGGGCTAAGTTCAACTCCTCCTAACTGTTTTGTTATTGCAAAGGAGAATTTGTAGTTATAGTATCTTGTTTACAAAAAAAAATTGTTTCTTGGATAAGCTATTAAAGTATTCATATGTACACTACTGCCCATTAAAATTGCTACACCAAGAAGATGACGTGCTACAGACGCGAAATTTAACCGACAGGAAGAAGATGCTGTGATATGCAAATGATTAGCTTTTCATAGCATTCACACTGTAAGAGGTCCATGATTAAAGAATTTGTTGCTAGTGCACTCGAGAAGATGTAATTTCGATGGATTGCTCATGCGCTGCCTGCGATATGTAAGCTATAAGAGAATCTCAGACCAAAGAGCAGTGTTGACTGCTGTAGGAACTGTGTGTTAGTAGCAGTAAGTAGTAGCTAGCAGTCTGGTGTATCGTGTTGGCCGGGCCGGTCGTGGTGGAGCGATGGCGGAGCCTGAGCGTTATAGTATAAGGTAAAAGCAGCCTCGCGCATATGTAGTATTGTTGTATCAAGTCCCAAGTAAACGTTTAAAAAAAATCTCTTAATAATAATCTTTCTCATAAAAAGTAACTTTTGACAATCATTCATTTCAATTTAAAGAATTTACTAATTTCTCCAATCCTTGGTCATCCCGTTTATTGCAAAGAAAAACCA
The DNA here is from genome assembly GCF_023864345.2 of Schistocerca serialis cubense. Lineage (NCBI taxonomy): Eukaryota > Metazoa > Arthropoda > Insecta > Orthoptera > Acrididae > Schistocerca > Schistocerca serialis. The sequence continues at coordinate 28,760,583 of NC_064642.1, forward strand.
GTTGTTCCTTTATACATGACAAATCTATCGGCCACTGAGCTGTGCCACAAAAAAATTTATTGTAAGAGCAGATATATATGCGTTATCCGGCGACTTCATTGAGGTAAGAATTTTTCTCTTTTTTATTCAGAATGATCTTTCAGGGCCATGACGCAGCACTGCTGACGTCCAAAATTAACCAGTTTAAATTCACAGTCATTATTGAAAGGTTATAAGTGAGCGACAATTTTATTGAGAGGGTAATCACATTGTATTATTGATAGGTTACGCAATTTTCCTGTTGGTAGGTTATACTGAATGTGAACGACATAATTATATTTTTTACTGTTGAGAGGTTTCGGAACTTTTCTGTTGGGAGATTACACTAAATTAGAATATTAATCATATTATTATTTTATCTATTGTGGGGAGGTTACACCACAAGGTTGGCGCCGGTGGCGACACCTACAACGTGCTGACATCACGATAGTTTCCAACCGATCTCTCATACACACACAGCAGTTGACCGGCGTTGCCTGGTGACACGTTGTTGTGATGCCTCGTGTAAGGAGGAGAAATGCGTACCATCACGTTTCCGACTTTGATAAAGGTCGGATTGTAGCCTAGCGCGATAGCGGTTTATCGCATAAAGACATTGCTGCTCGCGTTGGTCGAGATCCAATGACTATTAGCAGAATATGGAATCGGTGGGTTCAGGAGGGTAATACGGAACGCCGTGCTGGATCCCAACGGCCTCGTATCACTAGCAGTCGAGATGACAGGCATCTTATCCTCAAGGATGTAACAGATCGTGCAGCCACGTCTCGATCCCTGAGTCAATAGATGCGGACGTTTGCAAGACAACAACCATCTGCACGAACAGTTCGACGACGTTTGCAGCAGCAGGGACTATCAGCTCGGAGACCATGGCTGCGGTTACGCTTGACGCTGCATCACAGACAGGAGCCCCTGCGATGGTGTACTCGACGACGAACCTGGGTGCACGAATGGCAAAACGTCATTTTTTCGGATGAATCCAGGTTCTGTTTACGGCATCATGACGGTCGCATCCGTGTTTGGCGACATCGCGGTGAACGCACATTGGAAGCGTGTATTCGTCATCGCCATACTGGCGTATCACCCGGCGTGCTGGTATGTGGTGCCATTGGTTACGCGTCTCGGTCACCTCTTGTTCGCATTGACGGCACTTTGAACAGTGGACGTTACATTTCACGTGTGTTACGACCCGTGTCTCTACCCTTCATTCGATCCCTGCGAAACCCTCCATTTCAGCAGGATAATGCACGACCGCATGTTGCAGGTCCTGTACGGGCCTTTCTGGATACAGAAAATGTTCGACTGCTGCCCTGGCCAGCACATTCTCCAGATTTCTCACCAATTGAAAACGTCTGGTCAATGGTGTCCGAGCAACTGGCTCGTCACAATACGCCAGTCACTACTCTTGATGGGCTGTGGTATCGTGTTGAAACTGCATGGGTAGCTGTACCTGTACACGCCATCCAAGCTCTGTTTGACTCAATGCTCAGGTGTATCAAGGCCGCTATTACGGCCAAAGGTGGTTGTTCTGGGTACTGATTTCTCAGGATCTATGCACCCAAATTGCGTGAAAATGTAATCACATGTCAGTTCTAGTAAAATATATTTGTCCAATGAATACCCTTTTATCATCTGCATTTCTTCTTGGTGCAGCAATTTTAATGGCCAGTAGTGTATTTGTTAGAACTGTTACGTTTTGTACCCCATCTGAGACTCCTGAAGTGAAGTTCTTAGGGCGGGCACGTAGGTACACACACAGAGGGAGCTCGTCTGTTGTCTGCCGCCCTTTGTCTGCTGCGGCTGCTGGCGACCTCGGTTAGCACAGCGCACGCTCGTCGTTTCTGTCAGTTTTCGAGAGAGAGAGAGAGACAGATTTGAGAAGAGCCGACCGATTCGGTTTGTGACAGAACACGCGCGGACAGAACGAGGGGCTAAGCGATTGGCGAGCTGTTTACACTGGCCGCCGTGCGGCGGCGTTCCGGGGTTTCGGTGCGCCCCCTGACCTGATGTTAATCGACGGGGCACGCGCTCCGGAGCAGCGGCGAGTGGCCGCCCCCCCCCCCCCCCCCCTGCCATTGTGGTGGTAATGAGCTGAGCTGAGCCGCGCCGAGGCCCTCGAGCGACGCGCGTGGCTGGGCGGGGCAGTGGAGCAGGGGTACCCGGGGGCACCCACTGTACAGGCAGCGTCCTTGCGGTCTCGGCTGTGGTCGCTCGGGCGCGCTCAAAGGCGTGCGTAACCCACTGTCTCTGAAAAACCGGCCTGCGTGCCGCTTCAACTCACATGGACCACACGCTTCCCTCTCGAAGATGAGTAGTACAAACCAGCGTATAGTCATCGACACAAAACAACTGAGATAAAACACGTGTACAAAAAAGTAGTCACTCCCAGGAGGCACGACGCAAGTACACTGTAACGTCGCCCCTACCCCTTACAAAGACCTCCGTGGAAGAAGACCATCAGCAAGTTTCTTCAAGTATGTTAAACCCAGCTAGTGCCACTTTGCTGAGGCAAAATTGTTACTACACTAATCAATACATACTATGAAAATAGATGCACGGATCTGATATCTGTGTGCGTGTATATCTTGCACATCTCCTCCTAAACCACTCGACCGACTTCAGCCATACTTGGTACGCATATACACCCTACTGGCCATAAAAATTACTACACCAAGAAGAAATGCAGATGATAAACGGGTATTAATTGGGCAAATATATTATACTAGAACTGACATGTGATTACATTTTCGCGCAATTTGGGTGCATAGATCCTGAGAAATCAGTACCCAGAATAACCACCTCTGGCCGTAGTAACGGCCTTGATACGCCTTGGCATTGAGTCAAACAGACCTTGGATTCGTGCACCCAGGTTCGTCGTTGAGCACACCATCGCAGGCGCTCCTGTCTGTGATGCAGCGTCAAGGTTAACCTCAGCCGTGGCTCCGATCTGCAAGTCCATGCTGCTGGAAACGTCGTCGAACTGTTCGTGCAGATGGTTGTTGTCTTGCAAACGTCCCCATCTGTTGACTCAGGGATCGAGACGTGGCTGCACGATCTGTTACATCCATGAGGATAAGATGCCTGTCATCTCGACTGCTAGTGATACGAGGCCGTTGGGATACAACACGGCGTTCCGTATTACCCTCCTGAACCAAAAAATGGTTCAAATGGCTCTGAGCACTATGGGACCTAACTTCTAACGTCATCAGTCCCCTAGAACTTAGAACTACTTAAACCTAACTAACCTAAGGACATCACACACATCCATGCCCCAGGCAGGATTCGAACCTGCGACCGTAGCGGTCGCGCGGTTTCAAACAGTTGCATCGCAAAAATACAGCAACTTAACATGAACCTTTGTTACTCATTGTCCCAATTGCATTACCAAGCAGGGTCCCTTTCTTTTCTGGAATGAACCCGAGTGCCGTTGAAATTCAAACGCCAGCATTAAAGAAATATGATACCATTTCACTGCTTTAATTTCAAAGTTCAGTTAAGATATTCATAGCTGGCTACAATATTTAAATTACACAAGCACAAATTAAGAGTGCGAGTTTTGTTACCAAATTTTAGCTTACCTGTGACTGCAGTTCAGTTTGGTACGCACTAAATTCTACTATTGTTAGTTGTTCAGAATCATTTAATTCAAAGTTAAACCTCTTATTTCTAAATTGCGTAAATTCAAGTAGCTTTTGAAATGATGTCTGAGGTAGCCCAAGACTAACCTTATTTTATTAAATTTCGTAGTGCTTCAGAAACAAATTTCAGGCACTAAATTAGCTTTCAATTTTCCGGTTTTATTATTTTTTTTTGATAAATTAAGTAATGAATTAACTAATGTTCAAAGTAGTAATTTGGTAATTGCGCATAGGGAAATGGAGCGGGCGGCAAACAATGGTGTAGACAGTGAAACAGGTAGTGAACAGGGAAGCGTTATCGATCGATTGGTCGGCAACAGCTCGCCTCAGGAATCGGGAATGACAGAACACAATATTGCAAATACTGCAGACTCAGGTTTTGGGTTCTCACCGTTTTCTCAAATGAGTCAAGACACATTTTCCGCTTGTCAAAATGTGAATGTTGCCGGTGCAACTTCACTGCCGAAAAGCACTGAGGAACATGTTTCAGACACCAGTGCATTGTTATTACAATTAATGCAACAAATGGGACAAAAGCTTGAAAAGTTAGACACAATGGAACAACACCAGAGAGAAGCACAGCCATGTATAATTGTTACAAAGGGGTCGTTTCAATACTTCTGGTGCCACTAACAGATCCCTCCTGGCTTGTTCCTCTCGCGAATGGCCCACGTGAAGAATGATTGTCGGAGAGGCTCTGTATTGGCTCCAATTTCTCGAATTTTGCCGCAGTGGTGATTTCGCGAGATGTGTTCTGCAGGAAGTAATATGTTGTCCGTCTCTTCCCGGAAAGTGCTCTCTCTAAATACGAACAGTGACCCTCTCCGTGATGCACAACGCCTCTCTTGTAACGTCTACCACTGTAGTTTGTTGAGCATCTGTGTAACGCTCTCGCGCCGACTAAACGACCTTGTGATGAAAAGCACCGCTCGTCGCTGGATCTTCTCTACCTCCTCCGTCAGTCCTATTAGGTAAGGATCCCAAACTGATGAACAATACTCAAGAGCCGGTCGAACAAGTGCCTCGTAAGCCACTTCCTCCGTGGATGAGTTGCATTTCCTTAAGATTCTTCCTATGAACCTCAGTCTGGCATCTGCTTTTCCTGCTGTTTGCGTTATGCGGTCATTCCACACAAGATCACTGTGAATAGTTACTCCTAGATGTATCACTGTAGACACTCTTTCCAACAGTTTCCCACAATACTGTAGTTGTACAGTAGTCCCCTAGAACTTAGAACTACTTAAACTTAACTAACCTAAGGACATCACACACCTCCATGCCCGAGTCAGGATTCGAACCTGCGACCGTAGCGGTCGGGCGGTTCCAGACTGAAGCGCCTAGAACCGCTCGGCCACCAGCGACCGGCTCACTGTGTATAGTTACTTCTAGATATTTCACTGTAGACACTGTTTCCACCAGATCCGCACAATACTGTAGTTGTACAGTAGTGGATTTCTTTCCCTACGTATGCGCTATATGTTACATTTACTTACGTTTAGGGTCACCTGCCAGAGCCCGCACCATTCATCAGTCTTCTGCAGGTCATTCTGCGAATCAGTGCTATCTTCTGGCGTTGCTATCTTGTTAACGAAAAACCCCATCATCTGCGAACTGTCTTAGGGAGCTTCCGATGCAGCCTTCTTTGTCTGTTATGTATGCCGTTCATAGTAACGGCCCTTCCACTCCCTCTTAGGGTTCTCCGGAAATTACATCTATCCAATTTCTTCCGTTAAGAGCTACGTGTTGAGTTCTTTAGTCCGGTCGCAAATCTAGTCCGACACTCGGTAATCTTGTTTTCTTTTATTATTATTAAGTTTTTTTTGTACTAAAGAGCAACGGTGTCAAATGCCTTCCTGAAGTTAAGGAATATGGTATCAACCTAAGCGCAGTTGTCTACAGCACTAAGGATCTCATGGAGGAACAGACCGAGATGGGCTTCGGAAGATCTCTGTTTGCGGAATCCATGTTGACTTCTCCAGAGGACATTTTCGTTTGTCAATTCTGGAGCACAAAATATGTTAAAAAATGGTTCAAATGTCTGTAAGAACTATGGGACTTAACATCTGAGGTCATCAGTCCCCTAGAACTTAGAACTACTTAAACCTACCTAACCTAAGGATATCACACACATCCATGCCCGAGGCAGGATTCGAACGTGCGACCGTAGCAGCAGCGCGGTTCCGGACTGAAGCCCCTAGGACCGCTCGGCCACAGAGGCCTGCTAAAAGATGTTCCATAATTCTACAACACATTGACATCAACGATACTGCTCTGTAATTATGTGCACCATTTCGTACTCGGAACAACTCAGTAGAAAATGTATCAAAATCACAGTCTACCACCAGTCGAAGAATGAAAAATAATAAAAGTTCATAAAATGGTGGTCGCCTTAAAACATAAAAGCTTTAAAATATCTGAAGTGCATTAGTGCTGGCTCGCGGCTTTTATGACACGCATCGGAACGCGTACGAAAATGTTCTAGAGTGCCGCACTTGAACGCATGTAATCAAAATTATATCAAGTTTATGCTCGATGTAACTGTTGAAAGTGGAAGTCCAGCTCACACCCTAAAGTTCAAGTTCGCCGGCATACTTTGCACCACGGAATTACTCTGTCTCCACTCGGTGCAACTCTCCATAGAAGGAACTCGACACTCACTGCAAAATTTTCAACATACTTTTACAACACTTTGCTGCTCTGTAGGTTCTTTAAATGGCCTACACTTATTAATAAATACTCGCGACGTCTCGGTACAGCAAAGATACGGTAGGAATGTATGATCATATCTATGCTGACAGAAAATTGATGAATAAAAACAGCAATTATTCTGTGTATCCCACTTGTCTTTTTTCACCGATCTCGCTGTCTGTCGGTCTTCTGCGCTGGTGCGAGAAAGACGTATGTAATCGAGTTGTCCCGGTATTGTGTTCAGTAAAAAATGTAATATGTGGGACGCACAAGTTTTTTACTACTACCGAGCTACGTCCCAATTTTCTTCTCCCGATGCGACGAAGACTTGCATTTTGAAATTCTGCTCTTCGGAAAGGAATTCAACTCGAAGAAAGAATAGCCGCCGCAGCCACGTCGGAATTGTTGTACGTCGTTGGGGAGAAAAGCTAAATCACCAAGCCGCACGCTGAAACTACGAGACTAACATTTATCTAATGTTTTAGAACGCATCTACGCCAGCGCGCGTTTCTGGGCAGACAGTTTTCAGTGCGGCTTCCCGATAATTGATGCATGTAGCTCTCTCCCCAACCAGTACATCTGGCAACCTGCAGAAGGACGTCGCCATCGGGAGAGAGTTAGCGTGTTTGTAATAATTTAAAATAATTATGTAAATTTGTAAATTTTCTTTTATACTAATTGCTGTCTTTCTGTGTTTCATGAATGGGTACCTTGTTATCGCAACGAGAAAAGAAAAGGAAATCACACTGTGTGCAAAAGGTTAAACATTATCAATCAGAGAATAAATTCCGGAAGGAGCGAGAAAATCAACGGAGAGGTAGGAAAATTCACAATCCATTGTGTCCATTACTGTGCTCACTAGCGTCTCTGCCAATAGTGATCATAGTACATTTCCTAATGCAATTCCCAAATTAAAGCATTCTCGTAAAATACGTAGACAATTCGACTCAAAATTAATTTTTAGGAGAGAAATGTGTGCATACAATTGAGTTACGCCGACTATGTATTTTGATAAATGTTTGCGAGGTACCACTGGATGGGTTTCGGTGTGGTATCCTCACTACTGCAAAGCAGACTATTTCATTTTCAAAAGTATTTATTTTCTCATTTTATAAAAGTATAAAAAAATGAATACACACAATAGGCCCATTGTTGCAGGTCCATTGCCGGTTAGCCAGGCACAAGATGTCACCGAAACGGACGTGGCAGCAAATGAAATATAAACTGAAGATTTTGGTCGCTGATAGTAACATAATCATTCGAAATGACACAATGATGACAGTAGGTAAGACAGTTAAATTTTCTCCAGGGAGTATTTTTTCCCCTGGTGGAAATGTAACGCGCGACAGCACGGACTTATTAAATCATTCTTTACCTGCCACACTTTTACGCGTAATGCAAACGTGATAGGACAGGATGCATTGCGCACACCGGAAATCCCTGTCACGATGCAAATGTTACAACAGCTTCAATGGCCGAGCGGTTCTAGGCGCTTCAGTCTGGAACCGCGCGACCACTGCGATCACAGGTTCGAATCCTGCCTCGGGCATGGATGTGTGTGATGTCCTTAGGTTAGTTAGGTTTAATTAGTTCTAAGTTATAGGGGACTGATGACCTCAGATGTTAAATCCCATAGTGCTCAGAGCTAAAGCTTCAATGAGTTTTCAAAACAACAGACAGATATACAAATGGAGTTAATTGAACAACAAAAGCAAACTCTTGATGCTTTCAAAACCGACGTAACACAACCGTTCAATGACTTAGCAAAAGATCTGCCTGCTGATCTTTCAAATGGATTATCGTATAAGCTTGTAAGTATGTGGAAAGACCTATATACACAACTGCTCAGTGACTTGTGAAAAGATATAGATAATTTAAATCAACAAGTGTCGTCAATAGGCAAGACACAAGAACAGTTCGCGGAAAAGGTGAAGGAAGTATCTGAGACTCAGACAAAGATGCAGGAGCACTCAGAGTTGTGTCAGAATATAGACATACTCGCGGGTACCGTTGACGGATTGGAAACAGCGTACAAAGGTCTACCTGAACAGGAGCAAGACCTGTCACTGCAACTAAGCAGCATAAGTTAAATACTCATTTCATGAGAATGGAGCAAGAAAGGATAGATAAAAGGCAGCACTCTGGCGCAGAAGGTAGTCTATGAACAGAAGGGCTATGTAGATGTAATCGAGGAAGCAAGGAAGGTGCAGAAGACAGAATTAAGAGCTGAAATAGATCAGAGGTATAAATCACTGGAGAAAAAAATCACGTACTAACATCGTTATAACACTGGAAACGAAAGGGAACATTCAACACTAAGCTGTCAGGTGTCAACTGACAGTACAGATAATTCGAACATCTATCTGCACTTGAACCCTAACCTGTTAGGTGAAACAGATCGCAATTATAACATGCAGCAGGCACTACCGATTTCTACCGCTGTCGCTCAGAGGTATTCGGAATACTATCCGATACATCAAAACAATGCAACGCCGGCAACGGACAGTGCTGCATACCTTTCTACTTTGCTAGCTGATTAAGGCTTATTACGACACAGACAGTTCCCGATTTTTTCTTCCGAAGGTCAGCAAACAAACCTAGTCGTGTTCATGAGAACCATCCGGAACGGTTCCCCAAGGAAATGAACCGAGGCGCAGAAGGTAGGTTAGACACAGGGTGACGTCTTGTTGTGGGCCACTGAAATGGCCGAAAAATGTCACACCCATGAACAGTTTGAAAGGGCATTTTTGGATAAGTTATGATCCATCGCAGTACAAGAGAGATTGAGGTGCGAAGTGTTTAACCTGGCGTCATTCAGCTGTAAGCATGGTGGGCACAGAAGATACTTCAAGAAGTATCTAAACAAAACGCGTTACTGGACAAACCCAATATCACACGTAGTTGTCCTGAAAATCTTGAAAAACGTGACTACCGGCTAACATACGTGAGAAATTAATCACCACTCCTGAGCACGATATAGGGAATTTCCTCTCAGTTCTCGATTCCATTGATCTTTACGAAGAGAGATCTGCGTAACCACGAAGATATAGCGCGTAGGCAGACCCCACACAAACTAACAAACAACGTGACATGAATGGTAATAACAACCAGCAGCCATATCCCCCTCGCAAAAATACGAACAAGAACCAATGTGCCGGCCGAAGTGGCCGTGCGGTTAAAGGCGCTGCAGTCTGGAACCGCAAGACCGCTACGGTCGCAGGTTCGAATCCTGCCTCGGGCATGGATGTTTGTGATGTCATTAGGTTAGTTAGGTTTAACTAGTTCTAAGTTCTAGGGGACTAATGACCTCAGCAGTTGAGTCCCATAGTGCTCAGAGCCATTTTTTGAAGAACCAGTGTGGCAACGGAAAGGGGCAAAAATTCAAGCGAGGATACAAAAATAACCGGGGACAGAATTTCAGCCAGACGGGATTTAATGGCTGGAGGGGTTATAATCAGCAAGCGTACAATGCGCCGCCGACCGGGGGCAATGACCTGAACAGCCACTAGGCAAGCGCAGAATGCAAACGGGCGACACAATAATCCGCCGCCGCCTGGCTATAATCAGTACCATCAAAATTACGTTTCGAATGGCGGCCTGGGACAACAAAATTTCGAATCGAGAACCACGTAAGGTACTAATTGTCGGAACCAGACGTACAATGAGTTGACCTGTGTCAGGGAGATATTCTCAACTGTGTGGATGGAAATGAAGACACAGCACAGGCAGTAATCAGTGCACAAGTATTTGGTTCAAGGGTACTCATAGTACTGGACACTGGAGCTACAAGGAACGTAATTTCATGGGGTCTGTTTGACCAAATACAGAAAGAAGGAGACATACAGACACTTCCAGTGCAAAATTATAAAATCCAAACAGCTGTAGGAGGTAAGTATAAAGGTATAAAATTGCAGGCATCTCTCTCTACAATGCATTTTACTTGTGGTTGAAAGGATAATAGTAAACTGCCTTATCGGCATGGACACTTTTAGGAAGTACCAAGCGCAAATTGACATTTGTAAGGGAAGGGTCGTTTCGTTGTGAACGACCGACAATATTCAGTAGTATATATATAGTTAAGGCTCACCGGCCACTTGACCATCTTCTTCTTCTGTGCGAATGCACAAACAGTGCCCGAACTCTAACGGGAATCGGTAACGCGCCGCGAGTAATGAGTATAATGGGCGGGAGCACTACGAATGTAGTGCGGGACAATACGTTGAGAATGTGGGTTTCGCGGGAGGCGTGCCAGAGATAAATCCCTGCAGTCGCGCTATCCTGTGTCCTCGGTGGCTTAGATGGATAGAGCGTCTGCCATGTAAGGAGGAGATCCCGGGTTCGAGTCCCGATCGGAGCACACATTTTGATCTGTCCCCGTTGACGTATGTCAACGCCTGTAAGCAGCTAAGGGTGTTCATTTCATTGTAATATTCAGTAGACCTAGTCAAGTCAAACGCCAGAGAAAGCAAACCAAAACACACTGCTGACATTCGAATAAAGTTCTTCTATCCTACTGTCATGTTTGTAAACACACAGGGAATTGAGCAATCACAGGAAGAGGAAATAGAGCCTGAGATTGTGACCGCCAAGGTGAGTCAGCGTGTCTTACAGAAGATCAAAAGGAAGAACTGGAGGAGCTTTTAATGTGTTTTGCTCATGTTTTCGAACGATACCCTGGGATAATCAAAGGATACAAATACAAAATGGAGGTTTACTGACACCAAACCTCCTGTGTTTCATCTTACCCCAATCCATGGGCCAAGAAGGAGGCTGAAAGGAAGGGGATCGATAGAATGCTAAACTGGGAAATAATACAGACAACCTTATCCCTATACTGTAGCCCCATTTGGTCGTTAGCAAATCAGACTGTGGTGTCTGCTTCGTGCTCGATGCATGAGGAATAAATAAAACTAGTGTGCCTGTCAGGAGAAGGCCTGACAGCCTGGAAGAACAACTTCTAAAATTCCATAATGTTAAGTACCTCACCATAATAGATCTCTGAGCCTTGTACTGGCAAATTCCACTACATGAAGAGAGCCTAAGTACACTTCTTTTGTAAGTGGGGTCAGAAGCTAAGAGTTCTGTGTTCTACCGTTCGGTTTAAGCGTCATTGCAGGTGCATTTATATCTGCATTAGATCGAGTATTAGGATCTGAATTGTTCAGTAGTGTCACTGTGTATGCTGATGATTTACTGATTGCTAACCCCACATGGTCAGAGCACTTAAGTCTCTTGGTTCAAGTCTTGTATCTGTTTTCGGAATACCTGATGAAGTCACAATTCGTTAAGGAAAGAGTTTAATTCCTTGGATGCATAATATCACTTCAAGGATACTTCCAGACCCTGAAAAGCTCGATGCTATCAAACACTGTCCTGTACCTCAAAATAAGTAACAGTTGACGGGACATCTTGAATTAGTATCTTTCTTCAGAAAATTTATATCACAATAGCTTTTAAATAGTGATACTCTATTGAAACTTCTATGGAAGAACCACCCTTGGTTATCGACCAGGCAATGCCAGACTGATGTAATAGCGTTAAAGACACTCTTTCGATTGCCAACATCTTACTTCATCCTGATATGACCCAGGTCTTTTGTCTGTGTACAGACGCATCCTCAGAAGGGCTGGGGGCTTGTTTATTCCAAATAACTAACACGAACAGAGAGCTTATGCCCAAGATAATTAGTTTTGCTAGTAGGACCTTTTCTGAAGCTGAACGAGCATATTCCATGTCGGGGTTGGAAGCTCTCAGGCTAATATGGTGGTTCAAAAAGTTCGAATGTTACCTGTGGGGAAAGCATACCAAGGTGTATTTAGACCATCAGTCTTTGTCCTTCCTTCTCACTTGTAAACTATTACACAGGAGGATCGATAGGTAGTGTTTGTATTGACAGGAATTTGATTTTGAAGTTCTGTATATCAAAGGTAACCAAAACGTAATAGCTGATGCCTTATCGAGGCTTGCACAAGGTCCAGACGAATTCTTGGAATTCGTGGAAAACAATTCAGAAATCAGGATTCTGTCGATGAAAGATAAAACACAACAGCCATACTACGTTAGCATGCGTAAAAGCATGAGGAAACTACAGCAGAAGCATCCCAGGTGGCATAAGGTAAGGCAGAAAAATGATGACAGGTTGAAAAATTATTTTATGATTTACAAAGGTGTATTGTTTCCCCGACATCAGCCAGATCAGAGCCAACTTTATATTATCAACTCACAATGTTCTGGGACACTATGGTGTCTCCAAATACCTTCGTAAGATAAACACTCATTGTTACTATACAAATTTAAGTCAAAAAGTTCTACATGTAGTACGGAAATGTGTTGTGTGTCAGAAGGCTAAGCATACAAACAAGTCAAAACTAATTGAACTAAATGCAATATTGACTAAAACACCCTTGGACATAGTTTCGTTGGACGCGGCTGGACCGTAACCACAAGGGAAAGGAAATGTGCACTTTGTTCTTGCGCTATACGACGTTTCTCTAAGCATGTCAAATTGTATGAGGTGCGTTCAGTGACTGCCAGCTACATCATCAGAAGAATTACAACGGATTATCCACCCAGAGTGGGCAAGCCGTAAATACTGGTGACGGACAGCGCGTTATTCTTTACAGGCAACCGTTGGAAAGAGTTCATGAACAATCACAACATTAAACATATACTAGTACCCAGGTTTCACCCAGAAGCAAGTCCCATAGTGAGGATATTTGAGGAATTTAACAGATTTATCCGGACTTACAGCCCACACAAACACAGGAGGTTACTGCAGTACAGCAAGTTGTTAACAATCTCCCACATACACTATGTGATCAAAAGTATCCGGATACCCCCCAAAACATACATTTTTCATATTAGGTGCATTGTAGTGTCACCTACTGCCAGGTACTCCAAATCAGCGACCTCAGTAGCCATTAGACATCGTGAGAGAGCCGAATGTGGCGCTCCACGAACTCACGGACTTCGAAAGTGGTCAGATAATTGGGTGTCACTTGTGTCATACGTCTGTACGCGAGATTGACACACTCCTAAACATTCCTAGGACCATTGTTTCCGATGTGATAGTGTAGTGGTAACGTGAAGGGACACATACAGCACAAAAGCGTACAGGCCGACCCCCGCCTGTTGACTGACAGAGACCGTCGACAGTTGAAGAGGAACGTAATGTGTAATAGGCAGACATTTATGCAGATCACCACACAGGAATTCCAAACTGCATCAGGATCCACTGCAAGTACTACGATAGTTAGGCAGGAGGTGAGAAAACTTGGGTTTCATGGTCGAGTGGCTGCTCATAAGCCACAGATCACGCCGCTAAATCACAAACCAGAGGGTGTAAGGCTTGGTGTAAGGAGCGTAAACATTGGACGACTGAACAGTGGTAAAACGTTGTGTGGAGTGACGAATGACGGTACACAATGTGGCGATCCGATGGTAGGGTGCGGGTATGGCGAATGCCCGGTCAACATCATCTGCTAGTGTGTGTAGTGCCAACAGTAAAATTCGGAGGCGGTGGTGTTATGGTGTGGTTGTGTTTTTCATAGAGGGGGCTTGCACGCCTTGTTGTTTTGCTTTGTACTATCACAGCACAAGCCTACAATGATGTTTTAAGCACTTTCTTGCTTCCCACCGTTGAAGATCATTCGGGATGGCGATTGCATCTTCCAACACGATCGAGCACCTGTTCATAATGCACGGCCTATGGCTGAGTGATTAGACGACAATAACATTCCTGTAGTGGACTGGCCTGCACAGAGTCCTGATCTGAATCCTATAGAACACCTTTGGGATGCTTTGGAACGCCGACTTCGTGCCAGGCCTCACCGACCGACATCGATACCTCTCCTCAGTGCAGCACTCAGTGAAGAATGGGCTGTCATTCCCCAACAAACCTTCCAGCACCTGATTGAACGTATGCCTGCGAGCGTGCAAGCTGTCATCAAGGCTAAGGGTGGGCCCACACCGTACTGAATTCCAGCATTTCCGAAGGAGGGCGCCACGAACTTGTAAGTTTACTTCCACATCTCCTTAAGCTGGCTTCTCCGACCCCAGGTTCCCACCTCAAATTGTTCAGTGGAGAATGCTCTATGTCCTGTTAAATTTTTGCACGCCCTTACGGAAACACGCTGTATGTGCAAGTCTCCATTACGCAATGGACTACTACTCTGTTTTCGACTGGTTTTTATGTTAAAGTCAAAACTTGTAGTACACGCTGATTTTAAATTTTATTTTTCAGACACATCAAAAGTTAAATTTAAAAAACCGTGTTCCGTTTACCAAAAGTACTCCTGGCTATTTCTGTTCCTCTGTTAGTTTCATTTTCTGTCCATCCAGTACATATCTTTTCCTGTCGTAAACACAAAAGCTCACTAACTGCTTTTGTGACTTCAGGTTAAATTAAGACTGCTGTCTTTTAGATATGCTGATTACAGGTTTTTAGTTATAACTGGTTTTGTGGCCTACTTTCAGACTTGCCTTTTAAAGCTCTTTTGTACATTGTTGAAGTTTAGACCAGATATGGCTCAAATTCAAAGATACAGTATCGAGAGCAATAGATACACTCCTGGAAATTGAAATAAGAACACCGTGAATTCATTGTCCCAGGAAGGGGAAACTTTATTGACACATTCCTGGGGTCAGATACAGCACTTGATCACACTGACAGAACCACAGGCACATAGACATAGGCAACAGAGCATGCACAATGTCGGCACTAGTACAGTGTATATCCACCTTTCGCAGCAATGCAGGCTGCTATTCTCCCATGGAGACGATCATAGAGATGCTGGATGTAGTCCTGTGGAACGGCTTGCTATGCCATTTCCACCTGGCGCCTCAGTTGGACCAGCGTTCGTGCTGGACGTGCAGACCGCGTGAGACGACGCTTCATCCAGTCTCAAACATGCTCAATGGGGGACAGATCCGGAGATCTTGCTGGCCAGGGTAGTTGACTTACACCTTCTAGAGCACGTTGGGTGGCACGGGATACATGCGGACGTGCATTGTCCTGTTGGAACAGCAAGTTCCCTTGCCGGTCTAGGAATGGTAGAACGATGGGTTCGATGACGGTTTGGATGTAGCGTGCACTATTCAGTGTGCCCTCGACGATCACCAGTGGTGTACGGCCAGTGTAGGAGATCGCTCCCCACACCATGATGCCGGGTGTTGGCCCTGTGTGCCTCGGTCGTATGCAGTCCTGATTGTGGCGCTCACCTGCACGGCGCCAAACACGCATACGACCATCATTGGCACCAAGGCAGAAGCGACTCTCATCGCTGAAGACGACACGTCTCCATTCGTCCCTCCATTCACGCCTGTCGCGACACCACTGGAGGCGGGCTGCACGATGTTGGGGCGTGAGCGGAAGACGGCCTAACGGTGTGTGGGACCGTAGCCCAGCTTCATGGAGACGGTTGCGAATGGTCCTCGCCTATACCCCAGGAGCAACAGTGTCCCTAATCTGCTGGGAAGTGGCGGTGCGGTCCCCTACGGCACTGCGTAGGATCCTACGGTCTTGGCGTGCATCCGTGCGTCGCTGCGGTCCGGTCCCAGGTCGACGGGCACGTGCACCTTCCGCCGACCACTGGCGACAACATCGATGTACTGTGGAGACCTCACACCCCACGTGTTGAGCAATTCGGCGGTACATCCACCCGGCCTCCCGCATGCCCACTATACGCCCTCGCTCAAAGTCCGTCAACTGGACATACGGTTCACGTCCACGCTGTCGCGGCATGCCACCAGTGTTAAAGACTGCGATGGAGCTCCGTATGCCACGGCAAACTGGCTGACACTGACGGCGGCGGTGCACAAATGCTGCGCAGCTAGCGCCATTCGACGGCCAACACCGCGGTTCCTGGTGTGTCCGCTGTGCCGTGCGTGTGATCATTGCTTGTACAGCCCTCTCGCAGTGTCCGGAGCAAGTATGGTGGGTCTGACACACCGGTGTCAATGTGTTCTTTTTTCCATTTCCAGGAGTGTAGATTCATACCGCATAAGTTAATAAGAGACGGGACTGAACCACCATGGTACACAAAACACCTCAGAACTCTATTGCAGAAGTAACGAAAAAAAGCATGCCAATTTCAGAAGAACGCAAAATCCCCAAGACTGGCTAAGTTTCACGGAAGCTAGAGATTTAGTGCGGACGTCAATGCGAGATGCTTCCACAATGAAACGTTGTCTCAAAATATGGTAGAAAACCCAAAGAGATTCTGGTCGTATGTAAAGTACACCAGTGGCAAAAAACAGACATTACTGTCACTGCGCGATACCGATGGAAATGTTACCGATGATGGTGCCACTAAAGCGGAGTTACTAAATACAGTTTTCCGTAATTCCTTCACGAAAGAAGACGAAGTAAATATTCCAGAATTCGAAACCAGAACAGCTGTTAGCATGAGTGACATAAAAGTAGATACCTTAGGTGTTGCGAAACAACTCAAATCACTTAAGAAAGGCAAGTCTTCCGGTCCAGATGGTACACCAATGAGGTTCCCTTCAGAGAATGCAGACACAATAGCGCCTTTCTTAGCAATCATATACAACCGCTCACTTGGCGAAAGGTCTGTTCCTAAAGACTGGAAAGTGGCACAGGTCACACCAATATTCAAGAAAAGAAATAGTAGTAACCCACTGAATTACAGACCCGTATCACTGACCTCAATTTGCAGTAGGATTTTGGAGCATATACTGTACTCGAACATTACGAATCACCTTGAAGATAATGACTTATTGATACATAACCAACTCGGATTCACAAAATATTGTTCTTGTACAACACAGCTAGCTCTTTATTCCCGTGAAGCAATGAGTGCTGTCGACAAGGGATTTCAGATCGATTCCACATTCCTAGATTTCCAGAAGGCTTTTGATACCGTTCCTCCAAGCGACTATTAATCAAATTGCGTGCATATGGAGTATCGTCCCAGTCGTGTGACTGGATTCGTGATTTCCCCTCAGAGAGGTCACAGTTCTTAGTGACAGACTGTAAATTATCGAATAGAACAGAAGTGATATCTGGCGTTCCGCAAGGTAGTGTCATAGCCCCTCTGCTGTTCCTGATTTACATAAATGATCTAGGTGATAATCTGAGCAGCCCCCCTAGGTCGTTTGCAGATGACGCTGTAATTTACCGCCTAGCAAAATCATCAGACGATCAATTCCAATTACAAAATGTGAAGAGAATTTCTGTATGGTGCGAAAAGTGGCAATTGGCACTAAACAAAGAAAAGTGCCAGGTCATCCACATGGGTACTAAAATAAATCCTATAAATTTTGGGTATACGATAAATCGCACAAATCTAAGGGCTGTCATTTCGACTAAGTACCTAGGAATTACAATTACGAGCAACTTAAATTTCAAAGACCACATAGGTAATATTGTGGGGAAGCCGAAACAAAGACTGCGCTTTGTTGGTAGAACACTTAGAAGATGTGACAAACCCACTAAAGAGACAGCCTACATTACACTTGTCCGCCCTCTGCTGGAATATTGCTGCGCGGGGGGTGATCCTTACCAAGTAGGATTGATGGAGGACATCGAAAAAGTACAAAGGAAGGCAGCTCGTTTCGTGTTATCGCGCAGTATGGGTGAGAGTATCACTGATATGATACGCTAGTTGGGGTGGCAGTTACTGAAACAAATGCTATTTTTTTTTTTTTTTTTTTTTTTTTTTGCGAGATCTATTTACGAAACTTCAATCACCAACTTTGTCTTCCGAATGCGAAAATATTTTGTTGACACCCAGATAGGTAGGGAGAAATGATCATCATAATAAAA